>NC_066585.1:340876845-342240595 GCF_024323335.1 Lathyrus oleraceus
ATTCGCATGATTGACATCAAGGCTATGGATATGGGATGACCATATGGTGGGTTGCTAACAAATTTTTTGGAACACATCGAATTCATCTTTGAGGGAGAGGAAGCTAACCAAAAATACACTAGGATATGAAATAGCACGTTAAACCAAATGGGAATAGATATCAAAGAAGATTTTGATTTTAAAATTCCAACAACTAATCCATTTGAAGCTCTCCTCAAAAAGATGATGAAGAGGCATACAAATGATGATAAAAAAATGAATGTTCTAGGCTAAATGTTTACTAAAATTGGATCTCACATGCCCTTTGGGGTGTTCAGAAATGATGATGATGATGATTTGGAGTAGGTTTCTTAGTTGTGTTTATGTCTTCCTATCTGTCATACTCCAATTTTTCCCTTAGATCAATAAATTCATTCATTCATTATGATATTTTCATCATCTTCCTATCATAACATGCAATCATGTAAGCATAACGCTTAAAAAGTCTACCAGAATAAAATTCCGGTTCTATAGACAGACCAGTTAAATCAATCTTCAAATACGTGTAAAATTAGCGGGAAAAATTTCAAGATCGAGCCTGCAGCTGTCTATTTTATTGATCTACAACTCGCATGATTTAGCCCAGCGAGCTCGCTTAAATTTTTTGACTCTTTGGACGGTCACATTTTGATCAACGTGAGCCTTTTCAACCTGGTACTTTTTACTGCGATATTTGATCTGCATCTATCCATTTTATAGAACTTTATTTCACGTAGATCATTTTAACGCGTTCATTTTATTTTTTTTATGCATTTTCGTGCCCGGTTTTTATTCATTTTAATTTCTTTTATTTTTTTAGTCAAAATATTAAGAAAATATAAATAGAGATAAATACATAGTCATTTGATTTTTATTAGAACTTTTTTTCATTTAATTGTTTAAACTCATTTTAATCATAAAAGTATCTAGAGGAAATATCTAAGGTGTTTTAGGGATTTTAATTAAAATTGTAACCCTAGTTTGCAATATAAATAATGATAGTGAACAATGGAAGAAAATGGGAAACCAACCAATAACAGTCGCCCCATCGAATTCTTGAAACTGAGCATGGAAAAAATTTGAAAAGGAAAACTCAGAGAGAGCTTTAGAAAGAAAAACATGACTTCTAGCCCCTCTTATCTTCACTAAGCTCCTTCTCACACAAAGAGATCGTCATATTTTTTTCTTTCATGCAACTCACATCACACTCTCATTTTCACAAAGATTCTCACCAACATAAACCTTCCTTATTCAACTAACACCATTAATGTCCTCCATGTAGTTAAAAATGTTAGCGCCTTTTTCACTTCATGCACAACAATAAACTCCTTCCACCTTATTGTTCATGGGTGAACTTCCCCAACCTTCTTCCTTCTTCCATCCCCCAAACTTCATTACTACACCACCCTCATTTACACAAAACACAACCAACACCATATAACCTCATAGTCACTCCAAACACACTCCCTACATAAACCTTATAAACACCTCAAACACTCTTCTCCTTCACAATTAAAACCAGTAACACACCATAAACACACATACACAACTTTCTACAATACCCTTATAACCACCATAATAAAACACTTAATCATTACATCTCAATATGCAAAACTCCATAACAACAACCATTCGATCAACAAACCTCACCTTCAACGAAATTAACACCTTCGCCATTATCACAACATATAAACATAAACCAAGAAACAAATATGAAAATAAAATGAAATAGAGAGTGAGAAGAGACTCTCCATAAAGTCAAAAACAACAATAGCTCAGAATCGAAAATCAAAACCAAACGCACACAAAGTTGCTCTAGTTTTTGCGATTCCATAACTGTATCCTGCTATTAGAATCACGTCCCTCGGTTACCACACCATCATCAAAAATCTCTACATACGCAACAAATTTGCGCAACCATTGAATCAACCATCATGTCAAATAGTTGGTCGGCATCTTTTCCCTTTTATATTTTGCTTCGACTGATTTTTTATTCTGTTTCATTTTTGCCAAATTTTCTAAAATTGAAAATGTTATTTGATGTTGATAGTTGTTGTTTCATGAAAGGGAGAATGTGAGTTTTTTTTTTCGGTTTTTCTTTTAACAAGAGAGCTAAATCTTGGTTTCTACTCAATTGGGTTTTAACGTGAATGAAGAGATTTTTTTTTCATTTGGCTATGATTTTTTTTTTTTTGAAAAATTCAACATCTATTTAATTATATTAATTAAGTTAACATACATTTTTTTCTAAAATAAAGATCATAATTTTGAATGGGGTGACTTCCCCATGTTATAGCTTTGTCCATTTATTCTTTTTTTTGTTATATAATTAGGGTTAGTGTATATTTGGGCCTTGGTCCAATCTTTTGTGATTCTTAGTTTTGTAGCCCATTTTTATTTCTATTTCTCTATTATTTTTATGTGCATGATATTTTTTATTTTTGTCTCGAATTACTTTTGATGTTGTCACAAAAATAAGCATTAAGTTAAATAGTTATTTTTATCTTAGAAATTGAATTATTTTCACAATAAATTGGAAGAAAAAGGCTACTTGGGTGTAATGTCCAATCATAGTCTTGAATACTAGACTCAAGTCGTAATAGCTTGCAAGTCCAAGTATTCGTCTTCCACTTAAAACACTTGTAAATATTTAAAACCTTTTCACAACAAAAATGGATTAAAAAGACTACTTCAGTTTAATATCCAATCATAGTCCCGAGTATTAGACATAAGCCATAATAACTTGCAAGTCCAAATACTCGTCTTACAACCCTAAAAACAATCAAACACATTCAAACTTTTGCCTTTTGCCTTTTTGTTGACTGAAATTGTGTTACATGCAAGTATACATGTTCGTTATAAGTAGCAAGTGATAAAAAAAAGGTAAGGATATCTTACCCACAGGGAGTAGAAGTAACTTAGGTTAATTTTATAAGCAACTATCTATAGATATTAAGTATGAGCAAGAGTAAAAATAATAATAGATTGTCACAAGTTTAGTGTTTCTGAAATCAGTAAATTAATATTGCGAGAGAGGGTTGTGAATATATCAAGAGAGTGTATGTTGAGTTGTGATTCATTAATATGTATGAATTAATTATGTGTATATGATATGAAGTGTCGCGCCAGAAAATGCCCGTGAGTGATCTAGGTGTGTATTTCTACAACCTCAAAAGCATGCATACAAGTGCAAGGGAACAAGTCTCTAAGTATCACTTATAACCCTAGGATACGTCTGTTTGTCTCCTAAAATTAATTTATAGTTGTAGTTTCTTATCTCTAAGAAAACTACGTGAGTGAATATCTCTATACTACTCGTGCAAATACTTTTATTATGCAACCACTTGTTGTTGGATCTCTCACAACAACAAACTTTTATAGTTTCCTAAGTTGATAATTCAAAAAAATAGATTTAAACATGTTACCACATAATAAAACAAGGCACTAAACAACACATCATTTTAACATAAAAATAACTTCTAATTAATTTCTCATTGCTCAGCAAATAAAATATTTAGTTCATGATTAGTTGTGTATAACTTACAAAACTGGTTCTTAAAGAAAACATTCTTAACAAGAGACAAAAAAGAAATAGAAACCTAAAACTAACGTGAAGCTTCCTTGTGGTGGATAACTAGCAAGTGATGACTTCAGTCGCGCCAAGGTGTAGTGGGGGACAAGGTGTAGCATGGTAGTCTGCTATATCAGGGGTGTATACAGTGTTGTCCTATCTGCATGGCAGAGTCTTTTAAGGATATACTATTATACCTTTTTTTGTCTTCTACGCCATTAGTCTTATCCACTCAGCTTGAGGGTGCTCTACCAACACACCAATAAATATTCCTTCCCAATGCAACTCCTTATCCATGTATGCCCTAGGGATTCAAATGGTTCTTCATTTCATCTCTTAACGGACTTCATTTTTTTCCATCTTGAACTCCCAGGTTATGCCCTTAACTGTCTTGCCTCATCTCATCGGAATATTACTAAAATAAGCAACAAGCACATCAACACTACAAAAGAGAGCACCTATTATGCTCCAAGCTAAAAACTACAGAACCATTTATGATGCATTAAAACATAAATAAAATGATAATTCTACTACTGTTAAACAAGAGATTAGGTTGTATAATAACTCACAAAATGTGGGTTATGACACCCCCAAACTTGAATCATTACTTTCCCTCAGGTGATGCGATAGTTAACAACACATAAATTAAACCATCCAACAACCACCCTTACTATCATAACTCATCTCAGAGGAATGTTTTAAAAATTGACCCGCCTTAGCCATGGTACCAATCGTGTGTCTGTGTGTGTGTTGTGTTATACTCATGTTACCAGTCATGCCACTACTATTCAGTCAAGATAGCTAGCTTACATTCAACTTTTGTTTCCTCATCATATGGTACAAGAGTTTATCTTTCAGTTTTAAAAAGGGAGTTTAACTGCTATGTGTAGCAGTAAATTCATGACCATTGAGCTATTGGTTAGCTCAACATCAATAAAACTAGAGTCGTCACCGTGCTTTTATTGTTTCCAAAGGAAAAGGGAAAAGCATAAACAAAACCCAAAGATAAGAAATTTTCAAATCAAAACTAATAAAATATAAGAGATTACAGGTAAGGGGGTTGGTTACACAGAGTGAAGGTATTAGCACCCAAAGTGTCATAGGTGAAGGAGAATGGCCATCCAAGGCGCAGCGGAATTTAAAAATTTCTCCATTTAGTGATCCTTATGAATGGGCATGATCAGTGATAGAATCGTTACCTCTTGTGGCGATTCAAACCTTTGGTGCAGATTTTTGATAATGATCAAAACCTTTGATACAGATCCATGGGGCGATCACGAACGTTGAACGATGACAACGTCTCTACTCAGTCCACACGAACGGATTCCTTCAATCGCAGTGCTAGCTATTATGAATGAAGGCTTTGAGTGAGAGAGAGATACGAAATTCCAACTCTTCAGTTGTGTTTTCTGTCTCAGTGAGTTACAATGCTTCTACCCAAGGGGTTCTATTTATAGAACCACTTGTGTGGGCTTCAAGCCAAAAAGCCCACTTAAGTGCATTTTGGCCCATATCTCATAATATGCCAAAATCACTTAAGTATTTGGTACCTTACCATATTTTGTATTCTACTTAAGTACACCGTACCTTACGATGTTCCTTAATTATTCTATCTCTCATCAATCCGTCCTTTGTGTGTGACCCTATAGGTTTTCGCGGCGTTGGCAATTATATTAAATCATGCATTTAACATAATAAATAGTGAGCGGTATCTAGCAACACATCACTGCTACCCAAGTCACGAAAATGTCATGTGATCTGACAAAACCTCCTGTGATAATAATTATGAGTATAATTACCCCTTTGCCCTTATGTCTATATTGAACACAAGGTATAGACCGTGTCACCCTTGTCCAGTTCAATATTGGGCCCATAGACATTTATCCTGTTACGCAGGATTGGCAAATTCCATCTAGGACACTCATGTCCCTCAGCATGCTTTGTGGAGTACCCATCAACTGTCTTTATGGTTATCCAGTTACGGACAACGTTGGATCAGCAACAAAGCACTCGACTCTACATCTAGGATCCATAGTGGTTTCAGGTCGAAGAGTGGTATACACTATTATCACCATGAGAATAACTTATGACACTTTGCATAACTTTCTATATAGTATTCTCATAGCGGGTCAATCCGGTATAAATATTACTCCTAATATTCATACCTATGTTTAAGACTTGATAACTCTTTATCCATGATCCATGAGATGTGATCATCAGTCTACAAACATAATAGTCTTAATGCTTTAATGTTATCCCACTTCACTCTAAAGCTCGACTACGGATACTTTAAGAACAGTGCCCTTATGTTTAATGTGTTCTCATGATTAAGTCACACTTAATACATTAAACGGACTATCTATTCCAGGGACTTTATTAATCAACCATAATAAAGAAAATGCCTTTAAATAATTCGATACAAGTACTAAAAGTATTGGCCTCTAGGGCTTACACCAACAATCTCCCACTAGCACTAGAGCCAATCAGGCATACCCCGTATTCCCATTGATCTAGTATGGCCATCATGCTTCTGCTGCGCAAGAGGCTTTGTCAGTGGGTTAGCAACATTGTCAAGTGTAGGTACTTTACATATTTTCACACAACGTCTAAGTTTATGTGATAACACCATTGTTAACATAATAGAGATCAATGGGATCCACAATGCTAGGGACTATGCCAAGTTTATTGATCCAAACAGCTTCCTTTGCTGCACTTAAGGCAACAATATACTCGACCTCAGTTGTAGAATCAACAACTGCATCTTGCGTTGAACTTTTCAAGCTCACAGTTCCACCATTTAAGCAAAACACATAACCAGATTGGAATCATTCATATTAAAGCGTCTCAACACTTTGTCTATGTATGTACTCTGACTTAGGCCAAGCAGTTTTGTGATCTATCTCTATAGATTCTGATTCCTAATATATAGGCTGCTTCACCTAGGTCCTTCATAGAAAAGCATTTCCCCAACCAAGACTTTACTTGTTGCAGGGTAGGGATATCGATTCCAATGAGTAATATGACATCTACATATAATACCAGGAATATTGGTGTCTTTTCAACCTTTTGGATGGAACACGGTTAAGTGTGTAAGCTGATGTCAATGGTGTATGTCCTCAAAAGGAGTTTGGAAGATTGGTGTGACTCATCATGGATCGGACCATGTCCAATAGGGTTCGATTTCTTCTCTCAGATACACCCTTCCATTGGGATGTACCAGGAGGAGTAAGTTGGGATAGGATCCCACACTCTTTCAGATGGTCATCAAACTCTAGGATTAAATACTCACCACTTCGATCTGATCGAAGAGTTTTAATATTCTTACCTAGTTGGTTTTAACTCGTTAGGTTTCACCCTTTTGTATTAATGTTATTAATAGGCATTTCAAGATCAAGGACATATAGTCCATTGTTCATTTGTGCAGTAGCATAGAATATATCATTCAAATAAATTGAGCAACAATTGTTTTAAATTATAAATGAAAAACCAAACTTGTCCAAACAAGCAATGGAAATAATATTCCTGCTAATTTCAGGTACATAATAACAGTTCTCTAACTGAATTATTAAACCACTAGGTAAAGTCAATACAAAAGTTCCTACGGCTAAAGCAGCAACCTTTGCTCCACAGCCAACTCGTAGGTCGACCTTACCTTTTGCCAAATCTCTACTCCTTTTTAGTTCCTGCACATTTGTACAAATGTGAGAACTGCATCCAGTATCTAATACCCATGATGCAGAAGTAGATAAATTAATAACAAAAATACCTGAAGTTGAAGTCTCTACTCCATTCTTCTTATCTTCCAGGTACTTTGGGAAGTTCCTCTTCCAGTGTCCGGTCTTACCGCAATGGAAGCAGGTGCCTTCTTTTGATATGCCTCCACTAGGCTTCAAAGCAGCAGTGGGTCTGGGATTGGCAACTTCCTTGCCCTTCCCCTTATCACTCTGCTTAGTGGGCCTTTTGTTCTGTCTCTTTCCATTTCCGATCATCAGAATGGACTTCCCTTTTGACTTCAGATTCTGCTCGGCAGTTCTTAACATGGCGAGCAGTTCAGGAAGAGATTTGTCCATATCAATCATATTGAAATTTAGGACAAATTGACTGAAACTATCTGGCAACGATTGCAAGATCAAATCAGTTGCAAGTTCCTTTTCGAGTGGAAAACCCAATCTCTCATGGTTTTCCACATACCCAATCATCTTGAGTACATGGGGACCTACAGGGGCTCCCTCAGCTAACTTGCTTTGAAAAAGGGCTTTTGAAACTTCAAACCTCTCATGCCTTACTTTCTCTTGATAGAGCAACTTCAGGTGTTCGATCATATCGAACGCTGACATGTTCTCATGTTGCTTTTGCAATTCTGAGTTCATGGTAGCCAGCATGAGACAAGCAGTTTCATTGGCATCATCGACATGCTTCTTATAAGCATCTCTTTCTGCCTTAGGTGCAGAACTAGGAGGTTCCTCTTCAGGAACAGGTGTCTCCAAGACATACAGCTTTTTATCATGTTTGAGGACAATCCTCAGGTTTCGGTGCCAATCCAGAAAATTTGTCCCAGACAATTTTTCCTTATCAAGGATTGATCGCAGGATGTTGTTAGAGGTGTTTGTTGTCATGGTAATCTACATAAGGATTAATGAAAATATAAGTATCATTGACATATTCAATTAGGTCTTTAATTAAATATGCTCCCACTATTTTACTCAAAACAAATGACCCTCATCATCTGATTCGAAAAATCCCATTGGAAGATTTTCTAGTGGGTCGAGATCCATATTTCACTTCGTTCTAAGTCCGCGTAAGCGGATTACACAAAACTAGGTTATTTAGGTAGGAACTCCTTCCAATTGTATCTCATACAACTCTCGAAAATTTCAGTTGGGTGAATAACTCCTTATTCCAATCCATCATATGGATTATTCCCAACTCTTGCTTCTAAACATATATAAGAAAATTATAATCAAGTTTGACTCATCGTTTTAGCAGTTGGATATCACAATTATCCCATCGCACCTTAACTAATACAAAACATGCACCTCGCGTAGGCGAAACCTACATTATTCGATACCAGTCTTGATGAGTGCTAAAACTTGGAAGCAAACATATATAATATTCTCATAATTTGTTTAGTTAAGTTTGACCCATTGTTTTAACAGTTGGATATTACAATTATCCCATCGCACCTTACTAATATATAGATCATGCACCTCGCGTAGGCGAAACCTACATTATCCATTACTAGTCTTGATGAGTGTTAAAACTTGGAAAGCATAAACTTAATATTTAATTTGAGGGAATTGCAATTTTTCTGATCTCACCGGCTTGTTTATCATATAAACCGTCTCTCACATGCATCAACATACATTCACATGCATCAACATACATACAAACAAAATGAAACAGTTATGGCCCCTAGCGCAATTGTTTTCCCAAGCCAATGAGAGAACCTAAGCTAACCTAACAACGATCTAAGCTTCTCCAAGCAAGATCTTCAAGGTTGTCCTCCTTTGGCACTGACTTCTTTGCTTTCTTCATATCATTACATTACATGAAAGAAACTCGTTTTACATACGAGGGAGTGAGATGAGAAAAGAAGTTACATTTGGGAGATTAAGAGAGAGGCACGACACGCAGGTCGTATTTTAAAAACCCAAAACAAAACAAAGGAAAACTAAGGCCATAACCGATCACCACAAGACAATAATAAACACTTTATTATTATTATTTATTCCTTTAATTAATTAAAATCAAATTAAATTTCGACGACCGATCACACTACGCAGAGTTAGCCGGGGGTCTGCTGCACGGTCAGCCGACGGTGGTTCCGCTGACCGTTCAGCGGACAGGGGTTAAGGGGGCAGCGCCCCTTGCGGGGTCGAAGGGGCAGCGCCCCTGCTCAAAAATTTTAATGAACAATTCATTTAAAATTGACGTCGTTTTTCGTATCAACACTTGATACTTCAAAGCACTTTTTCTAGCCGAACGGGTGAATTTTTTCTTGCGTTAACTGGTTAACACTGTTTGAAAACTTTTAGAAAATTCTTTTCTGCCTTGCGTTAACCAGTTAACCATATACGTTAACCGGTTAACACTGTTGAAAAATTTCTTGGAAAACTGTTTTCCGCCTTGCGTTAACCGGTTAACCAAATACGTTAACCGGTTAACACTGTTTGAAAATTAAAAAAAAATATTTCGTATTGCGTTAACCGGTTAACACTGTTCGGAAAAGTGTTTAGAACGCACAACTCTTGTGCAGTCAAACCCCAATCGCATAACTCTCTGACAACACAACCCTTGTGCCGTCACTAACCCTGATGCACCAATTTCAGACCGTCAAACACATCTCGATTGTTAATTCAGTATGATTGATCAACACGTCATTGCTTCACCATACTAATGTCGGATCAAGAAGCAAACGATCATTGATCGCTCAAAGGAAAACAATCATTGAGGGTTTGAATGAACGAAACGGGAACACTATATCATATATAATGTATTTTGCATCAGGATTACATATATCACATATATGTAACTTGATCAATCTCAATTTAACCTTTGATTCATTCTGCCTTTAATCATATTATTACAGAACAAAAACAGATATCAGATTCATGGTTTCGTAAGTGGCTCAGATACCACTGAAGGAGAATGGCCATCCAAGGCGCAGCGGAATTTAAAAATTTCTCCATTTAGTGATCCTTACGAATGGGCATGATCAGTGATAGAATCGTTAACTCTTGTGGTGATTCAAACCTTTGGTGCAGATTTCTGATAATGATCAAAACCTTTGATACAGATCCACGGGGCGATCACGAACGTTGAGCGATGACAACGTCTCTACTCAGTCCACACGAACGGATTCCTTTAATCGCAGTGCTAGCTGTTATGAATGAAGGCTATGAGTGAGAGAACGAAATTCCAACTCTTCAATTGTGTTTTCTGTCTCAGTGAGTTACAATGCTTCTACCCAAGGGTTTCTATTTATAGAACCACTTGTGTGGGCTTCAAGCCAAAAAGCCCACTTAAGTGCATTTTGGCCCATATCTCATAATATGCCAAAATCACTTAAGTATTTGGTACCTTACCATATTTCGTATTCTACTTAAGTACACCGTACCTTACGATGTTCCTTAATTATTCTATCTCTCATCAATCCGTCCTTTGTGTGTGACCCTATAGGTTTTCGTGGCGTTGACAATTATATTAAATCACGCATTTAACATAATAAACAGTGAGCGGTATCTAGCAACACATCACTGCTACCCAAGTCACGAAAATGTCATGTGATCTGACAAAACCTCCTGTGATAATAATTATGTGTATAATTACCCCTTTGCCCTTATGTCTATATTGAACACAAGGTATAGACCGTGTCACTCTTGTCCAGTTCAATATTGGGCCCATAGACATTTATCCTGTTACGCAGGATTGGAAAATTCCATCTAGGACACTCATGTCCCTCAGCATGCTTTGTGGAGTACCCATCAACTGTCTTTATGGTTATCCAGTTACGGACAACGTTGGATCAGCAACAAAGCACTCGACTCTACATCTAGGATCCATAGTGGTTTCAGGTCGAAGAGTGATATACACTATTATCACCATGAGAATAACTTATGACACTTTGCATAACTTTCTATATAGTATTCTCATAGCGGGTCAATCCGGTATAAATATTACTCCTAATATTCATACCTATGTTTAAGACTTGATAACTCTTTATCCATGATCCATGAGATGTGATCATCAGTCTACAAACATAATAGTCTTAATGCTTTAATGTTATCCCACTTCACACTAAAGCTCGACTACGGATACTTTAAGAACAGTGCCCTTATGTTTAATGTGTTCTCATGATTAAGTCACACTTAATACATTAAACAGACTATCTATTCCAGGGACTTTATTAATCAACCATAATAAAGAAAATGCCTTTAAATAATTCGATACAAGTACCAAAAGTATTGGCCTCTAGGGCTTACACCAACACTAGGTACTTATAGGAAGCCCTTTTGTGTGCAAGTGTTTTAGTTGAAAAAGATGTTTGCTAAAAAATAGAATGAGGGGATGAGAAAAGAATTCATTATTTACAGTTTTTGTGTTTGCTAAAGATCTTTTGTTATCAACGGGAGAATGCTCAATCAAACATCCACCGATAATGAGGGTTTTACAACATTTAAGAGGGAGGGCCCCAACTTGGATTCAATCAATAAGTATGCCACTAACCCCTAATAAATGGAAAGGCTTACACTCAATATATCATGGAATGGGAAAATTATATCTCAACCAAAGATAACTCAAATCTAAATGCTCTCTTTTGAAAATTTTAAAAGGAAAGTGCATAAAATGGCCAAAAGGATTAGATGAGGTTGTAAGTTTTTTTTTGTCTTTTTTTGAATATAAAGTCAATATGATTAAGTTCATTTACAAGTTTGCTTAAGAAAAATCTTTTGAAAATCAATGGCAGAAGGCCAAGGTTTCTACTCATTAAAATATGTCTAAGTTGTAAACAACAAACAAAGAAGTTTTTGAAAGTGAGGGAGAGATTTTGAAATTAAAGAAGTAAGAGGAGATGAAGAGACTATCCTAGACAAGATTTAAAATTTTAGAGTTGAAAAGATCTAATCAATGGGAAGTATCCACAAGACAATAGTGTCAGATAGAAACCCATTTCCTTTGGATTGTCAAGAAAGAAACAAGCATAATCATCCAAGGAATTGATAAGAAGACCAATGGCATCAAATAAAGATAACCAAACATCCAAGCAGGCACTCCAAAGCAAGCAGTCTTCAATGTCCTTTAGATGTATCAGATGAAATATCCCTTGAAACATACTCAAAGAGAAAGCATCAGATAGAAACAATAAGATCAAAATAACAACTTAAGCACAAAGACAAATTGTATAACAGATAAACTAAAGGAGTCTCTCAAGGCTTGTATCAGATGAATGGCATTGGCCAAGATAAGGTCTCAGATTAATGGCATTGACCAAGTCCTTCCAAAGCACAGGGATGTTGCCTAGTCTAAGTCCAAAAGTTCAGATCAAGTCACAGACAGAGGTCCAACAGTCCACCAAATGTATTTCTTTAGGGTTTTTATTGTTTATTAAGTGTTTTAAGGTCCTAAGACCACAAACAAAACAAGATCACAAGCATACAATATAATACAAGCACAAAATATGGCTCAAGTGAGCAAAGTGAAAATGACTGAAACATAAACAACTTGCATGAATGTAAATGACAATGAATGATAAAGTCCAAGAATTTAAATTTCATTAAAGTAAATGACATTAAAAATAACGTCAACAATAAAAAGATGTTAGTTAATTTTAGTTGAAGAAGAAAAGATTATTTTTAAGTCATTTTTTGGAGAACACACAATTATCCACTCACAAGTATGAAGATATGAAGCTAGACATAATCCATGAGAAGGGCTCCAACTTGGATAAATCAACAAGTATGCCACTAGCTCTCACAAATGGAAAAGATGCAAAATATTCACACAATACCATGATGACTGGGAGAGTTACAATCTCACTTACAAAAATGCTATGCCTTTTGGGACAAATTTAGCGCTATGTTAAGCAATCGTAATTGGACTTATGTAGAAGTCACAACTATCTGAGGCCGGACAATATAATATTGGTGTTAATGCATACTAGAGACAATGTATAAATACCAAGCTCCTAAATAATACTGCACACAAAAATAAGAGGGGATGAACCTATCTCAATCAAGCTCATGTTGATTCATCTGACACAAGGTCATTAATGAATCTACTAACATTTTGATCTTATGAGAAATCATTGGTCATAAATGGATTGGGAAAGAAGAGAGATAAAGATTAAGAGATGAGGTTAAAGAGATCCCAAATTGATCAAGGGATGAACCTCACTTGATGAATACCATTCATTCATTTGGAGGGATGAAGTTCAAACTTCATCAACCCCCTAAATTCAATGGTATTGATCAAATTAATGTACAATTCTACCAAGATCAAGGCCAAACTGAAGTTGAGTCAACATAAAGTCAAACAAAATATCTCAACAAAATATTAAAGAAATTAAAACAATTTAAATCAATTTTTAAATGAAGAAAATACATTTTAAAAGGAAAAAAAACCTCAAATCCCTTCAAATCACCAAAGAAATGGCCAAGGGATTTATCATAGGTCAAACAAGGTCAAATGACCTTTGACTGTTTTTTTTTTGTTTGCATTTTTTGAAAGTCATAAGTATATAAATTAATTAAAAACAAGTCAAAATTCACAAAATTCACTAAAAATATCAAACTCAACCCAAAAATTAATTTTAATTCAGAAAATGGAAGAGGAAATTATTTGTGAGATTTTGGTGAAAGTCCAATAATTTTTGGATTAAAATTGAAATTATAGTGAATTAAATGAGAAAATGCTATTTAAAAAATTAAATTGGAAATTAATTAAATCAGACAAAATAAGGGCCATCAGATTTCCCTCATTAATTGAGGTGGCAGATCTGATGGCCACACGCATAGCATCCACCATGGTCATCAGTCAACGTGCATGTACATGTGGTATTCAGAATCAAGGGCCCAGATTAGAATGTGGAAACAAGATCAAATGATCTGGACTATCCAACACACCACCGGAGCCCTAGGTCCGATCATCTTCTCTGGCCATACTCATCGAACTAGTCCAACAAAAATGTCACAAAAATAAATCAATTTAAAAGGAAAATCACGAGGATTCCAAATATGACCTCCAAATTTTCCAACTCTCACTCTATAATGAGAAATGTGGAGTTGAAAATTAAGGTTCCAAAATTGAGTTGCTTCGATTCAACCTCAAAGCAACTCAATATCAATAATGCCTAGATTGGTAGGGCTTTAGGAAACCACAAAACAAGCAAAAATATCAAGAAATGAAAGAGAATCGAAGAGTTAAAATTCAGGAAAATTCACCTTCGGGTTGCAGTGATGAGGCCCGATCTTGTTGCAATTCCACTTGGCCTTGCTTCCTCTTGCTTGCAAGAGATGATTAGAATCAAAAAGGCTTTGAATCCTTGGAGTTCTAGTTCAGAAATAAAAGTTGAACTAGAAGCTCGATTTTCCAATGAAATCTTCAAGGAATACTCTCAAGTATTGATATGGGATTGCTTGGCACAACTTAGTCAAGAGTTCTTCTTCATTTTGAGGCTATAGAGTTCAATTTATAGGCAATGCAATTCAGTTCCACACCATTTGAAATTTGAACCCAAAAATAGTAATTGATGTGCATAGGTTCATGGGCATGTGTTTAGGCCCAAATGATCATTGCAATCAGTCCAAATTAGTGCCCAAATGATACTGAGATCATAACATGAAGCCATGCAAAGGTGTTTAACATTTGAGTTCAAAAGAGTCCAAATTAGGCCATGCAAAGAAGTTATGCGCAACCCCTTCAAATATTTTCCATATGGAATGATCTTGAACTCTTTGGAAATCTACCGTAATAAGGAACAACTTTGATGTTGGGACTTTTTCCATTTGTATCTTGGAACATGATGAATTCTGACCTTGAAGTTGGAGGAATCAAACATACTTGAAAATTTTCTAAGTTAAAAGTCAAATGACCCCTCTTTCCACCTTGAATAACTTTTTCTATGAGCTTCAAATGAATTTGGTTCCTTCTTAAAATTTGTAGAGCTTTCAATCATATTCAATTTGGTCACAAATTTGACACCATTTGGAGCTTGCATTATAGAGTTATAGATTTTAGAAATTTAGGAAAAATGCTTGTTCAATGATGAAGACCAAAATGGACCTATAATCTTTCCTCATGGCACATTCTCTTGAAATTAGAATTTGACCTTTCTCAAAGAAGAAAAATTTAAGAAGACATCTTGAAATTGATCATGAAACTTGGATCACATTCATATAATAAAAATTGAGTAAGTTATGCTTCTTGGAATTTGACCTTCTATCTAGGGCACAAACAAAATGACCTATAATCTTTCACATTAAAAATGACTTTCCAAGCAAAGTTAGCTCTTAATTACAACATTAAAGTTGTTTTTAATGTCATAAAGAGTAACATTTCTCTTGGAATAATTTTCATATGATAAAAATTGTAGGAGATAGAGTCTAGGGAACCCTATATTTGATTAGTTGACTTTTTTGGTCAACCTCCTTGAACCAACATGCAAACTTGAAGATATATTTCTCTTTGGGGATCATGGAGGATCACATATGCTTATGTTGATGTCAAATGAAGTATCCCATAATATATTTGACTAAATGTTGAAGAAACTTTTTTAGGAAGGCACACAAGATACGTAGATGAATTAGGGCTTCCTTGACAAACAAGCTTCAAACTCTTCATGAATTCTTGATCAAAATGTCAAATAAAGAACATACGGATCCATATATGATGCTTAGAACCTATGTGGATCTTTTCTAACTTGATCCCTTGCATTGAGGGTCTGAAACCCTAGTTGTGAGCTTGATGAGGTACAAGTGGGTACACACACTACCTACAAAAGAAAAAAAGCTACACTAGACATATTTTTGGTATTTTGGTTAGTAAATAAAGAAAAATAAAGGATGATACAACCAAATATGCTTGGTGATCTCTCCCAATGCAAACCCAATGAATGAAAGGTGAGAAGGATACCAAGTTGTGACCCCAATGCCAATGCAATGCTATGAAATGGCATGAGGGATCTTAGGGGTCAAAATTGGGGTCTTACAACTGCCCATATTTAAGGTCATTCTATCTAGGGATGTGAAGGTTAAAATCTTTGTATCAACACAGTAGAATGGAATTAAATAATAACATCAAGAAACAAATTTTGGTTCCTGGGAGACCTCATGATGCATATGATATGAATGCAAAAATAATCTTTCGGGGGGATATATGCCAGAAAGGAAAAGAATCCGGAGAGACTGAAAATCCATAGGAGCATAATGCATTCCTACAGGAAAACTCACTGAGGGGACAAAGACTCTAGGGATAAAAGTTATGCGTAGGCCAGGCTATGACTTAAAAGACTGTTGGAGACACGAGGGGATTTCTATGAAAATAAATCAATGGAAAGACTCGGACTGGGGAAAAAGAATCTGCATGTATCAGAATAAATACAACACGACAAGAAACAACCACTGGGGAAAGGCGTAAATCAGAACGAAGCTGAAATACCCAAACAAAAGGAAATTCAATTTCACAAAGAAATACGAATCCAGACTCAACTAAGGAAGAAAAACTTCAACACAGAAGTAAAAGAGATATATATCTACCACCTGTTACTTGGTAGGAAGATAATACACTCGGGAAGAGGGACATTTGTTACCGGTTAAGGTAAACATGTCAAGGGTGACTCGCTGAGGAAACGGAGGAATATCCATTATCGGTTACTAGGTAAGAATAGCCTGCTGGGGAAAAATGAAGAAATAGGATTCGTTACCGGTTAGGGTAAAAATATCAAGGATAGACTTTTGGGGAGAATCACCATCTACCGGTTACTGGGTAGCTTAACAAAGGTGATCGACCATAAAAACATATGATTTATATCTACCAGTTACTGGGCAGAAGACCGAAGGAAAGAATATTTGTTACTGGTTAAGGTAAACATATCAAGGATAGACTTGTAATGAGAGTATCCGTTACCAGTTAAGGTAAACATATTAAGGATAAACTCATAAAGAAATAGGCATTACAACTATCGGATACTGGGTAAAAGACCGAAGAGAGAATATCCATCACCGGTTAAAGTGAATGTATTAAGGATAGACTCAGAAGAAAGAATTTCCGTCACCGGTTAAGATGAACACATTAAGGATAGGCTACCAAAAGAAATAGGATTTACAACTACCGGTTATGGTCAGAAGACCAAAGAAAGAATATTTGTCATTGGTTAGGGTAAAAATATAAAGGATAGACTTGATGGGAAAGAAGGATTTACAACTACTTGTTACTAGGCAGAAGACCAAAGGATAGGAGAATATTCGTCACCGGTTAAGGTGAAAATATCAAGGATAAACTCGATAGGGAAACGAAAACGAATTCGCTGGAGAAAACAAAGAAGTAAATCACCTTTTATCTGTTACTAGGTAAATTAACACATGTAAAGTACTCAACATCAAGAAAGATATTACCAGTTACTGGGTAATAAACTCTTGGGGGACCAAAATATCTATCTAGGTAAGAACTAGAGAGAAACGGTCAATAAAGACTCAACCCAATAAGGATATAACTCAAGAGGAGTAGTTCCATCCAGATAATGAATTGGGGAGGAAACAGAAGTAATAATCATCCACGAGGAAATAACTCAGTGGGGAAGAAGAAAGGCTAAGCTCTTTCTACTTAAGGGGCCGACACTCTACATTGAAGGATGATAAACACACGAAATCTTCACGGGGAAATGATATCACGAAAGTAGGGGATAAAAAAATTAGGTCAATGTGTAAAATGCACAATGAAATATATGATGCTATTCTTATCCATGTATATGCATGAGTATGTGTACGATTATGCTGATAAACCAACACAAAGGATACAAACACTGAAGATCCAATCATCACAACTAGATACTCGACTAATATCAACAAGATGGGAGCACCAACTGGAGAACTTGCTAGGGATGAAAATAAGTCATCAAGGATATAATAATCCAAAATCAAATGCTCAAATATGATTTGGGAAAGGCATGGAGAACATGTATCCAACCAAAAACTGTTGAAGACTCAATGCTTAGAGGAAAATGAAGAATATATATATATATACATATATATACATATATATATCATATATATAGATATATGTGTGTGTGTGTGTGTGTGTGTGTGTGTATCAATAGCAATCATGGGGATCAAAACAGATCCAACTTTAAAACTCGACTCTCGGGAGAGGAGGAACAACTGCTAGGGTATAAGAAATGATTAACAAAGATCTTACTTAAAGCTCAAACTCTCTAGGAGAAGAGAAAAATACAGCTTGGAAACTCCATTGGGGAACGAAAGAATTGCTGAGGACATCAACCAACATGCTGAAGATAAGAGAGATTTGCTGAGGATCCACACCTTCAAGCTGAGGGATATATATATACTTCAAATCCACAAGTCAACGTTGCGGGAAATTTTATATCAACACAATATCAAATGCGAGACAATCTTTCAGGGAACGACTACATCGATACTGCTCCAAATCACACACTGCCTGAATAGGGAATCTTTCATCAGAAGAGGAAACTCTGCGGGGAATCCACATCAAAACAAGAGACAAAGACTCTGAGTGAGGAACCAGACAACTTACTCGGGATTCTATCAATTCAATATCAACTCTATGGTGACTTCATTGGGGAATAAAATTCATCAGGATAAATCAAGCACCATGTTAGGATACAAACAAAAACATATTCCTCAAGAGGAAAACAACAGTCACAAGAGTCTTCTTGAAGATTAAGAAATAAACCAATTCCATGGTACTAAATAAAACAACTGGCCTGCAGAAACTCAGAACGGGAGAAATCATGCCACGGCTATGCCACCACCAAATAAAGGTGTTAGGGATATGAGAACCAAATAAAGGTTTCACTGGAGATCCAGGATTCAATCACAATAATGCAAATCAAGGATGAAAATCCATGAAGGCCTCAACTGGGGAAAGAATAATGAACTACAAGGAGAACAACATATCAACCACGCTGGGGATGAACAACAAACTGTTTAAGGAGCAAACACCTCCAAAAACTGCATGGGGAAGACAATAATGCTTCACACGTTAAGACTTACCGTTCTCAAATTGTTGTTGACATTCCTTTTTTGAATTCAAAGTTCTTAAATTAAATGCCTTATTATTTCAGAAAAATGTTTATTCATTGATTTATTTATTTCAAAATCATCATAAAAAAATGCAGTTTTATTAAATAGAAACAACTAAGAATTGCAAATAATTGGATAAAAGCTCAATTTTATTTAATAGAATGGTTGTCTGCAAATGGCAGGACTCCATGGATCTTTACAAAGTTTGAAAATGGTAATTTACATGGAAAATGGCTACATTGAATATGATGACCACTACTCTCCCTACCAACTTTCAAATCCACTGTGCTTTTGTCTTCGGTTGAAAATGATAAATTAGAACCAAATGAAGGACAATGTTGCTTCAACGATCAGATCTAGCTGGATGCAATTACTATCCCTAATCCCTAATTTTTGCCTAGATTTCCCCAAGGTGGGGTACTTAATCTACCAGGATAATTTTTCTGTTTTATGTCTCTAACTTTTGCCTGTATCACCCTTTCGGGTTTTCAATCCACCGAGACGCTCATTTTTGCCTAAGCCGCCCTTTCGGGTTTCAACTTAGCAAGTTGTTCTTTTCTTTTTTAGGCGATGTATTTCTTCACTGCATCGGCATTCATAGGATGAGTGAACTCTTCACCATCCATAGTTGTAATAATCAATGCAACGCCTGATAAGGCTCTCTTAACAACATATAGGCCTTCATAATTAGGAGTCCACTTGCCCCTAGAATCAGGTTTCAAAGATAAAATATTCTTGAGTACGAGGTCACCTTCTCAGAACACACGAGGCTTGACCTTCTTATCTAAAACTTTCTTCATTCTCTACTGATATAATTGACCATGACACATGGCAGTTAATCTCTTATCTTCAATCAAATTCAACTGATCAAACTTAGTCTGATACCATTCAGCTCCAGTCAACTTGGCTTCCATCAATACATGCAATGATGGGATCTCAACCTCTACGGGGATCACAAATTCCATGCCATAAACAAGAGAGAAAGGGGGTTGCCCCTATTGAAGTGCAGATGGATGCATGGTCACAACCATCTTCTGGATAATCTTCTTGATATTCTTATTCACAGCTTCAATAACCCCATTCATATTGGGTTTGTAGGGAGAAGAATTATGATGTGAAATCTTGAAGTCTTTGCAAAGGTCTTCCACCATATTGTTATTCAAGTTTGATCCATTATTAGTAATGATCTTACTCGGCACACCATATCAGCATATAATCTGATTCTTGATAAACCTTACAACAACTTGCTTGGTCATATTTACATACGATGCCACTTCAACCCACTTTATGAGTTAATCAATAGCCACCAAAATGAAATGATGTTCGTTCTAAGCTTTGGGCTCAATCATGCCAATCATATCAATTCTCACATGGTGAAGGGCCATGGAGAGGAAAGAACATTCATAAGTTTCGGAGGAACATGAATCTTATTTGCATAAATTTGACACTTGTGGCATTTCTTCATAAACTTGCAACAGTCAGATTCCATTGTCATCCAACAGTAACCTGCTCTCAACATCTTCTTTTCCGTAACATGTCCATTGGAATGAGTACAAAAGGAACCTTCGTGGACTTTTGTCATCAATAACTCTATTTCATGTCTATCCACGCATCTGAGTAAAACCATATTGAAGTTTCTCTTATAAAGCACATTACCATTCAGGTAGAAGTTGCCATCTAATCTTCTCAAAGTCTTCTTATCTTTCAAAGATGCCCCAGGCGGGTAAATCTGACTTTGGAGGAAACATTTGATATCATAATACCATGGCTTATCATCTTTGATTTCTTCAACAGCAAACACATGAGTTGGCCTATCAAGATGCATCATAGCCAGATTGGGATTTTCATTCCAAAACTTCACCACAATCATAGAAGCCAATGTTGCAAGAGCATCTTCCATCCGGTTTTCATCTCGAGGGATATGATGAAACTCAACCTTTGTAAAGAAAGTTGATATCCTCCTCGCATAATCTCTATACGGTATCAAACCGGGTTGATTCGTCTCCCATTCACCTTTAATCTGATTCACAACCAAAGTTGAATCTCCATAGATGTCAAGATATTTTGTTCTGAGATCAATGGCTTCTTCAAGCCATATAATGCAAGCTTCATACTCAGCCATATTATTCGTACATTTAAAGGTCAATCTAGCTGTAAACGGAAAATGAGTGCCTTGAGGAGTAATAATCACTGCCCCAATGCCATTACCATAAGAATTAAAAGCTCCATCAAATACGATGCCCCAACAGGTACCAAGTTCTGGCCCTTCTTCAAGCAATGGTTCATCATAATCTTTCATCTTCAAGTACAAAATCTCTTCGTCAGGGAAATCAAACTGCCCTAACTGATAATCATCAATAGGCTGGTGAGCCAAATGGTCAGCCAAGATACTACCTTTAATCGCTTTTTGAGCTCAGTATTCAATATCATACTCATATAACAACATCTACCAACGAGAAATCCTCTCAGTTAAAACAGGCTTTTCAAAAATGTACTTGATTGGATCCATCTTGGATATCAACCAAGTAGTATGATTCAACATATACTGGCGCAGACGCTTAACAGCCCAAGCCAAAGCACAACATGTCTTCTCAAGCATAGATTACCGAGACTCACAGTGGGTGAACTTTCTACTGAGGTAGTAAATTGCATATTCTTTCTTATCGGATTCATCTTGCTGACCAAGAACACAACACATACTCTCTTCAAGCACAGTCAAATACATGATCAAAGGTCTTCCTTCAACAGACGGAGACAGAATCAGAGGCTCAACCAGATATTCTTTGATACTGTCAAAAGCTTTTTGGCAATCTTCGGTCCAATCACAAGACTGATCTTTCCGAAGGAGCTTGAATATAGGCGCACATGTGTAAGTCATATGCGATATAATTCTGGAAATATAGTTCAAGCGGTCGAGAAAACCTCTAACTTGCTTCTCAGTTTTTGGCACATGAATCTCTTGTATTGCTTTGACCTTGGCAGGATCAACTTCAATGCCCTTCTCACTGACAATAAAACCCAACAACTTACCAGAGCGAACACCAAATATGCACTTATTAAGATTCAAGCGGAGCTTATACTTCCTCAAACGCTGGAGTAACTTCAATAAATGATCAACATGCTCGTATTCAGTGCTTGACTTGACAAACATATCATCAACATATACCTAAATATCTTTATGCATCATATCATGGAAAAGAGTGGTCATGGCTCTCTGGTATGTTGCACCAGCATTCTTCAAAATGAAAGGCATCACTCTATAGCAGAATGTTCCCCAAGGCGTAATGAACATGGTCTTCTCCATATCTTCGGGTGCCATCTTAATCTGATTATAACCGGAAAATTCATCCATAAAAATGAATACATTGAACTTAAATGTATTGTCTACCAACATATCAATGTGTGGTAGAGGAAAATCATCTTTTGGACTATCTTTATTCAAATCTCTATAATCAACACACATGTGAACTTTTCCATCTTTCTTTAGAACATGCACAATATTTTCCAGCCACTCCAGATACTCGGAGGTAACAAGGAAACCAACATCAATCTACTTCTTCACTTCCTCCTTGATCTTCAATGCCATATCAGGATAAGTTCTTCTCAACTTCTGCCTGACCGACGGGCATTATGTCTTCAACGACAATCCATGATCCATAATATCGGTATCAAGACCTGACATATCTTGATAAGACCAAGAAAACACATCAGAATATTCTCGAAGAAGCTCAACTAACCCTTTCTTAACATCTAGACGAATCTGCGACCGAATCTTGACTTCCTTGAATCATCTTCGGAACCCAAGTTGACCAACTCATTCTGCTATTCGAACGGATGAATGGTTCTTTCCTCATGCTCAAGTAAACGGGATAACTCATCAGACACGTCTTCATCATCATTCTCTTCCTCAGCTTCGAACACAGGGAAATCAAAGTTTGGAGAGGGAGTAGGATAATTATATTCAATGTGTTTGAGAAGCAACCTGCATAATGATTTGATATTTTGATTTTAGAAAAATGAAGTGCAAACAAATATTATTCAGGTATGGGAAAAATTATTGCTTATTTATGATATTTTGTGATTACCATTTTCAAAAAAAAGCAAAGAGTAAAAACAACATAAAATGTGGATGAATAAAATTGCATTTTATTGATGATAATTTGAAAATGCCCAACAATGTTTCGCTTCTCCCTTAGGAATAGGAGAAAGATTTTCTATAAATAATGAAACATATTACTTTGAACGATACATAATGACAGGAACATCAACAATAAACCAATTGTTACAAGTCTGCCCATGTGTCACAAAGTTAGCACAATCTTCTTCATCTTCATCTTCATGATTGATGGCAGTTGGGTGTTGTTCTTCCTTGTGAATGAGCCCTCCATTGCGGATAATTGGTTGCATAGGTTTGGCATCTCCTTGGAACAACCCTTGCTGAAATCCCAGACCAACTTTGTTCTTGTTCTCGATGACCTCTATGACAAGACCACACTTGTTTGTGTCACCGGCCTGAACAACTTCCTGTGCATCTTTTAAGGAAGATTTGGATGCCCTAGTCTTCTGAATCGCATCAGCTACTGACAAAGCTTGGAACGAAGTTCTAATCTCTTGTTCAACTTCAACATAGGTAAAAGATGAAAGATGGCTTACCCACATCACTTTCTCACCTCCTACAACAACGAGCTTGCCATTCTTAACCAATTTTAGTTTCTGATGCAGAGTCGACATGACAACACCAACCTTATGAATCCACGACCTTCCCAATAAACAGATATAGGTCGGGTGAATGTCCATTACTTGGAAAGTAATCTGGAAATCACTCTGACCTATCTTAACTGGGAGGTCCACTTCTCCAATGATAGTTTTACGAGAATCATCGAACTCTTTCACAACCACACCCTTGTACCTCATGGGTGCTCCCTGATAAGATAATCTTGCCAAAGTAGATTTGGATAGAACATTCAACGATGAACCCGTGTCTACCAAAACATTGGGCAAAGCATCTTCTTTACAATTCATGGATATATGAAGGGCCAAGTTATGATTTAAGCCTTCCTCGGGAAGCTCTTCATCGCAAAAGCTCAAATTGTTGCATGAAGTAATATTGGCAACGATATGATCAAACTGATCAACTTTGACATCTTGTTCCACATATGCTTGCTCAAGCACCTTCTGTAGCGCCTCTCGGTGCGCTTCATAATTCATCAACAAAGATAATACAAATATCTGGGATGGTGTTTGGAGCAACTTCTCCACAACATTAAACTCACTCTTCTTAATCAATTGGAGAACCCCATCATCATCATCCTTAACCCTCAACCCACTGGATTTACCAGACTGAGAACTTGGAGAATTAACAGGATTAACCAAAGGAACATTCGCCTTCTTACCAATCACAACATCCTCCACAACCTTCACGGATACTGGACCAAATACACGATTGCTTTAGGTCACTTTAAAACATCAACAATGCTCACTACTGAATTTGCTGCGGGAAGAGGAACCTCTTGCCCATTTTCAATCATAGTAGCATTATATTTGTAAGGTACAACTTTATCGGATGCATAAGGGATTGTGCCCGCTGATCATTCGCCAATTCTCCTTGTTTCCTGACACTCATTCGTCACATTTATAAGAAATCGGTAACACATTAGTTCACTTTTGTTTTGTTTTAGCTATTTATATGTTTAGCATTGTTGTCTCTATTTGTTAAGGACATGCTATATGCATTATCATATCCCATTTTATGTCCTTTTGTGGTAGTTCTTTTGGTTTCAGGTAAAAGCAAGTGCACAGGAGGGATAAACAAGCAAAACAGGCATTCCGAGCCCGACATAGGAAGAAAAAATGGACTTACAGTAGCCCTAACACAGCCACACGTGATGGCCAACACGGGCCGTGTTAGGAGAAGAGGTTGAGAAATGGAAAACAAGGAACTGACACGGGTGCCCGTGTCAGCCTCCCTGAAGGGTGTGTCATGGCTGAAGTTTGCCTAGAAGCCAACACGGCCAGGCGTGTTGCCTGACACGGCCAGTGTTGGCTTGGACACTTGAATTTCCAATTTTTTGCTGCTTTTGGCACGGCTTATCCCGGAGGGCATTTTGGACTTTTACGCAAGGAAAATTTCCATCAGGAACTATTTACACTGGATTTGAATATGGAGAGAGGGACTTTTTACACGATAAAGAATTGGAAACGGTCGAGATTGGAGAAGTGACAAGAAGCGAAGAACGGGGATCCTTTAAGAGCGGACGTGATTGAAGATCAACGGAATTCCGACCTTTTTGTAATGTCTCAATTTAACTTTGTATATGATTTGAATAATATGATAGGCTAAACCCCCCAATGCCACGGGGGTGTCCCTGAATTGATCATGTAATGACTTTGATGTTTGATTTCCCTTAATGTATGATATTTGATTCCAATTTCACTGTATGATTTGCGTAATGCTTTCTTTTTGGCGAAAATTAAGATTGATGTATGGTTAACGATTAGCAGGACTGCAATGGTTAAGGTTTTCATACAGTGAAACCATAGTAGAGATCACCTAGGACTAGGGATACCCTATGGTTACGGGATTATTCTTGTTAATTTAAAATGATTGGTTTCATCATAATCACCTAAGGAGTTAGAGGTTAGATTGAATACCAAAGGTTTCCCTCCGAGGTCTTAGGGGGAAATAATCTTAAGATCCGGTAATTGAAACAATATTCAGTATTAAGGAGATATACACTCAAGGGGTCATTACAGGAGATGTTTACACACCTTCCTTGGCATATCATATTAACTTGTTAAAATATTTATTTGTTATATTTTTCCATATAGTGAATTCTTCAAAACCATACCTATAACTTTTGTTTAATTGAGTGACTATTTACCTTTATATTGTTGCACAATCCTCGGGATCGATCTTTGGGAAACATCCCTCTTATTGCTACATCAGCGAAAATAGTACACTTGCTATTTTTTCGCACGTATTACAAACGGTGATACCGATATATTATCTCTTTTACTGCTGTCAAACTGGATTACTACTCGCTTAGGAGTCTTGAATATTGGCACAATTACATTCACACCATTACTCATATACCTGTCTTGATTGATCTGAATCACACCTTCATCCATTAACTTCTGAATTTCCCTCTTGACAATCACACATCCTCATGGATTAACACTGCAGATAATATAACCATCATGGTTATGTTCACAACCACTAATTAGACACAAAGTTCTATGTATCTCCACCAAAGACCTTTGGATACAGCGAACATCAAAAATTATGTATTTACTAGGACAACCATCTAACATATTCATAGAATAATTTCCATGGGTGGGGAAAGGATTAGCTTTGACATTAGGTGCGCGGTCCTCAAAGGACACCATCCCACTTTTGTCCAATTTCTGGACTTCATACTTCAATGGATAACAGTTCTTGATGTCTTGGACGGGTGCCTCTTGATGAAAAGAGAAATGCAGATTGGGCTTGTACCAAAAAGGAAAAGGCTCAGGTATATCCGGAGGATTCTTCGGCTGGATCAAATTCTTGACGACAAGAGAAGGATACAATTCGGCATACATCCTCGGAATATGATCATCCTTTTAAAATTATTATGCTGATTGTTGTAGTTGTTGTGATTGTTGTGAGTGCGTTGTTGTTGTTGTTGTTGAATTGGTGTTGATTGAATTATGGAATTGTTACTAAATAATGGAATGACAGAGGATACTTGATGATAATGTTGTTGAGATCTGGAATTCTTCCTCACATGAGGCCTCATTTGCCTCCCCACAGATACTGAATTGGTTTCCCCCTCCTTCTTCTTAGAGAAACTCCCTCCATATTTATTTCTCGTATATGCTTCTTCTTTAGACAAATGACCCTCTCAGACACCCTCTTCTAAACACATCCCCATGTTCACCATTTCAGTGAAGTCATTGGAAGCACTGGCACTCATACGCTTGTAATAGAATGAACTCAGATCTTCAAAAATATCTTCGTCATTTCCTTATCTTCCAATGGGGGACTAATCTGAGAAGCAAGCTCTCTCCACCTCTACGTTGTACTTGTACTGTTTTACGAAGGCCTCGCCTAAGTCGTTGAAAGTACGAACATTAGCACTGTCTAAACCCATATACCACGAAAGCGTGGCACCGGTCAAATTGTCTTGAAAATAATGGATGAGCAACTGGTCATTATCTGTCTGGGTCGACATCTTGGGGCGTACATGACAAGATGGCTCAAAGGACAAGTATTCCCCGTATACTTCTCAAAATCTGGGACCTTGAATTAACAGGGATTTTTATGTTGGGCACCAAGCAAAGTTCAGCATCACTTTTCCCAAACAAGTTCTTACCCCTCATTGTCTTCAATTCTTTTTTCAGCTCTTGAAATTGGTATTTCATTTCATCCATTTTCTCGTACATATTGGGGCCCTCAGACGACTCAGAATGATAAATGGTTTCTTCAACACGTGGTAAAACATGCACCACAGGAGGAGGCGTTGACATGATCGGGCGAGATGTCAGTATAAGAGCAACGATTGAAGCATAACCTTCAGACACAAAATTCGGAGGCATTCCCTACGGGAATCCGGAAGGCATAACTTGTGCAGACTAGCTGGCAGGAAACACAGGCACTGGCTTTGAGACGATCTCTGAGATGATAGTCCTTTAAGGAGTTGCAGGAGTTGGAGCTGGTTGATTCTAAGCATAAATGAAAAACTCCATAAGAGCGGTGAGCCTATCAACTTCTTCCTTGAGTTATCGGGTATCTTGTTCCATCTGATCCATTCTTTGTTGACGATTAGCGCGAGTATCGTATTGATGAGTCGGTTTGTTTGATACAAAGACGAAGAACAATAAGACATCTGGCCGAAGGGCTAGAAGGCAAGAAACTTGCTATGCAAATGATGCATGAAATGCAATGTTTTTATTTTATTATTTCAAGGAACATATAAAGCCTTACTTGCAAATATTTCAATAATAATATTCAATAATAATATTCAATAATAACATTTGAAATTGACCATAAAATCACTTTTTTCATTCATAAAATTGGGAAGGATTAGATTGAGTAAATTTTAGAAACCAAAAATACAAATACAAGAGAAAAGGAAAGCATCATCCTAAGGATCCCTAGCAACTGAATTAGTTGAACTAGCCAAGGGCGTATACTTCCTTCGGATGCATCTGATCTCTGACTCACAAGTGGTCTTCATCTGAGCTTTCTCGATGACGAGTTGATCGATGATATTCTTCCAAGCACCAGAAGGATGAGGAATAGTAGAGGAAAATAAATCCTCTCTCTCTCTCTATCTCTCTCTCTCTATCTATCTATCTATCTATCTATCTATCTATCTATCTATCTATCTATCTCTCTCTCTCTCTCTCTATCTATCTATCTATCTATCTATCTATCTCTCTCTCTCTCTCTCTCTCTCTCTCTCTCTCTCTCTCTCTCTCTCTCTCTCTCTCTCTCTCTCTCTCTCTCTCTCTTCACTGCACTCCCTTCAAGAATCTCAATGAGTACATCCTTGTCCTTTAACTCAAGTTGCAACTCCACTTTCGTTCTATGAAAAACATGTAAATGTTCTTTCCAAAGGTCCCTATCTTGCTTCATCTTAGCTAGTGCGTCTTCCAACTCCTCTACATCTTGGTTAGGGAGAGTTGATGGCTTAGCCACAATCATAGACATAGGTCTTTCACATGTGTACGACATCTTAAGCTCC
Source organism: Lathyrus oleraceus (assembly GCF_024323335.1). Taxonomy (NCBI): domain Eukaryota; kingdom Viridiplantae; phylum Streptophyta; class Magnoliopsida; order Fabales; family Fabaceae; genus Lathyrus; species Lathyrus oleraceus. Next base: position 340,905,939 of record NC_066585.1, read on the forward strand.
AAAGCTCTCTTGTTCACCCAACTATCGTAAGCTTTCAAAGCTACACAATTGCACGATCCAAGCTCGGCTCCTCCTTTTATATGAACATTATGCCAAGCACGCACCATCTTACTCTTCAAATTTTGGGGATCTTTACCCTCTTGATAGAACATACCCTCTAACTGAATGTTATTAGGTTTATCTTTCAAGGGGAACCCAAGCTGATGATGAGCCAAACCAGGGTTATATTTGATTCCTCCTTGTGTACCAATTAGAGGCACATTATAGAATTCACCACAACTGTCAATAATCTCCAACCCATCAAATGTAGAATCATACCAAGTAATATCATCATTAGTGAGAGACATAAGTCTCTGAGACCACCGTAGACATTGCTTGTTCTCTAAGAAGACTGGTGTCTGAGGCAAGTGCGAAATAAACCACTTGTACAGAAGAGGAACGCAACACACAATGGTTCCACCACCTTTAGAATTCCTTAAACATAGAGAGAAATATACGTCACCCAATAAAGTCGGAACATGATTCCCAATCAAGAAGATTCTAATGGCGTTAACATCAACAAAGTTGTCAATGTTAGGGAACAATGCTAAACCATAGAGAAGCAAGACAAAAATGGCTTCAAAAGCGTCCATACTACCAACTTGAGAAAAAGCAATAGCTCTCCCAACAAGAAACTCATAAGTAAGACCTCAGATCCCTTCTTTCTTCGTCATATTAACATCAATCTCGAATTTCTTCAAAAGAAGATCATCAGCTATGACTTGATATTTTGGAATCTCCTCTAATCCACTGAAAGGTACCTTGTTAGATACAGGCACACCCAAGAGATAGACATACTCCTCTAACGTAGGCACAAGTTGATAATCAGGAAAAGTGAAGCACCGATAGAGAGGATCATAAAACTACACTAAGACACTAAAGAGTCATTCAACCACATCAGCAGATAATAGAGACAGGAGCTTTCCATGACGTCCTTTGAAATCCATAGGATCAACTACAGAGGATGTTAGCTTCCTTAATTCTTTCAAATCCCGACATCTGAAACTGTACTTCTTTGTGTTCCTTCATCCATAATCCATGGTCTAAAAATATTTGCAACTATGACCTTAGTTCCTTGAAATTTTATTTTTTGTGATGAATGTTATGATGTGCATGTATGCATGAATGCAACAATGACACGCAAGGGATCACATACAAGGTAAACACAAACAAAGGTCAAGGGATGGATCAGGTCACCATCAAGATCAATCATCCATTTTGGTGGGTTATGGTTTTCACCTTATCAACACCCAAGTTCCATTGATATTGATGAGACTGATCGGATCAACCAAGAATGAAAGGGTTTGTTGCGAATCACGAGCATGGAGTCAGGTTAAGAACCATACCAAAGGAGTGTACTTTGGATAAAAACATATAGATCATGTTCTAAAAAGTTCCCATAGTCGTGATCCCATCTATCAGATACTATAGGTTCGGATGACTGACTCATCAACCCATAGTATTCTCAAGAGAAACTCATATGAGTGTAGTATCATGTAACAACTGTTATCAAGTCTACACTTGAACAGTCTTCTCATTACGTCCTAAATATGCCAAGTTGGGTTAAATGTTCTATTATCCTCAGCTTCTCAGACTCCCAAATCAGAGAAAGTAACGCCTATCCACGACTTACTTGTATGACATCAGTAACTCCAAAGGGGTCTCCAATGAGTGGGGGATCTCATGTCAACTCTTTCAGGACTACTCCTTCAAAGCCAACATGACTATACCATCCTCATATCTTGGATTTCACTCAAGTTTGGGTTAGAACTTATCTCACCACACAGAGATCACCAAGCACAACAGACAAAAAGTTTCACACATACAATATATACAAGCAAACAAACATCAATAATCAACAAATATAATACACATAAAAAGTAGGCTAAACCCACTGAGGACTACTCCCCAACAAAGTCGCCACTTTCTTTCTGTAGTGGTAAATTCATGACCATTGAGTTATTGGTTAGCTCAACATCAATAAAACAAGATTCGCCACCGCGCTTTTATTTTTTCCAAAGGAAAAGGGAAAAGTACGAACAAAACCCAAAGATAATAAGTTTTCAAATCAAAACTAATAAAATGTCAGAGATTACAGGTAAAGGGGTTGGTTACATAGATGGAAGGTATTAGCACCCAAAGTGTCCTAGGTACTCCTAGGGAGCCATTTTTGTGTGCAAGTGTTTTAGTTGAAAAGATGTTTGCTAAAAAATAGAATGAGGGGATGAGAAGATAATTCATTATTTACAATTTTTGTGTTTGACAAGACCTTCGGTCTTATGCCTACGTACCAATATAAAATGAGGGATAAAAACCTCGTAGTTCATGGTAATAATTTCAAAGATGGGTAGATTGATTCTAACAAAAGCTTAAAGATCTTTTGTTATCAACGGGAGAATACTCAAGCAAACATCCACCGATAATGAGGGTTTTACAACATTTAAGAGAGAGGGCCCCAACTTGGATTCAATCAACAAGTATGCCATTAACACCCAATAAATGGAGAGACTTACAATCAGTATATCATGGAATGGAAGAATTATATATCAAGCAAAGATAACTCAAATTTAAATGCTCGCTTTTGAAAAATTTAAAAGGAAAAGGCACAAAATGGCCAAAAGGATTAGATGAGGTTTTTAGTTCTTTTTTTTGTCTTTTTTTGAAAATAAAGTCAATATAATTAAGTTCATTTAAAAGTTTTCTTAAGAAAAATATTTTGAATATCAATGGCATAAGGCCAAGGTTTCTACTGATTAAAACAAGTCTAAGTTGAAAACAAGAAACAAAGAAGTTTTTGAAAGTGAGGGAGAGATTTTGAAATTAAGAAAGCAAGAGGAGATGAAGGACTATCCTAGACAAGATTTAAAAGTTTAGAGTTGAAAAGATCTAACCAATGGGAAGTATCCACAAGATAATAGTGTAAGATAGAAAACCATTTCCTTTGGATTGTCAAGCAAGCAACAAGCATAATCATCCAAGCAATTAAGAAGAATACCAATGGCATCAAATAAATATAACCAAACATCCAAGCAAGAACTCTAAAGCAAGCAGTCTTCAATATCCTTTAGATATATTGTAACACCCCGATTAAAATAAGAGAATTATTTAATTGAGTTAATATTATTTTATTAATTTAATTAAATAAAGTTGAATTATTGGATTATTATTATTATTATTTGGAATAATAATTATTATGGGAAAATATATAAGTGGAATAAGAGAAAAGGTTTTCATTTTTGGAAAAGGTTTTTACGTGAAAACTGAGAAGCTGCAGAGAAGAGGAAAAGGGCAAAGAGCTGTAGAGCAAAGGTTGGAGAACGGAAAAGCTTGAAGCTCGAAGAGTTGCCGGATTGTTAAGGTAAGGGGGGTTTATCGTCGTTTAATGGGTATTATCGATTAACATGTAATGGGTAGTGATAAGCCGTCGATTGACCCTAATTGGGATTTAGAATGCTGAGAAATTATGTTGAATAAGTGGTATTAAAGCTGAAATTGAATTTTGTGTTTGAGTGTATTGTGAATTTCTGAGCGTATAGCTTTTTACGGAAGTTGAATCGGAGGTCCGGAAGTCCTCCAACGGCGGAAAATGCGGAAACTCTGCATTCTGCCTTGTGTTAGCGCAGGAATTGTTGTTTCGCCTGCGTTAACCGGTTAACCCAGGGTGTTAACCGGTTAACACTGTTATAAATTGTGAAAAATGTTGAGTTTTGCCTGCGTTAACCGGTTAACCTATAGCGTTAACCGGTTAACACTGTTGCGTTTTGCCTGGAAGTGTAATTTTCCTGCGTTAACCGGTTAACCTATAGCGTTAACCGGTTAACACTGTTGCAGTATGTAAAAATGGTTGATTTTTATGATGTAAGCGTAATTGGTGATTGGCCTATTGTATCCAATTGTGATAAATAAATTCGTGGAGTCTATGTTGCGAAATGTTGATGCAAATATGTTGATAAATTGTTTTTGTGGAAAATATTAAGTTGTAGGCTGATGAGCCAAAGTTGAATATAAGTTGTTTTGTTGAAAATGCTGAGTTGTAGGCTGATGAGCCAAAGTTGATTTTTAAGTTGTTGTTGCTGAAAAAACTGTTATGTTGTCGTTGTTATTATGTTGTTGAACTTTCAAGTCGTACATGCCATATACATTCATATGCATTAAGTCGGGGCTTTTGCTCACACCACGTTGGCCTGGATTGGCAAAATTATGGGGCTTTTGCTCACACCACGTTGGCCTGGATTGGCAAAAATTTTAAGTTGAAAGTTGAAGGCTTATGCCTTGATGCCCACTAAACTGGCAATGATTTTAAGTTGGGAGTTTTACTCCAAATGGTACCACATGCATGAAGAGTCGAGTCTCATTTGAGTTGCATTTACGTTGTGTTTGAATATGATGTTGAGTTGAATATGCTGCTACCGAATGCATGATATGATGTGGGTGATTAACGTGTAAAGTTACTTAACATAACATGATGATTTATAATATTGGTTATATCGATTGAGGAACTCACCCTTACAGTTATATTTTTCAGGTAACGAGCAGTGAGTTGAGTAGAAGCTAGTGCTTGAAGTCTAGAGTGGTTTTAGTGGGTCATGCTCTGATAGATGTAACATCGGGACGGGATGTTTTATTTGTTGAATAAATGTTAATTTTAAGATATTACAGATGTTGAATGTTCCTATCCGCTGCGAATTTTTAAAGAAGTGTTTATGTTGGATTAAATAATGAGCATGACTGATTTTTACGGTGAATTATGTGAAGTATTATGTGACACCCTTGGTGCATGATTACTCTGATATTGATTTATATGCTGTTGTTTTAATTAAATATTTGGGGTATTTAGAAGGGTGTTACATATATCAGATGAAATATCCCTCGAAACATACTCAAAGAGAAAGCATCAGATATAAACAATAAGATCAAAATAACAACTTAAGCACAAAGAAAAAGTGTATAATAAATAAACCAAAGGAGTCTCCCAAGGCTTGTATTATATGAATGTCGTTGGTCAAGATAAGGTCTCAGATTAATGGCATTGGCCAAGTCCTTCCAAAGCACATGGATGTTGCCTACTCTAAGTTCAAAAGTTCATATCAAGTCACACACAAAGGTCCAACAGTCCACCAATGTATTTTTTAGGTTTTTTATTGTTTATTAAGTGTTTTAAGGTCCTAAGACCACAAACAAAACAAGATCACAAACATATAATATAATACAAGCACAAAATATGGCTCAAGTGAGCTAAGTGAAAATGACTGAAACATAAACAACTTGCATGAATGTAAAGGACAATAAATGATAAAATGCAAGAATTTAAATTGCATTAAAGTAAGTGACTTTAAAAATAAAGTCAACAATAACGGGATGCTAGTGAATGTTAGTGGAAGAAGAAAAGATTGTCTTTAAGTTATTTTTTGGAGAACACTCAACCATCCACTCACAAGCATGAAGATATGAACCTAGACATCATCCATTAGAAGGGCTCCAACTTGGATAAATCAACAAGTATGCCACTAGCTCTCACAAATGGAAAAGAGGAAAAATCTTCACACAATACCATGAGGAATGTGAGACTTACAATCTCATTTACAAAAATGTTATGCCTTTTGGGAGAAATTTAACGCTATGTTAAGCAATCGTAATTGGACTTATGTAGAAGTCACAACTATCTGAGGTCGGGCAATAATAATATTGGTGTTAATGCATGGTAGAGACAAGGTATAAAGACCAAACTCCTAAAGCATACCACACACAAAAATAAAAGGGGATGGACCTATTTCAATCAAGCTCATGTTGATTCATTTGACACAAGGTCATTGATGAATTAACTAGCATTTTGATCTTATGAGAAATCATTGGTCATGAATGGATTGGTAAAGAAGAGAGGTGAAGATGGAGAGATGATGTGAAAGAGATCCCAAATTGATCAAGGGATGAACCTCACTTGATCAATACCATCTATTCATTTTGCGGGATGAAGTTCAAACTTCATCAACCCCCTAAATCCAATGGTATTGATCAAATTAATGTCCAATTCAACCAAGATCAAGGCCAAACAGAAGTTGAGTTAACACAAAGTCAAATAAAATAGCTCGAAAAAATATTAAAGCAATTAAAACAATTTAAATCAATTTTTAAATGAAGAAAATCCATTTTAAAAGGAAAAAAAACCCTCAAATCCCTTCAAATCACCAAAGGAATGGCCAAGGGGTTTATCATAGGTCAAACAAGGTCAAAGGACCTTTGACTATTTTTTTTGTTGCATTTTTTTGAAAGTCATAAGTATTTAAAATCAATTAAAAACAAGTCAAAAATCACAAAATTCACTAAAAATATCAAACTGAATCCAAAAATTATTTTTAATTCAGAAAATGGAAGAGGAAATTATTTGAGAATTTTTTTGGTGAAAGTCCCATAATTTTTGGATTAAAATTGAAATTATAGTGAATTAAGAGAAAATGATATTTAAAAAATTAAATTGGAAATTAATTAAATCAGAAAAAATAAGGGCCATCATATTTCCCTTATTAATTGAGGTGACAGATCTTATGGCTACGCGTATAACATCCACCATGGTTATCAGTCAACGCGCATGTAAAAGTGGTATTCAGAATCAAGGGCCCAGATTGGAACGTGGCAACAAGATCAAATTGTCTGGACTGAGCCAGCACACCACCAAAGCCCTAGCTTCGATCTTCTTCTCCGACCACACTCACTAGACTGGTCCAACAAAATTGTCACCAAAATAAACGTATCATACATCAATTTAAAGAGAAAATGATGAGGATTCCAAATATGACCTCCAATTTTTCCAACTCTCACTCTATAATGAGAATGTGGAGTTGAAAATTGAGGTTCCAAAATTGAGTTGCTTCGATTCAACCTGAATACAACTCAATATCAATGCCTACATTGGTAGGGCTTCAGGCAACCACAAAATAAGCAAAAATATCAAGACATGAAAGAGAATAGAAGAGTTGAAATTCTAGAAAATTCACCTTCAGGTTGTAGTGATAAGGCTCGATCTTGATGCAATTCCACTTGGCTTTGCTTCCTTTTGCTTATAGGAGATGATTAGAATAAAAAAGGCTTTGAATCCTTGGAGTTCTAGTTCAGAAACAGAAGTCGAACAAGAAGCTCAATTTCAATGAAATCTTCAAGGTATTCTCTCAAGTATGGCTATGGGATTGCTTGGCACAACTTGGGAAAGGGTTCTCCTTCATTCTGAGGCTATGGAGTTCAACTTATAGGAAATGCAATTCATTTCCACACCATTTGAATTTTGAATCCAAAAAGAGTAATTGATGTGCATGGGTGCATGGGCATGTGTTTAGGCCCAAATGATCATTGCAATCAGTTCAAATTCGTGCATAAATGATGACGAGATCATAACATGAAGCCATGTAAAGGTGTTTAACATTTGAGTTCAAAAGTTGCCAAATTGGGCCATGCAAAGAAGCTATGCGCAACTCTTTCAAATCTAGTGCAAATGTAATGATCTTGGACTCTTTGGAAAGCTACCATAATGATGAATTCTGACCTTGAAGTTGGAGTAATCAAACATACTTGAAAATTTTCTAAGTTAAAAGTCAAATGACCCCTTCTTCCACCTTTAATAACTTTTTCTATGAGCTTCAAATGACTTTGATTCTTTATTCAAAGTTTTAGCTCTTTTAATCATATTCAATTTGGTCACAAATTTGACACCATTTGCATCTTGCATGATAGAGTTACGAATTTTACAAGTTGAGGAAAAATGCTTGTTTAATGGTGAAGACCAAAATGGACCTATAATCTTTCCTCATGGCACATGCCCTTGCAAGTGGAATTTGAACTTTATAAAAGAAACAAATTTTAATAAGACATCTTGAAATTGATCATGAAAATTGGATCATCTCCATATGATAAAAATTGAGCAAGTTATGGTTCTTGGAAGTTGACCTTCTATCTAGGGCACATACAAAATGACCTATAATCATTTACCATAAAAAATGACTTTCCAAGAACAGTTAGCTCTTGATGCCAACATGAAAGTTGTTTGGAATGTCACAAGGAGTAACTTGGATCTTGGAATAATTTTGATACGATAAAAATTCTATGAGATAGGGTCTAGGGAACCCTAGATTTGAATAGTTAACTTTTCTAGTCAACCTCCTTGAACCAACTTGCAAACTTGAAGCTCTCTTGCTCTTTGGGGCTCATGGAGGATCATATATGCTTATGATGATGTGAAATGAAGTATCCCATAATATATTTGACCAAATGTTGAATAAACTTGTTGAGGAAGGCACACAAGATACCCAGATGAATTATGGCTTCCTTGACAAACAAGCTTCAAACTCTTCATGAATTCTTGACAAAATGACAAATAAAGAACATAGGGATTCATATATGATGCTTAGAACCAATGTGGACATTTTCTAACTTGATCCCTTGCATTGATGGTCTCAAACCCTAGTTGTGAGCTTGATGAGGCACAAGTGGATACACACACTACCTACAAAAGAAACAAAGATACACTAGACATATTTTTGGTATTTTGGTTAGTAAACAAAGAAAAATAAAGTATGATACAATCAAATATGCTTGGTGATCTCTCCCAATGCAAACCCAATGAATGAAAGGTGAGAAGGATACCAAGTTGTGATCCCAATGCCAATGCAACGTTATGAGATGGCATGAGGAATCTTAGGAGTCAAAATGTGGGTTTTACAGCTGCCCCTATTTAAGCTCATTCTATCTGGGGATGTGAAGGTTAAAATCTTTGTATCAACGCGGTAGAATGGACTTAAATAACAACATCAAGAAATAAATTTTGGTCCCTAAGAGACCTTATGATGCATATGATATGAATGCAAAAATAATATTTATGGGGGATATTTTAGGATTAGAAATGCATTTATTTTTTTAATTTTTAATTTTATTTTATGTCTATTTTTTCTAGATGCTTCACCTTTTCACCTGACGGGATCTCACTTGTAATGATTCCAACCTATTACTAATGGTGAAAACATCCACTGTTCCTCCAGTTTCGGGCATAAGAACTTATTTTTGAAGTTCTATTTGGCTTACTTCAACCATACACTTTGGTATTTTATTAGCATATGCAGTGTATCCTATGTGCTAAGTCTTTAAATAGAAGTGTGAGACTTCCCTAACTAAATCCTACAATGAGCTCTTATTCCATATTTTAAAGCAATTCAAATGTTTCAAAAGGTTGTCTACTTTTCTGACTATTAGAGGCGTGACAGGGGTTATCAGAAACACAAAGTGGTGCATTAATCAACTATCAAGACCTTGTTTCCAATATTGTCAAAGTCCAATTAGTTTCATTCTAATTCCTTAGAGTTCACTATTATTTACAAGGGTTGTGGTTACTTGTGTTTCTTTATTATTATTATTTTTATTATTATATTCTTTTTAACATAACATCTGATGATTAAGAAATTAAGAGTATTTCTTAATCTCAACGCACATCATTCATAACCATAAGCGTATCATTCTATTGTATAAAAGAGCGAAATTTGGGTATGTTTGGTATTTAAACTATCCTTCACCTTGATGATTCGAAGACAAGAGTTTTTCATATCCTCAAGTTAAAGATGTTTAAATAGGGAAAACTGTCATACCTTAAATTTTACCCTGAGTTTTTTCACCTGCATCAACGTAGTACGAACGTTTCATTTGATCGTGCATTTCATCAGTCAAAAGTATTGATCAGGGTTTAGATGAAAAGTCTAGAGTTCTGACAATTTATCTGGTATTGATGACATTCATTCAGTCACCTGGAGGTTAAGAAGTCAAAAGACTTAGTTTCTTAGTCTCATTACATCATCCATTCCATTGCATTAAGTTTCATAGGTTCAGAGGGATGACAATCAATAGTATTGTTGTCATCTGAATCTTTGTAAGGTTTTGATTGTTATTATGATTGAGAATTAGAAGCAAAGGGTCCAAGAGTTGATTCCTTTGTATGATTATCTATTCAAAAATTCCAATCTACAAATCAATGCATTCACCAGACACCTGTATTATCTACTCATCACAACATGCATTTCGTTCTGCATAACACCTATAATGTCAACTAGAATAAATTTTCAGATCTACAGATAAATCGATTGAATTAATTCTCAAATGCACGTCAAATTAGCAGGCAAAAAATATCAAAATCGAGTTTGAAGATGTCAGTATTATTAATCTATAGTTCTCGTAGTTTAAATGATCATGCTCGCTTTATTTTTTTATCGCATTTTGACCAGCCTAATCCTTTTAAACCACACATTTTTTACTTTAAGATTTGATCAAAACATGAATGTTTCCGAGAAGTTTATTTTGCGCTGATCATTTTTGTGCATGTATTTTAGTTTTCATACATTTTTGCGCTCGATTTTTATTTATTTTTAATATGTTTATTTTTGTTTTTCAGTCAAAATAATTGTTGGAATTATTTATAATTTTCTATGTTCTTGTTTTGATTTAATTTTGACTATTTAGAATGTTTGGATTTTATTTTATTTAAAGGATTTGAACTCATTTTAATCTATTAAAACACCCAATAGGGGCCTTTTGTATTTAAGTATTTTTTTAACCATTGATTTATATATATATATATATATATATATATATATATATATATATATATATATATATATATATATATATATATATATATATATATATATATATATATATATATATATATATATATATATATATATATATATATATATATATATATATATATATATATATATATATGGTGAAGAAGTGAAGAAAAGAGGGCACACACGCACATAACAAGGGGGACCATTTAAAAAAAGAGAATAATACTCTCTCCCACGTTTGAGAAAAGGGAAAAGAAGGAAAGAAATAACATTTCTTTTCTGAAACTACAACAGAACATCGATTCCTCTCTTCCACATATCACAAACACATTAACTTCTACTCCTCCTCTCAACTACACCTCATCACCTTCTTTATCTTTGTCGCTTCATCACCTTCCATCAACTTCACAAAACACGTACAACATAAATCTTCCAACTCCCTCTTCGTAACATACTCATAATCAAACCAACACATGACATAAACATCACCTTCACTCACCATCATCAAACAACAACCAATTACAACCATAAAAAAAACTCCACCTACACCACCTTATCACCGTTCTCCATTGTTACGGGTGAAGCGTCTTTTTTCCTTTTCTTTTTTTTTATATTTTATTGCACAGGTCTAGATTTGAGATATTTATTCATATCGTGTGTTTAATTTGAATGTTACTACGTTTTATCCATGGAAGATTTTGGTTTGAATGAGGAAAGAATTTAAGACATGAGAGAGAGAGATAGAGATAGATAGATAGATAGAGAGAGAGAGATTTTTATTTGTAGAAGGAAGTTGTATTGTTGTTCCTCTTGAAATAGACTGGCCGAACGTGTGAGAGAGAGAGAGAGGATGAGGAAATTCTATTTTTTTTGTTTTGACTAGTTCTTCTCCTTGTCACATGTCACGATGCTGTTGGTGGCTTTTTGTTTTTTGAAAAAAAAACATCCTCTCTCTTTTTGAAAGTGTTTGCCGCCCCACACTCTCTCTTTTCTTTATTTTTTTATTATTTTCTTTTTGTTTATTTTTATTTATTATTATTATTATTATTGTTATTATTGTTATTAATTATTATTATTATTATTATTATTATTATTGTTATTTATTATTATTTGTTATTATTATTTTAGATTTGGGTTTATAACTTATGGGTCTTGGGCTCATGTTGTGCGTTGTTTTGATTGCTCATTACCCATATTTACTCTTCACACCCCCATGATCATTTTGTACATCCTTATTATTTAGACTAATTTTAATTAGTAGTTAATTAATTGGTTATATTTTTAATTAGTTATTTAATTATAGTCTTTGTTGATCGACTTCTTATAGAGTGATTCCTATATGAATTCACTTTAAGTTAGCTTAACATATCGCTAAATTCATTAGTTTAATTGTAGGTTATTTTACCTTTGAAGATGTTGTACATAAATTATCGAATTGCTGTTGTTTGGTTCATTGCATCATAATTTCGAAGCTTAAATTCAGTTTAGCTTTAAGCTAGTTTAACATAGCGCTAAATTCCTTACTTTAGATTTTAGTTCATTTCTGGTCCCTTGGCTTTCTCTTGGGCTTTCTTACAATGAACTCCTTTTTGCTTACATTTGCTTGTTTAGTAGGCTTGTATTTTAATCACTTTATTATATCCACATTCAAACAAATGTATCGCCATCCACGTGACATGTAATAAGTTTACCGCTTTCATTATGTTATTCTTATTACATTAGTTAATTATTAATTTAAGATTAGCGTAAAATTAACCACTTTCAGAAAATAACAAAAATAATACTCGATCCAAAGTTGAACTTTTTTCCCAAATCAAATTCAAATTAAATGCAACGCGAGTGCTTGATCCAAATTCGAGTGTCCCTTCTGATTAATTCAAATGCTTTCATAATCAAACACTTGATTCAATGTTAAGTTGTTCCCTTTTAAGCTTTTCACAATAAATATGGAAGAAAAATATTAGGTTTTGACTTTCTCTTTCTCGAATGTTTGGGTACTCTTGTAGAGCTCCATGTTTGAACATCCGTTTTCCATGTTAAAAAACAATAATTATTTGAAGTAAGTCAATTATCCTATAAAATAAAAAATATTGATTGGGTATCGACCTTCTCCTTCCCAATTATTAGGGAACTACTGGAGAGCTCCATGTGTGAATAATCGTCTTTCGTTAATAAATTTTGACCTAATTCATCACACATTCTTATAATAACTCTTGGATGAAAAGAGAGGGATTGGGCTTAGGCCTCTTCCTTTCTAGGCATTTGAATATTGTTGAAGAGATTTTTGTTTGGACGTCTGTCTCCACTTAAAATCAACTTAACCAATCAAACTTATTTCCTGCCCTTGTGCGACTTCAAAAACGTTTTTAGAAATGAGTATTCTTTATCCATTTCGACTTGAAATAAACAAATGCTTCAGCCTCCAAGAGCAAGCAACAAGCAAAGTTTTAGTACTCAATATGTCTAAAGAATCACTCCTTAAAAGTAATCAACCCATTCTTTGTTACCGGAACTACATAGCCTTGAGTTCTTCATAACACCTGGAGATACGTAAGAGAAGGATTTCGAAATCTTGTCAGGCACGCCTTAATAAAAATCACACCTTTAATAAAAAACATTTCTCTTTTATTTCTCTTTTATCGCTCAATAAGTAGAAGAAAACAATTAACATCACGCTAACTTTTAATCGCAAATTTAACTAAGAGGTCCCCGTTGAGTATATTTTTTATACATTTTTCCAAAATATAGATCCGGATTTTGAATAGGGAGACTTCCCGATGTTATAGCTTTGTCTGTTTTTTCTCCTTTTTTTGTTATATAATTAGGGTTAGTGTATATTTGGGCCTTGGGCCAAAATTTTGTGATTCTTATTTTTGTACCCCCTTTTTATTGCTATTTCTCTATTACTTTTATGTGCATGATATTTTTTTATTTTTGTCTCGAACTATATTTTATGTTTTCATGTAAATAAACATTAAGTTAAATAATTCCTTTTATCTTAAGAAATCGAATTATTTTCACAATAAATTGGAAGAAAAATGCTACTTGGATGTAATGTCCAATCATAATCCTGACTACTAGTCCCATGTCGTAATAGTTTGCAAGTACAAGTATTCACCTTCTACTTAAAACACTTGTAAATATTCAAAACCTTTTCACAACAAAAATTGATTAAAAAGACTACTTGGGTGTAATGTCCAATCATAGTCCTGGGTACTAGACCAAAATCGTAATAACTTACATGTCCGAATACTCGTTTTACAACCCTAAAAACAATCAAACACATTCAAACTTTTTCCTTTTGACTTTCACAACTTTAAACTCTTTTTTAAAAGAAATATATTTCCCTCTTGAGTGAGTGGGCTAAATGACATTTTCCCGCGAATGTTGATTTATAAATCCATTATGTCGTGTTGAAAACGCCCCCTCCTTTAATTGTTTTGGGTTTCGTTCAATTGCGACAATAACAACTTTTGCCAAAATTGACCCATAAATAAACATTTTTTACCCAGAACTACGTAGCGTCGAGTTCTCCATCACACCTGAAGATACGTAGGAGCCAGATTCGTAATCTTCTCAGGCACCATAATAAAAAACCTTTTTGCGACCCTTTTCTTTTTCTCTTTTAATTTTTAACAACTCGAGAAAGCAAACATTTTTAGGCTAACACTTATGCACAAAACAAACTAAGTGGCTCTTATTTAGTACAACGGATGTGAGGGGTACTAATACCTCCCCCTTGCATAATTGACTCCCGAACCTGATTTTATTACGACGACCATATCTGTCATTTATTTAAGGTTTTTATCTATATTTTCCTTTCCCTTTTTAGGAATAAATAAATATTGGTGGTGAATCTGTAAGTCATCCGCGAGCGGGTGATGCGCTCGCATGGTCATATTTTTCGAGATACGACTCTTTGTTTTGAAGCTCTTAGTTATTTACTTTGTACTTGAATTCTAGTATTTAATTAATGAAGCATGCTTATCCTTAATTGCTTAGGTATGATTTGAACTATGTGGGGGAGTAGGGTATAATCTCTATCTTTGTTAACGGGAGTTTAACAACTCAATTTTTTATCACCCTTGTTTCTTCCCTTGTCCACCTATCTAAGAGATGCATTGTAATAATAAAAAAAGGGAGAATTTGGATCTATGTGCTTACATGTATGAAGTATTTAGCAACCTATTTAATTGGTTTTGATGTTGACAACAATCTTAAGATAAGTCTTTATCAGCTTATTTGTTCAAAGCCAACTTGTTCAGATGATATCATCTGATATGTTGATCAAGTGATGGTTCTTGACAAGTTTCTGATCAAGTGACGAGGCTTTATATTTTAATCAAGTGATGGTGCTTGAAATGTTGTTGATCAAGTGAAAATGTTTGACATGTTGACCAAGCGATTGTGCTTGAAGATCAAGATATGTTGACAAGATGAAACCTAAAGATCATATGATGTAGTGATCAAGTGAATATGGTTGAATATAAAGTTATGGTGATAAAGATTTTGTTGCTTATAGATTAAGTTGTTTGTGCCTATATATGGAGACAACACCTTATGTCAAGCAACATTGAGTGAAGTAAACAAAGATCTTTGATCAAGTTGTTTGTCTAATGATGGAACAAGAAGAATATTTATCTCAACACTCATTAGTCAAAGATTAAAGGACTATGATTGAAGAATATTCAAGGTTCCAATTAATAACTAAAGTCAAAGATAATATGGCAAGGAACCAGAAGCTTCAGAGTTTTGAAAAAAAGGAAGTGTGAAAGCTCGCCAAGTTTGTTTCAAGTGATCAATGTCTGTAAAGGTATAAGAAAAAATCACGATCATACTAAGTAAAATAACAAACACACTCAAACCTCTTGAAGATCCTCTCATGATTTTATTAAATCACCTAAAATGTTTTAAAATTCTAGCTAATTGATTACGAAACTGTCTGATTAATTAGAAGTGTGTTTTACAAAGGGATAATCGATTAGACCTTTGGGATAGTTGATAATATCACTTTTTAATACCTAAAATCGATTGGAGTAGTTCCTTAATGATTGGAAAAGGCTTAGAGTCAAAACCATCCATTTTTTGGTTTGATAATCAATTATTGAATGCACATAATTGATTATCAACATTGAAAAGCCCATTGATTGTTTCTATATTTGAGTCACCTTTTTTATATAAAAAGAAGGCTTATTTATCATTTCTAACACACCATAAAATTTATTTGAGACAACTTTATCTAATTATCATTTCTCTCTTTTATTTTCTCACATTTGCATCAGTGCTTTTTAGAGTGAAATCTCTATATATATGACGTAGTCCCAAGGCAAAGGTCAAGATCCTAATTCTGAATTCATAACTCCTCAATGATTCCAAAGATAGTAACCACAGGTCCATGAGCTAGGAGAAACAAGTTTCCTTTTTAGGTTTTTTCTTTATTAATGTCTTATTTACAATTATGTGTATAAAGTCCAAATGGACAAAAACCAAATGACAAAATCACAAACAAAATGATATGGGATGCTAAATATAAAGTATAAAGTAAATGATATTTGAGGTAAAAGTTAATACAATAAAGTTTTAGTAAAGGATGTTAGTAATCAAAGATGAAAGATGGTTTGGTAATTTTTGGAGAAGTTACCCTCAATTATTCACTTACAAGCATGAAAATAAGAACATATACATCATTTATGAGAAGGGCTCCAACTTGGATAAAATCGACAAGTATGCCACTAGCTCTCACAAATGGAAAAGGACCAACATTTTCACACAATACCATGAGGAATAGGAGATTTATAATCTCACTTATAAAAATGCCTTTGCTTTTGGGACAAATTTAGCTCTATGTTAAGCAATCGTAGTTGGACTTATGTAGAAGTCACAACTATCTGAGGCCGGTCAATGATATGTAAATCATCCTCCTAAAGTCATGCCACACAAAAAAAGAAACAAAGGGGATGATCAAGCACAAAGGTTAGGAGGATGGTCCATTACTTTAATCCACACTTCATGACACTTAGGACAACCTTATGCCTCAATCTAAAGTACCTTAAATGATCTATGATCAATTAATAGGTATATTTGAAATGATGAAAGTTCATCAAGCACCAATCCACACGTCATGAACAAGATGGACACAAGCCATCCAATTGATCAAAGGGAAAGGAAAGAGATAAAGAATAAAGGGACAAGAGAGGTCACACCCAAATTGAACCAAAAGTTTGATCAAGTCATCATCAAAATCAATCATCCATTTTGGTGGATTAGGGTTTTCACCCCATCAACACCCAAGATCAATTGAGTTTGATGACACTTGAAGTTCAAACCATCATAATCCAAGGCCAACAAAAGTTCAAAAGGGTTCACAAATATAAAATTCAATTAAATGAAATAAAAATGTACCAAAAGTATTTTTAAATGAATTTTAAATATAGAAATAAAATGAAAAATCTATAAAGTCCTTCAAAATGCGAAATAAATGGCCAAGAAAATTATGAAAGGTTGGAAATAAAATAAGAAGCATATAATAAAACTTTCAGAATTTACAAATGCATAAAAATATTTTTAAACCAATTAAAACAAATGAGAAAATAGAAAATTCATGAAAAATAGAAAATCAGTGAAATAAAATGTGAAAAATAAAAGTCAGATGAAGAAAAATAAAAGAGAATTTTAGAAATTATTTTGGGATATTTTGGATGCAAAATGGAATTTCTATAAATTTTAAAAGCAAAAAACAATTAAAAATAATAAAATAAAAATAATAAAAACCAGAAAAAATACGAAGTGTTGGATCACGCCTCTTTAATTGACGTGGCAGATCCAACACTCCATATGTTAGAGAACACAATGGAACGCGCTGCAAGTCAAACACAGGATCCAATTTTAATCCAACCAATCAGAACATTTCATTCCTCCAACATGTCTGACCAAACTCAGACAACCTGAGAAAACTTTGATCGTCTTCTCCGATGAGCTCTCATCGGAGTTTCATTGTTTGGTAAATTCAGAATACGAGACCACTACCATTGTGATCCTCTTCTCATCCCGAATTCAACCTTATCCTCAAATTCATTTATTTAAATTAAGCAAAGGTAATTTCAAAGAAGTTTCAGAAACAAGCAAACCATGAAAAATAAAATTAAACAATGAACACGATCAATCAACACCAGATAAGTTAGGGGAAATCTTCAGAAAGTGAAGGACTACATTGTGATAGCTTGTTTTAGTTTAAATGATGCTCAGAACTACCTTGTCCAAATGGTGATCAGAAGTTGATGAAGCTTGATCTGGTTAGAGAACTTCAGAAGGTCTCAGAGCTTGGGAATTATTATAAAAGTTTCAAAGGATGCCAAAGATGCTAATGGAATCAAGTTATTGCATTCAAACAAGCTGAAACTCAAAACACGATAGTTGAATTTTCTGGGGGGAAATTCAAGTTGCAGCAGAGATTTCTTGGCTCTCCAAAGCTTGGAAATGAATGCAATAGCTCCCTCTATTTATAGAGAATGTGATTAGCTCCAAATGCATGTGAAATTATGCAGAATTCATGCAAAATTAATTTGATCTGAGTGTGAGAAAAGTGTGACTTGAAACTCCTCAAAACTCAGCCAAATGATGCGTTTTAAGGTTCAATTAACTTCTGGAGACTTGGCTAAACATGTTTAGGTACAAAACACGTGCTAATTTGGCTTGGAATTGAGATTAGTGAAGTTCAAAACTCGTGCAATGGCAATTTCTACAGTTGCAAGTCACCATGTTCAACCCAATCGGGCACCCTACTCAGGAGGCTTTTTGATCCCATTCTTTTTACAAAGTGTTATCATCATGGCAAAGATTACAATGTGCCAAGAAAGGTTTCATTTGGGAGATTGAGCACAAATTCATGTTATGTTGAAGTTGGCATGAAAAATTGATCATATAACTTAGAAAAATTTGAGTGCTTCATGGATGAAAATGACTTGTAATGTCTTAATGAGTTCCATGGTTTTCCAAGCAAATTCTGACCTTGGGCCTTGAAGCAAACTTATAGGGGGTATCACAAATGACATTGTGAAAAAGGAATCAACCTCATATGTTGAAAAATGAAGAAGTTATGATCTTTTAAAGTTGGGGAAAAGTCCACAAATGACCTATAATGTCTCCAAACATTTGATGATCCTCCAAGCATAATTGGCTCTTGTCAGGTAAATAGAAGTTGTAGAGGATGTTGATAAGAGTCGTATGAAAAATGAAGCATTCAAAAATGTTGAGAATTCAAGGAGTTGTGATCTTTAGAACTTTGACTTCAAATGGTTGACTTTTGGTCAAACCTCTTGGAACAAGCTTGAGTACTTCGACTTTCCTTACATTTCAAAGCACATGGCTGATCATATGACCTCAGGATAAGGTGTCCATGATTTACTCTTAATTAAATTGCTCAAATCTTGAAGTTTCTTGTTGAAGAAGGCATGGAAATAAACACGTGAACCTTTGACTTACTTTGAGAGAATCTTAATTGAAAAGCCCTACCTTGGAAAATAAACTTAAGGGAAAAAAGACATTTTTTCTATTTTGATTAGTGGTTAGATAATCAATTAATCATGTAAATACAAAGGTAAAATAAACCAATAAAAAGGTGCTTGGTGATCTTTGCAAGAAGCAAATCCCAAGGATGAGAGGGAGAGGCACCAAGAAGTGACATTTTTTATGTGCAAATGATGCAAATGATATATGAGATCTTAGGGTTAATAATTAGGGTATGACCTGGAGTCATATGTTCAACAATTTATTTTTTATCTGTTGGCACTAAAGTAGAAATGGATCGAGGAAACCACCAGACCGGCATAAAGTATGGGAATGAATACCAACCGTCATGGGTGGATCAAGAGACGTTGTAAATGGTTTCTATCTTTGCTTATAATGGAGGTTCGGACAAGGCTTTCACAGAGGTGGGTTACTCCCCTAAACAAAGGTTCTCTTTATGAAGGATGATAAGAAGTTATGTAGAAAACATGAAATATGTGTAATCATTTTCCATATATGTTTATTTTCCAATATAGGGCTTCGAGATAGGATTTCTCAACCACATGGAAATTTCCCCTTCGCAATTGCATCCTGTGTGATAAGCTTATGTAAAAGTCTTTAAATATTGGTGTTTTTATAAAAGCGGAGTTCCAACCCATACGTTTTTCCTCTGCCTTTCCAATATCCAACATACCTTGGCTAGTTCAGAATGGGTCAAGTTTCTCTCTCTCTTAAGCAGAGTTAAAAGATATTTTAGGTGTACGCTGATAATATGAAAGTTTTAAAGGTATGATACTATTTGGTTATTCCTTTCTATGAGGCTTCACATACAGGTGTCTACGAGGATCAAACTGGTGTTCCCTTAAGATGTACTGACAAATTTCCCAAATGGTGCTAAACCTAGTTTTTAGCCGGACAGGAACCTAAATTCATTTGCATGATGATTTGTCTCAAGATGAAACATATTTTAAGATTAAGTTTATAAACTTATAAGAAGGTCTTTGTTTTTCCAACAACAGTATTGGATCCTCTATTTTCGTATCTAGAAAGTGGAAGAAGAGGTATATCCAGATCCACTTGTTAATGGATGCGCCTATCAGAGAGTAGAGGCGTTACATATTTGGTAATGGGGTGGAGAACCTCACTTTTTTTTCATTTTTTGTATCATTCATAGTTGAGTGTTCTTATTTTTTATTTTTCCCCCATCCATTTGCACAAAAGATATGTTACTTCGAGATGATGCTCCAAATGAGGAGAATGTTGAGAGATATATAATCTTCTTCTGATGATGTGACCATGTTAGTTTCAGAAGAGATTCATCATTTAGTGTCCTTTACTTATCTGGTTTATTCATCTCTTCATTATCCAATACGGTCTAAAATATGATGTATTCTCTTACTCAGATTTAACACAACTCAGATAAGAGGGTATTCTTACAAGCCAATGTGTGATAATGTCTTTAGGTCATCACTAAGAGAAACTAGTGAAGGTTCCAAAAGAAGGGCTTCTAATGATGGTTCTTTACTTGGTGAGACCATCTTCAAGATACCTCGAGACAGAGAGCCAAGTTTGTGGAGGTTGGATCACGGGGAGAGTTCATTCTCAGGCCCAACAAACATGTCTTTGTCATTTCTCATCCGTCTTGGTCCTATAACGGCTAAAGAGCATTGATATATTTTTTAAAGAAGACTAAACATATTTTTCGAGCAAGGCTGAAGTGGTTCGTTAAGAAGAGATGGCAGGAATTTCATACCAGATGTGTATGGACTCTACTATCTTGGCTTTTAGAGCCACGAACAATAGTGAAGTATTGGCACCAGAGTGCCTCCAAAAGGAAAATGAGAAGCTAAAGGAGCGTCTTGGCACAATTGTTGTTGAGAGGGACATGCTTCTTCATGACCTTGCAAGGTCGATTAACCTCTTGAGGGAAATGGGTTATGAGGTGCTAGTGTTTGGGTACCCCTATTTTGTTGGCTGAGAAAGTGAAAGTGTTGACTCTAATATTAAAGGAGAGGGATACCACATTAACGTCGGTCCAAAAGGCATGGTATACCATAGAAACTGCTTTGACCAACATGAATGATGCTTTAGGTTCTTCTCATAAGACATTAAGGGAGCTAGAGAAGTCCTTGAGTGAGGTCAATAAAGGTTTAAAGGAGGCTCATGATAAGTTGAATGAGATAAAGTCAGAAATTGTTCACTTACTAAAGATTATTATGCAAGTGGCTTTTGAAAACGTCTTGAAGAAGGTGGAAGTCATCCATCCCGGAGTGCAAATATCGAGGGAGAAGATCAATCACAAGCAGTAGATAATTTATAAGAGAGTGGCCTTTATGAAAGGAAATAACGATTAAAATACAAAGGTGAAAACAATTTTGTCATTAAGAATATCCTTACGAATGAGCATGATTGGTGATAGAGTGGTTACTTCTTGTGGAGATTAGCAACTGTTGTAGAATCGGGAACGATCATGAGGGATGAACGAACAAAGCACTTATACTTAGTCCACATGAACATAGTGACTTAAATCTCAATTCTAGGTGTTATGAATGAAGACTTTGAGGGAGAGTGTGTGTGTGTGTGTGTGTGTGTGAGAGAGAGAGAGAGAGAGAGAGAGAGAGAGAGAGAGAGAGAAAGAGAGAGAGACAGAGAGAGAGAGAGATGCAACATGGGTTTCACAAAATGAATTCGGACCAGCATCAAATACTTCACTACAAGGGTTCTATTTATAGCACCATTTATATGAGTTGCAAGCTGAACAATTCCACTTAGTACACCATACATTATAATATGTTGTATTTCACTTAAGTGTCTCATATCTTATAGTGTTCCATATTTTACTTAAGTACACCATAGCTTACAGTGTTCCTTATTTGACTTAAGTACATTATACCTTACGATGTTCCATATTGCACTTAATCGTGTTATACAGTGTACCATGTTTTTCTAATTAATGATAATTTATTTAAAAACCCTATAATCAAATAAGCTTAACTTATTTATTTTTCTCCCATTAATTGAAGGAGAATTGCGATCCAAAACGCAGCGGAAATTAAAATTTTCTCCTTTAGAGATCCTTACGAATGGTCATGATCAGTGATAGAATATTTACCTCTTGTGACGATTGAAACCTTTGGTGCAGATCTCTTGTGACGATCAAAACCTTTGATGCAGATCCACGAAGCAATCACAAACGTTGAACGATGACAACGTCTCTACTCAGTCCACACGAACGGATTCCTTCAATCACAGTGCTAGCTGGTACGAATGAAGGCTTTGAGTGAGAGAGAGAGAGAGAGAGAAAACAAGAATAATGCAACCGCAATGAATGCTTCTGCACAAGGGTTCTATTTATAGAACCACTTGTGTGGGCTTCAAGCTGAAAGCCCACTTAAGTGTATTTTGGCCCATATCTTATAATATGCCCAAAATCACTTAAGCTCATGGTACCTTACCATATTTCGTATTCTACTCAAGTACACCGTACCTTACGATGTTCTATAATTCACTTAAGGGCACCGTACCTTACGGTATTCCTTTGTTACTCTATCTCTCATCAATCCGTCCTTTGTGTGTGACCCTGTAGGTTTTCGTGACGTTGGCAATTATATTAAATCATGCATATAACATAATAAACAGTGAGCGGTATCTAGCAACACATCACTGCTACCCAAGACACGAAAATGTCATGTGATCTGACAAAACCTTCTGTGATAATACTTATGTGTATAATTACCCTTTTGCCCTTATGTCTATATTGAACACAAGGCATAAATTGTGTCATCCTTGTCCAGTTCAATATTGGGCCCATAGACATTTATCCTGTTATGCAGGATGGGCAAATTCCATCTAGGTCACTCATGTCCCTCAGCATGCTTCGTGGAGTACCCATCAACTGTCTTTATGGTTATCCAGTTACGGACAATGTTGGATCAGCAATAAAGCACTCGACTCTACATCTAGGGTCCATATTGGTTTTGGGTCGAAGAGTGGTATACACCATTATCACCATGAGAATAACTTATGACACTTTGCATAACTTTCTATATAGTATTCTCATAGCGGGTCAATCCGGTATAAATATTACTCCTAATATTCATACCTATGTTTAAGACTTGATAACTCTTTATCCATGATCCATGAGATGTGATCATCAGTCTACAAACATAATAGTCTTAATGCTTTAATGTTATCCCACTTCACACTAACGCTCGACTATGGATACTTTAAGAATAGTGTCCTTTTGTTTAATGTGTTCTCATGATTAAGTCACACTTAATACATTAAACGGACTATCTATTCCAGGGACTTTATTAATCAACCATAATAAAGAAAATGCCTTTTATTATTAATTAATAATTCGATACAAGTACCAAAAAGTATTGGCCTCTAGGGATTACACCAACAATCTCCCACTAGCACTAGAGCCAATCAGGCATACCCCGTATGCCCATTGATCTAGTATGGCCATCATGCTTCTGCTGCGCAAGAGGCTTTGTCAATGGGTCAGCTATATTGTCAAGTGTAGGTACTTTACATATTTTCACATCTCCACTATCTATTATCTCTCGAATGAGATGATAATGCCTAAGTATGTGTTTGGATCGTCGGTGAGATCTAGGCTCCTTAGCTTGTGCGATAGCACCATTGTTATCATAATAGAGACCAATGGGATCCACAATGCTAGGGACTATGCCAAGTTCACTAATGAACTTTTTGATCCAAACAACTCCCTTTTCTGCATTTGAGGCAGCAATATACTCGGCCTCGGTTGTAGAATCAACAACTGTATCTTGCTTTGAACTTTTCAAGCTCACAACGCCACCATTTCAGCAAAACACATAACCATTGGAATCATTCATATTAAAGCGTCTCAGCACCTTGTCTATGTACTCTGACTTAGGCCAAGCATTTTATGATCTATCTCTATAGATTATGATTCCTAATCTATAGGCTGCTTCACCTAGGTCCTTCATAGAAAAGCATTTCCCCATCCAAGACTTTACTTGTTGCAGGGTAGGGATATCGTTTCCAATGAGTAATATGTCATCTACATATAATACCAGGAATACGATCATGCTCCCACTAACCTTCTTGTAGACACAAGGCTCATCTTCGTTCTTGATGAATCCATATTGTTTTACTGTTTCATCAAAACGAAGATTCCATGAGCAATACATTACCTTGATCAGATATCCATATATCTCAGGTAGGTGACGTATCTGCCTGACCTACGTTGGTCTTGTTCTACTTGAGTAGGTTTCTCTTACACAACTGTTTGTGTTTCCTGCTCCAATTCCTCCATAGGTGTGTCGATGCTTTGTGATTCTTGAATTTCTTCAAGCTCTACTTTCCTCCCACTGGTTCCTTTGGAAATAAAATCCTTTTCTAGGAAAACTCCAGTTCGAGCGACAAACACTTTGCCCTTAGAAGGATTGTAGAAGTAATATCCTCTTGTTTCTTTAGGATACCCCACAAATAAGCATTTGTCAGATTTGGGCTCAAGCTTAGTTGAAATTTGTTGTTTCACATAAACTTCGCAACCCCAAATCTTCATGTAAGACATATGTGGTCTCTTACATCTCCATATCTCATGGTGTCTTATCAACCCTTTTGGATGGAACACGGTTAAGTGTGTAAGCTGTTGTCAATAGTGCATGTCCGCAAATGGAGTTTGGAAGATCGGCGTGACTCATCATGGATTTAACTCATTAGGTTTAACCCTTTTAGTATTAATGTTATAAGTTGGCATTATGAGATCAAGGACATATAGTCCATTGTTCATTTGTGCAGAAGCATAGAATATATCATTCAAATAAATTGAGCAACAATTGTTCTTTATTATAAATGAAAAAAAACCAAACTTGTCCAAACAAGAAATGGAAATAATATTCCTGCTAATTGCAGGTACATAATAACAGTTCTCTAACTGAATTATTAAACCACTAGGTAAAGTCAATACATAAGTTCCTACGGCTAAAGCAGCAACCTTTGCTCCACAGCCAACTCGTAGATCGACTTCACCTTTTGCCAAATCTCTACTCCTTCTCAGCCCCTGCACATTTGTACAAATGTGAGAACCGCATCCAGTATCTAATACCCATGATGCAGAAGTAGATGAATTAATAACAGAAATACCTGAAGTTGAAGTCTCTACTCCATTCTTCTTATCTTCCAGGTACTTTGGGCAGTTTCTCTTCCAGTGTCCGGTCTTACCGCAATGGAAGCGGGTTCCTTCTTTTGCTATGCCTCCATTAGGCTTCAAGGCAGCAACGGTGGGTTTGGGTTTGGCAACTTCCTTGCCCTTCCCTTTATCACCCTGCTTAGTGGGCCTTTTGTTCTGTCTCTTTCCATTTCTGATCATCAGAATGGACTTCCCTTTTGACTTCAGATTCTGCTCGGCAGTTCTTAACATGGCGAGCAGTTCAGGAAGAGATTTGTCCATATCAATCATATTGAAATTTAGGACAAATTGACTGAAACTATCTGGCAACGATTGCAAGATCTAATCAGTCGCAAGTTCCTTTTCGAGGGGAAAACCCAATCTCTCAAGGTTTTCCACATACCCAATCATCTTGAGTACATGGGGACCTACAGGGGCTCCCTAAGCTAACTTGCTTTGGAAAAGGGCTTTTGAAACTTCAAACCTCTCATGCCTTGCTTGCTCTTGATAGAGCAGCTTCAGGTGTTCGATCATATCGAACGCTGACATGTTCTCATGTTGCTTTTGCAATTCTGAGTTCATGGTAGCTAGCATGAGACAAGCAGTTTCATTGGCATCATCGACATGCTTCTTATAAGCATCTCTTTCTGCCTTAAGTGCAGAACTAGGAGGTTCCTCTTCAGGAACAGGTGTCTCCAAGACATACAACTTTTTATCATGTTTGAGGACAATCCTCAGGTTTCGGTGCCAATCCAGAAAATTTGTCCCAGACAATTTTTCCTTATCAAGGATTGATCGCAAGATGTTGTTAGAGGTGTTTTGTTGTCATGGTAATCTACACAAGGATTAATGAAAATATAAGTATCATTGACATATTTAATTAGGCCTTTAATTAAATATGCTCCCACTATTTTATTCAAAACAAATAACCCTCATCATTTGATTCGGAAAATCCCGTTGGAAGATTTTCTAGTGGGTCGAGATCCATATTTCACTTCGTTCTAAGTCCGCGTAGGCGGATTACACAAAACTAGGTTATTTAGGTAGGAACTCCTTCCAATTGTATCTCATACAACTCTCGAAAATTTCAGTTGGGTGAATAACTCCTTATTCCAATCCATCATATGGATCATTCCTAACTCTTGCTTCTAAACATATTTAATATTATTATAATTAAGTTTGACCCATCGTTTTAGCAGTTGGATATTACAATTATCCCATCGCACCTTACTAATATAGAATGTGCACCCCGCGTAGGCGAAACCTACATTATCCGATACTAGTCTTGATGAGTGCTAAAACTTGGAAAGCAAACATATATAATATTATCATAATTTGTTTAGTTAAGTTTGACCCATTGTTTTAGCAGTTGGATATTACAATTATCCCATCGCACCTTACTAATATAGAACATGCACCTCGCGTAGGCGAACCCTACATTATCCGATACTAGTCTTGATGAGTGCTAAAACTTGGAAAGCATAAACTTAATATTTAATTTGAGGGAATTGTAATCGTTATGATCTCATCGGCTTATTTATCATATAAATCGTCTCTCACATGCAACAACATACATCAACATACATTCACATGCATCAACATACATAATTAAACAGTTATGGCCCCTAGCGCAATTGTTCTCCCAAGCCAATGAGAGAACCTAAGCTAACCTAATAACGATCTAAGCTTCTCCAAGCAAGTTCTTCAAGGTTGTCCTCCTTTGATATTGAATTCTTCTCTTTCTTCATAACATTGTCCTCCTTTGATATTGAAATCTTCTCTTTCTTCATAACATTGTCTTCTTCTCTTCCTTCATAACATTACATTACAGAAGAAACTCGTTTTACATACGAGGGATTGAGATGAGAAAAGAAGTTACATTAAGAGATTAAAAGGAGAGGCACGACACGCAAGTCGTATTTAAAAACCCAAAACAAAATGAAGGAAGACTAAGGCCATAACTGATCACCATAAGGCAATAATGATAAACACATTATTATTATTGTTAATTTTTAATTCCTTTAATTAATTAAAACCAAATTAAATTTCGGCGACCGATCATACTACGCAGAGTCAGCGGACGGGGTTGGAGGGGCAGCGCCCCTGTCCAAAAATTTTAATGAACAATTCATTTGAAATGGACATCATTTTGCATCAACACAACTCTTGTGCAGTCACAAAACAGAAACCCCGAGAATTCTGACTCTGTGAGTGTGACGACCGTCACAAGCATGTTACGACCGTCACAGGCCCATGACGAGCGTCACGCAGCCAAAAAACAGAAACGCCTAGAATTCTGGATCTGTGAATGTGACGACCGTCACACAGCACGTGAAGACCGTCATGTCCAGCTTGTTACGATCGTCACAAGTCCATGACGACCGTCACGTCCAGCTTGTTACGATTGTCATGGGCCCATGGTGATCGTCACGCGGCCAAAAACCAGCATTTTGAAAACCCTATAATCAAATAAGCTTAACTTATTTATTTTTCTCCCATTAATTGAAGGAGAATTGCGATCCAAAACGCAGCGGAAATTAAAATTTTCTCCTTTAGAGATCCTTACGAATGGTCATGATCAGTGATAGAATATTTACCTTTTGTGACGATTGAAACCTTTGGTGCAGATCTCTTGTGACGATCAAAACCTTTGATGCAGATCCACGGAGCGATCACGAATGTTGAACGATGACAACGTCTCTACTCATTCCACACGAACGGATTCCTTCAATCACAGTGCTAGCTGGTACGAATGAAGGCTTTGAGTGAGAGAGAGAGAGAGAGAGAGAAAACGAGAATAATGCAACCGCAATGAATGCTTCTGCACAACGGTTCTATTTATAGAACCACTTGTGTGGGCTTCACGCTAAAATCCCACTTAAGTGTATTTTGGCCCATATCTTATAATATGCCCAAATTCACTTAAGCCCATGGTACCTTACCATATTTCGTATTCTACTCAAGTACGCCGTACCTTACGATGTTCTATAATTAACTTAAGGGCACCGTACCTTATGGTATTCCTTTGTTACTCTATCTCTCATCAATCCGTCCTTTGTGTGTGACCCTGTAGGTTTTCGTGACGTTGGCAATTATATTAAATCATGCATTTAACATAATAAATAGTGAGCGGTATCTAGCAACACATCACTGCTACCCAAGACACGAAAATGTCATGTGATCTGACAAAACCTTCTGTGATAATACTTATGTGTATAATTACCCTTTTTCCCTTATGTCTATATTGAACACAAGGCATAGACCGTGTCATCCTTGTCCAGTTCAATATTGGGCCCATAGACATTTATCCTGTTATGCAGGATGGGTAAATTCCATCTAGGTCACTCATGTCCCTCAGCATGCTTCGTGGAGTACCCATCAACTGTCTTTATGGTTATCCAGTTACGGACAACGTTGGATCAGCAATAAAGCACTCGACTCTACATCTAGGGTCCATAGTGGTTTCAGGTCGAAGAGTGGTATACATCATTATCACCATGAGAATAACTTATGACACTTTGCATAACTTTCTATATAGTATTCTCATAGCGGGTCAATCCGGTATAAATATTACTCCTAATATTCATACCTATGTTTAAGACTTGATAACTCTTTATCCATGATCCATGAGATGTGATCATCAGTCTACAAACATAATAGTCTTAATGCTTTAATGTTATCCCACTTCACACTAACGCTCGACTACGGATACTTTAAGAATAGTGTCCTTATGTTTAATGTGTTCTCATGATTAAGTCACACTTAATACATTAAACGGACTATCTATTCCAGGGACTTTTTTAATCAACCATAATAAAGAAAATGCCTTTTATTATTAATAAATAATTCGATACAAGTACCAAAAAGTATTGGCCTCTAGGGCTTACACCAACATTAATATGTCTTAAGTGTGTAACCATGTAGGTTCTCGGGATATTAGCCATTATATCAAATCACACATTTAATATAATATATAATGTGAGGTATCTAGTAATACATCACGGCTGCAAAAGTCACAAAAATATCATATGATATGACAAAATATTTTTGCAATATAGTTTATGTGTATAATTTCCTTTTTTTCTCATGTTTATAAAGAACACAAGTCATAAACTATGTCACCCTTGTACAATTCAATATTGGGGCCTTAGACATTTATCTTGTTACGCAGAATAGACAAATTCCATCTAGGTAACTCATGTCCCTCAACATGATTTATGAAATACCCATCATCCATCTTTATGGTCATCTTGTTACCTACAACTTTTTATTGGAACTAAAGTACTTGACTCGTCATATAGAGTCCATATTGGTTTCACGTTGAAAGTATGTATACACCAATATCACCTTAAGAATAACTTATGACACTTGCATAACATTTTATGTAGTATTCTTAAGGTGGGTCAATCTAGTATAAATATTACTCCTGATATTGATACCTATGTGAAGACCTGATAACTCTTTATCCATGATCCATGAGATATGATCATTAGTCTATCCACATAACAGTCTCAATTCTTTAATGTTATTCCACTTCACAATAAATATTGGCTACACATACTTTAAGGACAATGTCCTTATGTTTAATGGGGGCTCACAATTAAGTCACATTTAATGCTTCATCATACAACCTAGCTATTATAGGGAGTTATGACTTTTGAAATACAAACACAATAAAGAAATTCCTTATTATTATTAACAAATAATTCAATACAAGTACCATTTTCAAGTAAACTATTTGGCCTTTAGGGCTTACACAAACACATTCTTTGTGAGAAGTCGAACTCATAAGTTATGTACTTATTTTGTACCTGTTAGTTGGTGTTCCTCATGTCTTTGTAAGAATATTTCTTATGATTTGAAACTTATTTTCAATTTTCCTTTATTCATATTTTTGTTGTGTTTTTATAGCTCCCATGTTTAATTTGAGAGCGAGCATTGTTTCATGTTTACTTAGATAGTATTTTCCGTTGAGCGTTATCACTTTATTCCTAAGGTTAGCTTCATTGATCTTTAGAATCTACCATGACGAAGTGCTGAGAGGCTTTATTGGACATCTCTGAGGAGCGAGGTTGGTTAATGGTCATCTCCTTTCCCCTTCCCCCAAGTAATGACTTGGTTCCGAGACTTGCGTGATGCAGCTTTACCTCTTGCACTTTGGAGTGGTTAGCTTCCAAGATGTGAGTGAGCCCATATCATCTTCTTTTCTTTAGAGGTTTGGTGTCCTTAATCAAAAGAATTTGTGTGGATATATTTGGTTGTAGATATGAAGTTGTTGATCCTGGTGAGAACCTTCCTGGAAATTTAATGACGACGACACCAATGACTGCTGAATTTGGTGGTAATGAATATCCAAATCTATGATAGTGGGGACAAAACTTGAAAACAACTCAAGCATCATCAAGTAGAATACTTAAATTCCAATAGAAGTGATTTTACGATAGATGTATTTGGAAAAGAATCTTGAAAGCCTCAAAGTTGTGAAAGAGAGGAAGTGTAAAAGCTCGATTGGTCGTGCGTATCTGAGTTTCCATTTGTCGTACCTCAAAAAATGAGAACACGACCTCGCGAAGCTCAATCACACGCTCACAGGATGTCTAAATAGAGTTACCACCAAACTTTATTTATTCCTAGAAAGGAAATGGGAAATAAATATAAAACCCAAGAAAGAACGACAATGATAATGGTCATCGCAATCAAATCAGGGTTCGAGAGTCGATTACGCAGGGAGAGGTATTAGCACCCCTCACGTCCGTTGTACTCAATGGAAACTGTTAGGTTAGTTGTGTGCATTGGTGTTAGATTAGAAATATTAGTCTTCTTGAGTTACTAAGAAGGGAAAGAAGAAATAGGAACAAAAGAAAAGAGAAATTATTTTTGGATTTTTTATTAATGTGCCTGATAAGCTTTACAAATCATGGTCCTACGTATCTCTGGGTGCAACAGAGAACTCAAGGCTTACGTAGTTCTGGGTAGAAAACGTTTCTTTGTTGGTCGATTTTAGTGAAAGCTACTTGTTAGGTATGGTGTATTATGATTGGCTGCATTTCAGGAAAACAAATATGTTGGCCAAGATGTCTTGACTTGTTGGTACGATATCCTATCGAGGCCTGTTTCAGTTTCTCTGAAGATTTACACAAACTTCTGAAGTGTCTCTGAAGATTTACAAAAACTTCTGAAGATTCTCTGTAGTTGTGATTCATGTATTGTGTGATCCAAGAAAAGGTTTTTTTAGTAGCAAAGGATAGGTTGTGTTTTGCCTTGTTTTTGAAGAAATTATTTACAAAACTTATGATATGATTTGTTTCTGCAAAAGATTGTACAGATGTCAAAACATTTACAGAAACTTATGATATGATTTGTTTCTACAGAAGGTTGTGCAGATGTCTAAACATTTACATAAACTTCTGATATGATTGGATATGATTTTGCAAAAGATTGTGCAGATGTCAAAACATTTATAGAAATTCTTATATGAATGGATTTGATTTTATAGAAGATTGTGGAGCAATCCTTGGATCTGCTGTTGATCAAGCCCGAAGGCCGCACTTTTTCTAGGGATATTTAAATGATGATTCTAAACCTAAGAAGATAACAAAGTTGCGCTGGAAATTGTCATTGTTAGGGTTTAGTTGTCATTATCATTTGTGATCCATTCTAGTATATCTTTGATACTTGAATTGGACTTATTTTATAGAGTTGTAATTGTACTCATGAGCTTTTAAGAAAGAGTACATTATATTTCATTGGAAGTGTGTCTTATGTTCTTTGATTGTTTTTCAGTTGTTATCATTGTTGAGTGATTGAAGGGAAGTGAGAAGGGTCTCATATCAAGGAAAGTCTAAGATAGAAATTCCACAGGTAGTGATTAGGTGAGAAGTTTGTAAAACCAGAGGTTGTTTAGAACTTTAAACTAATACTGTTATAGTAGATTTCCTTCTTGGCTTGGATTCCCCCAGATGTAGGTGAAGTTGCATCGAACGGGGTTAACAATTATTTGTTTTATTTACTTCTTGTTACTTACTTGAACACTGTTATTGTTTGTGTTGTGACAATATCCTGATCCTGGTGTCATGACATCGTATACGAAATTTGGGATCTACATACCAGAATTTCAGTTGGCATTAGAGTAGGCACCATGTTCTGTTTTGGGTGAGCTCCAGAGAGATATTTTCTAGTACTATGAACAAGGAAGGAGGATTTGTCAATATACCACCTATTCTGGATGGCACCAACTATTATTACTAGAAGGCGCGTATGATGACTTTTCTAAAATCTATGGATAGCTGAACTTGGAAAGCAGTTATCAAATGTTGGGAACATCATGTGGTGCAGGACAAAGATGGGAAGGACACAACAAATATGAAGCCTGAAGAGGACTGGTCAAAGGAAGAAGATGAATTTTCTCTTGGAATGTCCAAATCTTTGAATTCCTTGTTCAATGGAGTTGAAAAATATATTTAGGTTAATAAATACTTGTATTATGGCCAAAGATACATGGGAAATCCTCAGAACCACTCATGAAGGCACATCAAAAGTAAAAATGTCAAGACTTCAACTTCTCACTACCAAATTTTAGAATCTCATGATGAAAGATGATGAATGTATGCATGATTTTCACATGAATATTCTTGATATTACCAATTCATCAAGTGCCTCGGGAGAGAATATGTTAGAAGAGAAGCTGGTTAGAAAAATTCTCAGATCGTTGCTTCAGAAGTTTGACATGAAGGTCACAACTATTGAAGAAGCCCAAGACATTTGCAACATGAGTGTGGATGAGCTTATTGGGTCACTCCAAAATTTTGAATTGGCTATCAGTGATAGATCTAAAAAGAAGAACAAGAGTATAACTTTTATCTCCAATACTAAGGATCAAGAGGATCAATGTGACTTGAGGACTGATGAAGGAATTTTTAATGTCATTGTGCTTCTCGGGAGAAAATTTAATAAGGTGTTATATAAAATGGATAGAAAGTCAAGACCTGATGTCAAGAACATGTCATTCGACATCAGTAAGAACAATGACTCTCATAGAAAAGCAAGAACAAAAGAAAAGCCCAATTAAGGAAAATGTATTCAGTGTCATGAATGTGAGGGTTTTGGTCACATTAGATCAGAATGTCCCACGTATCTCAATAAACAAAATAAGGGCTTGTCTGTTTCTTTGTCTAATGATTCTGAAGGTGAAACTGATGATGAAACTGCTAAGCATGTTGCAGCTTTCACTGGTAGATATGAATCCGATGAATTCTTGTGATGAGGATGTCTCTTATGAAGAATTGTTGCTTCCTACAAAGAGCTTTGTGTCAGAAGTGAATAGGTGTGTAAGATAGGAGAAGAGAAAAAAGAATCATAGCTCAACTACAGGCTGAAAAAGAGAAACTTTTATCTACTGTCACTGATCTTGAAAATAAGGTAACTCTATTGTCTTTTAAACTTAAAAACATGATCAAATCCATAAGAATGTTGAACAATGGGTCTGATATGCTAGATGAAATTATTCAAGTTGGAAAAGGGGCTGGAAACTTAAAAGGTATAGGTTTTAATTACCAATATCAAAATAAACAAGGAAAAACCTCTGTGACAAAATTTATTCCTCCAAAATAGGAGCCTAAGCCTATGATGTCTAATCATCTGCCTCAACCTCGTGCCAAACATCATAATACTCAAATTGGAGGAAAGCTATTACGCTGGAGATATCATTAATGTGGAAAATTTAGTCAAATAAAGCCCTTCTGCTTCAAATTGTATGGCTATCCAAGGCATCCAACACAACCTAGGGTTAATTAAGTGGTGATTAAAACTAGAAGGGAGTGGATACTTAAGAATGTCATCACTAGTCTTATAGCTCACACCTCTATTAAATATTTAGCTAGAGAAGACTGGTACTTTGACAGTGGATGCTTGTCGCTACCGCGAAAAATTGACCATTACGTCAAAAGAAATGACACAGAGTCGCCACCGGGTTTTATTTATTTCTAGAGAGGAAAGGTGAAATGGCCGATAAAACCCTTAAAAGAAAAGAATATATGGATAAGGATTGGTCTCACAACCAAATATGAGTTCGGAAGTCGATTACGCAAGGGGAAAGTATTAGCACCCCTCATGTCCATGGTACTCCATGGGAACCATTTAAGTTTTCTAACATGCATAGGTATTTATCTTTAAGTTTTATCTTTATTATTAGGAAAAATGGGGAAAATAATGAGATTTTGGTTTTTTATTATTGTGCTCGCCAAGGATTGGGGCCCTTGTGCCTACGTATCATTCATCAGGGGATAAAGAATCAAAGCTCCGTAGTTCGGAGTAGAAAATGTTTGTGTGTTGGTTGATTTTACCTTGAAAAAGGGTTTTCAGAGTGATGCCCTAAGGCGCAAAAATAAGGTTTGATGAGTTGATGTTTTTTTTAGGTTTTTTTTGAAAAGAAATGTTTTTGGTTAGAATTGCACTAAAGACTATGGGTGGAGGTGAATATTTCAAACAAACAAGCCAAGCGTCTTGTTGCCAAAATACTCAAAGTAAGGGTATGAAAGCTCTACTTACTCATTCCTTACCACTTAAGGCTCATGGCATACAATTCTAATTTTATTTTTATTGTATTTTTTAGTTTGATTAAGAAAATGCCACTTGAAGTTGGATCAAGGGTTTATTGCTTATTGATTTTTGAATGGTGACATACATGGATATTTACAAGATAACAAATGTGATAAATAAAGGGTCTCGTTGTAAGGTAGCCCAAGAGAAAGCCTTGTGTTTGCAAAGTGACTTATGCTAACAAGTGGATAATGGTATTAAAAGCTTGTCTCCTTACGGTAGTGCTATGAATGCCATTCTTGCAATAAAATATTGCAAGTTACAGATGAAAATCCAAGCTAGTGCATTGAGTCAAGAATTAGGGAAAGGTCCACATGCAAGGGTCCTAATTAAATCCTCAAAGTCCCACAATAGTCACAGATGAATGCATTCTTTTTATCTTTTGATTTTACCATGTTTTTGTTGTTTTTAATTATGCAATGGCAATAAGTAAATGACAATTGATAAAGGTGCATGAGAGTTTATATACATTGATAATAAGTATGATGATGGGAGATTGAAAGTGAACGACAATACAATAAGTGGACAACAAAATAAATCACAAGATGATAAATTATGTCAACAATATCAATGGTTAGTGATGAATAGTTAGTGGTGAGTAATAAAATGGCACAAGGTAAACTACATAGGGATTATCAATCCACAAGCCAAAGGACTCAAACTATGGCACATCGAGGGATAAGTTATCATTTATGCAAAGTATTGAACATGATCCATGATCATCTATCAATATATATGAATCAAAGAAGGTTATACAACCTCAAGTCCATCTATCAATGATTTGAAGAGTGGAAGAGTGTATCACCCAAATAATTACAAGTTTAATGGTCAAATAATGTACAAGCTAAACATTCAAGTCCAAGTGTTAATGGTTAGGGGTCAATGGACACAACACAATCAAATAGAATAAATAAATAAGGCTCAAGTAAGTAGAGGTCTCATATATGCATCAAATGGTTTAAACTTGATTAAATAGGGGCAATCTATCATCACGTCAAAGTGTCATGAATGATCCATTGATCATTCATTAAGATGTTTGAAGTGTTGAAGATTAAGTCAACCTTAACACCAATTACCATGACCAAATAGAATTTCATCAACCAATAATCAAACACAAAGGGTAAAAATGTCAAATTAAAGTGATAAAAAAATAATGGGTGAAATAAAACACAATATTTTGATGAAGTGGATTTATAAACATATTGGGTTTAAAAGAAGTAAATGATAAAATAACAAGAATTAAAATGGAAAGAAAAATAAATAAAATAAAATGAAAATAAGAAATAAAATGTAAAAGAAGAAAAAAGAACAATGGGGGCGTTAGGGGTTGAACCCCTGACCTTAGGGTCATGGGTCAACCCCCTTACCACTGAGTCAAGTGCTCTTGGTGTTAATAAGCATGCTTAATAAAAATAAATAATAAACACCAATCAAAAATAACAAATGGGCCAAACCCAACCCTTGGATCTGACTCATTAATGAAAGTAAGCAAAATGAAGGGTTATGATCATAAGGCACACGCACGCGCGTTGACTTGAGGCGCACACACACACACACACACACACACACAGTGAGGCAGGGTCAAATAAAACAACCAATTAGAATGTTATAACATAATTATTTGAATTTAAGCACAAAGAACACGCGCGAAGCAACGACAAACATCGTCTTCAACCTTGGAATTTCTGAAATTTGGACCTCTCTAACTCAATGTTTTTTATGGAATCAAACATGGATTCCACTCAAACTTGGATCATCGTTGCCTTCTCTGTACTCATGATCCAATGATTGGTTCTGAGTATGGAGTATTTCACACGAACACGAATGAAACCTCAACCATAAAAATAAAATAAAATGGCGTATGTTCAATGGTTGAAGCCCAAATATTAGGGTTTAGCATCAGTGAATCATAAGGAGTGGAGTGGTAATTTGTTTGGATGGAAATGAAACTGTTAACTACCTTGTTGGAATTAGTTTCAGTTGGTGGTTCCGATCGATTTGAATAGCTCAGGTGAGGTTGCTTCAAACACTACCAAGGTTCCAGTTACCTTCAGGGATGTTAGGTGGATGTGTTTGGGTGTTTTAGTTGTGCTGGAAAGGACTCAAAGATGGAAATCTATTGCTCTATTTTTGAAGGTAAATGGGTGAGTTTCATGTAGAGTTTCATTGGCTTGGAAGCTTGGGAAATTAAGGGAGAAACATCCCCTATTTATAGGGAAGGTGAGGGAATGATTTGTTTGGAGTTTTAGGGTTGAGAAGTTTGATTTCACTTGAACCTGAAAAATGACAAAAATCCAAACTTGTTGGCTAAGGGTGGTCCATCTTTGGCCTGTAATTCTCTTCCATCCAATTCTCTTCCAATGTGTTGAGGTTTTTTGTCTTGTTTCCATTTTTGGCAATGTTCCTTTTTGACTTCGGTTTTGGCTTGCTCATATGATATCTTTCCACTCTTATTTGGCTTGCAATTGATGTCACAAATTGTTACATCACATGCCTTGGTTCAAATGGGAGTGAAACAACATGGGTTAATGACTTGGTGCATGGTTTTGCGCATTTTGGCTGATCTAGTCTGACATATGTGCAACATGGTGTGTCATAAACTTTTCACTTGGGCCAATTAAAATTGGCTCTTGCATTTTGAGTAAAAATTAGGCCAAATGAACTTTGTCATACCCTTAACATGTTGCAAAAAGAAGCAGGTCAAAAGGAGTTGTGAAGTGGGAATGGCATTGATGTAAAGTGGAGGTCATGAACATGATTTTAGGCTTGACTAGACAACTTGGCCAATCCATATTTTGAGGTCCTTATGCATTGAATTAGTTCTTGGATCTTGATACAAACTTAGAGAGGGATTCATTTAGGACATTTGGCTCAAAGTATATACTTAAAAGGTTTAAAGATGAAAACTTTATGGGGTTTGGACCAAATAATAGGCCAAACTTGCCAAAACTTGACCAACCAACATGCCCTAAAATGCAACTTTGATGTTTTCCTGAATTCCAAGGCACCATGATGATTTTTGAAGCTCAAATGAGTAAACCTTGATAGATACCAAGCCTTGATGCTTTGAGAGATGATTATGGGACATTCTTATGGTTGAAACCAATAGTTCAAAAGCTTCTAGTTCAAAACAAAACCCCCACTTGTATTGCCAAGCATGGATGAAGTGGATGGATGTTTGATGAATGAGAATTGAAATTGGATTGAGTTGGATGTGAATGGACCAAAGGAAGATAGGGTGGTCAAGTGAAAAGGCAAGGCATAGAAGAAAATGGGGCACAAATTAGGGTTTCCTTGGCCAAAAGGTTCCTTAAAGGCCAAGGTCAAACAAACTAGGGTTTGGGGTGCAAGAGGTGTCTTGTAGTAGTTTCGCAAGGTTGATGCATGATCAATGTTTGTATATTAGTGTTTCCTCAAAGTCAAGGTCAAAGCACAAAGTCAAATTATGACTTGTACAAACCACAATGGACCGAAGTATTAGGGTTGAGGTCCATGGATGACCAGATGAACAAGCCAAGCTTTTAACCAAGGCTCACCAACCAAATTAGGGTTTTAGTGGTGAGTGGAGTGACTTGTGTAGTCCCCCAAGGTCAAGGAGTGCTTGAAGAAGCAATTAGGGTTTAGGGTGGCTTGGTCACACCCCATCATGATCAAAAGATTTTGGTGGTCCTCAGATATGAACACCATACCTTGAGTTTATCCTTTCTTATTATGAGTGTAAATGTAAATGAGATTATGGGATGATGAATGTATGTTAATGCATTAGGGTTATGAAGATGATATGTAGGTATGGTGAATTTGGGGGTATGACAATGCTCTAGACATATGATAGGGGTCAAGAAGTTCTTGGTGGACATCAAGTCTTACTCCACCGGTGATGTCACTTTTGCTGATGGGGCTAAAGGTGAAATTAAAGGAGTTGTAAGACTAGCTTGTACAGGACTCCCGAGTCTTGATGATGTTCTATTGGTAAAAGGTCTTACTACTAATCTGATTAGTATCAGTCAGTTATGTGATCAAGGTCTTAAAGTTAATTTCACTAAGTCTGAATGTTTGGTCATTAATGAAAAGAATGAAGTTCTGATGAGGGGATTCAGGTGTAAGGACAATTTTTACTTATGGATACCACAAGAAACAACTTGTTCTTCCACATGCATAATGTCCAAGGAAGATGAAGTCAAGTTGTGGCACCAGAAGCTTGGACATTTGAATCTCAAAGGGATATCTCTTGGTTACTCTATAAACAACCGAGGTTACATGGTATTTAACTCCAGAACCAAGGGCATGATGGAATCCATTAATATTGTAGTTGATGATTCAATTATTGTAAAAGGGACTCATGTCGATGAAGATGTTAGAACATTATCTCAGTAAACTGATGCTTCGGAAAATGTGGAAGACATTGAGTCTGACATTGAGCCAGCAAGGACTGAATTAGATAACCCACAATCCAACAAAGGTCTCTCTATCATAAAGCAGAAAGATCATCTAAAGGAATTCATTATTGGAAATCTTAATGAAGGGATCACCAATAGATCTAGAGATGTGATATCCAATGCTTGTTTTATCTCAAAGTTTGAACCTAAAAATATGAAGAAGGCCTTGACTAATGAATTCTGAATTAATGTTGATGAGGGAAAAAATACTTCTTAAGGATGCTTCTTTTTGGTAAATAATCTTATATCTTGGTTCAACAAGAATA
Source organism: Lathyrus oleraceus (assembly GCF_024323335.1). Taxonomy (NCBI): domain Eukaryota; kingdom Viridiplantae; phylum Streptophyta; class Magnoliopsida; order Fabales; family Fabaceae; genus Lathyrus; species Lathyrus oleraceus. Next base: position 340,945,543 of record NC_066585.1, read on the forward strand.
AAAATTGTGTGTCCCTGTCTACTACTGAAGCTGAGTATATTGCACCAGGAAGCAGTTGCTCTCAATTGATTTGGATGAAACAAAAGCTAAATGAGTATAATCTCAAGCAGGATGTCATGATATTATATTGTGACAATATTAGTGCAATCAATATATCCAAGAATCCCATTCAACATAGCAGGACAAAACATATTGATATTCGTCATCATTTTATTTGGGATCTTGTTGAAGACAAGGTTGTTACCCTTGAGCATGTGGCCACTGAGAAGCAACTGAATGATATTTTCACTGAGGCATTGGACATGAATAAATTTGAAAAACTAAGGGGTGAACTGGGAATTTTCATTTTTGAGGAATTATAGAAATTAATGGTTCTAAAGCATGCAATAAAAACTTTATTTTTCGTCCAATCAGTGCTGCACACTTCTCCAAGAAAATCATTTCAAACCTTCATTATTTGCCTACCTAATCGCTACCGACTAATTACCATCTACTTTGGCGATTTTGTTCACGCCATTCTTAGAAAAATCCTCATCTTTGTACTTGCTTCTTTCCATCTCAAAACTATTCTCCAAACAACTTTCAAGATATCGAACAATCTGTTTCAACACCCATCAGCATCTCAAAGGATCACTCAGCTTCCTCCCCTATGAAAGCTAGGGTTGCTTCCTCTACTCCAATGATGGACTCCTCACATGTGGTCCTTGATGTAGTTCCTTTATCAATGGTTCCATGTCATGTCTCTGTTCAAAACAAGATGAGACCTCCGTCTATAAAGAAAGAACATTCAATTATAAGCCTCTATCTTGTACCTATTAAATCTGCTAATGTTTCTGCTAAAGAGTTTATCTGTTCAAAATTGGTTAGTAGAGTGGAGCCCTCTGGTTCATCTGCTTCAGAAAAGGTAAACCCTAATTTGAATGATGCTGAAAAAAAATTCCATTGATAGAATTATTCGTATGTTAGTTTCTGGTATTCTGAAGGAAGTTAGGACTATTGATGTGTCGGATTTTTCATCATCCTTGGCCCATGCTAATCACCCAGCTGAAACCACCCCAGAAACATCTAGTGATTGTTGTGATAGTGACTCCATCTCTACTTAGTCTAATAAAGTTGTGTCTATTGATGACCCTGTGTCTATGAATGCTAAGGAGAATCAAGATGTGTCTAATGATGAGGAAAGTCTAGGTGGAAGGAAAGAAAAATCCAATGTCATTGTTAATTTTAATGAGTTGGACTCTGATGAAGAGACCATTGCTAAGAATATGGCCACTGGCATTGCCAAGAGGCTGAAGAATAGAATAAGCAAGGTTGTGATGACTGAAGGCATGCCCTCTAAGGCTGCCAAGAAGCATGTTAGTGTAGGTTCCACCAAAAGCTGGAGAAAAGTGACTGCTAATAGGAAGAGGAATGAGGTCTCCTCGAGTGAGTCTGATTTTGATGTTGAACATGATGTTTGGGACATCACTCCAGTTCTGAAAAAGATACTTGTGAATGTTCCTGAGGTACCTTTAGATAATATCTCTTTCCATTCTGTTGAAAATGTTGACAGATGGAAGTTTATTTACCAGAGAAGGCTAGCTCTGGAGAGGGAACTTCGAAAGGATGCACTTGAATGCAACAAAGTTATGAAGCTCATTGAACATGCTGGTTTGATGAAAAGTGTCACAGGTTTTGGAAAATTCTAAGAAGTGCTTGTTAAGGAGTTTATTGTAAACATCCCTGCAGATTGTGACAACAAGAAAAACAAGGATTTCATAAAAGTATTTGTAAGAGGAAAATGTGTGCAATTTTCACTTGATGTGATTAATAGATACATGGTAAGATGTGAAGATGAACAGGTTGAGATAGAAGTGACTGACAACTTGGTTTGCAAAGAAATTACTACAAAACAGGTGCTACAATAGCCTAGAAAGGGAAATCTATCAGCCAACAAATTAAGTGTGAAGTATGCTATCCTTCACATGATTGGAGCTTCTAACTAGGTCCCCGCCAATCATACATCAACCATTGCCATAGGATTAGGGAAGTTCATCTATGTTATTGGCACAAAAACCAACTTTGATTTTGAAGCTTATGTTTTTGAACAAACTTTGAAGCATGTTGGTACATGTGCTGTGAAAATGCCCATTGCATTTCCTTCTCTTATATGTGGAGTTACTATCAGTCAACATCCAGGTATTCTGAATAGCTCTAATTCTTCTAGCAAGATAGAATCTCCTCTTTCTCTTCATGTCGCACCTCGAAAAAAATGGGGATACGACTTCAAAGCGAAGCGCAATCGCACGCTCGCAATGATGGACTGAACAGAGTCGCCACCGAACTTTATTTATTCCTAAAAAGGAAAGGGGAAATATCAATAAAACCCAAGACAAAAACGACAATGATTATTGGTCATCGCAACCAAATCAGGGTTCGGGAGTCGGTTACGCAAGGGGAAGGTATTAGCACCCCTCACGTCCGTTGTACTCAACGGGAACAATTAGGTTAGTTGTGTGCGTTAGTGTTAGTTGAAATATTAGGCTTTTCGAATTATTAGGTGGGAAAGAAAGAAAGGATGAGAAGAGAATGTTTTTGGATTTTTTTGACGAAGGACTAAACCTAAGTTTTTTATTAGTGGGCCTGACAAGACTCTCTCCTGTTTCCTCATTCTCATCAAATCTCTCTCTCACTCTCAACTTCACGTTTCTCTCACAATCTCACTCACACCAAACCCCTCTCTCAATCGCGTCTCTCTCAATCTCGTTCCCAATCGCTCACATCTCACTCAATCATGCAAGAATCCATGGCTGAAACAAAAAAAAGCTCACCTTCGGCGGTGACGACGGAAACGATGAAGCTTAAACCTCACTCCTTCGGCTCTTCAAAACAGGTTTATTTTTGATTCCGGGATTAGGGTTTTCTTGTGGTGTTTTTGTTCTGCCTCCCAATTTTTTTGCCCCCAAGGTTTTTCTTCCTCTCTCTCACTGATTCCTCTTTCTCTATTTATGTTTCCCAAATTAGGGTTTCGATTTGGTATCCAAGGATCCAATAGAGAAACTTCCTGGAAGTGCTTTTTGTGCTCAGAATCGGGCTGTCCTGTTTGATGCTATAATCTAGAAACGGTAACCTGAGCATGTGCTTTCTCTTTCTGTTTTGTCTTAATGCTGTTTTGGGTATTTTTCTGAAATTTTAACGCTTGGTAATTATTTTGTGTTACTGCAGTGAAATGGTTACAAGTATGAGTAGCCTCGGTTTGTACCAGATTTTGTTCAAGTGTTAAGAGCAGCAGACCAGTTGGAGAGAGACCTTGTGCAAATAGTTGTTGAGGATTCAGTAGATAGTGATGATGGTGGCAAAGCAGTAATTCGTGAGATGCCTTCAATATTATGTTGCTAAGTTAAAATTTGGCTGTGGATCACGAAATACATTTATTCCAAAAATGTCGGCACTGACGAGATGCACTATTGGCTCAAAATTGCAAATTTGTTCTGGTTTGGTGTGTTTTTGTGCAGGTCACACGTCGTCATTGGACATGGTTGCTGGTGTGTTGATTGCAACAAGATTATTAGAACAAGCTCTAAGAGACTCTTCCAAAATATTTAGCATCTTGGTCATCTGAGCAAACAAGAGAACGCGATGATTTCCTGCTCGTAAGCGTTTCAATAATATATCAAGTGTTTGAAACTTCCCAGAGTCAGTAAGCAATTTTGCTGGGTCAAAGTTTCGCATAGGTGGAGAAGACCCAAAAATACTGTGTGTTAACTGAAGAGCAGGTTTACAGACATGTTCAGAATCAATTTCTTGAATTAAATTATGAGAACCATCTGGCTTTCTAGGCCCATTACAATCAGACGTACGGGCAAATCCCACAAACATCCTCTTAACCCATGGATCATGTAGTTCCTCAATCATTTTATAGTAGAAGTTCCTATCAGAGCTGTGAGCACCAATTGGATGGGTTTTAGCCGGGAACACATGTGTTGCTCTGTCTCTGAATTGCATATATCTTGACTAGACCTCCTTTGGGAAGTCTCATCCACCTTGGCACTATCCATCATGCTGGAAACTTTAAAACTGTTTTTATTTGTTGATTTGTGTGAGCAGGATAGGTTCCTTTGCAGTTGAAGGAGAGATTCTGGATGGGATTATCACAAGCAGTCGCGGAGAGGTTAAACGAATTTGCAGTCCAAATGTGACGAGCTCCATTGTAACACCGTCCAATGAGTTTGCAAGTATTTCAATGTCCATAGTTCTCAGATGAAGTATACAGCCCTCAACCTTTTGAGCTACTAATTGCCATGGAACAATTGCACTGTAATGTTCAACAACGGTAAGCATGATCTCCAAAAAAGTATGCCCCAATGCACATTCGAATTGTAAGCTTCATAATAATTTGCAATTCCTTTATAACAATTGTAGGCTTATGAGAAATTGTTGTATTGTTATTATGTCTTGCATTTGACAGCAAAATTAACAATGGCAGCAAGGTATTCTTTCTCAATTCTCAATGCTTCACCGGTTGCCCACAAGAGATTGCCGGCAGTGCAAGCTTCGAAGACTTTCTATTGCGAAAACTAAAGGTTCTTCAAGGCTGATTCAAACGACCCATCACTTAAAACAAAAGGTAATCCTCCTCTTCTTGTAACAAAACCCGAGCGCCAAATTCCTTGTATATACGGTATGCTTGGGATGGACTTATGATTTGCTTTCCACTGTTGTTGGCAGGAACATACATCCTAGGATAATCATGACACAACAAGAAAAACGCGGGAACATTCTCAAGATCACCAAATTGAAGCTTCTCTCCATGCAAACGGCGAAGAACAAGTGAAGGAATCCGGAAAAAGAATTTGCATTTCAAAGAATTTATGAATTTTGTATACGTTGTATTGTGTAATTGAACAAAAAGCACTTAAATTACATGTCTAACATAAACTCAAAAGAGTGAATGAGAAACTGAATAATGGATATTGTAAATGTTCAAGAAGAAAATGCTTCATGCGCCAATTACTTTCTTTGATATGCTCTAGGTTCAATTCCTGTTTATTTTCCAGCTGGGATGTTCTAGCAGGTGAATTCCATGTTAGCACTAATTGTATCAATCACGATTCGGTTACTTTGTAATCTTTTAAGTAAAATGAACACCTGGATTGCAACTTTTAATTTGTTGCCTTTATGCACCTCACCTTTTCCTACATAGTATGTAGCAAAGTCCGGTCGAGACCAATTGTACTCACTACCCCAACATTTACGATCCAGCTTAACAGTCTTCTTTTTTAACCCAACAGGGCCTAAGGATTATTGGCTGCAGTTGCAAAATCTACTATTCCTTCAAGGAGTGAAACGGCTGCTGTAATCACACAAGATGCACGTAATGGTTTCAACTTAGGAGGAAACAATGCCAACAATTTGCTTGCTCAAATTGCTGGCTTGGATGACCATTTATGCTTTCCTGTTGATTAGTCAAAAGCAGAGACAATTAATCTCTCAACTAAGGTTAGTGCTCTAAAGGTGGATTTCATCCCAGATGAAAGTATGTCGAGTGCTCTTCTTTGAATGGTCCTCTGGAAAATTCTCCACCAAAACATTAAATAACTTATGATCTTTCACCTCATTGAGACAAAGTGGATTGAGCCGCTTAACCTTTTTCTCATCACTACCAACAACAAGCAGTGAAGATTCCTTCAGTGTAGCAGCAATAAGTAATTGGTCCCGTGTGAACTTCTTTGTTTTTTTTTCTAAAAGGAGCAACCACTGGTATAGGAATAAACCCTTCCTTATTCCTTTTTACGAGACTTTCTTTGTATTTTAGAGACCTTATGTGTGATGAATTAATCATATGCTATGTAGATGGAGGATCATGATTGAATAAATGAATGAAATAAACAAAATATGAATGGAGAAATATGGAGGGAATTTCCAAACCTTGAATAAATGAGAAAAAGAAAATGAATGACGAATGGAAAAAAAAACTTAGGACCAAAATCGGGGTATGACAGTTGCCCCTATTTAAGTATCTTCAGCTAGAGAATATGAAGCAGGACACTCTTCATATGATCATAGTGGGAGATGGTTAAATACTAAGAAGACCCAGATTTTGATCCTGAATCCCTATGACATGATGTGATATGATATGATATGATATGATATGATATGATATGATATGATATGATATGATATGATATGATATGATATGATATGATATGATATGATATGATATGCATGGATGCATGATTCTCTTTTTTTTGTGATTTTTTTTTTTAAATCTGCTAGGGATATGGTGGACCCTTAACAGGGGATGCTATTAGGCAGACCAAATCTGTGGGGAATGCTGATGATCCACAGGGAGACAGACAAATGGTAAAAAAAAACAAACTCTGCTGGGGAAGACAAATCCCTAAGTCAGTCAAACCTAGTTAGGTCGTTTGTGTGCCTTTGTTTGTTTACTTATGTGGCTTTTCTTTATTGTTTTTACTATCTCTATTGTCATATTGATATGAATCTGTTGTATTGGTTCGATTATGGTGTGGTACTTGGATACTCTGATTGCAAACCTTGTGGGAAAGACTTTTTACCCGAGTCTCGAGTAAAAACATAAGATAGGACGAGGTTGAGTAGTGCGGGTCCGCGAGATGTATTTCTCGTTGGGTCGGTAAGAGAACCTTACTTAGAGTAGATTCTTGAGAGGATGTTGTCGCTCGGCAAGTAAGTTGCCGTAAGCTTCGACATTTTCTTTAGGATCCATGACTCTGAGAACCATTTGTAGAACCTTAGTTCTTTGCCCAACTAGGAAAGATGGTTGCGTAGTGTGGGTCTGCAAGATGTATTTCTCGTTGGATCGATGCGAGAACCTCACTTAGAGTAGATTCCTTAGATGGAGTTGATGCCCGACAAGTAAGTTGCTGCAGGTAGCAAACAGTCTAATGGATCCATGACTCTAGGAACCTTTTTAAAAAAAAACTTAGACCATACCTGGTGAGAACCATGTTCTATACAAAGCAATCAGACTTATCCATGCCTTAAACCTATTGAACCTATACAAAAAAAATGCATTACATTCATACATTGCATCAACATCATAAAATGCAAGCTCTTTAGTTGTCTCTTATTTATTTCAAGAATGGAGAACTTGAAAATGACAACTTCAATGAGACACACTTTCACACTTAAGTACAAGGAACCTAAGTTGGACAGTCTTAAGGGTTTGATCTCTGATTTGTCTCTCAGCAGACGTGATGAGTTCGGAAAAAACTATGGGAAAATTTTGAGCCTTCTAAATAAGAAAGTTGACTATGGAATTACCGGCTCTCTGGCACAATATTATGATCCACCTCTGCGTTGTTTCACATTCGCTGATTTCCAGCTAGCTCCTACTTTGGAAGAAGTGGAGAGAATCGTGGGTCTCAAATTGAAAGATTTTAATCCATTTCCAAAGCTCAAAGAAGATATGGGCCCAAAGAGGATAACTTCGGCCCTAAGTATCAATGTCCCGACTGTTCGAGACAATTGGTTTGAAAAAGGGGGTTGCAACGGTTTTGCCGCGATGTTTTTGGAAGATTTAGCTCTAAAGTTCAAGAAAAGTGGAAATTGGAATGCATTCTATGCTGTTTTGGCTTTATTGATCCATGGAATTGTGCTCTTCCCAAATGTTGAAAAATTTGTGGATCAAGTAGCCATAGAAGTCTTTCTCTCTGGCAACCCAGTACCATTTCTCTTAGCTGACATTTACTATGCCCTTCACGCTCGACATGAAAAGAGGGGTGGAACTTTGTTGTGTTGCGCTCCTTTCCTTTACACTTGGTTCATGCAACACATGCCCGAAGAAGGTCCTTTTGTGGCAAAAGAACTTAAGTCTCCTCAAAAATTAGCCTCTCTCACCGCAAGTTCCATCAGATGGTATATCCGAGAGTGGGAAACCCCAGACATTATAGTCAGCTGTGGGGAATTTCCTAATGTACCGTTGTTGGGTACCAAGGGTTGCATCAACTATAACCCTATGTTATCTCGATTACAACACGGTTACTCCATGGATGGTCCTCCTGACGCAAAGGACTTACAGCCATTTGTGCTATCTGACATCCAAGCAAGCAATCCTGATGTAAGAGCAGTATGAAAGGCTTGGTTAAAGGTTGTAAGAAAGGGTAAAGAGTTTGGAAAAAGAAACATTCTTGCCAAAGAACCTTACACGCAATGGGTGAAAGAAAGAGTTGAGAAAATCCAGTTGCCATTTATCTTAAAGGCTCCAGCTTTTCCTAAAACTCCTGAGCCCGAGCCCATACTCCCTGAGGACATGGAGAAACTCGCTACTAAGGTTAAGGAGCTCGAAGTGGAGAATACTGAATTACGAATTCAGATGAACCGAGTTATCTTGGAAAATCAGAATTTGAAAGAGGAACGTAAGGGAAAAGCCCAAGAACTTGGGGATAGCAACAAGAGAGCCCGGCTATTGGAAGACCAGAAAGATGATCTTGATCATATCCTATTGGGTTCCACATCAGTGATCCGAACCAGGAAGGAAGAGCTCAAGAAAGCTGAGTATAGGATCTGTGAGCTAGGGAGAATGTTGGATAAATCTCTTACGGATAAAAAAGAAATTAAGCTCGACTTTGAGGCACAGATCCGTGACTTGAGGGACGCTCTGAAGAAATGCGAGGAAAAGTTGTCTCGCGAGATCCTCCAAAAGGAAGAAGCTGAAAGAAACTGTCACCATCTCATGTACCAGTTGGAAGAAGCTACTAGGAGGTTTGCAGTTTTGGAGAGCCAGGAAGGTGATGCAGCCTACTTACTCCTAAAGAATGATTGTGTGTACTGGAAAAGGTTGTATAGAGAGGCTAGAGCAACCTTAGATGAAGATCAAAAGGTCATCCAGAAACTCCAAGAGCTCTATGTTGAATGGAATGGCAAGTTCCGCAACTTAGCTAGGTTTGTTAACCTCAACATGTTGGAACTCCCAGAAAAACTCCAGGAAGCGGATTGGTGTATGTGTCCAGAAAACACGCCTCCTCAAGTTTTCAACTTCGTCAAGTTTATCAAGAAAATGATGAATGAGCTCACCACAGATCTGGCTACGATCATAAGAGCTGAGACAGAACTTAAGTTTACTTGTACTTGAATTTGAATTGTTGGTGTTTAAATCTTTTTGTATTCGAATCATGTGTACTTGAAGTTAAATCCCTTTGTATTCGAATCTGATTTTAATTAAAGGAAGTTGTCATTTTGGGTCTCAATTATTACATGTTGTTCTTATATTCTAACATTGCTTGAATAAATAATAAAGATAACTAAGAGTTTTGCAAACAAATGCATCCATACATGCATTCATACATTTTCAAAAAAAAAAAAAGTCTCACTCCGCCCTTTCTTCCACCAGTTTCACGCTGAATTTTCATCACCAGTATAATACTCGCGCCAGAGCAAGACAGAGAATGGCTAAACAAGAACAAGAGAGTGCCCGAGTTAGAGCTGAACTAGACGAAATCAAAGGAGGCATGTCCCAGATGCGATAGATGCTGAAAGCTTTAACCTTCAGGTTCGAGATTCCACAAGCGACCGTGATTTCAGAGACCACGGGCCCAGCAGTGGAAGTCCCACCTCAGAGGACGTTACCCTAAACCCTTCCCCCATATGGGCTACCCTATGACTTCGTCCCCCGAGCGGAGGTGGTGCACGAAATGGGGCAATCTGTCCAACAAGCTGTGCCATTACCAGTTTACACCGACGCACGTCCAATCATCCATACTGTGGTTCCACCAGCCGCCTATGCTAGGCATGTTCCTCATTATGAAGATAAAAACCACATGTATCAGACTGTCGACTCAACTGTTGCTGGTGACGAAGTATGGTTTGAGGACTTCAGGGAGGTAAAGGAGAACATGCAGCTCCTTGAGAAGAAATTCCGAGATCTAGAAGGAGACCACGTCTTTGGATCTGCTGCCAAAGAAATGTGCCTTGTATCCGGGTTGGTGATTCCAGCAAAATTCAAAACTCCAGACTTCGACAAATACAAGGGGCATACTTGTCCAAAAAGCCATCTCTTCATGTATTACCGCAAAATGGTTGCACACGTGGAGGACGACAAGCTAATGATCCACTGTTTTCAGGACAGCTTAAGTGGGGCTCCTTCCAAATGGTATCTAAGTCTGGATCAGAACAGGATCAGGTGTTTCCAAGACTTGTCAGACGCGTTCATAAAACATTACAAATATAATATGGACATGGCGCCTGACAGAAGACAGTTGCAGAGCATGTTTCAGCATGATAAGGAGTCCTTCAAGGAGTATGCTCAAAGATGGAGGGAACTGGCTTCTCAGGTTGAACCACCTCTTGCTGAGAAAGAATTGGCCGAACTGTTTATCGACACTGTCCAGCCTCAATTCTATGAGAAGATGGTTGGAAGTGCTTCTTTGGGATTCTCCGAGCTTGTTGCTATAGGAGCTCGTGTGGAATATGGTGTAAGGAATGGAAAACTGGCGGCTGTAGTTGGAACTTCAAATGTTAATCCAAAGAAGTTCTCTGGAGGGTTTCCTAGAAAGAAGGAAGGAGAAACAAATGTTGTGACTGCTGGTCAAGGAAGAGCTCCTCCAAGAAGGAGACCACAACAATATCCACCTCAGCAATATGTTCAACAACCAATTCCCTATCAACAACTCATGTATCCCGTCCAGTATGCTCCGCAACCATACGTGGCTGCTGTGACGCCTGCGTTCAATCAACAGCCTGCTCAGGCTTATCAAGCGCCTCCGGTCTATCGACCAGCTCCAGTTCAATAGCGTGCTACGGCTCCTCCAGCTTATCAACAAGCACCAACAGCTCCTGTTTATCAACAACCGAGAGCTCAAGCGCCGAGGCAAAATGCTCAAAACCAGAATAGGAGGCAAGGGGAGAGGGCGACCTTCAATCCAATCCCAATGTCATACACTGAGTTGTATCCCTCCTTGTTGCAAAAGGGTTTGGTGGTTCCCAGACCTATGGGACCTCCACCTGATCGTCTTCCTCCATGGTACAACCCTAATGCACACTGTCCTTTTCATGAGGGTGCCCCCGGGCATGACCTAGAGGGTTGCTACGCTCTAAAGCATAGGGTTCGGGAATTGATTGAGAGCAAGATCTTGTCTTTTAAGGACATGGGACCGAATGTGAAGAACAATCCCCTTCCTCCCCATGGAAATCCTGAAGTCAACGCCATTGAAGACGCTTCTGTTAGTGTTAAGGTTGAGAAGGTGGAGGATGTAAAGACTCCTTTGGCAGCATTCCATGCCCGATTGGTGGAAGCTGGCCTGGTTAATGTTGATCATGACAACTGTGAAGAGTGTGTCACACACCCAAAGGGATGTCAGGTGGTACGAGACAACATTCAAGATTTGATGGATAAAGGAGTGCTTCAAATATCCAGTGCTATGAAGAACGAAGACGTGTTGGTAATTGAACCTTGTTTCAATTTACCCGAACCAGTGGAAATCCCTTACTATAGCAGAGGAGTGGTTCCAGTGAATAGTAAGCTGTCGCCTGTGGAAATATGTATGCCCACGCCTTTTCCCTACGAGAGCACCAGGGTTGTGCCTTAGAAATATGAGATCACTACTGTGGATAAGGTGGTTGAAGGAAGTTCAGACGCTGAAGTGACAGAAGCTGTAAGTGAAGACGTCACCAATATTGCAGGAATGAGCAGAATGACCCGTAGTGGTCGAATCTATATGCCCGAATTCAACGTGACTCCTCAAGGGCCGACCAAGGAATCAACAGTTGCAGCTCCCACTAAAGAACCCGAAGTGGTCCAATCCGAAGATGCTGTTGAATTCTTGAAGTTAATCAAGAGAAGTGACTACAAAATGGTGGATCAACTGCATCAAACACCATCTAAGATCTCTATTTTGTCTTTGCTACTGAACTCCCAAGCCCATAGGGAGGCTTTGTTGAAGGTGCTTGCTCAAGCTCATGTAACACAAAGCATAACAGTAGACCAATTTGATGGAGTAGTTGCAAATATCACAGCCTGCAATACTTTGAGCTTCAGTGGAGAGGAATTACCTGAGGATGGACAAAATCACAACCGTGCTCTCCATATCTCGGTGAAATGCAAAGATGATGCTTTTGCAAGAGTGTTAGTTGATACCGGATCTTCTCTGAATGTTATGCCAAAGAGAACACTCGCCAAGTTATCTTATCAAGGACCAGCTATGAAGCCTAGTGCCTTGGTAGTGAAAGCTTTTGATGGTTCTAGGAGAACCGTGATTGGAGAGGTTGAATTGCCCATATTGATTGGCCCTCACGTATTCCCGATTAATTTCCAATTCATGGATATTAATCCAGCCTATAGCTGCTTATTGGGGCGTCCCTGGATTCATGCTGCATGGGCAGTTACCTCCACCTTACATCAGAAAATGAAGTTTGTAGTGGACAATCAATTAATCATCATTTCTGGAGAGGAGGACTTTGTGGTCAGTCACCTTTCATCCTTCAGATACATTGAGGCTGATGAGGACGCTTTGGAAACTTCTTTCCAAGCTCTTGAAATAGCCAATGCCACTTTTGTGGAAATGAAGGACCCTGTTGGGAAAGCTTGTTCATCTTTTGCGTCTCTGAAAAGCGCAAAGTTTATTATTGAAGGAGGAAACCCTGAAGGTTGGGGTCAACTTATTGATATTCGTGAGAAGCATGATCGCTTTGGTTTGGGATATGTGCCTTCCGCTGCGAAAGGAGCCCGAGTCCCTACAAAGGACAACACCCGAAGCATCCAGGAAGTATTCCTCAGCACAGGATTCATCCATGGAGATCAAGTCAATGCAATTGAAGATAGCACCGCAGATGAAGATGAGCCATGTTTGGTTTACCGGTGTGAGACAGCTTTGAACAACTGGAAGGCGGTTGATATCCCCGAAATTTTTCCTTTGTCAAAGTAATAATTGTTGTGTTTTTCCTTTCAAATCCTTAGCTCTGCCCAAGGCTAATGGATCATGTTGTAGGGCCCATTTTCATTTTCTAATAATCATTATCAATGAATGAAAGGCATTTTGTTAAATTCTTAAAATTCATTTATTTTGCTTTCTCTTAACAAAATGGCAATCTTTTCAAAAACAAAAAAAAAACTTTTCATTTATACATCTCTTATTTTTACTTTTCTAAAAGAAATCAATCATTCAAACATGCAGAATAAATGATAACCCCATTGAATCCAATGACTTTACTACCTCTCATAACTTTGACTCCCCTATCTACCAAGCGAAAGAAAAGGGTGAGGAAGATTGTTACATCCCCGACGAATTGGCAAGGTTGCTTGAGCACGAGTCCAAAGCCCTTCAGCCACATGAAGATCCGGTGGAAACAATCAACCTTGGCACAGAGGAAGAGAAGAAAGAAGTCAAAATCGGCTTCACACTTGAAGCAAGCGTCAAAGAGAGATTGGTTAAGCTGCTACAGGAATATGTGGATGTATTTGCGTGGTCATACCAAGATATGCCAGGTCTAGACACCGACATCGTTGAGCACAAGCTGCCACTTCAGCCAGATTGCCCGCCAGTAAAACAGAAACTCCGGAGAACAAGACCAGATATGGCTCTGAAAATTCGTGAAGAAGTCAAACGACAATTTGACGCTGGTTTTCTCGCAGTGGCGAAATACCCACAATGGGTAGCTAACATTGTACATGTGCCCAAAAAGGATGGAAAGGTGAGGATGTGTGTTGACTATAGGGATCTGAACAGAGCTAGTCCAAAGGACGATTTCCCCCTACCACACATTGATACTCTGGTAGATAACACTGCAAGATTTGTTGTCTTCTCCTTTATGGACGGTTTTTCGGGATACAATCAAATCAAGATGGCTCCAGATGACATGGAGAAGACCACTTTTATCACCCCTTGGGGGACTTTTTGCTACAAGGTAATGCCTTTCGGTCTCAAAAATGCTGGGGCAACTTACCAAAGAGCTATGGTCACTCTCTTCCATGATATGATGCACAAGGAGATAGAGGTCTATGTTGACGACATGATCGCTAAATCTCAGAATGAAGAAGATCATATGAGCCATCTGAAGAAGCTGTTTGAACGCCTCAGAAAGTTTGGATTACAATTAAACCCTGCAAAATGCACATTTGGTGTCCGTTCGGGGAAGTTGCTTGGCTTCATCGTTAGTCAACGAGGAATTGAGGTAGACCCTGACAAGGTCCGAGCTATACAAGAAATGCCTGCTCCACGCACCGAGCGAGAGGTCAGAGGTTTCCTTGGACGTTTGAATTACATCTCAAGGTTTATCTCACACATGACGGCCACATGTGAGCCTATCTTCAAATTGCTTCGAAAAGACCAAGCTGTTGAATGGAATTCTGATTGTGAAAATGCTTTTGAGAAGATTCGTCAATACTTACAAGAGCCTCCTATTTTGATTCCTCCTGCCCCAGAAAGCCATTAATCATGTACATGGTTGTGCTTGAAGGGTCAATGGGATGCGTGCTGGGGCAACATGACGAAACTGGTCGGAAAGAACATGATATTTACTATCTGAGTAAAAAGTTTACCGATTGTGAAAGTAGATATTCGCTTTTGGAGAAAACTTGTTGCGCGCTAGCATGGGCCGCTCGTCGTTTGAGGTAGTACATGATTTGCCATACTACTTTGTTGATCTCGAAGATGGATCTAATAAAGTATATCTTTGAGAAACCTGCCTTGACTGGAAGACTTGCCCGTTGGCAGATGCTTTTGTCAGAGTACGACATCCAGTACGTAACCCAGAAGGCAATCAAGGGAAGTGTGTTAGCAGAGTATCTTGCTCACCAACCAGTTGAAGACTATCAGCCATTGAAGTTTGATTTCCCCGATGAGGATATAATGCTGATAAAGGATTGTGAGACCCCAGGCCCAGATGAAGGACCGGAACCAAGATCTCGATGGAAGCTCGCGTTCGATGGTTCTTCCAATTACAGGGGTCATGGTGTGGGAGCTGTTTTGATGAATCCAAATGGTGGTTTTACCCCTTTCACAGCAAGGTTGTGCTTTGATTGTACGAATAATGTCGCAGAATATGAAGCTTGTATCCTTGGTCTTGAAGCCGCAATTGATCTCCGAATCAAGATCCTTGAGGTGTATGGAGATTCAGCCTTGGTGATCTATCAAGTCAAAGGTGAATGGGAAACTCGGGATGCGAAGCTGATCCCGTATCGTGCTCATGTTGTGAAGATGATAGAATACTTTGATGATATCACTTTCCATCACATCCCAAGAATAGAAAATCAAGTGGCGGACGCTTTGGCAACATTAGCATCAATGTACCAAGTCAGATTCCATAATGAAGCTCCACTTATTCGAATCGAGCGAAGAGGTGAGCCTGCCTACTGTTAGCTGATTGAAGAAGAAACTGATGGTAAACCATGGTTTCATGACATCAAGCGATATCTTCTAAGTCAAGAGTATCCAGAAGATGCTACATTGTTGGATAAGAAAACTCTGAGGAGATTATCATCCAAATTCTTTTTGAGCAATGATGTGCTTTACATGAGAAACCATGACATGGTTCTGCTCAGATGCGTGGATAGACACGAAGCAGACATGTTAATCAAGGAGATTCATGAAGGATCCTTTGGAACCCATGCTAATGGACATGACATGGCCAAGAAGATTTTGAGAGCTGGCTATTATTGGTTGACCATGGAGTCCGATTGTTACAGCTATGCAAGAAAATGTCATAAATGCCAAATTTATGTTGATAAGGTGCATGTGCCGCCAACACTACTGAATGTTTTGACATCACCTTGGCCTTTCTCAATGTGGGGCATCGACATGATTGGTGCTATAGAGCCGAAGGCTTCCAATGGTCACCGCTTCATCCTAGTCGCCATCGATTACTTTACTAAATGGGTAGAGGCTGTTTCCTACGCCAATGTGACGAGACATGTGGTTGCTCGCTTTATCAAGAAGGAGATTATCTGCCGCTATGGAATCCCAAGCAAGATCATCACCGACAACGGTTCAAACTTGAACAATAAGACAATGACAGAATTATGTGAGAGTTTCAAGATTGACCACCATAATTCTTCTCCATACCGTCCAAAGATGAACGATGCTGTTGAAGCTGCCAATAAAAATATCAAGAAGATCCTGCAAAAGATGGTGAAAACTTATAAGGATTGGCACGAGATGCTACCCTTTGCTTTGCATGGATATCGGACCTTAGTCCGCACTTCAACAGGGGAAACCCCATTCTCCTTAGTGTATGGGATGGACGCAGTTCTCCCAGTCGAAGTAGAGATACCTTCCACGAGAATATTGATGGAAGCCAAGCTGGATGAAGCTGAATGGATCCAGAACAACTATGATCAACTTAACCTCATCGATGAGAAGCGTATGACCGCTCTGTGCCATGGACAATTGTACCAGCAACGAATCAAGAAGGCATTTGACAAGAAGGTCCGTCCTCGAGAGTTCAAGGAAGGAGATCTCGTGCTCAAGAAGATCCTGCCAGTACACAAAGATTCACGTGGGAAGTGGACTCCCAACTATGAAGGCCCATACGTTGTAAAGAGAGCATACTCTGGAGGTGCTCTATTTCTCACAACTATGGATGGCAAAGAGCTCATTCACCCTGTGAACTCTGATGCAGTCAAAAGATACTATGCCTGACAAATCCCGGTGGACTGAAAACCCGAAAGGGCGGTCTAGGCAAAAGTTAGGGAAAAAAAAAGATGGTAGCTCGCTAAGTTGAAAACCTGAAAGGGCAACTTAGGCAAAAAGGAGCGTCCCGGTGGATTGAAAACCCGAAAGGGCGATCCAGGCAAAAATTAGGGACAAAAGGCATAGACTGCATCGGTTCGTCACTGATCAACACAGAAGAGGAAAAAATTAAAGATCAATCTAGTTACTCCCTTCAGAAGCGAGGTCTCATGGAGTCATTGTTATTAGGGATAGTAGTAGTCATTGTGATTCAATGTAAACCTTTCCCTATTGCCATTTTCAAATTTGTAACATTCCATGGAGCTACGCCATTTGCGTGCTACCATTCTTGAATAAATACAAGTTTGCCCATCAAATTCTATCATTTGCTGTTTTTCTCTGATTTTCTTTGTTATGCAAAATGTCATTTATTTGTTAATAATGAAATTTTGAACTCAAAAAAGAATTTTTCAACATATTGAGAAACACAATTTTTGCTTTGACATGTGGAAATATTAAAAGGAAATCTTTCATTTTTCCCCAGCAGAGTCCCCATCTGTCGCACCTCGAAAAAAATGGGGATACGACTTCAAAGCGAAGCGCAATCGCACGCTCGCAATGATGGACTGAATAGAGTCGCCACCGAACTTTATTTATTCCTAAAAAGGAAAGGGGAAACATTGATAAAACCCAAGATAAAAACGACAATGATTATTGGTCATCGCAACCAAATCAGGGTTCGGGAGTCGGTTACGCAAGGGGAAGGTATTAGCACCCCTCACGTCCGTTGTACTCAAAGGGAACCATTAGGTTAGTTGTGTGCGTTAGTGTTAGTTGAAATATTAGGCTTTTCGAATTATTAGGTGGGAAAGAAAGAAAGGATGAGAAGAGAATGTTTTTGGATTTTTTTGACGAAGGACTAAACCTAAGTTTTTTATTAGTGGGCCTGACAAGATTTACGAATCCTGCTCCTACGTATCTCAAAAGAGAAATCAAGGCTTACGTAGTTATGGCTAGAAAAATGTTTGTTTGTTGGTCGATTTTAGCGAAAGCTACTTTGTGTCAAATCGACGAATACATTGTTGGACTACCCAAAACAGGTGGAAAAACATTGCCTTGCATTTTTTTGAAACAAAGTATCTTTCGTTTTGAGAAAAGGTTTAAGAGTCAATCGCATGGCGGCGAGAAAAAGAATTGATTGGTTTGAGGTGTTTTAAATAATGGCGAGAACTTGGATGAGCGAGATATACATCTCGAATCCTAGTCTCAGGAGTGCGCGGTATACACCACGTTCCATTTCCATCTTATTGAAAGAGTGTTTAATAAGAATTAAGCATTTTGAGGTTTGATTGAGAAAGGGTTTGAAGAAACCGCATTGACAATTTTAGACGATGGCGAGAGCTAAGATAGGCGAGGCATACGTCTCGAATCTTAATCTCAGGAGT
The DNA here is from genome assembly GCF_024323335.1 of Lathyrus oleraceus. Classification (NCBI taxonomy): domain Eukaryota; kingdom Viridiplantae; phylum Streptophyta; class Magnoliopsida; order Fabales; family Fabaceae; genus Lathyrus; species Lathyrus oleraceus. The sequence goes on from NC_066585.1 coordinate 340,963,610, forward strand.
GCATGGTATACACCATGTTCCATTTCCACCTTTATTGAGAAAGTGTTAAATAAGAATTAGGTCTTTTGAGTTTTGTTGTGAAAATGACTTGACCCTAGATCAAGTATTGATGGACGTTCAAGAGAAATTTGAATGAGTGTTTGAGAGAAAACAAAGTGGATAAACTTGGACGATGGCGAGAGCTAGGATTGGCGAGATATACATCTCGAATCCTAGTCTCAGGAGTGCGCGGTATACACCACGTTCCACTTCCATATTTATTGAAAAGGTCTTAACTATGAATTAATATTTTTTGAGTTTTTCTCAGGAAAAATGGCTCGACGTTGAATCAAGCTTTTGATGAAAGTTTGAAAAAAAGTGGAATAGAATTGGAGGGAGAAATGAATTAACTTGTTTATTGAGAAAATACTCGACGTTGTATCGAGTCATATTTTTGTATTTTTTTTGGAAATGGTTGATTTTATTCTTGTGTTAGTATCTAACTAGACAGTCAAACAAATAAAGAAATAAAACAGTATAAAATTATTACACATCGGGGGAGTGGGGTACATTTTGTCAAATGGGGATTCAAAAATCATGAAATAATTAAATCGGGCCCAAACAACAAATAATGCAATGTATGAGTGTAAGTGCAAGAGAATCGGGTCATTGTAAGAAAGCCCAAGAGTAAGCTATGTGAGGTTGATGGCGATGCTTAAAAGCAATCGACTTACAAGGGTATGAAAATGGGCTCGACATTGAATCGAGAAAAGTGTGGTTTTAAAAATTTAAAGCGGTTTGAATGGATGATGAAATTAAAAGAAAAAAAATATGTGTTATTAAACAATAATGCAACTACGAGTATAGGAGAAATTATAATAAAACATAAACATAAAAAAAATGAATGCTAAAGACATAAAATGCTATATATAGGTATCGAACCCACTCCGCTAAAGACCATGAAACTACCCCCTCTCCACTAGACCAATTATGATTAGTTATCATTTAAATAACAACTTAAATATATAAACCATACTAGATTGGAACAAAAAATAAAAAAAAAAGAAACTAAGCAATGTTGGATTACCAAAAAAAACCCAGCCGCCTGGCTGTTGGGTTTCCAAAGAGAAATTAAAAGGTGCACTAAACAACATTACCAATTATTAAAATTAATACCAAGGAATACCAAAGGTAAATGGTCTTTAATCATATTTTAAATGTTATTTTCTTAAAAGTAAATAAAAGAAATTTGGGAACAGAAACATTCTTTGAAACACTCAAAGTCCATTCACGAAGACTCTCTCCTGTTTCCTCATTCTCATCAAATCTCTCTCTCGCTCTCAACTTCACGTTTCTCTCACAATCTCACTCACACCAAACCCCTCTCTCAATCGCGTCTCTCTCAATCTCGTTCCCAATCGCTCACATCTCACTCAATCATGCAAGAATCCATGGCTGAAACAAAAAAAAAGCTCACCTTCGGCGGTGACGACGGCAACGATGAAGCTCAAACCTCACTCCTTCGGCTCTTCAAAACAGGTTTATTTTTGATTCCGGGATTAGGGTTTTCTTGTGGTGTTTTTGTTCTGCCTCCCAATTTTTTCGCCCCCAAGGTTTTTCTTCCTCTCTCTCACTGATTCCTCTTTCTCTATTTATGTTTCCCAAATTAGGGTTTCGATTTGGTATCCAAGGATCCAATAGAGAAACTTCCTGGAAGTGCTTTTTGTGCTCAGAATCGGGCTGTCCTGTTTGATGCTATAATCTGGAAACGGTAACCTGAGCATGTGCTTTCTCTTTCTGTTTTGTCTTAATGCTGTTTTGGGTATTTTTCTGAAATTTTAACGCTTGGTAATTATTTTGTGTTACTGCAGTGAAATGGTTACAAGTATGAGTAGCCTCGGTTTGTACCAGATGTTGTTCAAGTGTTAAGAGCAGCAGACCAGTTGGAGAGAGACCTTGTGCAGATAGCTGTTGAGGATTCAGTAGATAGTGATGATGGTGGCAAAGCAGTAATTCGTGAGATGCCTTCAATATTATGTTGCTAAGTTAAAATTTGGCTGTGGATCACGAAATACATTTATTCCAAAAATGTCGGCACTGACGAGATGCACTATTGGCTCAAAATTGCAAATTTGTTCTGGTTTGGTGTGTTTTTGTGCAGGTCACAGGTCGTCATTGGACATGGTTGCTGGTGTGTTGATTGCAGCAAGATTATTAGAACAAGCTCTAAGAGACTCTTCCAAAATATTTAGCATCTTGGTCATCTGAGCAAACAAGAGAACGCGATGATTTCCTGCTCGTAAGCGTTTCAATAATATATCAAGTGTTTGAAACTTCCCAGAGTCAGTAAGCAATTTTGCTGGGTCAAAGTTTCGCATAGGTGGAGAAGACCCAAAAATATTGTGTGTTAACTGAAGAGCAGGTTTACAGACATGTTCAGAATCAATTTCTTGAATTAAATTATGAGAACCATCTGGCTTTCTAGGCCCATTACAATCAGACGTATGGGCAAATCCCACAAACATCCTCTTAACCCATGGATCATGTAGTTCCTCAATCATTTTATAGTAGAAGTTCCTATCAGAGCAGTGAGCACCAATTGGATGGGTTTTAGCCGGGAACACATGTGATGCTCTGTCTCTGAATTGCATATATCTTGACCAGACCTCCTTTGGGAAGTCTCATCCACCTTGGCACTATCCATCATGCTGGAAACTTTAAAACTGTTTTTATTTGTTGATTTGTGTGAGCAGGACAGGTTCCTTTACAGCTGAAGGAGAGATTCTGGATGGGATTATCACAAGCAGCCGCGGAGAGGTTAAACGAATTTGCAGTCCAAATGTGACGAGCTCCATTGTAACACCGTCCAATGAGTTTGCAAGTATTTCAAAGTCCATAGTTCTCAGATGAAGTATACAGCCCTCAACCTTTTGAGCTACTAATTGCCATGGAACAATTGCACTGTAATGTTCAACAACGGTAAGCATGATCTCCAGAAAAGTATGCCCCGATGCACATTCGAATTGTAAGCTTCATAATAATTTGCAATTCCTTTATAACAATAGTAGGCTTCTGAGAAATTGTTGTATTGTTATTATGTATTGCATTTGACAGCAAAATTAACAACGGCAGCAAGGTATTCTTTCTCAACTCTCAATGCTTCACCGGTTGTCCACAAGAGATTGCCGGCAGTGCAAGCTTCGAAGACTTTCTATTGCGAAAACTAAAGGTTCTTCAAGGCTGATTCAAACGACCCATCACTTAAAACAAAAGGTAATCCTCCTCTTCTTGTAACAAAACCCGAGCGCCAAATTCCATGTATATACGGTATGCTTGGGATGGACTTATGATTTGCTTTCCACTGTTGTTGGCAGGAACATACATCCTAGGATAATCATGACACAACAAGAAAAATGTGGGAACATTCTCAAGATCACCAAATTGAAGCTTCTCTCCATGCTAACGGCGAAGAACAAGTGAAGGAATCCGGAAAAAGAATTTGCATTTCAAAGAATTTATGAATTTTGTATACGTTGTATTGTGTAATTGAACAAAAACAGTAAATAACTCCACCAAAACAATTAATCTCTCAACTGAGGTTAGTGCTCTAAAGGTGGATTTCATCCCAGATGAAAGTATGTCGAGTGCTCTTCTTTGAATGGTCCTCTGGCAAATTCTCCACCAAAACAGTAAATAACTTATGATCTTTCACCTCATTGAGACAAAGTGGATTGAGCCGCTTAACCTTTTTCTCATCACTACCAACAACAAGCAGTGAAGATTCCTTCAGTGTAGCAGCAATAAGTAATTGGTCCCGTGTGAACTTCTTTGTTTTTTTTTCTAAAAGGAGCAACCACTGGTATAGGAATAAACCCTTCCTTATTCCTTTTTACGAGACTTTCTTTGTATTTTAGAGACCTTATGTGTGATGAATTAATCATATGCTATGTAAATGGAGGATCATGATTGAATAAATGAATGAAATAAACAAAATATGAATGGAGAAATATGGAGGGAATTTCCAAACCTTGAATAAATGAGAAAAAGAAAATGAATGACGAATGGAAAAAAATATCCAGGACCAAAATCGGGGTATGACACTTCATTACAGGTTATTTAAAGGGACTCATGTCCCAAATATTGTCTTAACATCTGGAAAAGAGTCTTCCAGTTCAACCTCCAAGGCTGGTTTGATTGTTGAATTGAAAGATACGTCAAAGCATTAGATATTACTATGAGACCTACACTGAAAAGAAGATCAGACTTAAAAGACTGATAAAATCTTTGGATGCATAGGGTCCTGATGATCATGTTACTGATGATGTTGAAGAAGGAGATAAAGAAGAAGAGGATATTGTTGTTGGTGATAACTATGAAGATGACACAAATGCCTCTGCTGACATCTGAATTGTTGGTTTTCTTCTGTGTTTAATTGAATTTGTAGGCTTTTCCCTGGATTTTTTCCCCACCCTTATGTGCTTTGTTTTGTACCCCTAACTCATTTTTTGGTTGTTGATTCTGGTTTTGATAAATGTCTACTCGATTTGTCAATATTCTAGCTAAAAAGGGGGAGTAGCGCACGTATGTATTTGTGTGTTGTTTGCCTTATGTGTGAAGTGTTCTGGTTGTTTCATTGAGGGGGAGTATGGGTTTTGTGTGATAGGGGGAGTAATATTTGATCATTCCATTCAAGGGGAGTAGGGTGTCATGCAGAATGTCCTGACATTTTGTTTAAGAGAATCATGTCTTTGTGTTTTTTTTCGGCTGGGTCTCTATATTCATGTTGCGTGTGCCTCTATTTTATCTTGGTGGTATACCAAGTTAGTGTGTGTTTTTTATTGTGTTTTCTGTTGTCGTGTTTTATCTCTTCTCCAGCTATATGATACAAAGGTTGTTTAAGCCAAAATTCTCCAAAGGAACAGATTGTTAGGTCTGGTGTACTATGATTGGCTACATTTTGGGAAAACAAAGATGTTAGGCAAGATGTCGTGACTTGTTGGTAGGACATCATAGCGAGCCCTGTTTTAGTTTCTCTGAAGATTTACGGAAACTTCTGAAGTGTCTCTGGAGATTTATGGAAACTTCTGAAGATTCTCTGTAGTTGCGTTTCACGTATTGTGTCATCCAAGAAACATTTTTTAGAAGCAAATGACAGGTTGTTCTTTGCCTTGTTTTTGAAGAAATCATTTACATAAACTTCTGATATGATTTGTTTCTCCAGAAGATTGTGCAAATGTCAAAATATTTACATAAACTTATGATATGATTTGTTTCTACAAAAGGTTGTGCAGATGTTAAAACATTTATAGAAACTTCTAATATGATTAGATTTGATTCTGTAGAATTTTGTGCAGATGTCAAAACATTTATGGAAACTTTTGATATGAATGGATTTGATTCTGCAGAAGATTGTGGAGCAGTCCTTGGACCTGCCACTAATCTAGCATGAAGCCCACGCTTTTTCTAGGGATATTTAAAGGACAATCCTAAACCTAAGAAGATAGCGAAGTTGCGCTGTAAATTGTCATTGTTAGGGTTTAGTTATCATTATCATTTGTGAAGCATTCTAGTATCTCTTTGATACTTGAATTAGACTTGTTTTATTGAGTTATAATTATGAATCACTCATGAGCTTTTAGGCAAGAATGCATTTTGTTTCATTGGAAATGTGTCTTCTGTTCTTTGATTGTTTTTCAGTTGTTACCATTGTTGTATGATTGAAGGGAAGTGAGATGGGTCTAATATCTAGGAGACTCTTAGATAGAAATTCCACTGGTAGTGATTAGGTAAGAAGTTTGTAAAACTAGAGGTTGTTTAGAACTTCAAACCAATATTTTTATAATGGACTTCCTTCCTGGCTTGGATGCCTCCAGATGTAGGTGAAGTTGCACCAAATTGGGTTAACAAATTAACATTATTGTGTAATGTCGCAATCTTACTCACACGTCCAAGTGGACAAAACATTATTTTTGCATCGTATTGAGACAATGTACCTTTCATTTGAGAAAAGGGTTAGAGGATCAATTGCAAGGAAGCGAGAAAAGAGTTTGATTGGTTTGAATGTGTTTTGAGTAATGGAAAGAACTTGAATGGGTGAGATATCCATCTCGAATCCTAGGCTCAGGAGCTCGTGGTATCCACCATATTCCGTTTTCATTTTATTTGCAAAAGGTTTGATATTTTTAGGTGTTTTTTGAAATTTGTTTGAGAAAAGGTTTTGAAGAACCCGAATTGATAATTTTGAAGGATGACAAGAGCTAGGATTTGTGAGATATATGTCTCAAATCTTAGTCTCAAGAGCTCGTGGTATTCACCATGTTCCGTTTCCATATTTATTGAGAAGTGTTTAATAATAATTACATTTTTTTTTATTTTCATTGTGAAAATGACTTGACGTTGGATCAAGAATTTGATTAGCGATTGTGAAAAGGTTTGGCCAAATAGTATGAGAGTTGAAAATGGTTTAAGATGAAAAGTTTGAGAAATTGGGAATGTTAGAAATGGATCGAAAATAATGGTTTAAAATGGTTGAATGGTTTGGTATTTAAGAAAAGTACTCGACGTTGGATCGAGTTTTTATTTTTGTTCTTTTTTTTTAAATAGTTAACTTTATTCTTGTGTTAGAAACTACCTTAACAAAGCAATAAAAAATAAAGCGATATATTTATTACACGTCATGGGAGTGGGGGTATGTTTATCTAATGGGAATATGAAATAATGAAACAATTAAAGTAAAACCTAATTAAACAAACGCAAGCAAGTGGGTGTCTGTGCACAAAAAGAGTCTCATTGTAAGAAGGCCCAAGAGTAAGCAAAAAAGTAGGAGATAGCAACACACACGTCATATGCATAACACACATTCATCTTAATTAAATCGGAAGAAGTAAAAACAAAAACTAAACATGCATGGATTAAGATCATGATGCGAGGATGTGAATCAATGTCACATAACGCAAGCACGTGTAAGGAAAATGGAAATTGAGTTCAAATTCGATCTAAACGCAACAACGTTGGATCATTGTTTGTTATGGTGAATCTAAAGAAATGCTAACGTGAAACATATCATTGCAAAATGGAAAGGAATGAACCCATAATGACAACGAAAACGGTATCAAACCTTGGTTTAGTAAACCTCATAATCGAAATTCAAAATAAGCGAAAAGTCAAGAAATGCTTGCAAAATTCTAAATAATATGCTCAAAGTTAGTTTATGTGTATCGACAACAAATGTTACATGGTATGCAAAGGTCATAACACGGCGAAATACAATTAATATATTGATAAAAATTCAACGGCATAACAACATGAAAATATCGGATCCGCAGATTAAAAATCCAATCAAGCAACGCAAACAAAAGTAAAAAAATAGTAGCAACCACGCATTATATTTACACATTCACAAAGCTAATACAACATATGGATGTACAAATAGTAAAACAAGAGTGTACAAAATAAATAGAAAGTGGGCCTAATAATGTACATGAGAGAAGCACAATACCTAAATCTAAACTCATTTTCCTAACAATAATATATAATAAAAATAAAATAAACAAATAATAAAAAAAACAAGTTTGATTTTATAAAATAAAATAAAAAAATGAGAAGAATTCATCTTCCCCTGGATCAGAAAATTATGCTTCCTCTCATAAACTCACCATGAACACACATGAACTTCAAACAAGAAATAAAAATCAAACTGAGCAAAGTTTAAGACAATTTCCAAATTCAACACACAATTCCAACACTTAAACATAAATAAAACTCAAATCAAATCACCATAAAAAATAGGAACACCAAAGAAACTCATATCGTTACTGAGTCGATGGAAAAGCAGATCAGTTGCTTTTTGGTTATCGTCGTTGTAATTGATGGAATTGTGTATCGGCGAGATGATAAGGGAGTTGGATGTCGAGTGATGAAACAAAAATGGGAGGAAGGGCCTTATCTTCATCGCAACAACTTCTTCAAATTTATGCAACTCAAAAAGTGATTAAGAAAGAAAACACAATCAACCTTAAGTGCAAAAAATTGAACCAAGATTACAATTGAAAATCACACACGAACAATGTACATAATAAAAAAATCTTCAAGATTTCCAAACAAACTCAAACTTTCCTCTCTATTCTTGTTCATGATTTTCAAACGGCGGTGTGACTGGTAATGGCGGAAGAGTTGTTTGGTTGTTTCGTCAGTTCTGTGTGGTGGTGTCGAATAAATTTACGGTGGTGGTGGAAGTAAACGGAGATGGGGATGATGATGGTGAATGTAGGGGAGGTTCAGTTGAGTTTTGATGGTGGCGGAGGGAAGAGATTCAGTTGAGTGAGAGGTGGTTTCTTTGAGTGTTGAGAAGGTTGTCGACGATTTCGATGGTGTGGAGCTGGATTTTTTATGAAGGGCAATGAGTGGGTTAATGGATCGAAGAAGAAAAGGACGGAGATGGTTATAGTAGAATGGGAGAGAAAAGGGATGTGGGGTTGTGGAAAACGCTTGAAGAAGAAGAGGAGAAAAATGCAGAGAAAAAGTCTTTGTGAAAAGAGATCTGAGAGTCGAAGAAAGAATCCCTCCGCGTGAGGGAGAAAAAAATGACTTTTTCCTTTAGTTGGCCTCCGTTTGGCAATGTTATCATACCAAAAACCAAAATTTTCTCTTATCATTAGAGACACATGGCTCCTTGCGATTGACGAAATCTTTTACTTTTATTTAATCAGCCAATGAAAAGGGGAATTATGACAAAAAAGTCTCTAACGAGCTAAGGACACGTGGCATGTCCTTGATGTAGGGAGAGATATTTTATTTTCTGATTTTCTCTATTAATCTATTTATTTAATTCTATTTTATGAATTAATGATAAAAAGGCACATGGATAACTAATATGGGCATTCAATTAATTCGAATCGATGATCCAGATTAAATCAAAGAAGAGAAGATAACTTAAAATGCCAAAGTTGCCTCTTCTAAAATCTTTAATTAGTTTAAATTAGATTAAATAAATTAAAACGACTAAAATTCACACCTTCTTAAATAAATACAATAAAAATAAAATGAAGATATGAAAAATTCTATTTAATTCTTCTGAATATTTTGACAAAAGAATAAAAATAAAATGACTAAAATGAGTAAAACTCGGGTGCAAAAGTGCACAAAAAATTAAATTGAATGCACTAAAATGACCAATGCAAAATAAACTTCCTGGAAACATACAGGTTTTTGTTAGATTTTGAAGTTGAAAATGCTCGGTTAAAAGGGTCACGTGGATCAAAATATGACTAAAAAAGTAGCCGAAAAATAAAACAAACACATCAGGTTAAACTACGCGAAACGTAGATTAATAAAACTGATGTCTGCAAGCACAATTTTTAAATTTTTCGCCCGCTAATTTGACACACATTTGAAAATTGATTTGACCGGTCTCTCTGTAGATCCAAAAATTTATTTTGATTGACATTCTAGGCATTATGCGGCATGATATGCATGCTATGATATGCAGAGATGCAAAAATTATGATGTATGTATTGATTCGATGATTCAGGGTCAAAATTGGGGTGTGACGCCATCGTTTTGTGAAAGTTTGTGAGTAACTTCTAAGATACTAAAGCAACTTACACACATACTTAGAACCTCTGTTAAACATCTTTTTAACCATCAAATCTCTTTAAAATGCTTTCAAGCCCAAGCCAACTAATTAAGAAACTATCAGCTTCATTTTGAAGAATTTTTTGAACTACCCAATCGATTAGACCCTTAAGCTAGTGGATTGGAAGAAGCCTAATAGATTGTATAATCTAATGTGATAATGTATTAATGGTTGGTAACAAATCTCTATCTAAACTTTCCAAATGGTTCAGAATAATTGATTATTTTTCTAATTCAATCGATTAGGTCGTTAAAATTTCCCAGGGATCGTTTTCTTTTTTTAGCTTTCCAACTCCTATATAAAGGAGGTTCTTATCCTCCTTATTTCACACCAAATCTTTGAAGTTCTATATTTTCTTTGGAACTTAACACTCTCTTTCTCTCTCTAAAAAGAATTTATATCTCACTTAAATTGCCTTAGTGTCTTTGAGTGAAATGTTACTTGTGAGGAAGAAATTGTATTGTTGTTGTGTTGTTGTTATAATTCTCAAGAGTATGATATTCTTGAAGAAATCGAGTTTGATTCCTGAAAAAAAACCAGTCTTAAAATTTATGTCTGGTTTTTAGTACTTTTCCGAAAAAAATGCATTGTTTGGTTCTTGAGATTAGCCTGTAAAATCTTTAGTCGGTTCGTTAGCTTAGCTTGGGTAAGAGTTTTGATTTTGGTTGGGGATAAACCTTTGTAAAATATGAAGATTAGCTTGTATCAAGGTTCATGGTCATAACCTATAAAAGATCAAAGTTATAGTCAAAATCTCAAGAATACATCTTCGGGACAGGAGTAGGCCAATGTTCGGTCGAATTTGAACAAATCACTAGTGTCATCTCTCTAAACCTTTATCTCTCATTTTCTATAATTTACTTTACTGTTTTATTCTTCTGAGGCTGTTCATTTTTCTCTGATCTCATAGAATACTAACACAATTTATTTTCAAAGTAACAAAACCTAAATTAATCGCAAATCTTGAATACCACAATTCACCCATCTCTTGTGCTTGAAGTCACTTATCCAATATTCTTGTCATTGGGTGTCAACTGCTTAAGTCATACACTCATGATGTTAATGAATTCATCCATTTTCCACCTTTAGCTTAAGCTCTATGATGATCAATGGTGAACCAGTTTTTCTGCATAATGATAAAGGAAAGAATTCTGGTGAATAATTCATTTATTTTCTCTGAGTTAAAGGATTACATAGTAAGATTTTACATAGATTGATAAAAGTATGTAATGAAAAAGACCAAGATGTTGATTTATTAGCTCATATGTATCTTTTTTCTAATGAATTTATCTGCATTGGATTCCCTTAGTGCTTGGTTGGCTATTGTGGTGGGGAATTATGTTCTCATATATCACTGTTAACTTCAAGCCTTATGTCCCGCCCAATGTTCGGGATGACCGTATTGTGGTGCCCATAATTGATTTGCAGTCTACTTTTATAGATAATCATAACAAGTTTGTGCACCTTGCATCCTTAGTGCATCCTAGAGTCGTTGGAGTTTCTGAGACATATTTGGCCTTGAAAATTACAATTGCGGAGGAGGTGGTGGTTCTTTAAAGTGTAACCTAGAAATTATTGTTGAAGCGGTTATGAAAAAGACCATAAATGTCCCATGTCAACTGGTTGAGGGATCAAGATCTTGTGAGAGGATGCCGCTAAAGAAGTCACAAGAACGGGAATACCTATTTTTTGTTCGAAGGAAGTGGATTTCAAACATGGGGGTGAGGACTGTTGAATCAATGTTTTGAAATGTCGGGAATGATGAATAGACATCATGTGAAGGAATGGTGTTGATATGAATTGTGGTTTAGGCCGATTTGTAGGCTACCATTCCTTATAGTTGTAAAATTTATATAAAATCAAATAGGTTAATATAGCGGTTGTGATTATGCAACAAGAAGGATTAGAGAAATTTTGTGTGTAAGCGAGAACCCAGAGACGAGATTCCCATATATAACGCCATTGTTATGGTGCATAACAAAAGATATGTAGTTGTTTACCTTGAAAATTAGTAAACAACCGCTGATCTTCGAAATTTCTAAATTTGGCTACTCACATGATCAATCAGATTGATCCTAGGAAATATGCTAACTGTTTTTAAAATGAATTTTAGTAATCATGAACACTTCGACAATATTAGTGATACTAGGGATTAAATTTTACGATAAAAAGCTATTATGAATTAAGGAGAAAAATTGTAAAAGACTATGATGATAACCAAGTGGCAACAGTAAGTGTTTAAAACAAATAAATATTAAGACTGTTTGAAATAACAAAGTAAAAGGAGACTGTTTGAAATAAAGAAGTAAAGAAATGTATTTCTGGAAGAAAAATAAAAATGAATTATATTGATTTAAAATAACTAACAATGGTGTAAACAAACGTACATTCTTTAATTTATGGTTCCTCTTCACACGGGTACTTGGTAAATTATAGACTTTGTACACAATTTAATACACACGCTTGATCCTAACACTAAGACCCTTTATTTATACTTAATCAAAATAGTTGTTTCTAACGGCCCTTCAATCACGTCGAGACACATGGTACCTTGCATGGATGTACCCATCCATTATGCCCCATGTGTACCTTCAACAGTTTCAGATAAGAGCAAAGTTTCCTCCTTTATTTGAATTTTTAATCTTCAATCGAAAACCGTCTTCAACCATATTAAGAAATATTTATGAAGTCCCAACTGCATGCTGAATCTTATTACCCTTACCCAGTCGAAACACCTTTACTTGGTCGAACATCTCCTCCTGGTCGAAACAGCTCTACACGGGATTCCCCTTTTGGTAATTCATTAGTGGGCGTCGGAATTATGAGCTAAAAAATTGCCCCCAAAAAATGTTATTTTCGACATATGAGAGAAAAAGACATTTTTTAGACCACGCTTCGACACCTTAACCACTCTGACATTGTGCCAAGTGTTCCAATGTTGCAAAAAATTTCAGTTTCTCCAACTGTCTGGCGACGCCAGAGTCATCATTACATTTTCCCTAACCACGTCTCTTCAGCCCACAACCGAATCTTTTCACTCATCACGTTTCCTAGACTCTAGGAAATAATGGGTCCAGACATTAATTAACATCTCCATCACATTGCCCAAGGAAGACACGTGTCCCACTAACTTGTCAACCATTAATGCTGATTTGAAATGTTTTCTCTTCCAAGCACGCCTATAAAACCCACAAACTTACCCATTTCACACTTTACGCTTTGTGAACTCCCAAACGCTCTAGCTTTTTCTCTTCAAACAATCTTCACCCAAAAAACCCAGATTTCTCTCTTTCAATCTCCAACAGAAATGGCAACTTCAAGCAAAGCTCCTAAAGAAGTCAGCGTAGCCATCAAGACCACAACTACCAAAACAAAAGTTCCCAAGAAGATCTCAGAGCTTCCTCCTTTCACTACATTGTGTGCTCCACTAACGGTAGGAAATCAATAATACATATAAGAGCCCAAAACGGAGGAACAACACAGAATTTATGCTTCTCAGGTACTTATTCCCGTTTCTGTTTCTGGAAAGAATCATGCATTATCTGGACCTCTAACTGATTTAGACATTGATTCTAGTAAGCTTAGAGAGTATTTCCCCTCTTATCACAAATGCAAGCCTATAGGGCAAGCAAAGAACCCTAGGACTGGAATAACCACCGCTGAAAAACCCTAAGGCTAGTGAGACCAGAGATTTAAGGTTTATGAACAATGGATTCAGAGTTTTCCATGCTACCCCCACATTTAAAGACCCCACTGATTATTTAGGCTGGTTAAAGAAATTAGAGAAAGTTAAATCTGAGAACTGGAAAGACACAGGCATTTATGACCTAATCATGTTGTCGAAGATAGAGTTGGAGTATAGCACCCTGATGCTTGCTTTATGCAAGTATACGAACGCGTCAGAGTAATATAAAAGATTGTCGAATCCCCAGAGACCAAGTGTCGATCTATCTTTATCTATTGTTATGGTGTTTATCTAAGGTAAACGAAATAGGGGTTTTTAAGAGTGTACAATGAAAAGTAAAGTATTAAATTAAATTCAATTAATAAAGACAGGCTTGAATGTAATTCACACAATCAATTAATAATCCATGTACTTGCTAATAGAATTACTTATGGGCAGTGTTTCCTACTTTGAAAAGAACTAATTTAACAGGAACTGTCGCTTTTGCGTATTTAGAACAGAGTTGTACTCCCTAATCAAACCCTCTTATTGTCACTTATAAAAAGGCGCGCATTGCGTTAGAGTAGTAAACCTATTTTTAAGAAATATAGTATCTTTACTAAGTTGAAAAATATTTTAACCTGTATTTTTTAACCAAAAGAGGTTCTCAGGAACCAGACTCTAAACTTATAAACGCGTCCAAAAATAGTTTTAAAATCACTTTTCTTCTTAAAAACAATTAAGTTTTAAAGGACGTTGGATAGCTTTCGATCTTACCCAACAGAAATTAAGTGCGGGAAAACTTAAGTTGAAAGTCAAAATAGCCCTTAAGTGTTTCTACGAACAATTGTACAGATTATCGGTTCAATTACGGTCCTTACATTCTAACCTTTATAGATTTAGTTAGACATGGTAAAGTAAAGGTGCATTTTAATTTAAATAAAAGTAGTGTGAGTGCGGAAAGTAAATAAAAGTAGTGCGAGTGAGGAAAGTAAATAAAAGTAGTGCGAGTGCAAGAAATAAATAAAAGTAGTGCGAGTGCGAGAAATAAATGAAAGTAGTGCGAGTGCGAAAAGTAAATAAAAGTAGTGCGAGTGCGAGAAATAAATGAAAGTAGTGCGAGTGCGGAAAGTAAATAAAAGTGGTGCGAGTGCGAGAAATAAATGAGAGTAGTGCGAGTGCGAGAAATAAATAAAGTAAAGACAGTGCGGGAAAGTAAAGTAGATAAAGGTAAAGCAATAAAAACCTGCTCCAATCGGAGGGTTGAATAAAATGCGAAACGGAAATGAAAATGGCGGCAGGATTAACTTCCTTCCAAAGTGCTCCAAACTCGATTACACAGTTGTGGCAACACCCCAATGTGAAGCGATTACCACTTTTACAATACTGAATATATGCCTAAATATAACTAAGTTTGCTCTAAGTTTGGATGCTGAAACAAATGAAATCGAATCTCTATTTATAGGCAAGGAAAATAATGGAAATGACAAGGATGCACTTCACTTTGAATTTGGGAGGGGAAAACTTTCTTCTTGTGGCGCCCGCCACAACACCATGGCGCCCGCCATAAGGGTAAATTGTGGCGCCCAAGTGGAGGTAGTGGGAGACGTGGCAGTTGAGGGAAGTTGATCTATGACACGTCATGGCTGGACCTATGGCGTCAGCCATAGTGGGAGCCACAAGTGCAAAATGCTGAATTTTAGTCTTTTTAGCTCATTTTCACTCCTTTTCTCGATCGGGGCTCTAATTAAAATGAAAACCTGAAAACAAAGAGAAACATAGTAATAACATAACAAAATAATAATAAAACAACTAAAATGCATGCGAAATCGGAGTCGAAAATACGGTGAAATTCAGTGTCATCACACCCCTATGTTGACTTCTTCATTGTACTTTTAGGATAGTACACACTATACTTTCCACCTTCCTTGTGGTATGGCCACACCAACGCTCTTCAACTTGGCCGCTATCACAGGGCTAAAATCTACTGGACATACTTACGATCTTGAAATCGATACTGCGGACACCATAGCCTTTTCGACATCCCGAGCAGCATATTCGACTCACATAGCCCACTATCATGACAAGGATACTGACACCGTCCCAACGTGGAACACATAACTTTCTTGGCTTTGTGGTTGTCTCACTCTGTCTTCTTCTCGACGTCTTTGCAAGTTGCCAAGAAATATCTTACCTTGGCAAATCAACTACATGTTGTACATGATATTTGTCTAAGAGAAATGATATTGGTCAGTGTCTATGAGTCATTGAGTGATGGAGTCGCTCAATTGAAGAACTTGGGCAAAAAATGGAATCTTCTCCTTTCTGGCCCTTTTTGGCTATTGCAACTCTGGCTCAATGCCACCTTCGAGGATAGTCTATCAAACAAAGATCTCGTTGACGAAGAAGCTGAGGAGGTTAAAAACAAAAGGGTCGAAGGCATTAAACTAGCTCAGTTGAATCCTAGTGACGAAGGGCAAGCCCTACAACCAACTTTCATGAGCTACATAATGATTTTCGCCAAGCGTCATGTTTTTACTTCGGGCATGGACCTCTTTGCTTTCAGGAAGTACAGTCTAAAATGGTTTACTAGGACCTTCCCATCTCCATCTAAGAAACAAGAGACAAAATCTTTACTGATTTGGGAAGCCTTCTTGACCCCCAGGATCCTAACCATTCGATTTAATCCTTCAAAGGTTCAGGTTACTTTGATCACCTATCAACCCAACTTCGTCGCCCGACAATTTGGGTTAATTCAGGTTCTCCCAAAGTGCCTGTATGAAAAAAAAAGGGTAGCCTCCTTCTCTACAATGCAGTCCATAATGAAGCCACTGCCCTCAAGCAGATAGCCAGATACACTAGCAGAACCTAACTTACTCCTTTTAACTTCGAGCCTAACTTTCTCTGCACTCGAGAGTTTGGGAGATGGTGGACTAAATACTACATTGAAGAGTTCTGTGATGTCTCTTCCTTTATCCAACTCTTTGACAAAGCTTTTCTTCTTGTGCAGGAAAAGTATAGAAAAGGTACTTACACGCTTATCAAAGAAATCCAAACTTTCCAAAACTACTTTGAAACTGCCTATAGGCCTAAATGATCTTAGTCGAACCATCCGCGAAGCAGCTGTCACACTCAAATAAATTTTTTCAAAGAAAATGGTAAGTCTAAAGATTCCTTCATACGTTCCTCATGAGAAACACTATGAAATGGCTTTCGAACTGTTTCCCCCAAAATTTCCTCCACTTCCTAATGCTGACTTTGGAGTGGACCTTTCCCCTCCATTTCCAAACTGGTTTATTTGTGTAGACTCCATTAAAATACTTCGGCAGTAGTCCCAGAAAAAGCTTAGCGGGTGGTTATGACTAAGCATACTCTAGACAGTTTCAAAGGGCGTCTTCATATAGGGATCGAAGATGTCCGCATCGAATCAGACATATATGAAGGTGTGACACATGAGGTTTTCCTCGAAGCACGTCCCTCTTTCAGTCTATTTACTCTTAGCTAACACTAACTTCTTTATGTTATTTTCATTTAGCCATCAGGGTTCCACCTAAGAAACCCACCATCAGAAGACCAGTCGGATCGAAGATTGAGGGAGGTAGCAAGCCTACAAAGGTATACTTCTGTCTTCTCATTTCTTTTGATTTTGTTATGTTTAATGATGCTGACATTCCAATTCTTAACTCATGTTGTTCGAAAACCTCCTCTAAGCCCCATCAAAATCCAAAAACCTGCAGAAACCCCCGTCATAATAGAATTTGATGAAAAGGATATATCGCTGGTTCTCGTCCTAACTTCTAGGAAGAGGAAGCGGCAACCGAAGGTCAACGACACTTTGAGCCAGCCTCCAGCAAAACTTCTGAAGAAAAGGCCTTCTGCACTTACTATCCAAGAGCCTACTCCTGAAGAAATGGCAAAGATAGCAGCGGCCTAAAGTGAGAGTGACAACTCCAACCCGGAGGTCGAAGGTGACAAGGTAAAACAAACTTCACTCTACCTTACATAGTTTATTTATCGTCTTTCACCACTCATTGTTTCAATTGTGTTGACTTCAGGGTGGTGCAAGTACCGTCATTCAAACCAAAACCACAACTTCCTCCGCGCCAGCTTCTATAGCGGATGTTTTAAACAGTGTTGACGAACCCACTTATCGATCATCGTCTGAAAAAGGATCCATGAGTGAGATTAACCAACCTCTCTCTGGTGGCCTTGATACTTCACTACCGAAGACTACTACTCAACACTCACACACCAGCGACTCCGATCATGAAACTGCTTCGATCGAAGAAGGTGAGGCTGGAGGGAACCCAAAACCCATGGTGGTGGATGAATTAGTTGAATATGGAGACAATCTTGAAGACGATTTATACAATGTCGAAGGAACAATCAATCCCCAAGGGGAAGGTGGCAATGTAGAAGATACGGTGATGGAGGAAGAGAATGAAGGCAACCAGATCCCAGTCTCTCACGATGATGAAGCCTTTGAAGACAGGGAGGTTGATACAGGCGAAAGGTAGCCTCAGAACCAAACTCTTATCACTCCAACCATTGTCGTTATTTCAACGGGTGGAGTTTCGACAAGCAGTACTGGGGGCCTTTCTGCAGAAAGACTGGCTATTCTAAAACGAAGCCAACCCCTTGAATATTTGAAGGCTATGTTAATCTGTAGGGAAAGTTCCTCTGAGAAAAGCCTTAGCACTGCTTCGGTGTTTAAAGATCAACCTTCGAGCACTCCTGCAGATGAAGTGATTTCCAAGATTAAAGACAAGATCTTAAAGGCTCTTCTGAATCAAGTCGACCTGCTAGAAACTTCCCCTGAAGTTGCCAATGTTATATTGGAGATATGTACTATTATCGACCAAGTTGTCGCAGATCATAAGCTACTACCTCAGCTAACAGGGGAAATTGAGAAGAAGTCTGCTTTTGAGGCAGCTGTCCGGGATGCTTCCACCGAGTCAACCAACAAGGCGATGGAATTGGAGCAAACTAAACAAAATAACAAAGAAAAGATCGAAGGCCGTGATTTTGTGATATTGCTTCTTGGAGGAAACAAATAGAAGAACTTCAGGCAAAGATTTCTGATGCAGAAAGAAGCAAAAGCCAACTCTTAAAGTTTGATGATTCCTTAATGGCTAAAGAGCTAGAATTCGGCATGGAGTTCGTCGAACGGGCTCAAAAACTTGAGTCTGACCTCAAACTTCTTCGGTCGAAGAGGACTTTATATGAGAAACGTCTGGAGCTTATTAAAGCAAAGTACCTTCAGATCAAGGCCAACCTTCCTTTCTAAATTTTTTAGTCTCCTTTCCATTTTGCTTATTTTTTGATGTAATGAAACAAATTTTAATTGTAATGAATATTAGCCCTTTGGTCCTTCAAATCAAATGTAAACAATTTTGACATTTTTACCATATTGGCTCTGATTAACTTATATATAACTATCTGTCTCTTATTTTTATCTTTTGGAGTATTGGTCTATACTTTTTTAAATATTTCCCATTTACTCTCAGAGTCCTCTTGTCTTCATTAAGCTCCTCAATTTCATAGGCACCATTAGAAAATACTTGCAAAATCTAAAAAGGGCCTTCCCATTTTGGAGACCACTTCCCAAGTCTTTAAGCAAAAAACTTTTGACTTTCACCTTCTTGTTATAAGAGTTCTCTACTCTCTTCTTTTGTCATTTTAATAATTCCAAGGCATTTAACCTTTCTTCATCTAAATCAACTAATTCATCCAACATCATGCTCCATTATAACTCTGATGGAATTTCACGAGGCCTTTGAATCCTTGTGGGTTGTAGGCGAATCTCTACTGGTAAAACAACATCATGGGCCGAAAGTTAGCCAAAAAGGGGTCGACTTATTGGCTTCTTTGGGAGAGGTACGACGTGCCCACAAAATTTGATCTAAAGTTTTGTGCCAATTTCTAGGCTTCTTCCCCACATGCTTTTTAATCAAACTAGTGATCACTTTATTAGCATCTTCGACTTATCCATTAGCCTGAGCATAATATGGCATCGAAGTTAACAGTTTAAAACCCATCTCTTTAGCAAATTCTTGCATATTTCGACCAGTGAATACTAACCCTTGAACTGTTGTAACAGTCTCTGGGATTCAAAATCTATAAATAATATGCTTCTGGATAAAGTCGATCACATCCTCCTGATTTATGTTTGGTAAGGGTATAGCTTAGATCCATTCCGTAAAATAATCAACCCCCACCAAGATATATCTTTGACTCTTAGATGATGGTGGTCAAATATCCCCAATTAAATCTAAAGCCCAACCTCTGAATGGCCAAGGCTTGATGATAGAGTGCAATTCACTTGTGGGAACATGTTGTATGCCTTCATGTATCTGACATTCTTGGAATCCCTTTGCAAATTCAATGCAATCCTTCAACATAATAGGCCAATACATCCCTTGGCGAATCAAAAGCCATTTCATCTTATGAACAACTTGGTGTGCCCCACACGCCCCACTGTGGACAGACGAAAGGGCTAAGTATGCCTCTGACTCACTGAGGCACTTAAGCAAAACTCCCTCAGCAGACTTCTTACACAAATCTAATCCCAAAAGTACATAACTTAATGCTCTATACCTGGTTTTTCAATCAGCATACGCTGTTGGATTTTGTAGATATACCACTATTGGTTTCCTCTAATCTCCATTTGTCAGATTGTCTACTGCCAACATTTCGAAGTTTCCTTCATCAGCGTATCCCAGCTTTGTCTTTTCTAAGTATGAAGGGATCAATCTGGTTTCCACGACCTTTCCTCTGACTTCGGTGACTTTTTGCAATTTTTCTTTTGAAATTTTATACCCATATGCAATTTGAGCCAAATCGTTAGCCACTTGATTTTCTAATCGAGGTATATGTTGAATATTAGCCATTTCGAATATTGTTAGCAATTGACTGGCTATTATGAAGTACATAATTAAATTATCTTTAATACATCTGCATTCCTTTGTGTTCTGTTTTATGACTAACTCTGAGTCACCCATTATTTTGACCCGAGTTGCCCCTAATTCCAACGATATTTCAAGTCTGGCTATGAGGGCTTCATATTCAGCCTCATTGTTCGAACACAGACCTTCTACTATGTACTTGAGTCTTGTTGGAATTTTATTAGGAGAAATAATTAGCACTCATATGCATGTTCCATCCTTGTGACTAGACCCATCGAAGTACAACTTCCAAGGCTTTACTTCAAGATAGTGTAGTGCATTTGCATCTATGGAGTGGTCGACTATAAAATCTTCTACCACTTGTCCTTTAATAGCCTTTAATGGCATGTACGCTAAATAAAATTTGGTTAACGCTAATGCCCATTTCCTAATTCGACTATGCAAAATCGGTTTGGATAACATATGTTTGATAACGTCGAAACGAGATGAAACATAAATATCAACGGGTTTTATATAATACTTCAACTTTGTACAAGAGAAATATAAGCATAAGCACAATTTTCCAACTATCTTAGATCTAGTTTCTGCATCATTTAAGACCCTACTGAGGTAATAGATGGTTCTTTCGATGCCATTATCATCCTCTTAAGCCAACATGCTCCCTAAAGTCTTGTCAGACGCAAATATATACAATCTCATACTTTTATTTCTACAAGGGGGCGTCAGGATTGGTGGATGACTCAAGTATGCTTTAATCTTATCAAATTCATCTTGTTGAGCCTTCCCCCATTCGAACCCTTCCTTGTTGAGTCGAAGCAATGGTGAAAAATCTTATGTCTTCCCACTAAGATTTGAGATGAATCTCCTCAGGAAATTGATCTTGCCTAGTATTGACTTCAATCCTTTCTTCGTTGATGGCGTTTTCGCTTCCATTATGGCCTTGGTCTTATTCTGGTTTCTTTCAATTCCCTTTTTGTGGACCACAAAGCCTAAGAAATCCCCAGCTTGCACACAAAATGTGCATTTTAGAGGATTCATTTTCAGACCATGCTTTCTCATCCTTTCAAAGGATATTCGAAGATGGTCTATATGACTCTTCCCTGAAACAGACTTAATGACAATATCATCTATGTAGACTTGCATAAAAGTCTCTATAAAATCATGGAAGATCGAAATCATTTCTCTTTGGTAGGTTGCCCTAGCATTTTTTAAACCAAAAGGCATCACTACCCATTCGTAGGTTCCTAGGGCTCCAGGGCATCAAAATGTTGTTTTTGGGACATCCTCTTCTACAATAAATATTTGATTATACCCAGAATATACATTGAGCATGCTTAAATATTCATAGCCTGCAGCTGAATCGACTAGCATTTTTGCCACTGGCGTTGAATATTCATCCTTTGAGGTTGTAGTATTTAAATCTCTAAAATCTATGCAAACCCTCAAAGTAACATTCTTTTTTACAACATGCACAATATTAGCTAACCATTCGACATACCTGGCTGTGCGAATGAAATTGCAGCGAAGGAGCCTTTCGACCTCTTCTTTGATCTTCGAAAGTATTGCTGATGCAAATCTCCTTGGGCTCTGCTTAATAGGCTTCTTTCCAGGTTTGATTGGCAGCTTCAACTCGACCAAATCTCTACTCAAACCAGACATCTCATCATAGTCCCATGCAAAACAATCTTTGAACTCTTTCAACAATTGGACTACTTCGATTTTTAGTTGAGGATGGATATTGGCGCTGATGTAAGTTGGCCTTTTTATCAATCCCTCTCCGAAGTCTATTTCTTCAAGTGGATCCTGAGCCAACATTTTAATGTTTGTTGCTAGCGGATCCTTCTCGAAACCCAAAGGCTCATCGTCATAGATAGCATTGAGCCTCTGGCCTTACTATTCGTTCTGACCCTTGTCAGGTGGCATTGGGTCATAGTCCTTCCTAGGACCTATTTGATAAGAAACTTCACTGGCCTCGACAACCACGTTTTTGACTTCGGCCTCTAAGGCCAATTGTTGCTTGTTTTCGGCTATGTAAGCCGAAATCCTTTTTAGCGCTACGAACTCAGCCATCAGCACTGAAATCGCTTCCCCAACATGTGGGTTCAACTCCGGACGCTTCTAAGTATCCAAAGTCGTCTTCGCCCGCTACTTCTCTGTCCTAGCGAAAGCCATTGTATGGGTGCAATGACAGGGAACAATAAGCATTGTCATCAGGAGCGAATGCAAAATCGGCCGAATCACAGAGAGCGATATTGGCCAAATGCTTGTCGAACTAGCGTCTATCGGTATGATTGATAGGGGTTTTGAAGTACCCTTGATCTGCCTCTATACTTTCCACAATACCATCTGGGCGCCAAATAATTATCCTCTGGTGCATTGAGGATGGGACAACTCCAACCCCATGTATCCACTCCCTTCCAAGTAACAAATTATAATTGGCCTTCATTTCCATAATCATAAACATTGTAGATCTTGTGACCGTTCCTACGGTTAATTCGACTTGGATGACACCAAGGGTGGAACCCACTTTACCTTCGTAGTTGGTAAGCACCGTATTATGAGGTTTGGCATCATACTTGCCAATTTTCTTCAGCATGTGATGAGGAATCAAATTAACGGGCACGCCACAGTCCACCAAGATTTTATTAATGGGAACTTCTTCGACCTTTTCAGAAATGAAGATAGGCTTAAGATGACTCTTCATAGCCTCATTGGGTCTCTCGAAGAAGGCATTTTTCTCTTCAACGTAACCATTATTCATCACGTAGTAGCATACTGGCTTATGAGCATCCATTTCTCTCTCTATCATGCTGTCGGTATCTTCGACCTCTGTGATCCGGTCGAACTCCCTAGGCATCACAGACACAACACCGAATAAAATATTTAGAGAAGCCTCAGATCCTAAATCGAAGTTATCAGTCAATATTTCATCTTCAGCATCCACTTGATTATATCTTTCTCAGGCCGCCTCTACTGGATCGTTGAATTTTCTTTTGTCAAAGCTTGAGGCTTCCCTTTGCTTTGCATGCATGTTGGTGCTAGAATCAAATTTGTCTTTCTCACCAACATCCCTCTGGGCTTTCCTTCTTCTCTGCTCTCTTCTCCACTAAGATCTTATCATAGGGTTTTTTCCTTTATAGTTTTCAGATACATGGGAGGTTCTTTTATCGGCCTGAAATTGCCTACGGTAAGGCAATGACGAACCCCTTTCGACTTAGAGGCTCTATCGTTTCCCTTGACCGGGTTTCTTGCCATCAGTTAGCTTTACCCACTTCCCATTTGAAAACTCAACACTAGGTTTGAAAGAAATGGGTTTAGTAGTCGTTCTTATTCGCTTGGCTTCACTAAGTTTCACCATCAGTCGTCTTGGATCATAATATCTCCTAGGGTCGAAATCCCTTATGGGCTGAACAACTTGATGATTTTAAAGAGCTTTTTGACCCTCTTGGTGATTCGCTCTCCTTACCCCTTCGAGATTTTGGGCCGCCTTCTTGTCGAACACAACACTACACCGAGGGCATAACATGACTTCCAATTGCTTCTTCTGGCACCTTCGGAGGAAGTCTAACAGTGTTTCGTCCTCTTTAGGGAAGGCGATTTTGTTATATTTTTCCTGTCGACATTCCTCGTCAACTTCCACGGAGGTCTCATGGGATATCTCGACCATATTAACCTCCATGTTGACATCTTCAGTGATGTCCAACTTTTGAAATTGTAGTTGAAGGCCCTTAGTGGCCTTGTCTATCTGTATGAAACAATCAGCGGTTTCCTTGGTGATTATCATCACCTTGGAACTTTTAGCGTCCCCAACATCAGAGACATCAGCGTTTTTGTTGGTGGTATCTCCCACAACTTTTTGAATGAAGTCATTAAGATATTCCTGGTCAAGGTATTCAGAAACCTTAGCCATAACAGGTTCATTGACAAAGTCTTTAGTGACTTCAGTCATGTCGAAATCATCGGTGACTTCAACTAGGTTCACTTTCTTTGGCTCTGTGTAATGAGCATCAGTTACTTGCAGAGGATCGAAGTCGATCTTCATCTGGCTCCGTGTTTTGTCTCCAAATTTGAGTCTCCCTTCTTGGATGGCACTGCACAAGATCCCTGAAAAGAAAACATTGATATGTTTATGACCCAGAAACCCATGGTATTTGCAAAACCCTTTTTTCTTTCTTTGTTCTAAAGGAGGTATTTTAGCATCGGGGGATACTATCATTTGACCATCCTTGACTAACAAAATGAATTTTTCGTCACATTTTGTCACGTCAAAAGTATAAGTTTTCTTAGGAAGTTTATCATTCTTTTCTGATTCAATAGGGTTTTTTCCATTCGAAGGGGTTAAAACTTTACACGCGTATGGTGGCCCCTGCTTCAATTCAGCAAGGTCGATCTCGTTATCGTCGAAGTCTGAAAGTCCATGGCAGGACCCTTCATCGTCATTTCTGAAATCGACATAGGCTACCCTTTTACCTTTATTTTCCCTAGCCTTTTCTTCCTTCAAACGTTCTAACTGTCGAACCCTATCATCCAGTTGGGCCATATCTCTTAAATACTGGGTATCTAATTTCTTCCTAATCGAATAGTCAAGGCCCCCAGTGGCCATTTCGACCAGTTCATGCTCTGGCACTTGTGTAAAATATCTAGCTTTGAGTAATCGAAACCTATTCAGATAGTCATCAAATGGCTCAGTAAACTTTCGTTTGATACTAGCCAATTCCTTCATACTTATCTTCGTTTGTCCCATGTAAAACTGCTCATGGAACATTCTCTCTAGTTGGTTCCAAGTATGGATCAAACTTTGGGGTAGGGTGGTGAACCATGTGAAGACATTCTTGGTGAGAGAACTTGGAAAAAAACTTTATCCTAAGGCTCTCATTGTTTGACATATCTCCTGCCTCAATTAAATATCTAGCCACGTGCTCGACAGTGGGTTCAGTGGTATCCCTAGAAAACTTAATAAATTTGGGGATTTTGGTTCTAGGGGGTGCTTCTGCCTGTAAGATATACTCTGACAGAGGTGATGCATAATTTGGCCTTTGAAGGCCGAAATTTACCCCATTTTTAACCATAATCCTCTCGACCATCGCTGCTGGATTATTATCTGCTGCCAAATCGTCATGTCGAACCTGCTATATGATATTATCATTATTTTGGTTTCTATTTACCATTACTACCATTGGTTCTCTGGGTATTTGTGGTTCGATCCTAGGGGGTACTACTCCTACCCCCTGATTCGACATCTCTGGTTGCGGTTGATTTTGTGGGATCTGGTTGATAGTAAGGTCTTCTTCAAAAGTGGCCCCCTGGTTTTCTCTTACCCAATCCCTAGGAGGGTGTCGCTAGGATTGTGGTACACCCAAGAATTCAGACATTCACGCCACCTGCTCTGTCATTTGTTGATTCGACTGAGCCGTATTTTAAATCAGAGGATTTAATATGGTAGTCAATGATTGGGTCAACATTTGGACATCTCATGGTTACTTTCGTCCATCTGTTGTCTCCACACTACTTCAGAGTTATTTGTAAGACTAGGTAGTTGTGTCTGGTGTCTCAAACCCGAAGATTGGTTAGTTTGACCCATGTTAACCCCAGACCCTTGTACTGGAGAGTTTATGTTAACCACTGGTTCTGAGAAAGTAGAATCAGCATTGTGTAAACTGGCCATCACTGAAGTTGACATTCTGTAAGGTTATTCTCAACTACCAAATGGTATTGAGAAACCAGAGGTTACCAAAGGCCTGTTTGGAATATCTCTAATTGGTGTGGGAGTATGTGGAGTCCCTCTAGGCCCGATGTGGGTTAAAATCGGTTTAGTGTGAGAGATCGAATGCGTAGGAATGAAACTCACCATAGATGGAACTATTTTAGACACGTGCACTACAGCCGTGTTCGCCCCTATCGAAGAAGAAGGGGGCATTATGTTACCGGTTGATGGATTTTGAGAGTTTTGGTTATCTGGTGCATTTACATTTGTCATCCTCGTATGTGATTCTATCTTTGGTCGTTGTTCGTTGTTTATGGCTACTTTACCACTCCTGAATAACATACAACGAATTCTTTCCGAAAAAAGGGAAAAATGACTTAACAACCAAAACTAAAAACAATTCCCAAAACACTAGCATAGTCCCACCGGGTGTGCCAATTTGTTTACCTTGAAAATTATAAACAACCGTTGACCTTCCAAATTTCTAAATTTGGTTACTCACAGGATCGATCAGATTGATCCTAGGACATGTGCTAATAATTTTTAGAATGAATTTTAGTTATCATAAACACTTCCACAATATTAGTGAGACTAGGGATTAAAACTTACGGTAAAAAGATAATATGAATTAAGGAGAAAATTGTAAAAGACTATGATGATAACCAAGTGGCAACGGTAAGTGTTTGAAACAAAGAAATATTAAGACTGTTTCAAATTACGAAGTAAAAGGAGACTGTTTAAAATAAAGAAGTAAAGAAATGTATTTCTGGAAGAAAAATAAATATGAATTGTATTGCTTTAAAATAACTAACAATGGTGTAAACAAACGTACATTCTTTAATTTACGGTTCCTCTTCACACGGGTACTTGGTAAATTTACAGACTCTGTACACAATTTGACACACGCACTTGATCCTAACACTAAGACCCTTTATTTATACTTAATCGAAATAACCGTTTCTAACGGCCCTTCAATCACGTCGATACACATGGCACCTTGCATGGATGTACCTATCCATTATGCCCACGTGTACCTTCAACAGTTTCAGATAATAGCAAAGTTTCCTCCTTTATTTGAATTTTGAATATTCAATCGAAAACCGTCTTCAACCATTTTAAGAAATATTTCTGAAGTCCCAACTGCACGCTGACTCTTATTACCCTTATCCAGTCGAAAGACCTCTACATGGTCGAACATCTCCTCCTGGTCGAAATATCTCTACACAGGATTTCTCTTTTGATGAGTCTTTAGTGGGCGTCAAAGTTATGAGCTAACAGTAGTAGAGTAGGGATGTTCGTTGTGAAAAGATTCTTGTACGATAATAGACGTCTCTAATTGTTAGAAATGAGATGTATCTACAAAGTTAACACTCAAAAGACCAAATCAAAAAAATCAAAGAGGCGGAACTAGCAAGTATGTAATGAATATCGCACCTTGATGTGATGCGACTTGTATAGAACAAAGATTATAGTTGTCTCAGGTAAATGTGACATCTTGCACAAGGACTATTGGATGACCCTAATGATTGAGATGGAGTGATGTTTTACTTCAATGCAGACTTCTCAGCGAGAACTGACATGTTCTTCAACTTGAGTAGGCGCAAATTGTTGAATTAAACCTTTAAATTAAGTCCGTCTTATTGGATCATTTGACCAGACCGAATTCAGGTAGCATAACACTTCAATCTTTCATTTTCAATACATCCAATATATTATAAACCAGTAAATAATATATAGCGAGATCAATGCATCACCTTTTAAGCAAAATTATCTACCATTCTTAATTAGCGTGCGATGTTTTTTATTATTTATTTTTCATATTTTGGATTACAGTGAAAGCCAAGTTAATTATTTATTGGCTGGGTAACTTTGAAATGATATTTCTATTCTGCCTTGTGAACATATATTAGCGTGATGCTATATGATTGTGACCGAATATCTCAAAAGTTAAGTCAGAACTAAGAAGAAGTCTTTACTGATTTTAATTTGATTTTGCCAAGAATATACCAAAACCAAAACTACCATTACAAGACCATGTACAAGTAGACAACGTAATGCCTTAAAATTTGCTTGACTTTGGTGAGGCAATTAAACACAGATACTAGTTATGAAAGAATGATTCATTATAAAATACAAAATTAATTATGATAAAGATTAATTGCAAACCAATTCAACTTTCATCTTTATTAAAAAAAAACAACTGGTGATAATTAAATATCCAGAAATAAGATAAAGTCTAAATCTTAATTTGATTTAGCCAAAACTTTCCATTTTAAAATTTGATTGACTTTGTTGGGACGATTTAGCACGGTAGTTGTTAAAGAATGGTTCATTCTTTAATAGAAAATTAATTACTGTAAAGATCAAATGCAAACCACTTCAATATTGCACTCTTATAAATAGAGAGCTATACATGCAACAGAAATCAATTCTCACCGGCAAATAATAATTTACATAATAACAAGAATCATTAAAGAGTAGCACTGAGTTGAAAAATGAAAGTTCTTTACTTCCTTGTGAGCATCTTGGCTTTGGCATCCGTTTCCTTTGCTTATGACCCAAGCCCTCTCCAAGACTTTTGTGTTGCAATCAAAGACCCTAAAGATGGTGGTATGTATATATTCCTCCCAAATTCTTACTATTTAAATTTGTTTTTTTTGGTTTAATTAAGAATTAATATTATTTTCTTCTTTTTAATATATTACTGCTATGCTTTGACAATTTGCAGTATTTGTGAACGGAAAGTTCTGTAAAGATCCTGCGCTAGTTAAAGCTGAAGATTTCTTCAAACATATTGATCCTGGGAATCCCGTAAATGCATTGGGCTCTCAAGTGACTCCAGTATTTGTAGATCAACTGTTTGGACTTAACACACTTGGAATATCTTTGGCTCGCATTGATTTTGCACCTAAAGGTTTAAATCCACCCCACATTCACCCTCGAGGGACTGAGATCCTTACAGTTCTCGAAGGCACTCTTTATGTTGGATTTGTCACTTCCAATCAAGATAAAAATCGTCTTTTCACCAAAGTTCTCAACAAGGGAGATGTGTTTGTGTTCCCCATCGGTCTAATTCACTTTCAACTAAATGTGGGATATGGCAACGCCGTTGCCATCGCTGCACTTAGCAGTCAAAATCCAGGAGTTATCACTATTGCAAATGCTTTATTTAAATCTAATCCTCTTATTTCTGATGAGGTTCTTACTAAAGCTTTTCAAGTTGATAAGAGCATCGTTGATTATCTTCAAGGACAGACTTGGTATGACAACAACTAGTTTGAAAACTTGATAAGTTCTTCTGTCACCTTATATAATCAACCTTATCTACTTACTCGTTAGTTTCGTTAATAAATAAAATGTATGGGTTGTTTATTTGAATACATAGTTGTTTTATTTTGAATTTCCCGTGGTTGGATAATAAATTGGTGTTGTGATTTTTGTAATATATTAATTTTCTACCATGTCCCTTTCTCATGTAAATTTGATTATTCATCAGTGATTTTTAGCTTTAAGTTACTCTACATACTAGAAAGAAAAAACTTTTAGAATAATGCAAATATAAATTAACACAAAAATTAGAAGAATGAGGATCTTGATAATAGAAATAAACCTAAATATAGGATTGTATTTCCTTATTACTATTTTCGAGGGAAAATTGAAGAATCAATTGTCCTTTAGGAAAAGAGTTATTATAAAGCTTATGTGGCAGCGTATTGGATGCAAAGATTTGAAAAGATATTTGAAATGGATTTGAGTGAAGAAAGAAGTCATTAGTATTATAGATTTGGAAACCAAATGAGTATCGTAACAGTATATCTGTAAAGGTCCATATCCATTTGACACTAACTAATCTTTGACCTTTTGGATTATAACTTGCTACGCTCCTAGAGAGTATTCAACAGAAAACTCAAAAGCTCAAATCTTAACTTGGGCAATCTCAAGCTCAACATGGGCAAGCTTGTCGCATACCTAATTTGATCTTATTTATAGCAGTGATGTATTGAGACATGTTTTGAGGAACTAGGAGAATTCCTTAATCATTGCCACACTCATCTGATTTAAGGAACGACTCGCCCCTTTTCCACACCAATAGGTCAAACTTAGTAAATATAGAAGATCAAGGAATTGGTCCCTCTTGAGGATGAAGGGGCAATAAATACAGAATCCGATAGTTGAAAAAAGGAGAGATTATTTATTCATATCAATAAAGAAATAGTTCGCATCTGATACATCATTATAAGGGTCTACACTATTGTACTTACTCTAAGTACAAGTACTATGATACACAAGTGTTGTATTTCATTGAAAACTATAACACCCTAAACCTCGACTTTTAATTTAAAAGAGAATTTCACAATTTAAGATACTACTCAACACTCAACATACATACTTTATAAATATTTTTCAAAATCTCGCAGTAGATTCAATTTATCTCATAGCATCAAATAATTATTTAAATAAAATACTCAAGGAAAATAACTCCAAACATCAACTCAAAACAAATAATATGGCAATGTTCCCGATGTTAGATATTAGAGAATATAAACCAACTAAATAGCGATAAATGTGAAAAAATAAATGAAGAGAAGCTCCAAGGTCATCTTCCAACTCACAAGTAACTATTCATGTTGGATATCTGATTGTCTGTACTCCAAAGGATCACAGATGCCACAACAACAAAAAAGGGTGAGAATACACCTTACAAATATTAATGGTGAAAATTAACAACAGGATGGTAAATAACAACAACAAATATAATAATCTCACAAAACACAATCACATTCCAATTTATTATGCAAATGTTAATTCCACCAACTCCTTCATCAATATGCATGTGGTACCGGGTTTTTGGGGTAAAAGGTTTGTTATTCATTACTCATGTCTCTGGTTCCTCTTGAACTGTGCCCCTCCTTGAACATGAGACCGTCATGGTTCTTATTTGAACCTGACCATCACTGGACTGAAGTCCTACCCAACTTCAAAATATATACATGCATGATCATGTATAGCCAACAGGCATGCAACTCAAAGAGTCATCAAAATCATCATAAAAAATTATAATCTAAATCATCATCAAAAGTAGGTTCCACTCTTGAACCAAATTTGCCAATATCAGGTCTCATTGTAACCCACAAATTACTAACTTCAAAAATATCATTTTTGCCAATAAACAAGCTTCACTATAATTCCACCAAATTATTAATTTTTAAAATTATAATTAATAAACAGGTCTCACTATAATCCCACCGAATTACTAATTTTAAAAATATAATTATTTTATACCTCAAAATAGACTGAAGTTATATTATTACTCAACAACTATAAACTCATCAAAATTACTCAAAAAATCTCAAAATTTTATTATATTATTTATAACTCAATAAAGTTATCAAAAAGCTCAAAAAAAGTTTAATAACATCTCACAACTGTCAAAAATGTCTCTAGAGTACTCAAATATGCTATACTGGCAACTTTTCACAGGAGATAACTCTATTAGACTCTAAGAGGTTGCAGCTTTGCTCGAAACTACTCAAAAATATGTAATTCACATAACACATCAAACTAACTCATTGATCAACACATTATAGTCAACTCAACCATTTCAGACTAATCTCTACACATGTCTGTATTTTAAAATACAACACTAACTCACTACTTTAAACATATTTGCACTCAAATTCAACACTGAACATGTCAACAACTCTAAACCGATAACAACTTAACTCCCTTAATTTAATCAACTCTAAAACATATCACTAACTCAATTTTTAAGTTATTTATAATTATGTTGAATTCCTTAAATTGCTAAAGGATTTTCCAAAACTCTAGATTTAACTCTAAAATTATCTCACTTTAAAATAACATAAAATATTCTAGACTTATGATAAAATTATGAAACATCTCCAATTTAAAATTTATTTAAATCCTCTTTCAAATGCACTTAACCGCAACTCAAGCAGAGTTATGAAACTACAGTTCTATTTGTTCCAGTTCAACCTCATTGCGACAATTCTCGTAGAATCCATAACTTCAAAATAACATGAAAAATTATATACTCATGATAAAATTATAAAACTCTTCAGTTTGAAAGATTATTAAACCCTCTTTCTAATGCAATTGACTGCACTTCAAGAAGATTTACAAAACTCAAGTTACGCGTGAAAAATGATGACCAACCCCTTTTATGTCTACCTGTGATTTTCTATGTTTTTTATTTTTTATTTTTCGATAAAACTTCCCGTTTTTGAAAAAATTAGGTTTCTGACATTTGGGAAAATTTTGGAAAAAATAACTCAATTAGGGCCGCTCAAAAATACACATAAATCAACAAAATTCTATTACGACACAATTGTTACAACAACATCATACAATAATATACAATCTCATCAATAGTAAACCATTTATGGTCACCAATTTAACACACATAAACTAAGTTATTCATCGATCGATCGATGCCAATAGAGGTTTGCCCAAACCCTATTTGGTCAAACCCTATAATTTAATATGGTGTTAATGGGAGGGTAAGGACCACTCACCATCCTACCTTCCTATTATCATCCATCAATAAAGAAATCTCCTCCTCCTTACTTCAAAATTTTAGTTTTTCCTTTTCCTATGATCAGTTCCAAAAGACTTGTGCAAATTTCAATTTTCAAATCAATCGCTCCTAACTTTTAATTTTACTTTTACTTAAAGCCTAGTTTCTTTCTTTTGGAATATATATATATATATATATATATATATAAAAGATCTGAAGTTGATAATTTAGTTTAAAAATTCTATTTTTTAAATAAAATATAATACTTTATTTTATTTAAATAAAAATCTCAATTAAATAAATAATTGATGAAAATCTTCAAAATATGAATTATTTTTAATAATTCTATTTTCTCCAATTATTATTAAATAATTAAAATTATCTAATTATCTCTAATAATTTAAATAAATTCTATTTATTTTTTCACTCTCAAACTCTATAATCCTAATAATTATTAAATTATAAAAATATTCATAAATCTTCCAAACACCTAAATAACATCATTAATTAAATAGAACGAATATAAATCCTCCATTAATTAAATTAAATAATAATCTAAAAATCGGGATGTTATTAGAAAAACTGTAAATGGGAAGACAAACATCATTTTCTAGGAAATAGTGAAGTATGCAAGACTATGGGTAGAGGTGGTACTAGATAAATTTATTTTATTTTAGAGATGTTAGAGTAAAAATAGTGCGTTTATCAAGTTGAATATGAAGGCATCCTTATTTTGTGTCTTTATTATGGCAAGTTCGGACATGACATTGAAGGATGTTCAGGTTTGAGATTCCCCTCTAATAACAACAATAATTGTATGGCATATCAAATTGGACAGGGTAATGGAGTGGCTACTACCATGGTTTATAACATAAGTTAAAGTGTACCACGACATGAATGGTTAAGAAAAATATAGGAGGCTGGGGAAGGGGAGACACTGCAAAAATGAGAGTGATTATCAGAGCTAATAGAAAAATCGACACTGATACAAATTTGACATCCTTGAAGTTGTTAATGTGGAACACAAAAATAATGGAACTAGCGAGGAAATTTTGTTAGCCATTATGGAAAATATTTATATTTATGAGCATTCCCCAACATCTGGAAGAGGAAGGATAAAATGAAAATAACATGGGAAATAAAAGTGGAATGAATTTGAAATATATGTTTTCATGTAGAATTAGAGTGTACGGCGAACTTAAAAAATTCATAAGAAAAATGAGGTTTAAATTGTGTTAACGGGATCAAACATCACCTGGATCGTTTCAAAGGAAATTCAATTCAATCATAAATTCTTAATGGTAAAAAGGATAAGGAAAAAGAG
This sequence comes from Lathyrus oleraceus, assembly GCF_024323335.1. Taxonomy (NCBI): domain Eukaryota; kingdom Viridiplantae; phylum Streptophyta; class Magnoliopsida; order Fabales; family Fabaceae; genus Lathyrus; species Lathyrus oleraceus. Next base: position 340,997,358 of record NC_066585.1, read on the forward strand.
ATTAATTGGGAAGTATGTCTAATCCCCTCATCCAAAGAGATTTTCACTATTATCAAATAATTTACAATATTATTAAGATATATCATGGTCCCACGTATTTATATCTTAGATTTTAAACACAAAAAATAATCTCAATTAGATCTATTTTACTTCTCAAAGAATATGGACAACACTTAGAATTTTTGATAAAATACATCAGATAAATAAATAAATTATTAAGTGCTTATAAATGTTTGAATCTTTCAACAAAAATCATAAACAATGAAATCACTTGTTAGTTTTTTTTTCTTCTTTTTTTAATAGCAATTTTTGTCTATATGTTGTTTTTGAAAATTATTATCTTTTCTAATGAGGTTGACTCTCAGTTATTTATTCACAAGTTTATTTCAATATTGTTCAGTGTGATATGATGTGATGAATAAGAGAATGAGTTGTTGAGTCTTTAAATAGATTTATTTTTATTGTCCTTATTGATAATGGTATTTTGATAAAGTGGTCAGTAATATCTTTATACCATTTACAACATGTTATTGATTTTCCTTTGTACTTATAGCAGGTCTTATCGCACGCGTCGTTGTACATTTATCATGTAAAGATTGTACCATTGTATCTTATGTATTTTTGTATAGAGGTGTTCTCGCATTTGAACTTTGAGATGGGAAACAATTAAATGTTCCTCCTAGAGAATAATATTTATCCATAGTTTCTAGAGGAAGAAACTCACAAAAGATAACAACTTGAGCTCACAAAAGATACTTTCTTACATTATGTTATTGTCAAAACTAATATAAAGAGCATTGTTATTTAAAATATTATTGGTTCATGTGCCTATCTGGATCAAGGAAAAATTAGATCCGACCCAACATCTTAAAGGTCCATGGATCTGGAACATGGCTAGCCCAGACCGGTCTCAGCCCCACAAGGGAAGAATTGTGTAAATCACAACGGCACAGAAATTAATGATAAAGGTGATGTCACAACAAGGACGTCGGGAGTATGTCATTAATTAGAATATTCTATGACCAGAGTGATGCATGTAAACTTTCCCTAACATAGATTTGGATCCAAGCATAAAGGATATGATATACTATAAGTGTTGGTGTAAGTCCTAGAGGCCAATACCTTTGGTACTTGTATCGAATTATTTATTAATAATAAAAGGTTTTTTCTTTATTATGTTTGTTTAATAAAGTCCCTAGAATAGCTAGTCTGTTTAATGTATCAAGTGTGACTTAAGCATGAGATCACATTAAACATAAGGATACTATTCTTAAAGTATCCGTAGTCGAGCTTTATTGTGAAGTGGGATAAAATTAAAGCATTAAGACTATTATGTATATAGACTGATGATCATATCTCATGGATCATGGATAAGGAGTTATCAAGTCTTAAACATAGGTATGAATATTAAGAGTAATATTTATACTGGATTGACCCGCTATGAGAATACTATATAGAATGTTATGCAAAGTGTCATAAGTTATTCTCATGGTGATAATGGTGTATACCACCATTCGACCTGAAACCACTATGGACCCTAGATGTAGAGTCGAGTGCCTTATTGCTGATCAAACATTGTCCGTAACTGGATGACCATAAAGACAGTTGATGGGTACTCCACGAAGCATGCTAAGGGACATGAGTGACCTAGATGGAATTTGCCCATCCTACGTAACAGGATAAATGTCTATGGGCCCAATATTGAACTGGACAAGGATGACACGGTCTATGCCTTGTGTTCAATATAGACATAAGGGCAAAAGGGTAATTGTACACATAAGTATTATCACAGAAGGATTTGTCAGATCACATGATATTTTTCGTGTCTTGGGTAGCAGTGATATGTTGCTAGATACCGCTCACTGTTTATTATGTTAAATACGTGAGAAAACCTACAGGGTCACACACAAAAGAACGGATTGATGAGAGATAGAGTAACTAAGGAATACCGTCATGTACGGTGCACTTAAGTGAATTGTAGAACATCGTAAGGTATGGTGTACTTAAGTAGAATACGAAATATGGTAAGGTACCGCGCCCTTAAGTGATTTTGGCATATTATAAGATATGGGCCACATATACTTGAGTAGGCTTTTTAGCTTGCAGCCCACACAAGTGGTTCTATAAATAGAACCCTTGTGTAGAAGTATTTGTGCAGTTGCAATTTCGTTTCTCTCTCTCTCTCACTCAAAGCCTTCATTCATAGCAGCTAGCACTGAGATTGAAAGAATCTATTCGTGTGGACTGAGTAGAGGCGTTGTCATCGTTCAACGTTTGTGATCGCTCCGTAGATCTGCATCAAAGATTACAATCGCCACAAGAGGTAACGATTCTATCACTGATCATGCCCATTCGTAAGGATCACTAAAGGAGAAATTTTAAATTACGCTGCGTTTTGGATCGCTCTTCTCCTTCAGTGGTATCAGAGCCACTTACGATACCATGCATCTGATAGTTGTTTATTTTCTATATTTTCTGTATTAATACGATTAAAAGACAAAATGAGTCAAAGAATATACGAGTAATTAAATGTGGCATCATGTGTTTACGATTTGGATGATTGATGTTGACTATGCTTCGGAATCCGACATTAGTATGGTGAAGCAGCGATACATCGATCATCCATAGGTTATGCAATTGAGATCGATCAAGTTATATATATGATATAAGTAATCCTGATGCAAAATACGGTATATATGATATGTTGTTTCTGTTTCGTTCATTCAAACACTTAATGGTTGTTTTCCTTTGAGCGATCAATGGTCGTTTGCTTCTTGATCCGACATTAGTAAGGTGAAGCAATGACCTGAATCAAAAATCGAGGTGTGTTTGACGGTCTGAAATTGGTGCCTTAGGGTTAATGACGGCACAAGGGTTGTGTTGTCAAAGAGTTATGTGATTAGGGTTGTAACTGCGCAAGAGTTGTGCTTTAAAGTATCAAGTGTTGATGCGAAAAACGACGTCGATTTCAAATGAATTGTTCATTAATTTTTTTGGCCAGGGGCGCTTCCCCCTTGACCCCCCGTTCGCTGATCGGTCAGCGAAACCCCCGTCCCACTGACCGGGCAGCGGACCCCCGGCTAACTCTGCGTAGTGTGATCGGTCGCTGAAATTTAATTTGGTTTTAATTAATTAAAAGAATTAAAATTAATAATAATAATGTGTTTATTATTATTGTCTTATGGTGATCGGTTATGGCCTTAGTTTTCCTTTATTTTATTTTGGGTTTTTAAAATACGACCTGCGTGCCGTGCCTCTCTTTTAATCTCTTAATGTAACTTATTTTCTCATCTCACTCCCTCGTATGTAAAACGAGTTTCTTTTATATTTTGTAATGTTATGAAGAAAGATAAGAATTTAATATCCAAGGAGGACAACCTTGAAGATCTTGTTTGGAGAAGCTTAGATCATTATTAGGTTAACTTAGGTTCTCTCATTGGCTTGGGAGAACAATTGCGCTAGGGGCCATAACTGTTTCATTATGTATGTTGATGCATGTGAATGTATGTTGATACATGTGAGAGACGATTTATATGATAAATAAGCCGGTGAGATTAGAATAATTGCGAATTACCTCAAATTAAATATTAAGTTTATGCTTTCCAAGTTTTAGCACTCATCAAGACTAGTATCGGATAATGTAGGTTTCGCCTACGCGAGGTGCATGTTCTATATTAGTAAGGTGCGATGGGATAATTGTAATATCCAATTGCTAAAACAATGAGTCAACTTAACTAAACAAATTATAATAAGATTATATATGTTTAGAAGCAAGAGTTGGAAATAATCCATGTGATGGATTGGAATAAGGAGTTATTCACCCAACTAAAATATTCGACAGTTGTATTAGATACAATTGGAAGGAGTTCCTACCTAACCTAGTTTTGTGTAATCCGCCTACGCGGACTTAAAACAAAGTGAAATGTGGATCTCGACCCACTAGAAAATCTTCCAACGGGATTTTCTGAATCAAATGGTGAAGGTCATTTGTTTTGAGTAAAATAGTGGGAGCATATTTAATTAAAGGCCTAATTAAATATGTTATTGATACTTATATTTTCATTATTTTCATGTAGATTACCATGACAACAAACACCTCTAACAATATTTTGCGATCAATCCTTGACAAGGAAAAATTGTCTGGGACAAATTTTCTGGATTGGCACTGAAATCTGAGGATTGTCCTCAAACATGATAGAAAGCTATATGTGTTGGAGAAACCTGTTCCTGAAGAGGAACCTCCTAGTTCTGCACCTAAGGCGGAAAGAGATGCTTATAAGAAGCATGTCGATGATGCCAATGAAACTGCTTGTCTCATGCTAGCTACCATGAACTCAGAGTTGCAAAAGCAACATGAGAACATGGCAGCGTTCGATATGATCGAACACCTGAAGATGCTCTATCAAGAGCAAGCAAGGCATGAAAGGTTTGAATTTTCAAAAGCCCTTTTCAAGGCAAGTTAGCTGAGGGAGCCCCTGTAGGTCCTCATGTGCTCAAGATGATTGGGTATGCGGAAACCTTGAGAGGTTGGGTTTTCCCCTCGGAAAGGAACTTGCGACTGATTTGATCTTGCAATCGTTGCCAGATAGATTCAGTCAATTTGTCCTAAATTTTAATATGAATGATATGGACAAATCTCTTCCTGAACTGCTAGCCATGTTAAGAACTGCTGAGCAGAATCTGAAGTCAAAAGGGAAGTCCATTCTGATGATCGAAAATGGAAAGAGACAAAACAAAAGACCCACCAAGCAGGGTGATAAAGGGAAAGGCAAGAAAGTTGCCAAACCCAAACCCACTGTTGCTGCTTTGAAGCCTAGTGGAGGCATAGCAAAGGAAGGCACCTGCTTCCATTGCGGTAAGACCGGACACTGGAAGAGAAACTGCCCAAAGTACCTAGAAGATAAGAAGAATGGAGTAGAGACTTCAATTTCAGGTATTTTTGTTATTGAAATTAATTTATTTACTTCTGCATCATGGGTATTAGATATTGGATGCGGTTCTCACATTTGTACCAATGTGCAGGGGCTAAAAAGGAGTAGAGATTTGGCAAAAGGTGAAGTTGACCTACGAGTTGGCAATGGAGCAAAGGTTACTGCTTTAGCCGTAGGAACTTATGTATTGACTTTACCTAGTGGTTTAATAATTCAGTTAGACAACTGTTATTATGTACCTGCAATTAGCAGGAATATTATTTCCGTTTCTTGTTTGGACAAGTTTGGTTTTTCATTTATAATAAAGAACAATTGTTTCTCAATTTATTTGAATGAAATATTCTATGCTTCAAGTGAGAAACGCATTTCCAAACTTCATAAAGATGGACTCTTGGACTCTTTTGATTATGAATCATATGAGACATGCAGATCTTGTTTAATTGGAAAGATGACAAAGTCTCCATTCACAGGAAAAGGTGAAAGAGCTAATGATCTTTTGGCCCTCATACATACTGATGTATGTGGACCACTGAACATACCATCCATAGGAGGTTTTCAGTACTTCATCACATTTACTAATGATTTCAGTAGATATGGTTATGTGTATTTAATGAAACACAAATCAGAGTCCTTTGAAAAGTTCAAGGAATTCAAGAATGAAGTACAAAATCAACTAGGTAAGAATATTAAAACTCTTCGATCAGATCGAGGTGGTGAGTATTTAAGCCTAGAGTTTGATGACCATCTGAAAGAGTGTGGGATCCTATCCCAACTTACTCCTCTTGGAACACCCCAATGGAATGGTGTATCTGAGAGAAGAAATCGAACCCTGTTAGACATGGTCTGATCCATGATGAGTCACGCCGATCTTCCAAAATCCTTTTGGGGACATGCACTATTGACAACAGCTTACACACTTAACCGTGTTCCATCCAAAAAGGTTGAGAAGACACCATATGAGATATGGAGTGGTAAGAAACCACATATGTCTTACATGAAGATTTGGGGTTGCGAAGTTTATGTGAAATGAAAAATTTCAACTAAGCTTGAGCCCAAATCTGACAAATGCTTATTTGTGGGGTATCCTAAAGAAACAAGAGGGTATTACTTCTACAATCCTTCTGAGGGCAAAGTGTTTGTCGCTCGAACTGGAGTTTTCCTAGAAAAGGATTTTATTTCCAAAGGAATCAATGGGAGGAAAGTAGAGCTTGAAGAAATTCAAGAATCATAAAGCATTTATACACCTATGGAGGAATTAGAGCAGGAAACACAAGTAGTTATGGAAGAGCAACCTGCTCAAGTAGAACAAGACCATCGTGGGTCAAGCAGGATACGTCACCTACCTGAGAGATATGAATATCTCATAATTGATCAAGGTGATGTATTACTCATGGATCAAGATGAGCCTGTGACCTACCAAGAGGCCATAACTGGTCCGGAGTCTGAGAAGTGGCTAGAAGCCATGAAATCTGAAATGGATTCCATGTACACAAACCAAGTTTGGACCTTGGTAGAGCCTCCTGTAGGAGTTAACCCTATATGATGCAAGTGGGTCTTCAAAAAGGAGACTGACATGGATGGTAAGGTACATACCTATAAGGCAAGACTGGTTGCAAAAGGATATAAAAAAATTCATGGGGTTGACTATTGTCGCAACTTGAAAAATACAGTGTGCGAAAAAACAACCGGCGAAAAAAATGACAGAAGAGTCGCCACCGTGCGTTATTTATCCCAAAGGAGGGAAAGGAAACGCTCGAAGTAAACCTGAAAAGAGGAAAGGAAAAGACAAGGTCTCGCAACCAAATCTTGGGTTCGGGAATCGGTTATGCGAAGGGAAGGTATTAGCACCCCTACGCATCCGTAGTACTTTACGGGATCCACTTTTGTAGTTCTTGTCTAAAGGGTGTGAGTTTATCTTGTGCTGTTTACTAAAAAAGGGGTTAAATGAAAATGACTCGTGCGGATGTCGCATCCACTGCATACGTATCTCATCTGAATATGAGAATCAGAGTCTTCGTAGCTCAGTTGACCTATGGGTTGGGGGGACGTGTGCTCGCTAAGACATCGTGTCTTATGCCTACGTATCTCATCTGGAATGAGAATCAGAGCAAGCCGTAGTTCGGCTAACTACGGGGTTATGGATTGGGTTTTGGACGAACGACGTTACTACGCAATCTACCGGATGCTCGACCTTTGGAGACTTACTCGCCTGTAGTAGAAGGAGTTAACGTGTTCTTAGGAGAAGAAAAATCAATGAGTTGGTAGGGTTAGGGATGCTCATGCAAAAAGGCAGTCCTTGACGAAGGAACCTGTAAAAAAAATAAACACACAAAAACATTGCCTCCTATCGAGGTCTTCCAGCTAGGAAAGCAGTAAAATGCAGGAAAAATGTAAAAGTACCATGCGGATAAAGATCCGAAGTAACGGCAATTAGAGGAATGGGAAACCTAGGGATTCTTCCAAGCTAAACCCTCAAAGAAAGTGAGTCAGTACAGGTAATCGGAATGAAACCTCCAGGCGGTATCCCACAAATAAAGTGGAACACCAGGCAAACCATCTCTGCAAGAGTCATATGAGCCATCACAAAACAAAACTCAACAAACAGGTTAGAGAAGCAAAATAGGGTAACCAAGAGTTGCCCCCAAATCAAAATGTAACCACATGAATCATGCCATTAAAATTCACAAAAAGCTCATAAAAAGCAACCAAGGGTAGGAGGCCTAAACCTCTTGTCAAACACATGCATCAAGAGGGTATCAAATTCACCCATAATACCTCATACATTTAGAGCATTCAAATTAAAGGCATAAAGATGATGGATATAGGGCGAACCTGATTGGAGAGATCAGTTGAAATCAAATGGCACGGCTGGATTTGCAAACCAATGTTAGGGTTTGCTTGAGCTGAAAGTGTGTGAGTCAGAATGAACCTTTCAGAGTTGCCTGGAGGTTGCTGCATATTAATTCTTACTCTCTCTGTCTAGGTTTCTCTTCAGGTTTTGTCCAGGGTTTTTCTCTCACTATCTTTTTCCCAGACAGGGTAATAGGAATAGAATGCCTTTTGTTTCACTGAAACTCTGAATTTATAACCTGATTTTTGTGGACCTGTGGGCTCAAATGAGAGAGGTCCAAGTCCAAGATTTTTCTTTTATTTATTTATTTATTTATTTATTTTCGTTTTTTTTTTCGTTTTTTTTTTAAAACACGTGGGCTTCGCCTAGCGAGCATGACAGCTCATGAACAAACCTTTGCTCCTTCAAGATCAACGTTTTGACTGACGAATAGACCCCTGTTGGAAGTAACTCAAGTCTTTCCCTTGTGTTGACTGATCATCTAAATAGAGCCCACAAAGTGTCCTTGATGATGTTCAAGCTTCTTGGATCCGATTCCGATTGCCATGATGAAATGCAAATGCTAAATGACCTAAAAATGAATGCATGCATGAGGTATAAAGCGTATGCTTCCAGGAAAAATGAAGGGTAAATTTTGGGGTATTACAGCTGCCCCTATTCAATCAACTAGAGACCTGGAAAGAAGATAGCAGCGGCTTTCGTGCTTTCGAGGTATCAAGGGATTGAATACAATAAAAGCCCGAAAATTTGCACTGAAGTGAAGTGAAGTAACAATGCCTGTCAGAATCGGCAAAAAGGTGGTCTTGAAAGAAGAATCCGTCTGGTATGGTGAGAGTCAATCTGAATACCGAAAAAGAATGTTAACCTGGATACCAAAATAAATGGTAACACAGAAATAACCATGGCCTGAATGCCGCTCATCATTCTGAATACCGAAAAAGACTTCGATCTGCACATCGGGAGATATGAGATTATTTATATCGGTCTAAACACCGAGAGGCTGGCCTGAATTCCACAAGTTGTATCGACCTGAACTTGGGAAACTTCTTCGATCTGAACATCGGAAAACTGGCCTGAACGCCACAAGTTGCATCGACCTGAATGTCGGAAACTTCTTCGATCTGAACATCGGAAAACTGGCCTGAACGCCACAAGTTGCATCGACCTGAACGTCGGAAACTTCTTCGATCTGAACATCGGAAAACTGGCCTGAACGCCACAAGTTGCATCGACCTGAACATCGGAAACTTCTTCGATCTGAACATCGGAAAACTGGCCTGAACGCCACAAGTTGCATCGACCTGAACGTCGGAAACTTCTTCGATCTGAACATCAGAAAACTGACCTGAACGCCACAAGTTGCATCGACCTCAACGTCGAAAACTTCTTCGATCTGAACATCGGAAAACTGGCCTGAACGCCACTTCGGTCTGAATACCGGAAACTTCATGCCTGTCAGCATCGGCAGAAATAGGGCCAATGACACTTGCTGGGGATAACAAAGGTAAGTCATGAACAATCTTCAGTCTGAGTACTGGAAACAACTTCTGGCTTATCACTTGGGATACCGAGAATGTTTTATGCTTACATGCGTATGTTTGAATTTTTCAATGGCGTAATGCTCCATGAAAATGGAAATGCTACCCGATTTGGGAGGATGCAATGCAATATGATTCTAAATGCAGGGATGCGAAATGCTGGGTAGAATGCCAAGCTGAGGCAAGGGGATCTGCTGGGGAAATGATCACCATCTTCTGGACCCTGGCAAGGCTGCTGGAGATGCACAGCGCAAAGAATTCTGTGGGGAGATGATCACCATCTTCTGGACCCTGGCAAGGCTGCTGGAGATGCACAATGCAAAGAATTCTGTGGGGAAATGACCCGCCACACGGTGTTCTAGCAATGACGAAATACCGAGATTCTGACTGGGGAGAGAACGGAACTGAAAACCTACTATTGGGGAAAGCGATAGTGGTTATGGAAACCACGATCCACGAGAGATGACTCAGCAGGGGAAGCAAACACCGATACGGTACCGAGGTTCTGCTTCAAGGAAAGAAACCATGGATCTGGCATTGGGATTATCGATCCGGCCTCGAACTCTGAGGAGCAGCCGCTTCTGCTGGGAAGATACAGTCTGACACTGTCAACTCCGCTTGGGGTATATAGTCTGACATTGTCAACTCTATTGGGGAGTGTATAATCTGAAACCACCGCTTGGGGGGAGGTACAGTGGGAGAACCTGCTGGGGATTGAAGAATCCAACGCTCTGATCAGCTCTGCAGGGATAAGATACCGAATTCGTCTGTTGCGGGGAAAACATTCACGATCATCTGCAGGGGATTTTAAGGAAATGCCTCGAGGGTACCTGTTCTGAATAGACGATCCAAAGCACTTAAAATTTACAACAATTTTAAATGTTTATTAAGCATGTACTTGTAAAGCTCTTATGTGTCATGATGCAATGTTTATCAAAAAATTCGGACGTCATTTTTGCAAACAAAATAGGAAAATGAAAATGAAAACAGAGATATACTGAATAACATGATTTTATTGATTGAACGGCCTCTGAATAGGCATTTACATCAGGAAGCAATCCCTGGAAAGAGGTAATCTCACAACAGATAAAAACAGACATTAATCTAATGGCAATGTGAAATGGATTTCTATTGGGTTCCAATTCTGCTATGACTTGCTCATCTTCAAGATCCTCCAGATGATCAGCTTTCTGAAAGAGTGATTGGACTGTTTCCTATCCTTCAAAAGTTTCCAGTCATTGACACGAGATAAGATTCAGAACTACTCAGAAAGCAGTCATTCGCTTAATCCCTAACTTTTGCCTGAATCGCCCTTTTCGGGTTTTCAATCCACCGGGATACTCATTTTTGCCTAAGTTGCCTTTTCAGGTTTTCAACTTACCGGGTGTACAATCTTTTCACTTTTAATCCCTAATTTTTTCCCGAACCTTTTTCATTTTCTTGGTTCGCTGGGATGCCCATTTTTGCCTGGACTGCTCTTTTTATTGTCCAACAGGTCTATTTCATGCGAAGTATTTTTTAACTGCGTCTGAGTTCACCGGGGAAGTGAAGTTTTCACCATCCATAGTTGCAAGCATTAAGGCCCCACCATCAAAAACCTTGGTGACAATATACGGTCCATCATAGTTAGGAGTCCACTTGCCCTAGTGATCTGTCTGAGGAGGAAGGATCCTTTTCAACACCAAATCTCTGGCCTGGAAGCATCGAGGATGCACTTTCTGATCAAAGGCTCTCTTCATCCGACTTTGATACAACTGCCCATGACAAATGGCTGCCATTCGCTTCTCTTCGATAAGACTCAACTCATTGAACCATGTCTGAATCCATTCAGCTTCGTCTAACTTGACATCCAACAGGACTCTTAGAGAAGGAATCTCCACTTCAACAGGTAGGATTGCTTCCATACCATACACAAGGGAGTAAGGGGTTGCCCCGATTGATGTACGTACTGAAGTACGGTACCCAGGCAAGATGAAGGGTAGCATCTCATGCCAATCTCTGTACGTAACGACCATCTTCTGCACAATCTTCTTTATGTTCTTATTTGTCGCTTCAACAACACCGTTCATCTTAGGGCGGTAAGGGGAAGAATTGTGATGCTGAATGTTGAAGTTCTGGCACAACTCCTTCATCATTTTGTTGTTGGGATTAGAACCATTATCAGTAATGATTCTTTCGAGAATCCCATAGCGACAAATGATTTCTTTCTTGATGAATTGGGCAACCACATGTCTGGTGACCTTCGCAAATGACGCTTCTTCGACCCACTTGATGAAATAGTCGATGGCAACAAGGATGAAGCGATGCCCATTGGAAGCAGTCGACTCAATCTTTCCAATCATATCAATGCCCCACATAGCAAAAGGCCACAACAAAGACATCACATTCAAAGGATTTGGCGGCACATGTACCTTATCAGCATAAATCTGGCATTTATGACACTTCCGAGCATATTTGAAACAATCAGATTCCATGGTCATCCAGTAATATCCCGCTCTCAACAATTTCTTAGCCATTGCATGTCCGCCGGCATGAGTACCGAAGGAGCCTTCATGAACTTCCTGCATTAACATGTCTGCTTCGTGTCTATCCACGCATCTGAGCAAAACCATGTCGAAGTTCCTCTTATACAACACATCGTCTTTGTTCAAGAAGAAAATGCCTGCCAATCTTCTCAAAGTCTTTCTATCATTGTTGGATACCCCTGCAAGGTACTCTTGATTCTTCAGAAAGCACTTGATGTCGTGATACCAGGGCTTGTCATCAACTACCAGTTCAGCAGCCAACACATACGCGGCCCTATCAAGGCGCATCACGTCGATCTTGGGAGCATGGTTCCAACGGATCACCGTGATCATGGAGGATAGAGTAGCAAGAGCATCTGCCATCTGGTTCTCATCACGAGGTATATGGTATAACTTTACTGTTGTGAAGAAAGTCAATAGTCTTCTCGTGTAATCTCTGTAGGGGACCAGAGTAGGCTGGAGAGTGCTCCAATCACCATTCACTTGATTGATTACCAGAGTTGAATCTCCGAAGATGTCCAAAGTCTTGATTCTCAAATCAATGGCTTGCTCAATACCCAAGATACAGGCTTCATACTCAGCTTCATTATTTGTGCGCTCGAAAGTCAGACTAGCGGTGAAAGCCATGTGGGCACCTTTCGGAGTTGTAATGACAACACCAATTCCACTTCCTCTGGCGTTGACGGCCCCATCAAACATTAAAGTCCACTTTTCGTCTGGATCAGGCCCCTCTTCAACAACTGGCTCTTCACAGTCTTTCATCTTGAGGAACATGATGTCTTCATCTGGAAAATCAAACTTCATCGGCTCATAATCTTCAACTGGATGTTGAGCAAGATAGTCTGACAGAATACTCCCCTTGATGGCTTTCTGGGAAGTATACTAGATGTCGTACTCTGTCAGTACCATTTGCCAACGAGCAACTCTTCCGGTGAGAGTTGGCTTCTCAAATATATACTTGACTGGATCCATTTTGGAGATCAGTAAGGTTGTGTGAGACAGCATGTATTGTCTCAATCGCTTAGCAGCCCATGCAAGTGCACAACATGTTTTTTCAAGCATTGAGTATCTCGACTCGCAATCTGTGAATTTCTTACTCAGGTAGTAGATGGCATGCTCTTTCCTACCTGTCTCGTCGTGTTGACCGAGAACACAACCCTTGGAATTGTCTAGTAATGTCAAATACATAATCATCGGTCTCCCTGGGACCGGAGGCACAAGGATAAGAGGATTCTGCAAATACTCTTTTATCTTCTCGAACGCCCTTTGACAATCATCATTCCACCTGATAGCCTGATATTTTCTCAACAATTTGAATATTGGCTCACACGTGGCTGTTAGGTGAGAGATGAACCTTGCAATGTAGTTCAACCTCCTTAAGAAACCACAGACTTGTTTCTCTGTTCTTGGCTCAGGGATTTCCTGTATCGCTTTCACTTTGGCCGGATCCACCTCAATCCCTTTTCCGCTAACAACAAAACCCAGTAGTTTTCCAGATCTCACCCCAAAAGTACACTTGTTCGGATTAAGCCTCAGCTTGAATTTCCTCAAACGCTCAAACAGTTTTTGCAAATTCACCAAATGTTCTTCTTCTGTCTGAGATTTGGCAATCATATCATCAACATAAACCTCGATTTCATGATGAATCATATCATGGAACAGAGTCACCATCACTCGCTGATATGTTGCTCCGGCATTTTTTAGACCAAACGGCATCACCTTGTAGCAGAAGGTGCCCCATGGGGTTATGAATGTTGTCTTCTTCATGTCTTCTGGTGCCATCTTAATTTGATTATAGCCAGAAAAGCCATCCATGAAGGAGAATACCGAGAACTGAGCCGTGTTATCCACCAAAACATCAATGTGAGGTAAGGGGAAATCATCTTTAGGACTAGCCCTATTTAGATCCCGGTAGTCAACACACATCCGTACCTTTCCGTCCTTCTTAGGTACCAGAACGATATTTGCAACCCATGGCGGATAATTTGTGACTGCTAGAAACCCTGCATCCAACTGTTTTTGCACTTCTTCCTTTATCTTGACAGCCATCTCCGGTCTTGTTCTTCTGAGCTTCTGCTTGACCGGAGGACAACCTTCTTTGAGCGGCAAGCGATGTACCACGATGTCTGTGTCAAGCCCTGGAATGTCCTGATAAGACCAAGCGAAGATGTCAACATACTCTTGCAGCAATTCAATCAACCCCTTCTTCACATTGTCTTCCAAAGCAGCCCCTATCTTGATTTCTCTCTTGGCGTCCTCGGTGCCGAGATTAATCACTTCAACAGACTCTTGATGCGGTTGAATGACCCTTTCCTCTTGTTTTAATAACTTGGTAAGTTCTTCAGGGAGTTCACAGTCTTCATCACCCTCTTCTTCAGCTTGAAAGATTGGATTTTCAAAGTCGAAGCGAGCCATAGCATAACCGTTATCAATAGGATTCGGTGATGTGCATCTGCATGAGTGATGGTATGTGCTTATGAGTGTGAAAAAAAAAAGTGGAAACTAAACAAAACATTGCCATTTTTTTTTAAAAACTGCAAAAATAGAAAGACAGGGAACGAAATATTTGAATGCAAAAAGACGTCCTTTATTTATGATAAAAAATGCAAGTGTCACATAGATGAGCCCTACAATGAGTCATTACACCCTGGCGGAACGTAAGACTTGGATATGCATGAATAAGCAAAGAAAATTACTCCTCCAGACAAGTGGCTTGGACAATCTCCTCAGAAGACCAATTGTTGAGAACTTCACCCGGGATCTTCGGACGCACCTAGTTATCGATGTCGCAATCACTATCCCCATCTTCATTGTTGACCGCAGAGACTAATTTGATTTCTCCTTCAACCATGTTAACGTTGGCTCCACCATGCTGGGGCATGGGATTGTTGATGACATTAGGAGCTGGTTCAAAGTTAACGGCCTTTGAATCAATGAGGTCCTGAACTATGTGCTTAAAAGCTTTGCAGTTCTCAATATTATGGCCAGGTGCCCGAGAGTGGAAGCTACACCTAGCGTTGGCGTCGTAACCCGCCGGAAGCCTGCCAACGGGAGGAGCCAGAGTGCGCAACTGCACAAGTTGTAGTTGTTGAAGACTAGAAAGCAACTGAGCGTACGACATTGGAAGAGTGTCGAAACGCCGGTCCATCGTCCTTGGCCTCGGTTGATAGGCGGGTCTGTTACCCGGTTGTTGTGGTTGGTACTGAGCTGGTTGACGCTGTGGTTGTTGTTGTTATAGTGGTGCTGCAGCTGAAATGGTCACAGCCGCAACATACAGTTGCTGATGATAGTTCTGAAAGTCATTCCTCCGGCTATCCCTGTTCTGATAAGAAGATATGGCACTTGCATCCCCTTCTCTCCCCTTCTGTCCCTGAATGAATGGCTTCTTCACCCCTGATGAGGATCCACCTCCACTCTGGGTCTTGTATGTCCTCAGGTAATTCTCCACCCTCACTCCGGTAGAGACTACATCAGCAAAATTGGAGGCATTGCAACCCACCAGGCGCTCCAAATAAGGTCCTGGCAGAGTGTTCATGAACATGTTAGCCATTTCCTTCTCCAACATAGGAGGTTGAACACGGGAAGCTGTTTCTCTCCAGCGTTGAGCGTATTCTCTGAAGCACTCATTGCTTTTAAGAGACAGAATTTGAAGTTGAGTTCTGTCCGTAGCCATGTTTGTATTATACTGATACTGCTTCACGAAAGCCTCAGCCAAATCCCTCCAGCAACGGATGTGGGCTCTGTCCAGCCTCATATACCATTCCAGGGATCCCCCAGCTAGGCTGTCCTGGAAAAAGTACATAAGCAACTTTTCATCGTCAGAGTATGCAACCATTTTACGGAAATAGGCTTGCACATGGGTCTTCGAGCAAGAGTTGCCATTGTATTTTTCACATATTGGGACCTTGAATTTCAGTGGCACTCTAACACCTGGGACCAGCCCCAAGTCAGCAACATCTACTCCCAGAGGATTCTGTCCTTCCACTGCCTCCAACCTCTCTTCTAATCTTCTAAACATGGGGTCCACACCATGACCCATACCAAAGTCTTCCTGCAGCAGGGGGAACTGATCGTCGTGATCATCATGAACGGGCTGTTGACCGGAGGTGACATGTAGGATTGGGATAGGTCCCGGTCTATTGGGTCCATTAGCCTCTCCAGCTGGAGGATCAGTCATCGTCTCTGGTTGAGCAGGGGGATTCCTCTGTATCATCTGCCTGAGCTCTTGCTGTCCCTGAGCCACCCCTTGAACCACATCCATGAATTGATTCATGCGGATTTTCATCTCGGCGAACTCTGCCTGTAGGCTTTCCTTTACTCTCTGTTGGTTTTTGCGGGTACCGTACCGGTGAATGCCTGGGTCAGCTATCCTGCTGATTGAACACCAAACAAACTGAGAACACTGTGGCGATACCTGTTATGCAAGACATGCTAATGAATATGTAAATGCAATGACATGTTTACCAATTCCAAAGGTATTCTACCCCCTTGATTCCAGTCTCTCAATAGATAAACGATGTAAAAAAAGACTAAGTCGTTGATGAGAACCAAGAAAATTCCGACTAGAATCAAGTAGAAGATATAAACCCCACAGAAATGGATAAACATGTGTGAATGATTATGAATGCAAAGTGATGTGATGCAAAATGATGTGAATGCAGTGCAGTGGCATGGGAATCAGGATCGCTGTATCTGCTTGAACATCTGTCAGGTTGCACTGTCTGGAGAGAAATTAAGAGCACACCAAACAAAGGTCATGGGATGGATCATGTTATCCTTAATATCAACCACCCATTTTGGTGTATTATGGTTTACACCTTATCAACACCCAAGTTTCATTGATATTAAGGATACCTGATCGGATCAACCATGAATCAAGGGTTTGTTGCAAGTCACGAGCATGGAGTTTAGGTTAAGAACCACCCAAAAGGAGTGTACTAAGGTTTAAACCTGCCAAACATGTTCTACAAAAGGTTCCCATAGTCATAATCCCATCTTTCGGATATTATCGGAGGAACGACTACTCGTATTCCAAAAATATTCTCAAGAGAGACTCTTATGAGTGTAGTATCGCGTAACAATCGTATCAAATCTTACACTTGAACGACTTTCGCACTACGTCTTACGAATAGGCCAAGATGGGTTTGGTAAACTAAGGTCCTCGACTTCTAAGGTTTATATTGGAAAAAGTAATGTCTAACCACAACTTACTTGTGTGACATTATTGATCTCAACATGACCTCCACCAAGTGAATGGGCTTGCAAGTCAACTTGCTAAGGAATAACTCCACACAAGTCGACAAGACTATGCCATTCTCATATCCTAAGTGCACTCGAGTTCGGGTATAGAACTCATCTCACAAAGATCACCAAGCAGACATAGCCAGCCAACAGATACGGCAATGATATGTACACAATGCAATAAGGTAAAGCAGGTAAATAAACAACTGTACAAAAGCATGAACACCCAATAAACAAACAAACTACAAAAGCTAGGAGGGACTCGCTTAGGGAAACCGGGTCCCCATTGGAGTCGCCAGCTGTCTCAACCTGAAAAATACAGTGTGCGAAAAAACAACAAGCGAAAAAAATGACAGAAGAGTCGCCACCGTGCGTTATTTATCCCAAAGGAGGGAAAGGAAACGCTCGAAGTAAACCTGAAAAGAGGAAAGGAAAAGACAAGGTCTCGCAACCAAATCTTGGGTTCGGGAGTCGGTTATGCGAAGGGAAGGTATTAGCACCCCTACGCATCCGTAGTACTCTACGGGATCCACTTTTGTAGTTCTTGTCTAAAGGGTGTGAGTTTATCTTGTGCTGTTTACTAAAAAAGGGGTTAAATGAAAATGACTCACGCGGATATCGTATCCACTGCATACGTATCTCATCTGAATATGAGAATCAGAGTCTTCGTAGCTCGGCTGACCTATGGGTTGGGGGGACGTGTGCTCGCTAAGACATCGCGTCTTATGCCTACGTATCTCATCTGGAATGAGAATAAGAGCAAGCCGTAGTTCGGCTAACTACGGGGTTGTGGATTGGGCTTTGGACGAACGACGTTACTACGCAATCTACCGGATGCTCGACCTTTGGAGACTTACTCGCCTGTAGTAGAAGGAGTTAACGTGTTCTTAGGAGAAGAAAAATCAATGAGTTGGTAGGGTTAGGGATGCTCATGCAAAAAGGCAGTCCTTGACGAATGAACCTGTAAAAAAAATAAACACACAAAAACATTGCCTCCTATCGAGGTCTTCCAGCTAGGAAAGCAGTAAAATGCGGGAAAAATGTAAAAGTACCTGTTAGATACCCAAAAGTGCTTATTTGAGCCATCAATTAAGGGTATCTTTCACTCTATTTCCTTGCTAAATTGTCAAAATCACCTTTGTTTTTGATGAAATGCATTACATTGATAAACAAGCTTGGTGCCTTTGATTTGTGTGTTATTGTGCAGGAAAAAGGCATGAACTAATTGAAAATGAAGACACAAGAAAATTGGCAAAGGAACCAATGAATACAAGCATTCATCAACCTGCTCGCTAGGCGAGCTGCTAGCGAAAAGCTCCAGTAAAATGTCAATAAATTCGCTAGGCGAGCTGCTAGCGAAGGTGGTAGCGAGTTCGTTCAGTTTTGGTGAAAAGCGCAGCCAGCACTCACTCGCTAGGCGAGGCTCTAGCGAGTCCCCAACGAGCATTCCAGTAGCAAAACCTCTCAACCTCGCTGGGGCGAAGGTTGAAGCGAGTCCTTCGCTAGGCGAAGGTGTGTTCGCTAGGCGAACATGACAGTTTGAGTTAGTCTGTTTTCTCTGGGCACAGGTGCCTTTGGTGCCACAATTAGACCCTCGCTAGGCGAGCCATTCTGCTCGCCTAGCGAGCATGACAGCCCAGTACTACTCTATAAGTAGCAGGTGCCACTTTTGAGTGCCATACCTAGTTTTTACAGCATTTTTCCACTTTTATACTTTCTTAGAGATATTTTCCAGCATTGTTCTTAGGATCTTTTATGCCCTAGATTTTATTTCTCTTCATCTTGTAACCATCTTCTACAAAAAGAAGGTGGATTCCCATCCAATATCGATTATCCGACTTGGATGTTGATCAACCTTCTTCCGAAACTTGCCGACCAAGCTACCATGAAAATGAGTAGCTAAGTCCTCCATTTGTCAAGGTTAGATGTAGGTGATTACTAGCTTTGTGTGTAAATGTAAGGATCTTCATGTGTAAACTCTTTAATGGTGAATATATGATGAAAACTTTGTTTCTATTTAAAACTCTTTGTGTTGGTTTATGATCGAGAGATGTTTACCAACTCTTGACCTAGGTTTTCATCCAATCTTGTTTGTTAGCTAGAGATAGTAATGAATGATTTTGTTCACTATAAGGTTGAACCAAAAAGTTGTCATTTTGATAGATTGTGTTCGAGAGAAACAATGGATCAAAATGGGAAAACTCACAATGTGTGTTCGAGAGAAACATATTTGGAGGACTTTGTGAAATGATTTATCATCTAAAGGAGTTTATAAGATTGTTGACCGAACAAATACATGCAAAGTGATCATCGAACCCTAACTTTGGCAATATTTCTCATTTATTCAAACCATAACTTTTACCGCAATTTATTACCTTTTTATGCAAGATAACGTGACAACCAACCAAAACCTTATTGTTACATTGAGTTAGAATAAATACAACCATCGAACGGCGGTGATATCTTACAATCCCTGTGGATACGATAACAAAAACCCGACACGTAAATTTACAACTAACAGTACCCCGCGGATAAAGATCCGAAGTAACAGCAATTAGAGGAATGGGAAACCCAGGGATTCTTCCAAGCTAAACCCTCAAAGAAAGTGAGTCACTACAGGTAACCGGAATGAAACCTCCAAGCGGTATCCCATAAATAAAGTGGAACACCAGGAAAACCATCTCTGCAAGAGTCATATGAGCCCTCACAAAACAAAACTCAACAAACAGGTTAGAGAAACAAAATAGGGTAACCAAGAGTTGCCCCTAAATCAAAATGTAACCACATGAATCATGCCATTAAAATTCACAAAAAGCTCACAAAAAGCAATCAAGGGTAGGAGGCCTAAACCTCTTGTCAAACACATGCATCAAGAGGGTATCAAATTCACCCATAATACCTCATACATTTAGAGCATTCAAATTAAAGGCATAAAGATGATGGATATAGGGCGAACCTGATTGGAGAGATTGGTTGAAATCAAATGGCACGGCTGGATTTGCAAACCAATGTTAGGGTTTGCTTGAGCTGATAGTGTGTGAGTCAGAATGAACCTTTCAGAATTTCATGGAGGTTGCTGCAGATTAATTCTTACTCTCTCTGTCTAGGTTTCTCTTCTGGTTTTGTCCAGGGTTTTTCTCTCACTATCTTTTTCCCAGACAGAGTAATAGGAATAGAATACTTTTTGTTTCACTGAAACTCTGAATTTATAACCTGATTTTTGTGGACCTGTGGGCTCAAATGAGAGAGGTCCAAGTCCAAGATTTTTCTTTTATTTATTTATTTATTTATTTTCTTTTTGTTCTTTTTTTTCTTTTTTTTTCAAAACACGTGGGCTTCTCCTAGCGAGCATGACAGCTCATGAACAAACCTTTGCTCCTTCAAGATCAACGTTTTGACTGACGAATAGACCCCTGTTGGAAGTAACTCAAGTCTTTCCCTTGTGTTGACTGATCATCTAAATAGAGCCCACAAAGTGTCCTGGATGATGTTCAAGCTTCTTGGATCCGATTCCGATTTCCATGATGAAATGCAAATGCTAAATGACCTAAAAATGAATGCATGCATGAGGTGTAAAGCGTATGCTTCCAGGAAAAATGAAGGGTAAATTTTGGGGTATTACAACTAAGATGAAACCTTTTCACCAGTTGCAATGATTAAATTTGTTTGGATTTTACTTGCTATCGATGCATATCATGATTATGAAATATGGAAGATGGATGTCAAAACTGGTTTCCTTAATGGGAATCGTCTTGAGGATGGGTACATGACACAACCAGAAGGATTTGACATACCAGAAGAAGCCCAAAAGATATGTAAGTTACAAAGGTCAATCTATGGATTGAAGCAAGCTTCCAAAAGCTGGAATCTTCGTTTTAATGAAATAGTAAAACAATATGGATTCATCAAGAACGAATACGAGCCTTGTGTATACAAGAAGGTTAGTGGGAGCATGATCGTTTTCCTGGTATTATATGTAGATGACATATTACTCATTGGAAACGATGTCCCTACCCTGCAACAAGTAAAGTCTTGGTTGGGGAAATGCTTTTCTATGAAGGACCTAGGTGAAGTAGCCAATATATTAGGAATCAGAATCTATAGAGATAGATCATAAAAACTGCTTGGCCTAAGTCAGAGTACGTACATAGACAAAGTGCTGAGACGCTTTAATATGCATGATTCCAAGAAAGGATTCATACCTATGCAACATGGCCAGTGTCTATCAAAAACACAATCCCCTTCAACTAAGGGAGAAAGGGATCACATGAATAAGATTCCATATGCATCTGCAATAGGATCTATCATGTATGCCATGTTATGTACTCGACCAGATGTCTCGTATGCTTTAAGTGCAACGAGTAGGTACCAATCTGATCCTGGTGATGCTCATTGGGTAGCTGTCAAGAATATCCTTAAGTATTTGAGAAGGACTAAGGACTCATTCTTGATATATGGAGGTCAGGAAGAGCTGGCTATAATTGGATACATCGATGCTAGCTTCCAGACAGATAAGGATGACTTTAGATCATAATCTGGTTATGTGTTTTGCTTAAACGGTGGCGCTGTGAGCTGGAAAAGTTCAAAGCAAGATACAGTTGATGATTCTACAATCGAGGTCGAGTATATTGCTGCCTCAAGTGCAGCAAAGGAAGCTGTTTGGATCAAAAAGTTCATTAGTGAATTTGGCATAGTTCATAGCATTGTGGATCCCATTGGTCTCTATTGTGATAACAATGGTGCTATCGCACAAGCTAAGGAACCTAGATCTCACCAGCGATCCAAACACATACTTAGGCGTTATCACCTCATTCGAGAGATATAGATCGAGGAGATGTGAAAATATACAGAGTGCCTACACTTGACAATATTGCTGACCCATTGACAAAGCCTCTTGCACAGTAGAAGCATGATGGCCATACTAGATCTATGGGCATTAGGGGTATGCCTGATTGGCACTAGTGCTAGTGGGAGATTGTTGGTGTAAGCCCTAGACGCCAATACTTTTGGTACTTGTATCGAATTATTTATAATAATAAAAGGCTTTTCCTTTATTATGTTTTTTTAATAAAGTCCCTAGAATAGCTAGTCCGTTTAATGTATCAAGTGTGACTTTATCATGAGATCACATTAAACATAAGGACACTATTCTTATAGTACCCGTAGTCGAGCTTTATTATGAAGTGGGATAACATTAAAGCATTAAGACTATTATGTATATAGACTGATGATCATATCTCATGGATCATGGATAAGGAGTTATCAAGTCTTAAACATAGGTATGAATATTAAGAGTAATATTTATACTGGATTGACCCGCTATGAGAATACTATATAGAATGTTATGCAAAGTGTCATAAGTTATTCTCATGGTGATAATGGTGTATACCACCCTTCGACCTGAAACCACTATGGACCCTAGATGTAGAGTCGAGTGCCTTATTGCTGATCAAACATTGTCCGTAACTGGATGACCATAAATACAGTTGATGGGTACTTCACGAAGCATGCTAAGGGACATGAGTGACCTAGATGGAATTTGCCCATCCTGCGTAACAAGATAAATGTCTATGGGCCCAATATTGAACTGGACAAGGATAACACGGTCTATGCCTTGTGTTCAATATAGACATAAGGGAAAAAGGGTAATTGTACACATAAGTATTATCACAGAAGGATTTGTCAGATCACATGACATTTTTCGTGTCTTGGGTAGCAGTGATATGTTGCTAGATACCGCTCACTGTTTACTATGTTAAATACGTGATTTAATATAATTGAAAATGCTGCGAAAACCTACAGGGTCACACATAAAAGGACGAATTGATGAGAGATAAAGTAACTAAGGAATACCGTAATGTACGGTGCACTTAAGTGAATTGTAGAACATCGTAAGGTACGGTGTACTTAAGTAGAATACGAAATATGGTAAGGTACCGCGCCCTTAAGTGATTTTGGCATATTATAAGATATGGGCCACATATACTTGAGTAGGCTTTTTAGCTTGCAGCCCACACAAGTGGTTCTATAAATAGAACCCTTGTGTAGAAGCATTTGTGCAGTTGCAATTTCGTTTCTCTCTCTCTCTCTCACTCAAAGCCTTCATTCGTAGCAGCTAGCACTGAGATTGAAAGAATCTATTTGTGTGGACTGAGTAGAGGCGTTGTCATCGTTCAATGTTCGTGATCGCTCCGTAGATCTGCATCAAAGGTTACAATCGCCACAAGAGGTAACGATTCTATCACTGATCATGCTCATTCGTAAGGATCACTAAAGGAGAAATTTTAAATTCCGTTGCGTTTTGGATCGTTATTCTCCTTCATGATATCCTTTAGAACATTCTGAGTATCCCAACATAACACACTTTTGTGCCTTAGAGTCAAACTTGTTCAGATTGTATTTAGTGTTCAAAATGAAAAAGAGCATCCAAAAGGATGAAAATAAGAAATCTTGTGTTTTCTTCCCTTGCACAGTTCATAAGGAGTCTTCTCCATAATAGCTCTGATAGAGATTCTATTTTAAATGTAACATGTTGTATTCACAACTTTTGCCCAGAAGTGCTTAGCCACATTAGTCTCATTGATCGTGGTTCTGACCATTTCTTGGAGAGTCCAATTCTTCCTTTCTACAACTCCATTTTGTTGTGGAGTTCTAGGATAGGATAAATCATGGGATATTCCATTAGAGTCAAAAATTTTGTTTTCAAATTCGCCACCATTAGACTCTGATAATCTTATAGTCATATTCATTTTGCACTTTTAAACAGAAACTGGTGAACACAAAATGTGACTTATTCTTATGCCTTAATATTTTCACCCATGTACAACGACTATAGTCATCAACAATGACGAGTCCATACTTCTTACCATTGACCGACATTGTCATAACAGGTCCAAAGAGATCAATATGTAGAAGTTTTAGACGTCTGGAGGTGGAAACACCATATTTTATTTTGAAAGTAGTTTTAGAAAATTTCCCTTTCTGACATTCTTCACAAAGAGCATCTGAAGAAAACTTCAGCTTAGGCAAGCCTCTGACTAGCTCAAGTTTATTTAGTTGGGAAATCCTTCTCAAGCTAATGTGACCCAAGCGTCTATGCCACATCCATTACTCTTCATTAACAGACATCAAGCATTTCACGTTTTGGTTTTTCAAATCTAAAAGTTTTATTTTATAAATGTTGTTCTTCCTCTTTCCAGTGAAAAAGACTGTGTCGTTTTTCTGATTGACAGTCTTGCACATTTTTCGATTAAAGATAATATCATAACCGTTATCACTTAATTGACTTATGGGTAACAAATTATGCATTAATCTCTCTACATAAAGAACATTAGAAATAGAGGGAAGATATATGCTACCAACTGTTCCAGATCCTCTATTTCTTCCTTTCTGATTTCCTCTAAAGCCTACGAAACCAACATCTTTAAGTTCTAGGTCTTGGAACATATGCTTTCTTCCCGTCATGTGTCGTGAGCATCCAGAGTGCAAATACCATGACTGGTGTTTTAACTCTTCCGCATAGGATATCTGCAACATACACTATTTTATCTTTTGGTACCCATAATCTTTTGGGTCCTTTAGGATTATTTTTCTGAGTGTTTCTGAAAACTTTGGGTTTTCTAGCATTACTGAACTTATGTGTCTGTGTCGGTGTATAATGGTAAGAAAAATGAGACTTTGGTTTGTTTTCTATAGAAAGTTTCTGATCAGCGTCATCAAACTCATAAGCAATTCCTCTTTTTCTATTATGACTTACACCATCTATCATAGAAGCCATTCGACTTCTATCTAGGCTGTTGTTCAAAAATTTCTGAAAGGCTTTATCATATTTGTATATGATAGTCGTAGCGGTAAATTCATGATCATTAAGCTATGGATAAACTTAACGTCAATAAAACCAGTGTTGCCACCGCGCTTTTATTGTTTCCAAAGAAAAAGGGAAAAGTACGAACAAAAACCAAATATAAGAAGTTTTCAAATCAAAACTAATAAAATGCCAGAGATTACAGGTAAGGGGGTTAGTTACACAAAGGGAAGGTGTTAGCACCCAAAGTGTCCTAGGTACTCCTAGGGAGCCGTTTTTTATGTGTGTATGTGTTTTGGCATAAAAGATGTTTGCAATAAATAGAATGGGGAGATGAGAAAAGAATTCATTAATTATATTTTTGTGTTTGACAAGACCTTCATACTTGTGCCTACGTACCAACATAAAAATGAGGGATCAAAACCTCGTAGTTCGTGGTATCAATTTCAAAGTGAGTGAATTGCTTTTAACAAAAAATTAAGATTGAAAGAGGCCCAAAAGGCCTAAAAGAGTTTGAATGAGTGTTAGTTATTTTTGTCTTTTGAAATTTTAAGTCAATTATGGTTAAGTTCATTTACAAGTTTGTATTAAGAAAAGAAGTTTAAAAAAATGCAATGGCATAAGGCCAGAGTTTCTAATTTGCAATAAAGTCTAAGTTTAAAAAAAATCATAAGCAAAGAAGATTTTAAAAGAGGGGAGAGATTTGAAATTTAAGAAGTGGGGGGATATGAAGAGACTAATCCTAAGCACAAAATTTAAATTTAAGAGTTGAAAAGATCTGACCAGTGGGATGCAATCCAATAGACAAGAATGTCATATAGAAACCCACTTTTCCTTTAGACTTTGAAATCAAGTAATATCAATAAGCAAGTAGAAAAATGAAGAGCAAGGCATCAAATAAATATAGCCACATCCAATCTAGCCACTTCACAGTCTTCTTCAAAATCTTCCCCATGTATCATATGACATACTCCTTGAATGGCGCAGAATAAGGCATTAGACACAGGTTCAAAGTCACATTTGCATCAGGACCATGTAGCAGATGAACTCAAAAGGGATCTCAATACTTGCATCAGATGAAAGTTCAATTCACAATGACTTGGCTTCAGAAAAGTTGGCATTGGCCAAGTCCTTTTGCATAGGGAGTGTTGCCTAATTCTAAGTCCAAGTCTCAGATCAAATCCAACAGTCCACACAAACATTTTTTTTAGGGTTTTTGTTGTTTATTATGTATTTTAAGGTCCTAAGACCACAAACACAAACAAGGTACACAAACAAATATATGCAATCACAGTTATATGGCTCAAGCGAGCAAAGTAAAAATGGCATTAAAATAAACAAGTTAAATGATATTAATAATGGCAAATGATAAAAGAGCTTGAATTTAAAGTGCATAAGGTAAATGACTTGAATTTAAAAGTTAGTCAAATGTTAGTTGATTAGATGTTAGTATTATTTTTGCTTTTCAATTGTTCAAGTCATTCTTTGGAGAACACTCAACCCTCTATTCACAAGCATGGATCCTTGAACCAAGACATCTTCCAAAGGAAGGAAAAAAAGCCAAGTTTCCACATAATACCATGAAAGGGGGAGACTTACAATCTCACTTACTAGAATGCTATGTTTTGGGTCAAAATTTAGCGCTATGTTAAGTAAACATAATTGGACTTATATAGAAGTCACAACTATATGAGGTCAGACAATAGAGATTTTAGTGTTAATGCATGTTAGAGATATGGTATAATGAACCATACTCCTAAAACATACCACACTTAAAAGAAAATGGCAAAAGAGTGGACCTAATCTCATCCATACTTGTATTGGTTTATCAACCAATTAGCCTTAGGATATAGAGATATCATAGGTCAATGGAATGAATGGCATAAAAGGGGATCAAAGATGATGAGGGAGGGGAAATGAGACAAACACAAATTGGACAAGGGAAGGATTTGATCAAATTAAAATCATTCATTCATTTTGGGAGATGAATTGTACATTTCATCAATCCCCTAAATCCAATGATTTTAATCCAACAAAGTCAAATCAACCTTGACCAAGACCCAAACACAATAGTCAAACTTCATAAATCAATAAAAATAGCTCAACATAATTTATTCACAATTAAACATTTAAAAATCAATTAAAAATGCATTATATTAAATAATGTTTGATCAAAAACCTAAAACCTCTTCAAAACACCATATAAATGGCTAAGAGATTTATCATAGGTCAAACAAGGTCAAAGGACCTTGGAGAAATTTTTTCATTATTTTTGGAAATCCAAAAGTATTTTTAAACAATTAAAAATATGCACAAAAACAATTAAATCATGAAAAATATTAATATTGATCCAAAAAATAATTTTAATTCAGGAAATGAAAGAGAAAAATATTTGAAATTTTTTGGTGAAAGTCCCGTATTTTTTGGATCAATATTAAAATTAATATGAATTAATGAAAATAAAGCAATTAAAATGAAAATTAGAAATTACAAAAATACGTGGACCATCTGATCTCCCTCATTAATTGAGGTGGCAAATCAGATGATCCCTAGCGTGCGTTCCATGTGGTCTTGAGTCAAGAGCGTTGCACATGTGGTAATCAAAACCAACGCTTAAGATTAAAACAATTCAAATGGATCATGTGGTTCAGAGATATGCCAACACGTCTCCGGAGCCAGAGCTCAGGTCTTCTTCTCCGGTGGACCTCACCGGACTGTGTAAGACCCTAATTTTGACCCTAAGATCCCTCATGGCATCATGTTATTGCACAAGTGCATTGCCTAAAGGATCATAGCATGTTTGGCTCCTTAACCCTAGATTGGGACTTGTGTGAGTGGTTTGGGACCACCAAGCATGCTTGTATTGTATATTATTTCTTTTCTTATTTTATTACTAACCAAAAGCACAAAAATATGTCACTAAGTCTTTTTGTTTTGAAGCTCAAGTGATCATGTGTTCCAATGCTCCTAGGAGGCTCCTAAGCCCAATGAAATGGCTAGATGAAGATGAGAAAAAAGAATGACAATGGTCCACAAAGCTCCTAATCATCATATATGTCTCCCAAGTATCTCAACTTGCCAATTTTATCAAAATAACCCAAAGGGCTTAAAGATTGTTTCCCAAGGAAACCCTAATTTCATTATGCTTTGACTGTGCCTTGCCCATGAAGCAACCTCAACCTATGATCAAATTTAATAAAGGGAAGTTCTTTTATTCATCATTTTATGCATATATGAGCCTATTTGAGAATCCTCAATCATTTATTCATCAAGATTGGAAGTTTGGCCTTAAAAAGTTGACCAGTTAAGTCATCTGACTAAATTGAGGATCACTGAGATATAACTTTTGATGTTTTTTTCAAATGAAGATGACCCCAAGAGAAATAATGTTCCTAAAACCATATGAAAAACTTTCATGTTCATCAAAAATCCATTTAAAACTTGGAAGGTCATCATTCATTTCAAAACATTAAAGGTCATTTTGACTGAAACCCTAATTTTGGGTCAATTTACCAAGGGCATAACCTCCTTAATATTTGTGATTTTTAGGTTAGACCAAATGCATTGGAAATCTTGAGATGTCTACTTCAAATTTTATGTTTGACAAAATTTCATAATCCTAAAAGAAATACATGTGATAATACAAAACATTATAGGTCATCTTGGACCTAATTCATTGAATTTGAAAAAGTACCCAACTTCAAATGCCCATACCTTTGTCATAGAAAATCCAAATGATGAAAAATTTGAGTCCAAATTGATCATATTGAAAATATATACAACTTTGATGTTGGAGGTTTTTCCATTTGAAGCTTGCATTATGAAAATAGAGGGGTTTAATTAAGCTTGCTTTTGGTGAAATTCTTCAAAGTGTTTTGAATATGTTTTGTACTTGGATTTTCATCAATTTTCAAATGCCAAATGAATTTTTACCCAACATGACTTTTGTTCCTTGTTTCAAGGGCTTTCCAACCATGACTCACATTACTCATTTGGATCTATCATTTGTGAGTTTCGAAATTCTTTTCATTTAGGTGCATTTTAATGTTTTATGATGAAACTTAATGTGCAAGCTTTCTCCATTCAAAGTGCACGTCCAAACGATCTTCAGTTGATCTCAACAAGATGTTTCATTCATCATTGGGCCTGCTACACGCTTTCACAAGCCCATGCAAGCAAAATTCAAATTGCCATGCACATGAGGGAAGTGTGATGCACATCCACCTTCAGCTATAAATAACCACTTCCTCTCATTCATTTGATAACCTTTTGGAGATCTGAATTGCTGCAGCATTGAAACCATAGCCATACCAAAGGAATTGTTCAAAAAAAATTCTCACTTTCGAGCTTGAAATTCAGCATCATTAGCTGATCTTCAAAGCCTAATTCCTTAGCCTTTCACTTCCCCTACATCCATAGACCAAAGAAGAGCAAGGATCTTGAAGGATTTATGGCCTGAAGTGCTCCAATTCAGAGGTATGCATTCAAACCTTTTGGATCTAGAACTCTCAATTCAATGTAGCATTCTTGTGATTGTGTGGTTTTCTGAAGTCCTCACACTTGAGGCAAGCCATTGGTACTTTCAATTCACCATTTCATGAGCTTACAGTTGGAACACCATGATCTTCTTCTTCACGTTTCTCTCAATATAGGAAGAGTGAGGAAGATCCAATGGTACAGTGATGATCTCCATCACACAAGCTTCATTTCCATGTCCTTGATTTCCATTTTCATTAAAACTTTTTTCTCTGCAACTGGTGGCCGGGAGTAGTTGTCTCGTTGGAGAAGATGGTGGTTTCCACCACCATCACCATGTGTGCACCTTCACAGCCTTTTGATCTTGTATTCAGGATCTAATCGTGTGCATCCATTATGTTTACTTACTTTAATACAAGATGTTGCGCGTTTGACTCAAGCACACCATGCGCCATCAGATCTGAACCAGTCATTGATGCCACGTCAGTTAATGAAGTCCATCGCGTGGCTGTGGTTTTTTCCCATTTATTCTATTTTCTTTTATTTTCAGTTAATTCATTTGATTTTCAAAAATCATAAAAAAATTCATTTGAAGTCATAAAAATATGAGACCAACTCCAAAAAATTTCTTGAAAAATCTAGTTTCATATTTTGATTTTTAATTATTTTTGTGACTTCATTTGATATTTTTCATGGATTATTTGATTTTTAATAGTTTTAATTCATTTTAAAATACTTTTTGACTTTTGAAAAATCCAAAAATATTTTCCTAGCATTTATGGATCATGATAACTCAATGAAAAATAGTCTCATCAATTTCTTATTTCATTTGAGATTATTTGAGATTTTAATCCATATTGTGATATTTTTAATTGTTTTAAAATACTTTTTGATTTCAAAAATTTGTGAGAAAATTAGTCAAAGCTTGTTTGACTATGTTGAACCTATGAGAATTTAATTGGACTTTTTGAAGTTGATTTGAATTGAATTTGAGGTTTGACCTTATTTGTTTATTTTTTAATTGCATTTTATTTTAATTCAAAAAATACCAAAAAAATATTGTTGACTTGTTATCTTCATTTCTTTTCTGTTGGGTGTTGATTGATGATGATTTGATTCACATTTGATCAATTGGATTTGGTGGTTATTTTCTTTTCCCCTCCCTTTCATCTTCATCCCTTTCTTTCCATCAATGGCTAATGAGTTAAAGTCTTATGGTTGGTCTTGACAAATGAGAGGTTTAACCTTCTTTGATCCAAACCAAACTCAACTTGATCCATGATCAAGTGAGTTGTTTTGTGTCAAAGATAGGTTGCTTCTTGGTCAAGCAAATAACCTAAAGTCAATACAAGGCCATTCCCCTTTTGTTTTGGCATGGCAAGTTTATGGAGCTTGGCTTACTAGTCATGATCTCTAACTTGTGTTCTTTGCCTATATTTTTATTGACCGGCCTCAGATAGGTGTGACTACTACATTAGTCCACTTTCGATTGCTTAACATAGCGCTACATTGTCTTATGACAAGCTAACATAACCTCACTAATTACTAACTTTAATTTGAGCATTTAATTTCTTGCCATTACTTTTAATTCCATTTATTTCTAGCTCATTTTTCATATTGATTTTTCCTTTGCTCACTTGAGCACATATTTTATGTTTATGTCATTTTTCTTTTGCTCATTTGCGCTCATTATTGTATATAAATATATTGCTATCTTGTGTTTGCTTTGTGTTTGTTTTGTGTGAACCAAATGCAAAAGGAGAAAGGACTTAGAATTAGGACTAACCTATGCTTAAAGGAGTTCAAGAGCAACTAGGCCTCATGCCTTTAAAATGCAGAACTTATTGAAGAGCAACTAGGCCTCATGCCTTTAGAATGCTAAAATTCAAAGTTGACCTCAAAGGACTTCTCCTTCAAACTTATTCTTTGTCCATTCCCCTTATTGTGTTGTGAACTTTTTGATGTTTGCTTTTGTGTGATAGGGATCCCATCTTGAGATTATGAAAAGAAAACCATTGTCATGAGTAGCCAAGTTAAGAGACAAGCCAAATGGAGATCCTAGGAGCTTGAGTTCAATTAGTTTGATTGCTTGCTTGTGTGCTAAGTCCAAAGAAAATGAGCATCTTGAGTCATCTCTATGACTTTAAGAAAAGGAACTCCAAGGGTTTATCTTTCCCCTCTTATCTTTGTATGCCTTAGGACTAGCCCTTCCCTTATCTTTGTTTCAAATTAGAAACCTAGGCCTTAAGCCTTTGATTTTCAAACTCTTTTCATAAATACTCATTGTTAATAAACGTTAATCCCCACTTTGACTTCATTTTGTAAATAAATTAACTTGTAAATATAACTCATTTTAAGTTGTTTTGTGGTTCCAATGGCCACCTTATTAAAACTTTTCAAAAACATTAGCCATAGGTTTGAGTTATCATAGTGGTTGATGTCAATCTCACCTCATCCTTAGTGGTTGGATTATAAGTCTTCCATGCTTATTATAGGGTTATCCCCTCACTAGCATGTTGAAGCCTTCCTCACATGGTGGATTGTTGGTTTAGGTAGAGTTTTCTCCCTTTGATAACGAAATACCTTAAGGCTTTTGGTTAAATCAATTCACCAATCTTTGAGATTTTTACCCCGAACTACAAGGTTTTGATCCTCCTTTGTGATGGTACGTAGGCAATGGGTTCATCCATTCAAACAACAAAATTTGTAAATATAATCTATTCTCTTCTCATCCCCCTAATCTTTTTGTACAAATATTTTCACAAATACCAATCTACAACACATATTTGCAAAAAGGGTTCCCTTAGAGTACTAAGGATGTTTTGGGTGCGTAAAACCTTCCCATTTCATAACCAGCCCCTTACCAAGATCTCTGACATTTTTATTAGTTTTTGATTTGGAAAACTTCTTACTTGGCTTTTGTTTGCTTGTTAGCCTTTCCTTTGGACAAATAAAAGTGTGGTGGCGACTCGAATTGTATGTTGACTTTTGGTTTAGTCAATAAACCTAAAAGTAACGAAAACCCCGCTACAGACTGGTCCACCTTCAACCATCACCAAAACGAAAAAGCAAGACGTGGATTTAAAGAAAAAATGCTCAAGAGCTCGAATTTGGCCTCAATTTTGTCTAACTCCAAGTATATAGGAAGATACAGGGAGTTGAATTTTGAGGATCATGATCTGAGTTGCTTCGATTTGACCTCTAAGTAACTCAATCTTGTTGCCTACATTGGTAGGACTTCATACAACCAAAAATAAACAAGAATATTGGAGAAATAAGAGAGAATCGAAGAGTGGAAAAATCTTGAAATTCACCTCCAATGGAGCTTCAGATTGGCACGATCTTGCTCTCAATTATGCTTGGCCTTGCTTCAGATGCTTGATGGAATAGAAATGCATCAAGGAAAGGGATAGACTCTTGGAGTTTCAGTCTCAAAAATAGTGGGAGATTCAAACTCGATTTTCAAATAAAATCTTCAAGCTTATCCTTTAATGGTGAGGGTTTAGGGTTGCTGAATCAAAGTTGGTGCATGAGGTTCCTATTTCTGAGCAAGAGAGCTTCTATTTATAGGCCAATGTTAATGATATTTGCACACTTCCATTTTTGGCAAAATTTGAAAATCTCTCTTGCATGCTTGCATAGGCAGGTGATAGGCTCATCAAGTGATGCACCAAGGTCCAAAAATGAGAGTAAGCCATGCTGAAATCATGTTCTGAAGCCATGCATTCGTGTATGAAAAGTGGAACTTCAAATCTTCCAAATGGTCCTTCAACTTTAAGCCATGCGCAAGTGCATTATACTTTGTCCAAATGAGATAATTTTAGACTTTTTGGAAAGGTTAGATCAATAAGAATAACTTTCATGTTGAACACCTTTTCATTTGAAGCTTGGATCATAATGAAGTTTGAGGTGGAAGTTTGGAAAATCAAACATATCAAAAAGTACCAAGTCATATGTTCACTTCTTCCACCTTGAATAACTTTTCCTATGGGTTTCAAATGAGAAAAGTTCCTTCATAAAAGTTATATCTCTTTCAAATACCTTAAATTTGGTTACAAATTTGACCTCATTTGGATTTAGCATGAAGGAGTTATGCATTTTATAAGTTGAGGAAAATCACTTGTTCAATGGTATTGCCCCAAAATGACCTATAATGTTTCCTCTTGGAACATGCATTTGCAAGTTGAATTTGCACTTCCTACAAACATAAAGTTTAAGTATATATCTTTAGTTTTATTATTGAATTTGAATATATTTCATATCATACAAAATGAGCAAGTTATGATCTTGGGAAGTTGACCTCCAAATTAGGGTTTAGACAAAATGACCTATAATCTTTCACCATAAAAAATGACTTTCCAAGCAAAACTAGATCTTTACCTCAACATGAAAGTTGTTTGGAATGTAACTTAGATTAACTTTTCTATTGGAATTATTTTCATATGATATAAATTGTAATATAGGGTCTAGGGAACCCCAGTTTTTACTAGTTGAATTCCTCTGGTCAACCACCATGAACCAACTTGCTAGCTTGATATTCTCTTGACTTTTGGGACTCATGGAGGATCATATATGCATAATATGATATAATGTGAAGTATCCCTTGAAATATTTGACCAATTAATAAAGAAATTTATTGAAGAAGTCACACAAGATACCTAGATGAGTTAGGGTTTCCAAGGCAAACAAACTTCAAACTCTTGATGATTTCTTGATCAAAATAACATGTGAAGATCATGGGGATCCATATATGATACTTAGAGCCATAATAAATGAATTCTTGATTGAGCTCCTTGCATTGAGGGTCTCAAACCCTAGATATGAGCTTGATAGAGCATAGGTGAGCATGTGCACTACCTACAAAAGAGTTAAACTATGCATTGACATATTTTTGGTATTTTTGTTAGTAAATAATGACAAACAAAGTATGATACAATCAAAAGTGCTTGGTGATCTCTCCCAATGCAAACCCAATGAATGAGGGGTAAGGAAGATGCCAAGGTGTGATCCCAATGTCAATGCATATGATGAGATAGCATAAAGGATCTTAGGGTCAAAATTGGGGTCTTACAGCTTCCCTTATTTAAGGACATTCTAGCTGAGGAGGTGAAGGTTAAAATCTTCGTATCGACTTAGTAGAATGGACTTAAATAACAACATATAGAAACAAATTTTGGTCCCTAAGAGACCTCATGATGCATATGATGTGGATGTTAAAATAATCTCTATGGGGAAAATGTTGCCACAAAGGAAACAGATCTGGAGGGACTAAAAGTCCGTATGAGTACAATGCATTTTGTAAGGAAAACTCACTAGGGAGACAAAGACTCTGGGGGATAAAAAGGGTCGTGCATAGGCCAGGCTACGACTTTAAAACTGCTGGGGGACTCGAGGGGTTCCCCGAAAATAAATCAATGGAAAGACTTAGTCGGAGAATAAAAGGAACATCTGCAAGGGAAACAGGTAGATCAGACCAAAGCTGAAATACTCGAACCAAACAAGGAATGACGGTCTCACTGAGGAAATACGCACTTAGAGTCAATTGGGGAAGAAATAATCTTCAACACAGGAGTGACAGAAGTATATTATCCACCACAAATTACTGGGTAAGGAGATAACAAAATCTGTCAGAGAGTACATCCGTTACCGGTTAGGGTAAACATATCAAGGATGACTCACTGAGGAAAGAACCAAATCAAATAGGATTTACAACTACCGGTTACTGGGAAAAAGACCACAAAGAAAGAGACTATTTGTCACTGGCTAAGGTGAATATATCAAGGATAGACTCAAAGGGAAGAAATCCGTCATTGATTAAGCTGAGCATATCAAGGATAGACTCACCTGGGGACATTAGGAAGAATATCCGTTACCGGTTAGGGTAAACATTTCAAGGATAAACTACCTGAAAAAAAGAGGTAAGAATTATATCTATTGGCTACTAGATAGAATACCGGAGAGAGAATATTTGTCATCGGTTAAGATGAACATATCAAGGATAGACTCCGAGGAGAGTAATAAGAATTACATCTATCAGTTACTGGATAGAATACTGGAGAGAGAATATCTGTCATCAGTTAATATGAACATATCAAGGATAGACTCTGAGGGGAGAAATAGGAATTACATCTATCAGTTACTGGATAGAATACCGGAGAGAGAATATCCGTCATCAGTTAAGATGAACATATCAAGGATAGTCTCTGCAAAAGGGGAAGCAGGATTTACAACTACCAGTTACTGGGCAGAAGACCATAAAGAAGAGGAAATCTGTCACCGGTTAGGATGAACATATCAAGGATTAACCTTCTGGGAAACAAAATAGGGATTACAACTACCTTTTTACTGGGTAGAATACCAAAACCAGAATATCCGTCATCGGTTAATATGAACATATCAAGGAGAAACTCATAAGGGAAAAAGTATTCATCATCGGTTAAGATGAACATATCAAGTATAAACTTCCTGGGAGATGTGAAAAAGAATCCGCTGGGGAGAAAAGGTTACTTTTGCCGGGTATTGGGGCAGAAGTGAAATACTTGTAAATTAAGAAGAATGTTACCAATTATTAGGTAATAGACTTCCAGGGGACCAAAAGCATCTCTCTAGGTAAGATCTAGAAAGAAACAGTCAATCAAAGACTCAACCCAATGAGGATATAACTCAGGGGGAGTGATTCCATCCAAATAATCAACTGGGGAGGAAACTAAAATAATGATCATCCACGAGAAAATAACTCAGTGGGGAATGAGAAAGGTTAAATTCTTTCTGCTTAAGGGGATGACACTCTACAATTGAAAGAGGACAGACACACCAAATCTGCGTGGGGGAAAGAATACCACCGTAGCAGAGGATTAGAGAAACAGTGAATCACAAAGTGAATTATTAATGCAATGATGAAATCTATGAATGTATATGTATATGTATACGTATATGTATATATGATGATTATGCTGACAAAACGATCACAAAGGATACAAATGTTACTAGTCTATATCACTAATACAATACTCATCCAATCCTCACATGAGGGAAGCATCTGCAGGAGAGAAAGAGTTTCAAAGGAATCGACAAGAATCATTTATCCCAACGGCTTAACCCTGGCTGGGAACAAGGAAAAGGTTTGCCTAAAATCCGCACTATCAACTTTGCGGAGAATTTTAGGTCAATACCATATCAAATGGGAGACAACCTTATAGAGGATCGAAAATACTGCTCAAGAAATCAGGGCTAACAGGGGTCAGGGACAACTCCGCTGGCGACTTGAGGGGAAACAAAATTTGTTGAATCTATCCAACCTGCTGCGATAATGCGCTTACAACTCGAGGGAGGCAATTACGAACTCAGCTGAGAAAACCAACAAAACTCGGCAGGAGATGCTGAAATGTTGGGGAAGAAATAGAGATCACACCAACTGCTTGGGATAAACCAACAATGTTTCGCATTTTAGGGCTTACCTGTTCTCGGACCGCTGTGAACATCCTTTAAATGAAATTGATTGCTCTTTAAGAAGTAATTGCTTTTATTATTTAAGAAAACATGATTTTTTATTTTAAATTTTTAATTTCAAAAATGATCATATTAAAATTTAATTCTATTTAGCTGAATAAATAAGAGTAGAAACAATTGGATAAAAATCTCAACTTTATTTAATAGGATGGTAGTCTGTAAATGACAAGACTCCATAGATCTTTAGAAAAGTTGAAAAATGGCAATTTGAATGGAAAAAGGCTACATTGAATACAATGATCACTAATTCTTCTACCACCTTCAATATCCACTGTGCTCTTGGCTTTGGTTGAAGATGAATCAGAACCAAACGTTGTGCTCAAGAAAGCCTTCAAGAATGGAGATCAACAGGATGCAGTTACTTGCCATAATCCCTAATTTTTGCATAAATTTCCCCAAGGTGGGGTACTCAATTCATCGGGATAATTTTTCTGTTTTATGTCTCTAACTTTTGCCTGGATCTCCCTTTCGGGTTTTCAATCCACCGAGACGCTCATTTTTGCCTAAGCCTCCCTTTCGGGTTTTCAACTTAGCGAGGTGTTATTTTTTTAGGCGAAGTATTTCTTGACTGCATCAACATTCATAGGACGTGTGAACTCTTCACCATCCATAATTGTGATAATCAAAGCACCGCATGAAAAGGCTCTCTTAACAACATATGTGCCTTCATAATTAGGAGCCCATTTGCCCCTAAAATCTGGTTTGAAAGATAGAATTTTCTTGAGCACAAGGTCACCTTCTCTGAATACACGAGGCATGACCTTCTTATCAAAAGCTTTCTTCATTCTCTACTGATATAACTGACCATGACACATGGTAGTTAACCTATTCTCTTCCATCAAATTCAGTTGGTCATACCTGGTTTAACACCATTCAGCCTCAGTCAACTTGGCTTCCATCAAGACGCACAGTGATGGGATCTCAACCTCTACCGGGAGCATAACTTCCATGCCATAAACAAGTGAGAAAGGGGTTGCCCTTGTTGAAGTGCAGATGGATGTACGGTACCCATGCATAGCAAATGGGAGTATCTGATGCCAATATTTGTACGTCACAACCATCTTCTAAATGATTTTCTTAATGTTCTTGTTTGCAGTTTCAACAACCCCATTCATCTTAGGTCTGTAGGGAGAAGAATTATGATGTGCAATTTTGAAGTCTTTGCAAAGAGCTTCCACCATATTATTATTCAAGTTCGATCTATTATTAGTAATGATCTTACTTGGCACACCATATCGGCATATAATCTAATTCTTGATAAACCTTATAACAACCTGCTTGGTTACATTCGCATACGATGCCGCTTCAATCCACTTTGTGAAGTAGTCAATAGCCACCAAAATGAATACCAAAGGAACCTTCATGAACTTCAGTAATCAATAAATCGGTTTCGTGTCTATCCACGCATCTGATCAGAACCATATCGAAGTTTCTCTTGTCCAACACATCACCATTCAGGTAGAAGTTGTCGGCTAATCTTCTCAAAGTCTTCTTATCTTTCAGAGATGCCTCAGGAGGGTAAATCTGACTTTGGAGAAAACACTTGATATCATAATACCACGGCTTCTCATCCTTGATCTCTTCAACAACAAACACATGAGCTGGCCTATCAAGACGCATCACAGTCAAATTGGGAACTTCATTCCAATATTTCACCATAATCATTGAAGCCAATATTGTAAGAGCATCTACCACCCGTTTTCATCTCGCGGGATATGATGAAACTCAACCTTTGTAAAGAAAGTTGAAATCCTCCTCGCATAATCTCTATATGGTATCAAACCGGGTTGGTTCGTCTCCCATTCACCTTTGATCTGATTCACAACCAAAGTTGAATCTCCATAGACGTCTAAATACTTGATTTTGAGATCAATGGCATCTTCAATCCCCATAATGAAAGCTTCATACTCAGCCATATTATTTGTGCACTTGAAAGTCAATCTAGATGTAAATGGAAAATGGGTGCCTTGAGGAGTAATAATCAATGCCCCAATTCCATTACCATACTAATTAACAGCTCCATCAAATACCATGCCCCAATAGGAACCATGTTATGGCCCTTCTTCAAGCAATGGTTCATTATAATCTTTCATTTTCAAGTATAAGATCTCTTCATCAGGGAAATCATATTGTACTGAATGATAGTCTTCAATAGGTTGATGTGCCAAATGGTCAGCCAAGACACTACCTTTAATTGCCTTCTAAGATCGATATTCAATAGCATACTCTGATAACAGTATCTGCCAATGGGCAATCCTCCCAGTTAAAGCAGGCTTCTCAAAAATATACTTGATTGGATCCATTTTGGATATCAACCAAGTGGTATGATTCAACATACACTGACGCAGACACTTAGCAGCCCAAGCCAATGCGTAACAAGTCTTTTCTAGCATAGAATACTGAGTCTCACAATCGGTGAATTTCTTACTGAGGTAGTAAATAGCATATTATTTCTTTCCAGTTTCATCTTCCTGACCAAGAACATAACCCATACTATCTTCGAGCATAGTCAAATACATGATCAACGGTCTTCCTTCAACATATGGAGACAAAATCAGTGGCTCAAAAAGATACTCTTTGATACTGTCAAAAGCTTTCTAGCAATCCTCGACCCAATCACAAGACCGATCTTTCTAAAGAAGCTTGAATATAGGTGCACATATGGAAGTCATGTGCAAAATGAATCTTGAGATATAATTCAAGCGGCCGAGAAAATCTCTGACTTGCTTCTCAGTTTTGGGCGCATGCATCTCTCGTATTGCTTTGGCCTTGGCAGAATCAACTTCAATACCTTTCTTGCTGACAATAAAGCCTAACAACTTACCAGAACGAACACCAAATGTACATTTATTGGGATTCAAGCGGAGTTTGTACTTTCTCAAACACTGGAATAACTTCAACAAATGCTCGACATGCTCTTCTTCATCACTGGATTTAGCAATCATATCATCAACATAGACCTCGATCTCCTTATGCATCATATCATGAAAAAGAGTGGTCATTGCTCTCTGGTAAGTTGCACCAACATTCTTTAAACCAAAAGGAATCACTCTATAACAGAATGTGACCTAAGGTGTAATGAATGTGGTCTTCTCCATATATTTGGGTGCCATCTTAATCTGATTATATCCAGAAAATCCATCCATAAACGAAAAGACTTTGAATTTAGCTGTATTATATACCAACATATCAATGTGTGGCAGAGGAAAATCATCTTTTGGAATGACTTTATTTAAATCTCTATAATTGATGCACATACAAACTTTTCCATCATTCTTCGGAACATGCACAATATTGGCCACCCACTGCGGATACTCAGCAGTAACAAGGAAACCGACATCGATCTGCTTTTGCACTTCTTCTTTGATTTTCACTACCATATCAGGATGAGTCCTCCTCAGCTTCTTCTTGACTGGCAGGCATTTTGGCTTCAACAGCAATCTATGCTCCACAATCTCAGAATTCAAACCAGGCATGTCTTAATAGGACTAAGCAAACACATCTGAATACTCTCGAAAAAGATCAATCAACCCCTTCTTAGCTTATGGACACAGTTGAGATCCAATCTTGACTTCCTTCACATCATCTTCGGAACCCAAGTTGACTAACTCAATCTTCTCTTTGAAGGGCTGAATGGCTTTTTCCTCGTGCTCAAGTAGACGAGATAATTCATCAGACACTTCTTCATCACTTTCTTCCTCAGCCTCAAACACAGGGAATTCAAACTTTAGAGAAGGAGTAGGATCATTGTATTCAATGGGTTTAGAAACCAACCTGCATAATGATTTGATATTTTGATTTTAGAGAAGTGAATTGTGACCAAATATTATGCAGATGGACAGTTATTATTCATTTATTTATGTTTTTTTGTGATTACATTTTCAGAAAAGCAAAAAGTAAAACATCATAGATGTGGATGAATAGAATTGCATTTTATTAATGATCAAATTGAAAGATGCCTGACAATGTTCACTTTTCCCTTAGGCATAGGAGAAGGATTTTCAAAAATAATAAAACAATTACTTAGAGCGATGAACAATAACAGGAACATCGACAGTGATCCAATTGTTGCAAGCTCTTCCATGCGTCACAAAATTGGTGCAGTCTTCTTCATCTTCCTCAATCACTACAGTTGAGTATTCTTCATTACCATAGATGAACCCTCCACTACGGAAACTAGGTTGCACATCTTCAACTTTCACTACAGACGACCCTTGCTGAAATCCCAAACCATCACCATTTTTGTTCTCGGCGACCTCTACCATCCGGCCCCACTGATCAGAACTACCATCTTTAACAATCTTATGAGTGTCTTTAAAAGAGGACATAAGTGCCCCAGCTCTCTTTTCTTCAGTAATAGATAGAGCATGGAGCGGAGTTCCAATCTCATCCTCAGCTTCAACATTGAGAAAGATGACAAATGACTCACCAACATCGCTTTCTCTCCACCCATAATGATGAGCTTACCATTCTTCACGAATTTCAATTTCTGATGCAGAGTGGACGTTATAGCTCCTGCCTCATGTATTCATGGTCTTCCTAACAAGAAGCTATAGGCCGGGTGGATATTCATTACCTAGAAAGTAATTTGGAAATCACTCGGACCTATCTTTACTGGAAGGTCCACTTCTTTAATAACCGTCTTGCGAGAACCATCAAAAGCTTTGACAATCACGCCAATGTACCTCATAGGAGCGCCTTGGTACGATAATCTTGATAAAGTTGACTTGGGGAGTACATTCAATGAAGAAACGGTATCAACCAATACATTGTACATCGCATCCTCCTTACAATTCATTGATATGTGTAGTGTCATATTGTGATTTTTGCCCTCCTCTGGGAGTTCTTCATCACAGAAGCTCAGATTATTGCAGGAAGTAATGTTAGCCACAATATGGTCGAATTGATCCACAGTTACAACATGCTCTACATAAGCTTGCTCCAATACTTTCTACAATGCTTCTCTGTGCGCTTCAGAACTCATGAGCAGAGACAACACTGAAATCTTAGAAGGAGTCTGGAGTAGCTTCTCCATCACATTGAATTCACTCTTTTTTATCAAACGAAGAACCTCATCATCATCATTCGGATTCAAACTGTTGGATTCACCAGACTGACACTTTGGAGCACTAACCGGATTTTCTACAAGCACTTCAACCTTCTTACCAACATCCTCTATATCCTTCGGGAAAACGGGACCAAAAACATGACCGCTACGGGTCACCTTCGTTATGTCGGCAATATTCACAACAGAATTAGTCGTAGGCAACGGAACCTCTTGACTATTCTCTAACATCGTTGCATTGTACTGGTATGGAATAACTTTATCGGATGCATACAGGACTGAGCCTGCTAACCGTATCACTAATGGTGATACTGATCTGTTGACGTTGTTACTGCTGCTGCTATCGAACTGAATTACCACCCGCTCAGGGGTATTAAAGACTGGCACTATTACGTTGACATCATCTATATCTCTTGATTGTTAAATCTGGATTACATTCCCATCCATCAACTTCTGGATATCTCTCTTGACAATCGAACAACCCACGGGGGTTTACACTACAAATCGCACACCCGACATGGTAATGCTCACAAACACTAATAGTACACAGGGTCTTATGAATTTCCACCAAAGATCGACGAATACGTCGCACATCAAACACTCGGAAACTCCCTGGACAACCATCTACCATATTAATAGAGGGATTACCATGAGCATGCAATAGGTTAGCTTTCACATTTGGCGCACGGTCCTCAAAGGACACCACCCACTCTTCACAAGCTTATGGACCTTGTATTTCAATGGGTAGAAGTCTCAATTTCATGGCCAGGAGCCCCTTGATGAAAGGCACAACGGAGTTCTGGCTTGTACCACCTTTGTACCCCTAAATTCGCCCTCCCCTTTCTCACCTATGTATCTAATCACTTGATCAAGAGATGACTTACATACATCCATGACTCATCTACATGCATCATTCCTCATGGATTCAAAAGAAACTTGGGCCCAGGAAGCTAGGGCTCACACAGGTATCAAAGTCCAAAGGCATGGTTTGATTCACGTCATCAGCATGGGGGATGTGAAACCCTAACAATGGTGGTGAAGGTTTGACTTCAACAAAGTTGTGACTAGACAACCTGGGGCATTCAAAACCCTAATTTCTCAAGGCAGGATCTCTTGGAGCTTCCCTAGGCCTCATCTTGGTCTCCAAAGCCCTAATCAGGAGATGGTGATCAGATGAACTTGGTGGCTTGATTGTGTACCTTTCTTGGAGAATTGGTTTTAGTTCAAAGTCAATGGTGTTATTCATTTGGTTTTGGACATATCTTGGATCCTGGTCATCTGAGCATTCAAACCGCATGTGTTTCAAGCCACTTGTTGGTCATGCCATTGGTTCATGGGCACTTTATCAAAACCCTAGCCTTGTGGTCTCATTTGATGGCTTTGTTCATGTACATTGTTAGTCAAGTTATTTTTCAAAAGTCCAACATCCAAGTCATAAAACAAGACAGTTTGGAAACCAATTTCAATCAATTTTCAAACCATTTCAATCCATTTCATGTCATTTAAACCATTACATACGATTCCATACAAGACAATACAAATTTGACATTTTGACCAAACTGTTGACTTTGGTCAACAATTGACTTTTTGGTCAACTTTGACCAAAGTCAACCCAAAACCTAAGGCCCTAAATTTTCACCCTAATCAATAAACCATTGTCCATTTAAAAGAAAATACCCAAAAAATGAAGTTTTGACCAATTGTTGACTTTGGTCAACAGTTGACTTTTTGTCAGCTTTGACCAAAGTCAACCTCACCATTTTTATTACCATCAAAAACCTAATCTAACCCATTTGTCCTTGATGCTTCATTCAAAGGTTTTGATTTTGATATACTTGTGTTTGGTTTCTTCATTTTTAAGTAATTTGGCTCATTATCAATCTCATGTCCACCATGCCATATGTGTTGTTGCACCTCCCACCCTAACTCCATCTGGCCAAACATGTCCTGCAACCACATAAACATGGCCTGGGATATCTTGAAGTGCACCATGAAGCCTAACTGAATCCAAAACTCAGCAAGAAGGAAAAGCTCACCAGGGCTGCAGGCACATGAACCTTGTCCTGCCTTGCTTGTTGCTGTTGCCAATGCAAAATCCACACATCATGTTTATGCCCACAAACCAATGCCTAGCCTCATGTGTAGAATCACAATACCCTGCAGCCTATACAGCAGACCATAACCCTGCAGTGAATATGCATTAACATACAACGTTCTTGCCAGCATCATTTCTGCAATGAATATGGTGGTTCAAAGAAAGGACCAATTGTAGAATCCTCCTGCAGCAGTTGGAAAACCATAGCATTGTATCATCAAGTAATGGTCTTTTAATCATAAGCATATCAGTCCAATTCAGCTAACATTCACAACAGCCAGCCAATGCTAATTGACCAGCCACAACCTAGTAACGTACATGTGGGAACACTGCTATGCAAAACCAGACCAAGGTTGAACTTAAGGGAAGGTAAATACGTGGATAAGGTGTGCTGCAGAATGGAGCAACATTAAACCTGCAATCATCAACATAATTCCCCATTGGAAGCATATGCTGCTAACTCAACCCATAAGCCCAGCTTGCCTTGCCATACTATGATTGTACCCACCTGCATCAAGCCAAATTACCATAGCTTGCTGTAGTAATCCAAGTGAAAGCATGTCAAACCAGTGAAGTTGAAAAGAAGAACCTGCTACCAGTTGCAACCATCATGCATCAACACCACAGTCAATTGAGCCTACAACCTTGCAATCAATCCAGACCTGCTACAAAACAATGGTTATCAATATCCACTGCAATGCAAGCTCAAACAAGTCTACAAAGTGCCTACTGCTACAAAAGCCATGACGAAACAGTTCATGCTACACAACACCAAAATAGCATACCAGGTCATGAAACTAACCAAGTGCAAAGGCATAACATAATCCTACAAAACCAACGCATTCAAGAAATTCAGTCATGGAAATAACGAGCCATCACATAGCACTATCAACCTAGCATCATCACATCATACACCTGCAATAAAGC
Source organism: Lathyrus oleraceus (assembly GCF_024323335.1). Classification (NCBI taxonomy): domain Eukaryota; kingdom Viridiplantae; phylum Streptophyta; class Magnoliopsida; order Fabales; family Fabaceae; genus Lathyrus; species Lathyrus oleraceus. The sequence goes on from NC_066585.1 coordinate 341,042,320, forward strand.
ATACCTGTTGCAGCCAGTCATATCATGACAACAACATTATCATACAAACTGCATCATAAATACCAAATCATAGAAAGACACAGCAGGATACTTCATCAAGGAAGCAAATGCTAAACAATACAGGGTGTGAAGTTTGAATCCATACCATACACACTTGAAACCACTGCCTGCATGATAAACTTGAAGCATGGGTTGAAAATACCAGCTGCACTCACCTTCAACCCAATGCCAGGACATGATGTGTGAAATACATTGGTTTTTCCTCCTGCAAGCCACAAGAAAGATTACAACATGAGCTCACAAGCAGGATATAACCAATCAATTCCAATCCATTTCCAACTCAAGCACATGGTTGTTACCTTGCATTTCAATGAGAAAACCAGACTTAGCAACTTACGACATGCTAAACTGGAAGAAGGATTCAACATAATATGCAAGTGTGGAGCAGTAGTGCATCTTCACAACTGTGACACACCTCAAAGCCAAACTTGTCCAAGCCTGCATCAAGATGCTTCCCCTGTCAGTTATGGATAAACCTTGATTTGAACATGATTTGCCATTGCAAGGCCCTTTCAAGTATGCTGCAGCAAAACCAATGAGAACAAGGCATCGAATACAAACAGTAAAATTAAACTCATGAAACATTAAACTAAAGCATCACATTCATCATTTCAAAATATAAACCAAATACAATTACCAGTTCAGAAGGTTACTTTTGACCTAAGGACCTGATCTCCTAACTCCGATTTAAAATGTCACATGCTATAGCCAGTTGGAGTATCAAAGCCATCAGCTTCATACCAAAGCCATTACACCTCATTTCAAGCCAAGCTAAACCATTCAAATACACTTGCAACTTGGACAAAAAGTCACCACTTAACTTTCTCCACTTAAAAGCCACTTGTAACAGCCAGTTAGAATTCTTTTCATTCATTCATTGATCAATTAAAAAACCAACTTAGTTGACTGAGTTGATTCTAACTAACTGAGTTTCACCATGAACTCAGTGAGTTGAATGCAACTAATTCCTAACCTGAATATAACAGACTCCAATCCTAACTCCAAGCCTAAACACTTCCAAGCCTAAACTCTATTTAAACAATTGATCACTCTCATTTTCATCACCTTTTGAACCTTGCGAATTTGTGCACTCTCTCTGCAACCTCTCTCATCACCCTCACCAAAGCTCTCTTATTCTCTCACAGAAAAGCGATTGAAGCTTCACATTAAAGCTTCAATTTAGCTTGAGCTAAACCACTTCACTCTCACTCTATTATCAAAGTTCCAGAAGAAGAAGAAGAAGGAGACGAAAAGAAGAAGAAGAAGGAAGAATCAAGATCAGAAAACTTACCGGCGAATTCTCCGATCATCTTCTCCTGTATGTCATTTACAATTCATTGTTGTTTTCTTGCTTTGAGCGTACCAGAGCGTAGCATTAAGGATAAGGAGTGAAATCCCTATGATGTTAGAGGTTGATTTAGGGTAAGCGCCATTTAATTGGACTTTGAGAGGCTAGGGTTCTTCCTTTGTTAGGCTCGATTCAACCAATCCATTGATCGTTGCTCAAATTCCTTGCCATAGGCGTATCCGGCGTATCATTATGTTTAAATTGGTGGTGGTGGTTAGTTAGAAGCCAACACCGGTGCCGATGACGGACGCCGGTGTGGCGGCTCACGGTGGAAGGACGGTGAGATAGAGTTGAGAGGTTGGGCGCGTATTGAAAGTCAGTTTGAGTCTGTTGACTTGAACAAGTCAACAGAATTGAGGATTTAGGCTCTGTATGTTCAAGCCCATAGAATTCTGTTTCATACACCACCGGTGACAATACACCCCCATTGGTTAGTAAAGTAAGTGAGATTTGGGCTTAGCCAAGCCCATTAGTCTTTTTGCTGATTCACACTGCATTTTGCTAACATACCCCCCTGTTTGAAACGCTTGGTGAAGCACTGGGCTCAGACGACCCATTTCCAAATTCGCTATGTGCACCCCCTTTTTTTGGATTTCTATGGCTGTACAAAAACCAGTGATGGGCTCAGCTGGCAGCCCAATAATCTGAATTCAATCCACACCCCTTTTAACAATTACACCCCTGTTTCCAATTTTATTTGTTTTCTTTGATTTTCTTTTATTGTTTTGCATTTTTATTAGTGATGCGTTGCTTTTCGGAAGTGTACGAACGCGTTAGAGTAATATAAAAGATTGTCGAATCCATAGAGACCAAATGTCAATCTATCGTTATATATTGTTATGATGTTTATCTAAGGTAATCGAAACAGGGTTTTTAAGAGTGCACAATGAAAAATAAAGTATTAAATTAAATTCAATTAATAAAGACAGGCTCAAATGTAATTCACATAATCAATTAATAATCCAAGTACTAACTAATAGAATTACTTATGGGCAGTGTTTCCTACTTTGAAAAGAACCAATTTAACGGGAACTGCCGCTTTCGCGTATTCAGAACCGAGTTGTACTCCCTAATCAAACCCTCTTATTATCACTTATAAAAAGGTGCACATTGCGTTAGAGTAGTAAACCTATTTTTAAGAAATATAGTACCTTGACTAAGTTGAAAATTACTTTGACCTGGATTTCTTAACCAAAAGAGGTTCTCACGAACCAAACTTTAAACTTATAAACGCATCCGAAAATAGCTTTAAAATCACTTTTCTTTTTAAGTTAAAAACTCCTAATGAACTAAACAAATCTCTTTCGTTGTATTTGAAATAGTTAAAAACACCTAAGTTTAGACAGACGTCGGACGGCTTTCGATCTTACCCAACGTAAATTAAGTGCGGGAAAACTTAAGTTGAAAGTCAAAATAGCCCTTAAGTGTTTCTATGAACAATTGTACGGATTATCGGTTCAATTACGATCCTTACATTCTAACCTTTATAGGTTTAGCTAGACATGGTAAAGTAAAGATGCATTTTAATTTAAATAAAAGTAGTGCGAGTGCGGGAAATTAAATAAAAGTAGTGTGGTGCAAGAAGTAAATAAAAGTAGTGCAGTGCGGAAAATAAACGAAGTAAAGGCGGTGCGGGAAAGTAAACAAAGTAAAGGCAGTGCGGGAAATAAATAAAGTAAAGTGCAAGTGCGGGAAAGTAAACAAAGTAAAGGCAGTGCGGGAAATAAATAAAGTAAAGTGCGAGTGCGGGAAAGTAAAGTAGACAAAGGTAAAGCAATAAAACCTGCTCCAATCAGAGGATCGAATAAAGTGTGTAACAGAAATAAAAATGGTGGTAGGATTAACTTCCTTCCAAAGTGCTCCAAACTCGATTACAGACTCGATTACACAGTTGTAGCAACACTCCGATGTGAAGCGATTACCACTTTTACACAATACTGATATATGCCTAGTTGTAACTAAGTTTGGATGAAGAAACAAAATAAAGTCAAGGCTCTATTTATAGGCAAGGAAAATAATGGAAATGACAAGGATGCCCCTAAGTTTGAAAATGGGAGGGAAACATATTATTCTTGTGGCGCCCGCCACAACCTCATGGCGCCCGCCACAAGAGGAAATTATGGCGCCCAATTGGAGATAGTGGGAGATGTGGCAGTTGAGGAGAAGTTGGAACTGGAACACGTCATGGTTGGACCCATGGCGCCAGCCACAGTGGGAGACACAAGTGTAAATTGCTGATTTTTAGGATTTTTAGCTCATTTTCACTCCTTTTCTAGATCGCGGCTCCGATTAGACTGAAAACCTGAAAACAAAGAAAAACATAGTAATAACATAACAAAATAACAATAAAACAACTAAAATGCATGCGAAATCGGAGTCGAAAATACGGTGAATTTTAGTGTCATCAAATTCTCCCACACTTAAACCCTTGCTTGTCCTCAAGTAAAACACTTAAAAGATCAAAGAAGAAAAACCGGTGTCAACGAGTGATTCGGGCTAGAAAGGCTTCTAAGTTCAAGTCGGGATGCAATGATAAGTACTAACTGAGTGAACTAAGGGTATCGTGATGACACTTATCCGCAGACACAGACATAAACTCCATTCCTATATTAACCAACCCATATTATCCCACAAAACCAAGGCCTACCTCTTCATCTCTTTTTGGGTCCTTTTCATTCAAGCGCAATCACATTAAGCCCGTTATCCGTACATGCTTCATAGCAGAGTGACCAGTTAGTGATTTTGATCCTACACATGGGGTTTCTGGCACATAAATCTGTGTAAACCCTTTTATTTGACCCAAATACAGTTGTGGGGGATCGGATCGTAATCCGCCCTACCGAGTTCAGCGTCAGATACCTCTGAACCAACTAACAGCGGGTGAGTTTTTTTTCTTTTTCTTTTTCTTTTGCAGCAAATTTTTACAACTTTTTGGTTTAAATGACTTTGTGAGGGTAACCTATCCCGGAGTTGCCTTTTTCTTTTATTTATTTCACTGGATCATTCACTTATGTTCATCGGTCCCCTACGTAGAGGATGCTTAGGCCGGAGCTGACTGCTGGAATAAACTACTGAGGACTATATTGAAATGATAATTAAGGCCATGGTATATGGGGTTTCGGGAGTGATTCCTATATTCATGAAGTCTATGGTGCTAAAATGATACTGATGTTTCAAAAAGTTCTCCCAAGTCACCACATCCTAACTCAAACCTCTCTTAAAGCTCAAAAAACTTTCAGAATAACACCGTTTTCTTTTGCAAAAAAATTTGGTAGGGCTAAAGGAATGGGGAGATTAGGATGTACTAAAGATACATTATACTGGTGACTCGTCAGACACATGCATTTTCTAAAACACTCTAACTAAAAGCAAAATAAAACAAAGTAAACAACTAAAAAGCAATAAAAATAAACAATCTAACTAAAAGCAACAAAGAAAAATAGAAAGCGATAAAATCTCCTCCCACACTTAAATCGAACATTGTCCCCAATGTTTCGAAATAAGATAAGGGGAGAGTAACCTGTCACACTACTGCTGACCATTGGTTCCTTCGCTATCCTGAGGTGGACGACGGGATCTGCTGCGACGACGGTCTCTCTAATCCATCCTGGCCGATAAGGCATCCTGAGCAGTCCTCACCTCTCGAAGGTTGCCTAAAATGGAACCCTGAGTGGCCTCCATCAGTGCAAAATGCTCACAGTGGTAGTTCCGCTGACGGGATTGCTCGTTTGTGATCGCAAGCTGAGTATGTGCAACAGTCGTATAGGATCGATCTGTCCTCCGTTGCGATTCTTGCATGAAGCTCATGTTGTCCGCCAATTGTTGTTGAATGGTAGAGAGTAGGTCATCACGCCTTTGTTCTCTAGCCATGTGTTCGCGCCACATCTCTTCAGTAATATAGAATCCAAGAGCAGAACCTGCAAAAGAAGAAGATGGTGCGGTGTATGGTGGTGAAGGGTGACGGGGGGACACATGAGGTATGAGAGATTACTCTCTCCGATCAAACTCTTCATCGGTGTCATGTCCCTCTTCATCAGGAACATTAGGAGGAAGTGGACCTAAAACAGGTGGAGCATCTAAAACATAGGTCCAGTTCCTTTCATTACGTACATCAGTACGTCTAGTGCACGGTAAGACAACATATGGGATAGCTATACCATGAATCATAAGCACATAACCTCCCTCTCTTCTCACTCGGCACAATTTCATATCTCTCATAAATTTAAGGTTGATTGTGCGAGGAGCTAAGGGAGCTAAGGTAGCTATCTCATTGTGCGAGGAGCTAAGGGAGCTAAGGTAGCTATCTCATAAATGGGACCGAATTAATCCTCCTATTTGTGAGGCTTCCTTGTAAAAATAGAAGCTCCCGAGCATTAACCTTGTTTTGATTCTCCCGGCCAAAAATAGTACATGCCAACAAATATCTAAAAACTTTGATGGTCAAGTTATGGATGGTCGAGGCAAGAATTCCTTCAAAAGAATTTATTGAAGTATTATACAATCTCTGCCAGAAGGAAAACACCTCGACCGACCAATCTGAATCTAAAGGCACCTCACAAATAGCACCTTCCCCGTGAGGAATTCCTAACAAACCTGCTAGTTCGTTGGTACTAAACTCATACTCAACAGCAAACATTCGAAATTTAACAGTACCAACTGTACTAGCAGTGTTAGGACTGAAAATATAAATTAAAGAACTTAAAAACTCGACTGTCAGTCGCTCATAGGTAGGCTCTCTGTTTAAAAAGATAATGTGAAAGCCTAAAAATTCTAACAAATGAAAAACACTGTGGTAGATACCCAAAGTATAAAGACAGTTATCATCCATGTACCTCGTCGGGAGAATTTCCCGATTTTGCAATCTTTCAATAATCCTTCTCTGCCTATCCCCAGGTTTCCCTTCACGAAGAATATATCCGTTGAACTCCATTATTTTTCTCTTTGAATGTGTTGAAGAATATGAAAATGGGTTTATATATATAGGATGGTAAAGGTGGGATTTTTATGGATATTGATGGATGAAAATTAAAATGGAAGTTGGAAAGGTAAATTGTATGGTGGGAAGATGAGAAATGTAGGAGCTTTTATGGGGTTAAAGGGAGTTTTTGGAAGAGGAAAAAATGGGTTTTGGAAGTTTGAAGGACCAAAAATGGTGAATTATGTGAATCTGCCCCGAGTATACCAGACGCCATGGCGGGCGCCACAGGATCCCTGGAGGGCGCCACAAGAGCAATTGCAGCTGGGCCGAAATTTGAAGATTGGTATGGGCTTCCCCATGCTTTTTTTTGGTCTGGGGGTCCGGATAGCATTTTCATTGTTTTTCCTAATGAAATAAGGCTTGCACAATTTTATGAAAATAAAACTTAAACATTAGACAAATAAATAAATAAATAAATAATACTATTATACTATAATATGATTATAAAGGAAATAAACACACATAATATATATATATATATATATATATATATATATATATATATATATATATATATATATATATATATATATATATATATATATATATATATATATATATATATATATGGAAATATCAAAGTGCTAACATAATTTGAAAATATACCAACTGCGATAATATAAAATAAGTTTGGGAAATGCGAAAAATAATATAAGCATAAATAAGAAAAGGTAAACGAGACGGTAAACTCAAACAGCAGGGGGCTCCTCTGCCTGACTGGATCCACGAAGCACGGCTATCTCCTGACAAAGCTCTGCTATCTCTTGGTACAAACAATCAACCTCAGTAGCATGTGTAAGATCGGATACCGCAATCTATAAAGTAAGGTAAGCCACCTCCTGCCTAAGCTCGGTAATCTCTTTGCGACACTCGACAATCTGCGTGTAGACATTTGGGGTCTGCAAAGATAAATTATTAGAGAGCACAGTAATCATGGGTGAAAGCAGCGTAGGAGTATAATCAGCAACATGAGGGGATCTAGGCTCCTCAACAGTCTCTCCATGACCTTCCAAAGCATAACTCCAGTTAGCTGGGTCATGAACACTGGTCATCATCGGGTCTGGCAGTGTAAAGTAGTATATCGTCTCGCTATCAATCAACAATATGAATTGTCTGGGATTGAAATAGGATCTCCTCATCAATCCTCTGGTCAAGCAGAAATCAATATCTATAGTAGTATGGCCACAGAAAATCCTGAGATGGAGCAGCTTGCGGGATAGGCCTAAGGCAATGGCAATCTGCGTGACAATCCCTCCTATATGAATAACTCTTTCGGATGATCTGGCAACATTGCTAAGGCCACTCATAAGGAAATTCCCACATGCCACAGGGCGTGACTGGGATGCACAGAATAACAAAAATATCTCCTCCTCACTCAGCAGAGTCTCAGCATCTGGTCTTCCAAGAAAGAAGTGCGCCAGTATCATCTGGAAGTACCTCACAGCAGGGTTGTGGATAACCTGGGACAACTGAGTGGAAGGATCCTGACTCCCTCAACCAGAGATATCGCTTCAGAATTTCTCCATTTCCTTACTCAGAAAGTATCCCATCAGCGTCTCAAGGATAGCGTCAGGGGTAGTCTGAAAACCTAATAAGTCACCGAACTCCTTCTGGCTGAAAGAGTACTCAATCCCGAATATCCTGAAACCAACATGTCCATCTGGTCCGGAGTAAGGATCATAATCGAACGAGCTGAGGAACTCCAAAGTCAGGTTCTTGTCGGTGTTGTTCATGTCACCAGCGAATTCATCCCATTGGAGTTGGTGGCATAGGAATCTGATACTTGGCTCAATGCCTAGGGCGTCCATGCAATCCTAGTCCGGATAGTGTGTAGGTGCCATAGGGCGCTGGTAGAGAACTATGCAATGCTCCCTCTGGGCATCATCTCTGAAAGCCACGTGCATGTCATCAAATTTCTGCATCCTGCAAAGGTTAGGGAAAAGGATCCTGAAAACACAAACATTGCAAATGATATTTAGTCCTGACGAAAATATGATTAAAAATAAAATAAAGTAAATAAATGCAAAAAAGTAAAATAAGATAAGAAAATCGTGGGTTGCCTCCCAAGCAGCGCTTGTTTAACGTCGTTAGCTTGAGGATCGGAACTTATACATCTGTCATAGGAATTGGTGGATCTATCAGAGTGTGACTGGAGTAGTCTGTCGGAATGTCTCCTCCTTCATAGAGCTTCAGTCTTTGCCCATTTACAATGAATGGACTACAGGTTTCGTTCTTGATTTCTACATCTCCGAATCTCAGAATCTTAGATACTTTAAAAGGGCCAGTCCATCTTGAACGCAGCTTCCTAGGGAAAAGTCGTAACCTAGAGTTGAACAGGAGAACAGGGTCGCCTATATTGAAATCTTTTTTCACAATTCTTTTGTCATGCCAAGCTTTTGTTCTCTCTTTGTATATTTTGGCATTCACGTAGGCAGATTGCCTGAGTTCTTCCAATTTGTGGATGTCAAGGACACGTTTTTCACCAGCGGTCAGGTAATCCAAATTCAAAGTTTTAATGGCCCAATAGGCCTTATGCTCTAATTCAAAAGGTAAATGATAGGATTTTCCATAGACTAGTTGGTACGGAGTTGTTCCTATAGGGGTTTTGAAAGCGGTTCTGTAGGCCCATAATGCTTCTTGGAGCTTCTGAGACCAGTCTCTTCTAGATATAGAAACAGTTTTTTCTAAAATTTGTTTTATCTCCCTATTGGATACTTCTACTTGGCCACTAGTTTGTGGGTGGAATGGTGTTGCTACTCTATGCCTAACTCCATATTTTCTTAAAATTTTATCATATATTCTCGATATGAAGTGCGATCCTCCATCGCTTATAACTAAACGGGGTGTTCCAAATCTGGGGAATATGTAGTTTTTAAATAACTTGATCACCACTCTAGTGTCGTTTGTGGGTGCAGCTATAGCTTCAATCCACTTAGACACGTAGTCCACATCTACTAAGATATACTTGTTTCCTAAGTATGGTGGGAAAGGTCCTATGAAATCTATACCCCAAACGTCGAAGAGTTCTACTTCTTGAATGTTTCTTAGAGGCATTTCGTCACGTCTTGAAATATTTCTCGTGCGTTGGCATCTATCATATTTGACAATGCAAGCATGGACATCGCACCACATGGTAGGCCAGAATAGGCCAGCTTGAAGAGTCTTGGCGTATGTCTTAGAGTTGCTCGCATGTCCACCATATGGTGCAGAGTGATGATGCTCAATTATACTTTTTACCTCCTCTTCTGGAACGCAACGGCGAAAAATTCCATCTTTACCCCTTTTGAAAAGGAGCGGTTCTTCCCAATAAAATTTTCTTACATCGTTGAAGAACTTCTTCTTCCGGTGGTAGTCAAGATCAGGGGGTATGATATCAGCAGCTAGATAATTAACAAAGTCTGCATGCCATGACACGTTACTTACAGCTAAGGATTTTTGGAAGTGCTCATAAGGGCCTAGGCTATCGTCTTCAATGGTTTCTAGTTTAGCTATCAGCTTATCATAGGCAAAATCATCATTTATGGGTACGAAGTCTGGTTTTAGGTGTTCTAGCCTTGAAAGGTGATCAACTACTACATTTTCAGTGCCTTTTTCATCTCAGATATCTAAATCAAACTCTTGTAGTAACAGAATCCATCGGAGTAACCTGGGCTTGGCATCTTTTTTACTTAATAGGTAACGAATGGCAGCATGATCGGTGTAAACTATAATTTTGGCTCCTACTAGATAAGATCTGAATTTGTCTATAGCAAAAACTACAGCTAGTAGTTCCTTTTCAGTTGTTGCATAGTTAAGTTGGGAAGTGTCTAGGGTTCTAGTGGCATAATAAATCACATGTAATTTTTTATCTTTCCTTTGTCCTAGAACGGCTCCAACGGCATAATCACTAGCGTCACACATTATCTCAAAAGGTTTTGACCAATCAGGGGGTTGCAAGATGGGTGCTGAAATCAACGCTTGCTTTAAAAGATTAAATGCTTCATTACATTTTTCATCGAAAATGAATTCAGCGTCTTTCATTAAAAGGCCAGTTAAAGGTTTAGTTATTTTGGAGAAGTCCTTGATAAAACGCCGGTAGAATCCAGTATGTCCAAGGAAACTTCGAACTTCTCTGATAGTTTTGGGTGGTTTTAGATTCTCTATGACTTCTATCTTAGCTCTATCTACCTCAATACCTTTTTCGGAAACTATATGTCCTAAAACAATCCCTTCGGTGACCATGAAATGACACTTTTCCCAGTTTAGCACAAGGTTCACCTCCACGTATCTCAATAGGATTTTCTCAAGGTTAGCAAGACAATTTTTGAAATCAAATCCATAAACCGAGAAATCATCCATAAATACTTCCATGATACCATCTAGGTAATCTGCAAAGATTGACATCATGGAGCGTTGGAAAGTAGCTGGGGCATTACAGAGACCGAATGGCATTCGTCTGTAGGCAAAAGTTCCAGAAGGGCATGTGAAAGTAGTTTTCTCTTGATCTTCGAGGTGGATAGGTATTTGGAAGAATCCAGAGTATCCATCTAGATAATAGAAGTAAGAGTGTCTGGCTAGACGCTCCAACATCTGGTCTATAAATGGTAAAGGGAAATGATCCTTCCTGGTTGCTTTATTTAACTTTCTGTAGTCTATGCACATCCGCCATCCTCCTTCTATCCGTTTTGCTACATGTTCCCCTTTATCGTTTTGCACTACTGTGATGCCTCCTTTTTAGGTACTACATGCACATGGCTCACCCACTTACTATCCGAGATCTGATAGATTATACCTGCCTCAAGTAGCTTAAGAACTTCTCTTTTAACAACATCACTCATTATAGGGTTTATTCTTCTCTGATGTTCTCTGGAGGGCTTTGAATCTTCTTCGAGCGAAATCTGATGCACGCATACGGGTGGGCTTATACCTTTCAGATCAGAGATATTATATCCTAAGGCTGAGGAATATCTTCGTAAAACATCTAAGAGTTGGTTTGTTTCCTCTTGGCTCAAGGTAGCACTGACTATAACTGGACGGTTCATCTCTTCATCGAGGAACTCATATCTCTGGTTCTTAGGCAGTTCCTTAAGTTAAGTTTGGTTTCTTAGGGCATGGCATAGGATCTAGGGTAAGGGATAAACATTCGTAAAGGTTGTCATCGATGTATGGCTTCTTAAAGTTATCATCTTCCAGTATGAGAGTTGATGGCAACTTAATCGTTTTTAGGATTTCTTCTTGTTCTAATTCCCTAACGCATTCATCAATGATATCTATGGCATAACATGTGTCTCCCATCACAGGTGCCATAAGAAATTTCGAATGTATAAATTCTATCTTCTCGTCACCTACCTCAAAGGTCAACTTTCCTCTCTTGACATCTATTATGGCTCCTGCAGTTGATAAGAATGGTCTACCTAGAAGATTGGTATATCATTATCCTCTTTGATGTCCATGACAACAAAACCAGTAGGGATAAATAACTGACCTATCCTAACAGGGACATCTTCTAATATGCCTATCGGATACTTAACAGATCTATCGGCTAATTGAAGTGACATCTTAGTAGGTTGTAATTCTCCTAAGTTTAACCTCTCACAAACTGCTAAAGGCATTAAGCTCACACTAGCTCCTAAGTCTAGAAAAGCTTTTTCAATGACATGACTTCCCAAAAGACAAGGAATGGAGAAATTTCCAGGATCTTTATCTTTTTTGGCTAACTTATTCTCGGAAATAGAATTGCATTCCAAGGGCTTCGGATCGTCGAGTCTACGTTTGTTGGTAAGGATGTCTTTGAGAAACTTTGCATAAGAAGGTATTTGGGTGATGGCTTCTATGAAAGGGATTTCTATGTGAAGTTTTTCTATAACCTTAATGAATTTCTGATACTGGTTATTGATCTGGTTTTTTTTTAGTCTTTGCGGATATGGTATCGGTGGTTTGTATGGCGGAGGTGGTACATGAGTTTTGTCTTTAGGTTCTTCTCCTTTTTCTTGACCTTCCTGTTTTTCAGATTCCTCTGGTTCCTTTACTTCGTCCGTGGGTTCGGTATATTCCTTAGAAGTTTTGGGTTCACTCAATCTTGAGTTAAATGACTCATCATAAGCGGTCCCACTTCGTAGGGTAATGGCATTGGCTTGTCCTCTCGGATTCTGTTGAGGTTGTCCAGGGAACTGTCCTTCAGGCGTAGTCTGGGGGGCTTGGTTTAAAGCTACCTAAGAGATCTGGGTTTCAAGCATCTTATTGTTGTAATACCCCAAAATTTACCCTTCATTTTTCCTGGAAGCATGGGATTATGTTTTACACTTCATTAGCATCATATTAGGTCATACTCATTGCATACTGCATTAGTGACATAGAGATCAGGTTTTGATCGATCACTCCTTAACAGAAGGAGCTCACACAAAGCAAGATTGAGAATTGGACTTCATTTTCTAAGTATACAAGTCTCAAGGGTCTCAGAGGGGGTCCAAGTATCTTATTATGGTCCTCAGTTCATCAGTGAAGGATTCAAAGCTATCAAAGTGTTCATCTGGATTTAATCCAAAATTAGGGTTTCATGGCTACCTGCAACAGGAAATATTTGGATGGAAGTAGAGGATCTCATCCATGTCATGATTAGATAGGCATCTTGGCCTAGGAAGATTCACAATTATCTCAGAAAGATCCATTGGCAATCAGTGCAATCAATTCTTGATCATTTTGCCCTAAAACTAGGGTTTGGTATAAAATCAGTTTATTTCTGATTCTTTGGGTGAAACTCTTTTCCATTTCCCTCCATATGTCCACAAGGGTCTACATACAAAAAATCAGCTCTTTATTTGAGCTAGAAGTGCTTCAATTGATCAATGGAATCGGGAATCAGACAGTTTGGGAAAAGTCAACTGTGGGGCCAGAAAAGTCAACTCCTGACATTTTGAGAGTGGAATCTCAAAATCCATGCCTAGGGGATCCTACATGTGAAATTTGATCAAGGTTGGATCATGGATTCATCATTTAATCAGGAATTGGAAAAGTTACTTAATTTGGAAATGGTTGACTTTCCATTTAGGGCAAATTTATATGATCGTTGCACTCACTTTAAGCCCATTTTGCATCAAGATAAAAGCTCAATTTGAAAATTTCTCAAACATGAAAGTTGTTCCTCTTGTTCCAAGCTTTCTAGAGATATAAAGTTTGCTCTATTTGGATTAGAATTGAGAAAGTTATGCTTAGTCAAAGTGAGACATTTTTTTAGGACACTTAGAAAAATATCTAAGTCAAAAATCTTCAAAATTTGTCAAGACTTCTTGGCTAATTTTCTTGCACTTCAAGGCATTATTTGAAAATACTTTCTTCACAACAATTGTACCTTGCCAAGTCCTCTTTCACATCCTTTTGGAATCATCTCATTTGGATCCATGGTTTGAGAGATACATTCATTTAAAATGGGCACCATGACTTGATTTTCTAGGCAGATTTGGGTCCTGGCTGACCCAATCAGATTTTCTAAAGCATGCTGCACAAACCAGTCACATTTTTTACCTCTTTTGGCCATGCATTGGACATCCATTCACTTAAGTTTATCCCAAATTAACAACATTTTACACCTCACTTCACACTTTTATTCTTATGGATAAATCACTTATTAAAAAGCCCATGAGAACACCTAATCCATCCTATTTAAGAAGCTAAAACCCTAACCCTGAAGGAGCATTGGAATTTCGTGGCAAGGAGGCAAAGATTCATCACATATCAGATTCCATTCCACTTCTATTTTCCATTAGGTAATCATCTCTTTCATGACCATGTTTTGATATATCTACGCTTGCTTACCATGTTCATCACCATTAATCCTTCCATTTTTCGTATTTCTTTTTCTTATTTAAAATATTTTCTTCGTCCATAAAATTACCCAAAAATATTTTTCACTTTTCTTAACGTTTTATTTAATCTTATATAATTTTTATTTTTGTATTGTTTTAATATTAATATTTTATTTTAATTATTTATTCTAACTGGTCCATTTTAACACACTTTTTTTATTGATTTTATTTTTATGACTTAAAATTATTATTAGAATTTGATTTTTGGGATGAAGGTTGACCACTATCTCATGGTCAACCTGACCTTTTCTTGGAATTTTATTTCACATTTTCAATTTATTTTGGATTTATTTTTGACCTAGTTTGGTTGGTGGACTTTTAATTTGACTTCTGTTTTATTTTAATTAATTCACATATCAATTTTCGTTATTTTTAAAATCCTTTTGGGGGATCATGATGTCCTGACCCCACCTTATGTAGTTTAATTTTTCATAATTTTCTTGATTAATTTACTATTTATTCTTGATTTATTTCTAACCTAGTCTCATTAATCGACTTTTAATTTGACTTCTGTTTTATTTTAATTAATTCACGTATCAATTTTCATTATTTTTAAAATATTTTTGGGGGTTAATTATTTACTAGCCCCAACTTATTTAGTTTAATTTTTCATAATTTTATTGATTAATTTACTATTTATTCTGGATTTATTCCTAACCTAGTCTCATTAATTGACTTTTGGTTTGACCTCTGTTTTATTTTAATTAATTTATGTACCAATTTTCGTTATTTTTAAAATCTTTTTGGGGGATGATGATATACTGACCCCATATTATTTATTTTAATTTTTCATAATTTTCTTGATTAATTTACTATTTATTCTTGATTTATTTTTGACCTAGTCTCATTAATTGACTTTTGGTTTGACCTCTATTTTATTTTAATTAATTTATGTACCAATTTTCGTTATTTTTAAAATCTTTTTGGTGGATGATGATGTACTGACCCCACATCATTTTGTTAAGTGTTTCATAATTTTCTTGATTAATTTTCTATTTATTTGTTATTTTTTAAGTTGACTTGAATTTTCAGTTGACTTCTTTATGATCGATGTTTGACTTAGGGATTGCTTATGGAAATTGAAGAGATCTTTTGATCGTCCCTCGTTCATCTCATATGCCATGTATTAGAGGCATTTTAACTTTATTTTATTTGGTCCTTACCTCATTTCCTGATTAAATTATTCAGTGGACCCTTCGTGTGCATATTTTCATCTGTTTGATTCATCTGTTATCTTTTACACTTGTTTCTCTCATTCATGCTTTCTATTGCTTGATTATTTAACATGTTCATACTCCCATGCATTGTTTAAATGCTCCATTATTTGATTCTTTAGTTTGATTATATATTGTTTATTTATCCGATCTGATTGATAATTGTTGCCTACTTGTATGATGTATGAGGCATATAGTCTTATTGTTTGTTTGCCATGAACAATCCCCATTCATAACAAATGTACCCCTCTTCCATAAAGTGTATAATATTTATTTCTTTATTTCTTTAGTCACCTGTTAATACAAGAATTAAAACGAACATCCGATAACCATTTCAAAATAAGATCAAAAGCTCGATCCAACGTCGAGTAATCATTTTCAAAACATAACAGAATCAGCACGCGTTCATCCATCCTCTTGTAAGTCGGTTGCATCAGGCATCGCCATCTACCTGTAAGTCGATTGCCTCTGGCATCGCCATCTACCCTTATCCGTAACTCCTCTCCGCGCTCCATCCGTCGACTCTTGTTCCATTTAGGTAGCACCCATTAGGTAAAACCCTTTGTATGATAACATGGGTAGAATTCCCTTATTCTTTGCATGGTAACATTAGGTAGATGTTCCCCTTTGTAAATCCTAACACATAGGTCCATATTGCATGACAACTCTAGAGCAGAGCTTCCCCACTTTTAGACCTTCCGTGCGTCTCCGATCTTGTGGCATGTCAGTCCGTTCTATTGCAAAGAGGTAACTGCCTAAGACTCGATTCAGCGAGCTGCAACACCTGCTGCTAGGACGTTGAACACACTGCCCACCCTCCTTTGACACAGCTGGTGTCCTCTTTTGTAAGTCCATGTTCAGATGGCAATCCTTAACCCCTAGTTAGCTAAACTACGTTTTTCTCTGATTCTCATTCCAAATGAGATACGTAGGCATAAGACGCGACGTCTTACCGAGCACACTTCTCTTTAACCCATAGGTAGCCGAGCTACGAAGACTCTGATTCTCATACTCATATGAGATACGTAGGCAGTGGATGCAATATCCTTGCGAGTCATTTTCTTTTAACCTTCCTTTTAGTAAATAGTACTTTAGATATACCTATACCCTTTAGACTAGAACAACACTTATGAAAAAGGCACCCTAGGAGTACCTAGGATGTTTTGGGTGCTTAAAACCTTCCCATTGCATAACCAACCCCCTTACCCAGATCTCTGACATTTTTACTAGTTTTTGATTCGATAAAACTTTTAGGTTTTTGTTCGCTTTCTAACCATTCCTTTGGATAAATAGAAGTGCGGTGGCGACTCGACTTGTATGGTTTACCTTGGATTTAGTCAATATCTCTAATGGTAACAAATACCCCGCTACCGAAAAGTGGCGACTCTGCTAGGGCCATTTGCCTAGTGGGTTTTGCCTACTTTTCACATTTGTTGTATTGTATGGTATATTGATTTGTGACATATTTTTCTGCAATTTGGGATTACTGTATTGTATGTAATGATTGAATTGTTTGAATATTAATTCCTTGTATGCTTGGTGATCTTCGTGAGATTAGTTCTATACCCAAACTTGAGTGCACTTAGGATAGGAGAATGGCATAGTCTTGTTGACTTGTGTGGAGTTATTCTTAGCAAGTTGACTTGCAAGCCCATTCACTTGGTGAAGGTTATGTTGGGATCAATAATGTCACACGAGTAGTCGTGGTTAGGCATTACTCTTTCCAATATAGACCTTAGAAGCCAAGGACCTTAGTTTACCAAGCCTATCTTGGCCTAGTTTTAGGACGTAGTACGAAGATCGTTCAAGTGTAAGGTTTGATACGATTGTTACCCGATACTACACTCATAAGAGTCTCTCTTGAGAATATTTTTGGAATACGAGTAGTCGTTTATCCGATAATATCCGAAAGATGGGATGATGACTATGGGAACCTCTTGTAGAACATGATTGTCAGGTTTAACCATAGTACACTCCCTTTGGGTGGTTCTTAACCGAGACTCCATGCTCGTGACTTGCAACAAACCCTTGATTCATGGTTGATCCGTTCTTGTGTATCCTTAATATCAATGAAACTTGGGTGTTGATAAGGTGTAAACCATAATCCACCAAAATAGATGATTGATATTAAGGATGACTTGATCCATCCCATGACCTTTGTGTGGTGTGATTTACTTGATCTTTGAGTGTGATTGTTGCATCCATGCATTTATGCATTCATACACATCCATATCATCAACAATGAGAAAACTTTCAAGGAACTTAAGAGGTCTATTTGCAAATTTTTAGACATGGTTAAGGAAAGATGGAATACGAAGAAGTACAGTTTCAGACAACCCGACTTGAAAGAGTTAAGGAGTTTGACATCCTATGTATTAGATCCCTTGGAATTCAAGGCTCGTCGTGGGAAGCTTCTGTCTATTCTGGCTACTCTAGTGGATGAAGGTCTAATGAGTGTGTTGGTTCAGTTCTACGATCCCTTGTACCGTTGCTTCACTTTTCTGGATTTCCAGCTTTTGCCCACGCTTGAGGAGTATGCCTATCTTGTGGGCATACCTATCCTAGACCAGTTGCCGTTCAATGGCTTGGAGAGAGTTCCTTCTTCTCAAGAGATTGCTGATTTGTTGCGTATAAATGAATCTATTATTGGTGCTCATATGACTACCAAAGGTGGAATTCAAGGTCTCCTGTCTGATTTCCTCATTGATCAAGCTACTATGTTTGGGAAGGCTATGAGTGAGGACGCCTTTGAGGCCATATTTGTACTTCTCATCTATGGGCTAGTGTTATTCCCCAACACCGACAAGTTTGTGGATGTGAACGCCATTAGGATTTTCTCTACTCTTAATCACGTTCCTACTCTGTCGGGTGACACTTATTTCTCTTTGCATATGAGGAATGCAAAGGGCGGTGGTACCATTGTGTGTTGTTTGCCTCTGTTGTACAAGTGGTTTATTTCGCACTTGCCTCAGACGCTCGCCTTCAAGGAGAACAAAGGATGTCTACGGTGGTCCATGAGACTTATGTCTCTCACTAATGATGATATCTTTTGGTACAACCGTGTATATGATGGTGTGCAGATTATTGACTCTTATGGTGAATTCTCCAATGTACCTCTTCTTGGTACATGCGGTGGAATTAACTACAACCCTATTTTGGCACGTCGTCAGCTTGGGTTCCCCCTAAAGGATAAACCCAATAACATTCTGTTAGAGGGTGTGTTCTTTCAGGAGGGTAAAGATCCCCAAGGCTTGAAGGGCAGGATGGTCCGCGCTTGGCGCAAGATCCATAAGAAAGGAAGGAAGGAGCTAGGTCCAAAGAACTGTATCACTTTGGAACCCTATACCTCTTGGGTTAGGAGGAGAGCTTCCCAGTACCTCATACCTTATGAGTATCCAAGACCCACACCTTTGGTTGTGGTTGGGCCTTCAACCCTCCCTAGCCAAGGAGTAGAGGAGTTGAGAGACGAAGACCGTTCGCGTGCTTGGATCCGTGAACGAGAGGAGTTGCTTCAGCAGATCAGAGAGAATGATACTTTGATAGAGTTCCTTGAGCACCAGGTTATTGATGATCCTGATGACGCATTGACTTCTCTACTTCCTCAGTCTTCTAAGTTTTGGAAGAGGAAGTATGATCGACTCGCCAAAGAGAAGGCAGATATGGAGGCAGCCTATAAGAGGGAGGTGAAGAGGCTTCGTGCAGCTTATCTTCCGGTCTCGAGGGCTTTGGACGATTGCTTCTAGGGATCCATAGGATGTTCATTTTCCTTCTCTCTTGTATTGTATTTGGTTACCAAGACTGTACTTCTTTGGCATAAAAACATTTCCAAATATTAATTGACGTGATATTTCCGTATGTGATAAACGTTTAATATTTCCAAAATTTGCAAATAAGACTCTAAAGTTCCTCTAATATAAAAATTAAATCATAAGCATTGCATGCATCATGTTAATCTATTCCTAGGGGTTTATATCTTCTTCTTGATTCTAGTCAGGGTTTTCTTACACTATTTATCTAATGTGAGACTGGAATCAAGGGGTAGAATACCCTTTGAAATTGATAAACATGTCATTGCATTTGCATATTCATTAGCATGTCTTGCATAACAGGTATTGCCGCAGTGTTCTCATCTTGTTTGGTATTCCACTATTAGGATAGCTGACTCAGGAATTCACCGATACGGTACCCAAAGGAATCAACAGAGAACAATGGAAGGTTTACAAGCAGAGCTCTCTGAGATGAGGATTCGCATGAATCAGTTCATGGAAGTCGTTCAAGGAGTGGCTTAGGGACAGCAAGAGATTAGATTGTTAGTACAGGGGAATCCCCCTACTACTCAACCGGAGGTTGTGGCTGATCCTCCCGCTGGAGAGGCTAATGAATCCAATGGACCGGGGCCTATCCCAATCCCACATGGCAACCTTGGTCAACAACCCACCCATGATGATCAGGAGGATCAATTCCCCCTGCTTCAGGAGGACTTTGGCATGGGCCATGGTATGGGCCCTATGTTTCGGAGACTGGAAGAGAGGTTTAAACCTGTGGAAGGGCAGAATGCTCTTGGTGTGGATGTTGCTGACTTGGGGCTGGTCCCAGGCGTGAGAGTTCCGCGAAAATTCAAAGTCCCCGTGTTTGATAAGTACAATGGCAAATCTTGCCCGAAGACTCATGTACAAGCTTACTTCTGCAAGATGATCGCGTATTCTGATGATGAGAAGCTGCTCATGTACTTCTTCCAAGACAGCCTAGTTGGGGCATCCTTGGAGTGGTATATGAGGCTGGACAGAGCCCATATTCGCTGCTGGAGAGACTTGGCTGAGGCCTTTGTGAAGCAATATCAGTACAATACGGATATGGCACCTGACAGGACTCAGCTCCAGAATTTGTCTCTCAAGAGCAACGAGTGCTTCAAAGAGTATGCTCAACGCTGGAGAGAGTTGGCTTCCAATGTTCAGCCTCCGATGTTGGAAAAAGAGATGACCAACATGTTTACGAACACATTGCCTGGATCTTATTTGGAGCGTCTGGTGGGTTGCAACACCTCGAGTTTTGCTGATGTGGTCTCTACCGATGAAAGGATGGAGAACTACTTGAAGACATGTAAGATCCAAAATGGGGTTGGATCATCTTCGGGGTCAAAGAAGTCGTTCTTAGGAGGACAGAAGAGGAGAGAAGGGGATGCAAATGTCATATCTTCTTATCAGAACAGGGGTAACCGGAGGAATAACTTTCAGAATTACCATCAACAACCTTATGTTGCAGCAGTGACCATTCCGGCTGCAGCACCAGTGCAACAACAACAACCTCAACGTCAACAAAATCAATACCAACAACAACAGGGTAACAGACCTACTTATCAACAGAGACAGAGGATGATGGATAGGCGTTTCGACACTCTTCTGATGTCGTATGCCCAGTTGCTTCCCAACCTTCAACATTTGCAACTTGTACAATTACGCACTTTGGCTCCTCCCGTTGGCAGGCTTCCAGTGGGTTATGACGCCAATGCTATGTGTAATTTCCACTCTGGGGAACCTGGCCACACTATTGAGAACTGCAAAGCTTTTAAGCACGTAGCTCAGGACCTTATTGATTCAACGGCCATTAACTTTGCGTCGGCTCCTAATGTTGTCAACAATCCTATGCCGCAACATGGTAGAGCAAATGTTAACAAGGTTGAAGGAGAAGTCAAATTAGTCAAGGAGGTGTTGAAGATGAAGACTCCGCTGTTAGAAATCAAAGAATACTTTCTAAAGGCAGATGTTTTCCCCGACTGTGTGAGCGGTTGTTTGGGTTGTGTTGCAGAAAGTGGGGGTTGTGTGAAGCTGCAGCAGGGTATCAAGGCCTTGCTTAATGATGGTATCCTCCAAGCTGAAGACTTATCTCCCCAAAGGTCTGTTGAAGGGGTTGTTGAAAGGGTTGTTGAAAATGCAGATGTTGATCCTCTCTTTCCGAAAGATGCTGAAGAATTTACAAATGTTGTTCCTGCTGATTTTGTAATTCTCAATGATGTAATTAATTTTTCTGATGTTATTGCTGATATTCCAAACATGGTGTTTGATTCTGATGTACTTGCTGAACTTGATTCCGATGTTTCGGATGTTTGTGTTTCAATGAATAAGATTTCTGAGTATGACTGTGACGTTGCCACTATCACAATTTTCTACCCGACCACTCAGATCAGTGCGCCAATAGCGCAACCAGTACCACCAGTGCGACCGCATCAATCCACTATGACCATCACGACCCCTAGTCCTTTACCTTTCATCAGCGAAAGGGCCATTCCTTGGCATTACGGGGGGAGTGTGTACACGCATGATCATGGAGTGGAGCAGCCACTGAAAGTAGAAGAGGTGCAGGATCAGAAGTCTGAACTTGGAGTTGAGTTAAAAGATCCCATAGTGGACAATGTTGGTGGAATCGGGCGATTCACCAGAAGTGGTAGACTATTCTCACCACCGATTACCCAACCTGATAGTGCTGACGCTGCGGCGAAGGCCAAAGGCAAGCAAGTTGTGAATGAGGGTACCTCTGCACCACAGGCTGGCTCTAAGCCTGCTTTTGCGAAGGATGTGGACGAACTTTTGAGAATTATAAAGAAAGCGATTACAAGGTAGTCGATCAGTTGATTCAGACGCCATCCAAGATATTTATTCTCTCACTCCTGCTGTGTTCGGAGGCACAAAGGGAGGAACTCCTGAAGGTCCTTAATGCTGCATATGTGCCTCAGGAGATCTCAGTGAACCAACTAGAAGGGATCGTTGCAAATGTTCATACAAGCAACGGGTTGGGTTTTATTGATTCTGACTTGACGCCAGCTGGACGCGATCATAACAAGGCTTTGCACATCTCGATGGAGTGTAAAGACACTGTGCTATCCCATGTTTTGGTGGATATAGGTTCCTCTCTCAATGTGCTACCCAAGAGAACCCTGTCAAGGTTAGATGTAAAAGGTTTGATCTTGAAGCCTTCCGATCTTGTGGTAAGAGCCTTCGATGGTTCTAAGAGGTCGGTGTTCAGAGAGGTAGAATTGCCAATTTAGATTGGATCACAAACCTCTAACATCGTATTCTATGTGATGGATATCAGTCCTTCGTATAGCTGCTTATTGGGTCATCCTTGGATCCACAATGCTGGGGCAGTCTCCTCGACCTTGCATCAGAAGATCAAGTTCCCGGTCAACGGAAGAATTATCACTGTCTGTGGTGAGGAGGATATTCTGGTCAGTAACCTGTCTACATTCAAGTATGTAGAGGTAGAAGGTGAGATTCATGAGACCCTGTGTCAGGCCTTTGAGGAAGTTCAAGTAAGGGTTGCAGCTCCAGTGTAAGAGGTTGAAGCAGGTGCATCTTTGTCGTCCTTCAAGCAGGCACAGGCCTTGGTAAATTCAGGTGCTGCTCCCGGTTGGGGATGTCTAGTGGATTTACCTGTAAAGGAAGACAAGTTTGGGATTGGGTATCAGCCGGCATTGACTTCTACAACTTCAACGCCTCAGACTCGTCAGGGGCCGATTACTGTCTCCAGTGCTGGCATCATTCAGTACGGCCAGGTCTCTGCAATCAACAAAGAAGATGGGGATAGTGATTGCGACATTGACAACTGGGTGCGTCAAAGGGTCCCGGGTGAAGTTCTCCGCAACTGGTCTTCTGAAGAGATTATCCAAGTCACTCTTCTTAAAGAGTAATTTTCTTTGTTTATTCATGCATATCCAAGTCTTACGTTCCGCTCAGGGCGTGATAACACATTGTAGGGCTCATCTATGTGAATACCTGCATTTTTTATCATAAATAAAGGACGTCTTTTTGCATTTAAATATTTTGTTCACTGTCTTTCTATTTTTGCAGTTTTCAAAAATCAAAAATATAAAATATATATATATATATATATATATATATATATATATATATACATTTGGCAATGTTTTGTTTAGTTTCCACTTCTTGTTCACACTCATAAGCACATACCATCACTCATGCAGATGCACGTCACCGGATCCTATTGATAACAGTTCTGCTATGGCTCGCTTCGACTTTGAATATCCAATCTTTCAAGCTGAAGAAGAGGGTGATGGAGACTGTGAACTCCCTGAAGAACTTGCCAGGTTATTAAAACAGGAGGAAAGGGTCATTCAACCGCATCAAGAGTCTGTTGAAGTGATTAATCTAGGCACCGAGGACGCCAAGAGAGAAATCAAGATAGGGGCTGCTTTGGAAGATAATGTGAAGAAGGGGCTGATTGAATTGCTGCAAGAGTATGTTGACATCTTCGCTTGGTCTTATCAGGACATGCCAGGGCTTGACACAGACATTGTAGTACACCGTTTGCCTCTCAAAGAGGATTGTCCTCCGGTCAAGCAGAAGCTCAGAAGAACAAGACCAGAGATGGTTGTCAAGATAAAGGAAGAAGTGAAAAAATAGTTCGATGCAGGGTTTTTAGCGGTTACAAATTATCCTCCATGGGTTGCAAATATCGTTCCAGTACCTAAAAAGGATGGAAAGGTACGGATGTATGTTGACTACCGGGATCTGAACAGAGCTAGTCCTAAAGATGATTTCCCATTACCTCACATTGACGTTTTGGTGGATAACACGACTCAGTTCTCGGTATTCTCCTTCATGGATGGCTTTTCTGGCTATAATCAAATTAAGATGGCACCAGAAGACATGGAGAAGACAACTTTCATAACCCCATGGGGCACCTTCTGCTACAAGGTGATGCCGTTTGGTCTGAAAAATGTTGGGGCAACATATCAACGAGCTATGGTAACTCTTTTCCATGATATGATTCATCATGAAACCGAGGTTTATGTTGATGATATGATTGCCAAATCTCAGATGGAAGAAGAACATTTGGTGAATTTGCAGAAATTGTTTGAGCGTTTGAGGAAATTCAAGCTGAGGCTTAATCCGAACAAGTGTACTTTCGGGATGAGATCTGGAAAACTGCTGGATTTTATTGTTAATGAAAAAGGGATTGAGGTGGATCCGGCCAAAGTGAAAGCGATACAAGAGATGCCTGAGCCAAGAACAGAAAAACAAGTCTGTGGTTTCTTAGGAAGGTTGAACTACATTACAAGGTTCATCTCTCACCTAACAGCCACGTGTGAGCCAATATTCAAATTGTTGAGAAAAGATCAGGCCATTAGGTGGAATGATGATTGCCAAAGGGCTTTCGAGAAGATAAAAGAGTATTTGCAGAATCCTCCAATCCTTATGCCTCCAGTCCCAGGGAGACCGTTGATTATGTATTTGACAGTACTTGATAATTCCATGGATTGTGTTCTAGGTCAACACGACGAGACAGGTAGGAAAGAGCATGCCATCTACTACCTGAGTAAAAAAATTCACAGATTGTGAGTCGAGATACTCAATGCTTGAAAGACATGTTGTGCACTTGCATGGGCTGCTAAGCGATTGAGATAATACATGCTAACTCACACGACCTTAATGATCTCCAAAATGGATCCAGTCAAGTATATATTTGAGAATCCAACTCTCATCGGAAGGGTTGCTCGTTGGCAAATGGTACTGACAGAGTACGACATCCAGTATACATCCCAGAAAGCCATCAAAGGGAGTATTCTGTCAGACTATTTTGCTCAGCAGCCGATTGATGCTTATGAGCCGATGAAGTTTGATTTTCCGGATGAAGACATCATGTTCCTTAAGATGAAAGACTGTGAAGAGCCAGTTGTTGAGGAGGGACCTGATCCAGATGAAAAGTGGACTTTAATGTTTGATGGGGCCGTCAATGCCAAAGGAAGTGGAATTGGTGCTGTAATTACCACTCCGAAAGGTGCCCACATGCCTTTCACCGCTCGTCTGACTTTTGAGTGCACCAATAATGAAGCTAAGTATGAAGCCTGTATCTTGGGTATCGAGCAAGCCATTGATTTGAGAATCAAGACTTTGGACATCTTCGGAGATTCAGCTCTAGTGATCAATCAAGTGAATGGTGATTGGAATACTCTCCAGCCTAGTCTGGTCCCCTACAGAGATTATACGAGAAGACTGTTGACTTTCTTCACAACAGTAAAGCTATATCATATACCTCGTAATGAGAACCAGATGGCAGATGCTCTTGCTACTCTGTCCTCCATGATCAAGGTGATTCGGTGGAACTATGCTCCCAGGATCGATGTTATGCGTCTTGATAGGGCCGCGTATGTGTTTTCTGCTGAACTGATAGTTGATGACAAGCCCTGGTATCACGACATCAAGTGCTTTCTGAAGAATCAAGAGTACCCTGCAGGGGCATCCAACAATGATAGAAAGACTTTGAGAAGATTGGCAGGCAGTTTCTTCTTGAACAAAGATGATGTGTTGTATAAGAGGAACTTCGACATGGTTTTGCTCAGATGCGTGGATAGACACGAAGCAGACATGTTAATGCAGGAAGTTCATGAAGGCTCCTTCGGTACTCATGCCGGCAGACATGCAATGGCTAAGAAATTGTTGAGAGCGAGTTGTTACTAGATGACCATGGAATCTGATTGTTTCAAATATGCTCGGAAGTGTCATAAATGCCAGATTTATGCTGATAAGGTGCATGTGCCGCCAAATCCTCTGAATGTGATGTCTTCGCCGTGGCCGTTTGCTATGTGGGGCATTGATATGATTGGAAAGATTGAGCCGAATGCTTCCAATGGGAATCGCTTCATCCTTGTTGCCATCGACTATTTCACCAAGTGGGTCGAAGCAGCATCATTTGCGAAGGTCACCAGACATGTGGTTGCCCGATTCATCAAAAAAGAAATCATTTGTCGTTATGGGATTCCCGAAAGAATCATTACTGATAATGGTTCTAGTCTCAATAACAAAATGATGAAAGAGTTGTGCAAGAACTTCAACATTCAACATCACAACTCTTCCCTTTATCGTCATAAGATGAACGGTGTTGTTGAGGCAGCAAATAAGAACATAAAGAAGATTGTGCAGAAGATGGTCGTTACGTATAGAGATTGACATGAGATGCTACCCTTCGCCTTGCATGGGTACCGTACTTCAGTACGTACATCGACCAGGGCAACCCCTTATTCCCTTGTGTATGGTATGGAAGCAGTCCTACCTGTTGAAGTTGAGATTCCTTCTCTAAGAGTCATGTTGGATGTCAAGTTAGACGAAGCAGAATGAATGGGTTCGGGCAAGGTTCAATGAGTTGAGTATTATCGAAGAGAAGCGGATGGCAGCCATTTGTCATGGGAAATTGTATCAGAGTCGGATGAAAAGAGCCTTTGATCAGAAAGTGCATCCTCGATGCTTCCAAGTCGGAGATTTAGTGTTGAAAAGGATCCTTCCTCCTAAGACAGATCACAGGGGCAAGTGGACTCCTAACTATGATGGACCGTATATTGTCACCAAGGTTTTTGATGGTGGAGCCTTAATGCTTGCAACTATGGATGGTGAAAACTTCACTTCCCCTGTGAATTCAGACACAGTTAAAAAATACTTCGCATAAAATAGACCCGTTGGACGATAAAAAGAATAGTCCAGGCAAAAAAATGGGCATCCTAGCGAACCAAGAAAATGAAAAAGGTTTAGGCAAAAGTTAGGGATTAAAAAATGAAAAGATTGTACACCCGGTAAGTTGAAAACCTGAAAGGGCAACTTAGGCAAAAATGGGTATCCCGGAGGATTGAAAACCCGAAAGGGCGATCCAGGCAAAAGTTAGGGATTAAGCGAATGGCTGCGTTCTGAGTAGTTCTGAATACCATCTCGTGTCGATAACCAGAAACTTCCGAAGGATAGGAAATAGTCCAATCACCTTTTTCGGAAAGCTGATCATCTGGAGGATCTTGAAGACGAGCGAATCATAGCAGAATTGGAACCCGATAGAAATCCATTTCACATTGCCATTAGATTAATTTATGTTTTTATCTGTTGTGCAATTACCTATTTCCAGGGATTGCTTCCTGATGTAAATACCTATTTAGAGGCCACTCAATTAATAAAATCATGTTATTCAGTGCATCTTTGTGTTCATTTTCATTTTTACTGTTTTGTTTGCAAAAATGACGTCCGAATTTTTGATAAACATTGCATCATGAAACATAAGAGCTTTACAGGTACGTGCTTAATAAACATTGAAAATTGCTGTAAATTTTAAGTGCTTTGGATCGTCTATTCAGAACAGGTACACTCGGGGCATTTCCTTAAGGTTCCCAGTAGATGATCGCGGTTGTTTTTCTTCAAGAGTGGGTATTTGGTATCGTATCCTTGCAGAGCTTATCCGAGCGTTGGATTCTTCAATCCCCAGCAGGCTTTCACTGCTGTCTTCCCCAAGCATTTGTTTCAGATTATACGTTCACTAGTAGAGTCGACAGTGTCTGACTGTATATCCCCAACGGAGTTGACAGTGTCTGACTGTATATCCCTAGCGGAGTTGATAGTGCCAGACTGTATCTTCCCAGCAGAAGCGGCTGCTCCTCAGACTTCGATGCTAGATCGATGATCTCGATGCTAGACCCATGGTCTCTTTCCTTGAAGCAGAATCTCGGTACCGTATCGGTGTTTGCTTCCCCTGCTGAGTCGTCTCTCTCGCAGATTATGGTTGCCATAACCACTGTCGCTTTCCTCAGCAGCAAGTTTTCAGTGCCATTCTCTCCCCAGTCAGAGCCTCGGTATTTTATTATTTTCCAGAACACCGTGTGGCGGGTCATTTCCCCACAGAGTTCTTTGTGTTGTGCATCTCCTACAGCCTTGTCAGGGTCCAGAAGATGGTGATCATTTCCCCAGCAAAATTCCTTGCCTCAGCTTGGCGTTCTCTCTAATCAAGCATTTCGCATCCTTGCATGTAGAATCATATTGCATTGCATCCTCCCAAATTGCGTAGTATTTCCATTTTCATGGAGCATTACACCATTGAAAAATTCAAACATACGCATGTAAAGCATAAGGAATTCTCGGTATCCCAAGTGATAAGCCAGAAGTTGTTTCCAGTACTCAGACTGAAGATTGTTCATGACTTATCTTTATTATTCCCAGCAGGGGTCGTTGGCCCACGTGCCGCCTCAATTATCATTTTCCCTATTTCTGCCGATGCTGACAGGCATGAAAGTTTCTGGTATTCAGACCAAAGTGTCATTCAGGCCAGTTTTTCGATGTTCAGATCGAAGAAGTTTCCGACGTTCAGGTCGACGCAACTTGTGGCATTCAGGCCAAGTTTCCGGTATTCAGACCGAAGTGGCATTCAGGCCAGTTTTCCGATGTTCAGGTCGAAGAAGTTTCCGACGTTCAGGTCGATGCAACTTGTGGCATTCAGGCCAAGTTTCCGGTATTCAGACCGAAGTGGCATTCATGCCAGTTTTTCGATGTTCAAATCGAAGAAGTTTCCGACGTTCAGGTCGATGCAACTTGTGGCATTCAGGACAAGTTTCCGGTATTCAGACCGAAGTGGCATTCAGGCCAGTTTCCCGGTGTTCAGCCCGATGTTTAATAATCAAGTATCGTCTGATGCTCAGATCGAAGACATTTCCGGTATTCAGATTGATGAGCGGCATTCAGGCCATGGTTATTTCTGTGTTACCATTTATTTTGGAATTCAGGCTAACATTCCTTGTTTCGGTGTTCAGACCGACTCTCACCGTACCATAATGGTTCTTTTTCAAGACCACCTCTTAGCTGATTCTGACAGGCATTATTGCTTCTTTTTTTCACTTCAGCGTAAATTTTCGGGCTTTTATCGTATTCAATCACTTGATACCTCGAAAGTGCGAAAGCCATTGCTATCTTCCTTTCGGGTTTCCAGTTGATTGAATAGGGGCAGCTGTAATACCCCAAAATTTACCCTTCATTTTTCCTGGAAGCATGGGATTATGTTTTACACTTCATTAGCAACATATTAGGTCATACTCATTGCATACTGAATTAGTGACATGGAGATCAGGTTTTGATCGATCACTCCTTAACAGAAGGAGCCCACACAAAGCAAGATTGAGAATTGGACTTCATTTTCTAAGTATACAAGTCTCAAGGGTCTCAGGGGGGTCCAAGTATCTTATTATGGTCCTCAGTTCATCAGTGAAGGATTCAAAGCTATCAGAGTGTTCATCTGGATTTAATCAGAAATTAGGGTTTCATGGCTACCTACAACAGGCAATGTTTGGTTGGAAGTACAGGAGCTCATCCATGTCATGATTAGAGAGGCATCTTGGCCTAGGAAGATTCATAATTATCTCAGAAAGATCCAATGTCAATCAGTGCAATCAGTTCTTGATCATTTTGCCCTAAAACTAGGGTTTGGTATAAAATCAATTTATTTCTGATTCTTTGGGTGAAACTCTTTTCCATGGACTTCCATATGTCCACAAGGGTCTACATACAAAAAATCAGCTCTTTATTTGAGCTAGAAGTGCTTCAATTGATCAATGGAATCGGGAATCAGACAGTTTGGGAAAAGTCAACTGTGGGGCCAGAAAAGTCAACTCCTGACATTTTGAGAGTGGAATCTCAAAATCCATGCCCAGGGGATCCTACATGTGAAATTTGATCAAGGTTGTATCATGGATTCATCATTTAATCAGGAATTGGAAAAGTTACTTAATTTGGAAATGGTTGACTTTCCATTTATGGCAAGTTTTCATGATCGTTGCACTCATTTTAAGCCCATTTTTCATCAAGATAAAAGATACATTTGAAAATTTCTCCAACATGAAAGTTGTTCCTCTTGTTCCAAGCTTTCTAGACATATAAAGTTTGCTCCATTTGGATTAGAATTGATAAAGTTATGCTTAGTCAAAGTGAGACATTTGTTTAGGACACTTAGAAAAATTTCTAAGTCCAAAATCTTCCAAATTTGTCAAGACTTCGTGGCCAGTTTTCTTGCACTTAAAGGCATTATTTGAAAATAATTTCTTCACAACAATTGTACCTTGCCATGTCCTATTTCACATCCTTTTGGAATCATCTCATTTGGATCCATGGTTTGAGAGATACATTCATTTAAAGTGGGCACCATGACTTGATTTTCTAGGCAGATTTTGGGCCTGGCTGGCCCAATCAGATTTTCTAAAGCATGTTGCACAAACCAGTCATGTTTTTTTACCTCTTTTGGCCATGCACTGGACAGCCATTCACTTAAGTTTGGCCCAAAATAACAACATTTTACACTTCACTTCACACTTTTATTCTTATGGATAAATCACTTATTAAAAGGCCCATGAGAACACCTAATCCACCCTATTTAAGAACCTGAAACCCTAACCCTGAAGGAGCATTGGAATTTCGTGGCCAAGTGGCAAAGCTTCATCACATATCAGATTCCATTCCACTTCTATTTTCCATTAGGTAATCATCTCTTCCATGGCCATGTTTTGATATATCTACGCTTGCTTACCATGTTCATCACCATTAATCCTTCCATTTTCGTATTTCTTTTTCTTATTTCAAATATTTTCTTTGTCCATAAAATTACCCAAAAATATTTTTCACTTTTCTTAACGTTTTATTTAATTTTATATCATTTTTATTTTCGTATTTGTTTAATATTAATATTTTATTTTAATTATTTATTATAACTGGTCCATTTTAACACACTTTTTTTATTGATTTTATTTTTCTGACTTAAAATTATTGTTAGCATTTGATTTTAGGGATGAAGGTTGACCACTATCTCATGGTAACCCTGACCTTTTATTGGAATTTTATTTCACATTTTCAATTTATTTTGGATTTATTTTTGACCTAGTTTGGTTGCTGGACTTTTAATTTGTTTTCTGTTTTATTTTAATTAATTCACATACCAATTTTCATTATTTTTAAAATCTTTTTGGCGGATGATGATTTCCTGACCCCACATTATTTAGTTTAATTTTTAATAATTTTCTTGATTAATTTACTATTTATTCTTGATTTATTTCTAGCCTAGTCTCATTAATGGACTTTAAATTTGACTTCTGTTTTATTTTAATTAATTCACGTACCAATTTTCATTATTTTTAAAATATTTTTAGGGGATGATGATTTCCTGATCCCACCTTATTTATTTTAATTTTTCATAATTTTATTGATTAATTTACTATTTATTCTAGATTTATTTCTGACCTAGTCTCATTAATTGACTTTTGGTTTGACCTCTGTTTTATTTTAATTAATTTATGTACCAATTTCCGTTATTTTTAAAATCTTTTTGGGGGATGATGATGTACTAAGCCCACCTTATTTAGTTTAATTTTTCATAATTTTCTTGATTAATTTACTATTTATTCTTGATTTATGTTTGACCTAGTCTCATTAATTGACTTTTGGTTTGACCTCTGTTTTATTTTAATTACTTTATGTACCAATTTTCGTTATTTTTAAAATCTTTTTGGGGGATGATGATATCTTGACCCCACCTTATTTAGTTTAATTTTTCATAATTTTATTGATTATTTTCTATTTATTTGTTATTTTTTAAGTTGACTTGAATTTTTAGTTGACTTCTTTATGATCGATGTTTGATTTAGGGATTGCTTATGGCAATTGAAGATATCTTTTGATCCTCCCTCGTTCATCTCATATGCCATGTATTAGAGGCCTTTTACCTTAATTTTATTTGGTCCTTACCTCATTTCCTGATTAAATTATTCAGTGGACCCTTCGTGTGCATATTTTCATTTGTTTGATTCATCTGTTATCTTTTACACTTGTTTCTCTCATTCATGCTTTCTATTGCTTGATTATTTAACATGTTCATACTCCCATGAATTGTTTAAATGCTCCATTATTTGATTCTTTGGTTTGATTATATATTGTTTATTTATCCGATCTGATTTATAACTGTTGCCTACTTGTATGATGTATGAGGCATATATTCTTATTGTTTGTTTGCCATGAACAATCCCCATTCATAACAAAATGTACCCCTCTCCCATAAAGTGTATAATATTTATTTCTTTATTTCTTTAGTCACCTGTTAATACAAGAATTAAAACGAACATCCGATAACCATTTCAAAATAAGATCAGAAGCTCGATCCAACGTCGAGTAATCATTTTCAAAACTTAATAGAACCAGCACGCATTCATCCATCCTCTTGTAAGTCGATTGCCTCAGGCATCGCCATCTACCTGTAAGTTGATTGCCTCCAGCATCACCATCTACCCTTATCCGTAACTCCTCTCCGCGCTCCATCTGTCGACTCTTGTTCCGTTTAGGTAGCACCCATTAGGTAGAACCCTTTGTATGATAACATAGGTAGAATTCCCTTATTCTTTGCATGCTAACGTTAGGTAGATGTTCCCCTTTGTAAATCTTAACACATAGGTCCATATTGCATGAAAACTCTAGAGCAGAGCTTCCCCACTTTTCGACCTTCCGTGCGTCTCCGATCTTGTGGCATGTCAGTCCATTCTATTACAAAGAGGTAACTACCTAAGACTCGATTCAACGAGCTGCGACACCTACTGCTAGGACGTTGAACACACTGCCCACCCTCGTTTGACACAACTGGTGTCCTCTTTTGTAAGTCCATGTTCATATGGAAATCCTTAACCCCTAGTTAGCCGAACTATGTTTTGCTCTGATTCTCATTCCAGATGAGATACGTAGGCATAAGACGCGACGTCTTACCGAGCACACTTCTCTTTAACTCATAGGTAGCCGAGCTACGAAGACTCTGATTCTCATACTCATATGAGATACATAGGCAGTAGATGCGACATCCTTGCGAGTCATTTTCTTTTAACCTTCCTTTTAGTAAATAGTACTTTAGATATACCTATACCCTTTAGACTAGAACAACACTTATGAAAAGGGCTCCCTAAGAGTACCTAGGATGTTTTGGGTGCTTAAAACCTTCCCATTGCATAACCAACCCCCTTACCCAGATCTCTGATATTTTTACTAGTTTTTGATTCGATAAAACTTTTAGGGTTTTGTTCGCTTTATAACCATTCCTTTGGATAAATAGAAGTGCGGTGGCGAGTCGACTTGTATGGTTTATCTTGGATTTAGTCAATATCTCTAATGGTAACGAATACCCCGCTACAATTGTGAGTAACTATTTGGTCAACCTTGGCTCCTAACTGGGTAATCAGTTCGCTAATGTGAATGTTCTGGTTCATGAACTCTTTGTTTTGTTGGGTTTGAGTAGTGATAAAATTTTCCATAATTTTCTCAAGGCTCGGCTTTGGTGGCACAGGTTGCATAGGTTGATTTGGTCTTGGGGCTTGGTAACCTGGTTGTCTCGGAGGTGTAGTATTTTGGATAAGGTTATTGTTCTTATAGGAGAAGTTTGGGTGATTCCTCCATCCAGGGTTATAGGTATTCGAATATGGGTTCCCTTGGGCGTAGTTCACTTGCTCAGAGTTGGTTTCATTTAAGAGACTGCATTCTGCAGACTGGTGTCCTTTGGTTCCACATATCTCACAATCCGACGAAATTGCAGCTACAGTATTCGGGTTTATGCATATATGCTCGACCTTGAGGGCCAACGCGTCCATTTTAGCTTGCATCCTGTCTATAGAGCTTAACTCATGTGCTCCTCCTTGGGCTTCCTTCTTCTCAACTGTCACTCGTTCGACTC
Organism: Lathyrus oleraceus; assembly: GCF_024323335.1. Lineage (NCBI taxonomy): Eukaryota > Viridiplantae > Streptophyta > Magnoliopsida > Fabales > Fabaceae > Lathyrus > Lathyrus oleraceus. The sequence goes on from NC_066585.1 coordinate 341,076,265, forward strand.
CCCATGATTGATGGTTTTGAGCCATATCCTCGATGAAGGCACTAGCTTCAGGGTAAGGTTTGTTCATCAGTGCACCGCCTGCGGCAGCGTCGATGGTTATCTTAGTTTTATAATGAAGTCCATTATATAAGGTCTGAATGATTAACCAATTTTCTAAACCATGATGTGGGCATGCTCTTAACAACTCTTTATATCTCTCCCAAGCTTCGAACAACGATTCTCCTTGGTTCTGGGTAAATCTTTTTATGTGGTTTCGAAGAACAGCGGTCTTACTTGGGGGAAAGTATCTAGCCAGGAATACTTTTCTAAGGTTTTCCCAAGTTATTATGGAATTGGGTGGAAGGGAATCTAACCATGATAGGGCTTTATCTCTGAGGGAGAAAGGGAATAATCTTAAATTGATTGCCTCGGGAGAAGCTCCATTGGTTTTAAAAGTGTCTGCTAATTGGAGAAAGATTTTTAAATGTTGGTTTGGGTTCTCAGTAGCGAGACCTGCGAATTGTCTCTGTTGCACTAGTTGCAACAGGGAGGGTTTAAGTTCGAAATTATTTGTTGGGATGGTTGGGTTTACTATACTAGAATTAGGTTCTTTGTTGGATGGTTAGGCGAAGTCCTTAAGAGGTCTTTGGTTTTGATCTTCGGTCATAGCTCTCCTAATTCTATGGAAAAATAAACGTGCACGAGCATAACGTTCAGGTTCCGCCAGAGGATATACTAAGCTTCCGGTGCTACAAGTCCTTCGCATTGACCGGCAGGTAACAACCTAAGTCTAAACGATATAACAACAGGGTACGAAATTTGACGAAATTGGTCCCCGGCAACGGCGCCAAAAACTTGATGCGTTGTTTTTCGCAAGTGTACGAACGCGTCAGAGTAATATAAAAGATTGTCGAATCCACAGAGACCAAATGTCAATCTATCGTTATCTATTGTTATGGTGTTTATCTAAGGTAATCGAAACAGGGTTTTTAAGAGTGCACAATGAAAAATAAAGTATTAAATTCAATTCAATTAATAAAGACAGGTTCGAATGTAATTCACATAATCAATTAATAATCCAATTACTTGCTAATAGAATTACTTATGGACAGTGTTTCCTACTTTGAAAAGAACCAATTTAACGGGAACTGTCGCTTTCGCGTATTCAGAACCGAGTTGTACTCCCTAATCAAACCCTCTTATTGTCACTTATAAAAAGGCACGCATTGCGTTAGAGTAGTAAACCTATTTTTAAGAAATATAGTACCTTGACTAAGTTGAAAATTACTTTGACCTGGATTTCTTAACCAAAAGAGGTTCTCACGAACCAGACTCTAAACTTATAAACACGTCCGAAAATAGTTTCAAAATTACTTTTCTTTTTAAGTTAAAAACTCCTAATGAACTAAACAAAGCACTTTCGCTATATTTGAAATAGTTAAAAACAACTAAGTTTAGACAAACGTCGGACGGCTTTCGATCTTACCCAATGGAAATTAAGTGCGGGAAAACTTAAGTTGAAAGTCAAAATAGCCCTTAAGTGTTTCTACGAACAATTGTACGGATTATCGGTTCAATTACGATCCTTACATTCTAACCTTTATAGGTTTAGCTAGACATGGTAAAGTAAAGATGCATTTTAATTTAAATAAAAGTAGTGCGAGTGCGAGAAGTTAAATAAAAGTAGTGTGGTGCAAGAAGTAAATAAAAGTAGTGTAGTGCGGAAAATAAACGAAGTAAAGACGGTGCGGGACAGTAAACAAAGTAAAGGCAGTGTGGGAAATAAATAAAGTAAAGTGCGAGTGTGGGAAAGTAAACAAAGTAAAGGCAGTGCGGGAAATAAATAAAGTAAAGTGCGAGTGCGGGAAAGTAAAGTAGACAAAGGTAAAGCAATAAAACCTGCTCCAATCGGAGGGTCGAATAAAGTGCGTAACAGAAATAAAAATGGTGGCAGTATTAACTTCCTTCCAAAGTGCTCCAAACTCGATTACAGACTCGATTACACAGTTGTGGCAACACTCTGATGTGAAGCGATTACCACTTTTACACAATACTGATATATGCCTAGTTGTAACTAAGTTTGGATGAAGAAACAAAATGAAGTCAAGGCTCTATTTATAGGCAAGCAAAATAATGGAAATGACAAGGATGCCCCTAAGTTTGAAAATGGGAGGGAAACATTTTGTTCTTGTGGCGCCCGCCACAAGAGGAAATTGTGGCGCCCAAGTGGAGATAGTGGGAGATGTGGCAGTTGAGGAGAAGTTGGAACTGGGACACATCATGGTTGGACCCTTGACGCCAGCCACAGTGGGAGCCACAAGTGTAAAATCCTGATTTTTAGGCTTTTTAGCTCATTTTCACTCCTTTTCTCGATCGGGGCTCCGATTAGACTGAAAACCTGAAAACAAAGAAAAACATAGTAATAACATAACAAAATAACAATAAAACAACTAATATGCATGCGAAATCGGAGTCGAAAATACGGTGAATTTCAGTGTCATCAATTAGGCTAATTAGATTGTTGGTTCAATTAGGTTAATAAATCTTGATTTTAGGATTTGATTAGCATATTAGGATTTAAATAGAATTTTCCTTAGAATTAATTAGGATTTTTCCTTAGAATTTTAATTAGGAATTTTGTTAGGTTTAATTAGAAACAAATAGGATTGATTAAATTTAGAATCATCCCATTTTCAACATTAGGATTAGAATTCATCTTTAGGATTTAATCAACTTTAAACCATGGTTAGAATTTGATATATTTTGCAATTGAGCATTTTGCCCTTTATGGCCTTATTTTGTTATTTTTGTGTAAAATTGTATGCTCCCCTTAGGATTAGAATGCAATTAATTTTAGGACTTAACATAGAATTTTAGTCATGATTTTAATCAATACTTTGACATGCTCCCTTAGGATTTCTAATCTAACTTAGAATATTCAATCAATCCCTAATGCATGATCCCTTAGGTTAGTCTCTAACAATTACTAACTTCAATTAGATCCAAACTTAGTTCCCTTCAAAACTAAAACCAAACCCCCAATTAAATTGATCAAAAGCAATTTTGATTAATTAAATCCTTTGAACTTGTATAATCCCCCAGTCTAATTAAGTGACCAAAAGACCCTTGGTCACTTAGTGGAACTTTTCTTTCACGCTGTGGAGCTCAAGTCCTCAAGACAAGATCTTCAATCAAGGCATCTTCGGTCATATCAAGCAGCGGATTATTCAAGCACATCAAAAGTGGCGTCTTCAACTTTCAAGCACATCAAAGGTGACGTCTTCAACTTTCAAGAACATCAAAGGTGGCATCTTCAATACTTGTTAAATCAAAGTTAGAAGTGTGTGACACGAGCCTTAAGCAATAGAGAATGAGTGGGACTGGAGTATTCCTACCCCCATTCTGAGTATCTTTGGGTATGGGATGTATGACCCAGCGCTCATCGTATTCACCTCTATTCATAGACTTTAGCACAATTCTAATCATACGATTGACAAGTCTCTCTTCACAAAGCAAAAGCAACAAAAGCAAGGATAACTTTAACAACTTATCAATCATGAATCAAGTTGTACGAGACAAGCCTTAAGTAATGGAGAAAGAGTGGGACTGGAGTATTCCAACCCCCATTCTAAGTATCTTTGGGTATGGGACGTATGACCCAGTGCTCATCGTATTCACCTCCGTTCATAGACTTTAGTGCAATTCGAATCTAACGATTGATAAAGTCTTCATCTTCCCTACCAGAAACAACTACAAAGACACTCCTTTCTCCACTTAAAGTTTAAGACAAGGATTACATGCCACGAGCCTTAAGTGGTAAAGAAGGAATGAGACTGGAGCTTTCCTACACTCATTCTGGATATCTTTGGGTGCGAGACGTTTGGCTCGTTGCTTATCGTATCCACCTTTACCCATAGACTTTAGGGTGATTCTTATCCAGTAACTATCAAGTCTATCCATTCTTCATTCTATTCAATTCTCAATCATTCCATTCAAATCATTCCAATCTCAATCATCCATTTCTTTTTCCTCCAATCAATTTCTTTTCAGCCCTAGTGGGCTGAACTACGAAAGCTCTGATTTCCTCATTGCACAATGAGGGTACGTAGGCAGGAGAACCCGGTTTCTTCGCGAGCTATCTTATTTATCAATTTACTTTTTCTATCCAATTCTCCATTCACACAACCTATACCATCTTTTTGAGATCAATCATACTGCTCCTTGGACTCCTTGTCCATCCTTTTAGGAAGTCCTAAGGACAGTCCATCTCTTCAATCGAGAGTTGTTTGGCTCTCATCCCAAACGCTCACTTCATCTTTGTTTGACTCTCATCCCAAACACTAACTTCATCCTTGTCTGGCTCTCATACCAAACACTAACTTCATATTTGTTTGGCTCTCACCCCAAACACTTAATTCAGTCTTTCTTTTCGGCTTTACCTTATAGTGGCGGTCCACTAGTCCATGTATTGGTAAATGCCTACCTACCTCTTCGATTGAGAGTCTATCCTTCTCTTGGATCCAAGATACTATCCTGAGTTGATCTCAAATTGCGAATTCCACAGCAAGTGATACAATCCTCCCTTGTGTGTTTGTCTTGTGAGACCCCGTTGCTTAGACAAACATCTCTCTTCCTTTCTGCTCGTAGTTCTGAACTACGAATGCTCTGACTTTCTCATTTCACGATGAGAATATGTAGGCACGAGGATGTGAATCCTTGGCGAGCATACTTCTAATTATTCATCATTCGCCTTAGGGCATCATTCATATCTTTCACAATCCGTTATCTACTTTCGATCATAAACCATTCACCCAGTGACATACTGTCTTTTGACATCGAAATACACTTTCCTTGGAATTCCTAACATATCCTTTTAAGACGCCTAACGAATAGTATGCATTTCACGCCTAGAGTTATTTGGCTCTCATCCCAAATATCTAATTCCTTCTTTTTAGCTAAAACCCTACAGTGGCGGTCCGCTAGTCCACGTATTGGTTAACGTTGTTTCCCTCTATGGTAGAAATATCATTTCTCTTATGGATTCCAATACACTTCCACCTTTCGATTTCAAACAATACTTATTCAGTCACTCAGCACTAGATACTCTATTTTGTGACTTCGGTCACTTCACTCCATTCATTTCCATGATACCTTCATATTCTACCTTCACCCACTTCATGTGATATACCTATTCTTTGAGCCAAATACATTATACCTTTGTGCTCCATCTTGTACTCTTTTTGTGAACCAAGAGCCGATTTGTTCGTCTTGTCAGACCCTGTAGTTTAGACAAACATCTCCTTACTTACTTTTGCAGTCGTACTTAGGCAACCCTTTCTTTTCAGTTATTCCAATACAGTGATACAAGTGTTATACGCCCTCACTGGTTGGTTGACACCAGTTTTACTCTTGGGTTCACATTTTCACCCCTTGTTGGAGTTCAAATCACACAATCCTTTGGTTCATACCATACTTTCTATCACACTCTTTCCACCTCCTGCCTCTAGTTCCTTGAACTACGAAGCTCTGAATTCCTCATTGCACTATGAGGATACATAGGCATGACGGCCCTAATCCTCACCGATCACTTTATCTATTTCCCTTCCTTTCCCCTTATTCTTTTGCGAGTAATCTCTAGTTAACACCTATTCGAGCGAGAACAATCAAAACGGTTCCCATGGAGTACCATGGATGTTTGGGGTGCTAATACCTTCTCCTTGCATAACTGACTTCCTTACCCAGTATATCTCTTTTCCCCGGGTTTTATCGATGTTTTCCCTTCCCTTTGGGGATAAATAAAGTTTGATGGCGACTCTGTTGTATGTTCGAGCATGCGATACGTTCGGGTATATTTCCGCTAGCTTCAGCTGGCGACTCTGCTGGGGATACTTCATTACTGGGAGTATTTCCTAGTCTCTAAAAGGATTCAAGCCTAGTTTAGGTTGTTCCCTCGCTAGTTTAAGTGCTTAACTCATAGTTATACTCGCTTTTATTTATCGCATTCGCTTTATATTATGGATATATTTGTTACACTGTTGTTGGGATGGGTTTAGACTACATGAGAGGAAAGCTCTATACCCGAGCTTAGTATATACATAGGTTAGATTTGTGGATAGTCGTGTATACCTGCGTTTCGCGCGTTGGGGGTCACGAGAACCACCCCCATACTAGATTCACTTGGAAGTACTTTTGTCCTGTAAGTATTCACTATGACAGGGTATTTTCATTTCGAGTCGATGACTCTGGGAGACCTTCTAGGGACCACCTTGGAGCATAGTCCACACCTGTGAGGGAGATATGGGTTTTCATTGAAGGAAACCATAGACTCTACCTACCTTGATACTCATGCTACGTCAAACTTTTGAACTTACAACATGTGGCATTTACAGATTGTCTAGAACTTTCCAGGGTTCCGACCCCATGTGACTTATTATCATATCATCATTGCATTATCATTCATCATGACCAATTTTTTTGCATATGCATGTCTTTTCCAAGAATCCAAGAGTCCAGTCTATTCACCAAGCAATTGCAGCGAAGCATGAATCCCGAGAGAAAAAGCATCCACAATTACAAGTTTGTGGAACCTCCATTGGCTGTGTTGAAAGGACTTGGGGCACATTTAGACCTGACTCAAAAAGACGCCTTCAAGGAAACATATGGTAACCTGCTGGGAATTCTGAACACCGAGGTCAACATCACCGCTGTGCACACCTTGGTGCAGTTCTACGATCCACCACTAAGGTGCTTCACTTTCCAATATTATCAGCTAGCGCCGACATTGGAAGAGTATTCTCATATTTTGGGTATCAGGATAAAGAACCAGGTGCCCTACATCCGCACTAAGGAACTTCCTGAATATCGAGAACTTGCTGAAGCTCTGCATATGGGAAAGAAGGAGATAAAATTGAACCTGAAACCAAAAGGTGGAATCCATGGCTTCACCTCTAAGTTTCTCGTAGACAAAGCTATCACTTTTTCTGAAGCTGGAAGTTGGACGACCTTCAACGCCCATCTAGCTTTACTCATCTATGGGATTGTCTTGTTTCCGAATATGGAGGAGTTCGTAGACTTGGCTGCCGTTCACATCTTCTTGACTCAGAACCCGATTTCCACTCTTCTTGCTGATACTTACTATTCCATTCACGTAAGGACCTAGAAGAAGAAAGGGACTATCGTATGTTGCACCCCTTTACTGTATAGATGGTTTATTTCGCAGCTACCCAGTGAAGGTCCCTTAGTTGAGAACAAAGATAATCTGAAATGGCCCGAGAGGATCATGTCCTTAAAAGCCGAAGACATCCCTTGGTATTCTTGAGTGTATGATGGTGTCAAGCTCATCCTCAATTGTGGGGAGTTTCCTAATGTGCCTCTTCTTGGTATAAAAGGAGGAATCAACTATAACCCGAGGTTAGCATTACGATAACTTAGATATCCTATGGTGGACAAACCTGATCTCGAAAGTGTAAAAGGTTTTGTTTTGTACGAAGGAGTCGAAGAGCCAGAGTTGATCAAGAAGATTGTCAAGGCTTGGGGGTCGATTTATCCTCAAGGAAGAGCAAAGATGGGTAAGAAGAATTGTATCGCCAAGGAAGCATACACCAATTGGGTCAAGAGCAGAGTCAGTGAGGTCTTATTTCCATTCCCACCCGAACCATCCATGAACCTCCAATCTTCTGAGCCAGAGAACCAGCCAAATTCTGAGATGGATGAATTGAAGAAGGTTATCAAGACTCTAGAGAAAGAGAATGTCGATCTCAAATCTAAGCTTGCTAAGATCTCATTGGAGAAAGAGACCTTGAAATTCAATTTGAATCGGAAAAGAGACCGAGTTCGTCAAGATGATGATGAGGTATAGACCGAGGTTTTCAAAAGACTCAAAGTGGGTGACACCCTCAAAGGGACTTATGCCAGTCTGACGACCAAAAAGAAGCAGTTGGCCGAAGCCCAATACCGAGCTGGTAAAGCAGAACTAGAACACATGGAGCAAATAAAGAAACTTCAAAGCCTGCTAGAAGCTTGTAAGAAGGAGTTAAAGGATGAAAGAAGCCGCAGCAAACAGCTAGAAGTCACCCTTCACCAGAACCAGGACGAGCTGAATCAGAGGCTAGAAGAGATCCAAAAGCTGAAGGAGCAATCACATGGGAACCCGAACGACATCAACATATAGTTGAATAAGCGTCCTGAAGACCCCTCCGACCGAGGGAAGACAGTTGTGAACAACCCCCCATCTGAAGAAAGTGCGATGTTGGGAAAATGGGGCGCCTTCCTGTCTCCCAAATCACAAGCTTACTATGAGGAGTTGTTATCTAATTGTTTCTAGCTGCTTGTATTTCAGTAGATTGAGGTCTGATCGAACTGATGTGATCTTCTTGTAGCCAATAGGCATTTTCTTGATGTATTTGTATTCTGTTTTATTGACATGGAATAAAAGAGTTTCTCGATTATTGGCTTTATAAACTGTCTCTCTTTATTCGCTTCATAATTGCTTGTGTTAAATAGACTCGCGAATTCCTTGGAATTTTATCTTTACAAAAAAATAGTAATGTTAAATGCACATATCAAATCTTTTTGCATGCATACATGCATCCATGCATATACTTGCCAAAAGCTGTCAGAAAACAAAATGCTTACACTCGCCGTTTTACTGCAGCAACAACGGCGACTCGTCATCCGTACTACACACGCTCCAGCAAATCTAAGATCATGACCGAATACGAAGCCGACAACGCTGCTGTCTGTGAATCCCTTGCTCAGGTGCAAGGAGAGATGAACTTGTTCAGGGGCAACATGGAGACCATCCTTTAGCTCCTCCAATCTCAGAGGAACCCTGCCTCTACTATTGCCAACGTCACCCGTGCTGCTGGGGTGACCATTCCTGATACAGCTGTTGGCACTATCGTCGACCCTCCGGCAGAAACTATGGTGCCTAACTCTGGAAACCGCCAGGTGGTCCCCATAGATCCTGCTAGGCTTGTTGCTTCCTATCCATGGGGAATGCCTCCACACCTTGTTGCTAGCCTCACTAGTGGGGGAGCTTTCTTCCCTCATTCGACTCTTACTGTTGCTGCTGGAAACTCTGGTTTCCCTTGGGTTCTCCCCGCTCTCCAAACTACCCTAGTCATTGTTGCTGACCCGGAGGACAACCAGGGTCAGGTCCCTGACAACCTCCCCAATGACAAAGAAGACTACCGAGGCCCGCGCCTCCATTTCCAACTGCCCAGTCAGGCAGGGGCACCTCAGGACCCCAATGCTCAATCTGGATTGCAATATTACCAACCTGCTACTGCTGCTCAGATCGTGCCACCAGGTTTCTCTTACCCGCCAATGTGGTTCAACCCGAGCATGCCAGCGCCAATCGCTCCTGAAGTCTCTCGACCGGCCAGCCAGGTCGCTCCTCCTGTTGTTGATCCGGCCAAATCGGTGGATTACCAACTCTTGGACAATAGAATAAGGGCCATTGAGGGCTTCTCTTCTTTTGGCATAGATGCTTGAGACCTCTTCTTGGTCCCGAACGTGGTGTTGCCTCAAAAGTTCAAGGTGCCCGATCTCCCCAAGTCCAAAGGCCTTAGCTGTCCCCGCAGTCATCTCACTATGTACTGTAGGAAGATGGCTTTGCACATTGATAACGACAACCTCCTGATTCATTGCTTCCAAGACAGCCTGACTGGGGCTTCCTTGGATTGGTATATGAGTTTGGAGCGCTCAAAGATCCGATCATGGAGGGACCTCTCCGAGGCATTTTTGAAACAATACAAGTACAACCTTGACATGGCTCCAACAAGGCTTCAACTACAGAACCATTCGCAAAGATCTAATGAATCCTTCAAGGAATATGCTCAATGGTGGCGCGAAATGGCGTCTAGGGTTCGACCAGCACTATCTGACAATGAGTTGGTTGACATCTTCATGGGTACACTGCAAAGGCTGTATTTTGAGAAAATGATTGGCAGATCATCAACAAACTTCGCCAATATGGTTACTATTGGGGAACATGTTGAAAGTGGGATGAAATCAGGGAAGATAATAGACACGACCATACAACAAACAGTCAATAAGAGACCACATGGGGGCTTCGCAAAGAAGAAGGAGGGGGAGGCAAACGTTGTAATGGCGAAGGCTCGCCCCCGATATCGAGTTCTAATGACCCCTATGCCATACTATCCTTATCCGTCTGTCGCCGCAGCTCAATACCAGCAACTGCCTTTCCAGTATCAACCACAGAGAAGCAATCAACAATCAGCTCCTACTCAGAAAGATCAGAATCGATAATACAACCGTGACAATAGAGGGCAGAATCAGGGGCAGAATAACAGAGGAAATTATGGCAAGCGCACTCAGTATGACAAGATCCCAGTACCTTATACTGACTTGGTACCGTATTTGATCCATGTGGGGGGCATTGTGCCAAAAGAAATCCCTCAGGTCGTGCTGCCTTACCATTATAAACATAACCCCAACACCTCATGCGCCTACCACGTCGGTCACGTGGGACATTCCACCGAAGATTGTTGGCCATTAAAAAACAAAATACAAGACTTGGTTGATAGGAAAATCTTGACCTTCTCGGAGGAAAAGCCAAACGTAAAGACAAATCCTCTACCTAATCATGATGGTCCCACGGTCAGTGTCGTCATTGAAGAAGAACCCGCAGAGCCTGTGAAGTGGGTCGAGGAGATGAAAACTCCGTTATCCGTTGTGTTGAGAAAACTTGAAGAATTCGGGTTTTTAGAAGGAGTACATAATGATTGCTTAGTATGTGAGTCTGATCCAGATGGTTGTGAGCAATTGAGAGAATGTGTGTAAGAATTGATGAATCAATGGTTAGTACAGTTCTCTAAGTCTAAAGCAGCCGAAGAGGTAGCAGTAATTGAACCGATAACAATCGTATACAGGAAGAAGAAGGTTGAAACTCCTCCCAAGAGGATTCAGCTGATTCATTTCCGTGTTCCAACTCCGTTCCCGTATCAGAATACCAAGGCAATACCTTGGAATTATGAGACCACAACGTACTTGGGAGGAAAAGAAATTTGCATTCCTGATACAGAGATCGTCAACATCGCTGGAGCGGGAGGCATTACTCGAAATGGTCGTGTATTCACTCCTAAATACACTCCTAGGGTGTCTCCAGCATCCACAGTTGCCTCGCCTAAAGAGAAGGCAACCCTTACGCCGACTCCGCAAGCAAAGACAATTGTACTCGCCACTCCGACCGTGACGACTGCTCCGGTGTTGACGAGAGTTATTGACAATGATAAAGCAGCAAAGGCCGAAGTCTCCAAGGGTAAAGGGTCGATGATTGAAAAAGAACAGTCTGATGATCACAAGAAGAGTATCACATTTGAGGAAAGTCAGGAATTCCTCAAACTAATCAGAAAGAGTGACTTCAAGATTGTTGAACAGTTGAATTAGACGCCTTCCAAAATATCAATTTTGTCTTTGCTATTGAGTTCTGAGGCTCATCACAAAGCATTGCTGAAAGTTCTAAATACCGCTCACGTGATGCAAGATATCACGGTCGATCAATTTGACGACGTGGTTGCCAACATCACCGCCAGCAGGTATCTGGGATTTAATGAAGCAGAGTTACCTCCTAAGGGAAAGGCCCACAATAAAGCACTACATATTTCGGTCACGTGTACTGACTCCCTCTTATCACGAGTCCTTGTTGATATTGGATCCTCGCTTAATGTACTGCCAAAATCTACATTAAGTCAGCTACAGTTTAAGGGGCCCGAGATGAGAACCAGTGCATTGATTGTTAGAGCTCTCGACGGTTCCCGAAGGTAGGTAATTGGGGAGGTCGATTTGCCTATTTGTGTTGGACCACACCAGTTCGATATTACTTTTTAAGTCATGGACATCAACCCAGCCTACAGTTGTTTGTTGGGCCGACCTTGGATTCATGCCGCTGGGGCAGTCACTTCTACTTTGCATCAGAAGTTGAAGTACTTGATAGATGACAAGCTGGTAATTGTGTGTGGGGAAGAAGATTTGTTGGTCAGTGAACTCTCCTCCTTCAGATATGTTGAAACAGATGAGGGGATCGTCAAGGTTCCGCTCCACTGTCTAGAATTTGAAGATGTCAGTTCCGCCTCCGCCAACAACAATCAATCATCTGATACCATCCTATCCTCAGCGAAGAGTGCCAAGCAGACATTGGAGAAAGGCTCGCTTCCCGGTTGGGGCAAGGTCGTCGATATGTCAGAAAAGCGCGACATGTTTGGTATCGGTTATCACCCAGCAACACGCAAGGTGAGTTCGAAGGAAAAGCAATTCAACCCGGTCAAGTTCAGTAGTGCCGACTATCAAAATGAGCATACCGTAGCAGTCATCGGAGAGTCTAGTGGTAATAAGCCAGGGGCACCCAGCCTTGTTTGCAGATGTCCTCCAGGATTCAAGCTTCCCAATTGGACGGCCACCGTGATACTTATGGTGTACTCGGAAAAAACATAATGCATTTTGTTTTCTCCGTCCCTCGTCCCTGCCCGAGACGAGAGGATAGCTTGTAAGGGCCCCCATGTTTAAAAGTATTATGTGAATAAATAAAAGTACTTTTTTGCATGCAAAACTCGTGTTCCTTTTCTTTCAGTTATTTTTCGTTTTCACTAAAAACAACGAAATGGCAAAAGATTTCTTTTTCTTTTTCCACTTTTTCTCAACAAAAAAAAAGCATACTAAAATAAGCTCATCATATGCAGAGCAAATAAAATCAATGATTACAACGTGGCTAAAACCAATTGTGAATCTGGACTTCCAATCAACCAAGCTGAAGACGACAATGAGGAAGATTGCGAATTACCAGTTGAACTAGCACGACTCCTTGAGCACGAAGAGAAAGAGATTCAGCTATACAAAGAACTAGTGGATGTTATTAACTTGGGTTCTGAAACTGACAAGAGGGAGGTAAAAGTTGGGGCATCTCTCGCCAAGCATGTACACTCTGAGTTGGTAGATCTGTTGCGTGAATATGTCGACGTCTTTGCTTGGTCATATCAAGATATGCCAGGGTTGGACACCAGCATTGTTGAACATCATCTACCGCTCAAGCCCGAATATCCTCCAGTCAAGCAGAAGCTCAGAAAGACCAGACCTGATATGGCACTCAAGATCAAGGAAGAGGTTAAAAAGCAGCTAGATGTTGGCTTCTTAGCCATTTATGAGTATCCGCAGTGGGTTGCTAATATCGTTCCAGTTCCTAAGAAAGATGGTAAAGTCAGAATGTGTGTAGACTATCGAGACCTCAATAGAGCCAGCCCAAAGGATGACTTCCCTTTGTCTCATATTGATGTTTTGGTCGACAACACAACTCAATTCTCCTTCTTTTCTTTCATGGATGGTTTCTTCGGGTACAATCAGATAAAGATGTCACCAGATGATATGGAGAAGACAACCTTTATCACACCTTGGGGAAATTACTGCTACAAAGTCATGCCACTCGGCTTGAAGAATGCAGGGGCAACATATTAACGTGCCATGGTAACACTCTTTCACGACATGATTCATGAAGAGATCGAGGTTTATGTTGACAACATGATTGCCAAATCCAGGTCTGAGGAAGATCACTTGGTAAATCTGAGAAAGTTATTTGTCAGACTCCGAAAGTTTAAACTGCGTCTGAATCCGACTAAATGTACTTTTGGGGTCCGATCAGGTAAACTCCTGGATTTCATAGTCAGTCAGAAGGGTATTGAGGTTGATCAAGACAAAGTTCGAGCCATCCAAGATATGCCAGCTCCCCAAACAGAAAAAGAAGTTAGAGGCTTCCTTGGATGACTTAATTACATCTCCAGATTCATATCTCACCTGACAGCTACCTGCGAACCAATTTTCAAGTTGTTGAGAAAGAACTAATCGATTGTGTGGAACAACGATTGCCAAGGGGCATTCGATAAAATAAAAAAGTACTTGCAAGAACCACCAATATTGGTACCACCGGTTCCTGGTAGACCACTCATTATGTATCTGACAGTGTTGGATGAATCCATGGGATGCGTTTTGGGTCAACATGACGACACAGGCAAGAAAGAACATGATATCTACTATCTCAGCAAGAAATTCACTAAATGTGAGACCCGTTACTCACTTTTAAAGAAGACTTGATGTGCCTTGACTTGGGTTGCTCGACGCCTGAGACAATATATGCTTTGCCACACTACTTTATTGATATCCAAGATGGATCCGATAAAGTATATATTTGAAAAGCCTGTTGTTACTGGTAGAATTGCCCGGTGGCAAATGCTGCTAACCGAGTATGATATACAGTATGTGACTCAGAAAGCAATAAAAGGGAGTGTTCTGTCTGACTTAGATGTACCAGCACATTGTCTAGCAATTGATGCCGATCCTGACGACATAAAGACGTTTTTGGAGAAACAACAATATCTCGAGGGTATATCCATTACCGATAAGAAAGCTCTGAGAAGACTCTCTTCTAAGTTCTTCCTAAATGGTGATGTACTATACAAGAGGAATTATGATTCCGTACTACTCAGATGCGTAGATAGACACGAAGCTAGTACAATCATAAGGTCCATACACGAAGGCTGCGAGGGTGTACATGCGAAGGGTCCTGCTATGGCCAAGAAGATCCTCCGGGATGGTTATTATTAGACGACAATGGAGGTTGATTGCTACAACTTTGTGAAAAGATGCCATAAGTGTCAGATATATGGTGATAAGATATTTGTACCACCAACTCCATTGAACGTTCTAACTTCTCCATGGCCTTTTTCTATGTGGGGCATCGATATGATTGGGATGATAGAACCCAAAGCTTCCAATGGACATCGATTCATCCTAATCGCTATCGATTACTTCACGAAATGGGTCGAGGCTGCTTCATATGCCAATGTCACTCCACAAGTGGTTACTCAGTTTATCAGGAAGGAGATAAGCTACCGCTATGGGATACCTAGCAAGATCATCACTAATAACGCCAGTAATCTCAACAACACTATGATGAGGGAGTTGTGCGAGAATTTAAGATCGAGCACCACAACTCTTCACCATATCAGCCCAAGATGAATGGTGTTGTAGAAGCAGCTAACAAGAATATTAAGAGGATCGTCCAGAAGATGCTCAAGACATACAAGGACTGGCATGAGATGTTACCTTTCGCTTTACATGGTTACAGAACTTTAGTCCGCACATCCATTGGGGTAACTCCGTACTCTCTAGTTTATGTGATGGAGGCCGTCCTACCAATCGAAATTGAGATTCCTTCACTCAGAGTCATCATGGAAGCAGATCTTGATGAAGCTGAATGGGTTCAATCTCGGTATGACCAACTGAATCTAATTGAAGAGAAGCGTTTGACGGTCGTGTGTCATGGTCAGTTATACCAAAGACGTCTCAAACAAGCTTTTGATAAGAAGGTTCTTCCTCGGTCATACCATGTTGGAGACCTTGTGCTCAAGAGATATTCTGCCATTCACTCGGACCCGCGAGGCAAATGGACTCCCAACTATGAGGGACCTTTCATAGTCAAAAAGGCCTTCTCAGGTGGGTCTCTAATCCTCACAACAATGGATGGGGAAGATTTGCCCTCGCCAGTGAATGTAGACATAGTCAAAAAATATTATGCCTAAAAAGAAATGATGAAAAGCCCGCTCGGTTAACCTCCGCAAGGTGAATCTAGGAAAAAGTGGTTATCCCGATGGACCAAAAAATGATTTGTCCATGCAAAAGTTAGGGAATATAGATGAAGCTCGATAAGTCGAAAACCCGAAAGGGCAGCTTAGGCAAAAAGGAGCATCCTGGTGGACAAAAAGAATCGAAAGATCCAGGCAAAAGTTAGGGATAAAGGCATTGACTGTGATCCTTGAGTCTACATGTTACAAGCTAGATATCAGAGGGTCAAGAATCGATCCAGTCACCGTCAGCCGAAGCAAGGCATTGAGATTCATATTATATGGTAGATTAAGGCCAATGTTGTAATCAATGGAGAAAATCATACAAAAATATTTCCCATTGCCATTTCAATTATTTTTTCAATTTTTACAACATCCTCATTAAGGGCGTTTGCATCCTTGTACTCAACATATTTACAGATTCCATATCAATAAAATTCAGTTTATTCCACCAAACGTGTTTGTTCTATGTTTTGTATGCAAAATAACTGACTTGTCTTAATCACATAATGCTCTAAAATTTCGGGGAACAATAAAAAGCTACATTAAAGAGAAATAATTTGCATTACCATTGAAATCCGATGAACCTGATAGGTGATTGGTGACTCAACGGTAATGTTACTTGAATACCTGTGACATTCAATTGACTGGGGGCACCATGGGAACTCCAACCTTTCAGTGTTCCTTAACAGGCAGGGGATTCCGTGATGGCAGCTGTCATACGGTGAACTGGACTTTAGGTATTTTGCTTTTTATCGCAATGTCGCGGTTAGCAAGAGTCGCCACCGACTTTTCTTTTATCCCATAAGGAAAGGTGGAAAAGAACAGGAAAGACCTTAATTTTAAATTCTTAGGTTCGGGAGGTACTTTATACGAAGGGAAGGTGTTAGGCACCCTTCGTATCCATGGTTATCCATGGGCTCTTAATTGCTCAATCATTTATGTTTTCTTTGTTTGAAAAAAAGCGGTTGAGAAATGTATGAAAATGTTTAGAAAATGAGAATTTAACTTTGTAATGATTCTTGCATGAATGTATACAAAGTAGTTATCTCGTTTAAGTTAGAAAATAGTTTAGAAAAATATAACTCGGCAATGATCCTAGTACGGATGTATGCTAAGTGGTGATTTTCCAAAAGAAGACGTTTGAAAGGTGCGAGGTATGAAAAGTATATTTTTTAGGTTATGACTGAGCAATTAAGGTTATACCTGTCCGAGGTCTTTCCGGGCATTTCCCATCCTTATGAGGGTAAAACTGTCCTTACTATTGAGAAGTAAGTAATTTTATCCTTGGGATGTTGAAGGGTCATCGTAGGGTCATCGATCGGTCATTGAAGGCAACAGTTGTGAGGATACCATAGCATTCGAAGGGACTATCATCATTTAACCGTAGGCTACGCCGAAGGGACATCGAGGGACAAAATCGTATTTTCGAAGGCAACATCCGAGGGACCATGATTTATTCTATGATGATTTAATCGAAGGGCCATTGCTAAGTGTATCCCCACATTCGCGGGACATGACCGATTTATACCGTAGTACCGTAAGGCCGCAAAAAGAGGTCCAAGATCACTTATTTAAAGGTCATATTTTAAAGTCAATTAAGTAATTAAGTCCATACTAAAATCAATACATTAAAATTAATACATTGAAATTAAGACATTAAAATTAACACATTAAAATTAATTAGGCCACTTAGGGTGAGTCTCCACAAGGGTATCCCACAAATAAAGTGGAAGACCTAAACAGCAATCTTTTCCTGGGACATATGAACCTTTGCAAAATTCAGCAAACGGGTTAGAACACCAAATCGGGGTGTAATCGAAGATTACACCAAAATAGTAATAGTATCAGGTAAGCAAAGCATAGTTATAGTAAAACAGGTCAGATGGGCAAAGATCACAACAAAGCGAAGAAACAGCGGCATCCATTATAACAATTCAAAGTATCCAGGCATACTTAAGTCCACATGCAAAAACCTCAAATATATTTATGAATTAAATTATGATATCACATGCAAGTTAAGAACATAAAGCGATATCGCATGCAAATTAAGAAAATGAAGCTATAATAGTAATGCAAACCTGTTTGCAATCGAGTTACAATCTTGAGTTGGCGAGCCGGATTGAATTGGACGGAGGTAGCTTTGCGGCCGCCGGCTTTTCCTTCAGGGTTTCCTTTAGGGTTACCCGGGGTAAGTTAAACAGTAGTCTTGTAAAACACAATGCCTAAGCTGTTGGAAAAGTAAATGTGCAAAAGCGAAAACGGCCACGGAAAAAGGAATGTGAAAAAGCTCCCTTTTTAGGTTTTCAAGGTGGCTATTTATATTAGTGTCATTAGGTCATGCATGTTGCCCAAAAAGTCTTCAACGTGCGCATGGATATAGTGGATGCAGGGCCCAACATTCCTCAACGGATCTTCAAATCTCCGAAGCGTTACCTGCGCCTACAAAGTAGGGGAATGGTGTGACGTTCGTCACACCATGTGTGACGCCCGTCCCATGGGTGTGCTGCGTGACGCTCGTCACGCCTTCTGTGACGCCCGTCACAAGGCTGTGTTGCGTGACGCTCGTCACGCCCTCTGTGACGTCCGTCACAGGCACAACATTTGTGTCTTGCGCTTTGGGCTGGGCTTTGCTGTTTGGTTCGTTTTCTTTTCTTTTTGCACCCCTTTTCTCCGCTTCCAAATAAACCACTTTCATATTATCACTGGGTGAGCGTGTAGGCCAGTTTGGGTCATTCGCGAGCTGGGCCTTTGTTCCTTTAAGTGTCATAAAATGAGTCGGAGTGCCCTGAAATGTCTTGAAATATTAATGGGCAAATTTTGGGGTATGACAGCTGCCCCTGTTCAATATTCTTGAACCGAGAGAGTAGAATGGTATGTGCCGTTCGTGGTCTGGAGGTGAAAGATTATTGAACACTAGAATGCCCCGAAATTTTGCACTTGCCAATTAGTCTTGGTGGAGATGGGCTTAAAGATACCATCCAAGAAACTTGCTGAGGAGATTTCCAGATTGTGTCACCATTATGCTGTTGACTTCGTCGGGGAGTCAGAGTATGCTATACTGCTGGGGATAAGGGATCAGAATAGATCGTACATTAGACCGTGTCTGAAGACCAGAGTGGGCTATCCATTAGGCAGATGACCTTGCTGAGGATGAAAAATCAGAACGGATCGTACGCTAGATTGTATCTGAGTTGAAGATCCAAATGGGTCTTATGAGAGCCTGTATTGGAGTTGCAGGATGAGCCGTCCATTAGGCTGAATCTGATGATAAAAGGGGGTAGTCGTACACTAGACTACACTTCAGACATGTACCGTACACTAGGTAGCATCTGAGGAGACAAAGGTCTTAATTGGGTCGTTCATTAGACCGTATCAGAGCAGAATGAGCCGTCCATTAGGCCGAATCTGATGATAAAAAGGGGGTAGTCGTACACTAGACTACACTTCAGAAATGTACCGTACACTAGGTAGCATCTGAGGAGACAAAGGTCTTAATTGGGTCGTACATTAGACCGTATCAGAGCAGAATGAGCCGTCCATTAGGCCGAATCTGATGATAAAAGGGGGTAGTCGTACACTAGACTACACTTCAGAAATGTACCGTACACTAGGTAGCATCTGAGGAGACAAAGGTCTTAATTGGGTCGTTCATTAGACCGTATCAGAGCAGAATGAGTCGTCCATTAGGCCGAATCTGATGATAAAAAGGGGGTAGTCGTACACTAGACTACACTTCAGAAATGTACCGTACACTAGGTAGCATCTGAGGAGACAAAGGTCTTAATTGGGTCGTACATTAGACCGTCTTGAAATAGTTGAAGGAATCATACGTTGGGCTGAATCAGAATGAACCGTATGTTAGGCTGTATCTGATAATATCTGTACATGTTGTACTTGCAATAAATGTCTGGGATGGGCTTAAAGATGCCATCGTTAGGAGGATACTGAACTGTAGTCAGAATGAATGTCCCGGGAATTGTATCTGAGATACATATCTGGATCTTGTACATAATTGATAGAGGTGTCTGTCTGAATGAATGTTCCCGTGAATTGCATCTGGAATATGTATCTGAGTCTTGTCTGTGATTGATAAAGGCGTCTGCCTGGATGAGCCTTTTACTTT
This sequence comes from Lathyrus oleraceus, assembly GCF_024323335.1. Lineage (NCBI taxonomy): Eukaryota > Viridiplantae > Streptophyta > Magnoliopsida > Fabales > Fabaceae > Lathyrus > Lathyrus oleraceus. Next base: position 341,096,002 of record NC_066585.1, read on the forward strand.
GACTATATCAGGAGGATAATTAACCCGCAAAGAAAGGTTAGCTTTATGCCATGTCATGATGCATGAGATATTTTATGCTTTCGAAAATAAATGCGAATGTTGTATGCATGCGTATGATGTGAAATGATGTAAGGAATGAGTTATGCGTATGAGAAGTTCTGCTTGGAGACTCTACTGGGGAAAATAAATCCCCATCTACTGATTGGAGATACTTGTAATGATGACCCTTTCGCGGCAGGGGGTTGTTGACTTGGTCTGATGGCGGCAATATTCAACAGAGCCTGGCGGGGGATGGAGGAGAGGATCAATCTGTCTGATGGTGCCAACCTCTGTTGGGGGATAGCTGGCTGTGCCGGGGAATACTGCTCACTTCTTCTGGGGAAGAACAGGCTTGCTGGGGGAAGAGAATTGGTAGTGGGCTCATCGGGAGCATGATTAGACCTTATCCTCGATCCCAAAGTCTTGTAGTAACTGCTATTGCTATTCTATGTACGTATTTTTGATAAACATTGATCATATTCAAATGCACATATTAATTCAAATTAAATCAATGGACATTTACGCAACCAAAACAGAAAAGTAAAAACAAAAGCATCTTTTTTTTTGAAAGAGGGTTGTATTGATTTTGAAAGGAGGCCTATAAACAGGCAATTTGTGTACAAGGAGACAGAAATCCTAGTAAGAGGAAATTGTCGAAAACAAAGAGAAAGCTATGTGGAAGAAGTCCTATTGATTTCAAGCCTACTACTGTCATTATGTCTTCGAGCATCTCATCCCTTGCTGTCGGATAGAAGTGATTGGCTTGGTCAGTCCCTCGAACTTGGATGAAAGTTGACTGAGAATGGGACATAGTCATACGCTTTAATCCCTAATTTTTGCCTGGACCGCCTTTTCAGGTTTTCAGTCCACCAGGATACCCTTTTGTGCCCAAGCCGCCTTTTCAGGTTTTCGACTTGCCGGGTGTACATTTTTTATATATCCCTAATTTTTGCCCGAACCCTTTTGATTCGCCGGGATGCCCTTACTTTTGCCTAGATACGTCGATCTAGCGAGTCTCTTTTATGCGTAGTATTTTTTAACTATGTCCGCGTTCACGGGATGTGGGAAGTCTTCACCATCCACTGTAGCAAGTATCATGGCTCCACCAGAGAATACCTTCTTAACTACAAATGGCCCTTCGTATGTGGGAGTCCATTTGCCTCTGGGATCACTTTGGGGTAGAATGATACGCTTGATCACCAAGTCGCCAGTTTGATACACCTGTCTCTTGACTCTTTTGTTAAATGCCTGGGTCATGCGCTTCTGATATATCTGTCCATGACAAACAGCCGCCAGTCTCTTCTCATCGATCAAGTTTATCTGATCGAGTCGCGTCTGAATCCATTCATCTTCATCTAAGCCCGCCTCTTTCATGATCCTTAGGGAGGGAATCTGAACTTCCACTGGTAAAACGGCTTCCATTCCATAGACTAAAGAGAAAGGAGTTGCCCCTGTCGAAGTGCGTACTGAAGTGCGATAACCGTGAAGGGCAAACGGTAACATCTCATGCCAGTCTTTGTATGTTACCGTCATCTTTTGTATGATCTTCTTGATATTCTTATTAGCAGCTTCTACGGCGCCATTCATCTTTGGCCGGTACGGAGAAGAGTTGTGATGCTTAATTTTGAACTGCGTGCAGAGTTCAGTAATCATCTTGTTGTTCAAATTAGTACCATTATCAGTGATAATTCTTTCAGGGATGCCATATCGACAAATAAGACTATTCTTGATGAACCGTGCCACCACATTCTTGGTGACAGAAGCGAATGAGGCCGCCTCTACCCACTTTGTGAAGTAATCAATAGCGACGAGAATGAAGCGATGTCCATTGGAAGCCGTAGGTTTAATCTCTCCGATCATATCGATGCCCCACGTTGCAAATGGCCAAGGAGCTGTCAACACGTTCAATGGAGCAGGAGGCACATGTACTTTGTCCGCATAGATCTGACACTTGTGACAGGTTCTGGAGTGACGGTGGCAATCCGCTTCCATGGTAGACCAATAATACCCTGATCTCAGAATCTTCTTGGCCATTGTATGTCCATTAGAATGAGTCCCAAAAATACCGTCATGCATGTCTTCCATAATCCTTTCTGCTTCCTTTTTATCCACACAGCGAAGCAGAGTCGAATCATGATTACGTTTGTATAACACTCCGTTACTCAGAAAGAATTTAGCGGAGAACTTCCTCAGGAATTTTCTGTCCTTGATGGATGCCCCTTCAGGGTATTCCTGAGCTTCTAAATATCTTCTTGCGTCGTGGAACCAAGGTTTCTCCTGTACCTTCTCAGTGTTAAGTCCATAACAGTAAGCTGGTTCATCTGACCGTCCGATGGTAATCATGGGAGCTTCGCTGCCCCATCTGACTCTGAACATAGATGACATGGTAGCTAATGCGTCTGCCAACTGGTTTTCCTCTCGTGGAATATGTTCAAATGTTACCTCTTCAAAATATGGGATTAATGTCATCACCTGCTCTCGATAAGGGATGAGATTTGGATGTTTAGTATCCCATTCCCCGTTGATCTGACTGATTACCAAGGCCGAATCTCCGTACACACTCAAAAACTTGATTCGCCAATCTATAGCAGCTTTGAGTCCAAAAATACATGCTTCATACTCAGCCATATTATTGGTACAATGGAAACATAGTCTAGCCGTGAGAGGTGTATGGTAACCTCCGGGAGAAATGAGTACAACCCCAACACCATGGCCCAATGCATTAGAAGATCCATCAAAGACCATAGTCCATCGGGATCCCCATTCGGGTCCTTCATCTGGTTTAGGTTTTCCATTATCAGTAACAAGCATGACATCCTCATCTGGGAACTCAAAATTCATAGATTGGTAATCGTCCACCGCTTGATGAGCCAAGTGATCAGCTAGCACGCTTCCTTTGATTGCTTTCTGGGTAGTGTACTGGATATCGTACTCTGTTAAGATCATCTGCCATCTCGCTATTCTTCCGGAGAGGGCAGGCTTCTCGAACATGTATTTGATGGGATTCATCCTAGAAATCAACAAAGTGGTCTGATTCAACATATACTGTCTTAGTCGGCGAGCAGCCCAGGCCAAAGCACAGCAAGTTCTCTCGAGCAGTGAGTATCTTGTTTCACAGTCGGTAAACTTTTTGCTCAGGTAGTATATGGCATGCTCTTTTCGACCAGACTCGTCATGTTGCCCCAATACGCACCCCATTGAATTTTCTAACACGGTCAAATACATGATTAGAGGTCTTCCTTCAACTGGTGGTATCAGAATCGGAGGTTCCTGGAGATATTTCTTGATTTTGTCAAAAGCTTCTTGACATTCCTCATTCCATATCATCTTTTGATTTTTCCTCAGTAGCTTGAAGATGGGTCTGCAAGTAGCGGTCAAGTGGGAGATAAATCGAGCAATGTAGTTCAAGCGTCCCAAGAAACCTCTGACTTCTTTCTCCGTACGGGGAACTGGCATTTCTTGAATAGCCTTCACTTTAGCCGGGTCAACCTCGATTCCTTTACCGCTGACAATAAAGCCCAAGAGTTTACCGGATCTCACTCCAAAAGTGCATTTGTTTGGATTCAATCTCAACTTGTACTTCTTCAACCTCTCGAACAGTTTGTATAAGTGATCGAGATGTTCTTCTTCAGCATGAGATCTAGCTATCATGTCGTCCACATATACTTCTATCTCATGATGAATCATATCATGGAACAAAACCACCATAGCACGCTGGTACGTTGCCCCAGCGTTCTTTAGACCAAATGGCATTACTTTATAACAGAACGTGCCCCATTGCGTCACAAACGTAGTCTTCTCCATGTCCTCAGGCGCCATCTTAATCTGGTTGTAACCCGAGAATCCATCCATGAATGAGAATACTTTGTGTTGAGCGGTGTTATCTACCAGAACATCAATGTGCGGGAGCGGAAAGTCGTCTTTGGGACTTGCTTTATTCAGGTCTCGGTAATCTACGCACATTCGCACCTTACCATCCTTCTTTGGCACAGGCACCACATTAGCAACCCATTGAGGATAAGAAGTAACGGCTAGGAAACCGGCATTGAATTGTTTCATAACCTCGGCTTTGATTTTCTCAGACATTTCGGGACGCATGCGGCGAACCTTTTGCTTGACAAGACGGCAGTCTTCCTTCGTAGGCAGCCGATGCACCACTATATTAGTATCCAACCCGGGCATGTCTTCATAAGACCAAGCAAAAACCTCCACATAGTCGTGCAACATCTGGATCAACCTTACTTTCACACTACTTTCCAAATCTGCTCCTATTTTGACTTCTTTTCTGTCTACCTCAGTACCCAGGTTTACGATTTCGAGGGACTCTTCATGCGGCTGTATAATCCTTTCCTCTTGCAGTAACAATCTGGCAAGCTCTCCAGGGACTTCACAATCTTCCTCACTTCCATCTTCGGCTTGGTAGATCGGATTTTCAAAGTCATAATGAACAGTAGCGGAATTATTATCAATAGGATCCAGAGTGGATACGGATCTGCAATTTGTTACGTGAGTGTGTGCAAGAAAGCATAGCTTATTTGAAAAATAACAGGAAAGATAAAGAGCGCAATATTTGAATGCAAAAAAGTCCATTGATTTATTGAATATGAATATGCTTATGAAAAATGACAAACCCTTAAAATTAGCTATTATGCCCCGGGTATAGACACAATGCTTTGAAGCACTAAAATAGCAATAACAATTACTCCTGACTAAAGGAAATCGGGATAGTGTCTTCAGCCTTCCAATTATTGGGTCCGTCACCAATTGTTGGGAAAATCCAGCTATCCAAGTCATAATCGTTATCAGTATCTTCCACAGCATTGACAGTCTCGTCATGATTAGGCAGAGGGGCAGTGATGCCATTAGGAGTCTCCGGAGGATCAAAGATAGTCGCCTGTATCTTCCCACTTCGAATGCCACTTTCAACATGTTCACCTGTTAATATAAGTTCAGTGAAACCCAATGAGGAACTCCTCAATAGATGGCTGTAGAATGGGCCAGTCAGTGTGCTCATGAACATGTCCACTAATTCTCGATCAGTCATAGGGGGTTTGACTCTGCCAGCCAAATCTCTCCACTTTTGAGCATATTCTTTGAAACTTTCTTTAGATCCCATAGTCATATTCTGCAACTGTAGCCGAGTAGGCGCTAGTTCAGAATTATACTGGTACTGTTTATAGAAAGCAGTTGCTAAATCAGTCCATGTGTGGATGTCAGAGCTCTCGAGCTGATAATACCACTCCAATTGTGTGCCAGACAGACTCTCTTGGAAGAAATGGATCCAGAGCTTCTTATTAGTGGTATACGGCTGAATCTTTCTCACGTAAGCTCTCAGATGCATCTGAGGACAAGATGCCCCATCATACTGAATGAAAGCGGGGACCTTGAATTTGCGAGGAATGATCACATCGGAGACTAGACCCAAACTTTCAAAATCCAGACCGGGCGCCTTCTGACCTTCCATAGCTAGCATGCGTTCTTCCAGCAACTTGTACTTGCCATCTTTTGGAGAGTACTGTTCATTCTCGTAATCTTCATCGTCATCCTCAGGGTTGAAAGGATCAGCATTCTCATCTTCTGAATCTGTCTCTGTTTCCTCTTCTTGATCCTTCGGAATTCTGACTTTGATTCCCGCAGCCTGTCCTTTAAGCCTTCTTCCCGGGTTAATGTAACTCACAGCTTTCTTGTCTTTCTTTTTCTCGAGCAAGAGAGCTTTCAGTTCCTCCTGCCCCCTGGATAAGTTCAAGATCATCTCCTGGAGTTGAGCATTCTGAGCATGGAGATCCTTGACAGTTTGTTCGAGGTCCATTTTTCTGTTTGGAGGAAAACCGTGAGAACACTGATCCCTTTAGAGTACCTGTTATGCTATGTTATGCTATGCAATGCATGAAATGTTTTCAAGGCCTTTTGGAATTTAACTTTGCATAAACTACCGAAAAGGGAAACTTTTTTTTTTTTTTTTTTTTTTTTTTTGTTTTTTTTTTTTGTTTTTTTTTTTTTGTTTTTTTTTTTCATACAAAACAGAGCAAAGTTAAATCCCTAAGTCCTTGAAATGGTTAGTACAATGTTATGATGTCATGATGTTATGATGTTATGATGTTATGAGGTTATGATGTTATGATGTTATGATGTTATGAGGTTAAATAAATAACAAGCACAAGCAAGTCACACAACCATCATTCCTAGGTTTTAAGGCTTGCATGAGTTCCATAGGTAAGTACCCTCCCCACTGAAGTTTGGTTGGTTCAACCTGTCCTAGAATAGTAACTGGGTTCTAGAAGGATCTCAGATCATCGACCTTTCTTTGGGTCCACTTCAGTGCAACACCAAGTGGTTGACCGAAGCTTTCCTAAAGTCCAATCTCAAAGAGTGTAGCATCGAGTATCAACCAACCTCAGTCGGAACCGAAGCCAGTTATCTCACTACTTTCTAATGGCTAGGATGAGTCAATTAGGGTTCTAAAGGTCTGGTTAATGCTTTGATGACACCACGCGGAAGCCAAATTTTTCCTCAAATAACATGAGGACCATCAGGACAACCAAAGTGTCACATTAACCGTAGCTATCATTTTGACCATTCCAGTATACGCCGGATAGTCGCGATGATCTATTGCTACTTACCTAAGGTACACTAGATCCGGGTGTAGGATCTTTCACTCAAAGCCCCCTTAAAAGAAGGAATAATAAAACATAAATGATTTTTTTTTTTTTTTTTTTTAAGATGGACCTCTCTTTGTAGTCCCCAGCAGAGTCGCCAGTTCTGTCATACGGTGAACTGGACTTTAGGTATTTTGCTTTTTATCGCAATGTCGCGGTTAGCAAGAGTCGCCACCGACTTTTCTTTTATCCCATAAGGAAAGGTGGAAAAGAACAGGAAAGACCTTAATTTTAAATTCTTAGGTTCGGGAGGTACTTTATACGAAGGGAAGGTGTTAGGCACCCTTCGTATCCATGGTTATCCATGGGCTCTTAATTGCTCAATCATTTATGTTTTCTTTGTTTGAAAAAAAGCGGTTGAGAAATGTATGAAAATGTTTAGAAAATGAGAATTTAACTTTGTAATGATTCTTGCATGAATGTATACAAAGTAGTTATCTCGTTTAAGTTAGAAAATAGTTTAGAAAAATATAACTCGGCAATGATCCTAGTACGGATGTATGCTAAGTGGTGATTTTCCAAAAGAAGACGTTTGAAAGGTGCGAGGTATGAAAAGTATATTTTTTAGGTTATGACTGAGCAATTAAGGTTATACCTGTCCGAGGTCTTTCCGGGCATTTCCCATCCTTATGAGGGTAAAACTGTCCTTACTATTGAGAAGTAAGTAATTTTATCCTTGGGATGTTGAAGGGTCATCGTAGGGTCATCGATCGGTCATTGAAGGCAACAGTTGTGAGGATACCATAGCATTCGAAGGGACTATCATCATTTAACCGTAGGCTACGCCGAAGGGACATCGAGGGACAAAATCGTATTTTCGAAGGCAACATCCGAGGGACCATGATTTATTCTATGATGATTTAATCGAAGGGCCATTGCTAAGTGTATCCCCACATTCGCGGGACATGACCGATTTATACCGTAGTACCGTAAGGCCGCAAAAAGAGGTCCAAGATCACTTATTTAAAGGTCATATTTTAAAGTCAATTAAGTAATTAAGTCCATACTAAAATCAATACATTAAAATTAATACATTGAAATTAAGACATTAAAATTAACACATTAAAATTAATTAGGCCACTTAGGGTGAGTCTCCACAAGGGTATCCCACAAATAAAGTGGAAGACCTAAACAGCAATCTTTTCCTGGGACATATGAACCTTTGCAAAATTCAGCAAACGGGTTAGAACACCAAATCGGGGTGTAATCGAAGATTACACCAAAACAGTAATAGTATCAGGTAAGCAAAGCATAGTTATAGTAAAACAGGTCAGATGGGCAAAGATCACAACAAAGCGAAGAAACAGCGGCATCCATTATAACAATTCAAAGTATCCAGGCATACTTAAGTCCACATGCAAAAACCTCAAATATATTTATGAATTAAATTATGATATCACATGCAAGTTAAGAACATAAAGCGATATCGCATGCAAATTAAGAAAATGAAGCTATAATAGTAATGCAAACCTGTTTGCAATCGAGTTACAATCTTGAGTTGGCGAGCCGGATTGAATTGGACGGAGGTAGCTTTGCGGCCGCCGGCTTTTCCTTCAGGGTTTCCTTTAGGGTTACCCGGGGTAAGTTAAACAGTAGTCTTGTAAAACACAATGCCTAAGCTGTTGGAAAAGTAAATGTGCAAAAGCGAAAACGGCCACGGAAAAAGGAATGTGAAAAAGCTCCCTTTTTAGGTTTTCAAGGTGGCTATTTATATTAGTGTCATTAGGTCATGCATGTTGCCCAAAAAGTCTTCAACGTGCGCATGGATATAGTGGATGCAGGGCCCAACATTCCTCAACGGATCTTCAAATCTCCGAAGCGTTACCTGCGCCTACAAAGTAGGGGAATGGTGTGACGTTCGTCACACCATGTGTGACGCCCGTCCCATGGGTGTGCTGCGTGACGCTCGTCACGCCTTCTGTGACGCCCGTCACAAGGCTGTGTTGCGTGACGCTCGTCACGCCCTCTGTGACGTCCGTCACAGGCACAACATTTGTGTCTTGCGCTTTGGGCTGGGCTTTGCTGTTTGGTTCGTTTTCTTTTCTTTTTGCACCCCTTTTTCTCCGCTTCCAAATAAACCACTTTCATATTATCACTGGGTGAGCGTGTAGGCCAGTTTGGGTCATTCGCGAGCTGGGCCTTTGTTCCTTTAAGTGTCATAAAATGAGTCGGAGTGCCCTGAAATGTCTTGAAATATTAATGGGCAAATTTTGGGGTATGACAGCAGCATTGGCACCAATTGAAACTTCTCGGCAATCATGTTCTAATCTTCGATGACGAGTCGAAATTCCTACCACAATAAAGACTCATCCCTACAAAAGCATGCATCATAAAAAATAAGCATACCTCATGCACTACATAAAGCATATCCTTCACACTAGTAATAAAGCCAATCATTTGGTCCGACAAATTTTGGGCACATAGGTATTTAATCCTCTTCTACCTTGAATACCTGGAAAGCTTCCCCAATTCTTGTATTCAGGTCCAAGAAGATTAAATAGGGGCAGCTGTTGTACCCCTAAATTCGCCCTCCCCTTTCTCACCTATGTATCTAATCACTTGATCAAGAGATGACTTGCATACATCCATGACTCATCTACATGAATCATTCCTCATGGATTCAAAAGAAACTTGGACCCAATAAGCTAGGGCTCACACAGGTATCAAAGTCCAAAGGCATGGTTTGATTCATGTCATCAGCATGGGGGATGTGAAACCCTAATAATGGTGGTGAAGGTTTGACTTCAACAAAGTTGTGACTAGACAACCTGGGGCATTCAAAACCCTGATTTCTCAAGGCAGGATCTCTTGGAGCTTCCCTAGGCCTCATCTTGGTCTCCAAAGCCCTAATCAGGAGATGGTGATCAGATGAACTTGGTGGCTTGATTGTGTACCTTTCTTGGAGCATTGGTCTTAGTTCAAAGTCAATGGTGTTCTTCATTTGGTTGTGGACACATCTTGGATCCTGGTCATCTGAGCATTCAAACCGCATGTGTTTCAAGCCACTTGTTAGTCATGCCATTGGTTCATGGACACTTTGTCAAAACCCTAGCCTTGTGGTCTCATTTGATGGCTTTGTTCATGTACATTGTTAGTCAAGTTATTTTTCAAAAGTCTAACATCCAAGTCATAAAACAAGACAGTTTGGAAACCAATTGCAATCATTTTTCAAACCATTTCAATCCATTTCATGTCATTTTAAAGCATTACATACGATTCCATACAAGAAAATACAAATTTGAAATTTTGACCAAACTGTTGACTTTGGTCAACAATTGACTTTTTGGTCAACTTTGACCAAAGTCAACCCAAAACCTAAGGCCCTAAATTTTCACCTTAATCAATAAACCATTGTCCATTTACAAGAAAATACCCAAAAAATGAAGTTTTGACCAAATGTTGACTTTGGTCAACAGTTGAATTTTTGGTCAGCTTTGACCAAAGTCAACCTCCCCGTTTTTTTTTACCATCAAAAACCTAATCTAACCCATTTGGCCTTGATGCTTCATTCAAAGGTTTTGATTTTGATATACTTGTGTTTGGTTTCACTACGCCAAAAACTGGAATAGACAGCGCCCCTTAGAGGGCGCTTTATTACAAAAGCGCACTCTAAAGTGAAGAGAAAAAATAAGGAGCATACTACTGGAATAGACAGCGCACTTTAGAGGGCGCTTTTGTAACAAAGCGCACTCTAAAGTGAAGCGAAAAAATAATGAGGAAATGGAGGGACACCAATAGAGGACGCTTTATTGAAAGCGCCCTCTAAAGGTAACCTTAGAGGGCGCTTTTAAAAAAGCGCTCTCTATGTCCATGTACATTTCCAATTTAGAAGGCGCTTATGGAAAGCCTTAGAGAGCGCTTTTAGAAGCGCCCTCTTAGGACCCCTTTAGAGGGCGCTTTTGTAACAAAGCGCCCTCTAAAGTGAAGCCAAAAAAAAATAATGAGGAAATGGATGGACACCAATAGAGGGCGCTTTAATGAAAGCGCCCTCTAAGGTTACCCTTAGAGGGCGCTTTTAAAAAAGCACTCTCTAAGTCCATGTACATTTCCAGTTTAGAAGGCGCTTTTGGAAAGCCTTAGAGAGCGCTTTCAGAAGCGCCCTCTTAGGCCCCCTTTAGAGGGCGCTTTTTTTACAAAAGCGCCCTCTAAGGTCCCCTTTAGTAAACATTAAAATTATAACATATACTGCATGTCTCTTTATTTTCCCTCTCTATAAGCTATTTCGTTTACGTAACTGGGTTTTCTCTCTACTGCGATTACTCTCTACTGCGATTACTCTCGTCCTCCGTTCGTTCTCCCTCCCTCACCGTCGTCGTCGCCGTCGCCTTTTTCTACTGCTGCGTTCACGTTCACTGAGTTATCTGCGTCCACCATCACTGTTCACTTTCTTCTCCATCGTTACCGTCACCTTGAAGGTATTTCTCTTCTCCATCGTTACCGTTCACTTTCTTCATGTGTTTGATTAGGGCATTTTCTAAACTTAGTTTTACATTTTGTGCATTATGTTGATTAATGTTGTTTAGGGCAAACTGAGTTTTTTATTTCTGATTGAAAACTGATATCATTTGAAGTGTGTTTGAGCTTGTGCTTGGAAGTTTGATGATTATGGATGCAAGTTTGTTCATGTTCCAAACACCATAAGTTTGCATTGGTCTTTTGTATGCAGTAGGTGTGTGTGAGTTTGTATTCAATAATGATAAAAAAAAAGAGTTTAGATTGTTGTAACATGAGAGAAATGGAAGGTATATGAATGTGTTTTTTGTGTAGCTTCACGAATATGGTCATTGTCTTACTTGGGTCTTATTGAATCATTTCTATATTACAGATAAAATGGCTAACCAAGACGATACCCATGACGCGAATGGATCACGTAACAATGTTGAAAAAGAAATCAAACGAGGATTGACTGTTATGAAGTCAATCATTCGTGCAAGAGACAAGGGTGTAAAATTTGAAGTACATTGGAGTGCTGAAGACCAACTAATTGAGCCTAACGGTTCAATGTTGGCAAGTTACATTGGTTTCCTTGTTCGACAACATATTCCGATTACATGTGATAATTGGAGAAGTCCGGAATTGAAGGTTGGCAAAGAAAAAATATGGTCCGAGATACAGGTACTTACCATATATTGTTATATGTTTTTTTTGTTGACTATTTGTTGACCATATATTGTTATAATATTACTTATAATAACACACTCCATGTGTATGTTTTTTAGAGATCCTTTCACATCGATGAAAGCCGGCAAAAATATTGTATTCAATTGGCTGGAAAAATACTCCGAGGATTTCGATCCTTTTTGTCCAACAAATTTCTCAAGGATGAGGAAGGAAAATTTGTTGAAGCGAACGGCCAATGAAGTATGCCGAGATTATTTCAGCCGATGAATGGGATAACTTTGTCGCCAAACGAAGAAACGAAAAATTCCATGTAATGTCTATTAATTATGGTATTATACAATTGTTAAGTTACTTGGTTCTAATATGCCTTAAACTTTTTTATCCAGGAAGTAAGCGACAAAAATCGGAAAAGGGCATCAAAACCCGCGTATCCGTACAAAAAAGGGCGTACGGGATATGCACGGTTACAACAAAGAATTGTGAGTATATTCAAATGCTATGAGCTTATACATTGTCACAATATGTTATAATTGATGATCTTATAATCTAATTCAATGTGTAGCTAGCCGAGGAGAAAAGTGACGCAACATCTCTTCCGGAGCACGTATTATGGAAGGTTGCTCGGGTTGGGAAGGATGGGGCTGTCGTTGAAGCGGTCCAAAATGTTTATGACGAATGTGTAAGTATATGTAACATTATTTCTTTAATTATATCGAAAATTTTGTTAGACATATAATTCATTTTTAATCTCCTCTAATAATATTTCAGGAGACTTTATCCCAAACCTTACCTTCAACCGAGGTCCAGGATTGCAGGAGCGTACTTAGTCGAGTACTAAATGTTCCTGAGTATTCCGGTCGTGTGAGGGGTAAGGGTTTTGGTGTGACTCCGTCGTCATTTTATAAAAAACCAAAAACAAAAAATCCTACCAACAAAGAGGTGATGGAGACCTTGGCGGAGTTAAGGGCACAAGTACTCCAACTGCAAAACGAGAATGCAAGGTATAGAGAGGAAAGGTGCGCTTCCGAGGCAAAAGATACTAGTGACCGAGCTAGTATCAATTGTCAACCGAAATTTCCCGAGGTAATTATATATGTTATTATGAAATTAAAATAGCACTTTTTTACTTGACACATATACACGTTAACAATAACATTTATTATTGGTTTAGGGCATTTCACCTCGTCAGCTGTATCTATCGTCACCAACTTATCGCATAGTTGGCAAGGGAAAAGTGCACAATACTTCGGGTGAATTACTTCACCATAATCCCCTCCCGGTGGGATATATGAAAGTTTCGGTTGACCTTGTATTAGATACGGACGCCCTTCTACCATTACCTGACGTTGTTTCAGAGACAACGTTGATGCGAGATGCAGTCGGATCCTTTGTTGGTTGGCCGTCAGATCTAATTTTCCCAGATGCCGAGGTATATATGTTCTAAATGATTATGAATATTTAGTATTCACATTTCAATTCAGCTACAATTATGATATTTAATCAATCCTTATTACATGGTAATGTTAGACTCCTACAAGACCCACACATAAAGTTGGTAAAGGGATTTCAAGACGCATCGAGTCGGTTGCATCTTAAAAAGAGGTACAAATATATATACCCATTTAATTATATACGCAACGATTCTGTTGCATCACAAAAAATCATGATTTATTTTATATGAATTTTTAGGTTCCAGGTCGAAAGTTGAAAAGCGCTGGTAAGGATATTCCAACGACGTCCGGGACAAAATCTCAAATTATGATGCGTCTTGAGAAAATGGTGGAAGAGTCCGATATTATGCACGGGGCCATTCGTAGTATAGATTTTGATGAAGGTGTTTTCGGAATTGCTCATTTCGAAATAATTGCAAAGGAGGACATGCAACAACTTTTTGAACACGACGAATTGGGCATCGCTGTCATTCATACATACATATGGTACTCCGATCAATCTATAATTTACTTAGTTGAACAATTTATTTACACATTTCAATGAGTAGTCTAATGTTTATTATGTTTCTATTTAAGGTATATGTATGACACATTGATGTGGGGAACTGAATTGTGTAACCGTTTCAATTTTATTGCTGCTTCCCGTATCAACGCAACGTTAATAACGAAAAATCCAACATCCGTAAAGAATGATCTAGTCGATAGATTCATGGCGGCCGGCGATAATACTACACCTAGTTTGTATTTTTTACCATTTAATTCTGGCAACGGGTTAGATTTTCTTTCTAATAATTTCATTCTAATCTATGTATATCTTTTACGTAGAAAATTTTCATTCATCTAAATTTTTGTTTTATTTTACAGTGGTCACTGGGTGTTGGTTGCTATGGATCTTTTGAGACTCATAGTGTATTATCTGGATTCGTTATCGGGTGATTGGAGTAAATATCCGAGTATGAAGAAGACGGTTGACGCGTAAGTGAAATTCCCCTAAATATTCGTGTGTATTTGTATATTTAATTATGTCTGTCAGATTGATCTCAATATACGTTTTTATTTTGTTAGGGCAATACTAAAATTTAGATCGAAAAAGAATTATCGTAACAGGAAGGACATTACCTGGGTCAGAGTTGAGGTATATATTAAGTATCTTATTTTTGCTTAATTATAATAGTGTTTATTTTTTGCTTATAATAGTGTTTGTAAGAAATTAACTATATATATATTGTTTTTTTTCTGTGTAGTGTCCTCAGCAAAACAATTCGGTCGATTGCGGATTTTTTGTATTGAGATTTATGAGAGATATCATTGCGTTGAATCGTATAGACATCCCAAAAATGGTATGGAATAATAACTTAGGGTTTATTTTAATATTATCGGATATTTCATCTAATTTGTTACTAAATCTTGAATATGTTTTATTCTCTTAATTGTAGTACTTTGACGAATACAAATCTTACTCAAGAGCTCATTTGGATGAAATGAAGGATGAATTGTGTCAATTCATTATTGATCAAAGAATCATATAGCTAGGTTGTATATTGTTGTACATATATGTATGGAATGTTGTTGTTGTATGTTGTTGTTGTATATATGTTGTATATTGTTGTTGTACTAGTTTTACTAAATCATGAATATGTTATTGTATATTGTTGATCAAAGAATCATATATTAATGTTGTATATATGGAGGATTAATGTTGTATATAAATGGATTCATGTTGTATATATCAATGGATTAATGGTGTATAACATTGGATTAAAGGATGAAATCAATATGAATTTTACACTTTTGCAGCATGCGAACAGGTTCCCAATTAAATACCCACTGCTTTTCAAACAAATTTTTTTAAAATAACTAACACTTAAACACTTTACATTGACAACTTTAGAGGGCACTTTGTCCAGAAAGCGCCCTCTAAGGTGGCTTTACATTGACAACTTTAGAGGGCGCTTTATCCAGAAAGCGCCCTCTAAGGTGGCTCTCTAAGGTGGCTTTACATGACAACTTTAGAGGGCGCTTTATCCAGAAAGCGCCCTCTAAGGTGGCCCTTTATGAACCACTCCAGAGGGCGCTTTTTTCTGAAAGCGCACTAGAATGTGGCCCTTAAAGGGCCACTTTAGACAGCGCTTTCTCCAGGAAAACAAAGCGCTGTCTTTACCTATGCCAGCGCCACTTTAGAGGGCGCTTAAAAGCGCTGTTATAGGCCAAAATAAGCGCCCTCTTTTCCCTTATTTGGCGTAGTGTTTCTTCATTTTTAAGTAATTTGGCTCATGATCAATCTCATGTCCACCATGCCATATATGTTGTTGCACCTCCCACCCTAACTCCATCTGGCCAAACATGTCCAGCAACCACATAAACATGGCCTGGGATACCTTGAAGTGCACCATGAAACCTAACTTAATCCAAAACGCGGCAAGAAGGAAAAGCTCACCAGGGTTGCAGGCACATGAACCTTGTCCTGCCTTGCTTGCTGCTGTTGCCAATGCAAAATCCACGCATCATGTTTATGCCTATAAACCAATGCCTAGCCTCATGTGTAGAATCACAA
Organism: Lathyrus oleraceus; assembly: GCF_024323335.1. NCBI lineage: Eukaryota > Viridiplantae > Streptophyta > Magnoliopsida > Fabales > Fabaceae > Lathyrus > Lathyrus oleraceus. The sequence continues at coordinate 341,111,823 of NC_066585.1, forward strand.
CACCCTGAAGCCTATACAGTAGGCCATAACCCTGCAGTGAATATGCACCAACACACAACCTTCTTGCCAACATCATTTTTGCAATGAATATGGTGGTTCAAAGCAAGGACCAATTGTAGAATCCTCCTGCAGCAGTTGGAAAACCATAACATTACATCATCAAGTAATGGTCTTTTAATCATAAGCATAGCAGTCCAATTCAACTAACATTCATAACAACCAGCCTATGCTAATTGACCAGCCACAACCTAGTAACATACCGGTGGGAACACTGCTGTGCAAAACCAGACCAAGGTTGAACTTAGGGGAAGGGAAATACGTGGATAAGGTATGCTGCAGAATGGAGCAACATTAAACCTGCAATCATCATCATCATTCCCCATTGGAAGCATATGCTGCTAACTCAAGCCATCAGCCCAACTTGCCTTGCCATACTATGATTGTACCCACCTGCATCAAGCCAAATTACCATAGCTTGTTGTAGTAATCCAGGTGAAAGCATGTCAAACCAGTGAAGTTGAAAAGAAGAACCTGCTACCAGTTGCAACCATCATGCATCAGCACCACTGTCAATTGAGCCTACAACCTTGCAATCAATCCAGACCTGCTACAAAACAATGGTCATCAATATCCACTGCAATGCAAGCTCAAACAAGTCTACAAAGTGCCTACTGCTACAAAAGCCATGATGAAACAGTTCATGCCACACAACACCAAAATAGCATACCAGGTCATGAAACTAGCCAAGTGCAAAGGCATAACATAATCCTGCAGAACCAACGCATTCAAGAAATTCAGTCATGGAAACAACGAGCCATCACATAGCACTATCAACCTAGCATCATCACATCATACACCTACAATAAAGCATACCTGTTGTAGCCAGTCATATCATGACAACAACATTATCATACAAACTACATCATAAATACCAAATCATGGAAGACACAGCAGGATACTTCATCAAGGAGCAAATGCCAAACAATATAGGGTGTGAAGTTTGAATCCATACCATACACACTTGAAACCACTGCCTGCATGACAAACTTGAAACATGGGCTGAAAATACCAGCTGTAGTCACCTTCAACCCAATGCCAGGACATGATGTGTGAAATACATTGGTCTTGCCTCCTGCAAGCCACAAGAAAGATTACAACATGAGCTCACAGGCAGGATATAACCAATCAATTCCAATCCATTTCCAACTCAAGCACATGGTTGTTACCTTGCATTTCAATGAGAAAACCAGACTTATCAACTTACCACATGCTGAACTGGAAGAAGGATTCAACATAATATGCAAATGTGGAGCAGTAGTGCATCTTCACAGCTGTGACACACCTCAAACCCAAACTTGTCCAAGCCTGCATTAAGATGCTTCCCCTGTCAGTTATGGATAAACCTTGATTTTAACATGATTTGCCAATGCAAGGCCCTTTCAACTATGTTGCAGCAAAACCAATAAGAATAAGGCATCGAATACAAACAGTAAAAATTAAACTCATGAAACATTGAACTAAAGCATCACATTCATCATTTCAAAATATAAACCAAATACAATTACCAGTTCAAAAGGTTACTTTTGACCTAAGGACCTGATCTCCTAACTCCAATTTAAAATGTCACATGCTATAGCCAGTTGGAGTATCAAAGTCATCAGCTTCATACCAAAGCCATTACACCTCATTTCAAGCCAAGCTAAACCATTCAAATACACTTGCAACTTGGACAACAGGTCACCACTTAACTTGCTCCACTTAAAAGCCACCTGCAACAGCCAGTTAGAATTCTTTTCAGTCATTCATTGATCAATTAAAAAACCAACTTAACTGACTGAGTTGATTCTAACTAACTGATTCTAACAACCTCATGGCGCCCACCACAAGAGGAAATTGTAACGCCCAAGTGTAGATAGTGGGAGATGTGGGAGATGAGGAGAAGTTGGAACTGGGACACGTCATGGTTGGACCCATGACGCCAGCCACAGTGGGAGCCACAAGTGTAAAATCCTGATTTTTAGGTTTTTTAGCTCATTTTCACTCCTTTTCTCGATCGGGGCTCCGATTAGACTGAAAACCTGAAAACAAAGAAAAACATAGTAATAACATAACAAAATGAGAATAAAACAACTAAAATGCATGCGAAATCGGAGTCGAAAATACGGTGAATTTAAGTGTCATCAATTAGGCTAATTAGATTGTTGGTTTAATTAGGTTAATAAATCTTGATTTTAGGATTTGATTAGCATATTAGGATTTAAATAGAATTTTCCTTAGAATTAATTAGGATTTTTCCTTAGAATTTTAATTAGGAATTTTAGTTAGGTTTAATTAGAAACAAATAGGATTGATTAAATTTAGAATCATCCCATTTTCAACATTAGGATTAGAATTCATCTTTAGGATTTAATCAACTTTAAACCATGGTTAGAATTTGATATATTTTGCAATTGATCATTTTTCCCTTTATGGGCTTCTTTTGTTATTTTTGTGTTAAAATTGTATGCTCCCCTTAGGATTAGAATGCAATTAATTTTAGGACTTAACATAGAATTTTAGTCATGATTTTAATCAATACTTTGACATGCTCCCTTAGGATTTTTAATCTAACTTAGAATATTCAATCAATCCCTAATGCATGATCCCTTAGGTTAGTCTCTAACAATTACTAACTTCAATTAGATCCAAACTTAGTTCCCTTCAAAACTAAAACCAAACCCCCGATTAAATTGATCAAAAGCAATTTTGATTAATTAAATCCTTTGAACTTGTATAATCCCCCAATCTAATTAAGTGACCAAAAGACCATTGGTCACTTAGTGGAACTTTTCTTTCACGCTGTGGAGCTCAAGGCCTCAAGACAAGATCTTCAATCAAGGCATCCTCGGTCATATCAAGCAGCGAATTATTCAAGCACATCAAAGGTGGCGTCTTCAACTTTCAAGCACATCAAAGGTGGCGTCTTCAACTTTCAAGAACATCAAAGGTGGCATCTTCAATACTTGTTAAATCAATGTTCGAAGTGTGTGACACGAGCCTTAAGCAATAGAGAAGGAGTGGGACTGGAGTATTCCTACCCCCATTCTGAGTATCTTTAGGTATGGGACGTATGACCCAGTGCTCATCGTATTCACCTCTATTCATAGACTTTAGCACAATTCTAATCATACGATTGACAAGTCTCTCTTCACAAAGCAAAAGCAACAAAAGCAAGGATAACTTCAACAACTTATCAATCATGAATCAAGTTGTACGAGACGAGCCTTAAGTAATGGAGAAGGAGTGGGACTAGAGTATTCCTACCCCTATTCTAAGTATCTTTGGGTATGGGACGTATGACCCAGTGCTCATCGTATTAACCTCCGTTCATACACTTTAGTGCAATTCGAATCTAACGATTGATAAAGTCTTCATCTTCCCTGCCAGAAACAACTACAAAGACTCTCCTTTCTCCACTTGAAGTTTAAGACAAGGATTACATGCCACGAGCCTTAAGTGGTAAAGAAGGAATGAGATTGGAGCTTTCCTACACTCATTATGGATATCTTTGGGTGCGAGACGTTTGGCTCGTTGCTTATCCTATCCACCTTTACCCATAGACTTTAGTGTGATTCTTATCCAGTAACTATCAAGTCTATCCATTCTTCATTCTATTCAATTCTCAATCATTCCATTCAAATCATTCCAATCTCAATCATCCATTTCTTTTGCCTCCAATCAATTTCTTTTCAGCCCTAGTGGGTGGAACTACGAAAGCTCTAATTTCCTCATTGCACAATGAGGGTACGTAGGCAGGAGAACCCGGTTTCTTCGCGAGCTATCTTATTTATCAATTTACTTTTTCTATCCAATTCTCCATTCACACAACCTATACCATATTTTCGAGATCAATCATACTGCTCATTGGACTCCTTGTCCATCCTTTTAGGACGTCCTGAGGACAGTCCATCTCTTCAATCGAGAGTTGTTTGGCTCTCATCCCAAACGCTCACTTCATCTTTGTTTGGCTCTCATCCCAAACACTAACTTCATCCTTAGTTGGCTCTCATCCCAAACACTAACTTCATCTTTGTTTGGTTCTCACCCAAAACACTTAATTCAGTCTTTCTTTTCGACTTTACCTTATAGTGGCGGTCCGCTAGTCCACGTATTGGTAAATGCCTACCTACCTCTTCGATTGAGAGTCTATCCTTCTCTTGGATCCAAGATACTATCCTGAGTTGATCTCGAATTTCCAATTCCCCAGCAAGTGATACAATACTCCTTGCATTCCAGTATTGCAATCCTCCCTTGTGTGTTTGTCTTGTGAGACCCCTTTGCTTAGACAAACATCTCTCTTCCTTTCTGCTCGTAGTTCTGAATTATGAATGCTCTGACTTTCACATTTCATGATGAGAATACGTAGGCACGAGGATGCGAATCCTTGGCGAGCATACTTCTAGTTATTCATCCTTCGCCTTAGGGCATCATTCATATCTTTCACAATCTGTTATCTACTTTCGATCATAAACCGTTCACCCAGTGACATACTGTCTTTTGACATCGAAATACACTTTCCTTGGAATTCCATACATATCCTTTTAAGACGTCTAACAAATAGTCAGCATTTCATGCCTAGAGTTGTTTGGCTCTCATCCCAAACACCTAATTCCTTCTTTTTAGCTAAAACCCTACAGTGGCGGTCCGCTAGTCCACGTATTGGTTAACGTTGTTTCCCTCTATGGTAGAAATCTCATTTCTCTTATGGTTTCCAATGCACTTCCACCTTTCGATTTCAAACAATACTTATTCAGTCACTCATCACCAAATACTCTATTCTGTGACTTCGGTCACTTCACTCCATTCATTTCCATGATACCTTCGTATTCTACCTTCACCCACTTCATGTGATATACCTATTCTTTGAGCCAAATACATTATACCTTTGTGCTCCATCTTGTACCCTTTTTGTGAACCAAGAGTCGATTTGTTCGTCTTGTCAGACCCTGTAGCTTAGACGAACATCACCTAACTTACTTTGCAACTATATTTAGGCAACCCTTTCTTTTCGGTTATTCCAATACAGTGATACAAGTGTTATACGCCCTCACTGATTGGTTCACACCAGTTTTACTCTTGGGTTCATATTTTCACCCCTTGTTGGAGTTCAAATCACACAATCCTTTGGTTCAAATCATACTTTCTATCACACTCTTTCCACCTCCTGCCTCTAGTTCCTTGAACTACGAAGCTCTGAATTCCTCTTTGCACTATGAGGATACGTAGGCATGAGGGCACTAATCCTCACCGAGCACTTTATCTATTTCCCTTCCTTTCCCCTTATTCTTTTGCGAGTAATCTCTAGTTAACACCTATTCGAGCGAGAACAATCAAAACGGTTCCCATGGAGTACCATGGATGTTTGGGGTGCTAATACCTTCCCCTTGTATAACCAACTTCCTTACCCAGTATATCTATTTTCCCCGGGTTTTATCGATGTTTTCCCTTTCCTTTGGGGATAAATAAAGTTCGATGGCGACTCTGTTGTATGTTCGAGCGTGCGATACGTTCGGGTATATTTCCGCTAGCTTCACCATCATGGAAGTGGTTCTGGAATTTGTGGCAGATTTGTTGGTTGGAGAAGGTTCTTGAGAACCAAAGATGGATATAACTCAGCATATGACATAGGAATAGGGTCAAAAGAGACCTTCATCCTCTCAAAGTTCTATTGTTGTTGATTATTGTTGGTGTTGTTGTTGTAGTTATTTGTTCTTTGTTGTGGTTGTTGTTGATGTTGTTTTTGAACTGGAACTGATTGGTTGTTGTAAAATACTAGAATAATGGATGATACCTGATGATGATGTTGACGTGGTTGTGGACTTCTTCTAACATGAGGCCTCCTCTGCCTCCCAACTGGTACTACATTGGTTTCACCTTCTTTTTTCCTGGAAAAACTGTTACCATACCTCTTGCTCTAAGATACCTCCTCCTTAGACAAACGTCCCTCACAAACACCCTCTTCTAACATCATCCCCATGTTTACCATTTCGGTAAAATCACTGGGGGCACTAGCAATCATGCGTTCGTAATAAAACGAACTCAGGGTCTTAAGGAAAATCTTAGTCATCTCTTTTTCTTCCAACTGAGGGTTGATATGAGCAGCAAGCCATCTCCACCTCTGGGCGTACTCTTTGAACGTCTCTTTATCTTTATGAGACATCTACCTTAGCTGGTCCCTATCTAGTGCCATATCCACATTGTATTTTTATTGTTTCACAAATGCCTCACCCAAATCATTGAACATGCGAACACTTGCACTATCCAATCCTATGTACCACCTTAGAGCGGCACCAATCAGACTGTCCTGAAAGTAGTGAATCAATAACTAATCATTATCAGTTTGCATCGACATTGGCATACATGACGAGATGGCTAAGTGGACAAGTATTTCCTTTATACTTTTCAAAGTCAGGGACTTTGAACTTCATCGGGATCTTGACATTAGGCACTAGGCAGAGCTCGACAGCACTCTTACCAAACAAATCTTTTCCCCTCAAGGTCTTCAACTCCTTTCGTAGGTCAAGGAATTGGTCTTTCATCTCATCCATCTTCTCATAAACATCTGGACCCTCGGACGACTCAGAATGGTAGATGGTATCCTCAACACGAGGCAGAGTGTGAATAACTGGAGGCGGAACAGACATGATCGGCCTAGATTCCGACATGGAAGCAAAAGTAGGTGCAAACTCTTCGAGCACAAAGTTTGGCGGCATTCCCCACGGGAATCCGGCAGGCATGGCTGGAGCAAACTGAGTGGCAGGTACGGTTAAAGCAACAACTTCTGAAATGACAGTCCTTTTTGGAGGAGGAGTTGTAGGCGTTGGAGAAGATTTACTCTGAGCAGCTAGGACAGACTCCATTCTGGAAGTCAAGCGGGCAATCTCGTCCTTCAACTCTCGGTTCTCTTGTTCCAAGTGTTCCATGATTCTCGAATGATTGGCGTGAGTATTGTATCGATGAGTAAGCTTGGCTGAAGCACAGAAGAATGACCAATAAGACATCTGGCGGAAGAAAAACCTGTTGTACAAATGATGCATGAAATGCAGTGCTTTGATTGTTTTTAATTCCAAGGAACGTACTATTTTATTTGCAAATATATAATAATAACAATTACAACAATTTGATTGACAATAAAAATTTCTTTTACTTATATAATTTGAAAGGATTACACTGAGTACAACTTCAGAAACCAAAATACAAATACAAGAGAAAAGGAGACTAATTATCCTAAGGATCCCCTAACAACGGTGTCAGATGATCTGGCTGTAGGCGCGTACTTCCTTCGGATGCGTCGGATCTCGGACTCAAATGATGTCTTCATCTGAGCCTTCTCGAGGACAAGCTGATCAACAATCTTCTTCCAAGCACCAGAAGGTTGAGGTATACTAGAGGAAGATGGACCATATAGTTCTCTCTGTCTCTTCATTGCTCGGTCTTCAAGAAGTTCATTGAGTGCATATTTATCCTTAGAATCAAGCTGAAACTCCTCATGCTTTCTGCTCAAAGCATGTAACCTCTTTTCCCACATATCCTTCTCTTGCTTCATCTTGGCGATTGCGTCTTCCAACTCCTCTATATCTTAGTTAGAGAGAGTTAATGGCTCAACCACAACCATAAACATAGGTCTCTCACAAGCATAAGGCATCTTCAATTCCAAAGCTCTCTTCTTCACCCAAAGAGTGTATGCTTCCAAAGCTACACACTTGCATGGACCAAGCTCGGATCTTCCTTTCCTATGCACATTATGCCAAGCATGCACAATCTTCTGCTTCAAAAGTTGGGGATCTTTACCCTCTTGATAGAAAAGACCTTTTAACTGAGTGTTATTAGGTTTGTCTCTCAAGGGGAACCCAAGTTGACGACGATCCAAAGCAGGGTTGTAGTTGATTCCTTCTTGTGTACCACTGAGAGGCACATTAGAGAATTCACCACAACTATCAATAATATCCAAACTACTCAATGAAAAATCATACCAAACTATATCATCATTGGTGAGATATATAAGTCTCTGAGACCATCGTAGATACTGTTTCTTCTCCACAAAAGCAGGCGTCTAAGGCAAGTGTGAAATAAACCACTTGTACAGAAGAGGAACACAGCATACAATTGTTCCACCACCTTTAGAATTCCTCAGATGCAAAGAGAAATACATATAACCCAACAAAGTAAGTACATGATTCCCAATCAAGAAGATTCTAATGGCATTAACATCAACAAAATCGTCAATGTTAGGGAACAAAGCCAAACCATAGATGAGAAACACAAATATGGATTCGAAAGCATCCACACTACCGGCTTGAGCAAAGGAAGTAGCTTTCCCAATAAGGAACTCAGAAGTCAACCCAAACATTCCTTCTTTCTTCACCCAATGAGCCTCAATCTCATACTTCTTCAGATGAAGAGTTTTAGCTATAATATGAGATCTGGGAATCTCTTCCAATCCACTAAATGGCACTTTGTTAGAAACAGGTATTCCCAAGAGATGGGCATACTCCTCTAACGTAAGCACAAGCTGATAATCAGGAAAAGTGAAGCAACGGTAGAGAGGGTCATAAAACTGAACCAACACACTCAGGAGTCCTTCAACTACATTAGTAGATAACATAGACAAAAGCTTCCCATGGCGTTGCTTGAAGTCCAAGGGATCTAATACAAAGGATGATAGCTTCCTTAACTCTTTCAAGTCGGAACATCTGAAACTGTACTTCTTAGTGTTCCTTCGTCCATAATCCATGGTCTAAAAATATTTGCAAATAAGACCTCGGTTCCTTGAAATTATTTTTTGTGTGATGAATGTTATGATGCGCATGAATGCATGAATGCAACAATCACAAATAAGGGATCACACACAAGGAAAACAAAGATCAAGGGATGAATCAAGTCATTGTCAAGATCAATCAGCCATTTTGGTGGATTATGGCTTTCACCATATCAACACCCAAGTTCCATTGATATTGACAAGACTTGATTGGATCAACCAAGAATCAAGGGTTTCTTGCGAGTCACGAGCACGAGGTCAGGTTAAGAACCATCCCAAAGGAGTGTACTAAGGATAAAACCTGTAGATCATGTTCTAAAAAGTTCCCAGAGTCTTAATTCCATCTATCAGATATTACAGGTTAGGATGACTCGCTCATCAACCCATAATATTCTCAAGAGAAACTCGTCTGAGTGTAGTATCGCGTAACAACTGATATCAAGTCTACGCCTAAATAGTCTCTGCTCTACGTCCTAAATAGGCCAAGTTGGGTTAAATATTCTATGGTCCTCAGCTTCTTGGACCCCAAATTATAGAAAGTAATGTCTAACCACAAATAACTTGTGTGACATTCATAACTCCAAAAGGGTCTCCATTTAGTAGATGGGTCTCAAACCAACTTGTTAAGGACTACTCCACAGAAGTCGAACATGACTATACCATCCTCCTATCTTAATTTCACTCAAGTTCGGGTTAGAACTTATCTCACCACTCAGAGATCACCAAGCACAACAAGAAGATTATATCACACAAACAAATATACAAACATCAAATATACAATTATATACAGATAAAAAAGTAGGCTAAACCCACTGAGGACTACTCCCCAGCAGAGTCGCCACTTAATTTCTGTAGCGGTAAGTTCATGACTATTAAGCTATGGATAAACTTAATGTTAATAAAACCAGAGTCGCCACCGCTCTTTTATTGTTTCCAAAGGAAAAGAGAAAAGTACGAACAAAACCCAAAGATAAGAAGTTTTCAAATCAAAACTAATAAAATGCCAAAGATTACATGAAAGGGGGTTGGTTACACAAAAGGAAGGTGTTAGCACCCAAAGTGTCCTAGATACTCCTAGGGAACCCTTTTTTTATGTGTGTATGTGTTTTGGCATAAAAGATGTTTGCAATAAATAGAGTGGGGAGATGAGAAAAGAATTCATTAATTATATTTTTGTGTTTGACAAGACCTTCGGACTTGTGCCTATGTACCAACATAAAAATGAGAGATCAAAACCTCGTAGTCCGTGGTATCAATTTCAAATTGAGTGAATTGCTTTTAACAAAAACTTAAGTTTGAAAGAGGCCCAAAAGGCCTAAAAGAGTTTGAATGAGTGTTAGTTCTTTTTGTCTTTTGAAATTTTAAGTCAAGTATGGTTAAGTTCATTTACAAGTTTGTATTAAGAAAAGAAGTTTAAAAAAATGCAATGGCATAAGGCCAAAGTTTCTAATTTTCAATAAAGTCTAAGTTTAAAAAAAATCACAAGCAAAGAAGATTTTAAAAGAGGGGAGAGATTTGAAATTTAATAAGTGGGAGGAGATGAAGAGACTAATCCTAAGCAAAAGTTTAAAAAAGTTAAGAATTGAAAAGATCTGACCGGTGGGATGCAATCCAATAGACAAGAATGTCATATAGAAACCCACTTTTCCTTTGGACTTTGAAATCAAGCAATATCAATAAGCAAGTAACAAAATGAAGAGCAAGGCATCAAATAAAGATAGCCACATCCAAGCTAGCCACTTCATAGTCTTCTTCAAAATCTTCCCTGTGTATCAGATGACATACTCCTTGAATGGCTCAGAATAAGGCATTAGACACAGGTTCAAAGTCACATTTGCATCAGGACCATGTAGCAGATGAACTCAAAAGGGATCTCAATACTTGCATCGAATGAGAGTTCAATTAACAATGACTTGGCTTCAGAAAAGTTGGCATTTGCCAAGTCCTTTTGCATAGGGAGTGTTGCCTAATTCTAAGTCCAAGTTTCAAATCAAATCCAACAGTCCACACAAACATTTTTTAGGGTTTTTGTTTATTATTATGTATTTTAAGGTCTTAAGACCACAAACACAAACAAGGTACACAGACAAATATATGTAATAACAATTATATGGCTCAAGTGAGCAAAGTAAAAATGGCATTAAAATAAACAAGTTAAATGATGTGAATAATGCCAAATGATAAAAGAGCTTGAATGTGCATAAGGTAAATGACTTGAATTTTAAAGTTAGTCAAATGTTAGTTGATTAGTGTTGGTGTAAGCCCTAGAGACCAATACTTTTAGTACTTGTATCGAATTACTTATTAATAATAAAAGGTTTTTTTCTTTATTATGTTTGTTTAATAAAGTGCCTAGAATAGCTAGTCCATTTAATGTATCAAGTGTGACTTAATCATGAGATCCCATTAAACATAAAGACACTATTCTTAAAGTATCTGTAGTCGAGCTTTATTGTGAAGTAGGATAACATTAAAGCATTAAGACTATTATGTATATAGACTGATGATCACATCTCATGGATCATGGATAAGCAGTTATCAAGTCTTAAACATAGGTATAAATATTAAGAGTAATATTTATATTGGATTGACCCGCTATGAGAATACTATATAGAATGTTATGCAAAGTGTCATAAGTTATTCTCATGGTGATAATGGTGTATATCACCCTTCGACCTGAAACCACTATGGATCCTAGATGTAGAGTCGATTGCCTTATTGTTGATCAAACATTGTCCGTAACTAGATGACCATAAAGACAGTTGATGGGTACTCCACAAAGCATGCTGAGGGACATGAGTGACCTAGATGGAATTTTCCCATCCTGCGTAATAGGATAAATGCCTACGGGCCTATTATTGAACTGGATAAGGATGACACGGTCTATGGCTTGTGTTCAATATAGGCATAAGGGCAAAAGGGTAATTGTACACATAAGTATTATCACAAAAGGATTTGTCATATCACATGACATTTTCGTGTCTTGGGTAGCAGGGATGTGTTGCTAGATACTGTTCACTGTTTATTATATTAAATACGTGATTTGATATAATAGCTAATGTCGCGACAACCTACAGGGTCACGCACAAAAGGACGGATTGATGAGAGATAGAGTAAATAAGGAACACCATAAGGTACGATGCACTTAAGTGAATTGTAGAACATCAAAAGGTATGGTGCACTTAAGTAGAATACGAAATATGGTAAGGTACCACGTGCTTAAGTAATATTGGTATATCATAAGATATGGGCCATATACACTTAAGTGGGCTTTTTAGCTTGCAACCCACACAAGTGGTTCTATAAATAGAACCCTTGTGTTGAAGCATTTGTTAAGTTTTAATTTTGTTTTTCTCTCTCTCTCTCTCTCTCACTCAAAGCCTTCATTCGTAGCAGCTAGCACTGAGATTGAAGGAATTCGTTCGTGTGGACTGAGTAGAGGCGTTGTCACCATTCAACATTCGTGATCGCTCCGTAGATTTGCATCAAAGGTTTCAATATCCACAAGAGGTAATGATTCTATCACTGATCATGCCCATTCCTAAGGATCACTAAAGGAGAAATTTTTAAATTTCGCTGTGTTTTGGGCAGCGGAACCCCCGGCTAACTCTGCGTAATGTGATCAGTCGCCAAAATTTAATTTGATTTATTTAATTAACAGAATTTAAATTAATAATAATAATAATTTGTTTATGATTATTGTCTTGTGGTGATCGGTTATGGCCTTAGTTTTCCTTTATTTTGTTTTGGGATTTTAAAATACGACATGCGTGTCGTGTCTCTTTTTTTAATCTCTTAATGTAACTTCTTTTCTCATCTCACTCCCTCGTATATAAAACGAGTTTCTTTTATGTAATGTAATGTTATGAAGAAAGAGAAGAGTAGAATATAAAAGGAGGACAACCTTAAAGATCTTGCTTGGAGAAGCTTAGATCGTTATTAGGTTAGCTTAGGTTCTCTCATTGGCTTGGAGAACAATTGTGTCAAGGGCCATAACTATTTCATTTTGTATGTTGATGCATGTGAATGTATGTTGATGCATGTGAGAGACGATTTATATGATAAATAAGCTGGTGAGATCAGAATAATTTCAAATTCCCTCAAATTAAATATTAAGTTTATGCTTTCCAAGTTTTAGCACTCATCAAGACTAGTATCGAATAATGTAGGTTTCGCCTACGCGAGGTGCATATTCTATATTAGTAAGGTGCGATGGGATAATTGTAATATCCAATTTCTAAAATAATGGATAAAACTTAACTAAACAAATTATAATAAGATTATATATGTTTAGAAGCAGGAGTTGGAAATGATCCATGTGATGGATTGGAATAAGGTGTTATTCACCAAACTAAAATATTCGAGAGTTGTATTAGATACAATTGGAAGGAGTTCCTACCTAAATAACCTAGTTTTGTGTAATCCGCCTACGTGGACTTAAAACAAAGTGAAATGTAGATCTCGACCCACTAGAAAATCTTCCAACGGGATTTTCCGAATCAAATGGTGAGGATCATTTGTTTTGAGTAAAATAGTGGGAGCATAATTAAAGGCCTAATTAAATATGTTATTGATACTTATATTTTCATTATTTTCATGTAGATTACCATGACAACAAACACCTCTAACAACATTTTGCGATCAATCCTTGATAAGGAAAAATTATCTGGGATAAATTTTCTAGATTGGCACCGAAATCTGAGGATTGTCCTCAAACATGATAGAAAGTTGTATGTCTTAGAGAAACCTGTTCCTGAAGAGGAACCTCCTAGTTCTGCACCTAAGGCAGAAAGAGATGCTTATAAGAAGCATGTCGATGAGGCCAATGAAACTGTTTGCCTCATGCTAGCTACCATGAACTCAGAGTTGCAAAAGCAACATGAGAATATGGCGGCGTTCAATATGATTGAACACCTGAAGATGCTCTATCAAGAGCAAGCAAGACATGAAAGGTTTGAAGTTTCAAAAGCCCTTTTTCAAGGCAAGTTAGCTGAGGGAGCCCTTGTAGGTCCCCATGTGCTCAAGATGATTGGGTATGTGGAGAACCTTGAGAGGTTGGGTTTTCCCCTCGGAAAGGAACTTGCGACTGATTTGATCTTGCAATCGTTGCTAGATAGATTCAATCAATTTGTCCTTAATTTCAATATGAATGATATGGACAAATCTTTTCCTGAACTGCTAGCCATGTTAAGAATTACTGAGCATAATCTGAAGTCAAAAGGGAAGTCCATTCTGATGATCGGAAATGGAAAGAGACAGAACAAAAGACCCACCAAGCAGGGTGATAAAGGGAAAGGCAAGGAAGTTTCCAAACCCAAACCCAAACCCACGGCTCTTGCTTTGAAGCCTAGTGGAGGCATAACAAAGGAAGGCACCTGCTTCCATTGCGTTAAGACTGGACACTATAAGAGAAACTGCCAAAAGTACCTAGAAGATAAGAAGAATGGAGTAGAGACTTCAACTTCAGGTATTTTTGTTATTGAAATTAATTTATCTACTTCTGCATCATGGGTATTAGATATTGGATGCAGCTCTCACATTTGTACCAATGTGCTGGGGCTAAAAAGGAGTAGAGATTTGGCAAAAGGTGAAGTTGACCTACAAGTTGGCAATGGAGAAAAGGTTGTTGCTTTAGCCATAGAAACTTATGTATTGACTTTACCTAGTGGTTTAATAATTCAGTTAGAGAACTGTTATTATGTACCTGCAATTAGCAGGAATATTATTTTTGTTTCTTGTTTAGACAAGTTTGGTTTTTTATTTATAATAGAGAACAATTGTTGCTCCACTTATTTGAATGATATATTCTATGCTACTGCACAAATGAACAATTGACTATATGTCCTTGATCTTGAAATGCCTATTTATAACATTAATATTAAAAGGATGAAACCTAACGAGTTAAATCCAACTTACCTTTGACATTGTTGATTAGGCCACATAAATGAGAAACGCATTTACAAACTCCACAAAGATGGACTCTTGGACTCTTTTGATTATGAATCATATGAGACATGCAGATCTTGTTTAATTGGAAAGATGACAAAGTCTCCATTCATAGGAAAAGGTGAAAGAGCTGATGATCTTTTGGCTCTCATAGATACTGATGTATGTGGACCACTGAACATACAAGCCAGAGGAGGTTTTCAGTACTTCATCACATTTACTGATGATTTCAGTAGATATGATTATGTGTATTTGATGAAACACAAATCAGAGTCCTTTGAAAAGTCCAAGGAATTCAAGAATGAAGTACAAAACCAACTAGGTAAGAATATTAAAACTCTTCGATCAGATCGAGGTGGTGAGTATTTAAGCCTAGAGTTTGATGACCATCTGAAAGAGTGTGGGATCCTATCCCAACTTGCTCCTCCTAGAACACCCTAATGGAACGGTGTATCTGAGAGAAGAAATCGAACCTTGTTAGACATGGTCTTATCCATGATGAGTCACGCCGATCTTCCAAACTCCTTTTAGGGACATGCACTATTGACAGCAGCTTACACACTTAACCGTGTTCCATCCAAAAAGGTTGAGAAGACACCATATGAGACATGGAGTGGTAAGAAACCACATATGTCTTATATGAAGATTTGGGGTTGCGAAGTTGATGTGAAACGATAAATTTCAACTAAGCTTGAGCCTGAATCTGACAAATGCTTATTTGTGGGGTATCCTAAAGAAACAAGAGGGTATTATTTATACAATCCTTCTGAGGGAAAAATGTTTGTCGCTCGAACTGGAGTTTTCCTAGAAAAGGATTTTATTTCCAAAGGAATCAGTGGGAGGAAAGTAGAGCTTGAAGAAATTCAAGAATCACAAAGCATTAATACACCTATGGAGGAATTAGAGCAGGAAACACAAGTAGTTGTAGAAGAGCAACCTGCTCAAGTAGAACAAGACCAACGTAGGTCAAGCAGGATACATCACCTACCTGAGAGATATGGATATCTCATAACTGATCAAGGTGATGTATTACTCATGGATAAGGATGACTTTAGATCGCAATCTGGTTATGTGTTTTGCTTAAATGGTGGCGCTGTGAGCTGGAAAAGTTCAAAGCAAGATACAGTTGTTGATTCTACAACCAAGGCCGAGTATATTGCTGCCTCAAGTGCATCAAAGAAAGTTGTTTGGATCAAAAAGTTCATTAGTGAAGTTGGCATAGTTCCTAGCATTGTGGATCTCATTGATCTCTATTGTAATAACAATGGTGCTATCGCACAAGCTAAGGAGCCTAGATCTCACCAACGATCCAAACACATACTTAGGCGTTATCACCTCATTCGAGAGATAATAGATAAAGGTGATGTGAAAATATGCAGAGTACCTACACTTGACAATATTGCTGAGCCATTGACAAAGCCTTTTGCACAGCAGAAGCATGATGACCATACTAGATATATGGGCATTAGGGGTATGCCTAATTGGCTCTAGTACTAGTGGGAGATTGTTGGTGTAAGCCCTAGAGGCCAATACTTTTGGTACTTGTATCGAATTATTTATTAATAATAAAAGACTTTTTATTTATTATGTTTGTTTAATAAAGTCCCTAGAATAGCTAGTCCATTTAATGTATCAAGTGTGACTTAATCATGACATCCCATTAAACATAAGGACATTATTCTTAAAGTATATATAGTCGAGCTTTATTGTGAAGTGGGATAACATTAAAGCATTAAGACTATTATGTATATAGACTGATGATCACATCTCATGGATCATGGATAAGGAGTTATCAAGTCTTAAACATAAGTATGAATATTAAGAGTAATATTTATACTGGATTGACCCGCTATGAGAATATTATATAGAATGTTATACAAAGTGTCATAAGTTATTCTCATGGTAATAATGGTGTATACCACACTTCGACCTGAAACCACTATGGACCCTAGATGTAGAGTCGAGTGCCTTATTGCTGATAAAATATTGTCCGTAACTGGATGACCATAAAGACAGTTGATGGGTACTCCACGAAGCATGCTGAGGGACATGAGTGACCTAGATGGAATTTGCCCATCCTGCATCACAGGATAAATGTCTACGGGCCCAATATTGAACTAGACAAGGATGACACGGTCTATGCCTTGTGTTTAATATAGACATAAGGGCAAAAGGGTAATTGCACACATAAGTATTATCACAAAAGGATTTGTCATATCACATGACATTTTCGTGTCTTGGGTAGCAGTAATATGTTGCTAGATACCACTCACTGTTTATTATGTTAAATACGTAATTTAATATAATTGCTAATGTCGCGAAAACCTACAGGGTCACACACAAAAGGACGGATTGATGAGAGATAGAGTAAATAAGGAACACCGTAAGGTACGATGCACTTAAGTGAATTGTAGAATATCCTAAGGTACGGTGCACTTAAGTAGAATATGAAATATGGTAAGTGTAACACCCCAAAATTTGCCCTCCTTATTCACACATTCATTTTTAGGTCATTTAACATTAGATATATTGCATTTCATCATGTCAATCGGGATTAGCTCCAAGAAGCTTGAACATCATCCAGGACACTTTGTGGGTTCTATTTAGATGATCAGTCAACACAAGGGAAAAACTTGAGTTACTTCCAACAAGGGTCTATTCGTCAGTCAAAACGTTAATCATGAAGGAGCAAAGGTTTGTTCATGAGATGTCATGCTCGCTAGGCGAAGCCCACGTGTTATGCAAAAAAAAATGAAAAACGAAAAATAAATAAATAAAATAAAAATAAATAAATAAATAAATAAAAGAAAAAATCTCAGACTTGGACCTCTCTCAAAAGCCCACTAAGCTACCAATATTAGGTTATAAATACTAGAGTTTTCATTGAAACAAAACCCTGGACAAAACCTGGAGAGAAACCTAGACAGAGAGAGTGAGAATTAATCTGCAGCAACCTCCAGGCAACTCTGAAAGGTTCATTCTGACTCACACACTTTCAGCTAAAGCAAACCCTAACATTGGTTTGCAAATCCAGCCGTGCCATTTGATTTCAACTGATCTCTCCAATCAGGTTTGCCCTTATTCCCATTACCTTTGTGCTTTGAAGTTGAATACTCTGAATGTTTGAGGTATGATGGATGAATTTCATTAGGTTTTTGCCCACGGGTTCATAATTATGTATGAATGTATAAATAATGCCTTGAATGCTTAATCGTTTAATTTCTGAAGTGTATGCCACAGGGTTTGAGGTTTCTGAAACCATACTATTATCCATGAAAAATCCAAAACCCGCAGGCGCTCGTTAGCACCTTCGCTAGGCGAGCACGCAACGACGCTTCGCCAAGCCTTCGCTAGGCGAGATAGTAGCGATCGCGACAGTGGCATTTTCTTTTTTCTATTTTTCTCTAATCTGACTTACGTTTGTCATAGCATGTTTTCTCCTAATCCTTATCGTCTTTCACTAACCCTTTTGTTGAGTTTTTGTGAAGGCTCACATGACTTTTGCAAGGATAGCTCGCTGGATATTCCACTTTGCTTATGGGATACCATTTGGGAGATTTATTCTGATTGCCTTGTTGGCACGTTTACTTTATACATGTTTGTTTTGTATGTGTTCGTATCCCCATAGGTAGCGTGGTTCCTTCGTCAAGGACTGCCTTTTTGCATGAGCATCCCTAACCCTACCAACTCATTGATTTTTCTTCTCCTAAGAACACGTTAACTCCTTCTACTACAGGCGAGTAAGTCTCCAAAGGTCGAGCATCCGCTAGATTGCGTAGTAACGTCGTTCGTCCAAAACCCAATCCATAACCCCGTAGTTAGCTGAACTACGGCTTGCTCTGATTCTCATTCCAGATGAGATACGTAGGCATAAGACGCGATGTCTTAGCGAGCACAATTACCTTTAACCCCTAGGTAGCCGAGCTACGAAGACTCTGATTCTCATATTCAGGTGAGATACGTATGCAGTGGATGCGACATCCGTGCGAGTCATTTTCTTTTTACCCTTTTTTTTATAGTAAATAACACATTAGATAAACCCACACCCTTTAGACAAGAACTACAAAAGTGGATCCGGTAGAGTACTACGGATGCGTAGGAGTGTTAATACCTTCCCTTCGCATAATCGACTCCCGAACCCAAGATTTGGTTGCGAGACCCTGTCTTGTCCTTTCCTTTTTCCAGGTTTACTTCGAGCGTTTCCTTTCCCTCCTTTGGGATAAATAACGCACGGTGGCGACTCTCCTGTCTTTCTTCGCCGATTGTTTTTTTTCGCATTCCATTTTTCAGGTTGCGACAGCTGGCGACTCTGCTGGGGACCCGGTTTCCCTAAGCGAGTCCCTCCTAGCTTTTGTAGGTTGTTTGTTTATTGAGTGTTTATTCTTTTGTACAGTTATTTATCTTTCAGCATTTACCTGCTTTATTGCATTGTGTACATATGACTGCCGTATCTGTTGGTTCTGTTTGTGAGATGAGTTCTATACCCGAACTCGAGTGCACGTAGGATAGGAGAATGGCATAGTCTTGTTGACTTGTGTGGAGTTATTCCTTAGCAAGTTGACTTGCAAGCCCATTCACTTGGTGGAGGTGGAGGTCATGTTGGGATCAATAATGTCACACAAGTAAGTTGTGGTTAGACATTACTTTTTCCAATATAGACCTTAGAAGCCAAGGACCTTAGTTTACCAAACTCATCTTGGCCTATTCGTAGGACATAGTGCGAAAGTCGTTCAAGTGTAAGATTTGATATGATTGTTACGCGATACTACACTCATAAGAGTCTCTCTTGAGAATATTTTTGGAATACGAGTAGTTGTTCCTCCGATAATATCTGAAAGATGGGATTATGACTATGGGAACCTTTTGTAGAACATGTTTGGCAGGTTTAAACCTTAGTACACTCCCTTTGGGTGGTTCTTAACCTAAACTCCATGCTCGTGACTTGCAACAAACCCTTGATTCATGGTTGATCCGTTCAGGTATCCTTAATATCAATCAAACTTGGGTGTTGATAAGGTGTAAACCATAATCCACCAAAAATGGATGGTTGATATTAAGGATAACATGATCCATCCCATGACCTTTGTTTGGTGTGCTTTGCTTGATCCTCTTAATTTCTCTCCAGGCAGTGCAACCTGACAGATGTTCAAGCGGATCCAGCAATTCTGATTGACATGCCATTGCATTGCATAACATCATATGCATATTTGCATCCAACATCTCATGCTTATTCATTTGCAGGGTATTCCCTTTTTAAGGGGGGCCTTACAATCGAATAAGCAGTGCATCGCATACCATACATACTAACCCTTGTTTGTTTTGCAGGTGTCACCGCAGTGTCTAATGTTTGTTCCCTGTTGCAGGCAGTTATTGGTCCCAAGAGAGTTCACAGGTACCCGACGAAGGAAAACCGTCTACGACTAGCAATGGACCAAATACAGAAAGAACTGGCTGATATGCGTGAAAGGATGGATCAGTTCATGACATTGATGACTGGTATGGCAGAAGGCCAGGCGAAGCTGAAGGAATTGGTTGAGCAACCGAGGCCCGATCCAGAGGTGGAAATACCAAGTGATGAGGGGAACCCTGGTAACCCTGGGAACGTTGATAACCCTGTGAACACTGGAAACGCGGGTAACGCAAATGTTGATGGAAACCCGGGTAATGTTGGCAACACGGGAAATGTTGGGAATGGTATTGGCGGAAGGTACAATGCGAATCAAGGAATTCGGATTAACGGGCGCCCCGTTACTAAAGATTATTAGTATGATCAATTCTCTGTGCACGACGAAGCCCATGAGACCACTTGCCGTATGGATGAGCTTGCTGAGAAGCTCAAATCTTTGGAGTCTCAAAATTCCTTAGGTTTTGATGTCACAAATCTTGGTCTGGTTCAAGGAGTAAGGATCCCTCACAAGTTCAAACCCCCTACTTTTGAGAAATACAACGGGGGCTTCTTGCCCACGCACTCATCTCCAATCTTATCTGGGAAGGTTGGGAGCTTACACTGAAGATGAAAAGCTGTGGATGTACTATTTTGAAGACAGTTAACTAGAGCTTCTCGTGAATGGTATTCTCATTTGTCTCGTACTACCATCAAGAGCTGGAAAGACTTGGCAGAGGCTTTTGTCAAGCAATATCAATACAACTTGGACATGGCTCCAAATCGGACCTTGTTGCAAGGAATGTCTCAGACTGCCAAGGAAACCTTTAGAGAATATGCTCAGCGTTGGAGACAGATTGCTGCATCCGTCCAACCCCCTATGTCTGAAAGGGAGATGGCGAACATGTTCATGAACACTCTTCAAGGCAATTATATCGAGAGATTGGCTGCTTGCCCGTCAATCAGCTTTGCAGAGATAGTAATTGATGGAGAAAGGATCGAGAGTCTGTTGAAGATGGGTTGAATTCAAGACAACAGTGCTTCCAACTCATCAGTTCCCAAGAAACCGTTTGCTGGTAACGGTCAGCGAAGAAGAGAAGGTGAGACGAGCGTTGTATATGCCGGCAGAGGCAGGGGCAGAGGACGCCCTAATTATTATCAAGATCAAGTGGCCGCAGTCACTATTCCAACACTTGTTCCTCAACCGCAGTATCATCCGCAACAGCAACCCAGGTATAACAATCAACAACAAGGAGGTAATCCGGGTCAGCAGAGACCCTATCAACAACATCCAAGGTAGGCGGACCGGGTCATTGAGCCAATCCCAATGCCTTATTCTATATTACTTCCCAAGCTGATTGGAATGAATCTGGTTACGTTGAGAACTCTGGCCCCACCGGTCGATCCCAACAATCTGCCTAGAGGTTATGATGTCAACGTCAGATGTGTTTTTCACTCCAACGCACCTGGCCATACTACATATAATTGCAAGGCTCTCCAGCTAAAGGTACAAGATTTGAGAGATGCCCAGGCCATCAATTTTTCTCCGGTGCCTAATGTTATCCAAAACCCGATGCCAGCTCACGGCGGGCAGAGGATTAATGCTGTTGATAGTAGGGAAACTTTGAATTTGGTTTCTGATGTGACTAAAGTGAAGACTTCGCTATCGGTGGTCAAAGATCGACTCTTGAAAGGACGGATTTTCCCGGGCTGTGGGGAAGAGTGCAGAAATTGTCAAGACGCCGAGAACGGATGTGATAATTTGAGAAGGGGTATTCAGCAACTGATAGATGAAGGTTGTCTTCAATTCGATCAGACTCGTCCAGTGAAGAATGATGTGTCAACAGTAACGTTTTCTTTCACTCCTAAAGAAATATATGTTCCCGAGAGACCCACTCCGACAACAATATATTTCCCAGAAAGTCCAGCACCAATTTACTCTAACAACCCTCAACCGACTTTGATTGGTCCGGTCACCATCACGGTACCAGGACCTGTTCCGTATGAGAAAGACAGTGCTATCCCGTGGCACTATGGGGCTGATATCTACTGCCAGGGGCAGAAAGTTAACGAAGAAGACATTGACATTGGTAGCTCCGCTGTAGACAATGTTGGAGGAATTGGTGGCTTCACTCGGAGTGGACGCCTATTTGCACCATCAACATTACGCACGATTATTGAAGCTGAGGCAGCTGCCAAGGCTAAAGGAAAACAGGTAGCCACCGAAGAGGTTACTACTGAGGAAGCTCCTCCTAAGACTGCATTCGAGAAGGAAGTGGATGAGTTTATGAGGATTATCAAGAAAAGTGACTACAAGGTAGTCGACTAGCTAAATCAGACACCCTCAAAGATCTCCATTCTCTCACTATTGATGTGCTCTGAGGCACACAGAACAGCCTTGTTGAAAGTACTGAATATGGCCTATGTTCCACCAGAGATAACTGTTAACCAGTTGGAGTCGGTAGTCTCGAATGTACACACTAGCCATGCGCTAGGTTTCACCGATTATGACCTGATACCTGAGGGCAGGAATCATAACAAATCCTTGCATATCATAATGGAATGCAAAGGGACGGTGCTTTCCCATGTTTTGGTTGATACAGGTTCTTCTCTGAATGTTCTCCCAAAGAAAGCCTTGACGAAGTTGGATTGCGATGACGCCAGCCTGAGGCCGAGTAATTTAGTTGTAAGGGCTTTTGATGGCTCTAAGCGAGCTGTTTGTGGCGAAGTTGAGTTGCTAGTTAAGATTGGACCGCAGGTATTCAAGAGTACCTTTTATGTGATGGATATCCAACCTGCCTATAGTTGTCTGCTAGGTCGACCCTGGATTCATGCTGCCGGTGTTGTTACTTCTACTCTCCACCAGAAGCTCAAATATGGACTAGAAGGTCAGGTCGTCACCGTCTGTGGTGAAGAGGATATTTTTGTTAGCCACCTGTCTACATTTAAGTATGTGGAGATGGATGGCGAGATGCATGAGATGCTGTGTCAGGGCTTCGAAGCCATAAACATCAGTGAGGTCGCGCCTGAAACTGTCTTTTCACCTGAGTCTGAGAAGGTCGGGACTTCTATCTCTTCATACAAGCAAGTTGTTGAAGTGGTTAAGGCTGGTAATGCCCAAGGCTGGGGCAAATTTGTGGAGCCAATCATAAAAGAAGACAAGTTTGGATTGGGGTATACTCCGGGGTCTCAGAAGAATGAAGTCGGTACTTTCTCCAGCGGGGGTTTGGTTTCTCCCCACATCGTCAATGCTGCAGATGAAGACAAGGCTGACAGCGACTGTGACTTAGATAGCTGGATTCGCCCGTGTGTCCCAGGAGAAAAGCTCGATAATTGGTCGTCTGAAAAAGTCGTCCGGTTTACTCTACTGAAGGAGTAATTTTTATTTTTTTCCTTTTATCACATGCATAACAAAGTCTTACACTTTGACCAAGGTGTAATGACTCATCTGTAGGACCATCCATTTAGTTACATTTCGCAATTATTTTCATCATCAATAAAGGACAGCTTTTGCAAACAATTTTGTGTTCTCTTTCTTTCAATTATATTTACTTTTACAAAAACGGCAATGTTTCTTTTTCATGTTTCTTTTTCGTTTTTCTTTCCAAAAAACACCTCGTAAAACTGATCACCCGGATCTCACTGCTAACGACACTGTTATGGCCAAGAATGACTTCGACAATCCTATCTATCAAGCCGAAGAAGGGGTTGAGGAAGATTGTGAATTGCCTGAGAAGTTAGCCAGGTTGTTGAAACAGGAGGACCGAGCTATCACACCTTATCAGGAGGTGGTTGAGACCATCAACATTGGTACCGAAGACGACAAGAAAGAGATCAAGATCGGGGCCAGTCTACAGGCCGAGAGGAAAAGACCGTTGATCATGTACTTGACTGTTAGAAAGGTCAATGGGTTGTGTGCTCGGTCAGCATGACGAGTCAGGTCGAAAAGAGCATGCAATATACTACCTTAGCAAAAAGTTTACCGACTGTGAACAAAGATACTCAATGCAGTATATGTTGACTCACACGACTCTGTTGATATCAAAGATGGATCAAGTCAAGTATATTTTTGAAAAGCCAACAGGGTTGCTAGGTGGCAAATGATGCTGGCAGAGTATGACATCCAATACACTTCACAAAAAGCCATCAAAGGAAGTTTCTTGTCAGACTATCTTGCCGCGCAACCGATTGATGATTACCAACCTATGAGGTTCGACTTTCCTGATGAGGACATCATGTTTCTCAAATCGAAAGATTGCGAGGAACCACTCCCAGAGGAGGGGCCTAACCCTGAATCCAAATGGATTATGATGTTTGACGGGGCGGTCAACGTCAATGGTCGCGGAGTTGGTGTAGTGTTGATCACACCGGAGGGGGTTCATATGCCATTTTGTGCCAGAATAACTTTTCCCTGCACCAACAATGAAGCCGGACGAAGCAGAATGGGTCCGTTCTCGATACAATCAGCTAAGCCTAGTAGAGGCAAAGAGACTAGCAGCTATATTCCATGGCCAGCTATATTAGAGACGGACGAAGAGAGCGTTTGATCCGAAAGTGCGCCCTCGGGAGTATCGAGTCGGTGAATTGGTACTCAAAAGAATTCTTCCTCCCAACACAGAGCACAGGGGTAAATGGACACCGAACAACGAGGGTCCATACGTGGTTAAAAGAGTTTTCTCTGGCGGAGCTCTGATGCTAACAACCATGGATGGTGAAGACTTCCCGTCCCCTGTCAACTCAGACACAGTTAAAAAATACTTCGCATAAAATAGACTCGTTGGACAGTAAAAAGAATAGTCCAGGCAAAAAAGGGGCATCCCGACGAACCAAAAAAAAAGAATGAAGAGGTTCGAGCAAAAATTAGGGATATAAAAATCAAAAAATGTACACCCGGTGAGTCGAAAACCCGAAAGGGCGGCTCAGGAAAAAAAGGGTATCCCGGTGGATTGAAAACCCAAAAGGGCGGTCCACGCAAAAGTTAGGGAATAAGCGAATAACTGCGATCTGAGTTCATCCGTGTTATATCACCGTTTCATTCAATCCGGCAATCTTCGAAGGTAAAAGATCGACTAATCATCCACTTCAGAAAACAAGATGGGCAGAGCGTCTTGAGGACATATGAGCCATAGCAGAGTCGAAACTCGGTGGGACCCCGTTTCCACATTGCCATTAGGATAGTTTCTCTTGTTCAATTTATAGCGATCGCCTCTTTCCAGGGATCAGCTTCCTGATGTACTCGCCTATTCCTGGCATAAATTTTTTAACCAACAAAAGTCGAATAATTCAGTTAAAAAGCCTCTTTACTTTTCATTTATCAGTTTGTTTGCAAAAGATGTCTGAATTCTCGAGGAAACATATTGCATCTGAATGTAATGGTGGCTTTTGCAGATGACTTGCGCAGGAAAACAGTCAAAATTGCTTTGAATGTGCTTAATCCCGGACGGTGAATTCAAATCGAGTAATTCCCCGGGGCATACGTATATTTTTTTGTTACAGGTCACAGGAACCGGATGCCAAGTCATGAATCCTCACCCCAAGCGGTTGACAAAGCCTCTCCTCTGCAGAGCAGGTTTCCCAGTAGAGCTGATAGTATCCAGACTGTATATCCCCAGTAGAGTTGACAGTATCCAGACTGTATATCCCCAGCGGAGTCGACAGTGCCAGACTGTATCTTCCCAGCAACAGCGGAGTAGTCGCATACCCAATAGACAAGAGGGTGGTGTTCCCAGTGTTCATCTCGTCCCCAGCAGATTATTTTTTTTAACAGATTTGTTTTAATCCCCAGCCTGAGGACGATTAGCAAGTTCATATCCCCAGCAAAGGTCGATTCCTACGACATTTCCCCAGGAAGTGCTTTCCTCACAGACTCTCCTCGCAGAGCCTCGCCAAGCAAAGTTTCCATAGTTGATACTTCCCCAGCAAGGTCAACTTTTCAAAAAAGGCCGATTTATTTTCGGTGGCTCCCCGGTCCCAGCAGACGGATCGTTTCCCACAGAGCATTCAAGGATTGATACAGCGATCCGCTCCCTGCCAGAGTTGCTTCCCCAAGCAGATTTCTTTTTTCTTTTGCGCCATGCATAACATTTGCATTTGCATTTGCATGCATATCAAACATACACATAAGCTGATAAACATGTTCTTCAAAGCAGACTGAAAAATTACTTTACAACCAAAGTCATGAGATTCGGCCAGAGGATCAAGTGTGTGTGTGACCCAGCATGAGGGTCATTTCGAAGATTCAGCCTGAGAATCGTTTTCCAGAGATCCAGCCTGAGGGTCATTTCGAAGATTCAGCCAGAGAGTCGACTACGAACGTTATTTCCCCAGCAAGCCAGCTGGAGGAATAGATTGACAGCTCAACAGAAAATCAACCTACAAGAGGATCCAGCCCGCGGATCGCATTTAAAAAACAAATTCTAATCGAAGAGTCGTTATAACATGTTCTAGCCTGAAGAATATGTACGAAGCCCAAAAGTGGGATATTCTCGAATCTGCATATCTAACATGAAAACTGTAGATTTCGAAAGAGGGTCAACCAGCGCATGCCCCAGATGCGAGATCCTGATGATGGGAATTTATCATCAAAACAATCCAGATCTAGCCAGAAGATCGAAGTCAGGTCTAGCCCAAAGACCGGAAATAGATTCAGCCAGAGAATCGAAACAATTCAGATCTAGCCAGAAGATCGAAGTAGATTCAGCCAGAGAATCAAAGAAAATAGATTCAGCCAGAGAATCGAAACAATTCAGATCTAGCCAGAAGATCGAAGAAGATCTAGCCAGAAGATCGAAGTCAGGTCTAGCCCGAAGACCGGAAATAGATTTAGCCAGAGAATCGAAACAATTCAGATCTAGCCAGAAGATCGAAGAAGATCTAGCCAGAAGATCGAAGTCAGGTGTAGCCCGAAGACCGGAAATAGATTCAGCCAGAGAATCGGAACAATTCAGATCTAGCCAGAAGATCGAAGTAGATTCAGCCAGAGAATCAAAGAAAATAGATTCAGCCAGAGAATCAAAACAAAGGAGATCTAGCCAGAAGATCGAAGAAGATCTAGCCAGAAGATCGAAGAAGATCTAACCAGAAGATTGAAACCGTATCCAACCCGAGGATCAAAATTAACATCCAACCAGAGGACTAAATTGAGTATAGGTTCAGCCAGAGGATCGAAACTCCAGATTAAGTTAGAAGACTGATTCAGATTTAGCCAGAGGATCGGAAGAGAAATAAACAGCGCGGTGTATTTCAGCATTTTTGTGGTGTTCTCGGAGCGCGAATTTTCGGTCTGTCTTTGGTATTCAATCACAGCTCACTCTGTTTGTCTGATAAGCTGTTCGCTTTCATCCTGCTCGGGTTAGCTGATGACTGAATAGGGGCAGGTGTAACACCCCAAAATTTGCCCTCCTTATTCACGCATTCATTTTTAGGTCATTTAACATTAGATACCTTGCATTTCATCATGTCAATCGGGATTAGCTCCAAGAAGCTTGAACATCATCCAGGACACTTTGTGGGTTCTATTTAGATGATCAGTCAACACAAGGGAAAGACTTGAGTTACTTCCAACAGGGGTCTATTCGTCAGTCAAAACGTTAATCTTGAAGGAGCAAAGGTTTGTTCATGAGTTGTCATGCTCGCTAGGCGAAGCCCACGTATTATGCACACACAAAAAAAACGAAAAACGAAAAGAAAAAAAATTAATTAAATAAAATAAAAATAAATAAATAAATAAATAAAAGAAAAAATCTCAGACTTGGACCTCTCTCAAAAGCCCACTAAGCTACCAATATTAGGCTATAAATACTAGAGTTTTCATTGAAACAAAACCCTGGACAAAACCTGGAGAGAAACCTAGACAGAGAGAGTGAGAATTAATCTGCAGTAACCTCCAGGCAACTCTGAAAGGTTCATTCTGACTCACACACTTTCAGCTCAAGCAAACCCTAACATTGGTTTTCAAATCCAGCCGTGCCATTTGATTTCAACCGATCTCTCCAATCAGGTTTGCCCTTATTCCCATTACCTTTGTGCTTTGAAGTTGAATACTCTGAATGTTTGAGGTATGATGGATGAATTTCATTAGGTTTTTGCCCACGGGTTCATAATTATGTATGAATGTATAAATAATGCCTTGAATGCTTAATCTTTTAATTGCTGAAGTGTATGCCACAGGGTTTGAGGTTTCTGAAACCATACTGTTATCCATGAAAAATCCAAAACCCGCAGGCGCTCGTTAGCACCTTCGCTAGGCGAGCACGCAACGACGCTTCTCCAAGCCTTCGCTAGGCGAGACAGTAGCGATCGCGACAGTAGCATTTGCTTTTTTCTGTTTTGCTCTAATCTGACTTACATTTGTCATAGCATGTTTTCTCCTAATCCTTATCGTGTTTCACTAACCCTTTTGTTGAGTTTTTGTGAAGGCTCACATGACTTTTGCAGGGATAGCTCGCTGGATATTCCACTTTGCTTGTGGGATACCATTTGGGAGATTTATTCTGATTGCCTTGTTGGCACGTTTACTTTATATATGTTTGTTTTGTATGTGTTCGTATCCCCACAGGTAGCGCGGTTCCTTCGTCAAGGACTGCCTTTTTGCATGAGCATCCCTAACCCTACCAACTCATTGATTTTTCTTCTCCTAAGAACACGTTAACTCCTTCTACTACAGGCGAGTAAGTCTCCAAAGGTCGAGCATCTGGTAGATTGCGTAGTAACGTCGTTCGTCCAAAACCCAATCCATAACCCCGTAGTTAGCCGAACTACGGCTTGCTCTGATTCTCATTCCAGATGAGATACGTAGGCATAAGACGCGATGTCTTAGCGAGCACAATTACCCTTAACCCTTAGGTAGCTGAGCTACGAAGACTCTGATTCTCATATTCAGATGAGATACGTATGCAGTGGATGCGACATCCGTGCGAGTCATTTTCTTTTGACCCCTTTTTTTTATAGTAAATAACACATTAGATAAACCCACATCCTCTATATGCACACCATTCGGCTCCGTCGAAGGTCTCTATGTACCTTTCAATCACTAATATTCCTTACAAATCTAAGTATCTGTTATAACACCAAGTGTCGAGGATTCTCCTACATTGGTCATAATCAATCTAGGTTTGTCTTGTGACACCCTCAGTATGACGTAACATAATCTCACTAATTATGTTACTAACATGTTGAAGCTACATGAATTATACCCGAGCGCATCACACGCTCAAAGATACAACAGTGTCGCCATCAAACTTTATTTATTCCCGAAGGAAAGGGAAAACATCGATAAAACCCGGGGGAAAGAGAAATGGGTAAGGAAGTCGGTTATGCAAGGGGAAGTAGCACCCCAAACATCCATGATACTCCATGGGAACCATTTTAAATGTTCTTTTCAAGAATATGTGTTATTATCTGAAGATTACTCGCGGAAAGAGTGAAAACGGGGGTTAATAGATAATTGTGAAAGAGATGAGAAATAGGTAATTGTGAGAAAATGAAAGGAATAGATAATTGTGCTCGCCAAGGATTTGGGCCCTCGTGCCTACGTATCCTCATTCGTGCAATGAGGAAATTAGAGCTCTGTAGTTCGTAGAACTAGGACGGATGCGTTAGTTGTTTTTAGTGGACAGTATTAACATTCGCATTCTACTGTCGACTGACTTGTATGCTCGAGCATGGGAGCTTTAAGCGTCTGTCTGTTTGCGGTAGAATGTATGAACTCGGATCACACTTTAGCAGTTAAACATTACTTGCTCGCACATGGAGGCTTAAGCGTCGTTCACGGTAGAACGGAAGTAACACGCCCTTTCTGAAAAGGGTTTTAAACTGAAACTGAAGCCCAAAGGCAAAACTAAGTTTGATGAGGTGAGTTTGGTTTTATTCTGAAATGAGAGTCATGATTTGAATCGTACTAAAGTCTATGAATGGAGATGAATACAGTGAGCAACTGGGTCATTCGTCTTGCACCTAAAGATATTCAGAATGGGGGTAGGAATTCTCGAGTCCCATTCCTTCTCCATTGCTTAAGGCTCGTATCGTACAATCCCAATCGTAGGGTTAATTGTTTTTGAGTTTATTTACAAAATGGTTTTAGTTTTAATGGGAGAACAAAAGGATAGAAAGAAAAACCCTGAACGGTGGAATTCTGATCTTCAATCATTGCTTCAATTTATGTAGAGAGACTCTGTTGGTGTAAGCCCTAGAGGCCAATACTTTTGGTACTTGTATCGAATTATTTAAAGGCATTTTCTTTATTATGGTTGATTAATAAAGTCCCTGGAATAAATAGTCCGTTTAATGTATTAAGTGTGACTTAATCGTGAGAACACATTAAACATAAGGACACTATTCTTAAAGTATCCGTAGTCGAGCTTTAATGTGAAGTGGGATAACATTAAAGCATTAAGACTATTATGTTTGTAGACTGATGATCACATCTCATGGATCATGGATAAAGAGTTATCAAGTCTTAAACATAGGTATGAATATTAGGAGTAATATTTATACCGGATTGACCCGCTATGAGAATACTATATAGAAAGTTATGCAAAGTGTCATAAGTTATTCTCATGGTGATAATAGTGTATACCACTCTTCGACCTGAAACCACTATGGATCCTAGATGTAGAGTCGAGTGCTTTATTGCTGATCCAACATTGTCCGTAACTGGATAACCATAAAGACAGTTGATGGGTACTCCACGAAGCATGCTGAGGGACATGAGTGTCCTAGATAGAATTTGCCAATCCTGCGTAACAGGATAAATGTCTATGGGCCCAATATTGAACTGGACAAGGGTGACACGGTCTATACCTTGTGTTCAATATAGACATAAGGGCAAAGGGGTAATTATACACATAATTATTATCACAGAAGGTTTTGTCAGATCACATGACATTTTCGTGACTTGGGTAGCAGTGATGTGTTGCTAGATACCGCTCACTGTTTATTATGTTAAATGCGTGATTTAATATAATTGCCAACGCCGCGAAAACCTATAGGGTCACACACAAAGGACGGATTGATGAGAGATAGAGTAACTAAGGAACACCGTAAGGTACGGTGCACTTAAGTGGGAGACGAAATATGGTAAGGTACCAAATACTTAAGTGATTTTGGGCATATTATAAGATATGGGCCAAAATACACTTAAGTGGGCTTTTTAGCTTGAAGCCCACACAAGTGGTTCTATAAATAGAACCTCTTGGGTAGAAGCATTGTCACTCCAATCCACTCAGACAGAAATTCAAGTAGAGACTTGGAATTTTGGTTTCCCTCTTTCTCTCACTCAAAGCCTTCATTCATAACAGCTAGCACTGCGATTGAAGGAATCCGTTCGTGTGGACTGAGTAGAGACGTTGTCATCGTTCAACATTCGTGATCGCCCCGTGGATCTGTATCAAAGGTTTTGATCATTATCAGAGATCTGCACTAAAGGTTTGAATCGCCACAAGAGGTAACGATTCTATCACTGATCATGCCCATTCGTAAGGATCACTAAATGGAGAAAATTTTAAATTCCGCTGCGCCTTGGATGGCAGTTCTTCTACAGACTCATCAATAGTTTGATTTAGATTGCACTAAAGTCTATGAATATAGGCGAATACAGTGAGCACTGGGTCATTCGTCCCATACCCAAAGATATTCAGAATGGGGGTAGGAATCCTCCAGTCTCATTCCTTCTCTATTACTTAAGGCTCATGACGTGCGATTTGCATCATAATAAATGAGTGTTGAAGTTGAATTTCTTTGCAGCTTACGTTGATGAATGATTGTATTTGGATGATGAAGAGGCTTGTTAATCAACTTGAATCGAGTTGTGCTAGAGCATATGACTAGAGGTGAATACAATGAGCACTAAGTCATTCATCCCATACCCAAAGATATTCATAATGGGGGTAGGAATTCTCCAGTCCCATTCCTTCTCCATTACTTAAGACTCATGGCACACAACTTGGTTCATGATCAACAAGTGTTGAATTTTGACATTTGTAGTGCTTGAATAGTAGTCCTGTCTCATACTGATTTGAATAGCTTAAACTCTCGATCTTGATCTTTGAATCTTGATTGAAGTTGGAGATCCAGTATTCAGTATATCTTGATCACAAGGACTTGCTTTGTCAAGTGATCAAGGGTCTTTTGATCACTTGACTAAGCTTGGGTGATTGAGCACAGTCAAGGGATTTAGTTAATCAAAGCGTACTTTGATCAACTTAATCGGTGGGAAAAAATTAGTTGAATTGAGTGTACAACTACCTAAAGAGTTAATTGTTATTTGGAATCATTTTCTCAATGCCTAAAACTAGGGGAACATACAAAAATCGGACTATTTCTACACTAAGGGCAAAACAATCATTATTCACAATTATGGAAGGTTAAATCAAAATTCTAATAATAAAATCCTAATTGAAATTTATTCTAAATTCTAAACTATTCTATTTCTAAATTCAATTAAATTCTAGAACATTCTAATCTTTAACCAAAGTTAATATTCCTAAAAAATTCTATTTAAATCTTATTCCTAAAACAATATCCTAAGTTCAATTCTATCTAATCACATTTTTAACTTCCAATTAACTTCTTAACCTCTAATTACACTCTAATCAACATCAATACCTAATTAAAATTAAAAAAAAAAACTAATTATCTAACATTGTTCTAAACATATTTCTAATTAATTTTAATTAACCTAATTACTAATCAAATTTCTAATCAAATCCTAAAATTCACCTAATTATCCTAAATCCTTAATTAAGATTCTAAAGATCCTAATTAACCTAAATTCTAACAATCAAAATTATCTAATTAACAAAACAAATAACAAACAAAAACAAGGAAAATAGAATGGGCCTTTGCAAAACAGGGGTGCAGGCCCGGTTGGGGTGTGTGCTGGAAAAAGAGGGCAAAACAGGGTCCAAATGACTGGGCTTCAGTTGCCAAAGCCCAATGTTGAACATGTCACTTTCAGCCAGGGGGTGCAGCAAAGTAACTGGAGTGAGAGGGTATTGCACTGGGCTTGGAATGTGACAAACCCAAACAGAAATAAGCCCAAAGATTGAGGACTGGTTTGAAAAAAAATTAGAAATTTGAACATGTTTTCGCGCTCCTTCTCCATGGAAGCTCAGACTGCCGGTGCCGGAGCTCCATCGCGTCGGAAACTGCTTTCGACGACGGTGACTACCGGAAATGGACATCGGAACCAACTCCACCTTCGTCTCTAACTCCCGAACAAGAATCTAAACTCCAAATCCCCTAATTCTTGGTCCAAATCCATAGTTGAAATCAATCTCTCAAGAATCCTAAGAAATCAGATCTAAAATACACCTCCATGAACAAGATTCGAGGTTCCTCATGATAGGGATTTGCAACAACATGATGCAAGGTTCAACATAGCAACCAGCATGCAATGAAGTGATGAAAAATGGACCGACCTCCGAAGCTAAGACTTGCTCCGGCGAGTGTTGATCGGAGAAGATGAAGACGGAAAATCCCTTGTAAAAATGGGTAAGATATTGTCTTTGCTTCTAATTTGCTTGTTTCCCAATTCTTCTTCTTCAAAACACTATAGTGTGATGAGGTTGAGCTCACTCTTCTTGAAGCTTCAATGTGAAGCTTCAATGGATTTTTGGAATTTGAGCTTTGAGTGTGAGAGAGAGAGAGGATTCATAAGTGATTGCAGAGAATTCAAGGTGATGATTATAAAAAATGTAGAGAGAGAGAGAGAGAGAGAGAGAGAGATAACAGAAGCCGGAATAATGATGAAGATATAGAATTATAATGATTAGGCTTGGGATTAATATGGCTTGAAGTTAGGCTTGTAGTTAGTTAAGTAAGGTTTGGAGTTAGTTGGGATGAACTCGGTGAGCTTAGGTGGTTAACTCATTGAGTTGGAAGTTAGTTGGTTGGTTAACTTAATGGAATGTTTAAATGATTGTTTATGAGTGGCTATTGCAAGTGAAAACTTGAATAATGACATGTGGTTTGATTGGTTTAGGTGCAAGATAGAACCAATAGACTCAATCATGACTGAGAACTGTAGGTTAGCAATTATATGGTCATGTTGTGCAAACTATGGTTTTGGTTATGTTTGTGCAGGTTTAAGTGTTCACAATGTGTGTGGTTGAAGCTTGGTGAGGTATTGAACTTATTATTAAAAGTTTCGTCGAGTGTTCACGATTTTTTCTGGTATTTATGCAGGTATGCATTGGTTTTGAACTGCAATCCTTGGCTATTTTTGACGGTGGGAGTTCATGTTTCAATCCAAAAGTCCCATTCTCACAACAGTGAAAAAAATCCTGTAAAATAAGTTATGAGTTGACTCAAACAGGGAATGAGTCGACTCAAACAGAGTTTATCCCAGGGTTGAGTCGACCTGTTCGGACCCGCGGAGAAATGGTTCGAAGGAAAATGGAAAATGAGTCGACGCAAGGAGTGAGTGAGTCGACTCAAACAGGATTTCCCATAATTGAGTCGACATGGGAGTTGACCTGTTCGGACCCGAAGGGACATGGTTCAAGAAAAAGGAGAATGAATCAACGCAAGGAGTGAATGAGTCGATTCAACCAGATTTTCCAGAATTGAGTCGACCTGTGACTCGACCTGTTTGGACCCGAAGGTTTTGCGTCGAGTCATGAGTCGACTCACAGGGTTAAAACTTCCAAAAATGAGTTTTTTACAATGTATTGTGACATTTCCTTGCATTTCTTATATGTGATGGATATTTTGAGAATGAAAATGAAAGGAATTGGCCAATTGAATGAAAATGAATTGACTTAACACATGAATATGCCACTTGAAATGGATTGAATCATGATTTGAAATTAGGTACGAATAGCATAAACTCAACCCAGAATCCACAACTGACTCATGAAAGAAAGACACATGAACCTTAACAAGACCTATGGACCTAACGATAGTGGCATAACAATGATCAGATGAATGAATGAAAGTAGATGAAAGTTATGAGACCAAGGACTTGGGTTATGACTAATGGACTCAAGCAACATTTATGGAGATACAATCACGAAGACAAAATGGATGGACCAAACACGGGAGGCTGATCGGCACACTGAGTGAAAGATCCCATGAGATTAGGGTTTTATGAATCATAGCCTTCAATCCAGGTCTTTGAATCAATCAAGGTACTTTTCAAACAACACCAAGGCTCCATGGTCCCCATCCTTAGGAGACTAGGGTTTTAAGCCAATCACAAAACTCCATCAACAATTCCTCTGACTGTGGGCCCACAACTAGTGTTTAGAAGCCCAGTTCATGTGCGGGGGCCGAGCAGCAAGATCCCTCAAGACCGAGCAGTACCAAATTTTTTACTCCAAACCTGCTTTGTTAACCAAAAACCTCGAATCTATGATTTTTGTTAACCCATGTTAATCACGAATGAATGATGAACATGAATGAGACATGAGTGAGGTTAGGACATATGTTGGGTAAAAAAACAAAAAGGGAGGGAAAATTTTGGGGTATGACACATGTGATAATAACTGACTAAGTATTCCATCCTGTAGGATGATAACCATGCACCCTTAGCCAAAAAGATAAGTTTAGACATATCCCGATAATCATAGTTTCTACCTACCATTACAGACTTTCTCAATTCAAAACAATTAAGAAGCATTATAACTTCATCATACATCCAAGGTCGCTCACCAACACTTAGTCACATACCTAAGTTTGTAACTTGCACGCGATCGCTCGACACATATCACAAGCTTAATAATAATTAATGTGTCTATGTGATCCTAATATATTCTCACTTGGTCTCGACATGGTTGATACAACTAATCATCTCACTAAAAAAACACCTATATTCTTGACCTCTTTTCAATCTAATCGCATGACCTTCACGTCTTAGGTTGACACCAAAATCCCAAGGGATCAAGCCAACTTGTATTAGGGTTTTCCCACATGTAAAACACTTGTTTAAGCTTATTTATAGGTGTATTACATCATGGACTTAACAATTGTTACAGTCGTAATAGGCCCATAACACATCAAAGCCACACACACCATTTCTAGTACTAAAACCTGAGTTGGTTACGGGTTGACCGTAATGACCATTACGGCCCGTAACGCACCAGAGCCTCCCACAAGGCTTTTTTTTTCTTGTTTTGATGCATTTTTCCAACAATTCACAATAAACAAGATTTTACCTTTAACCCCAATCCGCAATTAACCCATCAAGCCCTAATCATGGTTTTACTACTAAGCTAATTCACAACGTAAACCACAATTAACAATCTAAAACCTAAGATCATAACATGCATCAACAAAAATTTGATTAGAGTTCACAAAACATAAAATCGTAAGTTAGAGGGAAGGGAACCCACCTCTAATCAGAAGTTGAAGAAGGTGAGAAGATTTATGATGATGATGATTTTTCCTCAATTTCACTTGTATGCTCAAACTCTAGCTCTTCTTAATTTTTGCCTTCCTTGATCTAAGCTTCCTCGTCAAGTGAGGTTCACGGTGAACCTTCTCAATAATGATGAGATTGTTTTGTCATTAAAAAATATGATGAAGATTAGAGATGGTTTAAAACAGAAATTCAAGAATGGGAGAATGGAGAAGATTTACCTTGATCAATCATGAAATGAGTGCTTTTCCATTATTCCCATTTCCTTTTCTTTCCATGTTTTCTCTTCATTTGGAGGGAGGATGGTTTAAACAGAACTTCAAGAATGAGAGAATGGAGAAGACTTACCTTGATCAACCATGAAATGAGTGTTTTTCCCTTATCTCAATTTCCTTTTCTTTCCACGTTTTCTCTTCATTTGGAGGGAGGAGAAACTTCTAAGTTTCTCATCTAAGTGATCAACTTATACAATTGGCATGTCTAGTCAATAACCATCGTACCCTTCGATCATAAAAAATGCCATTTGCTAAAATGAGTTAATTAGTATCTTAAACATGATTTTAACTGTATTAATCTTTTTATTTACCTCATAAACCATATAATATAATTGGAATTTAAACCAAGATGACCTTCGTGATAAATTACTATTTTACCCAAAGTCTATAAATCATAAACGCATATGCGGATTTTCTTAATAATTTTTTTGGTCGGGATTTTACACTTATCTTGTATTTCATTTGTGACACACAAGGAATCAAACAAGTTTGTTTCTAACCATTTATCTTTATCTTTCTGTTTTACTTTTACTTATCTTTCCACATTAGTTTAATACCTCAATTTTTTTTATCCCCATATACTTAACAATTAGTTTAATAACTCACAATTTTTTCTCCATACACAATATGTAAATAAGTTAAAGAACCAATGAAATGGCAAAGTTCTTTCCTTACATAATCGTTTTGTTTAAAGAAAAAAAATTACACTTAAAAAACATTAATCCAATTTTTAGTTAATTTTTAAGTTCCACTTCGTACTATAAATTTTAGAGTTGTTTAATAGTCCTATCACCTACCATATCTTACAATGAGACAACAATACATAAACTAATTATCTGCTACCTCCCTCTCTTGCTTCTTTAGTAAAATCTCACTTGTTAGTTGAATTCAATAAATAAATTTTAACAGCAGAAAATAAAGTGATGAGAAAGTATCAAATTTCATGACAATATGCTATACATATATTATTATTATTTTTTATTACCAACCCATTTATTAAAATTTGAATATTAAATAGATAGATATTTTGGTGAGTTCACCAATTAAAATCAAATGTACCTACCTCAATGTGTGTGTCTTTATAGGGTAAGAATTTCTTTAAGTTGAATGAACCTAAGATATTCAAATGAAAAGAAAGAAAACTAAAGTCTAATGTTGAGTTGCTGCCTTTCCCTATCTCTAGCTAGTAAAATCTTCATCATAAACTTCGGAGTTCACATCCAAAGTACTAGCACAAACTTATAGAACTGTTAAGAAAATCGCCTCTTTAAATTAAACCCAAATGAAATTAAAATAGTCAAAATGCTATATTTAATTAGTGGATCAAAAATATATTTAAATTAATAATAAATAAACTGAATCAAAACTAAAAACTGAAAATGAAAAATAAAAAAAAAATTATTAAGTTTTAAAAAAAAAAGTGTAACATTCAATTTTTAATTAAATGATTCGGCTTGATAAAAATTATTATTTTCTTTATTTTTTTTTACTATAAGGCGCTTTTATAAAAAGAATATATTATATTATAAGTTTTTTTTACAAAACCAATTAATAAATCAATAATTTATTACTAATGTATTTTTTTTATTATACTCTTCA
Organism: Lathyrus oleraceus; assembly: GCF_024323335.1. Taxonomy (NCBI): domain Eukaryota; kingdom Viridiplantae; phylum Streptophyta; class Magnoliopsida; order Fabales; family Fabaceae; genus Lathyrus; species Lathyrus oleraceus. Next base: position 341,150,180 of record NC_066585.1, read on the forward strand.
ATAAATTTATTTAACAATATTTTGTAAATTTTTTTCATAATTTTTATTTTTATATAACAATGATTATATTTTTTAATAAGTATAAAAAATTAAAATAATTTATAGTAAAAATGAGATAGTATTTTCTAACACTGATATTGAATTATCAAAGCAATAATTTTGGTTCATTTCAATTATAAATAAATTAAAATGATTCAGTTAAATTTGTATTTGGGTGATCTTTTATTATAGTTCAACTTAATTCAATTTGGGTGTACCCACAAAATTTAATGTTTTTAAGAAATAGATGGTCAAGATAATACTTAGGATAAGGGAAAATAGGCTTTGATGAACAAAAAGGAAAATAAAGTGTTAGAAAAAAGAGGAAAGGAGAAAGGACATGGTAGAGTTATCGAAGGGAGGCATATAGATCTTCCAACAACGCAACACCCAATAGGTTGTTTTGTTCGGACCACATAACAATGCGGTCCCCTCTTTTTCTTTTCTTTCTTAAATTTCAAACTATAGTAACAAGAAAAAAACACAGATATAATTCTAAAACCCGAATATGCCCCTGTCCTTTATTTTTTTTTCCCGCGCTAGGTAATAGAAAAATCCCAAATCATATGACGACAACCACCATCATCAATGTAAATGATACCCTCCCTTCCTTGGGCCCCACACCATCCTTCACTTTAAGAATCTAACTGTCCTCCATTACCCGCAAATCAATGTCTCCAAATTTTAACATTTTTTCATTTTCTATTTCTTTTTCACTCTCCGGTAATTTAGCCAACACGCATCATTCAAATGTAGCCAAAAGTACATTATCAAATATACTAAAACTTAGAATAATTCAAATGATATCTATCTAAGAACATCAAATACATTAAATTAAATTGATATGTATTTAAGAACATTAGAAATAAAAATAAAAGTTTTAATTTATTGAATTTAGTTAACAGATGTGTAAGAATATCATATATATATATATAGTTAACTTGATATGTATGTAAGGACATCATGAACAAAAAATACTATAAGTTTTAATATGCCATATTTCAATTATTTATTTTTAAAATTTTTAAATTTCAAATACTAATTTATTTAATAAAAATAAAAAATAAAAATATTTAGTTCCTTAAACCATGCGGGTTATTAAACCAAGATTGTTTCACACTAGAGTATTAATTTAAGTTTAATTCTCCCAAAAATATAATAAAAAATAAAAACCTTTTGCTTTCGGTGTATAAAAAAAAGCCTCACACTCTTGAAAGATCACGTTTTGTACTTTAGGAGGTCTCACCTCAGCTACTACTCTTTCACTCTCAAACTCAAATAAGTGGAAAAAAAATGTTGAAAACCTTCCCCATCAAATCACCACCGTTCACGGTGGTTCTTTCTGTCTCTCTCGTCCTTCTCTCATTCCTTCTCACGGCGGTTCCAGTTTCCAGCTACCGTCCGTGGCCGCAAAACCCCGAAAAAAACACAACAGACTACGCCTTCGGAACCTCCAAGAAATACGAAGGCTCATCGGAGTTTGTTAAACTACGCTACCACATGGGCCCTGTCTTAACCAACATCATAACCGTCCATACAATCTGGTACGGCACATGGAAACGCAACCAGAAAAAAATAATCCGCGAGTTCATAAACTCAATCTCCGCCAAAAACTCACCTCACCCCTCGGTTTCCGGTTGGTGGAAAACCGTTATGCTTTACACGGACCAAACCGGGTCCAACATCTCAAACACGGTTCAGTTAGGCCAAGAAAAAAACGACCGGTTTTACTCCCACGGGAAATCCTTAACAAGATTATCTATACAATCAGTAATCAAAAGCGCTATCACCGCCAAAACAAAACCGTTACCGATAAACTCACGAAGCGGTCTTTATCTACTTCTCACCGCAGATGACGTGTACGTTCAGGATTTCTGCACGTCAGCATGTGGTTTTCATTATTTCACTTTCCCTTCACTTGTTGGTTATACTTTACCTTACGCTTGGGTTGGGAATAGTGAGAGATTCTGTGCGGGACAGTGTGCTTATCCCTTCGCTGTTCCGCAGTTTATACCTAACGTGAAACCGTTTAAATCACCGAACGGCGACGTTGGAGTTGACGGAATGATAAGTGTTATTGGACATGAGATTGCTGAGCTGGCAAGTAATCCGTTAGCAAATGCTTGGTATGCTGGTGGGGATCCGAGTTTTCCGGTGGAAATAGCGGATTTGTGTGAGGGTATTTATGGAACTGGAGGTGGTGGATCTTATACAGGGCAGGTTTTGGACGGTCATGATGGTGCCACGTATAATATGAATGGGATTAGGAGAAAGTTTTTGGTTCAGTGGCTTTGGAGTCATGTTTTGAATTATTGTACTGGTCCTAATGCTCTTGATCACTGATTTTCTTCATCAGTGTATGTAGAAGAATGAGATATTTTCATTTTTATTGTTATTCTTGTGTTTTGTGTTTTGGGCTTGTTCGGTGGGTTTGTGATTTTGTGGTGGTAATGCTGGGGTTTTTTTGGTAATTCTGTTACGGTGGTTAAGTTTGCTCATGATGCAAATAATGTAATTTTGGTTGAATATGATATATGATATAATTATAAAGCTCAGACATTTGTAGTTACTGTATGGTAATGGAGTTTTCACCTGTATAAATGTAATGTTTTGATTGGAGACTTACTCTTAAAAATTTGGTTCCCAATGCTTCTATTTGCTGCAGAAATGATGAATCTATTAACCCATGGTTCTGTGGATCTGCCTTTGTCATTTGAAATGTGTTTCCAAATGGGAAAGGATTCCCTCCGGTTTGAAATTGACTGGAGGGAGAACAGTGTTATCCACGCCCTTCAAATTTCATACTTCTATATATAAATATATTTTATAGTATATGTTTGCCTTTTTATCATGGGGTGATGGCCTGTAATTTGAAATAGGAGGTTGGGGTTGTTGTTTTTATATAGTAATTGAATGAATTATGAATTATGTGAGTGTTTAAATATTCATAGTTGTGGTCTTCGGATATTTTATTTATAAATAACTAATTTTTAAATTTATATATTAAAATAATTACATTTTTAATTTATTTATCAAATTAATTATATTTTTGACATAGGATAAGAGGAATAAAGATTGATGTTTAAACGCCATTAGTGATGGCGATCGGATGAACATCATATCTCTGCAAATGGTGCATGCTCTATTAAGAGTATGCGTCATAATATATGGTTATTATTATTATTATTATTATTTTTATTTTAATAATTATAATTAATAAATTGCAATAAAAAAATTAAAAAAAATCATAATATTATTTTATAAAATTCAAATACACAACAATTGGATAGAAAATCAATGATCCGCTCAATCGAAAACGTCTTTCTATTTCATATTTCAGTGCATTAGTTTGTCTTCGAGATCTCTCACGATTTTTTTGAGGTGTTTGAGGTCTTTGAGTGCTGGCCTCAAGAAAAGGCGGTTGATGTGAGGGTTCTCTGTGGTATTTGACATATTTGCCATCATTTCTCCCCAATAGGCAGGGGGTTGTCTCTAACGGCGCTGACATAATTGAGTTCGGTGCCCATGTTGTCATAGTTGGGTCGTTGTGGTTGAGTTATGTATGAGCGGTATGGTTCGTTGAATTGAGACATTTAATCGTTTTGGACACGAAGCAATGGTTCTTGTGGTGTAAGAAAGTCATACAATGGTTGAGTGCTTTGGTGGTGAGATGTTTGAGTGTTCATTGGTGGGGGACTATGGTGAGATGGGGTGGACTCGTATAAATTATCGGAACTATAGACATATGTGGTGGTTGCGTATGGTTGTTGGTGGTATGGGTCAGACTCTTGGTTTCATGTTTGGGCGTGTGATGTAACACCCTTCTACCCCAAACGACATATTTAAATTGATTATCAGAGTACAACATGTAGAAGAGTTTACATTTCTTAAAACATAACACTTATCGCATCACAACATAAAACATATTATTTATTTGATTTAAAACTTCGCAGCGGAAAACAACATAATTATTATAATAATGTGTCAACATGATCTCAACAAAACATCTCAACAATTATTCATCATAAACAACATAAATAAAGATAATTTGGCTATCGAATCCCATAATCCCCGGTGTCACATGACCAGAGCATTTGACTCGACTCTGTAGAATAACTCTACACTTATTCTTCGAACCTCAACAATAGCTACTCCACTTTATCTGCACATTGCTCATCATAGATGAACATAAACACATGCAGAAGGGGTGAGAATTACATTATTAAATAATTATATAACGACAGAAATATAAACATAAATATATTTCACATATACCAACACAGCTCATCATAATCATCATAATCAACATACTCATGAACATCAACAAAACAACATATCAATGCAATGCACACACCCATGCATGACTCAACACGACTCGGTATACCCATTTTGTGACCAACTACAGGATCACCACTCCCAGATTCATCACCATAGAATCCGAGTTCCCCGTAAGGAACTAAGCCTCTCAACAAGCCCGGAGTCAACAACATCATTGGAACTCAGTCCGTTCATCACTAGGCATCGGCCTTTCATGAATGCATGCACACCAAGCATGCATCATAATCAACATAGCAACAACAGCATCATATAGTCATGTTATCATCATCATTAACACATTCTATCATAAAAGCATATCACATCATGCCACATAATCAAACACAATATTATCACACTCTACTAAGATCTATACCACTCAAAGCAACGGGAAATGATCCCTCGTATACTATGCATCAGCTAAGTTACCTTGCTCCGCCTAAAAAAACAAAAACTGCACAACAACAGCCAGGAAAGACCACAAGTCTGCCCATACGCGTATTGCCCATGCTCATACGCGTATTGCCCACGCTTGGCCGAATCCATACGCGTATTGGCCATTCCCATACGCGTATGCTACGCGTATCACTTCCCCATACGCGTACCACCAGAGACCATTTCACGTTCAAAATTCCATCTTCCTCCTCCATACGCGTATTACCTAGCGCCATACGCGTACCAGCCATCTCATACGCGTATTGCCTAGTGCCATACGCGTATGACCAGAAACCAGATTTCCAGATCTGCAATGGCTCCATCTGCTACGAGATCTATCCAAATTCATCCCTCCATAGTCCAAATTTCACACAGAATCACTCATACCATCTAATACAATAGTCTCCTATTCGATTTCACAAATCCTAACATCATTGCCTATAATTTCTACGAATTCCTTCGATTAAAATCCCAATTTCGTTCACATAATATTTCACCATTTTCAGCATATCATTATTTAATAAGGTTCAGACCCCTTACCTCTTTGGATTGAAGGAAGCTCCGAGTAATCTTTGGCCTTTTCCTCTTCTTTCTCTTTCTCTTCAGCGTTTCCCTTTCTCTCTGACTCTGAGACACAATACGTGAAAAACCAACTCTGAGTTCTCCTTTGGAATCTTTTTCTATCCAATTTCCACTTTTACCCTTCCACTCTTCATATTCCACTTATTTTATTATTTAATTATTATTAAAATAAATAACACTTATAATAATAATAATAATAATAATAATAATTCCCAATATTATTTAATAATTCCTTTTTACCTTCAAATAATCATATTAAATAATATTTAAATTATTCTAACGATAATCGGGGTGTTACAACTCTCCCCCACTAAAAGAGTTTTCGTCCTCGAAAACATACCTCAAGCAAATAGAGCCGGATACGATTCCTTCATCTGATCTTCACGCTCCCAAGTCAAGCTCTCACCAGCTGGACCTCCCCAAACAACTTTCACTAGAGCAATCTTCTTACCTCTCAGGGTCTTCTCTTCTCGGTCATCTATCCGAATTGGCAACACCTCAACGGTCAAATTATCCCTCACCTGGATATCATCCAACTGAACAACATGCGAAGGATCCGCAATATATTTTCTCAACTGAGATACATGAAACACATCATGCAGATTAGAAAGCGACGGCGGTAAAGCTATCCGATACGCCACTTCTCCAACCCTCTTCAAAACCTGATACGGACCCACAAACCTCGGAGTAAGCTTTTTAGACTTTAAAGCTCTACCCACACCTGTCGTCGGAGTAACTCTCAAGAACACATGATCTCCCTCTTGGAACTCAAGTGCCTCTCTCCTATTATCATGATAACTCTTCTGACGACTCTGAGAAATCTTCATTTTCTCCTGAATCATCTTAACCTTTTCAGTCGTCTGCTGCACAATCTCAGGTCCGAGTACAACACTCTCACCTGACTCATACCAACACAATGGAATTCTACACCTCCTACCATACAATGCTTCATATGGAGCCATACCGATACTAGCATGAAAACTATTATTATAAGTAAACTCCACCAACGGCAAATAACTATCCCAAGAACCACTCTGCTCCAACACACAAGCTCTCAACAAATCCTCTAAGGATTGGATAGTTCTTTCAGTCTGACCATCAGTCTGAGGATGATAAGCTGAACTCAACCTCAACTTAGTCCCCAACGCTTTCTGCAAACTTTCCCAAAATCTAGAAGTAAATCTGGGATCTCTGTCAGACACAATACTGGATGGAATACCATGCAGCCTCACTATCTCCTCGATATACAACTCTGCCAACTTCTCTAAAGAGTGATTAATCTTCATCGGCAAGAAATGCGCCGACTTAGTCAACCGATCCACAATCACCCAAATAGAATCATTACCCTTCACCGTCCTCGGCAATCCCGTCACAAAATCCATGGAAATGCTATCCCACTTCCATTCAGGAATCTTCAAAGGTTGCATCATACCTGCCGGTTTCTGATGTTCAATCTTTGACTTCTGACAAGTCAAACAGGCATACACAAACTTAGCAACATCTCTTTTCATACCAGCCCACCAAAACAACTTCTTCAAATCTTGATACATTTTAGTTGCACCTGGATGGATACTCAACCCACTCCTATGGCCCTCTTCAAGAATACTCTTTTTCAATTCAGACACATCAGGAACACAAACTCTACCTTTAAATCGCAGGATGCCATTCTTATCAATCTCAAAATTACCACCATTACCCTGGTTAACCATAGTAATATGATCAACTAGAGCGACATCAATCTGCTGACCATTCCGAATATCTTCCAGAATTCCACTAGTCAACTTCAGCATACCCAACTTTACACTATCAGCGGAAACTTCACAACCCAAACTCATATCACGGAACTGTTCAATTAACTCAAGCTCCCGAACCATCATCATAGACATATGTAGAGACTTTCTACTCAGCGCATCTGCAACTACATTAGCCTTACCGGGATGATAACTCATTTCAAAGTCAAAATCCTTCAGTAATTCTAACCACCTTCTCTGCCTCATATTTAACTCTTTCTGATCAAACAGATACTTCAGACTCTTGTGATCACTGAACACTTCGAATCTGGAACCATACAGATAATGCCTCCACATTTTCAACACAAATACAACAGCTGCAAGTTCTAGATCATGCGTAGGATAATTCCTCTCATGAACTCTCAACTGTCTAGAAGCATAAGCTACAACTTTACCATTCTGCATCAAAACACCGCCAAGACCCATTAAAGAAGCATCACAATAAACAACGAAGGACTCACCAGGATTAGGCAAGATCAACACTGGAGCACTGGTCAACCGCTTCTTCAACTCAACAAAACTCGCTTCACAAGCTGCATCCCACACATACACTTGACCCTTCTTAGTCAACTGCGTCAACGGCAACGCCAACTTAGAGAAGCCCTCAATAAATCTGCGATAATAACCAGCTAACCCCAGAAAACTGCGTATCTCAGTAGCAGACTTCGGAGTCTCCCACTGTAATACAGCATCCACTTTAGCAGGATCAACAGAAATCCCACCACTCGAAATCACATGGCCAAGGAAACTCACTTCCTTCAACCAGAACTCACATTTAGATAACTTTGCATATAATTTCTTTTCCCTTAACACCTGCAAAACAATTCTCAGATGTCCTGTATGCTCTTCTTCCGTCTTAGAATATATCAATATATCATCTATGAACACCACAACAAAATTATCAAGGTACGGATGAAATATACGATTCATATATTCCATAAACACACCTGGAGCATTAGACACACCGAACGGCATCACAGTGTATTCATAATGACCATACCTCGTACGGAAAGCAGTCTTCGCAATATCATCTGACTTCACTCGGATCTGATGATAACCCGACCGCAAATCAATCTTACTGAAAACATGAGCTCCAACCAACTGGTCCATCAAATCATCAATCCTCGGCAATGGATACCGATTCTTGATAGTCACCTTATTCAACTGCCGATAATCGACACACAACCTCATCGTACCTTCTTTCTTCTTCACTAACAATACTGGTGCACCCCAAGGAGAAACACTTGGACGCACAAACTTCTTCTCAAGCAATTCCTCAAGTTGCTTCTTCAATTCAACTAATTCAGTTGCCGACATTCTATAAGGAGACATCGACACTGGACTCGTACCTGGTACTAAGTCAATGGCAAATTCGACTTCACGTTCTGGAGGTAAATCGCTTACATCCTCCGGAAACACATCCTGAAATTCACAGACAACAGGCAATTCTACACTCACCACTTTCTTATCCGCTTGCAGAGACGCAAATAAAGCGAATATCTGAGCTTCATCTTTCACAAAATCCCCCACCTGCCTAGCAGATAGAAATCTTGCCTCATCATTCTCACCAACTTCAGAAAACCGCACCGTCTTCCTATAGCAGTTGATAAACACGCCATAGAATTCTAGCCAATTCATTCCCAGAATAATATCAATTTGGTGCAAGGGTAAGCACACCAAATCCACCACGAACTCTCTCTCAAAGATCGTCAATTGACAACCTCGACAGACAACAGAAGTCTTCACGGAACCATTAGCAGGAGTATCTATCACCATACTTCCGCCTAGGGACGACATACTCACACCAATCCTGGTCGCACACTCATACGAAATAAACGAATGAGTAGCACCAGTGTCAACAATAGCAAGCAATTCAACATTATTAATCAAGCAAGTACCTTTAATCAGATTATCTTCTTTAGGAGCTTCAACCCCACTCAGAGCAAACACCCTACCAGTAGTATGAGCTGCAGTAGCCGCCTTCTTCGGTTTCGAGCACTGCGAACTGATATGGCCTTTCTCGCCACAATTAAAACATGTCGGACCAGCATCCTTACATTCCGTAACTCTATGACCAGTCTGACCGCATCGGAAACATCTCAGCACTTTCTTGGTACAGCTATCAGCACGGTGGCCTGGCTCGCCACACTTGAAACACTTACCAGCTATGGAAGATCCTCCCCCACTTGGCTTCTTCTCATCTACCATTTTCTGCTTACCTTTACCATTCGGAGATACATAAGGACTACCACGATCCTTATTCTTCTTCTCACTAAGACTCTTGTAATGAGCAGTCCTAGCCTTGCTATCTTCCTCAAATATCCTGCACTTATTAACCAATGTAGGAAACCTACGAATCTCCTGGTAACCAATGCCTTGTTTGATCTCGGGACGCAACCCGTTCTCAAACTTGACACACTTGGATCCCTCAGCATCAGCATTATCATAGTGAGGACAATACTGCACCAGCTCTTCAAACTTCGAAGCGTAGTCAGCAACAAACATGTTACCCTGCTTCAGTTCTAGAAATTCCATCTCCTTCTTACATCGCACATCAGCAGGAAAATATTTCTCCAGAAAGGCCGTCTTGAACCTTTCCCAAGTCATCTCAGCACCTGGTACTTCAATTCTCTGGCGAGTGTTATCCCACCAGTTTTCAGCCTCCTCAGATAACATATGCGTACCAAACTGCACCTTCTGTGCTTCAGTACACGTCATCACCCGGAAAATCTTCTCAATCTCCTTCAGCCAAATCTGAGCACCATCTGGATCATAGCGCCCTTTGAATGTAGGAGGGTTATTCTTCAGGAACCTTCCCAAATTCTTAAACTCGTCGACCGGCGGATTCTGCTGCGCCTGCATAGCCTGCGCCATAGCAGCCAAAGCCTCAGCAATCGCACGGTCATTTTCTCCAGCCATACTCTGCACAACACAACCACAACCGTTAAATATCGACAGTGTCATTTACACTAATCGACCAACAGGGAAAACTTCACCATATGACTCGACTGGACTGACAATGCTCTGATACCATTTGTAACACCCCAAACTGCTTTCAGGATTATCGACTAACCCCACAAACCAACACGGGTCTTTTCGGCATGTTTTGTCCTCACTCACACACTTTCCGGGAAACTTCCCAGAAGGTCACCCATCCCAATACTACTCCAAGTCAAGCACGCTTAACTATGGAGTTCTTATCTATTGGGCTACCGAAAAGAAGATGCATCTTGTTGGTATAGGTAGTACCAATTAATCCTTATAAGCCTTCACTCAACCATGCAGTCCCATACCTGCATAGCCTCAGGATCCCTCTCATTCCGATGTGAATTCGGTTTTCCCCTCGAAGTTGCTAGGAGTGTCTCATTGTCATGCATCATGCATCGACAACCACTCCATTGCCCTCGGATGTTACATGTAACCCCTCTTCGGCCTCTCCGACATCGGGTGTTACATGCCCACCAACTTCCGCTTGGTTCGTCCCCGAACCACATCGTACTGGGAGAGGTTTGGCTCTGATACCACTAATGTAACACCCTTCTACCCCAAACGACATATTTAAATTGATTATCAGAGTACAACATGTAGAAGAGTTTACATTTCTTAAAACATAACACTTATCGCATCACAACATAAAACATATTATTTATTTGATTTAAAACTTCGCAGCGGAAAACAACATAATTATTATAATAATGTGTCAACATGATCTCAACAAAACATCTCAACAATTATTCATCATAAACAACATAAATAAAGATAATTTGGCTATCGAATCCCATAATCCCCGGTGTCACATGACCAGAGCATTTGACTCGACTCTGTAGAATAACTCTACACTTATTCTTCGAACCTCAACAATAGCTACTCCACTTTATCTGCACATTGCTCATCATAGATGAACATAAACACATGCAGAAGGGGTGAGAATTACATTATTAAATAATTATATAACGACAGAAATATAAACATAAATATATTTCACATATACCAACACAGCTCATCATAATCATCATAATCAACATACTCATGAACATCAACAAAACAACATATCAATGCAATGCACACACCCATGCATGACTCAACACGACTCGGTATACCCATTTTGTGACCAACTACAGGATCACCACTCCCAGATTCATCACCATAGAATCCGAGTTCCCCGTAAGGAACTAAGCCTCTCAACAAGCCCGGAGTCAACAACATCATTGGAACTCAGTCCGTTCATCACTAGGCATCGGCCTTTCATGAATGCATGCACACCAAGCATGCATCATAATCAACATAGCAACAACAGCATCATATAGTCATGTTATCATCATCATTAACACATTCTATCATAAAAGCATATCACATCATGCCACATAATCAAACACAATATTATCACACTCTACTAAGATCTATACCACTCAAAGCAACGGGAAATGATCCCTCGTATACTATGCATCAGCTAAGTTACCTTGCTCCGCCTAAAAAAACAAAAACTGCACAACAACAGCCAGGAAAGACCACAAGTCTGCCCATACGCGTATTGCCCATGCTCATACGCGTATTGCCCACGCTTGGCCGAATCCATACGCGTATTGGCCATTCCCATACGCGTATGCTACGCGTATCACTTCCCCATACGCGTACCACCAGAGACCATTTCACGTTCAAAATTCCATCTTCCTCCTCCATACGCGTATTACCTAGCGCCATACGCGTACCAGCCATCTCATACGCGTATTGCCTAGTGCCATACGCGTATGACCAGAAACCAGATTTCCAGATCTGCAATGGCTCCATCTGCTACGAGATCTATCCAAATTCATCCCTCCATAGTCCAAATTTCACACAGAATCACTCATACCATCTAATACAATAGTCTCCTATTCGATTTCACAAATCCTAACATCATTGCCTATAATTTCTACGAATTCCTTCGATTAAAATCCCAATTTCGTTCACATAATATTTCACCATTTTCAGCATATCATTATTTAATAAGGTTCAGACCCCTTACCTCTTTGGATTGAAGGAAGCTCCGAGTAATCTTTGGCCTTTTCCTCTTCTTTCTCTTTCTCTTCAGCGTTTCCCTTTCTCTCTGACTCTGAGACACAATACGTGAAAAACCAACTCTGAGTTCTCCTTTGGAATCTTTTTCTATCCAATTTCCACTTTTACCCTTCCACTCTTCATATTCCACTTATTTTATTATTTAATTATTATTAAAATAAATAACACTTATAATAATAATAATAATAATAATAATAATAATTCCCAATATTATTTAATAATTCCTTTTTACCTTCAAATAATCATATTAAATAATATTTAAATTATTCTAACGATAATCGGGGTGTTACATGTGACATGTATTAGTTGCGAGGTTGGGTGTTTGGTGGTTGGGTATATATGGTATGATGACGTTGTGAGGTTGGTCGTTGGTTTTTGGTGAGTTGACATTGTTCTTGGGTTTAGTAATGTTCTGAGGTTGATTGTTGGGTGTATGATGACGAAGTTCGTTGGCGTGGATCGATCAAATACCTCAACTTAGAACAAACAATGTCGTTGTAACCGACCTAAGCCAATTTATATAATGTTGAGTTGGTCTAGCACCTTGTATGATAGGTTCATTTAAGATGTGTCGACGTCGATTCTTCCAATGATGATACATCTTTTTAGTGAAGTATTTCCAAACGGAATAACCCTATTAAGCATCGACTCTTAGTTGATGTGAGTCTCCCAAACACGTCGAAGGGTCTGGAACTTGTTGTTGCATACCGAACTACAATTTTACACGGTCACTCTGGTGCATCTCCACAGTAGTGAACTATCACTCTGGTGCATCTCCACATTAGTGAACTTAATAATTTGTGTTATTGTTGTCCAAGCTGCAACATTATCAAGGTTAACCTCATGGTCAAGACCTAGATACGACCTCCAGATAAACTGTATAAGAAAAATACATTGATTAGAAGATTCGTAATTTGGTAATTTTTAAACCAAATTTAAAGTTGTTTAGTTGTGTCGCTACCGGGATTTCACGATAACGAAACCGAGACTAAAGAGATGCCAAAGAGAGGCAAAATCAGAAGAGTCGCCACCAAATTTTATTTGTGTGCCTCTATCAGAGAGGCGAGGGGAAATAGTCGATAAAACCCTCGAAAAAAGACGCGCACGGGAAGCGCTAAAAGTGAATAAGGAATCGGTCTCACAACCGAGATTTGGGTTCGGAAGTCGGTTACGCAAGGGGAAGGTATTAACACCTCTTACGTCCATGGTACTCCATGGGAACCATTTGAGTTGTTTTACATACATGGGGATTTATCTATCATTGTGTTATTTTCAAAAGAATATGTGTGAAAGAGGGTGTGTTTTATTATTATAGTGCTCGCCAAGGATTGAGACCCTTGTGCATACGTATCACTCATTCAGGGATGAGGAATCAGAGCTCCGTAGTTCGGAGTAGAGAATGTTTGTGTGTTGGTTGATTTTACCTTTGAGAAAAGGGTTTTCAGGATGATGCCCTAAGACACAAAAATGAGTTTGATGAGTTGTATTGTTTTTACCTTGAATAAGGATTTTATGAAAGAATGTTTGTGATTATATTGTACTAAAGTCTATGGGCGGAGGTGATTATTCTAGACAACAAGCCAAGCGTCTTGCGTCCAAAATAATCAGAGTAAGGGTAGGAATGCTCCATTCTTACTCATTCTCCATCACTTAAGACTCGTGGCGCACAATAACAATCGTAATTATTAAGTGTTTTAAATTTGCCTATGAAAATGCCACTTGACATTGAATCAAGGGTTTGGCTTATTTGATTATGAAATTTGGCTTATGCAACATGAATGCAAAATAACCAACAAGAAATTAGAGGGTCTCATTATAAGGTAGCCCAAGAGAAAGCCTTTTGTGTGCAAAAGTGACCTAAGCTAAACAAAGGATAATGGTCTTACAAACATGTCCCCTTAAGGTGGTGCAGTGATGTCATTCTTACAACATGAATGTAAGTTACGGATGAAAATCCAACATTTATAAAGTATCACAAAGAGTAAAGGAAGGCCTCCACGCAAATGTTCTAAGATGAGATCCTCTAAGTCCAAGTTGATTAAGAGTGGAGTGAATATTTTTGGTCTTATTATTTTATCATGTTTTTGTGGTTTTTAATGTTTGATGACAATCAAATAAATAACAAGTAAATAAACATGCATGATGAGTTTGTACAATGATGGTGATAATGAGTACTTGAATGTAAATTACAAGGTAATGACATAAAAGTAAATTACAAGATAAAGAATAACAATATCACAATAATATTGGTTAGTGGATATAAATGACATTTGAATAAATAATAAGCTAATAGTACCAAAATCACAATAATAAATGTTAATGATAAACAAAGTTAGTGAAGTATAATTAGTGGTTAGTAATATGTACAAAATGAACATCTTGAGGACTATTTTTCATAGGTCAAAAAGACTCAAAATATGACACATTAAGGGATAGCTTATCATTGATGTAAAGTATTGAAGATGATTAAAGAATCAACTAACAGTAGATTTGTAACAAAAAAAGTTATACAACCTTAAGTCCATCTATCAATATGTCACTTAAATAATTATGATTTGTTTTCTTTCTTTTGTTTTTTACTTCTTTTTATTTAGCAAGGTAGTAAAAGAGTAAATAAATTAGCATAATGTAAATGATATGGTTAGATAACAATAAACATAAACATAAAGTACTTGAAATAAAGTGAACAATAAAATAAATTGCAAGGAAATAAAGTGCAATAATGTAAATGTTAGGAGTTAGTAGTTAATGGTTAGTGGTTAGTAGAATAACAATAAGCAAATAGAATAACAAGTTAATGTAAAGAAAATGGTTTCATCTATGCATCAAATGACACAAATATGGTTGAAATAGAGGCAACCTATCAATGCCTCAAAGTATCATGAATGATCTATTGATCAATCATTAATAGGTTTGAAACATTGAAGGTTTTATCAACTCTAAACAACCATGACCATGATCTAATAGATATCATCAACCAAACAAATGTGAAAACAAGTCAATAATGAATAGCAAATGAAACAAAATACAAAGTTTGATTAAAAATGGTGGATAAAAATAGTAAGAGCAAAAAATCCCAAAAAAAGAGTGTAAACTCAACAAAACTCACATGACTCAAATCCCTCTCAAAACAAAACCCAAGAGTAAAACCTCATTTCCAAACACAAAACAAACCAAAAAAGTCAAGGAGTTTGAGTCCAAAATATTATCAAGATTGTGGTGTCAAAACTAGGTTGTTGTTGTGTTTGGGTTTTAGAATGAACAAAAAGCTTGGAAGAGGGTGGCTATGGTTGTTGTGGTAGGAAAATGGAAGAGAAGGAAGTTGTATGTTTATATGGTGGTGGTGAATGATTATGTAAGTGAAGATTACAAGTTTGCTACTGTTTTTGTTGTGTGGAAATGGTGGATTTTTACATGGTGGTTGGGTGGTTAAAAGAAGAAAAGAGGGTTTGGGTGAGTTAGGGTTTAAGTTGAAAAGAGGGAGCTTGAATGTGATTTTGGCATAGGATTAGTGGCTTTCAAGCTTGAAAAATGAGAGGGGATAGTTCTCTATTTATAGAGGAAGAAAATGGGTTGAAGTGGGTGAAAGAAAATCACTTTGTGGTGAAAAAACAGAGTTACTGTTGTTGTTTGCGCATGTGTAATCGATTACCATGATTGGGGTAATCGATTACACCAGCCAAAATGACCTAGAAACCTGATTTTTGCCAGGTAATCGATTACCATGATTAGGGTAATCGATTACACAGTCAAAAAATTGATTTTTCCTTGTTTTGTTGGTGTTTTCTCAGGTATGAACACCATGCCTTGAGCCCGTGCAACATGCCTTTGGTTATGGATGTTAATGCAATTATGGTGATAGAACGGTGAATGTATGTAGGAGTAATAGGGACATGGATCAAATGAAAGTTGTATGGGGGTAGGATGAATTTTGGGGTATGACAAGTTATAATACATCTTCTGGTCCAAAGTGGTCTAAAAGATTGTGATAGACTACTATAGCGTGTTTGGGACATCTGTTGTAGTTCATCCCCATAAATGACCACCTAAAATGAAAAGATTGAAAATATATTAGTTACAGTTAGTTGTAGTATAAATCCTAACAAATTCGAAGATTTAAGATATTAGTTGCAACCATCAGAACAATTTCATCAGAACCGTGCATCATAATGCGAACATCTTTGTCAGTTTTAACATTGTCCCAGAAACGACTTTCTCCATTGTCGTTGAACATGGTAACAAACCTTTGAATTCTTATGATCTTTTCACTCTCTGCAATGTCCCCATCTAACCAACAAATCAAGCTCCTATTAAGATGCTCGAGCGTCTCTGTATTTCAGAGTTGGATCTTCATCGAAGACTTTACTGTCGAATAAATTAAATCGATATTTCTCTTGTGAATATAAGAACACATATGTGCATACATTTTAAAGAAAAATGAAAGGAGATTGAAAAAAGAAAAGGAATGAGATAGTAATAAGTTGTGCAGAAAATGATGGGAGGGGTTGTTGTATTTAGAGAATTTGCAAATAAAGAAGTAGCCATATGCACTGGTGCATGCTTCTAGTGGATGCATGCACGCGTCACATGCAGTGGAGACTGGTACATGCATGCACCAACCATAATGGCTCCTATGTGTAACAAATGAAAGCACGCTTCAACAAGGTTGACTACTCCTCATGTCGTCCACCTGAAACATGATTACTTTGGTACATAAATTAAAAACGTGATTATTTTGATATATAATTTAAAAAATATGATAATTTAAAAAAAATCTATTATTCACGCTTCGTTGCGCGTAGAGGATATTCAAATTTTCATGTGATATAAATATATTAACAATGCTAATGTGAGAAGGTAGAGGATACTCAAATTTTTATATGATTTAAATGTATTAACAATGCTAATGTAAGAAGTTCAATGGTTCATTGTGCATAAAGGATATTCAAATTTTAGTGAGAAAAAACATATTCACAATTAGTTATTTCTTTTAACCTATGTGATTTAAATGTATTAACAATGCTAATGTAAGAAGTTCAATGGTTCGTATTGATTTGTAATTCCTTGTGTCGTGTAGCAGTAAATTCATGATCATCAAGCTATGGATAAGCTAGACATCAAATAACAAGAGTCGCCACCATGCTTTTATTGTTTCCAAGGGAAAAGGGAAAAAGTACGAACAAAACCCAAGAATAAGAAGTTTTCAAATCAAAACTAATAAAATGTCAGAGATTACAGGTAAGAGGGTTGGTTACACAGAGGAAAGATGTTAGCACCCAAAATGTCCTAGGTACTCCTAGGGAGCCCTTTCTTGTGTGCATATGTATTTTTGTACAAAATGATGTTTGCAAATAAATAGAATGGGGGGATGAGAAAATAATTCATTTAATTATATTTTTTTGTTTGACAAGACCTTCGGACTTGTGCCTACGTACCAACATAAAAATGAGAGATCAAAACATCGTAGTTCGTGGTATAAATTTCAAAATGTGTGCATTGCTTTTTAACAAAAATTAGGTTCCAAAGACACAAAGGCCTAAAAATGGTTTGAATATGCTAATTCTTTTTGGCTTTCTGAAAATTTTAAGTCGAGTATAATTAAGTATATTTACAAGTTTGATTAGGAAAAGAAGTTTGAAAAGGCAATGGTCTAAGGCCAAAGTTTCTAGTTTGTAAAAGTGGTCAAAGTTTGAAAATTTACAAACACAAGCAAAAAATATTTTTGAAAGGAGAGAGAGATTTTGAAATTAAAGAAGTGGGGAGGAGATGAAGAGACTAATTCTAAGCAAAAATTTAAAAGTTAAGAGTTGAAAAGATCTGACCGATGGGCTGCAATCCAATAGACAAGAGTGTCATATAGAAACCCAAATTCCCTTGGACATTAGAATCAAGCAACAAATAATGCACAATATATCAATTTGAAGAACAAGACATCAACAAATAAAGATAGTCATATCCAAGTTTAGTAACTCCATGATCTTTCTTCAAATTTTCCCATGTAGCATATGAGTTTCAAGATGCCATAAGTCACAGGTTCAAAATAACAGCTTCACAATGATCATGTTGCAGATGAACTCAAAATGGATCTCCAATGATGTATTAGATGAAGTTTCAGATCATAAGCACTTGGTTACATGAAAGTTGGCATTGGCCAAGTCCTTTGCATATGGAGTGTTGCCTATATTCTAAGTCCAATAGTCTCAGATCAAACCAACAGTCCACACAAGATATTTTTTAGGGTTTTTATTCTTATTATGTACATTAATGGTCAAAGACCACACAATCAAACACAATATACATAAACAAAATATATCACACAAATATAGTCCAAGTGGACAAAGTGAAAATGACATTAACATAAACAATTAGGATGTTATGAATAATGGCAAATGAATAAGACTTAAAAATAAAGTGCATTGAAGTAAATGGCTTGAAATTAATTGTTAGATGTTAATGAGTTAGAAGTTAGTATTGCTTTTGCTTTGCTTTTGTTTTTAAAATATGAAAGAGGATTTTTTTTTGTTGGTGAAACTCATATTTTTTGGATCAATATTAAAATTAATATGAATTAATAAAAATCAAAGAAATAAAATGAAAATCAGAAAATACAGAAAAGCGTGGACCACTTGATCTCCCTCATTAATTGAGGTGGCAGATCAAGTGGACACAAACGCGCGTTCCATGATGGAACTTAGTCAGTGCGCCACACAAGTGGTAATCAAAACCAGCGCCTGTGATTAAAACAATTTGAAAAGGATCAATGGTTCTGAACCGTGCCACCTCGATGCCGGAGCAAAAGGTCGGTCACCTTCTCAGGCAAACCTCGCCGGACTGGTTCAATCATCACCATGACTAAAATAAAAAAGGAGGACATGATCTGAAAGAGAAAATGGCGTAGAGCACGAATCTGACCTCAATTTTAACTAACTCCAAATATATAGAAAGATATGAGAAGTTGAATTTTGAGGTGTGTCAACTGAGTTGCTTCGATTTGACCTCAAAGCAACTCAATCTTCTTGCCTACATTGGTAGAACTTTAGACAACCAAAGATCCAAGAGAATTGATGAGAATAGAGTGAGAATCGAAGAGAAGAAAAAATCTGGAAAATACCTTCAATGTTGTGCAGAACTTGATCTCTCTTGCTTCAACTCACGTTTGGTCTTGCTCCAATATCTTCCAGAAGTGGTTTAGGATTGATACAAAACTTTGGATCCTAGAGTTTTTGAATCTCCAAACAGTGATATTCAAACTCAATTTTCAAGTGAAAATTATCAGGTTTTCCTTTGAATTGTGAGGGTTTGAAGAGGGGAAGCAAAGCTGGCGCGCAAGGATCCTCCCAAATAAGTTCAGAGGGTCTCTATTTATAGCAAATTGAAGTGTTATTTGCACACTTGAAATTTCTTCCAAAATTGACAATGTCATGCTTATGCTTGCATGGGCGTGTACAGGCCTATGAAGCAATGCACTAAGGTCCGAATTCAACTGTTCTGAAGTCTGAATGAAGCTTGATTGGCAAGGCAAAGTGAAATGGTCATTTGGAGTTTTGATTTTGCCAATTGATGCAGGCCTGTTAACACCATGCGCAACCCTAGGAAACTTCATCCAAAATGAATGACATAGGACTATTTGGAAAGCTTAAATCAAGAGGAACAACTATTATGTTTAACACTTTTCCATTTGGAACTTGGATCATGATGAATTTTGAGGTGGAAGTTTGGAAATTTCAACATGTTGAAATTTTTTCTAAGTGTCAAGTCATATACTTCAATATTCCACCTTGCTTAATTTTTTATGTGAGCTCCAAATGAGAAAAGTTTCTTCATAAAAGTTGTGTATCTTTCAAATACCTTCAAAATTATCACCAATTTGACATCATTTGGATTCATAATGAGAGAGTTAAGCATTTTTGAAGTTGAGGAAAATCACTTGTTCAATGGTATTGGTCCAAAATGACCTATAATGTATCCTCATATCACATGCTCATAAAAGTTGATTTAGATTTTACTCCAAACATTAAAGTTGAATTAGACATCTTGAATTTGATCATGAAACTTGGAAATATTTCATCTCATAAAAATTGAGCAAGTTATGGCCTTGGGAAGTTGACTTTCAAATTAGGGTTTAGACAAAATGACCTATAATGTTTCAACATAGAAAATGACTTTCCAAGCAAAATTAGCCCTATACCTCAACATGAAAGTTGTTTGGAATGTCATTTAGAGTAACATTTCTCTTGAAATAATTTTTATATGATGCAAATTGTAGGAGATAGGGTCTAGGGGGACCCGGTTTTGATCAGATGAATTCATCTGGCCAACCACCATCGACCAATTTGCTAACTTGAAATTATCTTGACTTTTTAGGCTCATGATAGATCCTATATGCATAATATGATGAATTTTGAAGTGCAACTTAATAAATTTGATCAATTGAGGAGGAAGATTGTTGAAGAAGTTACTCAAGATACCTAGAGAAACTAGGGTTTCCAAGGCAAACCAATTCCAAACTCTTGAAGAAATCTTGATCAAAATAACATGAAAAGATCATTGGGACTCATATATGATGCTTAGAGACATTGTGGATCATTCCTTGGTTGTGTTCTTAGCCATGAGGGTCTTAAACCTTAGATATGAACTTGATAGATCAATGGGGATCATGCCCTACCTACAAAAGAGTTAGACAAATGCAAAGACATATTTTTGGTATTTTGGTTAGTAAAATGATAATATACAAGTATGATACAATCACATGATGCTAGGTGACCTCTCCCAAAACAAACCCAATGAAAGAAGGGTAAGGAGGATGCCAATGTGTGATACCAATGCTAGTGCATATGATGAAATTGCATGAGGGATCTTAGGGTCAAAATTGGGGTCTTACAGCTGCCCTTATTTAAGGACATTCTAACTGAGGATGTGAAGGTTAAAATATTCGTATCGACTCAGTAGAATGGGCTTAAATAACAACATAAAGAAACGAATTTTGGTCCCTAAGAGACCTCATGATGCATATGATATGAATGTAAAAGCAAATCCTCTGTGGGGAAATGTTGCCACAGAGGAAAAGAAATCAGAGCGACCGAAAGTCCACAGGAGCACAATGCATTCCGTAAGGAAAGCTCACTGGGGAAACATAGACTCTGGGGGGACTAAAAGGGTTATGCATAGGCCAGGATATGACTTAAAAACTGCTGGGAGAGTAGAGGAATTCCATAAAAATGGAAAGACTCAGTCGGGGAAACAAAAACATCTGCAAGGGAAACGAGTAGATCAGGATAAAACTGACATACTTGAATTGTGCAGGAACAACAATTTCACTAAAGAAATGCGCACTCAACTCAACTGGGGAAGAAATAGACTTTAACACAGGAGGAGCAGTAATTTTTTATCCACTACCGGTTACTGGGTAAGGAGATAACAAAGATCTGACAGAGAGGAGATCCGTCATCGGTTAGGATGAACATATCAAGGATGACTCGCTGGGAACCACCAGGCGGGTGTATTCGTTACCGGTTACTGGGTAAGAATAGCCTTGCTGGGAAAAACTATAGAAATAGGATTTACAACTACCAATTACTGGGCAAAAGACCAAAGATGAGAATATCCGTCACCGGTTAAGGTGAACATATCAAGGATAAACTCAAAGGAAAGAAAATCCGTCATCGGTTAAGATGAACATATCGAGGATAGACTTTCTTGGGGATGCTAAGGAGGATATCCGTCATCGGTTAGGATGAACATATCAAGGATAAACCAACTTGAACAAAAAGTAGGAATTACATCTATCAAGATAGAATACCATCAAAGAGAAAATTCGTCATCAGTTAGGATGAGCATATCAAGGATAGACTCTGTGAGGAGAGAGATAGAAATTATATCTATCAGTTACTAGATAGAAAACCAAAGAGAAAATATCCCTCACCGGTTAAAATGAACATATCAAGGATATACTCTACGAAGGGGGGAAAGCAGGATTTACAACTATCGGTTACTGGGAAGAAGATCGCAAAGAGAAGAAAACCCGTCATCGATTAGGATGAACATATCAAGGATTAACCCTCTGGGGGAGCAAAATAGGGATTACAACTACCTTTTTACTAGGTAGAATACTAAAGATGAGAGTATCCGTCATCGGTTAGGATGAACATATCAAGGATAAACTCACAACAGGGGAAGAAAATATCCGTCATCGGTTAGGATGAACATA
Organism: Lathyrus oleraceus; assembly: GCF_024323335.1. Taxonomy (NCBI): domain Eukaryota; kingdom Viridiplantae; phylum Streptophyta; class Magnoliopsida; order Fabales; family Fabaceae; genus Lathyrus; species Lathyrus oleraceus. The sequence continues at coordinate 341,172,605 of NC_066585.1, forward strand.
TCAATGATATACTTCCTAGGGAAACATAAAATGAATCCGCTGGGGAGAAAACAGGGGTACTTTTGCCGGGTATTGGGCAAGAAGTAACAAACTGCAAACCAAGAATAATATTACCAGTTACTGGGTAATAAACTCTTAGGGGACCCAAAACATCTATCTAGGTAGGATCTAGAAAGAAAAGGTCAATCAAGACTCGACCCAATGAGGATATAACTCAAGGGGAGTGGTTCCATCCAAATAATCAACTGGGGAGGAAACTGAAATACTAATCATCCACGAGGAAATAACTCAGTGGGGAAAGGAGAAAGGTTAAAATCTTTCTGCTTAGGGGGCTGACACTTTATATTTGAGGAAGGACAAACACTAAACTCGTATGGGGATAAAGTACCGCCATAACAGAGAATAAGAATCACAAGAATGAGTCAACAAGTGTGATGATGCAACCATGAAATTATATGAGTGTAGATGTAGATGTATATGTATATGTATATATGATGATTATGCTGACAAAATGATCGCAAAGGGTACAAGGGTGTCGCAAAATTTGAATCATCGATACAATTCTCGGTCAATCCACAAAAAAGGGAGATAACTGCTGGAGAAAAGAGAGATCGGCGTCTCAAAGGCCCAAACCTATATGGGGAAGGAGGAGATCTGTTGAGAAAGACTTTTATCGAGTCTGCGGGGATTTTAGGTCAACACCATATCAAATGGGGAACAACCATGCAAAGGATAAACACAAATAGCTGCTCATAATCCAGGAGAAAAATCTGACTGGGAGTGAATCTGATGGTAACTGGTGAGGAAACCAAAGTTCTGCCGAAATCATGCAAGTTATTGTAACGAAATATCCGCACTCAGCTGGGAACTCGGCTGGGGAAAAGCGAACAATAATCGTCTGGAGAAATCAACAAACATCGAGTGCTGAACAATGATGTCGGGGATGAAAGAGAAATTGTGCCTACTGCTTGGGGAGAACCAATACTGCTCCCCACTTAGGGCTTACTGCTTTCGAACCACTGTTGATATTCCTTCTAAATGAAATCGATTATTTAAAATTACTGCTTTTATATGTTTTAAGAAAACATGTTTTGATTAAAACTTTAATTTTCAAAAATGATCATAATAAAACTTAAAACTATTTGGCTGAAATAAATAAGAGTAGAAATAATTGGATAAAAGCTCGACTTTAATTAATAGAATGGTAGTCTGTAAATGACAAGACTCCATAGATCTTTACAAAGTTGAAAATGGTAATTTACATGGAAAAGGGTTATATTGAATACAAATGACCACTAATACTTCTACCAACTCTAGATATCCACTGTGCTCTTGGCTGCTATTGGGGATGATGAATCACCGCCGACCGTTGTGCTCAACAAAGTCTTCAAATCTGAAGATCAGTTGGATGCAGTTACTTGCCATAATCCCTAATTTTTGCATAAATTTCCCCAAGATGGGGTACTCAATTTATCGGGATAATTCTTTTCTATTTTTATGTCTCTAACTTTTGCCTGGATCTCCCTTTCAGGTTTTCAATCCACCGAGACGCTCATTTTTGCCTAAGCCACCCTTTCGGGTTTTCAACTTAGCGAGCAATTCTTTTCTTTTTAGGCGAAGTATTTCTTGACTGCATCTGCGTTCGCATAAGGAGTGAACTCTTCACCATCCATAGTTGTAAGGATCAAAGCACCGCCTGAAAAGGCTCTCTTAACAACATACGGACCTTCATAATTAGGAGTCCATTTGTCCCTAGAATCTCGTTTGAAAGATAAAATCTTTTTGAGCACAAAATCACCTTCTCTGAACACGCGAGGTCTGACCTTCTTATCAAAATCTTTCTTCATCAAATTCAGTTTATCAAACCTGGTCTGACACCATTCAGCCTCGGTTAACTTGGCTTCCATGAGCATACGCAATGAAGGGATCTCAACCTCTACAGGGAACACTGCTTCCATGCCATAAACAAGTGAGAAAGGGGTTGCCCCTGTTGAAGTGCGGATAGATGTACGATACTGTAAGACCCCAATTTTGACCCTAAGATCCCTCATGGCATCATAACATTGCATTTGCATAGCCTCAAGGATCATGAGCATCTTGGTTCCCTTTGCCTTTGGGTGGGAGTCCTTGTGATTGGTTTGAGATCACCAAGCATGCTTGAATTATACATCATTGTTTCTCTTACTTTTGTTTACTAAAAAAAAAACGAAAAAAAAGAAAAGAAAATAAATAAATAAAATATAACAAAATTTTTTTTTGGACTTGAGCCTCTCTCATTTGAGCCCACAGGTCCACAAAAACCAGGTCATAAATTCAGAGTTTCAGTGAAACAAAAGGACATGCCATTCCTATTACCCTGGCAGGAAAAAGAAAGTGAGAGAAGAGCTAACAGAGTTCAGAGCAACCTCCAAAGGCTGAAGGGAACTCATCGGCAAAGAACCAATTCCCTCTCATATAAACCCTCAGATTGCTCTGCAAACCTCACTGGTGCAACTCAATTTCAATCGATCCTCCCTAATCAGGTATCCCCTATTTCCACTACTTTATACTTTCAACCTGAAATTTTTTGATACCCTTTTAATGTATGTGTTTGACAAGAGGTTTAGGCCTCCTGCCCTTGGTTGCTTTTTGTGAGCTTTTTTGTGAATTTTAAGGACATGATTCAGGTGGTTACATTTTGATTTGGGGGCAACTCTTGATTACCCTATCTTGTTTCTCTAACCTGTTTGTTGAGTTTTTTTGTGAGGGCTCACATGACTCTTGCATAGATGGCCTGGTGTTCCACTTTATTTGTGGGATACCCCCTAGAGGTTTATTCCGATTACCTGTGCTTAATGGCTTAAATATTTGTTTGTGACTGCTTATTCCAAAGGATGGGAGCTACTTGGATCATCAATATGATCTCAAGAGGGGAACTCCTAATGTGGTTTTATTTTCTTTTCCCTTATCACTTGTATGTTTAGGAATTTAACTCTTTTTTTTCCCCATTCTAACCCAAGCCAAAACTTTTTGTGCAAACAATAACTTTTGTTTTCAGCATTAGAAACCTAAGCCTTATGCTTTTGATTTTCAAAACTTATTTTTCATAACACTTATTTTGAATTGAACCTTTTAATTCACTTTAACCATATTTTTGTAAATACTTTTAATTGGTAAATATAACCCATTCAAATACTTTTTATGGTTTCAATGGCCACCTTCTTAATCAAACCCTTTTTTTTATAACCATTATCTATTAGGTTTGAATTATCCTTGAGGTAGATATAATACTCACCTTTATCCTTAGTGATGGACAATGAGTCTTCCATGCTTATTATAGGGTTAACCCCTCACTAGCATGTTGAAGCTATCCTCACATGGTGGATTTGTGGTTTTAGGTTGAGTTTTCTCCCTTTGATAACAAAAGACCTTAAGGTTTTTGGACCAATCAATTCACCAACTTTTTTTTTGAATTTTTTTACCCCGAACTACGAGGTTTTGATCCTAATCTTTTTTTAAGATGGTACGTAGGCAATGGGTTCATCCATTCAAACACAAAATGTAAATAAATTTGTATATTCTTTTCTCATCCCTTCAATCATGTTTGCACAAATAAATTTTCACAAAAAAAAAAACAACAACCTTATAACAAATATGAAAAGGGCTCCCTAAGAGTACCTAGGATGCTTTGGGTGCCTAACACCTTCCCATTGCATAACCAACCCCCTTACCCAGATCTCTGACATTTTTACTAGTTTTTTATTCGATAAAACTTTTAGGTTTTTGTTCGCTTTCTAACCATTCCTTTAGATAAATAGAAGTACGGTGGCAACTCGACTTGTATGATTTACCTTGGATTTAGTCAATATCTCTAATGGTAACGAATACCCCGCTACAAAAAAATGGCGAATCTGCTGGGGATCAAATAATTTGCCTAGTGGATTTTGCCTACTTTTCATATTTGTTGTATTGTATTGTATTTTTTTTGTGACATATTTTTGTGCAATTTGGGATTACTGTATTGTATGTAATGATTGAATTGTTTGAATATTAATTCCTTGTATGATTGGTGATCTTCGTGAGATGAGTTCTATACCCGAACTCGAGTGCAGTTAGGATAGGAGAATGACATAGTCTTGTCGACTTGTGTGGAGTTATTCCTTAGCAAGTTGACTTGCAAGTCCATTCACTTGGTGGAGGTTATGTTGGGATCAATAATGTCACACAAGTAAGTTGTGGTTAGACATTACTCTTTCCAATATAGACCTTAGAAGCCAAGGACCTTAGTTTACCAAACCCATCTTGACCTATGCTTAGGATGTAGTGTGAAGGTTGTTCAAGTGTAAGATTTGATACGATTGTTACGCGATACTACATTCATAAGAGTCTCTCTTGAGAATATTTTTGGAATACGAGTAGTCGTTTCTCCGATAATATCCAAAAGATGGGATGATGACTATGGGAACCTCTTGTAGAACATGTTTGGCAGGTTTAAACCTTAGTACACTCCCTTTTGGGTGGTTCTTAACCTAAACCCCATGCTCCTGACTTGCAACAAACCCTTGATTCATGGTTGATCCGTTCAGGTATCGTTAATATCAATGGAACTTGGGTGTTGATAAGGTGTAAACCATAATCCACCAAAATGGATGGTTGATATTAAGGATAACACGATCCATCCCATGACCTTTGTTTGGTGTGCTTTGCTTGATCCTTGAGTGTGATTGTTGCATTCATGCATTCATGCACCCATTTGCATTCATATCATCACAATAATAAGAAAATTTTCAAGGAACTTAAGGGGTTTATTTGCAAAATAATCAGACATGGAAAGACAAAGAAGGAATACAAAGAAGTACAGTTTCAGACAACCAGACTTGAAAGAGTTAAGGAATTTGACATCTTATGTATTAGATCCCTTGGGTTTCAAGGCTCGTTTTGGGAAGCTTCTTCCTCTTCTGACCACTCAGGTGGATGAAAGATTGATGAGTGTATTGGTGCAGTTTTATGATCCCTTGTACCGTTGCTTCACGTTTCCGGATTTCCAGCTTTTGCCTACCCTTGAGGAGTATGCTTATCTTGTGGGTATACCTGTTCTGGATCAGTTGTCGTTCAGTGGCTTGGAGAGTATTCCTACTTCACAAGAGATAGCAGACATGTTGCACATAGATGAATCTCTGGTTGGTGCTCATATGACTACCAAAGGTGGAATTCAAGGTCTCCCTTTTGAGTTCCTCATTGCTCAAGCTACTATGTATGGGAAGGCCATGAGTGAGGACGCCTTTGAGGCCATATTTGTACTTCTCATCTATGGGCTAGTATTATTCCCCAACATCGACAAGTTTTTGGATGTGAACGCTATTAGAATCTTCTCTACTCTTAATCCCGTTCCGACTCTGTTGGGCGATACCTATTTCTCTTTGCATATGAGGAATGCAAAGGGTGGTGGCGCCATTGTGTGTTGTTTGCCTCTGTTGTATAAGTGGTTTATTTCTCACTTACCTCAGACGGTCGCTTTCAAGGAGAACAAGAAATGTCTACGGTGGTCCACGAGACTTATGTCTCTCACTAATGATGATATCTCTTGGTATAACCATTTTTATGATGGTGTGCAGATTATTGACTCTTGTGGCGAATTCTCCAATGTACCTCTTCTTGGTACATGTGGTGGGATTAACTACAATCCTGTTTTGGCACGTCGGCAGCTTGGGTTCCCCTTAAAGGATAAACCCAATAACATTCTGTTAGAGGGTGTATTCTTTCAGGATGGTAAAGATCCCCAAGGCTTGAAAGCTAGGATGGTCCGCGCTTGGCGCAAGATTCATAGGAAAGGAAGGAAAGAGTTGGGTCCTAAGAATTGCATCGCTTTGGAGCCTTACACTATTTGGGTTAGGAAAAGGGCGTCTGAGTATCTCATGCCTTACGAGTATCCGAGACCTACACCTATGATTATGGCTGGGCCTTCAACCCTCCCTAATCAAGGAGTAGAGGAGTTGAGAGACGAAGACCGTTCACGTGCCTGGATCCGTGAACGTGAAGAGTTGCTTCAGCAGATTAAGGAGAAGGATGCGTTGATTGAGTTTCTTGAGCATCAGGTTATTGATGACTCTGATGATGTATGGACTTCTCTACTTCCTCAGTCTTCTAAATTCTGGAAGAGGAAGTATGATCGACTCGCCAAAGAGAAGGCCGATATGGAGGCAGCCTACGAGAGGGAGGTGAAGAGGCTTCGCGTATCTTATCTTCCTATGTCCCGAGCTTTAGATGATTGTTTCTAGGGATCCATAGGACGATTATTTTCCTTTTCTCTTGTATATGATTGACGATGCTGCACTTCTTTTCCCTGATATTATTTGATGAGATATTTCCATATGTGATAAAATGCTTAATATTTCCAGAATTTGCAAATAAAACTCTAAAGTTCCTTTGAAATAAAAAACAAATCATATGCACAAGCATTGCATGCATCATATGCATAAGCAGGTTTTATTTCCGGTCCCTTGCCATGTGGTCTAACTCTGTGTCCTTCATTTATTTTGAAGACAAGCTGACTCACCGGTACTACACTAGAGCCAACTCTGCAAGACTGATGGATCATCTAGAACAAGAGAACCGTGAACTGAAGGAGGAAGTGGCCAGATTGACTGCCCTAATGGAGTCATTCATGGCTGCCTAGAGCCAGTCTTCTCCGACACCTTCAACTCCTCCCCAGAGGACGGTTATCTCCGAGATTGTCTCCTCAACTGTGCCCGCTGCCAGTACGCACTTTGTTCCAACAGCCATGCCAACCGGGTTCCCGTGGGGGATGCCTCCCAATTTCATGCCTGAGGGTCTTGTTTCAGCCTTTGCTTCTATGCCGACATCTAGCCTGGTCCTTGCTGTTCCTCCTCCTGTCGTGCATACTTTGCCCAGGGTAGACGACACCATCTATCATTTTGAGCCGTCTGAGGGTCCAGATGTTTATGAGAAGATGGATGCTATGAACGATCAGTTTCTTGAGCTTCGCAAGGAATTGAAAACTCTCAGAGGGAAGGATCTTTTCGGCAAGTCTGCTGCCGAACTCTGCTTGGTCCAAATGTGAAGATCCCTGTGAAATTCAAGGTCCCTGACTTTGAAAAGTACAAAGGAAATACTTGTCCTCTCAGCCACCTGGTCATGTATGCCAGGAAGATGTCAACTCAAACCGATAATGACCAACTACTCATTCATTACTTTCAGGACAGTCTGTCCGGTGTCGCTTTGCGTTGGTACATGGGTTTAAACAGCGCGAACATCCGATCCTTCAATGATCTTGGTGAGGCCTTCGTCAAGCAGTACAAGTACAACGTGGATATGGCCCCCGATAGAGATCAATTGAGAGCCATGTCCCAAAAGGATAAAGAAACATTTAAGGAGTATGCCTAGAGGTGGCGAGAGGTGGCAGCACAGATCGTGCCTCCGCTAGAAGAGAAAGAGATGACTAAGATCTTTTTGAAGACTTTAAGTTCTTTTTATTATGAGCGGATGATTGCTAGCGCTCCTTCTGACTTCACCGAGATGATAAATATGGGGACGCGTCTAGAAGAAGGGGTTCGTGAAGGACGGTTAACCAGAGAAGAAGGCTCTTCTGCCAAACGTTATGGGGCGTTTGCAAAGAAGAAAGATGGAGAGGCACATGCTGTGACCTCCCATGAGATACCAAGAAGACCCTCTGTGATGAGGAAGACCGAGCGTCCCGCCGGTAACCAGCACCAGGTGGCTCATATAGCACCTATTTTCAGAGACAATCAACAATATCAGCAACAACAGCTCCGTCCGCAACAGCAGACCTACCAGCCTCGAAACAGTAATCAAACCAATATAAGTTACGAGAGGAAAAGGGCCATCTTCGATCCTATTCCTATGACGCACGCAGAGTTATATCCCTCTTTGATAAAGAGGAAGCTGATTACTCCGAGAGACCCACCGGCTATACCTGCTAATCCCCAATGGTGGTATAAGCCCGAGTTACATTGTGTTTACCATTCTGGTGCTCCCGGCCACGACGTGGAGAATTGTTACCCTTTGAAGACCAAGGTTCAGGACCTTATGAGGTGTGTAATTCTGTGTTTTGAGGACGTAGGTCCTAATGTGAAGAAGAACCCATTGCCCGAGCATGGGAAATCTGTTAACATGGTCCAGGGGTGCCCTGGCAAATACAAAGTCAAGTATGTCAGTCATATCCGACAATCTCTGGTCCAGATGCATCATTTGCTATGTGACTACGGTCATTACGAGCATGACCATGATAGATGCCGAGTCTGCTCTGTTAACCGATTAGGTTGTTGCCAGGTGCGCAAGGATGTTCAGGAAATGCTGGACGAATGAGTCATTGAGATCCTTCAAAACAGGAGTATTGATAAAAATGAGCCTGAGGTCAATGTGATCTCCCCAGTGTTCCGGATACCCGAGCCTGTTATCATCAAGTACAATGGTAGCAAGCAGAAGGCTTCTCCCGCTCTGATCATTAAGCCTGCTGGTCCTATGCCTTACTCTTCTGAAAAAGCAGTTCCCTATCGCTACAACGCCGTAGCAGTAGAGAATGGGAAAGAGGTGTCCCTGTCCTCTTCTTCTGTTGTGAATATTGTCGATGTTAGCGGTTTGACCCGTAGTGGCCGTGTGTTTTCAGCGCCGCTGAAGCCTCAAATTAATGCTGATTTTGTTGAATGCCCGATTGGGAACGCTGTGAATTCTCCGAATCCAGCACTTGCTGTTAAGCCCTCCTCCATACTGAAAACTCCTACTTCTGTTGGCCCGAGTGGCAATGTGAAAGAAGACTGTGCGAGATGCTGAGGCTCATCAAGAAAAGTGAGTACAATGTCGTAGACCAACTTCTACAAACGCCATCCAAAATATTTGTATTATCCTTACTCTTAAATTCAGAACCACACCGAGAGGCTCTGCAGAAGGTGTTGGATGTGGCATATGTGGATCACGATGTCACTTTGGAGCAATTAGATAGCATTGTTGCAAACATTACTGCTTGTAACAACCTGAGCTTTTGTGACTCTGATCTCCCTGAGGAGGCAAGAGACCACAACTTGGCTTTACACATATCTATGAATTGTAGAGACGACGCCATGTCCAATATACTGGTGGACACTGGGTCATGATTGAACGTATTGCCAAAGTCCACTCTCTCAAAGCTATCATATCAAGGATCTCCCATGAGGCAGAGTGGAGTAGTTGTGAAGGCTTTCGATGGGTCTCGCAAAACTGTGATTGGGGAAGTTGATCTCCTAATCAAGATCGGACCAAGTGATTTTCATATTACCTTCCAAGTTATGGACATTCACCCATCGTATAGTTGTCTCTTAGGCAGACCATGGATTCACGAGGCAGGTGCCGTGATATCCACCCTATACCAGAAACTGAAATTTGTGAAGAACAAGAAGCTGGTGGTGGTAGGGGGATAAAGGGCTCTCCTGGTTAGCCATTTGTCTTCCTTCTCTTATATAGATGCTGAGGTTGAAATTGGAACTCCTTTCCAAGCTTTATCTATAGTTGAGCCTATTGAGAAGAGAACTCCTTCATTTGCTTCCTACAAAGATGCAAAGTTGGCCATTGAGCGTGGTGCAACCACTGGTTTAGGAAAAATGATTGAGTTAGAAGACAACGAGTCCCGGGCTGCCATAGGTTTTTCTTCTGGCACTTTCAACAAGCAAGGGTTATTCAAGAGTGGAGGTTTCATCCACACTGGTCTAGATGATGAGGTTGCTTCCGTTTTAGAAGAAGATACACAGGATTCTGGCAACTTCATCATCCCTAGAGGGGCTGCAACAATTGGGTCGCTGTGGATATTCCAACAGTTGTCCATAAGTCAACGTAATAATCACTTTGTTTGAAAACCCTTCTCCCATGCCAAAAGGAGGAGTGATGGCATTGTTGGCACATAAAGACAATGATATTTTCATTCAATAAATTCATGTTAAATGTTTGTTTTTCCAAATTATTTTCCCTTTTCGCTTTTTGCATGAAATTGGTGATCACATAAAACCCTAAAATATAGAATAAAATCGATCTTTTCATATGCATAATGATTTGCCTTGTTTGAATTCTAAAGCTTTTCATATCCAAAATCATTATGCAGGTTGATTTCTAAACCCATTGAACATAATGACCCAACACCATCTCCCAATTTTGAATTCCCTGTATTTGAGGCAGAGGAAGATGATGTTGAAGAGATTCCTGATGAGATTACCCGCCTACTTGAGCATGAAGAGAAGATCATTCAGCCACATCTTGAGAATCTGGAAACAGTCAACTTGGGGTCTGAAGATTGTGTGCGAGAGGTAAAGATTGGGGCACTTCTGGAAGAATCTGTTAAGAAGGGGTTGATTAAGTTGCTACGAGAATATGTTGACGTCTTTGCCTGGTCATATGAAGACATGCCTGGTCTAGATACTGATATTGTGCAACATTTCCTACCTCTAAAGCCTGAGTGCATGCCTGTAAAGCAGAAGCTCAGAAGAACTCACCCTGATATGGCAGTGAAGATCAAAGAGGAAGTTTAGAAGCAAATCGATGCGGGGTTTCTGGTGACTTCTATATATCCTCAATGGGTGGCCAATATTGTGCGCGTGCCTAAGAGAGATGGAAAAGTCCGGATGTGTGTAGACTATAGAGACTTGAATAAAGCTAGTCCGAAAGATGATTTCCCTCTACCACATATTGATATGTTGGTAGATAATACAACTAAATTCAAAGTCTTCTCGTTTATGGACGGATTTTCTGGATATAATCAGATTAAAATGGCACCCGAGGATATGGAGAAGACAACATTCATCACACCTTGGGGAACATTCTGTTATCGAGTGATGCCCTTCGGTTTGAAGAACGCCGGAGCCACGTATCAACGAGCTATGACTACCTTATTCCAGGACATGATGCATAAGGAGATTGAGGTGTACGTTGATAATATGATCGCTAAGTCAAGATCGGAGGTTGTACTCCCAGTAGAGGTGGAGATCCCATCAATGAGAGTCTTGATGGAGGCCAAGATTGACTGATGCTGAATGGGTTCAGAGTCGTTATGACCAGCTGAACTTGATAGAAGAAAAGAGATTGACTGCCATGTGCCACGGTCAATTATATCAGAAGAGGATGAAGAAAGCTTTTGATAAGAAGGTCAAGCCTCGTGTGTTCCGAGAAGGTGACCTTGTGCTCAAGAAAGTTTTGTCTTTCGCGCCCGATTCCAGGGGCAAGTGGACTCCGAACTATGAGGGTCCGTATGTTTTTAAGAGAGCCTTTCCAGGTGGTGCTTTGATACTTACAACTATGGATGGGGAGGATTTCACTCGTCCTGTGAATTCAGATGCAGTCAAGAAATACTTCGCCTAAAAAAAACAATAAAAAAAAATTGAATAGCTCGCTAAGTTGAAAACCCGAAAGGGCGGCTTAGGCAAAAATGAGCGTCTCGGTGGATTGAAAACCCGAAAGGGCGGTCCAGGAAAAAGTTAGAGACACAAAAAATATATAATAATGATATATGTATCCCGCTAGATTGAGTACCTCATTCTGGGGCAATCTAGGCAAAAAATAGGGATTTGGCAAGTAACTGCATCCTGACAAGACCTTGTTCTACAACTGTCGTCCGTCAGAGATCCTTGCTCATTATCAGCCAAAGCTTCAAATACATCGGATTCAGAATTGGTGGAGAAATGGTCATTATGTTTAATGTAGCCCTTTTCCAATATATATCACCAATTTCAAATTTGTAAAGATCTATGGAGTCTTGCCATTCGCAGACTACCATTCCATCAAATAAATTTGAGCCTTTTATCAATTATTGGCACTCTTATCTGTTTCTATTCAACAAATGTTTTGCATGTTTTGATTAAGAAAATATCATTATTTTAAACGATCAAATTTTTTATAATTTGTTTTTAAACAAAGTGAACATTCACAATGACGAAAGGATACTTAGGAGATCCTCAGTGCTCTCCCAAGGGTGGTACGATCCCCAACAGGGTAAGATTTTTGTCCATATTCCTGGCATGACTGTATCTCCTCCCTCCGGAACCCCTTGTGGTTTATCCTACCAAGTGGATTGCTTGTTGAGAGTCACCTCTCTTCCCTTCAGCAGAGTAGCAATCTTTCTTCCTCAGCAGCTTGGATCTCTTTGGGTAAGAGCGGTATTTGGTGGTTGATCCCGATAAATCCTTTATCTCCTCGGATAGATTCCCCAGTAGAGTTGTTGGTGTGGTGGACCTTGTCTGTGATAACTCTCGTCCCCAGCTGGAATGATTGATGATTAATCCCTTGCAGAGTTCTTTGCTTCCTGGTATCTCTGATCCCCAACAGATTGGATACTCTCCGGTGAACTTGGCTTTCTCTCTTGAGATGTAGTACCGGGTGGTTGATTCCTGGACCTGGTTGTGTTAGATATGTCTGTCTGTCAGCATACATCATACATAAACCACGCATATTCATGCATAATTATAACATTCAGATATTCATGTTGCATTCTTTGCCATATACCGTTGTTTATTGTCTCCTGCTATTTGGTGATATACTTCCCCAAGCAGACGTGTGTGTCTGATCTCTCCATATAGAGTCAGCTCCATAAGCAGAAAGCGTCTATCCTTTCTTCCATATTCCCCACCGGGTTATATCCTCGTGGATGTTGATTGTTTTTGTTCCTTTCCAACACATATACTGGGATGGTTTTCCCCATTGAGTTATATCCTCACCGGGACAAGTCTTGATTTGGTGTGCCTATCTAGTTTGATCCTAGATCGGTCTCTTGAGACTCTTTTCCTGTTTCCCCGTGGTAAATGAATAATCGCTCAATAATTAGTAATTATTATCCCGACGGAGTCTGTGGTTCTCTACCCTCATACCGGTAGTTGTAAGTCATATTTCTGTGGTCTACTACCCAGTAACCGGTAGTTGTAAATCCCATTTTATCCCCGTGCAGAGTTAAACATTGATTGTTGTTCATCCTAACCGATGACGGGTACTCTCTTTTGTGGTTCTCTACCCTCATACCGGTAGATGTAATTCCCTCCTTGTTGGTTATCTTTATACAAAATTCGATATTGACATTCCTTAATTTTTTAGTATACCACCCAGTAACCGGTGATATATATCTTGGATAATTGCTCTAATTACGCAATTTATCCCCAGCGGGTCATCTCTCGTCTATCTTGTTGTTGTTAGTAACGATTGTTCCTCTCTTGAATTGGTCATCATTATATACCTAGTTTCGATATCCCGATGCCTTTTCTTTTCGGTCGATTTATCCTTTATTAACCCAGTAACCGGTTGTGGATAATCGTCCATGCGAGTATATTATCTACGTTCTGACGGTAATAGATAGTATATCTCATGCACTCTTTGGTCGAAGCCTTTTGTTCTTCCCCAGTTGAGTAAGATTCGTACCCCCTTTTCGGAGTCGAATGTCCATCCCATAATCAAGTTTGCTTTTTGCCCTCTTTTTGGATGATGAGTGTTTTGGGAATATTCCCAAATTCACGCCCTGAATTGGTCATCATTATATACCTAGTTTCGGTATCCCGATGCCTTTTCTTTTCGATCGATTTATCCTTTATTAACCCAGTAACCGGTTGTGGATAATCGTCCATGCGAGTATATTATCTACGTTCTAACGATAATAGATAGTATATCTCATGCACTCTTTGGTCGAAGCCTTTTGTTCTTCCCCAGTTGAGTAAGATTCGTACCCCCTTTTCGGAGTCGAATGTCCATCCCATAATCAAGTTTGCTTTTTGCCCTCTTTTTGGATGATGAGTGTTTTGGGAATATTCCCAAATTCACGCCCTGAATTGGTCATCATTATATACCTAGTTTCGGTATCCCGATGCCTTTTCTTTTCGGTCGATTTATCCTTTATTAACCCAGTAACCGGTTGTGGATAATCGTCCATGCGAGTATATTATCTACGTTCTGACGGTAATAGATAGTATATCTCATGCACTCTTTGGTCGAAGCCTTTTGTTCTTCCCCAGTTGAGTAAGATTCGTACCCCCTTTTCGGAGTCGAATGTCCATCCTATCATCAAGTTTTCTTTTTGCCCTCTTTTTGGATGATGAGTGTTTTGGGAATATTCCCCAATTCACGCCTTGATTGGTCATCATTATATACCTAGTTTCGGTATCCCGATGCCTTTTCTTTTCGGTCTATTTATCCTTTATTAACCCAGTAACCGGTTGTGGATAATCGTCCATGCGAGTATATTATCTACGTTCTGACGGTAATAGATAGTATATCTTATGCACTCTTTGGTCGAAGCTTTTGTTCTTCCCCAGTCGAGTAAGATTCGTACCCCCTTTACGAAGTCGAATATCCATCCTATCATCGAGTTTGCTTTTAGCCCTCTTTTGGATGATGAGTGTTTTGGGAATATTCCCCAATTCACGCCTTAGTTGGTCACCTATTATATGCCCAGTAACCGGTATCCCTGGTGTTCCCACCTCTCTGCTCCCTATTATGACTTTTTGTCCTCTGTGGAGTCAGATTTTCCTGAGTTGAGATATACCTTTTTAGGTCTTCCTCAGATGATTTGGTTGATTGATATCTCTCACCCTTATACCGGTCTTAGATATTCATTCTTCCCGAGCATGTTGTATCTCACCCTCATACCGGCGATCAGATCACCTGTCTTCTTGAGCTTATTACCCAGTAACCGGTAATACCTCGTCCCGCTGCTTCCCCAGGAGTGTCCTTTTAGGCATCCCCAGCGAAGTCCCTTAGTGGATTGTTTTCATCCAGATTTTTATCCGAAGTACCCGTTGTGGATAGTTTTTGCTGTATTGGCATATTCCCCAATACATGCACCTTTGAGTCAGCTCGGGTCTTTCCATTGGATATTTTCCCTTTGGAATTCTGTTCCCCAAGCGTTGAGTCGTGACCTGCTCACGCATTTTATTCCCTCTCCTATCCCCATAAGAGTCCCTAGAGTCTCTGTCCCATTGAGTGTATTTCTCATATGGATTGTCAGTTTCTCCGGATGTCTTTTCTTCTTTGTGGACACATATCCCCACAGAGTTCGTACTATTTGCATACATACATCTGCATCATGAGGTCTCTTAGGGACCAAAATTTGTCTCTTTGTTATTATTTAAGCCCATTATACCTCGTCGAGACGAAGATTTTAACCTTCACTTCTCCGGCTAGAATGACCTTAAATAGGGGCATCTGTAAGACCCCAATTTTGACCCTAAGATCCCTCATGGCATCATAACATTGCATTTGCATAGCCTCAAGGATCATGAGCATCTTGGTTCCCTTTGCCTTTGGGTGGGACTCCTTGTGATTGGTTTGAGATCACCAAGCATGCTTGAATTATACATCATTGTTTCTCTTACTTTTGTTTACTAAAAAAAAAAAACGAAAAAAAAAGAAAAAAAAGAAAATAAATAAATAAATAAATAAAATATAACAAAAATTTTTTTTGGACTTGGGCCTCTCTCATTTGAGCCCACAGGTCCACAAAAACAAGGTTATAAATTCAGAGTTTCAGTGAAACAAAAGGACACGCCATTCCTATTACCCTGGCAGGAAAAAGAAAGTGAGAGAAGAGCTAACAGAGTTCAGAGCAACCTCCAGAGGCTGAAGGGAACTCATCGGCAAAGAACCAATTCCCTCTCATATAAACCCTCAGATTGCTCTGCAAACCTCACTGGTGCAACTCAATTTCAATCGATCCTCCCCAATCAGGTATCCCCTATTTCCACTACTTTATACTTTCAACCTGCCATTTTTTGATACCCTTTTAATGTATGTGTTTGACAAGAGGTTTAGGCCTTCTGCCCTTGGTTGCTTTTTGTGAGCTTTTTTGTGAATTTTAATGGCATGATTCAGGTGGTTACATTTTGATTTGGGGGCAACTCTTGATTACCCTATCTTGTTTCTCTAACCTGTTTGTTGAGTTTTTTTGTGAGGGCTCACATGACTCTTGCAGAGATGGCCTGGTGTTCCACTTTATTTGTGGGATACCCCCCTGGAGGTTTATTCCGATTACCTGTGCTTAATGGCTTGAGATATTTGTTTGTGACTGCTTATTCCAAAGGATGGGAGCTACTTGGATCATCAATATGATCTCAAGAGGGGAACTCCTAATATGGTTTTATTTTCTTTTCCCTTATCTCTTGTATGTTTAGGAATTTAACCCTTTTTTTCCCCATTCTAACCCAAGCCAAAACTTTTTGTGCAAACAATAACTTTTGTTTTCAACATTAGAAACCTAAGCCTTATGCTTTTGATTTTCAAAACTTATTTTTCATAACAATTATTCTGAATTGAACCTTTTAATTCACTTTAACCATATTTTTGTAAATACTTTTAATTGGTAAATATAACCCATTCAAATACATTTTGTGGTTTCAATGACCACCTTCTTAATCAAACCCTTTTTTTCATAACCATTAGCTATTAGGTTTGAATTATCCTTGAGGTAGATATAATACTCACCTTTATCCTTAGTGATGGACAATGAGTCTTCCATGCTTATTATAGGGTTAACCCCTCACTAGGATGTTGAAGCTATCCTCACATGGTGGATTTGTGGTTTTAGGTTGAGTTTTCTCCCTTTGATAGCAAAAGACCTTAAGGTTTTTGGACCAATCAATTCACCAACTTTTTTTTTGAATTTTTTTACCCCGAACTACGAGGTTTTGATCCTAATTTTTTTTAAGATGGTACGTAGGCAATGGGTTCATCCATTCAAACACAAAATGTAAATAAATTTGTATATTCTTTTCTCATCCCTTCAATCATGTTTGCACAAATAAATTTTCACAAAAAAAAAAAAAAACAACAACCTTACAACAAATGTGAAAAGGGCTCCCTAGGAGTACCTAGGATGCTTTGGGTGCCTAACACCTTCCCATTGCATAACCAACCCCCTTACCCAGATCTCTGACATTTTTACTAGTTTTTGATTCGATAAAACTTTTAGGTTTTTGTTCGCTTTCTAACCATTCCTTTGGATAAATAGAAGTGCGGTGGCGACTCGACTTGTATGATTTACCTTGGATTTAGTCAATATCTCTAATGGTAACGAATACCCCGCTACAGATACCCGTGCAAAGCAAATGGGAGCATCTCATGCCAATCCTTATACCGTACAACCATCTTCTGAATAATCTTCTTGATGTTCTTGTTTGCAGCTTCAACAACCCCATTCATCTTGGGCCTGTAGGGAGAAGAATTATGATGTGTAATCTTGAAGTCTTTACAAAAAGCTTCACCATATTATTATTCAAGTTTGATCCATTATCAGTAATGATCTTGCTTGGCACACCATAACGGCATATAATCTGATTCTTGATAAACCTTACAACAACTTGCTTGGTTACATTTGTGTACGATGCTGCTTCAACCCATTTTAAGAAAGTAATCAATTGCCACCAAAATGAAAGGATGTCTGTTCAACGCTCTGGGATCAATTATGTCAATCATATCAATTCCCCACATGGAGAAGGACCATGGAGAAGAAATGACGTTCAACAGTGTCAGAGGAATATGAATCTTATCCGCATAAATTTGACATTTGTGGCATTTCTTTACAAACTTGCAATAGTCATATTCAATTGTCAACCAATAGTAACCTGCTCGCAACATCTTCTTTGCCATTGCATGCCCATTGGAATGAGTACCAAAAGAACCTTCATGGACTTCAGTCATTAATAAGCCTGCTTCATGTCTATCCACGAATCTGAGCAGAACCATATTGAAGTTTCTCTTGTACAGAACATCACCATTCAGGTAAAAAATGCCGGCTAATCTCCTCAAAGTCTTCTTATCTTTCAAAGATGCCCCGGGCGGGTAAATCTGACTTTGGAGGAAACACTTAATATCAAAATACCACGGCTTCTCGTCTTTGATCTCTTCAACAACAAACACATGAGTTGGCCTATCAAGACGCATCACAGTCAAATTGGGAACCTCATTCCAATACTTCACTACAATCATCGATGCCAACGTTGCAAGAGCATCTGCCATCCGATTTTCATCTCGAGGGATATGATGAAACTCAACATTTGTAAAGAAAGTTGAAATCCTCCTCGCATAGTCTCTATATGGTATCAAACCGGGTTAATTCGTCTCCCATTCACCTTTGATTTGATTCACAATCAAAGTTGAATCTCCAAAGACATCTAAATGCTTGATTCTGAGATCAATGGCCTCTTCAAGCCCCATAATGCAAGCTTCAAATTCTGCCATATTGTTTGTACACTTGAAAGTCAACCTAGCTGTAAATGGAAAATGCGTGCCTTGAGGAGTAATAATTACTGCCCCAATGCCATTACCATACTAATTAACAGCTCCATCAAATACCATGCCCCAACGGGAACCAGGTTCTGGCCCTTTTTCAAGCAATGGTTCATCACAATCTTTCATTTTCAAGTATAAAATCTCTTCATCAGGAAAATCATACTGCACTGACTGGTAATTTTCAATCGGTTGGTGAGCCAAATGGTCAGCCAATACACTACCTTTGATCGCTTTTTGAGATCGGTATTCAATATCATATTATAATAGCAACCTCTTCCAACGGGCATTCCTCCCAGTTAAAGCAGGTTTCTCAAATATATACTTGATTGGATCCATTTTGGATATCAACCAAGTGGTATGATTCAACATATATTGACGCAGACGCTTAGCAGCCCAAGCCAATGTGCAACAAGTCTTCTCTAGCATAGAATACCGAGTCTCACAGTCGGTGAACTGCTTACTGAGGTATTAAATTGCAAATTCTTTCTTTCTATTCTCATCTTGCTGACCTAGAACACAACCCATACTATCTTCAAGCATAGTCAAATACATGATCATTTGTCTTTCTTCAACAGGTGGAGACAAAATTGGAGGCTCAAGCAAATATTCCTTGATACTATCAAAAGCTTTCTGGGAATCTTCGGTCCAATCACAAGACTGATCTTTCCGAAGAAGGTTGAATATAGGCGCACATGTGGCAGTCATGTGTAAAATGAATCTTGAGATATAATTCATGCAGCCAAGAAAACCTCTGACTTGCTTCTCAGTTTTGGACGCAGGCATCTCTTGTATTGCTTTGACCTTGGCAGGATCAACTTTAGTACCCTTCTCGCTGACAATAAAGCCCAACAACTTACCAGAACGAACACCAAAAGTACACTTATTGGGATTCAAGCAAATTTTATACTTCCTCAAACGCTGGAATAACTTCAACAAGTGCTTAACATGTTCCTCTTCATCAATAGATTTAGCAATCATGTCATCAACATAAACTCCAATATCTTTATGCATCATATCATGGAAAATAGTGGTCATAGCTCTCTGGTAAGTTGCACCAGCATTCTTTAAACCGAAAGGCATCACTCTATAACAGAATTTTCCCCAAGATGTAATGAATATGGTCTTCTCCATATCTTTGGGTGCCATCTTGATCTGATTATATCTAGAAAATCCATCCATAAACGAAAAGAATTTGAATTTAGCAGTATTATCTACCAACATATCAATGTGTGGCAGAGGGAAATCATCTTTTGGACTGACTTTATTCAAATCTCTATAATCAACACACATGCGGACTTTTCCATCTTTCTTCGGAACATGCGCGATATTGGCCACCCATTCCGGATACTCAGCGGTCACAAGGAAACCGACATCAATCTGCTTATGCACTTCTTCTTTGATCTTTATTGCCATATCAGGATGCGTTCTTCTCAACTTCTGCTTGACTGGCGGGCATTCTGGCTTCAACGACAATCTACGCTCCACTATCTCAGAATCCAAACCAGGAATGTCTTGATAGGACCAAGCAAACACATCTGAATACTCTCGGAGAAGATCAATCAACCCCTTCTTCACATCTGGACACAGTTGAGACCCAATCTTGACTTCCTTTACATCATCTTCGGAACCCAAGTTGACTAGCTCAATCTGCTTTTCGAATGGCTGAATGGCTTTTCCTTCATGCTCAAGAAGACGAGACAATTCATCACTCACTTCTTCATCACTTTCCTCCTCAACCTCAAACACAGGGAATTCAAATTTTGGAGAAGGAGAAGGATCATTGTATTCAATGGGGTTAGAAACCATCCTGCATAATGATTTGATATTTTGATTTTAGTGAAGTGATTTCTGACCAAATGTTATGCAGATGGACAATTATATTGTTTACTTATGTTTTTTGTGATTACCATTTTCAGAATAATGCAAAAAGTAAAACAAAACATCATAGATGTATATGAATATAATTATATTTTATTGATGATCAATTTGAAAATTCCTAACAATGTTGACTTCTCCCTTAGGCATAGGAGAAGGATTTTTAAAAACAAATAAAAGCAATTACTTAGATCGATGCACAATAACAGGAATATCAACAGCAGTCCAATTGTTGCAAGCCTTTCCATGCGTCACAAAATTGGTGCAGTCTTGCTCTTCGCCGTCCTCCAGCACATCAACTAAGTGTTGTTCATTGCCATGAATGAACCCTCCGCTACGGAAGCTGAGTTGCATGTCCTCTGATCTAGCAGCTGACGAACCTTGCTGAAAACCCAGACCGGTTCTATTCTTGTTATCAGAGACCTCTACCACTTGCCCCCACTGATCAACAGTTTCTTCTTCAACAATCTTCCTTGCATCTTTTAATGAGGACATAGGTTCCCCAACTTTCTTTTTAACAGCAATAAATAAGGCTTAGAATGGAGTTCCAACCTCATCCTCAACTTCAACATAAGAGAAAGATGACAGGTGGCTAACCAACAGTGCCTTCTCCCCGCCAACAATGACAAATTTCCCGTTCTTGACAAATTTGAGTTTCTGATGCAATATGGAGGTAACAACTCCTGCCTCGTAGATCCATGGCCTTCCCAACAGACAATTGTAGGCCGAGTAGATATCCTTTACTTGAAAAGTAATTTGGAAGTCACTCGGACCTATCTTCACCGGAAGGTCCACTTCACCAATCACTGTTTTGTGTGAACCGTCAAAAGCTTTGACGATTACACCACTATATCTCATAGGCGCTCCTTGATATGACAACTTTGATAATGTTGACTTCAGCAGCACATTCAACGAATATCTGGTGTCAACGAGAACATTGGATAATGCGTCATCTTTGCAATTCATGGAGATATGCAAAGCCAAATTATGATTCCTACCCTCCTTAGGGAGTTCCTCATCACAGAAGCTGTGATTATTACAGGAAGTGATGTTAGCTACAATATGATCAAACTGATCCACCGTAACATCATGTTCCATGAAAGCTTGCTCAAGAACTCTTTGCACTGCTTCTCTGTGCGCTTCTGAATTCATTAACAGAGACAATACTAAAATCTTCGAGGGGGTTTGGAGCAGCTTCTCCACCATATTAAACTCACTCTTCTTTATCAACCGAAGTACCTCGTCATCATTGTTAGTCTTCAAATTATTGGATTCACCAGACTGACGCTTTGAAGCACTAACTGAATCTACTGCAGGCATTTCTACCTTCTTATTAACTGTTGAATCTTCCACATCTTTTGGGAACACCGACCCAAACACTCGACCACTGCGGGTCACCTTGGTAACATCATCAATACTCACGACAGAATTGGTCGTAGGTAATGGAACCTCTTGACCATCCTTCACCATAGTTGCATTATACTGATAAGGAACAATCTTATCGGATGCGTACGGGACTGGACCCGCCAACTGTATGACCAACAGCGATACCGATCTTTGTTTGATACCGTTACTATTGCTGCTATCATATTGAATCACCATTCTCTTGGGATTCTTAAACACGGGAACAATCACATTGATATCGTCATCTATGTAACAGGATTGAACAATTTGGATCATGCCTTCATCCATCAACCATTGGATGTCCCTTTTCACAATCTCACAACCTCTTGAATTAACACTGCAGATAGCCTAACCATCATGGTCATGCTCACAATCGCTCACCAAACAAATATCCTTGTGCATCGTCACCAAGGACCTTCTAATGAAGCGGACATCGAACACTTAGAACTCCCCTAGACAACCATCCACCATATTAACAAAAGAGTTTCCATGGGCAGGCAGTGGGTTTGCTTTCACATTGGGTGCACGGTCCTCAAAGGACACCATTCCACTTTTAACCAGCTTTTGAACTTCATATTTGAGTGGGTAGCAGTTCTCAATGTCATGTCTAGGTGCTCTTTGATGAAAAGCGCATCGGAGTTCTGGCTTGTACCACCTTGGAAGTGGTTTAGGAACTTGCGAAGGATTTCTCTGTTGGAGTAGGTTCTTGAGAACCAATGATGGGTAAAGCTCTGCATATGTCATAGGAATCGGCTCGAAAGAGACCTTCTTCCTCTCAAAATTTTGTTGTTGATGACTATTGGTATTGTTGTTGTTGTAGGTGTTTGTATGTTGATGTGGTTGTTGTTGTTGACGTTGTTGTTGTTGAACTGGTGTTGATTGATTAGCTGAAAACATAGGAATTACTGAAGATAGTTGATGATGATGTTGACGGGATGGTTAACTTCTTCTAATCTGAGGCCTTCTTTGCCTCCCACTAGAAATTTTATTGGTTTCCTTATCCTTCTTCTTACCAAAACTGTTGCTGTATCTCTTGCTGGATGATACTTCCTCCTTAGACAGCTGTCCTTCTCGGACACCTTCTTCTAGCCTCATCCCCATATTTACCATTTCGGTAAAATCAATGGGGGCATTGGCGATCATCTTCTTATAGTAAAATGAGCTAAGGGTTTTCAGGAAAATCTTGGTCATCTCCTTTTCCTCTAAAGGAGGGTTGATCTGAGCAACGAGTTCTCTCCATCTCTGCGCATACTCCTTGAATGCCTCCTTGTCCTTCTGAGACAATCATCTCAACTGATCTCGATCGGGAGCCATATCAATGTTATACTTATACCGCTTTACAAATGCTTCACCCAAATCGTTGAAAGTGTGGATGCTCGCACTACTCAACCCCATATACCATCTTAATGTAGCACCGGTCAGACTGTCTTGAAAGGAGTGGATCAACAGCTGATCGTTGTCTGTTTGGGTAGACATTTTGCGGGCATACATCACCAAATGACTGAGCGAACAAGTGTTCCCTTTGTATTTTTCAAAGTCAGGCACTTTGAATTTCACCAAAATCTTCATATTCGGCACTAGACACAATTCAACAACACTCTTCCCAAATAAATCCTTACCTCTTAAGGTCTTCAATTCCTTGCGCAAATTAAGAAATTGATCTCTCATCTCATCCATTTTCTCATATACATCCGGGCCCTCAGAAGGCTCGGAATGATAAATGGTGTCTTCCACACGAGGTAAGGTATGCACGACAGGTGGTGGTACCGACATGACCGGGCTAGATGCCGACATGGAAGCAAATGTAGGCGTAAAGCCTCCAAGCATGAAGTTCGGAGGCATTCCCCACGAGAATCCGGCAGGCATGGCAGGCGCGAAATGAGCAGTAGTTGCGGGAACAGTAGAGGTAGCTACCTCTGAAATAAGAGTTCTTTGAGGAGGAGGAGTTAAAGGTGTTAGAGAAGACTGGCTCTGTGCAGCTAGAACTGACTACATCATGGCAGTCAGGCGGGCGATCTCCTCTTTCAAATCTCTATTCTCTTGCTCAAGATGTTCCATGATTCTGGAGTGATTGACGCGAGTATTATACCGATGAGTCAGCTTGGCTGAAGCACAGAAGAAACACCAATGAGACATCTGGCGAAAGAGAAACCTGCTTATGCAAATGATGCATGAAATGCAATGTTTGATTATTTTTATTTTCAAGGAACCTACTATATTATTTGCAAATATATATATATATATAACAGCAATTGCAACAATTTGATATGACCATAAAAATCTCTTTTATTTATATAATTGGAAGAATTACACTGAGTACAATTTCAGAAACCAAATGAAAAATACAAGAGAAAAGGAGACTAGTCATCCTAAGGATCCCTAACAACAACGTCAAAAGATCTGGCTACAGGCGCGTACTTCCTTTGAATGCGTCGGATCTCGGTCTCAAAAGAAGCCTTCATCTGAGTCTTCTCGAGGACAAGCTGGTCAAAAATCTTCTTCCAAGCAACGGAAAGCTGAGGCATGCTAGAAGATGAAACCTCCAGCTCTCTCTGTCTCTTTGTCACTCGGTCTTCAAGTAGCTCAATAAGTGCATCTTTGTCCTTAGACTCAAGCTGTAACTCCTCATGCTTTTTGCTCAAAGAATGGAACCACTCTTCCCACATATCCTTCTCTTGCTTCATCTTGGCGAGCGCGTCTTCCAACTCCTCTACATCTTGGTTAGGGAGAGTTAATGGCTCAGCCACAACCACAGACATATGTCTTTCACAAGCATAAGGCATCTTCAATTCCATAGATCTTTTCTTCACCCAAAGAGTGTAAGCTTCTAAAGCTACACAATTGTGCGGAACAAGCTCAGATCTTCTTTTCCTATGCACATTATGCCAAGCATGCACAATCTTCTGCTTCAAATGGTGGGGATCTTTACCCTCTTGATAGAAAATACTTTCTAACAAAGTGTTATTAGGTTTGTCTCTCAAGGGGAACCCAAGTTGACGACGAGCCAAAGCAGGGTTGTAGTTAATTCCTCCTTGTGTACCAATGAGAGGCACATTAGAGAATTCACCACAACAATCAATATTCTCCAAACTGCTCAAAGAAGGATCATACCAAACTATATCATCATTAGTGAGAGATATAAGTCTCTGAGACCACCGTAGACATTATTTGTTCTCCACAAAAGCAGGTATCTGAGGCAAGTGCGAAATAAACCACTTGTACAGCAGAGGAATGCAACAGACAATAGTTCCACCACCCTTAGAATTCCTTAGATGCAAAGATAAGTACATATCACCCAACAAAGTAGGCACATGATTTCCAATCAAGAAAATTCTAATGGCATTAACATCAACAAAACCTTCAATGTTAGGGAACAAAGCTAATTCATAGATGAGCAACACAAATATAGCTTCAAAAGCATCCATACTATCGGCTTGAGCAAAAGCAGTAGCTTCCTTGATAAGGAAATCAGATGGCAACCCAAATAATCCTCCTTTCTTCACCCAATGAGCCTCTATCTCAGACTTCTTCAAGTGAAGAGCTTCAGCTATAAGATGAGATCTGAGAATCTCTTCCAATCCACTAAACGGTACTTTGCTAGAAACAGCTATCCCCAATAGATGGGCATACTCCTCCAACGTAGGCACAAGCTGATAATCAGGAAAAATGAAGCAACGGTAGAGAGGATCATAAAACTGCACTAACACACTCAAAAGTCCTTCCACTACATCAGCAGGAAAGATAGGCAGAAGCTTTCCATGACGTTGTTTGAAGTCCAAGGGATCTAATACAAAAGATGCTAGCTTCCTTAACTCTTTCAAGTCGGGACATCTGAAACTGTACTTCTTAGTGTTTCTTCGTTCACAATCCATGGTCTGAAAATATTTGAAAATAACACCTCAGTTCCTTGAAACTTTGTATGATGAATGTTATGATGCGCATGAATGCATGAATGCAACAATCACAAATAAGGGATCACACACAAGGCAAACAAATAAAGTTCAAGGGATGAATCAAGTCATTTTCAAGATCAATCATCCATTTTGGTGGATTATGGTTTACACCTTATCAACACCTAAGGTCCATTGATATTGACAAGACTTGATTGGATCAACCAAGAATCAATAGTTTGTTGTAAGTCACGAGCATGGAGTCTGGGTAAGAACCATTTCAAGAGAGTGAACTAAGGATAACAACCTATAGATCATGTGCTAAAAAGTATCCAGAGTCTTAATTCCATCTATCGGATATTACAGGTTAGGATGACTGACTCATCAACCCATAATATTCTTAAGAGAAACTCGTGTGAGAGTAACATCACATAACAACTCTTATCAAGTCTACACTTGAACAGTCTCCGCACTACATCCTAAATAGGCCAAGATGGGGTAAATGTTCTACGGTGCTCAGCTTCTCGGACCCCAAATTTAAGATAGTAATGCCTAACCACAAATACTTATATGACATTTCCAAATCCAAAAGGGTCTCCACTGAGCAAATGGATCTCAAGCCAACTTGTTAAGGACTACTCCACACAAGTCGAACATGACTATACCATCCTCCTATATTAATTGCACTCAAGTTCGGGTTAGAACTTATCTCACCACTCAGAGATCACCAAGCACACCAAGCAGATTATATCATACAAACAAATATACATACATCAATTATACCATTATATACACACACAAAAGTAGGCTAAAGCCACTGGAGACTACTCCCTAGTAGAGTCGCCACTTAATTTCTGTAGCGGTAAATTCATGATCATCAAGCTATGGATAAGCTAGACATCAAATAACAAGAGTCACCACCACACTTTTATTGTTTCCAAGGGAAAAGGGAAAAAGTACGAACAAAACCAAAGAATAAGAAGTTTCCAAATCAAAACTAATAAAATGCCAGAGATTACAGGTAAGGTGGTTGGTTACACAGAGGGAAGGTGTTAGCACCCAAAGTGTTCTAGGTACTCCTAGGGAGCCCTTTCTTGTGTGCCTATGTATTTTTGTACAAATGATGTTTGCAAATAAATAGAATGAGGGGATGATAAAAGAATTAATTAATTATATTTTTGTGTTTGACAAGACCTTCGGACTTGTGCCTACGTACCAACATAAAAATGAGGGACAAAACCTCGTAGTTCGTGGTATAAATTTCAAAATGGGTGCATTGCTTTTTAACAAAAATTAGGTTTGAAAGACACAAAGGCCTAAAAAATTGTTTGAATGGGTTAATTCTTTTTGGCTTTCTGAAAATTTTAAGTTAAGTATAGTTAAGTATATTTACAAGTTTGATTAGGAAAAGAAGTTTGAAAATGCAATGGCCTAAGGCCAAAGTTTCTAGTTTGTAAAAGTGGTCAAAGTTTGAAAATTTACAAACACAAGCAAAGAATATTTTTGAAAGGAGGGAGAGATTTTGAAATTAAAGAAGTGGGGAGGAGATGAAGAGACTAATCCTAAGCAAAAATTTAAAAGTTAAGAGTTGAAAAGATCTGACCAATGGGCTGCAATCCAATAGACAAAAGTGTCATATAGAAACCCAAATTCCCTTGGACATTAGAATCAAGAAACAAATAATGCACAATATATCAATTTGAAGAGCAAGGCATCAAATAAAGATAGCCATATCTAAGTTTAGCAACTCCATGATCTTTCTTCAAATTTGCCCATGTAGCAGATGAGTTTCAAGATGTCATAAGTCATAGGTTCAAAATAACAGCTTCACAATGATCATGTTGCATATGAACTCAAAATGGATCTCCAATGATGTATCAGATGAAGTTTCAAACCATAAGCATTTGGTTACATGAAAGTTGGCATTGGCTAAGTCCTTTGTATAGGGAGTGTTGCCTATATTCTAAGTCCAATAATCTCGGATCAAACCAACAGTCCACACAAGATAATTTTTAGGGTTTTTGTTCTTATTATGTACATTAATGGTCAAAAACCACACAATCAAAAACAATATACATAAAAAAATATATCACACAAATAAAGTCCAAGTGGACAAAGTGAAAATGACATTAACATAAACAATTAGAATGGTATGAATAATGGCAAATGAATAAGACTTAAAAATAAAGTGCATTGAAGTAAATAACTTGAAATTAAATGTTAGTTGTTAATGAGTTAGAAGTTAGTATTGTTTTTGCTTTGCTTTTGTTTTTAAGTCATTCTTTGGAGAACACTCAACCCACTTATCATAAGCATGAATCCTTGAACCAAGACATCTTCCAAAGGAAGGAAAAAAGACCAAGTTTCCACACAATATCATGAAAGAGGGGAGACTTACAAGCTCACTAACTAGAATGTTATGCCTTTTGTGTTAAAATTTAGTGCTATGTTAAGCAATCGTAATTGGACTTATGTAAAAATCACAACTATTTGAGGCCGGACAATAGAATTTTGGTGTTAATGCATGTTAGAGACATAGTATAATGGACTATGCTCATGAAACATACCACACACAAAACGAATATGCAAAAGTAGTGGCCTAATATCATCCATACTTATGTTGATTTTGCAATCAACTAGCTTTAGGATGTAGAGATATCATAGGTCCATGACATGAATTCATAAAGAAGGGGAATGAGATGAAGAGGGAGGGGAGATAGATCAAACTCAAATTGGAAAAAGGAGGACTTTTACCAAATTAAGATCATTCATTTATTTTGGGAGATGAAATGTACATTTCATCAATCCTCTAAATCCAATGATCTTAATCTAACAAAGCCAAATCAACCTTAACCAAGGCCCAACAACATAAGTCAAACTTACAAAACCAATCAAAATGGCTCAACACAATTATTTGGCATTTATTCAATTTAAAAATTACTAAAAATAATGCATTAAATTAAATATGGTTGGTCAATTTCCTAAAACCTCATCCAAACACCAAAAAAATGGCCATGAGATTTATCATAGGTCAAACAAGGTCAAAGGACATTGGAGAAATATTTTCAGAGTTTTTGGAAACTTAAAAGTATTTTTAAACAATTAGAAACAATCAAAAAATCAATTAAATCATTAAAAATATTAATAATGATCCAAAAAATAATTTTAATTCAAAATATGAAAGAGGATCTTATTTAAATATTTTTGGTGAAACTCTCATATTTTTTGGATCAATATTAAAATTAATATGAATTAATGAAAATCAAAGGAATAAAATAAAAATAAGAAAATACAAAAAAACGTCGACCACTTGATCTCCCTCATTAATTGAGGTGGCAGATCAAGTGGACACAAACGCGCATTCCATGATGGAACTTAGTCAGTGCGCTACACAAGTGGTAATCAAAACCAACGCCTGTGATTAAAACAATTTGAAAAGGATCGAGGGTTCTGAACCGTGCCACCTCGCTGCCGAAGCAAAAGGCCGGTCACCTTCTCAGGCGAACCTCGTCGGACTGGTTCAATCATCACTATGACTAAAATAAAAAAGGAGGACATGATCTGAAAGAAAAAATATCGTAGAGCACGAATCTAACCTCAATTTTAACTAACTCGAAATATATACAAAGATACGAGGAGTTGAATTTTGAGGTGTGTCAACTGAGTTGCTTCGATTTAACCTCAAAGCAACTCACTCTTCTTGCCTATATTGGTAGGACTTTAGACAACCAAAGATTCAAGAGAATTGATGAGAATTGTGTGAGAATTAAAGAGAAGAAAAACTCTGGAAAATACCTTCAATGTTGTGCAGAACTTGATCTCTCTTGCTTCAACTCACGTTTGGTCTTGCTCTAATATCTTGCAGAAGTGGCTTAGGATTGATACAAAACATTGGATCCTGGAGTTTTTGAATCTCCAAACAGTGAGATTCAAACTCAATTTTCAAGTGAAAATTATCAGGTTTTCCTTTGAATTGTGAGGGTTTGAAGAGGGGAAGCAAAGCTGGCGCGCAAGGATCCTCCCAAATGAGCTCATGGGGTCTCTATTTATAGCAAATTGAAGTGTTATTTGCACACTTGAAATTTCTTCCAAAATTGGCAATGTCATGCTTATGCTTGCATGGGTGTGTACAGGCCCATGAAGCAATGCACTAAGGTCCAAATTCAACTGTGCTGAAGTCTGAATGAAGCTTGATTGGCAAGGCAAAGTGAAATGGTCATTTGGAGTTTTGATTTTGCCAATTGATGCAGGTCTGTTCACACCATGCGTAGCCCTAGCAAACCTCATCTAAAATGAATGATATAGGACTCTTTGGAAAGCTTATATCAAGAGGAACAACTCTTATATTGAACACTTTTCAATTTTGAACTTGGATCATGATAAATTTTGAGGTGGAAGTTTGGAAATTTCAACATGTTGAAATTTTTTCTAAGTGTCAAGTCATATACTTCAACATTCCACCTTGCTTAATTTTTTATGTGAGCTCCAAATCAGAAACGTTTCTTTATAAAAGTTGTAGCTATTTTAAATACCTTCAAAATGCTAACCAATTTGACATCATTTGGATTCAGAATGAGAGAGTTATGCATTTTTGAAGTTGAGGAAAATCACTTGTTCAATGGTATTGGTCCAAAATGACCTATAATGTATCCTCATATCACATGCTCATAAAAGTTTATTTAGCTTTCACTCCAAACATCAAAGTTGAAGTAGACATCTTGAATTTGATTGTGCAACTTGTAAATCTTTCATCTCATAAAAATTGAGCATGTTATAGCCTTGGGAAGTTGACTTTCAAATTAGGGTTTAGACAAAATGACCTATAATGTTTCAACATAGAAAATGACTTTCCAAGCAAAATTAGCTCTAGACCTAAACATGAAAGTTGTTTGTAATGTCATTTAGAGTAACTTTAATCTTGGAATCATTTTCATATGATGAAAATTGTAGGAGATAAGGTCTAGGGGGACCCAGTTTTGATAAGATGAATTCATCTGGCCAACCACCATCAACCAATTTGCTAACTTGCAAATCTCTTGACTTTTTAGGCTCATGATAGATCATATATGCATAATATGATGAACTTTTAAGTGTAACTTGAAAATTTGATCAATTGAGGAGGAAGCTTGTTGAAGAAGTTACTCAAGATACCCAGACAAACTAGGGTTTCCAAGGGAAACCAATTCTAAACTCTTGAAGAACTCTTGATCAAAATAACATGCAAAGATCACTGGGAGTGATATATGATGCTTAGAGACATTGTGGATCATTCCTTGGTTGTGTTCTTAGCCATGAGGGTCTTAAACCTTAGATATGAACTTGATAGATCAATGGGGATCATGCCCTACTGTAAGACCCCGATTTTGACCCTAAGATCCCTAATGCATTTCATCATAAGCATTAGCATTGGGATCATATCTTGGCATCCTCCTTACCCCTCTTTCATTGGGTTCGTTTTGGGAGAGATCACCAAGCACTTTGTGATTATATCATAGTTGTATTTTATCATTTCACTAACCAAAATACCAAAAATATGTCTTTGTATTTGTCTAACTCTTTTGTAGGTAGGGCATGATCTCATTGATTCATCAAGATCACATCTAGGGTTTGAGACCCTCATGAACAAAGAGAACAACCAAGAATTGATTCAATGATGGTTATGTACATCATATATGAGTCCCAATGATCTCTACATGTTATATTGATCAAGTTTTCTTCAAGAGTTTGAGGGTAATTTGCCTTGGAAACCCTAGTTTGACTGGGTATCTTGAGTAACTTCTCCAACAAGCTACCTCACCAATTGATCAAATTTATCAAGGGACACTTCAAATATCATAATCTTATGCATATATGATCTACCATGAGCCAATAAAGTCAAGATAATTGGAAATTAGCAAGTTGGTTGATGGTGGTTGGCCAGATGAATTCATCTTATCAAAACTGGGTCTCCCTAGACCCTATCTCCTACAATTTTCACCATATGCAAATGATTCCAAGAGAAAACTTTCTCTAAACTACATTAAAAATAACTTTAATGTTGAGACCTAGATCTAGTTTTGCTTGGAAAATCATTTTCTATGTTGAAACATTATAGGTCATTTTGTCTAAACCCTAATTTGAAAGTCAACTTCCAAAAGCCATAACTTGCTCAATTTTTATGAGATGAAAGATTTCCAAGTTGCACAATCAAATTAAATGAGTCTACTTTAGCTTTAATGTTTGGAGTGGGAGCTAATTCAACTTTTTTGAGCATTTGATATGAGGCTACATTATAGGTCACTTTTGACCTATACCATTGATCAAGTGATTTTTCCAAACTTCAAAAATGCATAACTCTATCATTTCAAATCCAAATGACATGAAATTGGTTACCATTTTGAAGGTTGTTTAGAGAGCTACAACTTTTATGAAGACACTTTACTCATTTGAAGCTCCTATAAAAAGTTAAGCAAGATGGAATATTGAGACATATGGCTTGACACTTAGAAAATTTTTGATATGTCAAAAATTTCCAAACTTCCACCTCAAATTTCTCCAAGTTCCAAGCTCCAAATGAAAAAGTGTTGAACATCAAAGTTGTTCCTCTTGATCTCACCTTTCCAAAGAGCTCAAATGAATTCATTTTGGATGAGAAATGCATATGCTGCACATGGCTTAAACAGGCTGATATCATTTGGCATGGATCCAACTTCAAGCATCAATATACATGTTCCTTGCAATCTAAGCTAACTTCAAACCATCTGATATGCAATTTTGGACCTTCAGCTATCATTTCATGGGCCTATGCGCGCCCATGCCCCATTTCATCATCATTTGCCAAATTTGGAAAGTGGAAGTGAGTGTGCAAATATCACATGATTCATCTATAAATAGAGCTTCAATTGCTCAGAATTCACAACACCATTGCGCCTGCTTTTATCCCACATTGAAAACCCTTCACTCTCATAGGATAAACCTGATAAATTCGTTTGAATTTGAGCTTGAATCTCCACTGTTTTGGAATTCAATTCTCCAGGAATCCATTGCTTCTAAACCTTTCCATTCTCTTCCTGCAAGCAATTGAAGTGAGTCCAAGCACAAGCCAGATTAAGATCCATCGTGTTCAGACCTCCATTGAAGGTAATTTGCAGAAATTTTAAACTCTTCGATTCTCTCAAATTCTTGCTCAATTCCATTGATTCTTTGGTTGCCTGAAGTCCAACCAATGTTGGCAAGAAGATTGAGTTGCTTTGAGATCAAACCGAAGCAACTCAGTTCATGAACCTCAGATTTCAATTCTACATATCTCTTAATATATTTGGAATTGGAGTAATTGGAGGTCAGATTCGAGCTCAGTGCCATTTTCTCTTTAAGATCATGTCCTTGTTTCTTTTTTTGGTGATGGTTTATGTTGACTAGTCCGATGAGGTTAACCGGAGAAGATGACCAGAGCTCTGGCTCCGACGATGACTTGTCCAACCTCTGAACCATAGGATCCATGTCTCATGTTCTAATCTTGATCGTCCCTTGTGATTACCTCATTTGCAACGCGGTTGACTAGAGAACATGTGGAGCGCGCGTTTTGGATCATCAGATCTACCACCTCAATTAATGAGGGAGATCTGATGGTCCACATAATTTACATTTTCTGATTTTTTATTTTAATTTCATTTTTTTCAATAATTCATATTAAATTCAATATTGCTCCAAAAAATATGGGATTTTCACCAAAAATTTTCAAATATTTTTCTATTTCATATTCTGAATTAAAATTATTTTTTGGATCATTATTAATATTTTTCATGAATTAATCGATTTTGCATTTGTTTTTAATTGTTTAAAAATATTTTTAAATGTCCAAAAATTATGAAATTTTTTCTCCAAGGTCCTTTGACCTTATTTGATCTATGATAAATATCATGGCCATTTCTTTGGTGTTTTGATGAGATTTTAGGAATTGGACAAAACATATTTGAATTAAATGCAGTATTTTATTATTTTTAATTGAATAAATATCAATTAAATTTTGTTGACCATTTGTATTGACTTATTTGAGTTTGTTTATTTGTTGTTGGGCCTTGGTCAAGGTTGATTTGACTTTGTCAAGTTAATATCATTGGATTTAGGGGATTGATAGAATGTACATTCCTTCTTCCAAAATGAATGAATGATATTAACTTGGTAAAAGTCCTCCTTTGACCAATTTGTGATCTCATTCATCCCTTTCCCTCTTCATCTAATTCCCCTTCTTCATCCATTCATTTCCATTTGGCCTATGACATCTCAAAGTCCTAATGCTAGTTGATTGAAAAATTGACATGAGTATGGATGAGATTAGGCCACACCTTTTTCATATTTTTTTTTGTGGTATGTTCCATGAGCATAGTTCATAATACTATGTCTCCAACATGCATTAACACCAAAAGTCCATTGCCCGACCTCAAATAGTTTGACTTCTACATAAGTCCAATTACGATTGCTTAACATAGCGCTAAATTTGTGACACAAAAGGCATAAGCATTCTAGTTAGTGAGATTGTAAGTCTCCCCTCTTTCATGGTATTGTATGGAAACTTGGCCTTCTTTCCTTACTTTGGAAGATGTTTTGGTTCAAGGATCCATGCTTGTGATAAGTGGGTTGAGTGTTCTCCAAAGAATGTCTTGAAATGAAAAGCAAAACAAAACTAACTTCTAACTTACTAACCATTAACTTTTAATTTCAAGCTTTTACTTTAATGCAATTTACTTTTAGCACTTTATTTCATTTGCCATTGTACATATCATTCTAACTGTTTATGCTAATGTAATTTTCACTTTGTCCATTTGGACCATATTGTGTGATATATTTTGTTTGTATATACTTTGTTTGCTTGTGTGGTCTTTGACCATTTAATGTACATAATGAAAACAAAAACCCTAAAAAACTTTTTAGTGGACTGTTGGTTTGATCTTGAGCAAAGGACTTAGAATCCAAGCAACCTTCCTAAGCTAATGGACTTGGCCAATGCCAACTTGTTGAAGAACCAAGTGATTGCAATTTGAAATTCATCTGATACATATTTGAAGATCTCTCTAAGATTCATCTGCAACATGATCATTGTGAAGCTGTTATTTTGAACCTGTGACTTGTGAAATTCATCTATTGCATGGGCCATTTTGAAGAAGATCATGAAGTGGATAAGCTTGGATGATGCCATATTTATTTGATGCCTTGCTCTTCAAGATAATATAATTGTGTGTTGCTTAATTCTAAAAGTCCAAGGGAATTCTGGGTTTCTATTGACATACTTGTCTATTGGATTGCTACCCATTTGGTAAGATCTTTTCAACTCTAAACTTTTAATTTTTGTATATAGGATAGTCTCTTCATCTTCTCCCCATTTTTTAAATTTCAAAACCTCTCCCTCCATTTTAAAAATCTTCTTTGTGTGAACTACTTTTTGTTCTAAACTTTGACCACTTTTGCAAAAGATAAAAACTTTGACCTTATGCCATTGCATTTTCAAACTTATTTTCTTAAATCAAACTTATAAATAAATTTAACTATACTTGACTTAAACTTTCAAAAGGCCAAAAAGAACTAACTCATTCAAACCATGTTAGGCCTTTGTGCCTCTCAAACTTAAATTTTGTTAAAATCAACACACTCATTTTGAAATTTGTATCACGAACTACGAGGTTTTGATCCCTCATTTTTATGTTGGTACGTAGGCACAAGATCGAAGGTCTTGTCAAACACAAAAATATAATTAATGAATTCTTTTCTCATCCCCCCATTCTATTTGTTTGTAAACATCACTTTGTATAAAATACATATGCACAAAAAAGGGCTCCCTAGGAGTACCTAGGACACTTTGGGTACTAACACCTTCCCTCTGTGTAACCACCCCCCTTACCTGTGATCTCTGACTTTTATTAGTTTTTATTTGAAAACTTATTACTATTTGGGTTTTGTTCGTACTTTTTCCCTTTTCCCTTGGAAACAATAAAAGCGCGGTGGTGACTCTTGTTAATTGATCTCTAGCTTGTCAATAGCTTGATGATCATGAATTTCCCGCTACACCTACCTACAAAAGAGTTAGACAAATGCAAAGACATATTTTTGGTATTTTGATTATTAAAATGATAATATACAAGTATGATACAATCACATGGTGCTTGGTGACCTCTCCCAAAACAATCCAATGAAAGAGGGGTAAGAAGGATGCCAATGTGTGATCCCAATGCTAGTGAATATGATGAAATTGCATGAGGGATCTTAGGGTCAAAATTGGGGTCTTACATGTCGAAGCAGGTTGCTCGACAGAGAAAAGAAGTGTCGAACCACCTAGTGTGTTGAGTTGTATTAGTGTGTCGAAGTGTCGAAGTGTCGAAGCATGTTGCTTCACATAGGATTTTGACTTATGCCAATTTTAGTAGTGTTAGCTATTTTGGGCTTTGGCATGAGGTCCAAGTTAACCTAAATCTATAAATAGAGGGAGTAACCCTTATTTTTGTAATGAAGTGAATAGAGTATTCATAACATTGTATTCACAATATTTTGCAGTTTCAAAGTGAATAAGAAGTTTTCCACAGTTTGTGGGCAGAGAGAAACTCTGCAGAATTCTAATTCTTCTTCTCCTTCATCGTTCTTTACACTCCTTCTTTCTCTATTGTTCTTCTTTTTTCATTACTATTGTGTGGGTAATAACAATCTTGTTCATCAAGATTGATTGAAATTCTCCATAGGTTTTGGGGGATTTCCAATATCTGGTATCAAGAGCTCCAGTTTAATCGATTCGTGGGAAGAAAATCACCATGGCCACGAATCATCTAAACGAGCATTTTCCAGCAAATCTTCCGATTCTCAAGAACAACAATTATGAGAATTGGTGCAAGCAGATAAAGGTTGTGTTCTGTTATCAAGATATTTGGGATCATCTGGTGAAGATTGTTTATGGTATTATATGGGAAGAACATGGGTCAGTTGTATGATGGTTATGTCATGATGTGTATGATATTCAATGCATGTTTTGGTGTGTAATATAAGTATATCTTTAAATGGAAAACAAAGAGAAAAGCTTCATGACAAAAAGGTCAAGAAGAAAGATGAGAGGGAGCACGACTTCGTTGGGGATGAGTTTCTTGTATAAAAGATGGTGAAAATCCCTAGCAACGGCTGGGAAGGTTTTAGTTCAGCGACAGTTCCTAGCAATGATTAGGAAGATTTTAGTTTAGTGACGCTTTCTAGCAACGACTGGAATACCTGAAATCTAAAGATGTGAATCCCTAGCGATGGCTGGGGATGTTTTAGTTCAGTGATGCTTCCTAGCAACGACTAGAATACCTGAAATCTAAAGATGTGAGTCCCTAGCGACGACTGGGGAGGTTTTAGTTCAGTGATGCTTCCTAGCAACGACTGGGAAGGTTTTAGTTCAGTGATGCTTCCTAGCAATGATTAAGAATATTTTAGTTCAGTGACGCTTCCTAGCAACGGCTGAAATACCTGAAATCTAAAGATGTGAATCCCTAGTGACGGCTGGGGAGGTTTTAGTTTTGAAAATGTCAATCCCTAACAACGGTTGGGAAGGTTTGAATTTTGAAAGTGTCAATCCCTAGCAACGACTGAGAAGGTTTGAATTTGAAAATGTCAATCCCTAGCAACAACTGGGAAGGTTAGAATTTTGATGATAGCAATCCCTAGCAACGGCTGGGAAGGTTTGAATTTTGAAAGTGTCAATCCCTAGCAACAACTGGGAAGGTTTGAATTTTGAAAGTGTGCAAAAGGCACAGGGGTACTTGCAAGAGGCAGGTGTAAAAATGACTGATAATCCTCGTACCAAAGGTAGAGGGAACTTTGCAGTAGGTATGAAAACCTCATTATATCCCTCAGGCAGAACGACGGGGATGAAGTTTTCAGAATATGGCTACCACTCGGGACTTGCCAAACCTACGTCAGATGTTTTAGAACAAGCGATAAGAGAATAAGTCAATAGTCCAATCTCTCATTTTTGCTTAACATGCAAAGTTTAATAAAGGTAAACTCTCTCGTGCAAAAGGCAACAAAGAGACTTGCAAAAGGCAAGAGGGAACTTACAAAAGGTAAGTGTATGGAAATGCTTCCTATGCAAAAGGAAATGGGATTTCCCAAGAAAAAGGCAAAGGGAAACTTGCAAAAGGAAAGTGAATAAATATGGTGATTATCATGAAAAAGGTAGAGGAAACTTCGCAGCAGGTACAAAAACCTCATTATATCCCTCAGGCACAACGGCGGGGATGAAGTTTTCGAAATATGGCTACCACTCGGGACTTGCCAAACCTACATCAGGTATTTTAAGACATGCAAAGTTTTGATAAAGGTAAACTCTCTCGTGCAAAAGGCAGCAAGGAGACTTGCAAAAGGAAAAATGGGATTTTCCCATGCAAAGAGCATAGGGGACTTGCGAAAGGCAAGGTACTAACAAAGGGACAACAATATTTGCAAAAGGAAATAAAAAGGAGATACTTTGGGGAATCCTTATGGGGTTGTTCATGGGGATCCTTGCGCTTTCGAGAAAGGCTTGAATCCAACTTACGCTAAACATGCATGCCCCCATTATGAAGAGTATACTATGATGAAATATTATGTATGAAAAATGCCGATGTATGCAGAATGCTGATGTATGCTCGGGTTGCTAGAGGTAAGCAAATGTGTTGTCTATGGACTGTGCCAAGCACGGTTGGGCTTAGTGAAACTTCCCGTTTCGACGGTAAAATTATGTATGAAGCGATGCATGTAGTGCATGTGCGAGTGCAACTAGGCATATGGACTTTTCTAGGGATTTATTTTTGTTTCCAATGAGAGATTGTTGGCGAATATCATCATCAAAGGGTTGATGGAAAATGGTTTGGAACATCTTCATCAAAGGGTTGATGGAAATAAGGTCATATATGGATTAATGGAAAAAAAGGGTTTGGAACATCTCATCAGAGGATGGATGGAAAGAAGTGTCATATATGGATTGTTCCAAATATGGTTGAGCTTTATGGTTAATGGTAGAGATTTATTTTGGGAGGTGCCAATAATGAATGGGCTTTTGTAATTTGGTTTGGATGGTATCAAGTCGGATCTGATGGTGATTGGATTTTTGGGTTTACCAAGTAGGCTTGGGTTTTGGAAGGTATCAAGCGAGGCTTGGCTTCATTATTCTTGTTGGGGAAAGGCTTCATGTTATGCATGATGCATGATATGTATGAGTGAAGCAACAGGGTTGGTGCGTAATGATTGATGCAATTGTTTTGGATAGTTCAATAAATGTCCTTGAGGTGGGTTAAGAATGGTTGAAACTGGGAAATATTTTTGCTTGGCTTCAAGGCTCATTGTTGACAAGTTATGGGATGATGTGTTTAGCATGACTTCCCGACATTTGCTTTGAACCTGGTTGACGTAGTGAGCTTGGTCTGGATCTTCTGGTGCCCCATGGTTGATCTGAGCTAGAAAATTGAAGATATAAGGAAAAGCCTACTCTCCATGGCCAGTCTTGCCCCAGTCTGTTAGATATCTACATGGATTGCCTCAGTCACAAGTTATGAAGAAAACCTTGGATAGAGTGATCTTGATCTGTTCTGCCCCAGTTTCTTGGGTTTGCCTACCCCTATTTATCTATCTCTTGGAGTTTTTGACTTTCTCATTCTTTTGAGGTGGTCTTCCTTAGTACGAACCTTCAAGGGATTTTGCCCCTGACTGGTTGATCTTTGAGGGAATGCCCCTGGCCAATTGCCTTTGGAGAGATATGCCTAATCTCGATGTGGTTGTCCCAGATTGACCGAATCTTGAAGTGGCTTGCTCAACGGAGTTCTTAGATGCCTTTCCGCCTGGTGAGATCAATCTAAGAGGGTGGCCTTTACTCATCGGATTCCTCAGGAAATTCGCCTATTTTGGATGACCAAAACTTCTCAAGTCATGTTCATTGTGAAAACACTCTTGATGTCAATGCTCATTCACAAGTAAAACTATTTATGCTAATGTTATATTTATGGTAGTTTTAGAAATCCAAGTCTGTCCACTGAAAAGATGACATATAGTGAATGGATCACTAGTTACAAAAGTCATACTGATACTTAGCAAAACAAATAGGAGTCAGTTTCGACACAAGCTCTAATGCAATATGCTTTCAAAATAGACCTTGCTTCAATTCGTTCTTTTGAGGGTTGTAACGTGGGTTGGTTCACGGTTTGAGAAACAAAGGATTTATGGCTCAAAATTTTATTTAGCCTGCCCATTCTCCTTGATACCCTTCATTCCTACGTTCAACTAGTTTGACACAGACGTTCGTGTCTTAGAAAGATGGGAGTGGTAGTAAAAGAACCCACAAGATTTCGGGAGTGACAGTCACTTGCCTTCCTGCTTTTGTTTATAGTCGCACAACTACGTTCTTGCTGAGTTTTTTTTACTTCCCTAATTTTGCATGGATTGATTTTTTTGCTTACAGTCCATCGGGATACCCTAATTTTTGCCTAAGCCACTTGTTTTCAAGTTTTGACTTAGCGGGCTTTCTTCTTCTTCTTTTTTGAGTTTTTTTGTGTGGAACAAATCGTGTGACATTTGTTCATTTGGTTTGAAAGGATTTGTGACTATCTCACTTGTTTTGTTAGTGAGGGACAACCATTGGGATAGTGATTTCAACCTCTCATGAGAGAAATGATGTGGTCCTTTAGACAAGACACTCCCTAGGATTGGTTGATCCTCAAATGGGACACTTCCTACTTTTTTCCTCTTATGAATTGAACACGTGGTCAAATTAGCTGAAGACTACCCTGCCCCGGGTTTAAGATGTGAGGGTTTCTCTGCTTGGAAGAAAACTCCTACTTATAGGCTCAAAGGGGTTGACTAGGGATTATCATCCTTATACGTCCAATGTTTAAGGGATTTGAAGCAATGCCTTACATCATTAGCAAGGTTTTTATTAAAAGCATACATGCAGTGAGCTGGTGTACGTTATTTCCATCATTCTCCCTCTAAGTTTCATTTTTTAACAAAAGTAAAATAAGAGTGAACACGATTGGATTGACTTAAAACATGCATGTTCATTTCATTGTTGCAAAAACAAGTTCTTAAGAGTGAATATTGCAATGACAATCAAGAAAGTTACACATGAAAACAAATGAATGATAACATAATTGCTGGCGTGATTAGCCTTGTTTCAACTGTAGATCAGTGTCATCATGCTTGCAGGAACTTATGTATGATAGTCCCCAAGGAGGCTCTTATTCAACTCCTTGTTCCTCATCCATTGGCACTGGTTATGGCATTGCAGAAGTGCCTACATGTGGCAACATGAGGTTGCTTAGTATATCCATACCGTTTGGTGTGAACGCGATATCCTTTGAATCAATCAGTTCCTGAACCTTGTATTTGAAGCCCTTACAACTCTCGATCGAGTGTCCGGGTGCTCCTGAGTGGAACTCACACCTAGCATTCATGTCGTAGTTCAAGGGAAGTGGTGTTGGAGGAAGTCCTAGTACCCTTAACTGCACCAACGATCTGTTGAGAAAAAGAGCTAGAATTCAATCGTATGACATAGGAACTGGGTCGAACTGTTTCTCTGGCCTCTTTGATTTTTCTGGCCTCGTTGAGCATAAGATTTTTTCCTTTGGTTTGAGCACCAATTCCGATTCCGCATTTGGTTCCTCGAAATTAGTTGAGGAATGAGTAATGATTGTTGATTAATAAACCTCAAAAGTTCGGGTTGGGGACAGTATCCCTGAGGCAACTCATGACGTGAGGTGGAGCCGGACAAAGGCACATGAGAAACCATTTCCATCATGGCGGTGGGTATGTGCTTGCCTTCCTTTTTCAACAGTGTTTACAAGATTTCCATAAACAAGCTCATCTGAGTCATCAATTGGCTGATCTCTTCCTTCAATGCAGCTTGACCTTGTTAGAGTTCTTCCACAGTGGCTTGAGACATGCTTCTAGTTATGAGCGTACATCGGGAAATTAACTAGCGGGGTAGAAACAAAAGGTGGTATCATGTTTTGCTTATGAGATGCAAATAATGATTGAATGATTGATTTGTTTATGAATGAATGATTGATTTATTATTTCCACAGGTTTTTAGGCATGGGTTCATGGTTTTGGACCATCGTGACGAAACATGAAGTTAATAATGATTGCTTAGTAAACCAAGGTTCTCGCTTTGTGTATTGTAGTGCTCTTGGAAAATTGGGTGTAAGACACTGCCCTTAGAGTCATGGACTCCCTTGACTGTTGTAACACCCCAAAATTTGCCCTCCTCATTCATGCATTCATTTTTTAGGTCATTTAACATGTCATATTGCATTTCATCATGTCAATCGGAATCGGATCCAAGAAGCTTGAACATCATCCAAGACACTTTGCGGGTCCTATCCGGGTGATCAGTCAACACAAGGGAAAGACTTGAGTTACTCCCAACGGGTTCAAATGGAGTCTATTCACCATTCAAAATGCTAATCTTGAAGGAGCAAAAATCTGTTCCTGAGCTGTCATGCTCGATAGGCGAGCAGAGTGGTTCGCTTAGCGAAAGCCCACGCGTTTTTAGGAAATAACAGAAAGTCATGGGCTTGAGTTGCCCTCTTTTGAGCCCACAAAGCCACGAAATCAGGTTATAAATACCAGGGTTTCAGTAGAACAAAGGGGGAGACAGGAAAAAGAGGCAAAGACAGAAACCTACGAACTAATCTGCAGCAACCTCCAGGCAGCTCTGAGAAGTTCACTCTGACTCACACACTTTTTCACCTCCATCTCACGCAAACCCTAACATTGCTTTGCAAACCCAGCTGTGCCATTTGATTTTAATCGAGCTCTCCAATCAGGTTCGCCCTTATTCCCATTACTCTATGCTTTCAATTTGAATCCTCTGAATGTATGAAGTATCGTTAGGTTTTGCCCACGGGTTTAGATGTGCATGAATGTGTAGGACAATACCTTGAATGTTTTAATCGCTTAGGGATAACATAGGGTTTGGAGTCCCTAAAATCGTACTGTTATCAATGGGAAATCCAGAACCCGCAGGCGTTCGCTAGCACCATCGCTAGGCGAGCCTGCAGCGAAGCTTCGCTAAGCCCTCGCTAGGCGAAGCAGTGGCGATCGCGACAGCAGTTGCTTTTTATGTTTGCTCTAATCTGTTTTGTGTTTGGCATGGAATTGTTTTCTCCTGATTCCATCCTGTTACTCTAACCTGTTTGTTGAGTTTTTGTGAGGGCTCACATACTCTTGCAGGGATAGCTTGCTTGATGTTCCACTTTATTTGTGGGATACCATCCGGAGGTTTATTCCGATTGCCTGTACTGACTCGCTTTCTTTGATGGTGCTAGCTTGAGAGATCTCCAGGTTTCTTGTGTCGTTAGTTGCTATTACTTCGTAATTTTATCCGTGCGGTAGATCTCTTGATCCCTTTATTTTTTTCCTGCTTTTTACCGTTTTCTTAGCTGGAAGACCTCAATAGGAGGCAATGTTTTCTTTTGTTTGTTTACTTTTGTGCCCAAAGACCTCCAAGAAGAGGCACCAGTGCTAAAGACCTCCATGAATAGGCGATTGACGGATAAAAGGGATTAGTAGTCAATCCCCCGTTATTCAGTGCGTCATTCTTTAAGATCACACTACGTGTCGATGCTTCAGAACAAAAGCCCAAGATCTTTTGTCCGGTCGGTCAGTGGGGAGGGTTCCATCTTTCTGAACCCCCACGCCTTGTCATGAGCTCACCCTGTCCAGGGTTAAGAGCTATGAGATCTTATTCTCATTACCCTTTTTATCTACTCACCCTGACGTTCAGTGTCAGTGGTTAAGAGCCCGTTTGATTACCTTTCCATGGCTTGTTTGTCGAGGTTGATATGACCCCTCTTGACTAAAGCCCTACCACTGTGTGTTTGAGCCCCTTTGCTGGCGTGTTTACTTTATGCATGTTTTTTTTGTGTGGTGTGATCGTCTCCCTATAGGATTTCTAGGCTTCGTATAGTCTCCCATTTGCATGTCATTTAAGGTAGCGCGGTTCCTTTGTCCAGGACTGCCTTTTTGCATGAGCATCCCTAAAACACCAACAACTCATTGATTTTTCTTCTCCTAAGAACACGTTTACTCCTTCTACTACAGGAGAGTAAGTTTCCAAAGGTCGAGCATCCGGTAGATTGCGTAGTAACGTCGTTCGCCCAAAACACAACCCTTAACCCGTAGTTAGCCGAACTACGTTTTGCTCTGATTCTCATTCAAGATGAGATACGTAGGCATAAGACGCGATGTCTTAGCGAGCACACATCCCCCTAACCCATAGGTAGCCGAGCTACGAAGACTCTGATTCTCATATCCAGATGAGATACGTATGCAGTGGATGCGATATCCGTGCGAGTCGTTTTCTTTTGACCCCCTTTTAGTAAATAGTACATTAGATAAACCCACACCCTTTAGACGAGAACAACAAGAGTGGATCCCGTAGAGTACTACAGATGAGTAGGGGTGCTAGTACATTCCCTTCGCATAACCGACTCCCGAACCCAAGATTTGGTTGCGAGGCCTTGTCTTTTCCTTTCCT
Organism: Lathyrus oleraceus; assembly: GCF_024323335.1. NCBI lineage: Eukaryota > Viridiplantae > Streptophyta > Magnoliopsida > Fabales > Fabaceae > Lathyrus > Lathyrus oleraceus. The sequence continues at coordinate 341,216,516 of NC_066585.1, forward strand.
TTTTCCAGGTTTACTTCGAGCGTTTCCTTTCCCCCCCCCCCTTTGGGATAAATAACGCACGGTGGCAACTCTTCTGTTATTTCTTTCTCACCGGTTGTTTTTTCGCATCTCCTTTTTCAGGTTGCAATAGCTGGCGACTCCACTGAGGACGGGGTTTCCCTAAGCGAGTCCCTCCTAGCTTTTGTAGGTTGTTTGTTTATTGGGTGTTTATTCTTTTGTATAGTTGTTTATTTTTCAGCACTTGTGTACATATCATTGCCGTGTCTGCTGGCTCTATGGTTTATTTGTTTGTTGGGGTGGGATGTTCTATGAGAGATAAGCCCATTACCCAGGCTTGAGCGTACACACAGGTTGTAGAATGGATAATCATGAGGCTTGCATGGCGTGTTGCTACGTTAAGTCGTTCATGAAGACCCACACCCAGACGAGGTTTCTTTTGGATATATTCCGTCCTACGGGTGTTCCGTAATGGCATGATGTTCCTTTAGAAATCGTCGACTCTGGTGACCATTTCCCGAGAACTCAGTCGAGGCCTCTCCTCCGAGACGTGATTATGTTAGCTCTGGTGGGCGCATTCTCGCTGATCAATCCGAGGACCCCGAGACTGGGAACTTGCTATTAGGATATCCTGTTGAGGGGAGTCAATGGAGGTCTTTTATCCCGTAATAATGCCAAACCTTCAGTGGTAAACGTATTATTCGCGACTGAAGGGCTGGAGTTGATGAACTTCTGTTCTTAGAACCTACCAGTGAGGTGCGAGCTAAATTCATTAAACCTTAACCTCCAACTAACCCGGTTTTCTGGAGCAGAGTTCTGATCTTGTATTACATTCTTCAGTGGGTTTCTCTCCAGGAAGTGCAATCTGACGGATGTTCGAGCGGATCCAGCAATCCTGATTGACATGCCTTTGCATTGCATAACATCATCTGCATATTTGCATCCAACATCTCATGCTTATTCATTTGCGGGTCTTCCCTTTCTCGGTTTGGTTGGGCTGATCTGTGCTTATTATGGAGGCTCCCAGGAAGAGTAATGTGACCTATCATTTCTTCGATACCAAGATCGGCCCATCGCGTCAGATAAAAGCTTTGATTACTCCTGACCATGTGGTTTTACCGGAATTGAGAAAGGGGGTGCCTTAAAATTGAATAAGCAGTGCATCGCATACCATGCATATTAACCCTTGTTTGTTTTGCAGGTGTCACCGCAGTGTCTAATACATGTTCCCTGTTTCAGGCATTATTGGTCCCAAGCGAGTTCACAGGTACCCGACAAAGGAAAATCATCTGCAACTAGCGATGGACCAGGTACAGAAAGAGCTGGCCGATATGCATGAAATGATGGATCAATTCATGACATTGATGACTGGTATGGCAGAAGGCCGGGAAAAGCTGAGGGAATTGGTTGAGCAACCGAGGCCCGATCCAGAGGTGGAGATACCAAATGCTGAGGGAAACCCTGGTAACCCTGGGAACGCTGATGTGAACACTGGTAACGCGGGTAACGCAAATGCTGATGGAAACCCGGGTAATGTTGGTAGCACGGGGAATGTTGGAAATGGTATTGGCAGAAGGTACAATGTGAATCAAGGAATTCGGATTAACGGGCGCCCCGTTACTGAAGATTATCAGTATGATCAATTCTCTTTGCACGACGAAGCCCATGAGACCACTCGCCGTATGGATGAGCTTGCTGAGAAGCTCAAATCTTTGGAGTCTCAAAATTCCTTAGGTTTTGATGTCACAAATCTTGGTCTGGTTCAGGGAGTAAGGATTCCTCACTAGTTCAAACCCCCTACTTTTGAGAAATACAACGGGGCTTCTTGCCCACGCACTCATCTCCAATCTTATTTGGGGAGGTTGGGAGCTCACACGGAAGACCAAAAGTTGTGGATGTACTATTTTGAAGACAGTCTAACTGGAGCTTCTCGTGAATGGTATTCTCATTTGTCTCGTACTACCATCAAGAGCTGGAAAGACTTGGCAGAGGCCTTTGTCAAGCAATATCAATACAACTTGAACATGGCTCCAAATCGGACCTTGTTGCAAGGAATGCCTCAGACTGCCAAGGAAACCTTTAGAGAATATGCTCAGCGCTGCGTCCGTCCAACCCCCTATGTCTGAAAGGGAGATGGCGGACATGTTCATGAACACTCTTCAAGGCAATTATATTGAGAGATTGGCTGCTTGCCCGTCAATCAGCTTTGCAGAGATAGTAATTGCTGGAGAAAGAATCGAGAGTCTGTTGAAGATGGGCCGAATTCAAGATAATAGTGCTTCCAAGAAACCGTGAAATTCTAGTTAACAGACTTCCGATGTCACAGGGGTTGTTATGACATCCAATTCTGCGCAGACAAGAATTATGCAGAACTTAAAATGTAAGTGCAGTAAATAACACAAGTAATTGTTTACCCAGTTCGGTCCAACATGACCTACGTCTGGGGGCTACCAAGCCAGGGAGGAAATCCACTATTAGTAGTATTAATTCAGACCTTAAACCAACTGTTTAACCCTATCACTTAATACCTACCCAATGCAATTTCAATCTTACACTAAGATCAGAGTTCCTACTCACTCCCCCTCAATCACCTCAGTGATTACTACCTTTAATCAATATTAAAGACAATTATGAAGTCACACTTCAAACAACTCTTGATTGTGCTTAACAGCTTTAATCAAGATACACAACACTCATGCTTAAAAGCTTAGAGTGACACAACACTTACAACTCAATGAACACCCTATACCAATGCAATCATCTCAATGATAATAGCTTGGCTTACAATATATGTCTAGTACAAGACACACAAAAATACAACAGTGAAGTATATTGGACAAATAAAATCTTCACGCCTAAAAACCCCAGTTCTTAATGAAGGATTGCCATCCTTTTATATTGCAGCACTTGGGCCTTGTACTTGTATTCTCCTGAATTTAAGGTCACGCGAGTTCCCCTAAATTCCACATCTAGGTTACTAACAAATTGGCTATTTGTTAGGTTCATTAAATGTAGCTTGGTTGTTGGTTTCCTGGATTTTCTCTTAGTTGTTGAATCCCTGAAGAATAGCCTGAGAAAAATGTTGAAACAAAAAAACTAAACAACCTACAATATAGCATACGCTGTCAGGAATGAATGTCACAACATTCAGTTTGACATTCAAATCACGGACCATATGCTAGGTCTGTTTTTCCTGAAAACAGACAGTACAAATTTGCTGAACTGTACAGGACCAATTTGTCCATACCTCAGTATCAGCGTACATTAATAAATGTCAAGACATCCAATTTGACATTTACACAATTAGCCTTATGTCAGATCTGTTATCCTCCTGAAGAACAGACTGAGATACATACTGAAGTGTAGCAGAAAACCACTCTGCCTATTGTTCAGTATATGCTGTCAATGATGAATGTCATAACATCCAGTTTGACATTCAGACAGTAGGCCTTATGCTAGGTCTGGTATTTCCTTGATAACCAGACTGAAAATAAATACTGAGTTCTAACAGAGCACCAACTGTTCTATTCCTCAGTATCTGCTGACAGGGATGAATGTCATAACATCCTGTTTGACATTCAATAAATCCTGTATTAGCTAAACCTTCAGTATACTACTCAAGTATGTCATGACATCAGCCAAGACATCAGAGTACAGCTAGATATTCTAACATACAATGCAGTCAAACAAACATCTCCACAACATGTCATGACATCAGTCAAGACATTAGAATCCAACTAGTGTTTTACCATACAATGCAGCCAATTAAACATCTACAAACTCCCCCTTTGGAATTTTTTTGGCTAAAACACTTTGGTCTCACAACAGAGTCCATAGCAGCGGAAAACATACATCTAGCAGGAAATTAACCTAGCTAATACACTCAGAGTTGCAGCACACTCACACACATGGAAGTTAAATAAAAACTTCACATATCAGCACACATACAGAAGTTAAATAAATACTTCTAATTGCAGCACACACATACATACTCACACTCATTAGAAGTGGAACAACTGCTGCAGCACAACCTCTGGATTAGAGGATCTTGAATATCTGTTTAGCAATAAGCAAAACAATCTGTTGTCTTGGGGTATCACCTGTTACTCCCCCTTTTTGTCAAAAATGTTGCCAAAGCAACACTTTAAATTACAGATCCACATAAACAGAGTTACACATAAATGACAGAATTACAGACTTGGTTTTACTTCACAGTTTCAACCAAGTCAACACCCACTTGATCTTGCTTCACAACTTTGATCAAGTAGTCACACACTCTTGCTTTACAGTAGGTACCACCATATCAGATGCCATGACTTTGTGTCTGACATCCAGAACCACTCCTGCATGAACATTGTCCTTGAACTCCTGCAGGTGCATAGGCTTCCTCAAGTTAGGATATCTCCTTAACCTCTTGTTACCACACTTGTTGCAAGTGACATAGCTATGATCTGTTGACCAATCGGAGCACACTTCCAATTGTTTAATAGGAAGAGATATTAAACAATACATCCCAAACATCATTGGTTGCTATAAGTTCTCAGAGAGACATATTCCCAGTTTGCCCCTTAAGTTTTCAAACTGAGTAGCATCCATAGCCTTTGTAAATATGTCAGCCAGTTGGAGTTCAGTGGCTACATGTTCCAAGGTAATCACTTTGTCTTCCACCAGATCTCTGATGAAGGGATGTCTAATGTCAATATGTTTAGTCCTGCTATGTTGGATGGGATTCTTGGAAATATTGATGGCACTGAGATTATCACGGAACAATGTCATGACATTTTGAGAGACATTGTACTCAATGAGCATCTGTTTCATCCAAACCAGTTGGGAACAACTGCTTCCAGCTGCTATGTATTCAGCCTCTGCAGTGGACAGAGATACACAATTCTGCTTCTTGCTGAACCATGATATGAGATTGTTTCCCAAGAAGAAACATCCTCCTGATGTGCTTTTTCTGTCATCAGCACTCCCAGCCCAGTCAGCATCACAGTACCCAGATAGGGCAGGCTCAGAACCATGTGAGTACAGCATCCCATAATCACAAGTCCCATTGATGTACTTGAGAATCCTCTTGACTTGATTCAAGTGGCTTACTTTGGGCTCTGCTTGGTATCTAGCACACACTCCAACTGCATAGGAAATGTCAGGTCTACTTGCAGTTAGGTATAGAAGACTATCTATCATGCTTCTATACAAACATTGATCAACACTGGGCCCTCCATCATCTTTGGTTAACTTTAGATGAGTAGGTGCAGGAGTTCTCTTGTGCCTAGCATTATCCATACCAAACTTCTTAACTATGTTTTTGGCATACTTGCTTTGGGAGAGAAACATATAATCCTCCATTTGGTTGACTTGCATTCCAAGAAAATAAGTCAGTTCCCCAACCAGACTCATTTCAAACTCAGATTGCATTTGGTTAACAAAATGTTTTACCATTTGCTCTGACATTCCACCAAAAACTATATCATCCACATAGATTTGAGCAATCATGATTTTGCCATCTTCATCCTTCACAAACAAGGTCTTATCTATCCCACCTTTTCTGTATCCATTTGAGGTCAAAAATTCAGTCAACCTTTCATACCAAGCTTTAGGTGCTTGCTTCAACCCATACAAGGCTTTCCTCAACTTGTACACATGTTTAGGTTGGTTAGGATCACAGAATCCTTTCGGTTGTTCCACATAGACTTCTTCATTTAAGTAGCCGTTTAAGAATGCACTCTTCACATCCATTTGGAACAATTTGAACTTCAGAATGCATGCTACACCTAACAACAATCTGATGGACTCAAGCCTAGCAACGGGTGCAAACGTCTCATCAAAATCAACCCCTTCAACTTGAGTATATCCTTGAGCTACTAGTCTTGCTTTATTCCTAGTAATTTCTCCTTTCTCATCAGACTTGTTTTTGTAGATCCACTTGGTACCAATGATGTTAGTCCCTTCAGGTCGTGGAACTAGCTCCCATACTTCATTCCTTTTAAACTGCTCCAGTTCATCTTGCATGGCATTGATCTAATATTCATCAGTCAGGGCTTCTTTCACATTTTTTGGTTCAACCTTGGATACAAAACAGGATATTGAGCTAATTTCCCTTGATCGGGTAGTCACACCACTATTGGGATCTCCTATGATAAGATCCTTAGGGTGGTCTTTCTGAATTCTGATAGATGGCATTTTGGTGGGTGCATCTACCTCACATTCAGTAGGAGTCTCTTGTACTTCTTCAGACTTGACTGGTATGTCTGTTGTAGTATCAAGGAATATTCCAACATCCTCTATGACATTGATTCCTTCCTCTTTATCATCCACAATAACATTTATGGATTCCATCAGGACATTGGTCCTGTAGTTGAACACTCTGTACGCTCTGCTGTTAGTTGAGTATCCTAGGAATATACCCTCATCACTTTTGGGATCCATTTTCCTTCTCTGTTCACGATCTGTGAGAATGTAGCATTTACTTCCAAAGATATGAAAGTAATTCACAGTGGGTTTTCTGCCTTTCCATATTTCATACAGAGTGGAGGAGGTTCCTTTTCTCAAGGTGACTCTATTGTGAACATAGCAGGCGGTATTCATAGCTTCAGCCCAAAAGTGCATAAGGAGCTTCTTTGCATGAATCATAGCTCTGGCAGATTCTTGAATAGTTCTATTTTTCCTTTCAACTATCCCATTCTGCTGAGGAGTTATAGGAGAGGAGAACTCATGACTTATTCCTTCAGACGAGCAGAACTCATCAAACTTGGAAGTTTTGAACTCCGTACCATGATCACTCCTAATTCGGACAACACAACTGTCCTTTTCCCTTTGAAGTCTGATGCACAGGTCTTTGAAGACATCAAATGTATCTGACTTCTCTCTGATGAAGCTTATCCACGTGTATCTGGAGTGGTCATCAACCACCACATATGCATATCTCTTTCCACCCAGACTTTCAACCTGCATAGGTCCCATTAAGTCCATGTGCAACAGTTCCAGAACTCTGGAAGTTGTAGGATGTCCCAGCTTCGGATGTGACATCTTGGTTTGCTTGCCCACCTGACATTCTCCACAGACTCTTCCTTCATCAATAAGCAGCTTTGGGATTCCTCTAACTGCTTCCTTGGATATGATCTTTTTCATTCCCCTTAAGTGTAGATGACCAAGGCGTCTATGCCACAGCTTCACCTCCTGTTCTTCCTTGGCTGAGGAGCACATTGTGGAAAAGTTTGAGAGCTTAGGTTCCCACAGATAACAGTTATCTTTGGATCTGGATCCTCTCATAACTTCTTGATTATCTCCATTTGTCACAACACATAGCTCCTTAGTGAACTGAACATGGTATCCTTGATCACACAGCTGGCTTATGTTGATGAGGTTGGCCGCCAGTCCTTTTACTAACAGTACATTATTCAGTTCTGGGACTCCAGAGCAGTCCAGCTTACCCACACCTTTTATTTTTCCTTTAGCACCATCACCAAAGTTCACATAACTGGTGGTGTGCGGTTGTATATCCACCAATATATTCTCCACACCAGTCATATGTCTTGAGCAGCCACTGTCAAAGTACCAGTCTTCTCTGGTAGATGCCCTTAGAGCTGTGTGAGCTAACCTAGCATACCATTGTCGCTTCTTGATGGGGACATAGTGCCTATATGTCTTATGCTTAGGTCTGACATGAGGGGCTTGGTTAGGGTAACCATGAAGCCTGTAGTAGAAGGCTTTTATATGGCAAAGCCTGCCACAGTGGTGACATCTCCATTTTTGGAATTTCCTCTTCTGATGATTATTCATCCTGGTTCCCTGATGTTGAGACATTGGGTGTGACCTCCGCTTGAATTTCTGAACTTTAGCCTTTGGGCGTTTGAGTTCAGCTGAGGACTTTTTCACAAAACCTAAACCAGATATGGTTCCAGACTTCTGTCCCACCTTTAGGATCTCTTCCAAGGTGTCAGTTCCTTTATTCAACATTCTGATGGATTTAGTCATTTGATCCAGCTTGGAGGTTAGCAAGGTTATCTCACCATTTAGACCCTCTATGACTGTCAGATGCTTCTGTCTCTCATCTTCCAGCTCCTTGATGAGCTTCTTCTGCTTTTCTCCTTGTACACGCAGTTCTGCACTGGTGACACATAGCTTCTTATAAGTTGCAGCAAGTTCATCAAAGGTCAGTTCATCTGCACTTGAGTCATCATCAGTGGCACAAACACTCGTTAGTGCAGTGACATGTTTAGCAGATTCTCCTTCAGATTCACTTTCAGAATCTCCCTCAGACCATGTGACAGCTAGCCCCTTCTTTTGCATCTTGAGGTAAGTAGGGCATTCAGCTCTAATGTGTCCATAGCCTTCACATCCATGACAATGGATTCCCTTGCCTTGGTTGAGCTTTTCTTCAGAAGTTGATCTTTTCCTGATGTCAGACGAGATGTTCTTGACATTTGGTCTACCTCTTTGATCAATCTTCTTCACGAACTTGTTGAACTGTCTCCCAAGCATGGCTATGGCTTCTGATATGCTTTCATCACCTCCAGTGTATCCTGCTTCTGACTCCTCTTCAGTATTTGATACAAAAGCTACACTTTTGTTCTTCTTTTCAACATTCTCACACATGCCCATTTCAAAGGTTTAGAGAGAACTAATGAGCTCATCCACCTTCATGATGCAGATATCTTGAGCCTATTCTATTGCAGTGACCTTCATGGCAAATCTCTTAGGTAATGACCTGAGAATCTTTCTTACAAGTTTCTCTTCAGCCATTTTCTCACCTAAGCCACCAGAGGTGTTTGCAATCTCAAGAATATTCATGTGAAAGTCATGAATAGTCTCATCCTCTTTCATCCTCAGATTTTCAAACTTGGTGGTCAGCATCTGAAGTTTGGACATCTTCACCTTGGAGGTACCTTCATGAGTTATCTTGAGGGTATCCCAAACTTCCTTAGCCAGCTCACAGTGGTGCACCATCCTGAAGATGTTCTTATTGATTCCATTGAACAATGCATTCAAGGCCTTAGAGTTTCCAAGGGCTAATGCCTCTTAATCCTTGTCCCACTCTTCTTCAGGAATTTGCACACTGACTCCATCTTCACTTGTCTTCGTTGGATGTTCCCATCCTTTGTTGACAGCTCTCCAGACTTTGCTATCTAGAGACCTTAAGAAGGCTATCATACGAGGCTTCCAGTCATCATAGTTAGAGCCATCCAACATGGGTGGTCTATTTGAGTGTCCTATATCCTTGTCCATGGTACTAGAAAGTAACTTCCCTAGATCTCACCCAGAAATTAACAGGCAGGGTGCCTGCTCTGATACCAATTGAAATTCTAGTTAACAGACTTCCGATGTCACAGGGGTTGTTATGACATCCAATTCTGCGCAGACAAGAATTATGCAGAACTTAAAATGTAAGTGCAGTAAATAACACAAGTAATTGTTTACCCAGTTCGGTCCAACATGACCTACGTCTGGGGGCTCCCAAGCCAGGGAGGAAATCCACTATTAGTAGTATTAATTCAGACCTTAAACCAACTGTTTTACCCTATCACTTAATACCTACCCAATACAATTTCAATCTTATACTAAGATCAGAGTTCCTACTCACTCCCCCTCAATCACCTCAGTGATTACTACCTTTAATCAATATTAAAGACAATTATGAAGTCACACTTCAAACAACTCTTGATTGTGCTTAACAACTTTAATCAAGATACACAACACTCACGCTTAAAAGCTTAGAGTGACACAACACTTACAACTCAATGAACACCCTATACCAATGCAATCATCTCAGTGATAATAGCTTGGCTTACAAGATACGTCTAATACAAGACACACAAAAATACAACAGTGAAGTATATTGGACAAATAAAATCTTCACGCCTAAAAACCCCAATTCTGAATGAAGGATTGCCATCCTTTTATATTGCAGCACTTGGGCCTTGTACTTGTATTCTCCTGAATTTAAGGTCACGCGAGTTCCCCTAAATTCCACATCTAGGTTACTAACAAATAGGCTATTTGTTAGGTTCATTAAATGTAGCTTGGTTGTTGGTTTCCTGGATTTTCTCTTAGCTGTTGAATCCCTGAAGAATAGCCTGAGAAAAATGCTGAAATAGAAAAACTAAACAACCTACAATATAGCATACGCTGTCAGGAATGAATGTCACAACATTCAGTTTGACATTAAAATCACGGACCATATGCTAGGTCTGTTTTTCCTAAAAACAGATAGTACAAATTTGTTGAACTGTACAGGACCAATTTGTCCATACCTCAGTATCAGCGTACATTAATAAATGTCAAGACATCCAATTTGACATTTACACAATTAGCCTTATGTCAGATCTGTTATCCTCCTGAAGAACAGACTGAGATACATACTGAAGTGTAGCAGAAAACCACTCTGCCTATTGTTCAGTATATGCTGTCAATGATGAATGTCATAACATCCAGTTTGACATTCAGACAATAGGCCTTATGCCAGGTCTGGTATTTCCTTGATAACCAGACTAAAAATAAATACTGAGTTCTAACAGAGCACCAACTGTTCTATTCCTCAGTATCTGCTGACAGGGATTAATGTCATAACATCCTGTTTGACATTCAATAACTCCTGTATTAGCTAAACCTGCAGTATACTACTCAACTATGTCATGACATCAGCCAAGACATCAGAGTACAACTAGATATTCTAACATACAATGCAGTCAAACAAACATCTCCACATCATGTCATGACATCAGTCAAGACATTAGAATCCAGCTAGTGTTTTACCATACAATGCAGCCAATTAAACATCTACAACCCGTTTTCTGGTAACGGTCAGCGAAGAAGAGAAGGCGAGACAAGCGTTGTGTATGCCGGCAGAGGCAGGGGCAGAGGACGCTCTAGTTATTATCAATATCAAGTGGCCGGAGTCACTATTCCAACACCTGCTCCTCAACAGCAACAACAGCCGCAGTATCATCCGCAACAGCAACCCAAGTACAACAATCAACAACAAGGAGGTAATCCGGGTCAGCAGAGACACTATCAACAACCTCTAAGACAGACAGACCGGGTCATTGAGCCAATCCTAATGCCTTATTCTGTATTACTCCCCAGGCTGATTGACTTGAATCTGGTTACGTTAAGAACTCTGGCCTCGCCAATCGATCCCAATAATTTGCCTAGGGGTTATGATGTCAACGCCAGATGTGCTTTTCACTCCAATGCACCTGGCCATACTACAGATAATTGCAAGGCTCTCCAGCTAAAGGTACAAGATTTGAGAGATGCCCAGGCTATCAATTTTTCCCCGGTGCCTAATGTTATCCAAAACCCAATGCCAGCCCACGGCGGGCAGAGGATTAATGCTGTTGATAGTGGGGAAACTTTGAATTTGGTTTCTGATGTGACTAAAGTGAAGACTTCGCTATCGGTGGTCAAAGATCGACTCTTGAAAGGACATATTTTCCCGGGCTATGGGGAATAGTGCAAAAATTGTCAAGCTGCCGAGAACGGATGTGACAGTTTGAAGAGGGGTATTCAGCAACTGATGGATGAAGGTTGTCTTCAGTTCGATCAGACCCGTCCAGTGAAGAATGATGTGTCGACAGTGACGATTTATTTCACTCCTGAAGAAATATATGTTCTCGAGAGACCCGATCCGACAATAATATATTTCCTGGAAAGTACAGAACCAACAACGATGGACATCGAAATTCCAGCACCAGTTACAATTTACTCTGACAGCCCTCAACCGACTTTGGTTAGTCCGGTCACCATCACGATAACAGGACCTGTTCCGTATGAGAAAGACAGTGATATCCCGTGGCACTATGGGGCTGATATCTACTTCCAGGGGCGGAAAGTTAACGATAAAGACAATGATATTGGTAGCTCCACTGTAGACAATGTTGGAGGGGTTGGTGGCTTCACTCGCAGTGGACGCCTATTTGCACCATCAACATTGCGCATAAATACTGAAGCTGAGGCAGCTGCCAAGGCTAAAGGAAAACAGGTAGCCACCGAAGAGGTTACTGCTGAGGAAGCTCCTCCTAAGACCGCATTCGAGAAGGAAGTGGATGAGTTTATGAGGATTATCAAGAAAAGTGACTACAAGGTAGTCGACCAGCTAAATCAGACACCCTCGAAGATCTCCATTCTCTCATTATTGATGTGCTCTGAGGCGCACAGAGCAGCCTTGTTGAAAGTACTGAATATGGCCTATGTTCCATCAGAGATAACCGTTAACCAGTTGGAGTCGGTAGTTTCAAATGTAAACGCTAGCCATGGGCTAGGTTTCACCGACTATGACCTGACATCTGAGGGCAGGAATCACAACAAAGCTTTGCATATCACAATGGAATGCAAAAGGGCAGTTCTTTCCCATGTTTTGGTTGATACAGGCTCTTCTCTGAATGTTCTTCCAAAGAAATCCTTAATGAAGTTGGATTGCAATGGCATCATCCTGAGGCCAAGCAATTTAGTTATTAGGGCTTTTGATGGCTCTAAGAGATCTGTCTTTGGCGAAGTTGAATTGCCAGTTAAGATTGGACCGCAGGAGTTCAAGAGCATCTTTTATGTGATGGATATCCAACCTGCCTATAGCTGTCTGCTAGGTCGGCCCTGGATTCATGTTGCCGGTGCTGTTACTTCTACTCTCCACCAGAAGCTCAAATATGAACTAGAAGGTCAGGTCGTCACCGTCTGTGGTGAAGAGGATATTTTTGTTAGCCACCTGTCTACATTTAAGTATGTGGAGATGGATGGCGAGATGCATGAGATGCTGTGTCAGGGCTTTGAAGCCATAAACATCAGTGAGGTCGCGCCCGAAGCTGTCTTTTCACCTGAGTCCGAGAAGGTCGGGACTTCTATCTCTTCATACAAGCAAGCTGTTGAAGTGGTTAAAACTGGTAATGCCCAAGGCTGGGGCAAATTTGTGGAGTCAGTCATCAAAGAAGACAAGTTTGGATTGGGGTTTACTCTGGGGTCTCAGAAGAATGAAGCCGATACTTTCTCCAGCGGGGGTTTGGTTTATCCCCACATCGTCAATGCTGCAGATGAAGACGAGGCTGACAGCGACTGTGACTTAGATAGCTGGATTCGCCCGTGTGTCCCGGGAGAAAAGCTCAACAATTGGTCGTCTGAAAAAGTCATCCGGGTTACTCTACTGAAAGAGTAATTTTTATTGTTTTCCTTTTCTTACATGCATAATAAATTCTTACACTTTGCCCAAGGTGTAATGACTCATCTGTAGGGCAATCCATTTAGTCGCATTTCGCAATTATTTTCATCATCAATAAAGGATAGCTTTTGCAAACAATTTTGTGTTCTCTTTCTTTCAATTATTATTTTGCTTTTAGAAATGACAATGTTTCTTTTTCGTTTTTCTTTCCAAAAATATCGTAAAGCATGATCCTCCATCAAGCAGAGATGATCACCCGGATCTCACTGCTAACGACACTGCTATGGCCAAGTATGACTTCGACAATCCTATCTATCAAGCCGAAGAAGGGGTTGAGGAAGATTGTGAATTTCCTGAAGAGTTAGCCAGGTTGTTGAAACAGGAGGACCGAGCTATTACACCTTATCAGGAGGTGATTGAGACCGTCAACATTGGTACCGAAGACGACAAGAAAGAGATCAAGATCGGGGCCAGTCTGCAGGCCGAGGTGAAAGAACAGTTGATCAATATGCTTCGTGAGTACGTCGACATCTTTGCTTGGTCCTATCAAGATATGCCAGGTTTGGATACCGACATCGTTGTGCACAGGTTACCGTTGAATGAAGATATGTCGCCAGTGAAGCAAAAGTTACGCCGAAATCATCCTGGAAAGGTCAATGGGTTGTGTGCTCGGTAAGCATGACGAGTCAGGTAGAAAAGAGCATGCAATATACTACCTTAGCAAAAAGTTTACCGACTGTGAACAAAGATATTCACTGCTCGAGAAAACTTGCTGCGCTTTGGCATGGGCTGCTCGCCGACTAAGACAGTATATGTTGACTCACACGACTCTATTGATATCAAAGATGGATCCAGTCAAGTATATTTTTGAAAAGCCAGCGCTTACCGAAAGGGTTGCTAGGTGGCAAATGATACTGACAGAGTATGACATCCAATACACTTCATAAAAAGCCATCAAAGGAAGTGTCTTGTCATACTATCTTGCAGAGCAACCGATTGATGATTACCAACCTATGAGGTCCGACTTTCCTGATGAGGACATCATGTTTCTCAAATCGGAAGATTGCGAGGAACCACTAACGGAGGAGGGGCCTGACCCTGAATCCAAATGGATTATGATGTTTGATAGGGCGGTCAACGTCAATGGTCGCGGATTTGCTGCAGTGTTGATCACGCCGAGGGAGTTCATATGCCATTTTGTGCCAGAATAACTTTTCCCTACACCAACAATGAAGCCGAATACGAAGCTTGTATCCTAGGACTTGAGGAAGCCATCAACCTACGGATTAAAACCCTGGTTGTTAAGCTGGACAAAGCAGAATGGGTCCGTTCCCGATACAATCAGCTAAGAGACTGGTAGCTATATGCCATGGCCAACTATATCAGAGACGGATGAAGAGAGCTTTTGATCAGAAAGTGCGCCCTCGGGTGTATCAAGTTGGTGAATTGGTACTCAAAATAATTCTTCCTCCCAACACAGATCACAGGGGAAAATGGACACCGATTTATGAGGGTCCATACGTGGTGAAAAGGGTTTTCTCTGGCGGAGCTTTGATGCTAACAACCATGGATGGCGAAGACTTCCCATCCCCTGTCAACTCAGCCGCAGTTAAAAAATACTTCGCTCAATTGACCCGCTGGACAAAAGAAAAAGAGTCCAGGCAAAAAAGGGCATCCCGATGAACAAAAAAAAACAGAATAAAGAGGTTCGGGCAAAAATTAGGGATATAAAAATAAAAAAAATGTACACCCGGTGAGTCGAAAACCCGAAAGGGCGGCTTAGGCAAAAATGGGTATCCCGATGGCTTGAAAACCCAAAAGGGCGGTCCATGCAAAAGAGGGAATAAGCGAATGACTGTGATCTGAGTTCATCCGTGTTATATCACCGTTTCATTCAATCCGGCAATCTTCAAAGGTTAAAGATCGACTAATCATCCACTTCAGAAAGCAAGATGAGCAGAGCGTCTTGAGGTCATACGAGCCATAGAAGAGTCGAAACTCAGTTGGACCCGTATCCACATTGCCATTAGGATAGTTTTTCTTTTGTTCAATTTATAGCGATCGCCTCTTTTCAGGGATCAGCTTCCTGATGTACTCGCCTATTCCTGGCACAAATTTTTCAACCAATAAAAGTCGAATAATTCAGTTAAAAAGCCTCTTTATTTTTCATTTATCAGTTTGTTTGCAAAAGATGTCTGAATCTTTGATGAAACATATTGCATCTGAACATAATGGTGGCTTTTGCAGATGATTTGCACAGGAAAACATTTAAAATTCCTTTGAATGTGCTTAACCCCGAACGGTGAATTCAAACCGAGTAATTCCGCCGGGACATACGTATGTGTTTGCAGGTCACAGGAACCGGATGCCAAGTCATGAATCCTCATCCCCAAGCGGTTGACAAAGTCTCTCCTCAGCAGAGCATGTCCCCCATTAGAGTTGCACCTTGTATCCCCAGCAACAGCGGAGTAGTTACATACCTAACAGACAAGAGGGTGGTGTCCCTAGTGTTCATCCCATTCCCCAACAGATTATTTTTGATCCTCAGCCCGAGGACGATTAGCAAGTTCATATCTTCAGCAAAGTCGATTCCTACGACATTTCCCCAGGAAGTGATTTCCCTGCAGATTCTCCTCACAGAGCCTCGCCAAACAAAGTTCCCATGGTTGATACTCTCCCAGCAAGGTCAACTTTTCAAAAAGGGAGAGCCGATTTATTTTCGGTGGCTCCCCGGTCCCGGCAGACGGATCATTCCCCACAGAGCATTCAAGGATTGATGCAGCGATTCGTTCCCTACCAGAATTTGCTTCCCCAAGCAGATTCCTTTTCGCACCATGCATAACATTTGCATTTGCATGCATATCAAGCATACACGTAAGCTGATAAACAGGTTCTTCAAAGCAGATTGAAGAATTGCTTTACAATCAAAGTCATGAGATTCAGCCAGAGAATCAAGTGTGTGTGATCCAACATGAGGTTCAGTTCGAAGATTCAGCCTGAGAATCGTTTTCCAAAGAGCCAGCCTGAGGTTCAACTTGAAGATTCTGCCAGAGAGTCGCCCACGAGCGTTATTTCCCCAGCAAGCCAGCCAGAGGGATAGATTGATAATTCAACTGAAAATCAACCTACAAGAGGATCCAGCCCGCGGATTGCAATTTAAAAACAAAGTCTAATTGAGGGGTCGTTACAACATGTTCTAGCCGGAAGAATATGTACGAAGCCCAAAAAGTGGAATATTCTCGAAGCTGCATATCTAACATGAAGATTGGGTGTAGATTTCGAAAGAGGGTCAACCAGCGCATGCCTCAGATGCGAGATCCTGATGATGGGAATTTATCATCAAATCAATCCAGATCTAGCCAGAAGATCAAAGTCAGGTCTAGCCCGAAGACCGGAAATAGATTCAGCCAGAGAATCAAAGAGAATAGATTCAGCCAGAGAATCGAAACAAAGAAGATCTAGCCAGAAGATCGAAGTAGATCTAGCCAGAAGATCAAAATCGTATCCAGCCTGAGGATCAAAATCGTATCCAGCCCGAGGATTAGAATTAATGTCCAACCAGAGGACTAAATTGAGTATAGATTTAACCAGAGGATTGAAACTCCAGATTAAATCAGAAGACTGGTTCAGATTCAGCCAGAGGATCGGAAGAGAAATAAACAGCGCGGTGTATTTTAGCATTTTTGTGGTGTTCTCAGAGCGCAAATTTTAGGTCTATCTTTGGTATTCAATCATAGCCCACCCTGTTTGTCTGATAAGTTGTTCGCTTTCATCCTGCTCGGGTTAACTGATGATTGAATAGGGGCAGCTGTAACACCCCAAAATTTGCCCTCCTCATTCATGCATTCATTTTTTAGGTCATTTAACATGTCATATTGCATTTCATCATGTCAATCGGAATCGGATCCAAGAAGCTTGAACATCATCCAAGACACTTTGCGGGTCCTATCCGGGTGATCAGTCAACACAAGGGAAAGACTTGGGTTACTCCCAACGGGTTCAAATGGGGTCTATTCACCATTCAAAATGCTAATCTTAAAGGAGGAAAAATTTGTTCCTGAGCTGTCATGCTCGCTAGGCGAGCAGAGTGGTTCGCTTAGCGAAAGGAACTGTCATGCTCGCTAGGCGAAGCCCACGTGTTTTTAGGAAATAACAGAAAGTCATGGGCTTGAGTTGCCCTCTTTTTAGCCCACAAAACCACAAAATCAGGTTATAAATACCAGAGTTTCAGTAGAACAAAGGGGGAGACAGGAAAAAGAGGCAGAGACAGAAACCTACGAACTAATCTGCAGCAACCTCCAGGCAGCTCTGAGAAGTTCACTCTGACTCACACACTTTTTCACCTCCATCTCACGCAAACCCTAACATTGCTTTGCAAACCCAGCCGTGCCATTTGATTTTAATCGAGCTCTCCAATCAGGTTCGCCCTTATTCCTATTACTCTATGCTTTCAATTTGAATCCTCTGAATGTATGAAGTATCGTTAGGTTTTGCCCACGGGTTTAGATGTGCATGAATGTGTAGGACAATACCTTGAATGTTTTAATCGCTTAGGGATACCATAGGGTCTGGAGTCCCTAAAATCGTACTGTTATCAATGGGAAATCTAGAACCCGCAGGCGTTTGCTAGCACCATCGCTAGGCGAGCCTGCAGCGAAGTTTCGCTAAGCCCTCGCTAGGCGAAGTAGCGGCGATCGCGACAGCAGTTGCTTTTTATGTTTGCTCTAATCTGTTTTGTGTTTGGCATGGCATTATTTTCTCCTAATTCCATCCTGTTACTCTAACCTGTTTGTTGAGTTTTTGTGAGGGCTCACATACTCTTGCAGGGATAGCTTGCTTGATGTTCCACTTTATTTGTGGGATACCATCTGGAGGTTTATTCCGATTGCCTGTACTGACTCGCTTTCTTTGATGGTGCTAGCTTGAGAGATCTCCAGGTTTCTTGTGTCGTTAGTTGCTATTACTTCGGATTTTTATCCGTGCGGTAGATCTCTTGATCCCTTTATTTTTTTCCCGCTTTTTACCGCTTTCTTAGTTGGAAGACCTCGATAGGAGGCAATGTTTTCTTTTGTTTGTTTACTTTTGTGCCCAAAGACCTCCAAGAAGAGGCACCAGTGCTAAAGACCTCCATGAAGAGGCGATTGACGGATAAAAGGGATTAGTAGTCAATCCCCCGTTATTCAGTGCGTCGTTCTTTAAGATCACACTACATGTCGATGCTTCAGAACAAAAGCCCAAGATCTTTTGTCCGGTCGGTCAGTAGGGAGGATTCCATCTTTCTGAACCCCCACGCCTTGTCATGAGCTCACCCTGTCCAGGGTTAAGAGCTATGAGATCTTATCCTCATTACCCTTTTGATCTGCTCACCCTGACGTTCAGTGTCAGTGGTTAAGAGCCCGTTTGATTACCTTTCCATGGCTTGTTTGTCGAGGTTGATATGACCCCTCTTGACTAAAGCTCTACCACTGTGTGTTTGAGCCCCTTTGCTGGCGTGTTTACTTTATGCATGTTTGTTTTGTGTGGTGTGATCGTGTCCCCATAGGATTGCTAGGCTTCGTATAGTCTCCCGTTTGCATGTCATTTAAGGTAGCGCGGTTCCTTCGTCCAGGACTGCCTTTTTGCATGAGCATCCCTAAAACACCAACAACTCATTGATTTTTCTTCTCCTAAGAACACGTTTACTCCTTCTACTACTGGCGAGTAAGTCTCCAAAGGTCGAGCATCCGGTAGATTGCGTAGTAACATCGTTCGCCCAAAACACAACCCTTAACCCGTAGTTAGCCGAACTACGTTTTGCTCTGATTCTCATTCCAGATGAGATACGTAGGCATAAGACACGATGTCTTAACGAGCACACATCCCCCTAACCCATAGGTAGCCGAGCTACGAAGACTCTGATTCTCATATCCAGATGAGATACGTATGCAGTGGATGCGATATCCGTGCGAGTCGTTTTCTTTTGACCCCTCTTTTAGTAAATAGTACATTAGATAAACCCACATTCTTTAGACGAGAACAACAAGAGTGGATCCCATATAGCACTACGGATGCGTAGGGGTGCTAGTACCTTCCCTTCGCATAACCGACTCCCGAACCCAAGATTTGGTTGCGAGGCCTTGTCTTTTCCTTTCCTTTTTCCAGGTTTACTTCGAGCGTTTCCTTTCCCCCCCTTTGGGATAAATAACGCACGGTGGCGACTCTTCTATCATTTCTTTCTCGTCGGTTGTTTTTTCGCATCTCCTTTTTCAGGTTGCGACAACTGTCAGCCGCTTATGTCAATTTACATGCCAGGCGACTGCTCCATCAAAGTCATCTACTCTAAGTGAGATCTTCGCATCGACCCTTACGAGGAAGGCACCTCGATGGCCTATACTACGTGACCATCGGTCTAGGCGAGCCATAATTTAAAGGTTCTAAAAGGGATCTTAGGGTCATTGACTCTAGCAAAAGAAAAGATGCTCACACCGAACGCACGACGGTTATCAATCCCCTTAAGAGAATCTACCACTAAGTGAGGTTCTCGTACGACCCTAACGAGGATGCCACCTCGCAAATCAATACTACTCAACCTCTCCTATCTCAAGCAAAACTCTCAGACTCAGATGGAGAGTCTTTCACACAAGGTTTTTCTTTGCAATCATTATTGCTTCCAAAATTCTTCGTCATAGAGCCAAAGTTTCGGACCAACAGTCAAACAAAGAAAATATGTACATGTTAGCAACAAAAGCAATATACATAGACAAAAATAAATAATAGATAAATCTCCACGTGCGTAAAAGAGGAACAACCCAAACTAGGCTAGACTTGTTTAGGGAAAAACTGTAGTCCCCAGCAGAGTCGTCAGCTGTCGCTACCTGGATTTCACGATAACAAAACCGGGACTAAAGAGATGCCAAAGAGAAGCAAAATCAGAAGAGTTTCCATTGAATTTTATTTGTGTGCCTCTATTAGAGAGGCGAGGGGAAATAGTCGATAAAACCCTAAAAAAAAAGACGCGCACGGGAAGCGCTAAAAGAGAATAAGGAATCGATTTCGCAACTGAGATTTGGGTTTGGAAGTCGGTTACGCAGGGGGAAGGTATTAGCACCCCTTAAGTCCATGGTACTCCATAGGAACCATTTGGGTTGTTTTACATATATGAGGATTTATCTATCATTGTTTTATTTTCAAAAGAATGTGTGTGAAAGAGGGGGTGTTTTATTATTATAGTGCTCGCCAAGGATTGGGGCCTTGTGCCTACGTATAACTCATTCGGGGATGAGGAATCAGAGCTCCGTAATTCAGAGTAGAAAATGTTTGTATGTTGGTTGATTTTACCTTTGAGAAAAGGATTTTCGGGATGATGCCCTAAGGCACAAAACTGAGTTTGATGGGTTGTATTGTTTTTACCTTGAATAAGGGTTTTATCAAAGAATGTTTGTGATTATTGTACTAAAATCTATGGGTGAAGGTGATTATTTTAGACAACAAGCCAATCGTCTTGCATCCAAAATAATCAGAGTAAGGGTAGGAATGCTCCATTCTTACTCATTCTCCACCACTTAAGGCTCGTGACGCACAATAACAAATCGTAATTATTAAGTGTCTTGAATTTGACTATGAAAATGCCACTTGACATTGAATCAAGGGTTTGGCTTATGCAACATGAATGCAAAGTAACCAACAAGAAATTAGAGTGTCTCATTGTAAGGTAGCCCAAGAGAAAGCCTTTTGTGTGCAAAAGTGACCTAAGCTAAACAAAGGATAATGGTCTTACAAACATGTCCCTCTAAGGTGGTGCCATGATGCCATTCTTACAACATGAATGTAAGTTAAAGATGAAATCCAACATTTACAAAGTATCACAAAGAGTAAAGGAAGGCCTCCAAGAAAAGGTCCTAAGATGAGATCCTCTAAGTCCAAGTTTATTAAGACTGGAGTGGATATTTTTGGTCTTATCATTTTATCATGTTTTTGTTGTTTTTAATGTTTGATGACAATCAAATAAATAACAAGTAAATAAACATGCATGATGAGTTTGTACAATTATGATGGTAATGAGTACTTGAATGTAAATTGCAAGGTAATGACATAAAAGTAAATTACAAGATAAAGAATAACAATATCACAATAATAATGCTTAGTGGATATAAATGACATTTGAATAAATAACAAGTTAGTAGTACCAAAATCACAATAATAAAGGTTAATGATAAACAAAGTTAGTGAAGTATAATTAGTGGTTAGTAATATGTACAAAATGAACATCTTCAAGACTATTTTTCATAGGTCAAAAAGACTCAAAATATGACACATTAAGGGATAGCTTATCATTGATGCAAAGTATTGAAGATGATTAAAGAATCAACTAACAATAGATTTGTAACAAAGAAAGTTATACAATCCTAAATCCATCTATCAATATGTCACTCAAATAATTATGATTTGTTTTCTTTCCTTTATTTTTTACTTCTTTTATTTAGCAAGGTAGTAAAAGAGTAAATAACTTAGCATAATGTAAATGATATGGTTAGATAACAATAAACATAAACATAAAGTACTTGAAATAAACTAAACAATAAAATAAATTGCGAGGAAATAAAGTGCAATAATGTAAATGTTAGGAGTTAGTAGATAGTGGTTAGTGGTTAGTAGAATAACAATAAGCAAATAGAATAACAAGTTAATGTAAAGAAAATGGTTTGATCTATGCATCAAATGACCCAAATATGGTTGAAATAGAGGCAACCTATCAATGCCTCAAAGTATCATGAAGGATCTATTGATCAATCATTAGTAGGTTTGAAACATTGAAGGTTTTATCAACTCTAAACAACCATGGACATGATCTAATAGATCTCATCAACCAAACAAATGTGAAAACAAGTCAGTAATGAATAGCAAATGAAACAAAATACAAAGTTTGATTAAAAATGGTGGATAAAAGTAGTAAGAGCAAAAAATCCTAAAAAAGAGTGTAAACTCAACAAAACCCACATGACTCAAATCCCTCTCAAAATACAACCCAAGAGTAAAACCCAATTTCCAAACACACAAAAAACCAAAAAAGTCAAGGAGTTTGAGTCCAAAATATTACCAAGATTGTGGTGTCAAAACTAGGTTGTTGTTGTGTTTGGGTTTGAGAGTGAACAAATAGCTTGGAAGAGGGTGGCTATGGTTGTTGTTGTAGGAAAATGGAAGAGAAGGAAGTTGTATGTTTATATGGTGGTGGTGAATAATTATGTAAGTGAAGGTTACAAGTTTTCTACTGTTTTTGTTGTGTGGAGATGGTGGATTTTTACATGGTGGTTGGGTGGTTCAAAGAAGAAAAGAGGGTTTGGGTGAGTTAGGGTTTAGGTTGAAAAGAGGGAGATTGAATGTGATTTTGGCATAGGTTTAGTGGATTTCAAGTTTGAAAAATGAGGGGGGATAATGCTCTATTTATAGAGGAAGCAAAGGGGTTGAAGTGGGTGAAAGAAAATCACTTTGTGGTGAAAAAACAGAGTTACTGTTGTTGTCTGCGCAGGTGTAATCGATTACCATGATAGGGGTAATCGATTACACCAGCCAAAATGGCCTAGAAACCTGATTTTTGCTAGGTAATCGATTACCATGATTAGGGTAATCGATTACACAGTCAAAAATTGATTTTTCCTTGTTTTGTTGGTGTTTTCTCAGGTATGTGTAAGACCCCAATTTTGTCCCTAAGATCCCTCATGGCATCATATCATAACATTGCATAGCCTTAAGGATCATTGAGCATCTAGCTTCCTTCCCCGTGGGTGGGATCTTTCCTGTGAGTGGTTCTTGATCACCAAGCATTGCTTGCATTTGTGTATCATTTCTTTTCTTTTAATCACTAACCAAAAATGTACAAAAATATGTCATTAACCTTTGTTACTTGCAGCTTAAGCAGTCAACAGGTCAAGGCACAGTCAAGTGAATCCTTTGTGCAAGATATGAGGTTTCCTTTGAGATATAGATCATGTGGTCATTATATTGAGCTTATATGAGCTAGAGGTTCCATTTTGGAGCAAATTCCCCAAGTGGTTGAAGCTCAAATTCATCAGGCATTGCCAAGGTCATCTGAGGACCAATTCAGTCAAATGTACAGTCAACTGAAGGCTTTGAGTGTGAGAATTGAATTTCTTCATCCCATTCATGTTCAAACAAGGCCTATTCATCATGTCAAACATCTACATTGAAGATTTTGAGGTCAAATCAAAATTTTCCCAAAATGGAAAGTGACCTATAATTTCAAGTTTCCAAAAATAGCAAGTTTTTGGACCAAATTCAACTCAACTTTCCAATATCAAAGAAGCTTCAAATGAATTTTTGTCCAACATGAAAGTTGAAGATCTTTCTCTCCCATTTCCAAAACATCCAAGATCATGAGCATCTGATGAATGGTTGAAGAGATATGGTCAAATGATTGCCAAGTGTGCATGGAACTTCAACAAGCCATAACTTTTGATCTAAAGCTCCAAAATGAGTGCCTCTTTTTGCATATTGCTCCTTATGATTCATATTTTCCAAATCCATCATTACATTGCATGAAATTTTATCATATGATCATTTGGCCATGCATAAGTATTTTGGAGGGAAATTTGCAAATTCAAAATTGGTGCATCATATGAACAAAATACCATTGTCATTGTGTTCATGAGATGATTTTGAGTGAGTTTACACCCCCACATGCTACTGTTCACGTGTAGATTTGCATGGCACCTCACATTTTCCAATTTTTGCCATACACCTCATTTTCACTAATCATAATTAACTCATGCTTAATTCTGATTTGGATGTGATTAAGAGACCATATATAAACCAAATCATAACAGAATTCTGGGTTTTTGAACATTCTAGATCCAAAATTTCTCTTCCCTCCAAATTTTTCTCTCCATTGAAACTTGAAATTTTTCCACATAGCACTGGGATTTTATTGCATATTCTTGTTCTCTGATCATCATTGAGTGCAGATCAAGCTCTTGATTGAAGAATTCAAGCCAGAATCGAGCACATCAAGCTCAAGAACATGAAGATGGAAACTGCCATTTGAGCTAGATCTAGGTCGTGCCAAGCCTCAATTATTGCATCAAACTTCAAGTCATCATCTCAGGATTGGATCTGGATCAATTGAAGCCTTGAATCACTCGTTTTCTCATACTGCTCTTCAAGAGGTTAGAATTTTGAACCTCTTAATTCTTCAAATCATTGCCATGTTTAAGTAGATCTCATCATGCTAAGCATTCTGGTGGTTATAGAATTGAAATTGGTCGTGTATTGAGCAAGTTATGATGATTTGAAGTTTGAAATATCAATAATGTTTTTGTTCGACTTGCACTGATTATGATGATTTAATGTGAATTGATGCTGGATTTGGAATGTACATGTGATGAGCTTTCGTTTGATATAAATTTCGCACGATTCTGGAAATTTTTTGTGATGCGTACATTGTAGCACCACCGTCTTCACGAAGAAGACGGTGGAAACCACCGCGTGAGCCGCCGTCTGCAACATGCAGAGTTGGCGCTAGGGTTTGTCCAGCGTGTGTCCACGCGTGCGTCCTCGTGGCTATTCCATTGGACCTCGCTTCTTTGACCATTACACGCATGCCTTGACCTGATGACTGGGATGCCACCTCATTAATAAAACTACAGCGTTTTGGCTTGTCCTCCCTTCGATTCCCAGCGGTGCCAATTTTGGATTTTATTTGGTTTAAGCGCTTCATTTTCTTTGTACATGGTTCGATCCCTGCAGCACGCATATTTTCAAATTACTCCAAATCATTTCCTTTCCCTCCATATTATCATATGCTTTCTCCATTTTATTTCAAATTTTTTCTCTAACTTCAAAAAATCATAATAAATTGAAAATTAATCCAAATCACTTCCAATTTTTTTCTACATGTTCATATGGATGTCTACTATTTTGTGGTTATGATTTCATGATTTTATCATCTTTGGAATTTTAAATGTGATTGATTATTTGAACATATATGCAAATGTGACATGCTTCATTCATTCAATTGTGAAATGCTCATACATTGGCCAATTGATTTGAAATTTGGTATGCTGATTCCCAACATGTTGCATGATTTTTGAAGCTTGGTTGTGTATTTTTCTCATTTTTCATCTCTGTTTTAGACACATGATTGTAGGGTGTGACAATGTGTGTCACACAATTTGATGTCATACTTGTTCATTTTCATTGACATATCAATTGAGCTCTACTGATTCTAATTTTTGGCATGGTGATTGTGTTTGACATGTTGTGTGCATATAAAAATTTCCATGATTGTTTGATTCATTTCTGTTTTAATATGGAATTTTCATTCTTGGTGTCCAATTGTGTGCTTTGTATTTGCCTTTGCCATATCTTGCTCATGTGATGACTTTGCTTGATGCTTTTGACTTGGTCCTTTTTAGGAAATGTTCTTACTTGATTAAATGAGCTTCATGTTGAATATTGGTCGCTGTTTTCACTTTTTGCTTTGCCTTTGACCCTAGGCTTTGCCCTAGAGGTTTGTACTCACAATTTGAGCTTTGCCTTTCAGGTTCAAGCAATTAGTCCTAATGGATGATGTGATCTCCTTGCTTGAGATACAATTTGCTTTGTTTAACTAATGTTGATTGTGTTGTAGGTCTTTTGGTGGTGGACTCACTTGAATGAGTGCCTTTTATGACTTGCATGTTGTGTATATTGGAAACCACTGGTGTTTGTTTGTTGGTTGTTTGTCTGAATGTGAATATTGACTTGTTTGATTTTCTTACAGGTACTTTAGTAGCTTTAACTCATTACTTGAGTTGCTTTGCTTTGCTTGTGGTTGGTTTACCACTTAGGTAACCTCTCTAACTCCATGTAGTCTGGAAGCCCTGTCGTTTCTGTTTGACAGGCATTTGGCTGAAGTCCTCCTTAAGAGGCAACGTCTGTGTTTGTTTACTTTTGTGCCATGTACTTCAAGTCCTCCTAAGTGAAGAGGCAATTGGCAGATAGAAGGGATGTGCAATCCATCCTCTGCTATTCAGTTGAGTCTTTCATCTTGCTCGCACTAAGTGCTGACGCATTTTGGATAAATACCCAAAATCTTGTATATAGAGTCAGTCATTGTGGAATAAAGTTCCTCATTCTGGACTCCCACACCTTCTTTGATTCAAGCTCACCCAGGCCAGGGTTAAGAGCTATGAGGTCTAACCCTCATCTCCCATTTCATCTGCTCGCCCTGACGGTCAATGTCAGTGGTTAAGAGCCTGAACACCCATAACAGTATTGACTTGTTTGTCAAGGTTGATATGACCCCTTGACTAAAGCCCAACCTTGTATGAGCCTCTTGGTTGTGTATAGAGTGTGATAATTGATTGCTTGTTTGCTTATTTGTGCATCATTCATATGTTTGCTTTGCATTTGTTATTTGCTTTGTTTGAGGAGTCAGGTGTAAGACCATTGATTGGCTATCTGTTTCCTGTTCCTTTTGGGGAGCTGGATGTAAGACCATTGATTGGTACTCCAATTCCTATATTGTTTTGTTTTGTGGAGCTGGATATAAGACCATTGATTGGCACTCCATTTCCTATATTGTTTTGTTTTGAGGAGTCAGATGTAAGACCATTGATTGGCTATCTGTTTCTTGTGTTTGTTTCTTTGTGGAGTTGTACGTAAGACCATCGATTGGCACTCCGTTTCCCATTTGTTTTTCGGAGTTGGACGTAAGACCATTTATTGGCAATCCATTTCCAGTTTTTTGTTGCTCCTCTGAGCTTGCTTATTTGCTATTGCTTGGTATTGCCTAATTCCAAAGGAACTTCCTTGGATCATTTCTATGATCTTGAGAAAGCAACTCCTACTTGTGACCTTAACCCTCACCCTTTTGTGCTTAACCTTGATCCATGTTTTTCATCTTTAACCCAAACCAGAAAACTTTTGTGCAAACATTTTCACTTGTTTTCAAAACTATAAACCTAGGCCTTAAGCCTTTGATTCTCAAACTTCATTTTCCTAATACTCATTTGTAATTGAACTTAACTCATACTTTGACCATCTTTGTGAATACTTCTAATTGATTAATTTCACTCACTCAACTGCTTTTGTGGCCTTGTCCACTCCTTAATCAAGTTTTCATGCATTAGCCATAGATCTGAATTATCTTAGTGGTTGATGTAAATCTCACCGCATCCTTAGTGATTGAATTGTAAGACTTCCATGCTTATTATAGGGTTAACCCCTCACTAGCGTGTTGAAGTTGTTCTCACGTGGTGGATTGTTGGTTCAGGTTGAGTTTTCTCCCTTTGATAATGAAAGACCTTAAGGCTTTTGTTTAAAATCAATCCACTCACTTTTTGGAAATCTTTTAGCCGAACTACGGCGTTTTGATCCTTATCTTTCATGAAAAGGTACGTAGGCAATGGGTTCATCCATTCAAACACAAAAATAATAAATTTGTACATTCTTCTCTCATCCCTTCAATCAATGTTTGCACAAAATAGTATCATAAACAAATAATAATACAACAGTTGTGAAAAGAGGTTCCCTAGGAGTACCTAGGATGTTGTGGGTGCCTAACACCTTCCCACAACATAATTACCCCCTTACCCAGATCTCTGTACCTTTTATCAGTTTTCTTTGCAAAACTTCTTAGGCTTTTGTTCGCTTTCTAGCCATTCCTTTGGATAAATAGAAGTGCGGTGGTGACTCTATCTTTGTATGATTTACCTCGGATCTAATTAATATTTCCGATGGTGACGAATACACCGCTACAGTATGAACACCATGCCTTGAGCCCGTGCAATATGCCTTTGGTTATGGATGTTAATGCAACTATGGTGATGGAACGATGACTGTATGTAGGAGTAATAGGGACATGGATCATATGAAAGTTGTATGGGGGTAGGGTGAATTTTGGGGTATGACAAGTTGTAATACATCGTCTGGTCCAAAGTGGTCTAAAAGATTGCGATAAACTACTATAGCGTGTTTGGGACATCTGTTGTAGTTCATCCCCACAAATGACTACCTAAAATGAAAAGATCGAAAATATATTAGTTACAGTTAGTTATAGTATAAATCGTAAATTTGAAGATTTAAGATATTAGTTGCAACCATCAGAACAATTTCATCAGAACCGTGCATCATAATGCGAACATCTTTGTCAGTTTTAACATTGTCCCAGAAACAACTTTCTCCATTGTCGTTGAACACGATAACAAACCTTTGAATTCTTTTGATCTTTTCACCCTCTGCAATATCCCCATCTAACCAGTAAATCAAGCTCCTATTAAGATGCCCGAGCGTCTCTGTATTTCAGAGTCGGATCTTCATCGAAGACTTTACTGTCAAATAAATTAAATTGGATTTTCTCTTGTGAATATAAGAACACATATGTGCATACATTTTGAAGAAAAATGAAAGGAGATTGAAAAAAAATGGAACGAGATAGTAATAATTTGTGTAGAAAATGATGTGAGGGGATGTTGTATTTAGAGAATTTGCAAATAAAAGAGTAGCCACATGCAGTGGTGCATGCTCCTAGTGGATGCATGCACGCGCCACATGCAGTGGAGACTGGTACATGCACACACCAACCAAATGGCGCCTATGTGTAACAAATGAAAGCACGCTTCAACAAGGTTGACTACTCCTTTTGTCGTCCGCCTGAAACATGATTACTTTGGTAAATAAATTAAAAACGTGATTATTTTGATATATAATTTAAAAAATATGATTATTTAAAAAAAATCTACTCTTCTAGCTTGGTTGCGCGTAGAGGATATTCAAATTTTCATGTGATATATATATATATTAATAATGCTAATGTGAGAAGGCAGAGGATACTCAAATTTTTATATGATTTAAATGTATTAACAATGCTAATGTAAGAAGTTCAATGGTTCGTTGTGCGAAAAGGATATTCAAATTTTAGTGAGAAAAAACATATTCACAATTAGTTATTTCTTTTAACCTATGTGATTTAAATGTATTAACAATGCTAATGTAATAAGTTCAATGGTTCATGTTGAATTGTAATTCCTTGTGTCGAAGCAGGTTGCTCGACATAGCAAGGAAGTGTCGAACCACCTAGTGTATTGAGTTGTGTTAGTGTGTCGAAGTGTCGAAACATGTTGCTTCACATAGGATTTCTACTTATGCCTATTTTAGTAGTGTTAGCTATTTTGGGCTTTAGCTTGAGGTCCAAGTGAACCTAAATCTATAAATAGAGGGAGTAACCCTTATTTGTGTAATGGAGTGAATAAAGTATTCATAACATTGTATTCACAGTATTTTGCAGTTGCAAAGTGAATAAGAAGTTTTTCACAGTTTGTGGGCAGAGAGAAACTATGCAGAATTCTAATTCTTCTTCTCCTTCATCGTTCTTTACACTCTTTCTTTCTCCATTGTTCTTATTTTTTCATTGCTATTGTGTGGGCAATAACAATCATATTCATCAAGATTGATTGAAATTCTCCATAAGTTTTGGAGGATTTCCAACATCTGGTATCAAGAGCTCCGGTTTAATCGATTCGTGGGAAGAAAATCACCATGGCAACGAATCATCCAAACGAGCTTTTTCCAGAAATTCTTCTGATTCTCAAGAACAACAATTATGAGAATTGGTGTAAGTAGGTAAAGGTTGTGTTCTGTTATCAAGATCTTTGGGATCTTGTGAAGGAAAGAGTAGCAACGCTTGCAGAAGTCGCGATGGATCAAGAAAATACTGCACATAAAGAATTGAAGAAGAAAGATTATAAAGCTCTGTTTATAATCCATCAATGTGTTGATGCAGATAACTTTGAAAAGGTTAGTGATGCAGAGTCAGCGAAGGAAGCATGGGAAATTCTGGAGAAATCGTTTGGAGGCGCGGAGAAGGTGAAAGATGCGAGGTTACAAACTCACAAAAGAACGTATGAATTGCTTCAGATAGAAGACAATGAAAGCCTAACTGATTTTTTTACCACGGTTACGAAACTGGTGAATCAAATCAAGATATGTGGAGAAGTGTTGACATCAAGATCTGTTGTTGGAAAGATCTTGAGGTCATTGGCTCCAAATTTCGACCACGTGGTAGTAGCCATAGAAGATTCGAAAGATTTGTCAAAATTGACAAAGGAATAGCTTCAAGGGACACTTGAATCTCATGAACAAAGAATGGCTGAAAGAGCTGCAGGAAAGTCGAAGAGTGATATGGTTTTGCAGGCTCAATCAGCAAAATAAAGAAAAGGCAAAGGAAGCTGGAATGACAAAAAAGGCAGAGGAGGTTACAACAATTCGACTGGTCGAAATCAGCAAGAAGGAAACTGGTTGAATCAGAGAAAACCCTAGAACCAAGGTGTAGCGGTGTATTCGTCGCTATATGATTTATTGATTAAACCATAAGCAAAGTATACAAAGAAATCGAGTCGCCACCGCACTTTTATTTATCCTAAGGATTGGCTAAAAAGCGAACAAAAGCCTAAGAAGTTTTACACATAGAAAACTAATGAAAAGATCAGAGAGTCTGGGTAAGGGGTAAATTACGCAATGGGAAGGTGTTAGGCACCCATCACGTCCTAGGTACTCCTAGGGAGCCCTTTTCACACTTGTTGTATAAAAATATTTATTTGTTTATGACATATTGTGCAAACATGATTGGGATGGTGAGAAAAGAATGTACAAGTTAGTTATTTTTGTGTTTGAACGGATGAACCCGTTGCCTACGTACCTTCCATCAAAGGTAAGGATCAAAACGCCGTAGTTCGGCTAAAA
This sequence comes from Lathyrus oleraceus, assembly GCF_024323335.1. NCBI lineage: Eukaryota > Viridiplantae > Streptophyta > Magnoliopsida > Fabales > Fabaceae > Lathyrus > Lathyrus oleraceus. The sequence goes on from NC_066585.1 coordinate 341,247,378, forward strand.
GATTTCCAAAAATTAGTGAGTTCATTTTAAAACACAAGCACTAAGGCTTTTCATTACCAATGGGAGAAAACTCAACCCGAATCAACAATCCACCACGCGAGGACGGCTTCGACGTACTAGAGGGGTTAACCCTGTTTTCAGTACGGAAGTCTTACAATCGACTCACTAAGGATAAGGTAAGATTTACATCAACCGCTATGGTAATTGAAACCTATGGCTAATGTATGAAAACATATTAACAATGGACAAAGCCACAAAACAGTTGAATGTGTGAAGTTAATTGATTATGAGTATTCACAAAATATGGTCAAGGTATGATTAAGATTGATTCAAAGAAGTGTTATGAAAAGTGAAGTTTGAAAAGTCAAGGACTTATGGTCCAGGTTTCTAATTTGAAAAGACATGAAGATGTTTGCACAACAAGTCAAAGTTTTTGAAAGCAAAGTGTGAAAAGGTTTAAGACAATGAGGGTATGGATGGTGGAATGTAAAACTTCTAAGAAAGGTTCACCTCTTAAAATCATATAGAAGATGATTCAAGTGTGTCCTTAGGAATAGGCAACAAAACAAACAAGCAAGCAAATGAAAGCAAGGTGATACCGGATGCCATCAATGGACTTATACCAATCTCACAAACAAAAGCGGATACCGGATACCAATAAATGGGTTTACACCCATCTCCTAAAACAAAACAATGATACCGGATGCCATCAATGGACTTACTCCAATCTCACAAAGCAAAAGCGGATATCAGATGCCAATAAATGGACTTATTCCAATCTCCTAAGGTAAAACAAAACATGGATGTCAGATGCCAATCTGTCTGGACTTATACCAACCTCCAAAGGATGATCATGGGAGTACAAATGCCAACAACATGGTCTTACAATTGCATCCTCACATACAACAAACAAACAATGCACTAAGCAATGGACATGAGTAGCCAAGTGAGACGGTCTTACACTTCATCCCTTCCAAATCATAGGAACAATGGCCAATGAGTGGACTTACAGTTATCCTCAATGGGTGAACTCAAACAAACTACAAGGATATGAAATGATGATCATGCACTAATGAACAATTAATGATGATAAATGCACAAAGGTATGCAAGCAAACATGTACATATGAAGCAATCAATCAAACAAACAAAGTCATTTAGCACCCACTATAACCAAACAATTAGGCTCAATCAAAGGGTTAGACTTAAAAGTCAACTGGAATAAGGTAAATGGTGCTCTTAACCTTGACATTGAGAGCCAAGGTGAAGCAGATGAAAGGATATGAGGGGTGTGCCTCATCACTCTTATCCCTGGTCAGGGAGAGCATTGAATATCAGAAGGTGTGGGAGTTCAGAAAGATGGAACTCTCTCCACAAGTTAAGGACTCAATAGATCTTGGGTTTTTACTCACTATGCATCAACACATGTGGTGTGAGCAAGGTGAGTGACTCACAGAATAGTAGGAGATAGGCCACATATCTCTTCTATCTACCAATTGCCTCATATGAGGTCTTTTCCTGCTTGGGGACAAAGTTAAACAATCACAAACATCGCCTCTTAAGGAGGACTTCAGACAGGTGCCTGGCTAAGTAACAAGCCAGGTCTTCCAGACTACATGGAGACAAGAGATTCTACCTCAATGCTTAAGCAAAGCAAATCAATAGCAAGTTCTCAAAGGAACTAAAGCAACTATGGTACCTGAAATCAATCAAATATAATCAGTATTCAAGTCACAAAGTCAAAACAGACAAGATATGAACCAATATTCAACACAATCAATCACATGTGCAAAGCACAAACTCAAAGCAAATGAGTTAGCATCCTACAAAACAAACCAAGTTAGTTCATCACAATCAAATAAACCAAACTCAATCAACTTGAATTAATCTCCTTAAAGCAATTGCTTCTTTAACCTCTTAGAGATGCAACTGTTGAAATTGCGCAAATCAAGCTTCCAATTGCCAAAACAGATGACCTATGGTGTTGTGGAAGATGAATGTAAGTGATAATTCAGCTCAACAAAGCTTGAATCCATTGAAATTCTCAACTGCCATGTGAATGCACCAATGTTCTACAGCTGTGAATCTTCAAGATTTTCAACAATTCTCTTCCAACAGATCCTCAATTATACCTGCCAATGATGAATGATACAAGAACAAGCACAAAGAATGAAGAATTTTGTTGAACCGAGGGAAAAAGTTGAAGAAAAGCCTTTGAAGATTTGAGAGAATTTTGGATGAATTTGGATTTGGATCTGAAATTATGATTGTGGATCCCGATTTTCTGTTATGATTAGGACTATATAGTACCTGTTAATACACTTGGTAAACATGATTAGCAACAATTGGAATGGATTAGTGAAAATGCACATGTTATGCAATTTGGCAAAATTGCCCTTTTTCCAATTGAACCAATGGAACAGTAGAAAACCAGTTGAAGCAAATCACAAAACCTGTTTTGAAGTGATTGGAAATGGTTTGGCATGAAAATTGTGAATACTTTTCAAAATTACCTTTTTTCCCACCAAAATTTAAATGGTTCACTTGAAAAATGACCTTTTGATGTGATGCTTTTTGATGGAATGTAATGATGCATTATGATAGCTTATGTCAAATGGGATTTGCTCAAAAAAGAATCACCCAAATTGGCCAAATGGTTTGAAAGTTATGCCTCCTTGAAGTTCAACTTTTCTTGAAAATGGTTTGATTATAACTTGCCAACCATAAATGAGAAATGAGTGTTCTTGGACTTTTTGGAAAGGCAAGAGCAAGGTCTTCAACTTTCATGTTGGACAAAATTTGATTTGAAGCTTGCTTGGACATGTAAATTTGAGGAGAAGGACTTTCCATTTTTGGCAGTTGAAAATTACAGGTCCTTGCTATTTTGGGAAACTTTTTGCCTGACCTCCAATTCCTCATTGTTGATGTTTGACATGTTATATGAGGCTTGTATGGACATGAATGAGACCTCTCAAACCATTTCTCATCATCAAATTCCTGATTAAATGCACAGTTTACCACAGTTGACTTTGCTAGGGTTTTGGTTGACTGAACCATGTTCTGATGAATTCCAAGCCCCTACCACTTGAGATCTTGATTCAAAATGATGTCACAACTCATATGAATCTCTGATGAATGATCATGGTGCCCAAATTCTTCAAGAATGGCCACCATCTATTGCTCAATGACTTGCTTGATTGATTGACTGTTGATTGCTTCAGCTGCAAGTAACAAGGTTAGATGACAATATTTTTGTACTTTTGGTTAGTAAACAACTGAAAAGCAATGATATACAAATTCAAAGCATGCTTGGTGATCAAGAACCACACTCATAAGATAACCCACCCACAATAAAGAAGGCAAGGTGCACAATGATCCTTGAGGCAATGATATGATATGATATAATGCCATGAGGGATCTTAGGGCCAAAATTGGGGTCTTACACAAGGCAACCAAAGAGGTGGTGTTGCAGGTAGAGGAAGAGGTGGTGGTAAAAAGCTAGACAATAGTCATATTCAGTGTTACAATTGTCAGAAGTATGGTCACTATTCTAGTGATTGTCCAGAAAAGCAGAAGAATCAAGAAACTTATGCAAAGCTGGAGAAACATGAAGAAGAAGAGACGTTGCTGATGGTTACAACAAGAGATGAAGAGAGATTCAAGGATCAGTGGTACTTGGACTTAGGATGCTCATCACACATGTTTGGAAGAAAAGATTGGTTTGTCAACATAAAGCCCTCAATGAAGAACATGGTGAAATTTGCAAATGACAACACTCTAGCCGCTGAAGGTGTTGGTGATGTTCAGATTATGAGGAAAGATGGCAAGAGGTCAGTAATTTCAAATGTGTTGTACATACCAGGCATGAAGAGTAATTTGCTCAGCATAAGGCAGATGGTGGAAAAGAACTACAAGGTGTCGATCGAAGACAAGATGATGAGAGTTCTCCATTCAAATGGAAGGTTGATCTTGAAGGCTCTAATGTCTCAGAATAGAACCTTCAAGATTGAGCCTAATGTGATGGAGCATAAGTGCCTTGCAACAACATCCAGCAGAGATGAACGGATATGGCATTATAGACTTGGATATCTCAATTTCAAAGACATCAGAGATTTGAAGAGAAAAAATATGGTTTCAGGATTACCAGAAATTGACATTTCAAACGAAGTGTGTGAAGAATGCGTGCAGGAGAAGCAACATGAGAACAACTTTAGTAAGGATGCAGGAAGTAGGTCGAAGGCAATTCTTGAAGTCATATACTCTGATGCATGTGGCCCTCTCCAGGTGGATTCGATTGGAGGTAACAAATACTTTGTTACATTCATAGATGATTTCAGTCGAAAACTATGGCCTTCCCTGACCCAGAAGAAAAGTGAAGTGATTAAGGTATTTGCCAAGTTTACATCTATGGTCGAAAGACATAGCGGTCAAAAGATCAAGATTTTGAGAACTGATGGTGGTGGAGAATATGTGTCAAAACATTTTGATGCATTATGTGTGAAAGAAAGGATTGTGCATGAGGTGGTGCCACCATACACTCCACAATAGAATGGAGTCATAGAAAGGAAGAATAGAACCATTATGAATATCGTTAGAAGTATGTTGAAAGGTAAGCATCTACCCAAAGAATTATGGGGAGAAGCTGTGTCGACTGTAACATATATCCTGAACAGATGTCCGACGAAGAAGCTATAAGGAATCACACCAGAAGAATATTGGTCTGGTGTCAAGCCTAGCTTGACTCATCTGAGGGTGTTTGGATCTATAGCAAATAGACATGTGCCAGACCAGTTGAGAATAAAACTTGATGACAACTCGAGTCAGATGATCCTGATAGGATATCATTCGACTCGAGGATACAAGTTGTTCGATCCAGTTAATAAGCAAGTGGTGATCAGTAGGGATGTGATCATAGATGAGTTTAAGGAGTGGTATTGGACTGAGAATCTCAAGAAAGATTCAATGAGAATCTTTTGTGACGAACCAGCTAGTGAAGTCGGAAGAGAAGTTCGACAGGAAGAAGTTAGAGGTGAAGCAAGCACAAGTAAACCTCAAAGAACAAGACACATGCCTGCAAGGTTGCAAGAATGTGTGATTACATCAGATGATGTGGTCAATGAATAAGGTGAGATGATACATTATGCTTTCTATGCAGATGTCGAACCTGTCAATACAACTGAGGCATTGAAAAATTCGAAGTGGATAAAAGCAATGGACGAAGAGCTAAAGTCAATCGAAGTCAACAACATTTGTTCACTTGTAGAATTGCCCCAAGACAAGAAGGCAATCGATGTGAAGTGGGTATACAAGGTGAAGTTGAATCGCAAAGGAGAAGTGACTAGACACAAGGCAAGACTTGTGACGAAAGGATTTCTTCAGAAAGAAGGAATCGACTTCGATGAAGTTTTTGCACCTATTGCTAGGATCAAAACAATCAGGTTGGTTGTTGGTCTAACAAACATGAACAACTGGTAGATGTGTCAGATGGATGTGAAATGTGCATTCCTGAATGTACCCTTAGAAATAAGAAGTTTATGTTGCACAACTAGCTGGATTTGTGAAACAAGGCGATGAAAGAAAGATGTATAGGTTGCATAAAGCCCTGTATGGACTTAAACAAGCTCCAAAAGCTTGGAACAAGAAGACAAATGATTCTCTAAGGGAGAAGGAATCTGTGAAGTGAAAATCTGAATATGGAATATATGTAAGAAGAAGCAAGAGTGAATTGTTTATATTATGCCTCTATGTCGATGACCGGATGAATATGGAACACTGCAGAACTGAGAATCAGATTGCAAACATCATGACAAAGAGAGTGTAGGTCGAAGTGTTCAGAAGACTAAGAACTATGATGAATGTAGATTGCTTAGACACAATGAATTACGTTGTGTGTTAAGTTGTAATTTCTTGTGTCGAAGCAGGTTGTTGGACAGAGTAATGAAGTGTTGAATCACCTAGTATGTTGAGTTATGTTAGTGTGTCGAAGTGTCGAAGCATGTTGCTTCATATAGGATTTTGACTTAGGCATATTTTAGTAGTGTTGCTTATTTTGGGCTTTTATAGTTTTGGGATTTGCCTTGAGGTTCAAATTAACCTAAATATATAAATAAAAGGAGTAACCCTTATTTTTGTAATAAAGTGAATAGAGTATTCATAACATTGTATTCACAATATTTTGCAGTTGCAAAGTGAATAAAAAGTTTTCCACAGTTTGTGGACAGAGAGAAATAAAAAGTTTTCCACAGTTTGTGGACAGAGAGAAACTCTACAGAATTCTAATTCTTCTTCTCCTTTATCGTTTTTTATACTCTTTCTTTCTCTATTGTTCTTTTTTTTATTGCTATTGTGTGAGTAATAACAATCTTGTTCATCAAGATTGATTAAAATATTCCATAGATGTTGAGGTTACGTAAAGGATATTCAAATTTTAGTAAACAAAACTATATTCACAATTACGTATTTCTTTTAACCTATGTGATTTAAATGTATTAACAATGCTAATGTGAGAAGTTCAATGCCACATGACCGACAATCATCTTATTCTAACATGCATGCGAGAGGAAGAAACATAGACGAGGAATAGATGCGCAGAAGAGTATATATCATGTTTGATCGCGTGTGCACACTATTGTTGTGTTCGTGTGGCGCAGCGGTGCTGTAGATGAAAGTGTGGCGCAGCGGTGCTGTAGATGAAAGTGGCGACGGCAGCCCAAGGAGAAGGTGGTTGAAGCAACGGCAGTTGATTGGTTTTTAGAGAGAGAGATTGGTTAGAAATGATACATGTGAGATATTAAAATCCTTAGATTTTCTCATTATATGAGCATAATATACTGTGCAGCATAATTATGATACAACAGAAAAATCATTATAATAAATTATACTTTAACAAATATTCTATTATATTATTTCCGTGTTGGATAAATTCATACAAATTTTTTGCTTTTTTGCTTTAATTTAAAATAATACTCTTCGCAATTGAATAGTGAGAAATTAATTCAATTAGATTAATTGTTTGCAAATTGCAATGCCAAATATCAAACTTTTTAAAATAAAATAAAATATATACACTCGAAGCATAATATCAAACATTCACTATCCTTTGAATAAAATTGATTAAAATGGGTGAATTTGAATGTGTGTGATTATTCCTAGGGAAGGAATTAAAGTGAGTAGGTGATGACAATAATATCAAAATCAAATTCAACGAGTTTAGTTATATTTTAATTCTGTTTAATGAAATCAGAGCGGTGGAAATGAGTTGTACTATTGAATAGGGATTGCTAGTTGCTAGTAGATACTATGATTGAATGCTATGGACATTGGGATAGTACTTTCGTAGGTGTTGATGTTGCACCCTCACTATTGCCCATTTCACTATTCTTGTCCTTCAAAACCTACCAAGAACTCAAGGACCTTTCTTTCACTAAATACGAGTACAAAATAACCATAATACCAATAATTCAATAATTACTTTAGTCAAAAATATAATGCAATAATTACTCCTATCGTGGTTTGTGTGGCCAGTTTGGTTCCATTTATTTTGAGTCACTAGACATTTCCCCTATATAATAAATAGTATAAATTTTCTCAAAATTATGGATATTAAAAAAATAGTTAGATTAATAAATTGATCAAAAATACATGTTATTTTTATAGATTTTTTTTACAATTATCAATATTATAAGAGAGGCAAACAAAATTCGTTTTCCATTGATGAATTAATAAAGACTTAACTTTTAAAATAAAATTGGATTTAACTTAATTTATAATTTTAATTTAATCTATTAGTTAATAAATATTATTTCTTTAAATTTAACTCTATTAGTTAATTTAATCAATTCTATTAAATTTTAAGTCAAAATATTTAAGATGATGTAAATATCCACTATATACTATATTATTTTTTAAAGATTTAACTATTCAATCTTATTAAAAATTGTCTAAGGCCCAATTCTCTTTCACTCTCCATCAATACGTTCATAACAAATTCTATTATAGTTGGTGTAAGTTAGTTACAACAATAAAGTATAAGTTGAAACTGAATCTAAATTAATGAATGAATACTCAAAATTATGTTATTATATATATATATATATATATATATATATATATATATATATATATATATATATATATATATATATATATATATATATATATATATATATATATATATATATATATATATATATATATATATATATATATATATATATATATATATATAATTATCAATTCTAACATAGTATTATAAGTGTATTTGATCCATTGTACGTATCTTTACTTCGTATCCATGGTTACATCCTTAACTTCTTAAGCTTCCATAACACGTGATGAAATTTACATTTGATCAATTGTACGTATCTTTACTTCGTATCCATGGTTACTTCCTCAACTTCTTAAGGTTCCATAACACGTGATGAAATTTACACTACAAAATCAACCTTCAAACAAAAGATTTATGTGAAAATTGGATGAAACAAACTATCTGCAATGGAAGCAGCAGGTTGAAGGAGTTCTTTGAGGAACAAAAATGGTGAAGTATGTTGTTATGCCTCAAATTTCGGAGTGATTTTTCTTCATTGCTGACCGTGAATCAAATTCTGAAAACCCTAGCTATATCGCATGGGAAGAACAAGATACTTTACTCTGTACATGATATTTATCCATGATTTCTGTTGTTCTCCTCTCCCACTTTGTTCTGTTACGCCATTCGTGGCAGGTTTGGGAAGATATCGACTCGTATTATCACACGCAATTGAAAACGCAATCCAAGCAACTTCGTTATGAACTGCGATCACTATTAAAAGATACGCATTCTATCTCAGAGTTCTTTTTTCCGTGTTTGAATCATCGTTGACACCTTGATGTCAATTGGTGATCTTGTGCTTCTTCGTGATCAAATTGAGTTTATTCTAGAGGTCTTACCAACTGAATTTGATTCAGTAATAGTAGGAGTAAATTCAAGACCTGAGTTTGTCTCCCTTGATGAACTTGAGTCTCTTGTTCTCACTCAAGAGACACGTCTGAAAAAGTCTAAGAAGGATGTAACTGGAGTTGCATCAATTAATCTTACTCGAGGAACCAGGGTCGGTCCTGTGCAAGAGCAACAAACATTATAACACAGGGCCCGAAATTTTGGAAAGTCCAATTTTTTTCATTAATATTAATAATAAAAAAAATGTTACAGTAAAAATCCAATAAATGAAAAAAAAAAGTTATGACAAAAACACAATACAAAAAAAAAGAGATTATCAAAGGTCAAAATAATTATAGTTAAATCTATTTTTGATTAATATATAATTATATTTTTGATGTGATATTTTTAATTATTATAATTGCATTTTTTTTAAAAATTGAGTCCAATTTTTAAAATTAGAATGTGGCATCTTAATTGATTGGGTTGACCATGCAAGGAGCTATGCCACCTCAAAATCCTCTACCCTCTGAAATGAATGATCCAAATCAATTTCATTATCACATTCTTGGTTCTGGTGGCCGCAATAATCAATTTTGTGGTAGGAACACTCGTGGTGGAAAAAATTTTGTTCAGTGTCAAATTCGTTACAAGTCTGGGCCTGATGCTAGCTACTGCTACTATCTTTACACACAAGATCCCTTTGGGATATCTCAAACCTTTGGCAACTTTAGTGCAGATCAGTCCGATGTATGGACTCAACCTGGCTACAAATCATTTACTTCCATGCCTCTACAACCTTCCAGGCCTATAAGTCCCTCCCCGCATTCTCAATACACACTTCAAAGGCCTCAATATTTTTTGAGTTTCATGCTAACACTTGCTTTCTCAAATGCCATGCTACCTCTAGAGTATTATTGAGTGGCTCTCTTTGCAGTGATGATCTTTACAAATTTGACCACACACATCAAATCATCTCTCTCTCTCTCTCTCTATCTCTCTCTCTCTCTCAAGTTCTCAATGTCACCAAGTCTTCTTCAAGTCATCAACCTTCACCAACCCAAAGCTCTAATCTTCTTTTTAATACAAATTATAATAATTCTAGCTATAGTAAATTCAATTCCAGTATGTATCAACTTTGGCATCTTAAACTAGGGCGCCCTAGTCATGAAACTTTACAACACATTCTCAAATTGTGTAACATTTATATACCTAATAAAAGAGCAAATGATTTTTGTAATGCTTGTTGTATGGGTAAAGCTCATAGATTTCCATCCAATGCATCCTCAACTGCATATACTACACCCCTTGAATTTACATTTTGTGACTTATAGGGACCCTCCACTGTCACATCAATATGTGAATATACCTACTTTGCCACTTGTGTTGATGCATACACTAGATATACCTGGATATATCCTCTAAAATTAAAGTATCACACCATAAATACTTTTGTTCAATTCAAAGCTCTTGTTGAATTGCAATTTAATCTCAAGATAAAATATGTCCAAGTTGACGGTGGTGGTGAGTTTAAACCCTTTACTCACTTCCTTACCTCTCATGGAATCACTCATAGAGTCATTTGTCTTTACACTCACCATTAAAATGGCACAATAGAACGAAAACATAGGTATGTTGTTGAAACTGGTTTGACCCTCCTAGCTCAAGCTCAACTTCCTCTTCAATTTTGGGACTATGCTTTTTTTTACAACTACCTACCTTATCAACATACTTCCATCTTCATCTTTGTCTAATAATTCACCTTTCTTATTTCTACACTTCAAATTATCATACTATAAACTTCTCAAGGCCTTTGGTTGTTCATGTTTTCCACATCTAAGACCCTATAATTCCAACAAACTAACAATGCATTCTAGGGAGTGTATCTTTCTAGGTTATTCTTTAAATCATAAAGGATACAAATGTCTTGATCCCAATGGTAGAGTCTTCATTTCCAAATATGTTTTATTTAATGAAAACAAATTCCCTTTTCCTGTCCTATTTCCTAATTCTAAGTATGATCCTTTGTCTGTGTTTGACTATGTGTCACTAGGAGCTCCTTTATCAGCCCTTACACATTTCCCATCCTCTAGTGTCTATGTTCTCTATCATGCCTCTTATAGTCAATCCCCTACTAACTCAAACAATACTCCTTTAACCATTCATATTTCTAGTCAAGAGCCTACATCTTCTCATCATGAATATCACATGTCATATATTTTACTTAGTTCTCATACAAATCCCAATCTCATCACCACAACATCTCCTAATTCATCCAGCTCTTCACTGCAAAACAATAATACTTTGTCCATTGCATCCACTTCTGCATATCAATCACCAAATTCCTCAACTTCCCCTCCACCTAGACCTGAACGTTCTCATTCCATTGACCTTTCCTTAGCTTCCACTTCCACCTCATCTATATCCTATACACCTAGGCCTAACATTCACCCTGGAAAATATTCATCCCATGGTAACCAGGGCCAAATATGGCATAATTCAACCTAGATTAAATCCTACCCTGTTGTTGACTCATTTTGAACCCTTAACTCATAAACAATCATTATTAATTCCTGAGTGGTATGCTTCCATGAAATCAGAATATGATACACTCATTACTACAAATAAGACATTTCATGATAAAGATTTCACATCAACCCACCAATAACCGAGGTATATATCCTAGCAGCGCCAACATTTATTTATTTTTATTTAAAATATATACAACTTATACCCTTGGTTACTAAAACCGAGGGAATATAACTATGAGGGAGCTCGCTTCGAATCCCAGTTACTGTATTTTATGTTTTATTTTTATTTGTAATTGGTTTAGGTCATATGACGCCTTTCCCTTTTCCCTTTTTTATTTGTATTATTCTCGGTTATATTGGCCAACCGAGGGGTAATATCTTTTGCACCAACATTTTTAAATACCTTTTTTTATTTATTATTTTTTATATTATTTTTAATTAATAATTAGTCTATTACCTTCGTTTTATTTAAAAATCGTCGTGAGAGTTATTTTAAATGAATTCCCAGAATATGACGCTATATGAGGTATTTCTATTTTCTTTTATTTTTAATTGATATATTCCTTTGGTTTTTCCTAAAAATCGATGTGTTTTTTATTTTGCATGAATACTTCAAAAAACTATACTCTAACTTTCCATTTACCTATCAACAAACACTCTGACTTTATCATCATTCTCTTCACAAAAACCCTAGGTTGAGTTTCATCAAAAATCTTCCAACATCAACTTGAACATCATCTCTTTTCAACGCCAACTTTTCCAACATCATCTCTTTTCAAAAATCGTTGAAGCTTCATCATCACGTTTGACGTACGTAACTCGCCACTAAAATGTTCATAGAATTGTTCATAGAAATGATAATACCACTGAAATGTTATTTGAAATGTTGTTAGAAATGTCGTTACCACTGGAGTGTTGTTTGGTAATGCATTAGAAATGTAATACCACTGAAATTTTTCAATGTCAACTCTTCCATATATGTTTCATCATGACTTGTTGTATATGTTTCTAGTTATCATGATTCCGATTGTGGTTTAGTTTTTGTGTTTCAACATCAACTTTATGAGTATGACATTTAAATTTCTTTTTTTGTTTCAGAAAACTTGTGACGATGTTGTCATTCACTCCATAAGCAAACACTGTAGGATTTATGATGTACATGTATATTAAAAGAAAATTATACATCATGGACAAGATGAGTAGTTTAACAACCATTAGAAATTAGAAGACAAGATATTTTATTTCGATGGCTAAATGCTTGGGAGAAGAAGAACTAAGAAAAGTAAGATATCTCATTTTTTTTCTTGTTCATTTTTTGGTCTCTCTCTACTTCATATATTATATTTAGTATGATTTTATGATCTCTCTCTACTATATATTTATTCTAATTTGGATGAAGTGTTGTATGATGTTGCTTTGATGTTCATGTTGGTGTCTTTGTTATATGTTGTTATTTTTCTTAGTTTACACAAACACGGGGGATTCGACAAGTACCTCTCATACAACATCTGTTAAGACAAAAAGTAAAAGAAAAACTAGAGGTGCCATGATTTGTACCAAGGTTAAAAAAGCCCATGAAAATGGTGTTTTCTCCATAATTAATTTTGAGTTGAGAACCAGAAAGGCTTATGGTGAAAACGTTGATGATTTTAAAGGTTACATGGCATTACAAGGTAGAAGGAAATTGAGTATTTTGATAGATAATTGGCCCGAAGTTGACAGTGATTTAAAAGATATCATATGGACTGATATTATGATATTTATTATGATTTTTTTAATTTTATTTACAAGTATATATGGTCATTTATTTTTTTGGTTTAATACTAATATGATATCTATTATGTAAATGTAGGAAGCGTTTATTGTTCTAGAGGATAGTATACTGAAAAAGAAATGACTTGCATATGCTGGTGAGCGTTAGAGGGGCCTTAAGACACAACTCACAGATCAATATATTAAACATCCAAAATATAACATAGAGCCTCTATGCGTGAAGTATTCATTTATTGATAAGAAAGTTTGGGAGGATTTTGTAAAGTCTAGCACCACTCTTGTATTCTTGGCTAAGAGCCAAAAATGAAAGGAGAATAGAGCTAGAAATATCTATCCGCATAGATTGCCTCGTGGTGGATATTATAAACTTGAACATAAAATGATTAATGAAAAAAGAAAACAAAGGGAGCTAGAGTTGGGAGATCCTTATAGATGCCTTGATTGTAATCCATCTCCACCATCATGCCATGATAAATGGAAGAGGGTACGTCAAAGACCAAATGGCGAGTTCATAATAGAGACTACACATGAAGAGGCTGAAAAGATTGTAAGGAGATACTTTTTTAATAATATTTATTTTAGTTAGTTCAATTTGGTAAAGATCATTAAACTTTTATATATGTTATATGATGTACTGGTTGAACAAGCCAAAGTTGGCATCTTCGTTCCACAAGATCGTCGTGACATCTTGGTTGAATCAATAGGAACTGAGGAGCATGTTAGGCGTGTTCGTGGTCTTGGAAGAGGGATAGACTTAAAGTTATTTTTTAGACAATCACAACCAATTAACAAAGTAAATCATATGAGAGAAATTAAAGAGATAGTTACTAAAAAGATATGGGAGGTATTAGGACAGGAGCGAGAGAAGTGGACTCAAGAGGCGATGGAGAAGCGGACTCAAGAGGAACATGAAAGGGTTCATCTTGAGGAGAAAGAAATGATGTTATAGCAGGGGCGGGAGATGATGTTGCAGGAGGTGTATGAGGAGTGAGATATGATATTACTAGAGGAATGAGAGAGGATGTTGTAGGAGGTGCGGGATGAGCGAGATAGGTTGGATGAGGTTGAACAAGAGAAGTGTACCAGTGTTGTGATTGGGGTATAAGTATAATTTAAAATATTTGTGTTGTATGTTATTGTTATTGTTTGTGTATTCTAATTTTTGTATTGTATCTCAGTTGTTTTTATGATGCAGAAATTAAAATCAATAGGTGTACTCAACTACCCAATTCCAAATCAGTTGGACATACATGAGAAAGTAGTTGAAAAAGCGGTTATGGGTGGTGCAAGTACGAAAGGTAGTTGTTCTGCCTCACATCACAATATTGAGACCACGCCACCTAAAGCAGATAACACTATGAAATTATTAAGGATAATAGACGAGATTCCATAACTCTCTGAGTTTAAATTAAAACATAAACCACACAATCTTTTATACTTCATAAGAGTTAACTTGTGGAATTTTCAAAGGCAGATAGATGATTGGCTGGACATACCCATAATCTAATTATTATGCTCGTAAGTATAATTTTTACGGTGATTTCAATTTATATTCATTGTTCTTATACTTTAACATAAATATTTGACTTTTTCATTAATTTTTAATTAGGGTCTTACATGAGATGTGTGTTGAAAGGAAATTGAAAGAGTATTGTTTCTTAGATCCTTTGAACATTCAATTTTGAGGTAATGCAAAAAGCACTATCAGGATGTACATACAAAATAGGTTGGTTAGTAAGAATAAAGAATGTTATCTGGTGCCATTTATTCATAGGTATATGTTTTAATTTGTGTTTTCATTTATAAATAAAATTTATACACATTATTAATTATTCTTAGTGTTTATGTAAGAACCATTGGCACCTAATTATTTTATGTCCGAAGCAAAATGTTGTAGTTATATCATGTTCGTTACACTATAAACTTGATGAAGATATGAAAACGATTTTGAGTGGAAAAATGGTATTATGTATAATACTCAAATTTTACCTTTAATTTTGAATATTTTTTATTCATGTTTAATTTTTTACTGACATGTAGAACTATGGAGAGATACAATTTTGTGAAACATAATCTACAATGTAAAAAGTCAAAGTTCATAGAACCACATGTAAGTATTACTTGTGCTTTTTGGTATTATTTTATTTTTGCTAATATATTACTTGTGTGTTTTGTGTATTAACTAGTAACTATATGAAAATCATTTAGTCACGAAAATAACCCGAAAGCTTTGAATGTGGATACCATGTTATGAGACATATGTTTAGTATTGTCTCCGGAGGCATTATCAATGAATGACTTAAGGTATTAAAAATTTATCCATATACATATATTTTATGTATATTTGTTAAGTTAATGTTTACGTTTTTAGCTTATCGGAATTTAAATTTTGTTCAAATTATAGGGGTTTAGCGACGAAACAACATTCCCACAAGAAGATGTAGATAACATCCGATCACGTTGGGTCGGTGCCTTCTATCTTATCATGAATCTCATAAACAATAGTTTTTATTGGTTGTTGTAATAATTGTATAGACCAATGGATTGTGAAGATAAGCACTTCTCAAAGATTTATTTTGATGAAGATAAATCTACAAGCAAATGTGTGTGACAAAAAGCAATGGTTCAAGACTAACAAAGAAGTTCAAGTTAACTTTCATTTGATAAAGATCAAAGTCTTGGATTATATAGTTTGATTGATCATGAGATATTAAGGTATAAGCTCTCAACCTCACTATGATATTGTTAAGTGCTCAAGTCATACATTTCATTCATACCATAAGTCATTAAACATTTTTGATGCATCTCAAAATGTCTGCCATACTATTTTCCTAAGTTATTTTTTCAACTTTCAACTAAGGTAATCGATTACCATATTCTTATGTAACCGGTTACATACCTGTTGCGTTACATCTTATGGAAATTTTTGATGTGGTAACCGGTTACCACTTTTTCATGTAATCAGTTACACTGGATTATTTTTCGAATTATTTAGCATCGCTTCAGGTGTAACCGGTTACACCCTTTTGGGTAACCGGTTACCATTGAAGCAGTGACAATGTTTCATTCATTTTTTGGCAGCAAACAAAATGTTTAAAGATGTAACTTTTCATGGCATCCATTCATATAATTATACCCTTTTAGAAAGGTGTTAAGGCACTATAAAAACCTTATATTTTATATTTTCAAACTCACCTCTTTTACAAACAATTAAAACACGTTGTCTCTTTATTTTTCAAATCTCGCAAGTGTTCTTACACATAAGTTTTGGTGAAACTCTTGCACATAATTTTCAGTGTATATTCATATAGTTTCATTCATATACATACTTGAGCACTTGTGTTTCATAAATAAGATTGTTTGCTTAAAAGAGAAGATCAATCCAAGTGATTGATATATTATTCTTTAATTCATAAACTCTTGTGAAAACTCAGAATTGTGTTTGAATCCTTGATGTCTAGAATTGTTTGAAGCAAGAGAGTGATTAAGGGAGGATTATTCTCTTAAGTCACTTGGTGTATATCATAAGGGGATTGTCCTTATTGATGTATTTAGGATCTTGTGTATAGAGGCTAGGATTGCTTGTAAAAATTTCAAACAAGATAGTAAAATCTCTTACTGCGTAAGGGGACTGTAGTACCCTTAGATTGTGAGGGGAACCAGGATACATCACTGTGTTCTTTATTTTTACGCACTTTACCGCATTCATCTCTTAACATTCAACTGGAAAAATAATCACATCCAAGTCTAAAACCGGAAAAAAATTAAAAGTACATAATTCCCCCCTCCCCATTGTTAGGTGCATTCCATACTAACATGGATACCATTAAGCAATAGATGAACCTGTAAAGACTTGAAGTGAACTTCCATAATGAACATGAACAAATGGGCCTCGAGTGAAGCTTGAACAAGAAAATTAACATGCATACTGGATGATATATGAAATCATATCAAATTAGGGTATGATGCATACATAATGAATGGTAGCCACAATTAGGGTTTATCTTAGATATGGAGATGCAAGTGGATCTTCAAAGAAAGATGCCCACACAAAGAATCAAAGATGAAAACACATTAGGGTTTGGTTATGTTGAGCAACCTCAAGTTTCTAGGAAACCCTATCTTTCACTAGGTACACAAAACTATATCTTGAATTGATAACGCGAAAACGTATCATATTTTTGGCTTCATATGCATTGATTTTTACTTCATTAATACTTATTATTACGCAATATTTTATGTTTATTGCAGGTATTTATCGAATAAAAGGTTTACAAGCAAGCAAAGTGGAAAATAGCAAAAAGGAAAGAAAAAGAGAAGAAAATGGAGAAAAATAGAGAGAATGGGCCACCACACCAAATGGGCTTGTGGCGCCTATCACTTGGATGTGTGGCGCCCGCCACATGATCCAAAGAGGGTGGTGGCGCCCGCCACAAAGCATGAAGATTGTGGCGCTCAACCCTAAAAATATGGCGCTCGCCACGGAGTCCAAGACTAGGATTGTGGCAACCGCCACAACCCAGTCTTCCCAACTTTTTCTCCACGATTTTAGCCACGAATCTACTAACCTTTGCCTACAACTTAGGGAAGTGGAAAATATATAAGGAGGGTTGTTTCTCCTTGGACGCTATCTCTCTCTCTCTCTTCCTACTTTCGATTATACACTTAATTTTAGTCAGATTTTATTTTCTTTTAGTTTCCTAGGCAGTTTTTCTTACTTTGTAAAAGTGATAGTTTCTCCACATCGGGGAGTATTGCAATTTATTTTACGCATTTGAATTCAATTGAAACGGTTACTCATTGCCAAAGCCTGCCGACATTATTTTAATTGAAGAATCAAGGTTCAGTTCCAGTTCTCAATTCGTAATCCAGGTTTTATTTTGATTGCTATTTTATTTATTTATGCCTTATTGCATGTTTGATTTTCCAAATACCATGTCTATTACCGGATCCATGTCCGGCTAAACCCTTAGGTATCGGTATGTAAAAACCGACGAAACGACGAGATTCGTAAATAATTGGTGTTAGTTTTTATAAAACTTATTTTTCCGGTTTTTAGTTTCTTATTTTAATCAAACTGTTTTTCGTACGAGAGTACAAAAAAACTAAGGTTACGGTCAACAAGAAATAGAGTTTGAGATTTTAACTAGATAGTCGAAACTAGGCATTAATCCTAAACACAACGAGAGCACTTTAGGATTAATTAGGCTTTATTCATATTCAAAAATTACTTTTAAATTCAAAATGAGACCGCGAGAGCTAAGCATTCTGGTTTAGGAGTATGGTCAGAGTCAATAAAAACGAGAGTGTGAGACTAAGTCCTTTCTATAAATAATTTCTACTGAAGAATATTTGGACCAATAAGATTACACCAAATATCTATCGAAACCCCGAAGTTTGATGCGTTACATACCGATATCCCTTTATCATATACCTTTATAAATATTCTGTTTACGTGAAAATTATTTCTCTTCATCCCTCCAATATTAGAATGATCATCATCCTTAGATTTACATAGTAATATTAGATAATGATACGTTCGATTATTAGTCCTTATGGGTTCGATAATCTTTAAAACTACACGATAGGACTATGCACTTACAGTCACGATTCCCATAGACTTACTAAGTCGCGATCAAGTTTTTGGTGCCGTTGCCGGGGACTAATTTAGTCGATATCATAACTCCAGTGTTGCCCAGTATAGACTAAGGCAAACAATTCTTTTTCCCTTTCTACATTTCTCGAGTGTATGCCAAGTACTCGCTCTCAAGGCGAGAAGTTAAAGCTACCGTTCGACGAACCTGAGCGTTATCTTAGATTAGAACGCCGAATACGAGATTTGATACGAGAACATCGTATCAAGCTAAATATTCCCGATCTTAATATCCTTATTCCTGAACCAGTTATTCAATCAGAGATGGCCGAAGGACTGCAAAACCGTCCTCTTAAGTATTATGCAATCCCTTCACAGGATCAACCACATTATAACATCGTTGCCCTTGCCATCGAGGCCAATAATTTCGAGCTAAAACCTTCGTTGTTGTCAGCCGTACAGCAAAACCAATTTTCAGATAGTCCCACGGAGGACCCGAACCTACATTTGTCAGTGTTTTTGCAATACACAGACACAGTGAAAGAAAATGGTGTCAGCCCTGAAGCTATAAGACTACGTATTTTCCCATTCTCATTAAGAGATAGAGCTAGAGCTTGGATCCAGTCTCTACCATCCAACTCTGTCACTATGTGGAACGAGTTGAAGAAAGTTTTCTTAGCATAATATTTCCCACCTAGTAAGACGGCTATGCTAAGAGCCCAAATAAACGGGTTTAAACAAAAAGATAATGAATCATTTTTTGAAGCTTGGGAGAGATACAAAGACATGATGAGGCTTTGTCCACATCACGGTCTAGAAGAATGGTTGATCATCCATACCTTTTACAACGGTCTCTTGTACACCACAAGATTGACGATAGACGTCGCCGCAGGTGGCGCACTGATGGATAAACCCTACAATGAGGCCTATCAACTTATCGAAAGTATGGCCCAAAATCATTACCAGTGGGGAAGCGAAGGAACCTCCATAGAGAAACCTCCCACGAAAGGCGACATATACGAATTAAGCAGTCTTGACCATGTCAACGCCAAGGTAGATGCTCTTACTCAAAAGATAGACAACTTGACCATAACACCCGCAACCACCGTGGCTGCCGTAATGCTAAACTGCGAGATATGCGGAGTTCTAGGGCATGCTCTCCCAGAATGTCAACTCCTGACAGGAACCTCCACATACCAGGTGAACTATGCTCAAGGAAACCCTTACTCAAACACCTATAACTCAGGTTGGTTGAACCATCCTAATTTTTCCTAGAAAAACAATAATGCATTGTATACACCTAACTAAGCTACTGTTGCACCACCGAGATATCATAAAGCTGCCACAAATACTCAAAATGCTCCTAGGAAGTCGAACATAGAAATAATGATGGAAAACTTCATAGCCACCCAAGCCCAAACAAATAAGGATTTCCTAAATCAAAACATACACACTAGTGAGTAAATCAAGCAGTTAACAAACAAGGTAGACGCGTTAGCCACCCATAACAAAATGTTGGAAACACAAATCTCGCAAGTGGCTAAACAACAAGCACCTACCGCTACTCCTTCAGGAACATTTCCTGGACAACCGCAACCAAACCCGAAAGGTCATGCAAATGCTATTATACTACAAAGTGGGACATAACTAGACAGACCGACCGACCCTAGAATTCAAAACCCATCCATGCACCAAGAACCTGGTAAGAAAATTGAGAAGGAAGACGATCAAGAGGAAGATAAAAACGAAGAGGCCATAGAGAAAGAAGAACCTTATGTGCCTCTAACACCGTATAAACCCCCTATCCCTTATCCTCAAAGACTCGTTAAATCTAAAAGTGTAGGGCAATTTAAAAAATTCGTAGAGATTCTAAAACAATTGAATATCACAATACTCTTTATAGAAGCCATCACTCAAATGCCTTCATATGCTAAGTTTCTCAAAGAAATCTTGTTTAACAAGAAGAAGATAGAGGATAACGAAATCGTTATACTTTCTGCTGAGTGTATCTCCATGATACAAAACAATATGCCTCCTAAGCCGAAAGACCCAGGTAATTTCTCCATACCCTATTTAATCGGAAAGTTTGTCATAGATAAAGCACTATGCGACTTAGGAGCCAATATTAGTTTAATGCCCTTGTCCATATGCGAAAGGCTAAAAATGGGAGAACTAAGACCTACGAGGATGTCCGTACAATTTGCAAATCATTCTGTTAAATTTCCCGTAGGTATGCTAGAAAACATTTCGGTACGCATAAGACAATTCTATATTCCTACTGATTTTATAATAATGGATATAAAAGAGGATTCCAACATCCCTATCATATTAGGAAGACCATTCCTAGTTACAGCCGAAGCTATTATAGATGTTAAGAAAGGCAAGCTAACCTTCGAAGTTGGTGAGGAAAAAGTCGAATTCATTTTGACGCAATTCCTAAAGGCACCAGCTATAGACGATACTTGTTGTCTACTAGATGTCATCGAAGAATGTATAAGAGAAATGGAGAATAAACAAACATCATACTCCGAAATACTGAAAATTCCAAGGCCTCATACTTTTGAAGATGAAAATTGGAGTAAGGAATACCATGATGATAGCCTAAACGAATTCCTAGCACTAACGCCCGATCATATGCCTTGCCCAAAGAAACAAGCCCTAGAACTTAAGACGCTACCCAAAAATCTAAGGTACGAATTCCTAGACACTGAACTTGAGAGACCTGTAATAGTCAATGGAGACTTAGGGAAGATAGAGACCTGTAATTCCTACATGTTTTGAGAAAATACCCAACTGCTTTAGGCTACAATATCTCAGATCTAAAAGGAATAAGTCTTTCCATATGCATGCATCGCATAATGCTAGAGGAAGACAGCAAAACCTTTAGAGAACATCAAAGAAGGATAAATCCCATTCTAAGTGATGTAGTAAAGAAAGAAGTGCAAAAGCTGTTAGAAGCAGGTATTATCTACCCGATATCCGATAGTCAATGGGTCAGTCCAGTACATGTCGTACCGAAGAAGGGAGGCGTCACAGTTGTCAATAATTAAAAAAGGAGAATCTATAGCACAAAGCGTGGTTACTGGAAGTAGAATGTGTATTGATTATAGAAAATTAAACAAAGCCACTCGGAAGGATCATTTTCCTTTACCGTTTATCGATCAAATGCTTGAACAATTGGCTAAGCATTCTCTCTTCTGCTACTTAGACAGTTATTCAGGATTTTTCCAAATTCCTATTCATCCTGAAGACCAAGAGAAAACGACCTTCACATGTCCCTATGGTACATTCGCCTACCGACGAATGCCATTCGGATTGTGTAACGCTCCCGCAACATTCCAAAGATGCATGATGTCAATTTTTGCTGATTTTATAGATGACATCATGGAAGTCTTCATGGACGATTTCTCTGTATGCGGACAGAGCTTTGAAGGCTGTTTATCGAATCTTGAAATGGTACTTAAAAGACGTGTAAAAGTGAACCTCGTGCTAAACTGGGAAAATGCCATTTCATGGTCCGACAAGGGATCGTACTCGGACACATAGTATCCGATAAGGGGATTGAAGTCGACAAGGCCAAAATAGAAGTTATAGAAAACCTTCAGCCTCCGAAATCCATAAGAGAAATATGAAGCTTCTTAGGACACGTCGGTTTCTATCGGTGATTCATTAAAGATTTCTCGAAAATCACCAAACCTATGACTGGCTTATTGATGAAAGACCCTGAATTCATCTTTGGTGACAAATTCCTAGCGGTGTTTGAACAACTGAAAACAACTCTTATTACCGCACCTATCATGCAACCGCCCGATTGGAGATTACCCTTTGAAATCATGTGTGACGCTAGTGACTATGTTGTAGGTGCAGTCTTAGGACAAAGGAGGGATAAGAAACTTCATGCAATATACTACGCAAGTAGAACCCTAGACCCTGCACAGATGAACTATGCCACCACATAAAAGGAACATTTAGCTGTAGTGTTCGCTCTGGATAAATTTCGTTTCTACCTAGTAGGAGCGAAGATAATTATCTATACCGACCATGTTGCAATTAGGTACGTGTTAAACAAAAAGGACGCCAAACCAAGACTCCTAAGGTGGATATTACTATTACAAGATTTTGACCTAGAAATCAAGGATACGAGGGGCACTGAAAACGTCGTGGCCGATCACTTGTCAAGAATGAAAGGTATTGAACCTGAACGAGTGCCTATAAACGATGATTTCCCGTACGAAATACTCATAGCCTAATTGGAAAGCAATACAACTAAATATGCGTTAACCCATAAGGATACCAAAACAAAACGAGGCAGTGGAAGCAATTTACACTAAAACCACACTGCCATGGTACGCTGACTTCATCAACTACTTAGCAGCCAGGGTGCTTCCACCAGACTTGACTTACCAACAAAAGAAAAAATTCTTTCACGATCTTAAACATTACTATTGGGATGAGCCTCTGCTTTTCAAGAGATGCGCCAACGACATTTTCCGTCGATGTGTCCACGAAGATGAGGTAGAAAACATAATCTCCCACTGTCATTCTACTCCCTATGGAGGACATGTAAGCACCTCAAAGACTTGCGCTAAGATCTTGCAAGCTGGACTCTTTTGGCCCACTCCGTGGAAAGATGTCCACATCACGATCATTAATTAAGACTGGTGTCAACGCACTGGCAACATATCTAGACACGATGAAATGCCACTTAAAGGAATTTTGGAAGTAGAAGTCTTCGATGTTTGGGGAATCGATTTTATGGGACCATTCCCATATTCCTTTGGTAAAAAGTATATCCTTGTTGCGGTCGATTATGTATCTAAATAGACTGAGGCCATAACCTCTCCAACGAATGATACACAAGTGGTTATTAGACTCTTTAAGCGTATAATCTTCCCTAGAATCGGCGTGCCAAGACTTATCATTAGTGATGATGGCTCCCATTTCATTTCAAGGATTTTTGAAAAGCTATTACTGAAATATGGAGTCCGGCACCGCGTAGCAACACCCTATCATCCACAAACGAGTGGGAGAGTAGAAGTCTCGAACCGAGAAATTAAACAAATCTTAGAAAAGACGGTTGCCACCTCTAGGAAAGATTGGTCTTCAAAATTACATGAAGCCCTGTAGGCATATAGGGCAGCTTATAAGACCCCAATAGGAACCACACCTTTTAAGCTAGTTTGTGGAAAATCATGTCATCTGCCGGTAGAATTAGAACATAAAGCATATTGGGCCGTTAAGACCCTTAATCTCAATTATACTGTCGCAGGCGAAAAAAGAATATTAGATATCCATGAACTAGAAGAACTTAGACTAGATGTGTATGAGAATGCCCAAATATATAAAGAAAGAACTAAGAAATGGCACGACAATCGCATATCAAGGAAAGAGTTTAAGGAAGGCAATAAAGTACTTATGTTTAACTCCCGCCTCAGACTCTTTCCTGGAAAACTTCGTTCTAGGTGGTCTGGTCCCTTCAAAATTACCAATGTCTTTCCAAATAGAGCGATAGAGATAAAAGGAAAGACGAGTGAACCATTTACAGTAAACGGCCAGCGTTTGAAACATTACCACAACATTGACAATAATGATTTCATCGCAAATCTAAAGCTTGCAGAGCTGCCCGCTCATTCGCAAGAATAACATCTATTCTATTTCTGTCGAGCTTACGACAATAAAGAAAGCGCTTGGTGGGAGACAACCCACACTCTATCTTTAACTATTTAATTTAATTATCTAAAATTTTGATTATTACTATTTCTTATTTTTCATTCTTTATTTATTTCTTATTTCTCATAAAGTCAATCGATATCTTTCTTTATTACTGACCATTACTAACTTAATGTTGTTATCTACTTGATTTTATCTAGATACTGACCATCACAATGCAACAAGTAGATTACATGGATATAGTCTTTAGAGGCAGAGCTCAAAGGAGACGTTTTAAGGCTCTGGCTCAGAGAGAAATGACACTAACTTTATACCCAGATGGACGCACCATGACCAAATTAGGTAAAAGAGACAGTGTTATGTTCCTAATTAACCAACTAGGCTGGGACACATATGCCATCAAAAGAAAATTTAGTTCCTACAGTAGGTTGACTTTAGAATTTCTAAGCTCCCTAGTTTACCTGCCAAACCATGGTATGGGATTTAACAAAGGCCTTATCACCTTTAGGTTGTTCGATAATGACTACTGCTACAGCCATAGAGAAATAGCCGAATTCCTAGGATGCCCTAATGGTCATGATACCTTTACCATTACCCAGGAAGATAGGCTTGTAGACCTTGAATTACATAACTTTTGGGTTAGCATCACAGGAAACGACCATCCCGAGCCGGACCTTATGCATTCAGAGAACATCTATAACCCTGCCATTCGTTACTTTCATAAGATCCTAGCTCACACCTTATTTGGAAAGGAACATAACAGAACCTTCGTGTCCAAAGACGAACTCTTTATAATGTATTATGCATCACATGCCCGACCTATTAACGCCGCTAAATTCATGATAGCTAATTTGCATAGTATAGCACAGAAATACTATGGACCAATCTTAGTGGGAGGCTTAGTGACCATGATAGCCAATGTCATCGGACTGAGATAGCCACTTATCAGGCTCAACCCTTTAGGTGGGATACGACCAATGAATATCGAATTTTACTTCAACACTAGTATCATTAGGAACCTAGGTCTGAATGTGTTTGAATTTCTAATTAACCGCCAAGTAGTACACTTGTTTACCCTGCCAGACCGTAGGACGAGTGTACATGATAGGAACAACTGGCTCTATGATTTGGATGGACCACCAGATGCACCACCTTCTCCTCCAGAGACACCCCAAATCCACGACCACTATGACAATTATCTCTCTGATGCTGAATCACACGCCCCAGTTATACCTGCTGCACCTCTCACAGATCATGTTGCTGCCATCGAAGTTGTTCAGACAGACGTCGCAAATCCGAGAAGCGAGCTGAGCACCATGCGCGTGGAATTCCACGACTTTATGAATGTAGTGACAGAGAACCTGTCTCACATTTACCAGCACTTCTACTCATTTTCTCCTCCTACCAGCAACCACCGTAATGGCTAATTTATTCGAATATTACTGATTCACTGACATTTATTTTATTTTCTTGTTTGGAATTTTATTGTTGTTTTTACACATTAGGAATTTATTTAATTACTTCATTTCTTTTTATTCTAGTAGACGAATTATATCATCTTTTCCCGTCTACCCCATTCTTTTATTCTTCAATTTTGCATTTTAATGTCACTTTACTATATCTTATTTCTTATTCCTACCTATATATTATGTTGGTTTTCTTGTAACTGATTATTAAACCATTATTTTATGACGGTAAATTAAAAATTCAAATGAAAATTGTGGCCGAAGCAATAAAGAGACCCACACATGGGAGCAAACCACAATGTATGTGGCGCCTGCCACACATAGGCTATGGCGCCTATGTGAGGAGTACGGCGCCCACCACGAGCATACAAAGTGGCGCCAGCCACTATATTGCCTTTCACATGTACACTGTTGTGTACTATTTGTCACATCAAATCCCTTAATTGCTTTGTCCCTTGCATGCTTGCAATGTCTTAAAGCCTTTTCAACCATTTTCAAATTCTTTGACCAAGGCATTGAAGATCGTAAATGAAATTTATTTAATTAATCAATTTCTAACCACCATCATCGCTATACAAACCACCAACATAACCTCACCAAACCACACCTCTCATAAGCATAATTCTCCTCTCTCTTGCTATATTCTTACTACACTACACAAGAAGTGTAAAATTCATCATGGCACAGATGAGGGAATACAAAATAGTGTTTAGAAACGACGAGCCAGGTGAGTTACAGGAAGAGATGTACACGACTATAAGCGTAAGAAAGATCGAATCAAGAAGGTATGTCGATGAACCATGTTTATTTGCCTTAGGAATTTTAGATAGTGTTAACTATATGCTAGACACTTTAAATTTAAATTATTTCCTATCTCTTAAGGACCCTGTCTATGCTCAATAAACACTAGAATTTCTAAGTTCATTAATTTTTAGTCCCACACCCAACACAAACTGTTCTAGTGGAACTGTCCAGTTTTGTTTGTTCAACAATGAATATGCCTTTATATTTTCCCAACTTGCGGATCTACTACAATTTCCCCCCATGGGGATGACGTAGTAAGTGAGGTCCCAGATACTGAGGATTGGCAATGCGCCTTTCAACCATTTTGGAGGGTAATAACCGGTACAGTAACCCATAGTTTTGAGGGAAACAGAGCCACTTTAATTCACAATCCGGCTATTCGATATTTCCTCCAAATATTGGCATCCACCATTTTTGGCCGAGCAAATTCTAACAAGGTGAACGAAAAAGAACTCTTTTATTTGTTCGCCATATTTTTGCCATAAAAGGTGAATACAGTCCTTTTTATGCTATCTCACATGCAGGCCATTGTCAATGCGAAGAGAGGGCCGATTATTTTTGGAGGTTTAATAACCTCCAGA
This sequence comes from Lathyrus oleraceus, assembly GCF_024323335.1. NCBI lineage: Eukaryota > Viridiplantae > Streptophyta > Magnoliopsida > Fabales > Fabaceae > Lathyrus > Lathyrus oleraceus. The sequence continues at coordinate 341,274,712 of NC_066585.1, forward strand.
GTCAGAGTCCTAAGACTCGAAAAAAAATTCTCCAGGCTAACCCTGCTCCCGTATCATGCCATTGACATAGACATGACAAGGAGCATGAAATTGGTAAAACGAAGGGGAGACGGTAAGTTTAATTTAATAATTTCAAATAATGTCTTACAAGATTTCAGCCTCCCAAATCCATCTCGCACAGATGCGCGTAACCCGGAAAATTATTGTTATATTAATGATCCAGTGCCTAACCAAGTCCCCGCGCACATATTTTAGAATGTGGATTACATTCCGGAGCAAGCTGCTCCCGCTACTGACCCATACACCACACACATGTCACCTGAAAATGTTGTAGGTACATCCTCCAGCCAAAGAGCCAGAAGAAGAAATGTGGCACCAGCCACTTTTGATGAGATCTATGCTGAACTGCTGAGGCGTAGCGAATTAGACGCTCAACGCGACCTACAAATCCAAAACATGGAAGCTCAGCAAACTGAAATGATGAAAATCCTTGGCCAAATGCAGCATGATCAACACGACTACACTTTCAGAATCGAACAGAACATGTCTGGCTTGATCGAGGAAATGGCAACATTGACAGTGCGTGTGGAAGATCTCCAAGACTATACGTCACCTCACCAGCCAGGAAATGGTGGACGTGCACGTACACGTGGCAGAAGGCGCCAATAGCAAGATACCCAGGTTCTATCTTTCTTTCCTATCTTATGTCGTTGCATTGGGGACAATGCACAGTCTACGTATGGGGGAGGAAGCTTTACCACTTTTATTTATTGCTTTCTAGGTAGATTTAAATTATTGTTATTTCCTTTTGTTATTTTATTTTTCTTAAGTGTCAATCGAGTTAAATATCAATGTGATGTCGAGTCTTTATACGTGGTTTCCGTTATTTACTAATTCTCCTATTTGCTTAAGCCATACCATTTTTTTTTTGCAAAAATATAGACTTAGAGATACAGTACATCTTTTGAAAATTCTAACCTATAAATCAAACTAAGGTTAAATTGTAGAGATTTGGAAAAACTTTATAAGATTGGTATAGTTTTAACACCTTAAATCTTCCAAGTATTAGATCGATTTGAGTACTTGTCATGCCATAACCTTATATTCTATCCTTTAATATTCCTTAAGTAGTTTATCTAGCAGTCAGCACCATCCTAAGCACACAATACGCAAGAATTCGATGCAAATAAGTGTATGATATCAGGCTTAAAAGAAGAAAAGATTATGAAATGTATGAAAAATGTTATTCCTTCTAAGTTAGGTGACCCTTGTAAGACCCCAATTTTGACCCTAATATCCCTCATGTTATCTCATCATATGCATTGGCCTTGGGATCACATCTTGGCATCCTTCTTACCCCTCATTCATTGGGTTTGCATTGGGAGAGATCACCAAACACATTTGACTGTATCATACTATCATCTTTACTAACCAAAATACCAAAAATATGTCTTTGTAAAAATAACTCTTTTGTAGGAAGGGCATGTGCCCACCTTTGATCTATCAAGCTCACATCTAGGGTTTAAGACCCTCAAGGTGAGGAGCTGAATCAAAAATTGGTTTAATATGGATCTAAGCATCATATATGAATCCCCATGATCTTCACATGTTATTTTGATCAAGAAATCATCAAGAGTTTGGAATTGGTTTGCCTTGGAAACCCCAATTCATCTGGGTATCTTGTGTAACTTCTTCAACAAGCTTCTTCACCAATTGATCAAATATTTAAAGGGATACTTCAAATTCCATCATATTATGCATATATGATCCTCCATGAGTCCCAAAAGTCAAGAGAATGGTAAGCTAGCAAGTTGGTTCATGGTGGTTGACCAGAGGAATTCATCTGATCAAAACTGGGGTTCCCTAGACCCTATCTCCTACAATTGTTTTCATATGAAAATGATTCCAAGATAAACATTACTCTAAATGACATTAAAAACAAGTTTCATGTTGCAGTCTAGAGCTAGTTTTGCTTGTAAAGTCATTTTTTTATGGGGAAAGATTATAGGTCATTTTGTTTAAACCCTTAAGTGGAGGTCAACTTCCCAAGGACATAACTTGCTCAATTTTTATGAGATGAAAGATTTACAAGTTTCACAATCAAATTCAAGATGTCTAATTCAACTTTTATGTTTGTAGGAAGATCAAATTCAACTTTTATGTGCATGTGATATGAGGATACATTATAGGTCATTTTGGACCAATGCCATTGAACAAGTGATTTTCCCCAACTTCAAAAATGCATAACTCCTTTATATTAAATCCAAATGAGGTCAAATTCGTGACCATTTTGAAGGATTTTGAGAGCGCTACAACTTTTATGAAGGAATCTTTTTCATTTGAAGCTCACATAAAACGTTAGCCAAGGTGGAATAAGTGAACATATTGCTTGACACTTAGAATTTTTTTTGACATGTTTGATTTTCCCAACTTCCTCCTCAAAATTCATCATGATCCAAGCTTCAAATGAAAAAGTGTTCAACATGAAAGTTGTTCCTCTTGATCAAAACGTTCCAAACAGTCCAATTTCATCCCATTTGGACAGGATATGAGTGACCTTCACATGGCTTGAACATTGGATCATCATTTGGCATAAGTTAGCTTGAAACTTTCATGCACAATTGCGTAGCTTTCCAACAAGACTTCAGCATTGATTATACTCAATTATGGACCAGAAGGAGTGACTACATGGTCCTATCACACTCCCATGCACCCATGAAATGTACATTGCTATTTTTGGATCTTCATTTCAAGTGCGCAAATATCAATCCATATGGCTATAAATAGAACCCCTTGCCATCAGAATTAAGGACCCTGCGTGCCAACTTTGATTCCCAACCTTCAAACCCTCTCATTCAAAGGATAATCTTGAGAATTTCCATTGGAAATTGAGTTTGAATCTCCACTGTTTTGAGATTTAAAACTCCAAGAGTCATGTGCCTTTTGTTCATCCAATTCCACTCCATCAAGTGTCTTGAGCAAGATCAATAGCAAGCAAGAGCAAGATCGATTGAATACAGATCTGCATTGAAGGTATTTTCCAAAAAAAATAATCTCTTCAATTCTCACTCAATTCTCCATAATTCTTCTTAATCTTTGGTTGTCTGAAGTCCTACCAATGTAGGTGTAATACCCCAAAATTTACCCTTCATTTTTCCTGGAAGCATACGCTTTACACCTCATGCATGCATTCATTTTTTAGGTCATTTAGCATTTGCATTTCATCATGGCAATCGGAATCGGATCCAAGAAGCTTGAACATCATCCAGGACACTTTGTGGGCTCTATTCAGATAATCAGTCAACACAAGGGAAAGACTTGAGTTACTTCCAACAGGGGTCTATTCGTTAGTCAAAACGTTAATCTTGAAGGAGCAAAGGTTTGTTCATGAGTTGTCATGCTCGCTAGGCGAAGCCCACGTGTTTTGAAAAAAAAAACGAAAAAAAAAACGAAAAAAAAACGAAAAGTAAATAAATAAATAAATAAATAAATAAAAGAAAAAATCTTGGACTTGGACCTCTCTCATTTGAGCCCACAGGTCCACAAAAATCAGGTTATAAATTCAAAGTTTCAGTGAAACAAAATTCTATTCTATTCCTATTACCCTATCTGGGAAAAAGATAGTGAGAGAAGAACCCTGGGGAAAAAGATAGTGAGAGAAGAGCTAACAGAGTTCAGAGCAGCCTCCAAACCCTGAAGGAAACTCAACTGCACAGAATCACCTCTGCCTCACATAAACCCTAAAGATTGTTTTGTAAACCTCACGGGTGCAACTCAATTTCAATCAAGCTCTCCAATCAGGTTTGCCCTTATTCCCATTACCTTTGAGCTTTGAATTTGAATACTCTGAATGTTTGAGGTATTATGCGTGAATTTGATACCCTTTTAATGCATGTCTTTTTTGTGAATTTTAATGGCATGATTCATGTGGTTACATTTTGATTTGGGGGAAACCCTTGATTACCCTATTTTTTGTCTCTAACCTGTTTGTTGAGTTTTTGTGAGGGCTCACATGACTTTTGCAGGGATAACTTGCGTGGTTTTCCACTTTATTTGTGGGATACCCCCTGGAGGTTCATTCCGGTTACCTGTACTGACACACTTTCTTTGATGATGTTAGCTTGGAGGGATCTCAGGGTTTATCGTTCCTTTAATTGTTGTTACCTCGGATCTTCATCCGTGTGGTACCTTTTACTTTTTTCCCGCATTTTACTGCTTTCCTAGCTGGAAGACCTCGATAGGAGGCAATGTTTTTGTGTTTACTTTATGCAGGTTCCTTTGTCCAGGACTCCTTTTGCACGAGCGTTCCTATAACGCAAGCAAACCTATTGATTTTTCTTCTCCTAAGAACACATTTACTCCTTCTACTACAGGCGAGTAAGTCTCCAAAGGTCGAGCATCCGGTAGATTGTGTAGTAACGTCGTTCGTCCAAAACCCAATCTATAACTCCGTAGTTAGCTGAACTACGGCTTGCTCTAATTCTCATTCCAGATGAGATACGTAGGCATAAGACGCGATGTCTTAGCGAGCACACATCCCCCCAACCCATAGGTCAACCGAGCTACGAAGACTCTGATTCTCATATTCAGATGAGATACGTATGCAGCGGATGCGACATCCGCGCGAGTCATTTTCATTTAACCTCTTTTTTTACTAAACAGCACAAGATAAACTCACACCCTTTAGACAAGAACTACAAAAGTGGATCCCGTAGAGTACTACGGATGCGTAGGGGTGCTAATACCTTCCCTTCGCATAACCGACTCCCGAACCCAAGATTTGGTTGCGAGACCCTGTCTTGTCATTTCCTTTTTCCAGGTTTACTTCGAGCGTTTCCTTTCCCTCCTTTGGGATAAATAACGCACGGTGGCGACTCTTCTGTCATTTTCTTTCGCCGGTTATTTTTTCGCACACTGTATTTTTCAGGTTGCGACAGTAGGCAATAAGATTGACTTGCTTTGAGGTCAAATTGAAGCAACTCAGATCATACACCTCAAAGTTCAACTCCCTGTATCTTTCAATATACTTGGAGTTAGGAGAAATTGAGGCCAAATTCGAGCTCCTGAGCATTTTTACTTTAAATTCATGTCCTTTTTAATTTTGGTGATGGTTGTGAGTGAACTAGTCCGGTGAAGCTCACCGGAGAAGGAGACCGAAGCTTTGGATCCGCTGGTGTGCTGACACTCATCTGAACCACATGATCCATTTCAAATGTATTAATCTCGTTCCTTGGTTTTGTATACCATCCATACAGCGGTTTGACTTGTGTCCACCATGGAACGCGTGCTAGCAGCCACTTGATCTGCCACCTGAATTAATGAGGGAGATCAAGTGGTCCACGTTGTTTCTATTTTCTAGTTTTTCATTTTATTTGGTTTATTTTCATTAATTCATATTAATTTTAATATTAATCCAAAAAATATGAGAGTTTCACCAAAAAAAATTAAATAAATTCCTCTTTCATTTTCTGAATAAAAATTATTTTTTGGATCACTATTAATATTTTTCATGATTTAATTGTTTTTGTGATTATTTTTAAATGTATAAAAATAGTTTTAAGTTTCCAAAATTAATGAAATTTAATCTCCAAGGTCCTATGACGTCTCTATATCCTAAGGCTAGTTGATTATAAAATCAACATGAGTGTGGATGAGATTAGGTCCACCCCTTTTGCATATTTTTTTAAGTGTGGTATGTTTTAGGAGTATGGTTCATAATACCATACCTGTAACATACATTAACACTAAAATTTCTATTGTCCGACCTCAAATAGTTGTGACTTCTATATAAGTCCAATTACGACTGCTTAACATAGTGCTAAATTTGTGACACAAAAGGCATAACATTCTAGTAAGTGAGATTGTAAGTTTCTCCTCTTTCATGGTATTATGTGGAAACTTATCCTTTTTTCCTTCCTTTGAAAGATGTCTTGGTTCAAGGATCCATGCTTGTGAATAGTGGGTGAGTGTTCTCCAAAGAATGACCTAAACAAAGCAAAAGCAATACTAACTTCTAATCAACCAACAACTAACAATTAATTTCAAGTCATTTACTTTTATGCACTTTAATTTGAAGTCTTTATTTATTTTCCATTATTCATACCATTCAACTTGTTTACTTTAATGCCATTTTCATTTTGCTCATTTGAGCCTCATTTTGTGATTATATTGTGATTGTATATACTTGTTTGTGTTTGTGGTCTTTTGACCTTAATGTATATAATAAACAATAAAAACCCTAAAAGACAGTTGTATGGACTGTTGGACTTGATCTGAGACCTTGGACTTAGAATTAGGCAACACTCCCTATGCAAAAGGACTTGGCCAATGCCAAATTTCATGAAACCAAGTGCTTGTGATCTGAAACTTCATCTGAAGCAAGTATTGTTATCCCATCTCAGCTCATATGCTACATAGTCTTATTGAAGTTGTTACTTTGAACTTGTGCCTAGTGCCTATCCTTAAGTTCATCTTATGCATGAGAGATTATGAAGAAGATCATGAAGTTGATAAGCTTGGATGTGGCTATCTTTATTTGATGCCTTTCTCTTCATCTTGCTACTTGTGTATTGATATTGCTTGATTCTAAAGTCCAAGGGAAATTTGGGTTTTTATATGACATTCTTGTCTATTGGATTGCAACCCATTGGTAAGATCTTTTCAACTCTTAACTTTTAAATTTTTTCTTAGGATTAGTCTCTTCATCTCTTCCTCACTTATTTAATTTCAAATCTCTCCCCTCTTTCAAAATCTTCTTTGATTGTGATTTCTAAACTTAGACCATATTGCAAATTAGAAACTCTGGCCTTATGCCATTGATTTTTTAAACTCTTTCCTTAATCAAATTTGTAAATGAACTTAACTATACTTGACTTAAAATTTCAAAAATAAAAAAAGAACTAACACTCATTCAAAACTTTTTAGGCCTCTTGTGCCACGAACTACGAGGTTTTGATCCCTCATTTTATGTTGGTACGTAGGCACAAATCCGAAGGTCTTGACAAACACAAAAATATAATTAACGAATTCTTTTCTCATCCATTCACTCTATTTATTGCAAAAATCATTTTGTATAAAAATACATATGCACATAATAAAGGGCTCCCTAGGAGTACCTAGGACACTTTGGGTGCTAACAACTTCCCTCTGTGTAACCAACCCCCTTACCTGTAATCTCTGGCATTTTATTAGTTTTGATTTGAAAACTTCTTATCTTTGGATTTTGTTCGTACTTTTCCCTTTTCCCTTGGAAACAATAAAAGCGCGCTGGCGACTCTGGTTTAATTGACGTCTAGCTTATCCATAGCTTGATGGTCATGAATTTACCACTATAGAAATTAAGTGACGACTCTGTTGGGGAGTAGTCTCCAGTGGGTTTAGCCTACTTTTTATGTGTATATAATTATATATTTGATGTATGTATATTTGTTTGTGTGATATAATCTGCTTGTTGTGCTTGTTGATCTCTGAGTGGTGAGATAAGTTCTAACCCGAACTTGAGTGCAATTAAGATAGGAAGATGGTATAGTCATGTTCGACTTGTGTGGAGTAATCCTTAACAAGTTGGCTTGAGACCCATCTACTAAGTGGAGACCCTTTTGGAGTTATGGATGTTGTCGCAGCCTAAAAAAGGAGATGCGAAAAAACAACCGGCGAGAAAGAAATGACAGAAGAGTCGCCATCGCGCGTTATTTATCCCAAAGGAGGGAAAGGAAAAGCTCGAAGTAAACCTGGAAAAAGAAAAGGAAAAGACAAGGTCTCGCAACCAAATCTTGGGTTCGGGAGTCGATTATGCGAAGGGAAGGTATTAGCACCCCTACGCATCCGTAGTACTCTACGGGATCCACTTTTGTGGTTCTTGTCTAAAGGGTGTGGGTATATCTAATGTACTATTTACTAAAAAAGGGGTCAAAAGAAAATGACTCGCACGGATGTCGCATCCACTGCATACGTATCTCATCTGAATATGAGAATCAGTCTTCGTAGCTCGGCTACCTATGGGTTAAAGAGGAGTGTGCTCGCTAAGACATCGCGTCTTATGCCTACGTATCTCATCTGGAATGAGAATCAGAGCAAACCGTAGTTCGGCTAACTACGGGTTGAGGGTTGTGTTTTTTAGATGAACGACGTTACTACGCAATCTACTGGATGCTCGACCTTTGTAGACTTACTCGCCTGTAGTAGAAGGAGTTAACGTGTTCTTAGGAGAAGAAAAATCAATGAGTTTGTTTGGGTTTTAGGAATGCTCATGCAAAAAAGGAAGTCCTAGACGAAGGAACAATGCTACCTTAATTGACATGCAAACGAGAGACTATACGAAGCCTAGCAATCCTATGGGGAGACGATCACACCATACAAAACAAACATGCATAAAGTAAAATGCCACCAAGGGGGCTCAAACCTACATGGGTAGGGCTTTAGTCAAGAGGGGTCATATCAACCTCGACAAACAAGCCATGGAATAGGTAATCAAATGGGCTCTTAACCACTGACATTGAACGTCAGGGTGAGCAGATCAAAAGGGTGATGAGGATAAGACCTCATAGCTCTTAACCCTGGACAGGGTGAGCTCATGACAAAAAGTGGGGATTCAAAAAGGTGGAACCCTCTCCACTGACTGACCGGACAAAAGATCTTGGGCTTTTGTTCTGAAGCATCAGCACGTAGTGCGAGCATAAAGAACAACACACTGAATAACGGGGGATTGATTACTAATCCCTTTTATCCGTCAATTGCCTCTTCGGGGAGGTCTTTAGCACTGATGCCTCTTCTTGGAGGTCTTTGGGCACAAAAGTAAACAAACAAAAGAAAACATTGCCTCCTATCGAGGTCTTCCAGCTAAGAAAACGGTAAAATACGGGAAAGATAAAGGGATCAAGAGGTCTACCACACGGATAAAGATCCGAAGTAATAACAGCTAAATGAATAAGAAACCCAGAGATCTCTCGAGCTGGCACCATCAAAGAAAGCAAGTCAATACAGGTAATTGGAATGAATCTCCAAATGGTATCCCACAAATAAAGTGGAATGCCAAGCAAGCTATCCCTGCAAGAGTATGGGAGCCCTCACAAAAAAAACTCAACAAACAGGTTAGAGTGACAAGATGGGGTGAAATCAAGAGTTGCCTCAAATCAAAATGTAACCACATGAATCATGCCATTAAAATTCACAAAAAGAGCTCACAAAAAGCAACCAAGTGTAGGAGGCCTAAACCTCTTGTCAAACACATGCATCAAAAGGGTATCAAAATTTAAAGTCAGGGGGCAAGGATCCACACATCAAGACATGACATACATACTAAAACATGTGCCCACATGCAAAACCTAACGATACCCACTCTTCCAAATTCACCCATAATACCTCATACATTCAGAAATTTCAGGTTGAAAGTATAAAGTAGTGGAAATAGGGCATACCTGATTGGGGAGGATCGATTGAAATTGAATTGCACCCTTGGCTTTTCAGAACAATCTTAGGGTTTATATGAGAGGGAATTGGTTCTTTGCAGATGAGTTCCCTTCAGTCTCTGGAGGTTGCTCTGAATTAGTTAGAATCTCTCTAGGGTTTTGTTCCAAGGAAACTTCAGAGTGTTTTCAGCTTTCACCAATTCTCCCTCTCTCTCTTTCCTTTTCCTTTACTGAAATTTCAGAATTTATAACCTGATTTCGTGGCTTTGTGGGCTCAAATGAGAGAGGTCCAAGTCCAAGATTTTTCTATTATATTTTATTTATTTATTTATTTTCGTTTTTTTTTAATTTTCTAAACGCGTGGGCTTCGCCTAGCGAGCATGACAGTTCATGAACAAACTTTTGGTCCTTCAAGATTAACGTTTTGACTGATGAATAGACCCCATTTGAACATGTTGGAAGTATCTCAAGCCATTCCCTTGTGTTGACTGATCACCCAGATAGGACCCACAAAGTGTCTTGGATGATATTCAAGCTTCTTGGATCTAATTCCGATTGACATGATGAAATGCAATATGAAATGTTAAATGACCTAAAAATGAATGCATGAATGAGGGGGGCAAATTTTGAGGTATTACAGCTGCCCCTATTCAATCAACTGGAGACCCGAAAAGAAGATAGCAGCGGCTTTCGCACTTTCGAGGTATCAAGGGATTGAATACAATAAAAGCCCGAAAATTTGCACTGAAGTGAAGTGAAGTAACAATGCCTGTCAGAATCGGCAAAGAGGTGGTCTTGAAAGAAGAATCCGTCTGGTACGGTGAGAGTCAGTCTGAATACCGAAAAAGAATGTTAACCTGGATACCAAAATAAATGGTAACACAGAAATAACCATGGCCTGAATGCCGCTCATCAGTCTGAATACTGGAAATGACTTCGATCTGAACATCGGAATATATGAGATTATTAATATCAGTCTGAACACCGAGAGGCTGGCCTAAATGCCACAAGTTGCGTCGACCTGAATGTCGGAAACTTCTTCGATATGAACATCGGAAAACTGGCCTGAACGCCACTTCGATCTGAATACCGGAAACTTGGCCTGAATGCCACTTCGGTCTGAATACTGGAAACTGGCCTGAATGCCACAAGTTGCATTGACCTGAATGTCGGAAACTTCTTCGATCTGAACATCGGAAAACTGGCCTGAATGCCGCAAGTTGCATCGACCTGAATGTCGGAAACTTCTTCGATCTGAACATCGGAAAACTGGCCTGAACGCCACTTCGGTGTGAATACCGGAAACTGGCCTGAATGCCACAAGTTGCATCGACCTGAATGTCGGAAACTTCTTCGATCTGAACATCAGAAAATTGGCCTGAATGCCACTTCGGTCTGAATACTGGAAAAACTTCATGCCTGTCAGCATCGGCAGAAATAGGGAAAGATAATAGAGGCGACGCATGGGCCAATGACACTTGTTGGGGATAATAAAGGTAAGTCATGAACAATCTTCAGTCTGAGTACTGGAAACAACTTCTGGCTTATCACTTGGGATACCGAGAATGTTTTTTTGCTTACATGCGTATGTTTGAATTTTTCAATTGCGTAATGCTCCATGAAAATGGAAATACTACGCGATTTGGGAGGATGCAATGCAATATGATTCTACATGCAGGGATGCGAAATGCTGGGTAGAATGCCAAGCCGAGGCAAGGGAATTTGCTGGGGAAATGATCACCATCTTCTGGACCCTGGCAAGGCTGTTGGAGATGCACAGCGCAAAGAACTCTGTGGGGAAATGACCCGCCACACGGTGTTCTAGCAATGACGAAATACCGAGACTCTGACTGGGGAGAGAACGACACTGAAAACCTGCTGTTGGGGAAAGCGATAGTGGTTTTGGCAACCATAATCTGCGAGAGAGACGACTTAGCAGGGGAAGCAAACACCGATACGGTACCAAGATTCTGCTTCAAGGAAAGAGACCATGGATCTGGCGTCGAGATCATCGATTTGGCATCGAACCCTGAGGAGTAGCCGCTTCTGCTGGGAAGATACAGTCTGGCACTATCAACTCCGCTAGGGATATATAGTCTGGCACTGTCAACTCTACTAGGGGAATGTATATTCTGAAACAACCGTTTGGGGGAGGTACAGCAGTGAGAGCCTGCTGGGGATCGAAGAATCCAATGCTCTGATCAGCTCTGCAGGGATAAGATACCAACTTCGACTGTTGGGGGAAAACATTCGCGATCATCGGCTGGGAACCTTAAGGAAATGCCCCGAGGGTACCTGTTCTGAATAGACGATCTAAAGCACTTAACATTTACAGCAATTTTAAATGTTTATTAAGCATGTACCTGTAAAGCTCTTATGTTTCATGATGCAGTGTTTATCAAAAATTTGGACGTCATTTTTGCAAACAAAACAGTAAAATGAAAATGAAAACAGAGATATACTGAATAACATGATTTTATTGATTGAATGGCCTCTGAATAGGCATTTACATCAGGAAGCAATCCCTGGAAAGAGGTAATCGCACAAAAGATAAAAACAAAAATTAATCTAATTGCAATGTGAAATGGATTTCTATTGGGTTCCAATTCTGCTATGACTTGCTCGTCTTCAAGATCCTCCAGATGATCAGCTTTCTGAAAAGAGTGATTGGACTATTTCCTATCCTTCAAAAGTTTCCAGTCATTGACACGAGATGAGATTCAGAACTACTCAGAACGCAGTCATTCGTTTAATCCCTAACTTTTGCCTGGATCGCCCTTTTCGGGTTTTCAATCCACCAGGATACCCATTTTTGCCTAAATTGCCTTTTCAGGTTTTCAACTTACCGGGTGTATGATCTTTTCATTTTTAATCCCTAATTTTTGCCCGAACCTTTTCATTTTCTTGGTTCGTCGGGATGCCCATTTTTGCCTGGACTATTCTTTTTACTGTCCAGCGGGTCTATTTTATGCGAAGTATTTTTTAACTGCGTCTGAGTTCACAGGGGAAGTGAAGTTTTCACCATCCATAGTTGCAAGCATTAAGGCCCCACCATCAAAAACCTTGGTGACAATATACGGTCCATCATAGTTAGGAGTCCACTTGCCCCTGTGATCTGTCTGAGGAGGAAGGATCCTTTTCAACACCAAATCTCCGACCTGGAAGCATCGAGGACGCACTTTCTGATCAAAGGCTCTCTTCATCCGACTCTGATACAACTGCCCATGACAAATGGCTTCCATCCGCTTCTATTCGATAAGGCTCAAATCTTTGAACCTTGTCCGAATCCGTTCAGCTTCGTCTAACTTGACATCCAACAGGACTCTCAGATAAGGAATCTCCACTTCAACAGGTAGGACTGCTTCCATACCATACACAAGGGAGTAAGGGGTTGCCCCGGTCGATGTATGTACTGAAGTACGGTACCCATGCAAGGCGAAGGGTAGTATCTCATGCCAATCTCTGTACGTAACGACCATCTTCTGCACAATCTTCTTTATGTTCTTATTTTCCGCCTCAACAACACCGTTCATCTTAGGGAGGTAAGGGGAAGAATTATGATGCTGAATGTTAAAGTTCTGGCACAACTCCTTCATCATTTTGTTGTTGAGATTAGAACCATTATCAGTAATGATTCTTTCGGGAATCCCATAGCGACAAATTATTTCTTTCTTGATGAAACGGGCAACCACATGTCTGGTGACATTCGCGAACGATGCTGCTTCGACCCACTTGGTGAAATAGTCGATGGCAACAAGGATGAAGCGATGCCCATTGGAGGCGGTCGGCTCAATCTTTCCAATCATATTGATGCCCCACATAGCAAAAGGCCACGGCAAAGACATCAAATTCAAAGGATTTGGCGACACATGTACCTTATCAGCATAAATCTGGCATTTATGACACTTCCGAGCATATTTGAAACAATCAGATTCCATGGTCATCCAGTAATATCCCTCTCTCAACAATTTCTTAGCCATTACATGTCCGCCGGCATGAGTACCGAAGGAGCCTTCATGAACTTCTTGCATTAACGTGTCTGCTTCGTGTCTATCCACGCATCTGAGCAAAACCATGTCGAAGTTCCTCTTATACAGCACATCGTCTTTGTTCAAGAAGAAAATGCCTGCCAATCTTCTCAAAGTCTTTCTATCATTGTTGGATGCCCCTGCAGGGTACTCTTGATTCTTCAGAAAGCGCTTGATGTCGTGATACCAGGGCTTGTGTTCAACTACCAGTTCAGCAGCAAACACATACGCGGCCCTGTCGAGGCGCATCACATCGATCCTGGGAGCGTGGTTCCACCGAATCACGTTGATCATTGAGGATAGAGTGGCAAGAGCATCTGCCATCTGGTTCTCATCACGAGGTATGTGATACAGCTTTACTGTTGTGAAGAAAGTCAATAGTCTTCTCGTGTAATCTCTATAAGGGACCAGATTGGGCTAGAGGGTGTTCCAATCACCATTCACTTGATTGATCACTAGAGCTGAATCTCCGAAGATGTCCAGAGTCTTGATTCTCAAATCAATGGCTTGCTCAATACCCAAGATACAGGCTTCATACTCAGCTTCATTATTTGTGCACTCAAAAGTCAGACGAGTGGTGAAAGGCATGTGGGCACCTTTCGGAGTAGTAATGACAGCGCCAATTCCACTTCCTCTGGCATTGACAGCCCCATCAAACAACAAAGTCCACTTTTCGTCTGGATCAGGTCCCTCCTCAACAACTGGCTCTTCACAGTCTTTCATCTTGAGGAACATGATGTCTTCATCTGGAAAATCAAACTTCATCGGCTCATAATCATCAATCGGCTGCTGAGCAAGATAGTCTGATAGAATACTCCCCTTGATGGCTTTCTGGGATGTGTACTGGATATCGTACTCTGTCAGTACCATTTTCCAACGAGCAACCCTTCCGGTGAGAGCTGGGTTCTCGAATATGTACTTGACTGGATCCATCTTGGAGATCAATAAGGTTATGTGAGTCAGCATGTATTGTCTCAATCGCTTAGCAGCCCATGCAAGTGCATAACATGTCTTTTCAAGCATTGAGTATCTCGACTCGCAGTCTGTGAATTTTTTACTCAGGTAGTAGATGGCATGCTCTTTCCTACCTGTCTCGTCGTGTTGACCGAGAACACAACCCATGGAATTGTCTAGTACTGTGAAATACATAATCAACGGTCTCCCTGGGACCGGAGGCATAAGGATAGGAGGATTCTGCAAATACTCTTTTATCTTCTCGAAAGCCCTTTGGCAATCATCATTCCACCTGATAGCCTGATATTTTCTCAGCAATTTGAATATTGGCTCGCACGTGGCTGTTAGGTGAGAGATGAACCTTGCAATGTAGTTCAACCTCCCTAAGAAACCACGGACTTGTTTCTCTGTTCTTGGCTCAGGCATTTCCTGTATCGCTTTCACTTTGGCCGGATCCACCTCAATCCCTTTTTCACTAACAATAAAACCCAGTAATTTTCCAGATCCCACCCCGAAAGTACACTTGTTCGGATTAAGCCTCAGCTTGAATTTTCTCAAACGCTCAAACAATTTCTGCAAAGTCACCAAATGTTCTTCTTCCGTCTGAGATTTGGCAATCATATCATCAACATAAACCTCGATTTCATGATGAATCATATCATGGAAAAGAGTCACCATCGCTCGTTGATATGTTGCTCCGGCATTTTTCAGACCAACGGCATCACCTTGTAGCAGAAGGTGCCCCATGGGGTTATGAATGTTGTCTTCTCCATGTCTTCTGGTGCCATCTTAATTTGATTATAGCCAGAAAAGCCATCCATGAAGGAGAATACCGAGAACTGAGCTGTGTTATCCACCAAAACGTCGATGTGAGGTAATGGGAAATCATCTTTAGGACTAGCTCTGTTCAGATCCCGGTAGTCAACATACATCCGTACCTTTCCATCCTTCTTAGGTACTGGAACGATATTTGCAACCCATGGCGGATAATTTGTGACTGCTAGAAACCCTGCATCCAACTGTTTTTTGCACTTCTTCCTTTATCTTGACAGCCATCTCTGGTCTTGTTCTTCTGAGCTTCTGCTTGACCGGAGGACAACCTTCTTTAAGAGGCAAACGGTGTACCACAATATCTGTGTCAAGCCCTGGCATGTCCTGATAAGACCAAGCGAAGATGTCAACATATTCTTGCAGCAATTCAATCAGCCCTTTCTTCATATTATCTTCCAAAGCAACCCCTATCTTGATTTCTCTCTTGGCGTCCTCGGTGCCGAGATTAATCACTTCAACAGACTCTTGATGCGGTTGAATGACCCTTTCCTCCTGTTTTAATAACCTGGTAAGTTCTTCAGGGAGTTCACAATCTTCATCACCCTCTTCTTCAGCTTGAAAGATTGGATTTTCAAAGTCGAAGCGAGCCATAGCAGAACTGTTATCAATAGGATCTGGTGACGTGCATCTTCATGAGTGATGGTATGTTCTTATGAGTGTGAACAAAGAGTAAAAACTAAACAAAACATTGCCAAATATTTTTTTGATTTTTGAAAACTGCAAAAATTGAAAGACAGTGAACGAAATATTTGAATGCAAAAAGACATCCTTTATTGATGATAAAAAATGCAAGTATCCGCATAGATGAGCCCTACAATGAGTCATTACGCCTTGGGCGGAACGTAAGACTTGGATATGCATGAAGAAACAAAGAAAATTACTCCTTCAGAAAAGTGACTTGGACAATCTCCTCAGAAGACCAATTGTTGATGACTTCACCTGGGATCCTCGGACGCACCCAGTTATCGATGTCGTAATCACTATCCCCATCTTCATCGTTGACCGTAGAGACCTGGCCATATTGGATGACGCCCGCACTGGAGAAAGTAATCGGCCCCTGACGAGTCTGAGGCGTTGAAGTACACACATCCGAAACATCGGAATCAAGTTCAGCAAGTACATCAGAATCAAACGCCATGTTTGGAATATCAGCGACAACATCATCATGGATCATAGAATCAGTAGGAACAACATATGTGAATTCATCAGTAGCATCTTCAAACACTTCTTCCTCTACCCCTTCCGCAGACTCTTGGACAGACAAATCTTCAACCTGGAGGATACCTTTGTCGAGCAAGACCTGGATACCCTGCTGTAGCTTCAAACAACCTCCACTCTGAGTGGCACAATCCAAATAACCCTTCCCACAACCGGGGAAAACATCGGCCTTCAACAAGTAGCCCTTGATATCCGACAACGGAGTCTTCAGCTTCAACGTATCTTTGACGGATCTGGCTTCCCCATCCATTATATTAACATTTGTACCACCATGCTGGGGCATGGGATTGTTGACGACATTCGGAGCCGATGCAAGGTCGATGGCTTTTGAATCTATGAGGTCCTGAACTACGTGCTTAAAAGCTTTGCAATTCTCAATATTGTGGCCAGATGCCCCAGAGTGAAAGCTACACCTAGCGTTGGCGTCGTAACCCATCGGAAGTCTACCAACGGGAGGAGCCAGAGTGCGTAACTGCACAAGTTGTAGTTGTTGAAGACTAGAAAGTAGCTGAGCGTACGACATTGGAAGAGTGTCGAAATGCCGGTCCATCATCCTTTGCCTCTGTTGATAAGCGGGTCTGTTACCCAGTTGTTGTGGTTGGTACTGAGCTTGCTGACGTTGTGGTTGTTGTTGTTGTAGTGGTGCTACAGCTGGAATGGTCACAGCCGCAACATACAGTTGCTGATGATAGTTCTGAAAGTTATTCCTCTGGTTATCCCTGTTCTGATAAGAAGATATGGCACTTGCATCCCCTTCTCTCCTCTTCTGTCCCTGAATGAACGGCTTCTTCACCCCTGATGAAGATCCACCTCTACTCTAGGTCTCGTATGTCTTCAGGTAATTCTCCACCCTCTCTCCGGTAGAGACTACATCAGCAAAGTTGGAGGCATTGCAACCCACCAGGCGCTCCAAGTAAGGTCCGGGCAGAGTGTTCATGAACATGTTAGCCATTTCCTTCTCCAACATAGGAGGTTGAACACAAGAAGCTGTCTCCCTCCAGCATTGAGCGTATTCCCTAAAGCACTCATTGCCTTTAAGAGACAGATTCTGAAGTTGAGTTCTGTCCGGAGCCATGTCTGCATTATACTGATACTGCTTCACGAAAGCCTCAGCTAAATCCCTCCAGGAGCGGATGTGGGCTCTGTCCAGCCTCATATACCATTCCAGGGATGCCCCAGCTAGGCTATCCTGGAAAAAGTACGTAAGAAACTTTTCATCGTCAGAGTATGCAACCATTTTACGGAAGTAGGCTTGCACATGGGTCTTCGGGCAAGAGTTGCCGCTGTATTTGTCGAATATCGGAACCTTGAATTTCGGTGGCACCCTCACGCCTGGGACTAATCCCAAGTCAGCAACGTCTACTCCCAGAGGATTCTGTCCTTCCACTTCCTTCAACCTCTCTTCCAGTCTCTGAAACATAGGGTCCATATCATGACTCATTCCAAAGTCTTCATGAAGCAAGGGGAACTGATCCTCCTGGTCATCATGGACAGGTTGTTGACCGGAGGTGACATGTAGGATCGGGGTAGGCCCCGGTCCACTGGGTCCGTTAACCTCTCTAGCTGGAGGATCAGTCAACGTCTCTGGTAGAGTAGTGGCGGGATTCCTCTGCATCATCTGCCTGAGCTCTTGCTGTCCTTGAGCCACCCCTTGAACCACATCCATGAATTGGTTCATGCGGATCTTCATCTCGGCGAGCTCTGCTTGTAGGCTTTCCATTGCTCTCTGGTGGTTTCTACGGGTACCGTACCTGTGAATGCCTGAGTCAGCTATCCTGCTAGTGGAACACCAAACAACAGAGAACACTGTGGCGGTACCTGTTATGCAAGACATGCTGATGGATATGCAAATTCCATGACATGTTTATCAGTTCCAAAGGGTATTCTAACCCCTTGATTCCAGTCTCACATCAGATAAAATATCCCTTTTAAAAGTACCAGAAAACCCCGACTAGAATCAAGAAGAAGATGTAAACCCCTCTAGAAATGGATAAACATGTGTTAAATGATATGAATGCAAAATGATGTGATGCAATAATGTGAATGCAAAACGATGTGATGCAGTGCAGTGACATGGGAATCAGGATTGCTGGATCCGCTTGAACATCTGTCAGGTTGCACTGTCTGAAGAGAAACCCACTGAGGAATATAATACAAGATCAAAGCTCTGCTCCAGAAAACCGGGTTGGTTGGAGGTTAAGGTTTCCTGAATTTAGCCCGCCCCTCACTGGTAGGTTCTAAGAACAAAAGTTTGTCAACTTCGGCCCTTCGGTCGAGAATAATACGTTTACCACTGAAGGTTTAGCATTATTACGGGATAAAAGACCTCCACTGACTCCCCTCAACAGGACATCCTAATAGCAAGTTCCCAGTCTCGGGGTCCTCGGATTGATCAGCGAGAATGCGCCCACCAGAGCTAACATAATCACGTCTCGGAGGAGAGGCCTCGACTGAGTTCTCGTAAATGGTCACCAGAGTCTACGATTTCTAGAGGAACATCTTCCGTTATGGAACATCCATAGGACAAAATATATCCAAAAGAAACCTCGTCTGGATGTGGGTCTTCATGAACGACTTAATGTAGCAACACGCCACGCAAGCCTCATGACTATGCACTCTAAAACCTGTGTGTACACTCAAGCCTGGGTAATGGGCTTATCTCTCATAGAACACCCCATCCCAACAAACAAACAAACCAACAGCAGAGCCAACAGATACAACAATGATATGTACACAATGCAATGAAGCAGGTAAATGCTGAAAAATAAATAACTGTACAAAAGAATGAACACCCAATAAACAAACAACCTACAAAAGCTAGGAGGGACTCGCTCAGGGAAACCAGGGTCCCCAGCAGAGTCGCCAGCTGTCGCAGCCTAAAAAAGGAGATGCGAAAAAACAACCGGCGAGAAAGAAATGACAGAAGAGTCGCCACCGCGCGTTATTTATCCCAAAGGAGGGAAAGGAAACGCTCGAAGTAAACCTGGAAAAAGGAAAGGAAAAGACAAGGTCTCGCAACCAAATCTTGGGTTCGTGAGTCGATTATGCGAAGGGAAGGTATTAGCACCCCTACGCATCCGTAGTACTCTACGGGATCCACTTTTGTGGTTCTTGTCTAAAGGGTGTGGGTATATCTAATGTACTATTTACTAAAAAAGGGGTCAAAAGAAAATGACTCGCACGGATGTCGCATCCACTGCATACGTATCTCATCTGAATATGAGAATCAGAGTCTTCGTAGCTCGGCTACCTATGGGTTAAAGAGGAGTGTGCTCGCTAAGACATCGCGTCTTATGCCTACGTATCTCATCTGGAATGAGAATCAGAGCAAACCGTAGAACAAACTTTTACTCCTTCAAGATTAACGTTTTGACTGATGAATAAACCCCATTTGAACATGTCGGAAGTATCTCAAGTCATTCCCTTGTGTTGACTGATCACCCAGATAGGACCCACAAAGTGTCTTGGATGATATTCAAGCTTCTGGGATCTAATTCCGATTAACATGATGAAATGCAATATGAAAATTTAAATGACCTAAAAATGAATGCATGAATGAGGGGGGCAAATTTTGAGATATTACCAATGTCACACAAGTTATTTGTGGTTAGGCATTACTCTCTCTGATTTGGGGTCCGAGAAGCTGAGGACCGTAGAACATTTAACCCCTCTTGGCCTATTTAGGACGTAATGCGGAGACTATTCAAGTGTAGACTTGATAACAGTTGTTACGCGATACTACACTCAGACAAGTTTCTCTTGAGAATATTATGGGTTGATGAGTCAGTCATCCTAACCTGTAATATCCGATAGATGGGATTAAGACTCTGGGAACTTTTTAGAACATGATCTACAAGTTTTATCCTTAGTACACTCCTTTGGGATGGTTCTTACCCAGACTCCATGCTCGTGACTCACAACAAACCCCTTGATTCTTGGTTGATCCAATCAAGTCTTGTCAATATCAATGGAACTTGGGTTTTGATAATGTGAAAACCATAATCCACCAAAATGGATGATTGATCTTGACAATGACTTGATTCATCCCTTGACCTTTGTTTGTTTTCCTTGTGTGTGATCCCTTATTTGTGATTGTTGCATTCATGCGCATCATAACATTCATCACACCAAAAATAATTTCAAGGAATCGAGGTCTTATTTGCAAATATTTTCAGACCATGGATTATGGACGAAGGAACACTAAGAAGTATACTTTCAGATGTCCAGATTTGAAAGAGTTAAGGAAGTTGTCATCTTTTGTATTAGATCCCTTGGACTTCAAGCAACATCATGGGAAGCTTCTGTGTATCTTGTCTGCTGATGTGGTTGAAGGACTTCTGAGTGTGTTAGTTCAGTTTTATGATCCTCTCTACCATTACTTCATTTTTCCTGATTATCAGCTTGTGCCTACGTTAGAGGAGTATGCCTATCTCTTGGGAATACCTGTTTCTGATAATGTGCCTTTTAGTGGACTGGAAGAGATTCCCAGATCTCATATCATAGTTGGAGCTCTTCATCTGAAGAAGTATGAGATAAAGGCTCATTGGGTGAAGAAAAGAGGGATGTTTGGTTTGACTTATGAGTTCCTCATCAAGGAAGCTACTGCCTTTTCTCAAGCCGGTAGTGTGGATGCTTTTGAAGCTATCTTTGTGTTGCTCATCTATGGATTAGCGTTGTTCCCTAAAATTGACGGTTTTGTTGATGTTAAATGTAACGGTAAATTCATGATCATCAAGCTATGGATAAACTAGATATCAAATAACAAGAGTCGCCACCGCGCTTTTATTATTTCCAAGGGAAAAGGGAAAAAGTACGAATAAAACCCAGAAGTAAGAAGTTTTCAAATCAAAACTAATAAAATGTCATAGATTACAGGTAAGGGGGATGGTTACACAGAGGGAATGTGTTAGCACCCAAAGTGTCATAGATACTCCTAAGGAGCCCTTTTTGTTTGCATATGTATTTGGTACAAAATGATGTTTACAAACAAATAGAATGGGGGGATGAGAAAAGAATTCATTAATTATATTTTTCTGTTTGACAAGCCCTTCGAACTTGTGCCTACGTACCAACATAAAAATGAGGGAACAAAACCTCGTAGTTCGTGATACAAATTTCAAAGTGGATGCATGACTTTTAACAAAAATTAAGTTTGAAAGGCACAAAGGCCTAAAAATGGTTTGAATGAGTTAGTTCGTTTTGGCTTTTTGAAAGTTTAAGTCAAGTATGGTTAAGTTTATTTACAAATTTAATTTAAGAAAAGAATTTTAAAAATACAATGACATAAGGTCAAAGTTTTTATCTTTTTTGCAAAATGGTCAAAGTTTATAACAAAATAAGTTCAATCAAAGAAGATTTTGAAAAGGGAGGGAGAGATTTTGAAATTAAAGAAATGGGGAGAAGATGAAGGGACTAATCCTATGCACAAAATTAAAAGTTAAGAGTTGGAAAGATCTGACCAAATGGGTAGCAATCCAATAGACAAGAATGTCAATAGAAACCCATAATTCCCTTGGACATTAAGAGTTAAGCAACACACAAATGCACAATTATATTATCTTGAAGAGCAAAGGCATCAAATAAAGATAGCCACATCCAAGCTTTAGCCATTCCATGATCTTCTTCAAATTAACCCATATAACAGATGAATTCCACAAGTCACAGGTTCGAAATAACAGTTTCACAATGATCATGTTGCAGATAAACTCAGAGGGGTCTTGAATGATGTATCAAATGAAGTTCAAATTGCAAGCACTTGGTTTCTCAATAAGTTGACATTGGCC
The DNA here is from genome assembly GCF_024323335.1 of Lathyrus oleraceus. Lineage (NCBI taxonomy): Eukaryota > Viridiplantae > Streptophyta > Magnoliopsida > Fabales > Fabaceae > Lathyrus > Lathyrus oleraceus. Next base: position 341,296,933 of record NC_066585.1, read on the forward strand.
AAGTCCTTTAGCTTAGGAGTGTTGCCTAAGTTCTAAGTCCATTTGTCCAAGATCAAGTCAATAGTCCACTCAAAAGTTTTTTAGGGTTTTTGTTGTTATTATGTACATTAATGGTTAAAGACCACACAAACAAATAAGGTATATACAAACAAGATATATCACACAATATGGTCCAAGTGGACAAAGTGAAAATTGCATTAACATAAACAATTAGAATGATATGAATAATGGCAAATGAAATAAAATGCTAAAAGTAAATTGCATTAAAGTAAATGGCTTGAATTTAAAAGTTAGTAGTTAATAGGTTAGAAGTTAGTATTGTTTTGCTTTTTCTTTTCATTTTATCACATTCTTTGGAGAACACTCAATCCACTTATCACAAGCATGGATCCTTGAGCCATGAGATCTTCCAAAGGAAGGAAAAAATGCCAAGTTTCCACACAATACCATGAAAGAGGGGAGACTTACAATCTCACTAACTAGAATGCTATGCCTTTTGTGTCACAAATTTAGCGCTATGTTAAGCAATCGTAATTGGACTTATGTAGAAGTCACAACTATTTGAGGTCGGGCAATAGAATTTTGGTGTTAATGCATGTTTGAGACATAGTATAATGGACTATGCTCATGAAACATACCACACACAAAAAGAGATATGCAAAAGAGGTGGCCTAATCTTATCCATACTCATGTTAATTTTTCAATCAACTAGCGTTAGGACTTTGAGATATCATATACCAAATGAGATGAATGCATAAAGAAGGGGAATAAGATGAAGAGGGAGGGGAATGGATCAAAACTCAAATTGGTCAAAGGAGGACTTTTACCAAATTAATATCATCCTTTCATTTTGGAAGATGGAATGTACATTCCATCAATCCCCTAAATCCAATGATATTAACTTGACAAAGTTAAATCAACCTTGACCAAGGCCCAACAACAAGAGTCAAACACAAACAAGTCATCACAATTGGTCAATAAAATTATTTGGCATTTACTCAAATTAAAAAAAAATACTAAAATAAGGCATTTAAATTAAATATGGTTTGTCAAATTCCTAAAACCTCATCAAAACACCAAATAAATGGCCATGAGATTTATCATAGCTTAAACAAGGTCAAAGGACCTTGGAGAAAAAATTTCAGAATTTTTAAAGACTTAAAAGTATTTTTAAACAAATAAAAATAAACACAAAATCAATTAAATCATGAAAAATATTAATAATGATCCAAAAAGGAGGACATGATCTGAAAGAAAAAATGGCGTAGAGCATGAATCTGACCTCAATTTTAACTAACTCTACATATATAGAAAGATATAAGGAGTTGAATTTTGAGGTGTGTCAAATGAGTTGCTTTGATTTGACCTCTAAGCAACTCAAACTTCTTGCCTACATTGGTAGGACTTCAGACAACCAAAGATCCAAGAGAATTGAGTGGAATTGGGAGAGAATCGAATAGATGCAATTTTCTGTAAAATACCTTCAATGCAGGTCTGGATTCACTTGTTCTTGCTTTGGCTCGTGCTTGATCTTGCTCAGGATGCTTGCAGAAGTAGATTAGAATGCACAAAAGGTCTTGGATCCTTGGAGTTTTGAATCTCAAAACAGTGAGATTCAAACTCAATTTCCAAAGGAAATTCTCAGGATTATCCTCTCAAATGAAAGGGTTTGGTGTTTGGAATCAAAGCTGGCGCGAAGGAGTCCTCAATTCCGAGCATATGGTGCTCTAGTTATAGCTGAATCACATGATATTTGCACCTTACAAATGAGTTTCCAAAATTGGAAATGAGTGATGCATGTGTGCATGGGTGTGTACAGGCCCATGAGGTCATTCCATTTGGTCCATAATTGAGTGTGAACAAGTCTAAAATCAAATTGGAGTGCTAGGCAATTGTACATGGAAGCTTGAAGTTTGATTTTTGCCAAATTATGATGCAATGTTCCAGCCATGTGCATCCCTAGCACATCTTGTCCAAAATGGATGAAATTGGACTTTTTGGAAAGGTTATATCAAGAGGAACAACTTTCATGTTCAACACTTTTTCATTTGGAGCTTGTAACATGGAGAATTTTGAGGTGGAAGTTTGGAAATTTCAACATGTAGAAATTGTTTCTAAGTGTTAAGCCATATATCTCAATATTCCATATTGCTTAACTTTTTATGTGAGCTTCAAATGAGAAAAGTGTCTTCATCAAAGTTGTAGTTCTTTCAAATACCTTCAAAATGGTCACCAATTTCATGTCATTTGGATTTAGAATGATAGAGTTATGCATTTTTGAAGTTTGGAAAAACCACTTGTTCAATGGTATAGGTAAAAAATAACCTATAATGTAACCTCATATCACACGCTCATAAAAGTTGAAGTAGACACCTTGAATTAGATATTGCAACTTAGAAATCTTTCATATCATAAAAATTAAGCAAGTTATGGCCTTGTGAAGTTGACTTTCAAATTAGGGTTTAGACAAAATGACCTATAATGTTTCCACATAGAAAATGATTTTCCAAGAAAAACTTGCTCTAGGTATTAACATGAAAGATTTTTGGAATTTCATTTAGAGTAACGTTTCTCTTGGAATCATTTTCATATGGTGAAAATTGTAGGAGATAAGGTCCAGGGAGACCTAGTTTTGATCAAATGAATTCATCTGGCCAACCACCATCAACCAACTTGATAACCTTCAACTCTCTTGACTTTCTTAGCTCATGGAAGATCATATATGCATAAGATGATGAATTTTGAAGTGTCCCTTGAGAAATTGGATCAATTGGTGAGATAGCTTGTTGGAGAAGTTACTCAAGATACCCAGTCAAACTAGGGTTTCCAAGGCAAATCACCCTCAAACTATTGAAGAAAACTTGATCAATATAACATGTAGGAATAAATGAAGCTCATATATGATGCTCATAACCATTATTGGATCAATTCATGGTTGTGCTCTTTGTCATGAGGGTCTGAAACCCTAGATATGAACTTGATGAATCAATGGAGATCATGCCCTACCTACAAAAGAGTTAGGAAAATGCAAAGACATATTTTTGGTATTTTGGTTAGTAAAATGATAATATATAAGTATAATACAATCACATAGTGCTTGGTGATCTCTCCCGAAACAAACCCAATGAAAGAGGGGTAAGGAGGATGCCAAGGTATGATCCTAATGCTAATGCTTATGATGAAATTGCATGAGGGATCTTAGGGTCAAAATTGGGGTCTTACATTAATGCCATTAGAACTTTCTTGATTGGAAATCATGTGCCTACTTTGTTGGGTGATATGTACTTCTCTTTCCATCTAAGGAATTCTAAGGGTGGTGAAACTATTGTCTGTTGTGTTCCTCTTCAATACAAGTGGTTTATTTCGCACTTGCCCCAGACGCCTACTTTTGTGGAGAACAAACAATGTCTAAGGTGGTCTCAGAGACTTATGTCTCTCACTAATGATGATATAGTTTGGTATGATTCTTCATTGAGTAGCTTGAAGATTATTGACAGTTGTGGTGAATTCTCTAATGTGCCCCTCATTGGTACACAAGGAGGAATCAACTACAACCCTGCTTTGGCTCATCGTCAACTTGGGTTCCCCTTGAGAGACAAACCTAATAACACTTTGTTAGAAGGTCTTTTCTATCAAGAGGGTAAAGATCCCCAACACTTGAAGCAGAAGATTATGCATGCTTGGCATAGTGTGCATAAGAAGGGAAGATCCGAGCTTGGTCCGTGCACTTGTGTAGCTTTGGAAGCTTACACTTCTTGGGTGAAGAAGAGAGATTTGGAGTTGAAGTTGTGTTATGCTTGTGAGAGACCTATGTCTATGTTTGTGGCTGAGCCATCAACTCTCCTTAACCAAGATATAGAGGAGTTGGAAGACGACTGACCAAGATGAAGCAAGAGAAATATATGTGGGAAGAATGTTTCCATGCTTTGAGCCGAAAGCATGAGGAGTTGCAGCTTGAGTTTAAGGATAAGGATGCACTTATTGAGCTTCTTGAATTCCGAGTTAGGTAGAGACCGAGAGAACCATAGGTTTCATCTTCCTCTAGTATGCCTCAGCCTTCCGTTGCTTGGAAGAAGATTGTTGATCAGCTTGTCCCCGAGAAGACTTGGATGAAGACTTCTTTTGAGTCCGAGATCCGACGCATCCAAAGGAAATACGTGCCTGCGGCCCGATCTTCTGACATTGTTGTCAGGGATCCTTAGGATGATTAGTCTCCTTTTCTCTTGTATTTTGTATTTTGGTTTCTGAAATTGTACTCAGTGTAATCCTTCCAATTATATAAATTAAAGAGATTTTATGGTCAATCAAATTGCGCAATTGTTATTATATATATTTGCAAATAAAATAGTAAGTTCCTTGAAACTAATAACAATCAAGCATTGCGTTTCATGCATCATTTGCATAGCAGGTTTTTATTTCTTCAGATGTCTTATTGGTTCTTCTTCTGTGCTTCAGCCAAGCTGACTCATCGATACAATACCCGCGCTAATCATCCAAGGGTCATGGAACATCTATAGCAAGAGAACAAAGACTTTAAGGACGAGATTTCCCGTCTAACTGCCATGACGGAGTCAGTCCTAACTGCTCAAAGTCAATCTTCTCCAACGCCTGCAACTCCTCCTCCTAAGAGGACTGTCATATCAGAGGTTGTTTCTTCAACCGTGCCTGCCGCTCATTTCACTCCTGCCATGCCTGCCGGATTCCCGTGGGGAATGCCACTCAACTTTTTACCTGAAGGTTTTGCGCCTACTTTTGCTTCCATGCCGTCATCTACCCCAGTCATGTCCGTGCCACCATCGATTGTTCATACTCTGTCTCGTGTCGAGGTCACCATCTATCATTCCGAGCCGTCTTAGGGTCCGAATGTTTATGTGAAGATGGATGAGATGAAAGATCAATTCCTTGAGCTGCGAAAGGAGTTGAAGACCTTGAGGGGAAAATATTTGTTTGGAAAGAGTGTTGTGGAACTTTGCTTGGTTCCTAATGTCAAGATACCGATGAAGTTCAAAGTCCCTGAATTTGAAAAGTATAAGGGGAATACTTGTCCGCTCAGTCATCTCGTCATGTATGCTAGAAAGATGTTGATGCAAACTGATAATGATCAGTTACTGATTCATTATTTCCAAGACAGTCTGACCGGTGCCGCTCTGAGGTGGTACATGGGTTTGGACAGTGCGAGTGTCCGCACGTTCAATGATTTGGGTGAGGCTTTTGTGAAGCAGTACAAATATAATATGGATATGGCGCCGTATAGGGACTCTAAGACCCCAATTTTGACCCTAAGATCCCTCATGCCATCTCATCATATGCATTAGCATTGGGATCATACCTTGGCATCCTCCTACCTCTTTCATTGGGTTTGTTTTGGGAGAGATCACCAAGCATCATGTGATTGTATCATACTTGTTATTTTATCATCTTTACTAACTAAAATACAAAAAATATGTCTTTGTATTTGTCTAACTCTTTTGTAGGGAGGGCACATGATCACATTTGATCCATCAAGTTCACATCTAGGGTTTAAGACCCTCATTGCCAAGAGCTCAACCAAGGAATGATCCACATTGGCTCTAAGCATCATATATGAGTCCCCATGATCTTTACATGTTATTTTGATCAAGAGTTCTTCAAGAATTTGGAATTGGTTTGCCTTGGAAACCCTAGTTCATCTAGGTATCTTGAGTAACTTCTTCAACAAGCTTCTTCACCAATTAATCAAATATCTCAAGGGACACTTCAAATTCCAACATATTATGCATATATTATCTCTCATGAGCCTAAAAAGTCAAGGTAATTGAAAGTTAGCAATTTGGTTGATGGTGGTTGGCCAGATGAATTCATCTGATCAAAACTGGGTCTCCCTAGACCATATCTCCTACAATTTTCATCATATGAAAATGATTCTAAGATAAAAGTTACTCTAAATGACATTACAAAAAACTTTCATGTTGAGGTCTAGAGATAAGTTTGCTTGGAGAGTCATTTTTTATGTTGAAACATTATAGGTCATTTTGTCTAAACCCTAATTTGAAAGTCAACTTCCTAAGGCCATAAGTTGCTCAATTTTTATGAGATGAAAGATTTCCAAGTTTCATAATCAAATTCAAGGTGTCTAATTCAACTTTTATGTTTAGAGGAATAGGTAATTCAACTTTTATGAGCATGTGATATGAGGATACATTATAGGTCATTTTGGACCAATACCATTGAACAAGTGATTTTCCTCAAATTCAAAAATGCATAACTCATTCATCCTAAATCTAAATCATGTCAAATTGGTGACCATTTTGAAGGCTTTTGAAAGAGCTACAACTTTGTTAAAGACAAGTTTCTCATTTGAAGCTCACATAAAATGTTAGCCAAGGTGGAATAATTGAACATATGGCTTGACACTTAGAAAATATTTTGACATGTTGAAATTTCCAAACTTCTACCTCAAAATTCACCATGACAAAAGATTCAAATGGAAAAGTGCTCAACATAAGAGTTGTTCCTCTTGATCTAACCTTTCCAAATAATCCAAATTCATTCATTTTGGACAAGGTTTGAGGGGTCTGTGCATGGCTTGAATAAGGCTGTATAAGTTGGCAAGAATCATTCTTCAAACATCAAAACATCTTTGCCTTGCATCACAATTCTCATTCAGACTTCATTTCACTGGCATTTGGACCTAATTGAGTTGTTTCATGGGCCTGTACATGCCCATGCAAGCATGCACTTCACGTTGCCAATTTTGGAAGCATTTTCAAGTGTGCAAATATCACTTACATTTGCCATAGATAGAGGTCCCTTGCATCAGATTTGAAGGACCTTGCACGCCAGCTTTGCCTCCAACCATTGAAACCCTCACAATTCAAAGGAAAACCTGATAAATTTCACTTGAAATTTGAGTTTGAATCTCACTATTTGGAGATTCAAGAACTCCAGGATCCAGAGCCTTGCACCATTCCTAATCCACTTCTGCAAGCTCCATAAGCAAGATCAAGCACGAATTGAAGCAAGAGAGATCAAGTTCTACACAACATTGAAGGTATTTTTCCAGATTTTCCTTCTCTTCGATTCTCCCTCAATTATCATCGATTCTCTTAGATCCTTGGTTGTCCGATGTCCTACCAATGTAGGCAAGAAGATTGAGTTGCTGTGAGGTCAAACTAAAGCAACTCAAATCATACACCTCAAAATTCAACTCCACGTATCTCTCAATATACTTGGAGTTAGGTTAAATAGAGGTGATATTCATGATCTACACCATTTTTCATTTATGTGATGGTGATGAGGAAACCAGTATGGCCAGGGTCATCGGAGAAGATGACCGACACTTTGCTCCGGCGACGCGTTGGATGTGTTTTGAGCCATTGGATCAATTCAAATCGGTTTATCTTGAACGTTGCTTTTGAGTACCAGATGTGCGGCGCGCTGACTCAAGCGTATCATGGAACGCGCGTTTTCCACCACTTAATCTACCACCTCAATTAATGAGGGAGATCAAGTGGTCCACGTTTTTCTGATTTAATTGATTTTCATTTTATTGTTTTTATTTTCATTAATTCATATTAAATTTAATATTGATCCAAAAATATGAGAGTTTCACCAAAAAAATTTAAATAAAATCCTCCTTAATTTTCTGAATTAAAATTATTTTTTGGATCATTATTAATATTTTTCATGATTTAATTGATTTGGTGAATATTTTTAATTATTTAAAAATACTTTTAAGTTTCCAAAAATTCTGAAATTTTTTCTCCAAGGTCCTTTGACCTTGTTTGACCTATGATGAATCTCATGGCTACTTCTTTGGTGTTTTGATGAGGTTTTAGGAAATTGACCAACCATATTTAATTTAATACATTATTTTTATTATTTTTAATTGATTAAATGCCAAATAAATTGTGTAAAGTCATTTTAGTTGACTTTGTGAGTTTGACTTGTGTTGTTGGGCCTTGGTCAAGGTTGATTTGACTTTGTTAGGTTAAGATCATTGGATTTAGGGGATTGATGGAATGTACATTCCATCTCCCAAAATGAATGAATCATCTTAACTTGGTAAAAGTCCTCCTTTGTCCAATTTGTGTTTGATCCATTCCCCCTCCCCCTTCATATCATTCCCATTCTTTATGCTTTCATGTCATGAACCTATAATGTCTCTATATCCTAAGGCTAGTTGATTGCAAAATCAACATAAGTATGGATGAAATTAGGTCCCCCACTTTGCATATTCTTTTTGTGTGTGGTATGTTTCATGAGCATAATTCATCATACTATGTCTCTAACATGCATTAACACCAAAATTATATTGCCCGACCTCAAATAGTTGTGACTTCTACATAAGTCCAATTACGATTGCTTAACATAGCGCTAAATTTGTGACACAAAAAGGCATAGCAATCTAGTTAGAGAGATTGTAAGTCTCCCCTCTTTCATGGTGTTATTTGGAAACATGGCCTTTTTTCCTTCCTTTGGAAGATGTCTTGGTTCAAGGATCCATGCTTGTGATAAGTGGATTGAGTGTTCTTCAAAGAATGACTTAAACAAAACAAAAGCAAAAACAATACTAACTGCTAACTCATTAACAACTAACATTTAATTTCAAGTCATTTACTTTTAATGCACTTTAATTTTTAAGCTTTATTCATTTGCCATTATTCATACCATTCAAGTTGTTTATGTTAATGTCGTTTTCACTTTGTCCACTTGGCCCATATTTTTGTGATATATTGTGATTGTGTATATTGTGATTGTATGTGTGGTCTTTTGACCTTAATGTACATAATAAGAACAAAAACCCTAAAAAATATGTTGTGTGGACTGTTGGTTTGATCTGAGACTATTGGACTTAGAATTAGGAAACATTCCCTATGCAAAGGACTTGGCCAATGCCAATTTTCATGCGACCAAGTGCTTGTGAATTGAAACTTCATCTGATACATCATTGAAGATCCATTTGAGTTCATCTGCAACATGATCATTGTGAAGCTGTTATTTTGAACCTGTGACTTATGTCATCTTTGAAGTCATCTGCTACATGGGCAAAACTTGAAGAAGATCATGGAGTTGATAAGCTTGGATGTGGCTATATTTATTTGATGCCTTGCTCTTCAATTTGCTGCTTGTGTATTAATATTGCTTGATTCTAAAGTCCAAGGGAAATTTGGGTTTCTATATGATATTCTTGTCTATTCGATTGCAGCCCATTGGTCAGATCTTTTCAACTCTCAACTTTTAAATTTATGCTTAGGATTAGTCTCTTCATCTTCTCCCCATTTCTTTAATTTCAAATCTCTCCGCTTTTTTTTAAAAAAAAATCTTCTTTGCTTGTGTCTGTTTTCTAAACTTAGACCATTATTGGAAACTAGAAACTTTGGCCTTATGCCATTGCATTTTCAAACTCTTTTCTTAATCAAAACTTGTAAATGAACTTAACTATACTAGACTTAAAATTTCAAAAGCCAAAAAGGAATAACAGTCATTCAAACCATTTTTAGGCCCTTGTGCCTTTTAAATTTAAAATTTTGTTAAAAGCAATGCACCCACTTTTAAATTGATACCATGCACTACGAGGTTTTGATCCCTCATTTTTATGTTGGTACGTAGGCACAAGTCCGAAGGTCTTGTCAAACACAAAAATATAATTAATGAATTATTTTTCTCATCCCTCAATTCTATTTGTTTGTAAACATCATTTGTACAAAAACACATATGCACACAAGAAAGGGCTCCCTGGGAGTACCTAGGACACTTTGGGTGCTAACACATTCCCTCTGTGTAACCAACCCCCTTACATGTAATCTCTAGCATTTTATTAGTTTTAATTTGAAGAGTTCTTATCTTTTGGGTTTTGTTCGTATTTTTCCCTTTTCCCTTGGAAACAATAAAAACGTGGTGGCAACTCTGGTTTAATTGACGTCTAGCTTATCCATAGCTTGATGGTCATGAATTTACCGCTACAGAAATTAAGTGGCGACTCTGCTGGGGAGTAGTCTCCAGTGGGTTTAGCCTACTTTTGTGTGTGTATATAACTGTATATTTGATGTATGTATATTTGTTTGTATGATATAATCTACTTGTTATGCTTGGTGATCTTTGAGTGGTGAGATAAGTTCTAACCCGAACTTGAGTGAAATTAAGATAGAAGGACGGTATAGTCATGTTCGACTTGTGTGGAGTACTACTTAACAAGTTGGCTTGAGACCCATCTACTAAGTGGGGACCCTTTTGGAGTTAGGAATGTCACACAAGTTATTTGTGGTTAGGCATTACTATCTCTGATTTGGGGTCCGAGAAGCCGAGGACCGTAGAACATTTAACCCCTCTTGGCCCATTTAGGACGTAGTGCGGAGACTGTTCAAGTGTAGACTTGATAAAAGTTGTTATACGATACTATACTCAAATGAGTTTATCTTGAGAATATTATGGGTTGATTAGTCAGTCATCCTAACCTGTAATATCCGATAGATGGAATTAAGACTCTGGGAACTTTTTAGAACATGATTTACATGTTTTATCCTTAGTTCACTCCTTTGGGATGGTTCTTACCCAGACTCCATGCTCGTGACTCACAGCAAACCCTTGATTCTTGGTTGATCCAATCAAGTCTTGTCAATATCGATGGAGCTTGGGTGTTGATAAGGTGTAAACCATAATCCACCAACATGGATGATTGATCTTGACAGTGACTTGATTCATCCCTTGACCTTTGTTTGGTTTCCTTGTGTGTGATCCCTTATTTGTGATTGTTGCATTCATGCATTCATGCGCATCATAACATTCATCACACGAAAATTTCAAGGAACTGAGGTGTTGTTTGTGAATATTTTCAGACCATGGATTATGGACTAAGGAACACTAAGAAGTACAGTTTCAGAGGTCCCGACTTGAAAGAGTTAAGGAAGCTAACATCCTTTGTATTAGATCCCTTGGACTTCAAACAATGCCATGGGAAGCTTCCATCTATCTTGTCTGCTGATGTGGTCGAAGGACTCCTGAGTGTGTTGGTTCAGTTTTATGACCCTCTCTACCATTGCTTCACTTTTCCCGATTATCAGCTTGTGCATACGTTGGAGGAGTATGCCCATCTCTTGAGAATACCTGTTTCTAGAAAAGTGCCTTTTAGTGGATTGTAAGAGATTCCCAGATCTCATCTTATTGCTGAAGCTCTTCACTTGAAGAAGTCTGAGATTGAGGCTCATTGGGTGAAGAAAGGAGCAATTTTTGGGTTGACTTCTGAGTTCCTCATCAAGGAAGCTACTGCTTTTGCTCAAGCCGGTAATGTGGATGCTTTTGAAGCTATCTTTGTATTACTTATCTATGGATTAGTTTTGTTCCCTAACACCAGAATCTTCTTTATTGGGAATCTCGTGCCTACTCTGTTAGGTTATATGTACTTCTCTTTGCATCTAAGGAATTCTAAGGGTTCTGGAACTATTTTCTGTTGCATTCCTCTTCTATACAAGTGATTTATTTCGCACTTGCCTCAGACGCCTGCTTTTGTGGAGAACAAACAATGTCTAAGGTGGTCTCAGAGACTCATGTCTCTCACTAATGATGATATAGTTTGGTATGATTCCTCATTGATTAGCATGGAGATTATTGATTGTTGTGGTGAATTCTATAATGTGCCTCTCATTGGTACGCAAGGAGGAATTAACTACAACCCTGCTTTGGCTCGTCGTCAACTTGGGTTCCCCTTAAGAGACAAACCTAATAACACTTTGTTAGAAGGTCTTTTCTATCAAGAGGGTAAAGATCCCCAACATTTGAAGTAGAAGATGGTGCATGCTTGGCATAATGTGCATAGGAAAGGAAGACCCGAGCTTGGTCCGCGCAATTGTGTATCTTTGGAAGCTTACACTCTTTGGGTGAAGAAGAGAGCTTTGGAGTTGAAGATGCCTTATGCTTGTGAAAGACCTATGTCTGTGGTTGTAGTTGAGCCATTAACTCTCCCTAACCAAGATGCAGAGGAGTTGAAGATGTGCTCGCCAAGATGAAACAAGAGAAGGATATGTGGGAAGAGCGTTTCCATGCTTTAAGCCAAAAGCATGAGGAGTTACAGCTTGAGTCTAAGTACAAGGCTGCACTTATTGAGCTACTTGAAGACCGAGTGACAAAGAGAAAGAGAGAGCCGGTGGTTTCATCTTCCTCTAGTATGCCTCAGCCTTTCGTTGCTTGGAAGAAGATTGTTGATCAACTTGTCCTCGAGAAGACTCGGATGGAGGCTTCTTTTGAGATCGAGATCCGACGCATTCGAAGGAAGTACGCGCCTACACCTAGATCTTCTGACATTGTTGTTAGGGATCCTTAGGATGACTAGTCTCCTTTTCTCTTGTATTTTTCATTTGGTTTCTGAAATTGTACTCAGTGTAATCCTTCCAATTATATAAATAAAAGAGATTCTTTATGGTCATATCAAATTGTTGCAGTTATTGTTATATATATATATATATATATATATATATATATATATATATATATATATATATATATATATATATATATATATATATATATATATATTTTGCAAATAATATTGTAAGTTCCTTGAAAATAAAAATACACATGCATTGCATTTCATGCATCATTCGCATAAGCAGGTTTCTCTTTCGCCAGATGTCTCTTTGGTGTTTCTTATGTGCTTCAGACAAGTTGACTCATCGATACAATACCCGCACCAATCATCTGAAGATTATGGAGCATCATGAACAAGAGAACAAAGACCTGAAGGATGAGATTGCCCGTATGACTGCCATGATGGAGTCAGTCCTAGCTTCTCAGAGCCAATCTTCTCCAACACCTGCAACTCCTCCTCCTCAGAGGACTGCCATTTCAGAGGTGGCTACCTCTACCATTCATGCAACTGCTGCTCATTTTGCACCAAACATGCCTACCAAATTCCTGTGGGGAATGCCTCCAAACTTTGTGCCTGAAGGCTTTGCACCTACCTTTGCTTCCATGCCGGAATCTAGCTCGGTCATGTCTGTGCCACCACCTGTTGTGCATACTCAACCCCGTGTAGAAGACACCATCTATCATTCTGAGCCGTCCGAAGGCCCTGATGTGTATGAGAAGATGGATGAGATGAAGGACCAATTCCTTGAGCTGCGTAAGGAGTTGAAAACTTTGAGGGGTAAGGAATTGTTTGGGAAGAGTGCTGTGGAACTTTGTTTGGTTCCAAATGTCAAGATTCCGGTGAAATTCAAAGTGCCTGACTTTGAAAAGTATAAAGGGAATACCTGTCCACTCAGTCATTTGGTGATGTACGCCAGAAAGATGTCTACTCAAACAGATAATGATCAGTTATTGATCCACTATTTTTAAGACAGTTTGACCGGTTCCGCTCTGAGGTGGTACATGGGATTGGATAGTGCGAGCATCCGCACGTTCAATGATTTAGGTGAAGCATTTGTGAAGCAGTACAAGTATAATGTTGATATGGCTCCAGATAGAGACTAGTTGAGGTTATTGTCTCAGAAAGATAAGGAGACATTCAAGGAGTATGCTCAGAGATGGAGAGAACTTGCTGCTCAGATTACCCCTCCTTTAGAGGAAAAGGAGATGACAAAGATTTTTCTTATGACCCTAGGCTCATTCCAGTACCATCAGTCACAAAGGAGGCCTTAGGTAAGAAGAAATCAACCACCCCATCAACATCATCATCAAGTACCATCAGTCATTCCAGTATTTTTAGCAAATCAGTCAGTACCAATTCAACGACAACAACACCAACAACAACAACCACAACAACGAACAAACACCTACAACAACAACAATACCAATAATCATCAACAACAAAATTTTGAGAGGAAGAAGGTCTCTTTCGACCCAATTCCGATGTCATATACAGAGCTATATTCGTCTTTGGTTCTCAAGAACCTGTTAGAACTAAGAAATCCTCCGCAAATTCCCGAACCACTTCCTTGGTGGTACAAACTAGAACTCCAATGTGTTTTTCATCAAGGAGCTCCTGGACACGATATAGAGAATTAATATCCCCTCAAGTATGAAGTTCAGAAGCTGGTTAAGAGTGGAATGATGTCCTTTGAGGATCGAGCGCCGAATGTTAAAGACAACCCACTGCCTGCCCATGGGAATTCATCTGTTACTATGGTGGACAGTTGTCCAGGAGAGTTCAAGGTATTCGATGTATGCTTCATTAGGAGGTCCTTGGTGAGGATGCACAAGGATATTTGCTTGGTTAGCGATTGTGAGCACGACCATGATGGTTGTCCTATCTGCAGTGTCAATCCTAGAGGTTGTATGGTTGAAAAGAGGGACATCCAGCGGTTGATGGATGAAGGCTTGATTCAAATTGTTCAATCCTTCATATAGATGATGATGTGAATGTAATAGTACCAGTTTTCAAAACTCCTGAGAGAGTGGCTATTCAGTATAACAGCAGTAGCAATAACATCGTCACCAATCGATCGGTATCATCGTTAGTAGTACGGTTGGAGGTTCCAGTCCCGTATGCATCCGATGAAGCTGTCATGTATCAGTATAATGCTACTATGGTTAAAGATGGTCAAGAGGTCCCGTTACCTACAACCCGTTCTGTTGTAAGCATTATTGATGTTACTAAGGTGACCCGCAATGGTCGTGTGTTTGGGTCGGTGTTCCCAAAGAATATGGAAGATTTGTATGTGAGTAAGAAGGTGGATGTGCCTGTAGTAGAATCTGTTTGTGCTCCAAGGTGTCAGTCTGGTGAATCCAGCGGCTTGAAGCCTAATGACGATGATGAAGTACTCAGGATAATTAAGAAAAGTGAGTTCAACATGGTGGAGCAGCTGCTCCAAATCCCCTCGAAGATTTCAGTACTGTCTCTATTAATGAATTCATAAGCGTACAGAGAAGCACTGTAGAAAGTTCTTGAGTAAGCGTATGTGGAACATGATTTTACGGTGGATCAATTTGATCATATTGTAGCTAACATCACATCCTGCAATAATCTCAGTTTTTGTGATGAAGAACTCCCCGAAGAGGTAGGAATCATAACTTAGCTTTGCATATCTCCATGAATTGCAAAGATGACGCTCTGTCAAATGTGTTGGTAGACACCAAATCTTCTTTGAATGTATTACCGAAGTCGACTCTTTCCAAGCTGTTATACCAAGGAGCGCCTATGAGGTATATTGGCGTGATTGTCAAAGCTTTTGACGGTTCGTGCAAAACTGTGATTGGAGAAGTGGACCTTCCAATAAAGATAGGTACGAGTGACTTTCAAATTACTTTTCAAGTAATGGATATCCACCCAGCCTACAGTTGTCTATTAGTAAGGCCATGGATTCACGAAGCGAGAGTTATTACATCCACGTTGCATTAGAAGCTTAAGTTTGTCAAGAATGGGAAGCTAGTTATTGTTGGCAGGGAAAAGGCGTTGTTGGTCAGCCACCTGTCTTTTTTCCCTTATGTTGAAGCTGAGGATGAGGTTGGAACTCCGTTCCAAGCCTTATCTATTGTTGTTGAAAAGAGAGTTGGGGCACCTATATCCTAATATAAAGATGAAAGGAAGATTGTTGAAGATGGTCAGTCTGATCAGTGGGGGAAGATGGTAGAGGTCTCCGACAACAAGAGTAGAGCCGGTTTGGGGTTCCAACAAGGTTCATCAGCAGTCATATCTGAAGATTTACAACTCAGTTTCCGTAGCGAAGGGTTCATTCATGGTAATGAACAACACTTAGCTGTTGTGCTAGAGGATGATGAAGAGGAAGACTGCACCAATTTTGTGACGCATGGAAAAGCTTGCAACAATTGGACTGTCGTTGATATTCCTATTATTATGCATCGATCTAAGTAATTACTTTTATTTGTTTTCGAAAATCCTTCTCCTATGTCTAAGGGAGAAGTGAACATTGTTTAGGCATTTCAACTTGATCATCAATAAAATATAATTCTATTCATCCACATCTATGATGTTTTGTTTTACTTTTTGCTTTATTCTGAAAATGGTAATAAAAAAACATAAATAAATAATAATAATTGTCCATCTGCATAATATTTGGTCACAAATTCACTTCTCTAAAATCAAAATATCAAATCATTATGCAGTTTGGTTTCTAACCCCATTGAATACAATGTTCCTTCTCCTTCTCCAAATTTTGAATTCCATGTGTTTGAAGCTGAGGAGGAAAGTGATGAAGAAGTGAGTGATGAATTGTCTCGTCTTCTTGAGCATGAAGGAAGAGCCATTCAGCCGTTCGAAGAGCAGATTGAGTTAGTCAACTTAGGTTCTGAGGATGATGTAAAGGAGGTCAAGATTGGGTCTCGACTGTGTCCTGATGTTAAGAAGGGGTTGATTGATCTTTTCCGAGAGTATTCAAATATGTTTGCTTGGTCCTATCAAGACATGCCTAGTTTGGATTATGAGAGAGTGGAGCATATATTGTCGTTGAAGCTAGAATGATCGCCAGTCAAGCAGAAGTTGAGAAGGACTCATCCTAACATGGCAGTGAAGATTAAAGAAGAAGTGCAAAAGCAGATTGATGTTGGTTTCCTTGTGACTGTTGAGTATCCGCAATGGGTGGCCAATATTGTGCTTGTACTGAAGAAGGATGGAAAAGTTTGTATGTGCGTTGATTAAAGAGGTTTGAATAAGGCCAGTCTGAAAGATGATTTCCCTCTTCCACACATTGATATGTTGGTAGACAATACAACTAAATTCAAAGTCTTTTCATTTATGGACGGATTTTCCGGATATAATCAAATCAAGATGGCACCCGAAGATATGGAGAAGAACACATTCATTACGCCCTGGGGAACATTCCGTTATAGAGTGATGCCTTTCAGTTTAAAGAATGTCGATGCAACTTACCAAAGAGCAATGACTACTCTTTTTCATGATATGATGCATAAAGAGATTGAAGTCTATGTTGATGATATGATTGCTAAATCCATTTATGAAGAGGAACATGTTGAGCATTTGTTGAAGCTATTCCAGCGTTTGAGGAAGTATAAACTCTGCTTGAATCCCAATAAGTGTAGATTTGGTGTTCGTTCCGGTAAGTTGTTAGGATTTATTGTCAGCGAGAAGGGTATTGAAGTTGATCCCACCAAGGTCAAAGAAATACAAGAGATGCATGTGCGAAAAACTAAGAAGCAAGTTAGAGGTTTTCTCGGCTGCTTGAATTATATCTCAAGATTCATTTCACACATGAGTGGCACATGTGCACCAATATTCAAGCTTCTTCGGAAAGATCAGTCTTGTGATTGGACCGAGGATTGCCAGAAAGCTTTTGCTAGTATCAAAGAATATCTGCTTGAGCCTCCGATTTTGTCTCCACCTGTTGAAGGAAGACCATTGATCATGTATTTGACTATGCTTGAAGAAGGTATGAGTTGTGTTCTTGGTCAGCAAGATGAACATGGAAAGAAAGAATTTGCAATTTACTACCTTAGTAAGAAGTTCACCGACTGTAAGACTCGGTATTCTATGCTAGAGAAGACTTGTTGCGCATTGGCTTGGGCTGCTAAGCGTCTGCGTCAGTATATATTGAATCATACCACTTGGTTGATATCCAAAATGGATCCAATCAAGTATATATTTGAGAAGCCTGCTTTAGCTGGGAGGATTTCCCGTTGGCAGATGTTGTTATCAGAGTATGATATTGAATACCGATCTTAAAAAGTGATCAAAGGTAGTATCTTGGCTGACCATTTGGCTCACCAACCGATTGAAGATTACCAGTCAGTGCAGTATGACTTCCCTAATGAAGAGATCTTGTACTTGAAAATGAAATATTGTGATGAACCATTGCTTGAAGAAGGGCCAGAATGTGGTTCCCGTTGGGGCATGGTATTTGATGGAGCTGTTAATCAGTATGATAATGGCATTGGGGCAGTGATTATTACTTCTCAAGGCACACATTTTCCATTTACAGCTAGGTTGAATTTCAAGTGTACAAACAATATGGCATAGTATGAAGCTTGCATTATGGGGCTTGAAGAGGCCATTGATCTCAGAATCAAGTATTTAGACGTCTATGGAGATTAAGCTTTCGTCTTGAATCAGATCAAAGGTGAATGAGAGACGAACCAACCCGGTTTGATACCATATAGAGACTATGCGAGGAGGATTTCAACTTTCTTTACAAAGGTTGAATTTCATCATATCCCTCTAGATGAAAACCGGATGGCAGATGCTCTTACAACATTGGTGTCAATGATTGTAGTGAAGTATTAGAATTAAGTTCCCAATTTAACTGTGATGTGTCTTGATAGGCCAACTCATGTGTTTGCTGTTGTAGAAATCAAGGATGAGAAGCCGTGGTATTACGACATCAAGTGTTTCCTCCAAAGTCAGATTTACCCGTCTGGGGCATCTTTGAAAGATAAGAAGACTTTGAGAACATTACTCGTCTGGTGATGTGTTATATAAGTGAAACTTCGATATGATTTTGCTCAGATGCGTGGATAGACACGAAGCAGAACTATTGATGACTGAAGTCCATGAAGGTTCCTTTGGTACTCATTCCAACGGACATGCAATGGCAAAGAAGATGTTGCGAGCACGTTACTATTGGCTGACAATGGAATCTGACTGTTACAAGTTTGTGAAGAAGTGCCACAAGTGTCAAATAAATGCAGATAGGATTCATGCTCCTCCGACACTATTGAACGTCATTTCCTCTCCATGGCCTTTCTCCATGTGGGGAATTGATATGATTGGCATGATTGAGCCTAAAGCCTCGAACGGACATCGTTTTATTTTGGTGGCAATTGACTACTTCACAAAATGGATTGAAGCGGCATTGTATGCAAATGTAACCAAGCAAGTTATTGTGAGGTTTATCAAGAATCAGATTATATATCGTTATGGTGTGCCAAGTAAGATCATTACTGATAATGGATTGAACTTGAATAATAATATGGGGAAAGCTCTTTACAAAGACTTTAAGATATCACATCATAATTCTTCTCCCTACATACCTAAGATGAATGGGACTATTGAAGCTATAAATAAGAACATCAAGAAGATTATTCAGAAGATGGTTGTAACATATAAGGATTGGCATGAGATGCTCCCATTTGCTTTGCACGGGTATCGTACATCCATCTGCACTTCAACAGGGGCAACCCCTTTCTCTCTTGTATATGGTATGGAATCTGTGCTCCCAATAGAGGTTGAGATCCCTTCATTACGTGTACTCATGGAAGCCAAGTTGACTGAGGCTAAATGGTGTCAGACCAGGTATGATCAGCTAAATTTGATTGAAGAGAAGAGGTTAACTGCCATGTGTCATGGTCAGTTATATCAGCAAAGAATGAAGAAAGCATTTGATAAGAAGGTCAAACCTCGTGTTTTCAGAGAAGGTGACATTGTGCTCAAGAAGATTTTATCTTTCAAACCAGATTTTAGGGGAAAATGGACTCCTAATTATGAAGGCCCATATGTTTTTAAGAGAGACTTTTCAGGCGGTGCTTTGATTCTTACAACTATGGATGGTGAAAAGTTCACTCGTCCTGTAAACGCAAATGCAGACAAGAAATACTTCGCCTAAAAAAGAAAAGAACAACTCCCTAAATTGAAAACCCGAAAGGGCGGCTTATGCAAAAATGAGCGTCTCGGTGGATTGAAAACCCGAAAAGGTGATCCAGGCAAAAGTTAGATAGATAAAATAGAAATAGTTGTCCCGATAAATTGAGTACCCCACCTTGGGGCAATTTATGAAAAAATTAGGGATTATGGCAAGTAACTGCATCCTGCTGATCTTCAGACTTGAAGACGTTCTTGAGCACAACAGTCGGTCTTGATTCATCGTCCCCAGTAGCAGCCAAGAGCACAGTGGATATTAAGAGTTAGTAGAAGGATTAGAGATCATTGTATTCAATGTAACCGTTTTCCATGTAAATTACCATTTTCAACTTTGTAAAGATCTATGGAGTCTTCTCATTTACAGACTACCATTCCATTAAATAAAGTTAAGCTGTTACCCAAATTGTTTCCACTCTTATTTATTTTCAGCCAAATAGTTTTAAATTTTATTGTGATCATTTTTGAAAATTAAATTTTTTAATCAATATCATGTTTTCTTAAACATATAAATGCATTAATTTTAAGCAACCGATTTCATTTAAAAGGAGTATCAACAGTGGTTCGAAAATGGTAAGCCCTAAATGTGGAGCATTATTGGTTCTCCCCAAGCAGTATGCACGATTTCTTTTTCATCCCCGACAGCATTGTTTAGCACTCGGTGTTTGTGGATTTCTCCAGATGGTTATATTTCTCTGTCGTCCTCAGTTGAGCCGGTTGA
Organism: Lathyrus oleraceus; assembly: GCF_024323335.1. Lineage (NCBI taxonomy): Eukaryota > Viridiplantae > Streptophyta > Magnoliopsida > Fabales > Fabaceae > Lathyrus > Lathyrus oleraceus. Next base: position 341,317,173 of record NC_066585.1, read on the forward strand.
TTATTTCCCAGCCAAATTTAGATTTGGTCTCTAGCAGAGTGAGAACATTTCATTGCAGCAGTTTGCATGGTTTCGGTACGACTTTGGTTTCCTCACCAGTCGCCATCAGATCCGCTCCCAGTCAGAGTTTCCTCCTGGTTTCTGAGCAGTTATTTGTGGTTATCTCCTGCGTGGTTGTCTCCTATTTGATATGGTGTCGACCTAAAATTCCTCGCAGAGTTGATAACAGTTTTCCTCAGTAAATCTTCTCCTTCCCCAGCTAAGTCTGAGCTTTTGGGATGTTGATCTCTCTTTTCTCCAGCTGTTGTTTCCCTCTTTTGTGGATTGGTCAAGAATTGTATCGATGGTTCAAATATGTGACATTTTGTATCCTTTGTGACTGTTTTGTCAGCATAATCATCATATACACATATACATATACATATACATTTATATTTTCATTATTGCATCATTGCATCTGTTGACTCATTCCTGTAATTCTTATTCTCTGTTATGGTGGTACTTTATCCCCATACAAATTTGATGTATGTCCTTCTTCAATTGTAGATAGCCAGCCCCTTAAGCAGAAAGACTTTAACCTTTCTCCTTTCCCCACTGAGTTATTACCTCGTGGATGATGATTGTTGTTTTAGTTTCATCCCCAGTTGATTATCTGGATGCAACCACTCCCCTTGAGTTATACCCTTATTAGGTTCAGTCTTGATTGACTGTTTCTTTCGAGATCTTACCTAGATAAATGTTTTGGTCCCCTAAGAGTCTATTACCCAGTAACTGGTAATATTCTTCTTAGTTTTAAATTTGTTGCTTCTTGCCCAATACCCGGCAAAAGTAACCTTTTTCTCCCCAGCGGATTCGTTTTTACGTTTCCCCAGGAAGTCTATCCTTGATATGTTCATCCTAGCCGGTGACAGATATGTTCTCCCCCTGCCTTGAGTTTATCCTTGATATGTTCATCCTAATCGGTGACGAATATTCTCATCTTTGGTATTCTACCCAGTAAAAAGGTATTTGTAATCCCTATTTTGTTCCCTAGAGGGTTAATCCTTGATATGTTCATCTTAACCGATGACGGGCTTCCTTCTCTTTGCGGTCTTCTGCCCAGTAACCGGTAGTTGTAAATCCTGCTTTTCTCCCCTTGCAGACTTTATCCTTGATATGTTCATTTTAACTGGTGACGAATATCCTCTCCTTTTGGTCTTCTATCCAGTAACTGATAGATGTAATCCCTAGTTCTCCCCCTCGGAGTTTATCCTTGATATGTTCATCTTAACCGGTGACGAATATTCTCTTTGAGGGTATTCTATCTAGCGTTCGATAAATGTAATTCCTACCTTTTGTTCAGGTGGTTTATCCTTGATATGTTCATCCTAATCGAAGACAAACATCCTCCTTGACATTCTCAGGCAAGTATATCCTTGATATGCTCATCTTAACCGATGACGGGTTTTCTTTCCTCTGAGTCTATCCTTGATATGTTCACTTTAACCAGTGACAGATATTCTCTCCTTATGGTCTTCTTCCCAACAACCGGTAGTTGTAAATCCTATTTTCAGTTTTTCCCTAGCAAGGTTATTCTTACCTAGTAACCGGTAATTAATACACCTTCTGGAGGCCCGCAGTGAGTCATCCTTGATATGTTTACCCTAACCGGTAACGGATGTCCTCTCTGTCAGATTTTTATTATCTCCTTACCCAGTAATTGGTAATGGATAATATATTTCTGCTCCTCCTGTGTTGAAGTTTGTTTCTTCCCCTAGTTGAGTTGAGGGCGCATTTCCTTAGTGAAATTGCTTTTCCTTCATGGTTCGAGTATTTCAGTTTTATTCTGATCTACCCGTTTCCTTTGCGAATGTTTCCTTTGTTTCCCCGGCTGAGTCTTTCCATTTTCATGGAATCCCTCTAGTTCCCCAACAATTTTTAAGTCGTAGCCTGGCCTACGCATAACCCTTTTATCCCCCAGAGTCTCTATCTCCCTAGTGAGTTTTCCTTATGGAATGCAATACGCTCATGCGGACTTTCAGTCTCTCTAATTTTTTTTCCTTTGTGGCAATATTTCCCCACAGAGAATTTATCTTAGCATTCACATCATATGCATTATGAGGTATCTTAGGGACCAAATTTTGTTTCTATATGTTGTTATTTAATCCCATTCTACTGAGTCGATACGAAGATTTTAACCTTCTCCTCCTCAGTTAGAATGTCCTTAAATTGGGGCAGCTGTAAGACCCCAATTTTGATCCTAAGATCCCTCATGCCATCTCATCATATGCATTAGCATTGGGATCATACCTTGGCATCCTCCTTACCCCTCTTTCATTGGGTTTGTTTTAGGAGAGATTGTAGCAGGAAATTCATGATCATCAAGTTATGGATAAGGTAGAGATCAAATAACAAGAGTCGCAACCACGCTTTTATTATTTCCAAGGGAAAAGGGAAAAAGTACGAACAAAACCTAAAAAAAGTAAGAAGTTTTCAAATCAAAACTAATAAAAAGTCAGAGATTACACGTAAGGGGGTTGGTTACACAAAGGGAAGGTGTTAGCACCCAAAGTGTCCTAGATACTCCTAGGGAGCCCATTTTGTGTGCATATGTACTTGGTATAAAGTGATGTTTACAAACAAAATATAATGGGGGGGATGAGAAAAGAATTCATTAATTACATTTCCAATGTTTCTATCTTTTTGCAATGTGGTCAAAGTTTAGAACAAAATAAGTTCAATCAAAGAAGCTTTTGAAAAGGGAGGGAGAGATTTTGAAATTAAAGAAATGGGAAGAAGATGAAGAGACTATCCTATGTACAAAATTAAAAGTTTAGAGTTGAAAAGATCTGACCAAATGGATAGCAATCCAATAGACAAAAATGTCAATAGAAACCCAGAATTCCCTTGGACTTTTAAAATCCAGCAACACACAAATCCACAATTATATTATCTTGAAGAAGAAGGCATCAAATAAACATGGTGACATCCAAGCTTATCCATTCCATGATCTTCCTCAAAGTAGCCCATGTAACAGATTAATTTCACAAGTCACAGGTTCAAAATAACAGCTTCACAATGATCATGTATCAGATGAAGTTTCAAATTACAAGCACTTGGTTTCTCAATAAGTTGGCATTGGCCAAGTCCTTTAGCATATGAAGGTTGCCTAGATCCTAAGTCCATTTGTCCAAGATCAAGCCAACAGTTCACACAAAAGCTTTTTAGGGTTTTTTGTTGTTATTATGTACATTAATGGTCAAAGACCACACAAGAAAGCAAAGTTTACACAAACAAAATATATCACACAATATGGTCCAAATGGACAAAGTGAAAATTGCATTAACATAAACAATTAGAATGATATGAATAATGGCAAATGAAATAAAATGCTAAAAGTAAATTGCATTAAAGTAAATGGCTTGAATTTAAAAGTTAGTAGTTAGTAGGTTAGAAGTTAGTATTGTTTTGCTTTTGCTTTTCATTTTATCACATTCTTTGGAGAACACTCAACCCACTTATCACAAGCATGGATCCTTGAACCAAGACATCTTGCAAAGGAAGGAAAAAAGGCCAAGTTTCTACACAATACCATGAAAGAGGGGAGACTTACAATCTCACTAACTAGGATGTTTATGCCTTTTCTGTCACAAATTTAGCGCTATGTTAAGCAATCGTAATTGGACTTATGTAGAAGTCACAACTATTTGAGGTCGGGCAATAGAATTTTGGTGTTAATGCATGTTAGAGACATAGTATTATGAACTATGCTCATGAAATATACCACACACAAAAATAATATGCAAAAGGTGTGACCTAATCTCATCCATACTCATGTTAATTTTTCAATCAACTAGCCTTAGGATTTTGAGATATCATAGGCCAAATGGATTGAATGAATGAAGAAGGGGAATAAAATGAAAAGGGAAGGGAATGGATGAAATCACAAATTGATCAAAGGAGGACTTTTACCAAATTAATATCATTCATTCATTTTGGGAGATGGAATGTACATTCCATAAATTCCCTAAATCCAATGATATTAACTCAACAAAGTCAAATCAACCTTGACCAAGACCCAACAACAATAGTCAAACACCAACAAGTCTTCACAATTGGTCAACAAAATTATTTGGCATTTAATCAAATTAAAAATACAAAAATAAGGCATTTAAATTAAATATGGTTTGTCTAATTCCTAAAACCTCATCAAAACACCAAAGAAATGGCCATGAGACTTATCATAGGTCAAACAAGGTCAAAGGACCTTGGAGAAAAAATTTCATAATTTTTGGACATTTAAAAGTATTTTTAAACAATTAAAAACAAATGAAAAATCAATTAAATCATGAAAAATATTAATAATAATCCAAAAAATAATTTTAATTCCGAATATGAAAGAGGAAATTATTTGGATTTTTTTGGTGAAACTCTCATATTTTTTGGATCAATATTAAAATTAATATGAATTAATGAAAATAAAAGGATTAAAATGAAAATTAAATGATCAGAAAAAATGTGGACCACTTGATCTCCCTCATTAATTGAGGTGGCAGATCAAGTGGTCACAAGCGCGCAATCCATGATACACCTGAGTGAGCGTGCCACAGGAAAGGTAATTCAAACCAACACATGAGATTATTTCATTTCAAAAGGATTATGTGGCTCTGAACACGCCAACTCACCACCGGAGCTACAACTCCGGTCTCCTTCTCAGGCGAGCCTCGCCGGACTGGTTCAGTCATAACCATCACCAAAATTAAAAAGAAGGACATGATTTCAAAGTAAAAATGGCACTGAGCACGAATCTGACCTCAATTTATCCTAACTCCAAGTATATTGAGAGATACATGGAGTTGAAATTTGAGGTACATGAATTGGGTTGCTTTTATTTGGCCTCAAAGCAACTCAATCTTCTTGCCTACATTGGTAAGACTTCAGACAACCAAGGAATAAAGAGAATTGAGCAAGATTTAGAGAGAATCTAAGAGATTAAAATTTCTAGAAAATACCTTCAATGTATGTCTGGATTCAGATGTTCTTGCCTTGGCTCGTACTTGATCTCACTCCAAATTCTTGCAGAAGAAGATTTGAATGCTCAAGATGTCTTGGATCCCTAGAGTTTTGAATCTCAAAACAGTGAGAATTCAAACTCAATTTCAAGTGAAATTTTCAGGATTATCCTTTGGAATGAGAGGGTTAAAGGTTTGGGATCAAAGCTGGCGCGAATGTGTGTGTGATTCTGAGCATATGAAGCTCTATTTATAGCCAATTCAGTTGATATTTGCACCCTTGAAATAAACATCCAAAATTAGCAATGTGTGATGCATGAGTGCATGGGTGTGTGCAGGCCCATGAAATCACTCTATCTGATCCATAATTGAGGGTAAGCAAGGCTGAAGTCATGTTGGAATGCTAGGCATTTGTGCATGGATGTTTGAAGTTCAATCTTGCCAAATGGTGATACCATGTTCAAGCCATGTGCAGCCTATTCATTTCTTGTCCAAAATGGATGAATTTGAGCTTTTTGGAAAGGTTAGATCAAGAGGAACAACTTTCATGTTCAACACTTTTCCATTTGGAGCTTTGAACTTGAACAATTTTGAGGTGGAAGTTTGGAAATTTCAACATGTTGAAATTTTTTCTAAGTGTCAAGCCATATGTCTCAATATTCCACCTTGATTAACTTTTTATGTGAGCCTCAAATGAGAAACGTGTCTTCATCAAAGTTGTAGATATTTCAGAGACCTTCAAGATGGTCACCAATTTCATGTCATTTGGATTTTAAATGATAGAGTTATGCATTTTTGAAGTTTTGAAAATCACTTGATCAATGATATAGGTCAAAAATGACCTATAATGTAACCTCATATCACGTGCTCATAAAAGTTGAATTAGATCTCACTCCAAACATAAAAGTTGAAGTAGACATCTTGAATTTGATTTTTAAACTTGGAAATATTTGATCTCATAAAAATTGAGCAAATTATGGCCTTGGGAAGTTGACTTTCAAATTAGGGTTTAGACAAAATGACCTATAATGTTTCAATATAGAAAATGATTTTACAAGCAAAACTAGCTCTAGGTCTCAACATGAAAGTTGTTTGGAATGTCATTTAGAGTAAGTTGGATCTTGGAATCATTTTCATATGGTGAAAATTGTAGGAGATAGGGTCTAGGGAGACCCAGTTTTGATAAGATGAATTCATGTAGCCAACCACCATCAACCAACTTGCTAACCTTCAATTCTCTTGACTTTCTAGGCTCATGGTGGATCATATATACATAAGATGATGAATTTTAAAGTGTCCCTTGAAAAATTTGATCAATTGATGAGATAGCTTGTTGGAGAAGTTACTCAAGATACCCAGTCAAACTAGGGTTTCCAATGCAAATCACCCTCAAACTCTTGAAGAATGCTTGATCAAAATAACATGTAGAGATCATTGGGACTCATATATGATGTTTATGACCATCCTTAAATCAATCCATGGTTGTGCTCTTTATTCATGAGGGTCTCAAACCCTAGATTTGGGCTTGATAGATCAATGGAGATCATGCCCTACCTACAAAAGAGTTAAGCAAATGCAAAGACATGTTTTTGGTATTTTGGTTAGTGAAATGATAAAATACAAGTATGATACAATCACATAGTGCTTGGTGATCTCTCCTAAAACAAACCCAATGAAAGAGGGGTAAGGAGGATGTCAAGGTATGATCCCAATGCTAATGCTTATGATGAAATTTCATGAGGGATCTTAGGGTCAAAATTTGGGTCTTACAGCTGCCCCCTATTTAAGGACATTCTTACTGAGGAGGCGAAAGTTAAAATCTTCATGTCGACTAAGTAGAATGGGTTTAAATAAAAACATATAGAAACAAATTTTGGTCCCTAAGAGACCTCATGATGCATATGATATGAATGTAAAAGTAAATTCTTTGTGGGGAAATATTACCACAAAGGAAAAAGAAGTCAGAGAGACCGAAAATTCGCAGGAGTAAAATGCATTCTGTAAGGAAAACTTACTGGGGATACCGAGACTCTAGGGGGATAAAAGAGGTTACGCGTAGGCCAGGCTACGACTTAAAATTGCCGGAGGACTCAAGGACATCCATATAAAATGGAAAGACTCAGTCGGGGAACAACAACATCTGCAGGGGATACGAGTAAGTCAGGATAAAACTGAAGTACTTGAATCATACAGGGGAAAAGCGGTTTCACTAAGGAAATGCGCACTCAACTCAACTAGGGAAGATAAAATTCAACACAGGAGGAACAGACATCTATTATCCACTACCTGTTACTGGGTAAGGAGATAATAAAGATCTGACAGAGAGAACCAACAAAAGGGAATATTCATCACCGGCTACTGGGTAAGAATAGCCTCGCTGGGGAAAACTGCAGAAAAATAGGATTTACAACTACCAGTTACTGGGCAGAAGACCAAGGGTGAGAGTATCCGTCATCGGTTAGGATGAACATATCAAGGATAAAATCAACAGGGAAGAAAATTCGCCATCGGTTAGGATGAACATATCAAGGATAACCTTGCCTGGGGTTGTCAAAGAGGATACCCGTCATCGGTTAAGATGAACATATCAAGGGTAAACCAACTGAACAAAAAAGTAGGAATTACATCTATAGAATGCTGGATAGAATACCAAAAGAGAAAATCTGTCACCGGTAAAGATGAACATATCAAGGATAAACTCAACAGGGAAGAAAATCCGTCATCGGTTAATGTTGGTTCTCTGTGTTGGAAGCAATTTTGGTAAAACCTAGAGTGTTCACAAGTTGTCACAAGTGTTGTCTTGACATAAGATAACTAGTACCTGCAGGATGTTTAAAAGGGGAAATATGCAGGATTTTTACTGAGATGTCAGACCCGATGTCATGACATCTGTATACAGAACATTCAGTCTGAATGTTATGTATTATGTGATTGCATTTTGTATGCTAATCTATGTATGATTGATGAGATGATTGAACGCGCTCTCAATCAGTAATTACAACCAGATTGACTTATTTTCCAACGAGATATAATCAGCTGTCATGGGAAGATATGAATGGAAAATAGTTTTAGGGTTTTATGATGTTCAAGCCCAGTCAAATGCTTCTATATAAAGGACATGGAAAACCTGGTTTTATACACAAGAACTAACGAACGAAATATTGAGAGAGAATAAGGGTTTTAGTCTTGTGTGGTCATGTGAATTGTAAGCCATTCATTCACCCATAGATGATTGAATTGGACTGATTTTTGAGTTGTAATTTGTTCACTCTAAGCTTTGAAGCATGAGTGTGTGTTTACTTGATTGGAGCTTTTAAGCAAGATCAAGTATGCGTCTTTGAAGAGTGTCTTCTTTTCATTGTAATTCTTGTTTTATATCACTGCTGTGATTGAGGGGGGTGAGTAGGATCTCATATCTAAGAGTTCTTAGGTAGAAGTCACACGGGTAGAGATTAGGTGAAAAGACTGTAACTTGAAGTTGTTTACTGAGATTCTTTGAACTGATTTTGTTTAGTGGATTTCCTTCCTGGATTGGTAGCCCCCAGATGTAGGTGAGTTTGCACCGAACTGGGTTAACAATTGCTTGTGTCTCTGGCATTACTGTTCTTTATCTTTTATCCTGTTTGTATTGTTTAGGTATTAGTGTCGTGACATTACCTTCGACATCTCATATCCGATACCAGAATTTCAATTGGTATTAGAGCAGACATCCTGCTCTGGTTCTGGGTGAGATCTAGGGACGTTACTTTCTGGTACTATGGATAGAGACGGAGGATCTGTTCATAGACCACCTATTCTGGATGGATCCAACTATGACTACTGGAAACCTCGAATGGTAGCCTTCCTAAAATCTTTAGATAATAAGGCTTGGAAGGTTGTTTTAACAGGCTGGGAACATCCAATTATTTCTAAGGAAGGAGAAGCTACAACTTATAAGAAGGCTGAGGAACAATGGACCAAGGAGGATGATGATCTAGCCCTTGGGAACTCTAAAGCATTGAATGCTATATTCAATGGAGTAGATAACAACATCTTCAGATTGGTAAACAATTGTGAGGTGGCTAAAGATGCTTGGAACATTTTCAAAACCACTCATGAAGGCACCTCTAGAGTGAATATGTCTAGACTGCAGTTGCTCACTACCAAGTTTGAAAATTTAAGGATGAAAGAAGATGAAAATATTCATGAATTTCATATGAATATCCTTGAAATTGCGAATGCCTCAGAAGCCCTGGGTGAGAAGATGTCAGATGAAAAACTAGTGAGGAAAATACTCAGGTCACTTCCTAAGAGATTTGCCATGAATATGACAGCCATAGAAGAGTCTCAAGACATTTCCAATATGAGAGTTAATGAGCTAATTGGATCCCTCCAAACATTTGAGATGGGAACGTGTGATGGATCTGAACAGAAAGTCAAAAGATAGCCTTCATGTCAAACACTGAAGAGAAAGAGGAAGAAAGTGGTCAAGATACTGATGAAGATCTGGAAAATGATGTAGCATTACTAGGAAGACAGTTCAACAAACTTCTGAAAAAGATGGATGTAAGGTCTAAGTCTAATGTCAAGAACATCTCATCTGACATCAGTAAGTCCAATAATGCTGGAAAAAGAACAAGATCGGATGAAAAGTCCAAAGAAGGAAAAGGAGTTCACTGCCATGAATGTGATGGGTATGGAGACATTAGAGCTGAATGTGAAACCTACCTCAAGAAACAGAAGAATAGTCTTGCTGCTACTTGGTCTGATGAAAGTTAAACAGAAGAGTTTGTAAATCTTGTGACTGCCTTGACTAGAAGATGGGGCTCTGATGAAGACTCAAGTGATGATGAAGTAACCTTTGATGAGTTAGCCACTACCTATAGAAAGTTGTGTCACAGAAGTGAAGAAGTGTGTCAACAAGTTGAAAGTCAGAAGAAAGTGATAACACAACTGGAGAATGAGAAGGTAGAACACTTGGAAACCATCTCTAAGTTAAAGACTGCAACAGTGTTCTTGAATTCCAAACTGGATGAGATGACAAAGTATGTCAGAATGCTAAACAATGGATATGACACCTTAGACAAAATTCTCCAAACTGGACAAATGGCAGGAGACAAGTCTGGCATTGGGTTCAATGAATCCAAACCTGAGTGCAGTCACACTGGTAGCAAACCAAAATCTAAACCTGATTGCAGCTACACTAGTAGCAAACCAAAGATGTCACATCATATGTCACAACATCATAAAGGAAGACAACAGAAAGGGAAACATCAAAGATGGAGATGTCATTACTGTGGAAAATTTGGCTACATAAAACCATTCTGCTATAAGTTATATGTATATCCTAGTCCTTCTCATCATCAACCTAGACCTAAGCATCACATACCTGTCAACAGAAAACAATGGGTTCCTAGGACTAGTGTTACAAACCTGATAGCTAACACTTCCTTCAGAGTTTCAGCCAAAGAAGACTGGTATTTTGACAGTGGGTGCTCCAGACACATGACTGGAAACAAAAACCTGCTAACTGGCCTTCATCCTCATGCCACCAGCTATGTAACCTTTGGTGATGGAGAAAAGGGTGAAATTAAGGGGATTGGTAAGCTTAACTGCCCTGGAGTCCTTAATCTTGACAATGTCCTACTTGTTAAGGGACTGACTGCAAACCTAATAAGCATCAGTCAACTATGTGACCAAGGTCTAACTGTAAACTTCACAAAAACTGAATGTCTGATTACTAATAAAGGAAATGAAGTGATCATGAAAGGAGTCAGGTCTAAGGACAACTGCTATATGTGGAGTTCTCAAGAAACTAGTTATTCATCAATGTGTACTCTAGCTAAAGAAGAAGAAGTGAAGATATGGCATCAAAGATTGGGCCATCTGCATCTTAAAGGAATGAAGAGGATTATATATGTTGAAGTTGTTAGAGGAATTCCTAACTTGAAGATTTATGAAGGAAGAGTTTGTGGGGAGTGTCAGATTGGAAAACAGACAAAGATGTCACATCAGAAGCTCAGACATGACACCACTTCTAGAATGCTGAAACTTCTCCATATGGACTTGATGGGACCCATGCAGGTGGAAAGTCTTGGTGGGAAGAAGTATGCGTATGTTGTGGTGGATGACTTCCCCAGATACACCTGGGTCAATTTTATAAGAGAAAAATATGATGTATTTGAAGTCTTCAAAGATCTCTGTCTAAGACTTCAAAGAGAAAAAGAAAGTCAGGTTATCAAAATCAGAAGTGATCATGGGAAGGAATTTGAAAACAGCAAATTTACTGGATTTTGTGCATCAGAGGGAATTAGTCATGAGTTCTCATCTCCCATTACTACTCAGCAAAATAGTGTGGTAGAAAGAAAAAATAGAACTCTCCAAGAATCAGTCGGAGCTATGATTAATGTTAAGAAATTGCCCTACCACTTCTGGGTTGAAGCTATGAACACAGCCTGCTATGTTCACAACAGAGTAACCTTGAAGAAAGTGACTCCTACTACTTTATATGAAGTCTGGAAAGGGAGAAGACCTACAGTCAAATACTTCTATGTGTTTGGTAGTAAGTGTTATATCTTGATTGATCGTGAACAAAGAAGGAAGATGGATCCCAAGAGTGATGAAGGAATATTTCTGGGATACTCAGCAAACAATGGAGCATTTAGAGTCTTTAATTCCAGAATAAAAGTAATGATGGAATCTATCAATGTTGTGGTTGATGATCAGCAGACTGATGTCACAGACGATGTTGAGACATCCCTAAATGATCCCCCAGCTGATTTCCCAGACAAAAGTAATGAGAGTGAATTCACTCAAGCTAAACCTGAAACTGACAAAATTAATAAGGGACCCTCTATCAGAATTCAGAAGGATCATCCTAAAGATCTCATTATAGGAGACCCAAATAAAGGAGTCACAACTAGATCAAGGGAAGTGATCTCACATGGCTGTTTTGTGTCAAAGATTGAGCCTAGGAATGTCAAGGAAGCCTTGACTGATGAGTTCTGGATCAATGCCATGCAGGAAGAGCTAGGCCAATTCAAGAGAAATGAAGTATGGGAACTGGTTCCAAGACCTGAAGGAATAAATGTCATAGGACCAAAGTGGGTGTATAAGAATAAATCTGATGAACAGGGGGTGGTTACTAAAAATAAAGCAAGATTAGTAGCACAAGGATACACTCAAGTTGAAGGAGTTGACTTTGATGAAACATTTACCCTTGTAGCTCGCCTTGAGTCCATTAGACTATTGCTTGGAGTGGCATGTATTCTGAAGTTTAAACTGTTCCAAATGGATGTAAAAAGTGCCTTCTTGAATGGCTACTTAAATGAGGAAGTATATGTTGAACAACCTAAAGGATTCAAAGATCCAAATCTTCCAAAGCATGTGTACAAGTTGAGGAAAGCCCTTTATGGTTTGAAACAAGCTCTTGGGGCCTGGTATGATAGACTCACAGTGTTCCTCACTAACAATGGATACAGGAAGGGAGGTATTGACAAGACCCTATTTGTTAAGAATGAAGGAGGAAAACTCATGGTGGATCAAATATATGTGAATGATATTGTGTTTGGTGGGATGTCATATCAGATGGTCGAACATTTTGTTAAACAAATGCAGTCTGAATTTGAAATGAGCCTTGTTGGAGAGCTGACCTATTTTCTTCGGCTACAAGTCAAGCAGATGGAAGATTCTATCTTTCTATCTCAAAGCAAATATGCCAAAAACATTGTTAAGAAGTTTGGCATAGAGAATGCAAGTCATAAAAGGACACCTACTCCTACACATCTGAAAGTCTCCAAAGATGAAAATGGTGTTAGTGTAGATCAAAGTCTCTACAGAAGCATGATAGGAAGTCTGCTATATCTCACAGCAAGCAGACCTGACATTGCTTTTGCTGTAGGTGTTTGTGTTGGATATCAAGTTGAACCAAAAGTCAGTCACATAAACCAAGTGAAAAGGATACTGAAATATGTCAATGGCACCAGTGACTATGGGATGTTGTACACTCATGGATCTGGATCTATGCTGACTGGATATTGTGATGCTGACTGGATACTGTGATGTTGACTGGGCTGGAAGTGTTGATGATAGGAAAAGCACATCAGGAGGATGTTTCTTCTTGGGGAACAACTTAATATCATGGTTTAGTAAGAAACAAAATTGTGTGTCCCTGTCCACTGCTGAAGCCGAATACATAGCAGCTGGAAGTAGTTAATCTCAACTGGTTTCGATGAAATAGATGCTGACTAAATACAATGTCACGCAAGATGTCATGACATTGTACTGTGACAACCTGAGTCCTAGAAATATTTCTAAGAATCCTATTCAGCACAGCAGGACAAAACACATTGATATTCGTCATCATTTTATTAGAGAACTAGTGGAAGAGAAAATCATAGCCCTGGAGCATGTTACTACTGAAATGCAATTAGTTGATATATTTACAAAGGCTTTGGATGCTAATAAATTTGAATGTCTAAGAGGGAAATTAGGGATTTGTATCTATGAGAATTTATAGCAATTAATTTAGAGTGGAAAAGGTAATAAAAATATTGTCTGCCCACTTAAAAGAAAGTGCCCCATTCATGGTAAATCCTTACCTAGTATTGGAACTTCCATCTATAGTATTTTCACACGCAACCTCAGCTCAAACATTTCCACCTTCCTCAAACTTCATCGACCTTCTCTGCTAGGGCAACAAAAATCCTTTCACAAGCTCAACAAGATGTCACAACATCCTTCACCTTCTAGTTCTAAAAACCCCAAACATGCGCACAAAGCTAGAACACCCTCTATGGATTTTCTTAATGAAGACATTTTGGAAGTGGTTCCCCTATCAGTCATCCCAGGCGACGCTCCTGGTCCATCCTCCACTGCACGACATACTCAAGGTAACAGTTCTGATAACCCTACCTCTAAGGATGACATGCATCATACTGATCGTGTCATTAAAAATCTTGTCACGAGGATCCTTAATGAAGGACACTCAGTAAAGGGAGTTTCTACTCCTCTATCGAGAAGGGACCCCTCTCCTGAGGTTGAACCTCACAATGAGAAAGATGATGAGTCATCTAGGTCTGAAAAAGATATAGCTGCTGAGGGACTATCCTCTTTAGGGTAAACCTTGCCTAGTAAGAAATATGTAGATGCTTTTCAGTCTAAGAAGCATGACTCTGCTAAGAAGGTGATCGACTTGGAAGATGAGAGCTCAGATGACGAAGATGATAACTTGCTTCATCACTTGAAGCCAAGTGTTGCTAAGAGAATGAAGACCAGGAAGGGTAGGTCTGTGGCTGAGATGATGACAGACAAACCTGGTTAGAAGGCTACTGATGTAGGCCCTTCAAAGTCTTGGAGTAAAGTGGAGGTAAAGAAGAGGAAAGTAAGAGAAAGTTCTGATTTAGAGGAAGATGTTGAAGACGATGTCCCTGACATCTCTCCTATCAAAAGGTTAACTGTTAGAAAATCTCCTGCTAAGGTTGCTGCTGTACACTTGGATAACATTTCCTTCCATCTTGAAGTTGGTGCAGCAAAGTGGAAATTTGTAATCCAAAGGAGAGTGGCTGTGGAAAGAGAACTGGGAAAGGATGGTATGGAGGTTAAGGAGGTCATGGACCTAATTAAGTTTGCTGGATTAATGAAAATAGTTAGTGCGTTATCTCAGTGTTTTGAAGGTCTTGTTAAAGAATTTGTGGTGAACATCCCTGAAGACATTGCTGACAAAAACAACAAAGAGTTTTGTAAGGTGTTTGTTAGAGGAAAGTGTGTGAAGTTTTCCCCAACTATGATTAATAAGTTCCTAGGAAGAGGAACAGAAGGTGTTGTTAAAGTAGAGGCCACAGACAATGAGGTCTGTAGGAAAATAACTGCTGGACAGGTCAAGGAGTGGCCAAGCAAGAAGCATCTCTCTGCTGGAAAACTAACTGTGAAATATGTTATCTTGCACAAGATAGAGTCAGCAAACTGGGTACCAACAAATCACATCTCTACAATCTTAAATGCTCTTGGAAGGCTCATATTTGCTATTGGAACCAAGCTTAATTTTGATTATGGTAGATTCATGTTTGAACAAATTATCAAACATGCTTCTACAAATGCAGTGAAGCTGCCCATAGCTTTTCCCTCAATAATTTGTGGGATAATCCTAAACCAGCAACCTGGAATTCTGAGCACAAGTGATATCCCTAGTAGAAGAAAACCTCCATTGTCAGTTTATTACAAATTATTTGAAGGCAGTCATGTCAATGACATTGTCATGACATCTGCTGTGAAGAAGCCAGCCTCTCAAGGTGGTCTGATTGCTGAACTGAAAGAGACCTGTAAGGAATTGGAGACTGGGATAAGGGTGGCTAAAGCTAGGAAAGAAGCTTAGGAGGTTCTGATTAATAGCTTGGAGCAAGGAGATATAGACAATGTTGGTCAAGCCATGGAAACAAAAGCCCACACCTCTAGTGAGAGGTCTGAATCTCAAGATAAATCAAGTGGCAGTTCTGGGTCTGAAGCTGATGAAGATGCTGTAACACCTCAAAATTTGCCCTCTTCTCTTGGGACTAGTTTAACATATTGCATATCATTTTTAGATCATTAGGCATTGCATGTTGCATATCATGTGGTCACATTGTGCAAGCCATTCTCACAAGTCTTGGTCAGAAGATAAGAGGTCATGTGCAAGCAAGGGTTTCATTGGACTGGTCATTAATCATCTGAGGATGTGGAGGTCCAAATTAGGGTTTTTTGATTCTCAAGGAGATTGAGCTACATCTTGTTTGAAGTGATACATCATCATCATCATGGTTTGTCAGCATCAGGAGATTGAAGCATATTCCTTGAGATTAGGGTTTTGACCACTGGTCAACCCTAATCAGGTGCATTGGGCCAATCAGGGCATGACTAGGAGATAGGGTCTATAATGGATATGGGGATCATCACATGATTTTATTGTGCATATTGAGGCTAGGGTTTCATCCTTGAGCCATTTCATCAGAGAATTGGGGTTCAGATGGATCAATGCATTGCCAGATTCATCTATCAGTTGAAAAAGTCAACTGTGGTCAACTGTGCTTGATTTTATGGATTTGGAGGTAGGAGAGAGTTGGATACACTTCATTCATGTTGGAACAAGTGTTATTTGACATGTCAAAGCTCAAGAATGGAGAAAATAAAGTCAGAACAAAAATTGCCGAAAATAGAAAGTGACTTGTAATGGAAGTTTCCAAAAATGGAAAGTTTTTGACCATAAAATTACATGTCCAAGAAAGCTTCAAATGAAAATTTGTTCAACATGAAAGTTGTATATCTTTCTCTCACCTTTCCAAAAAGTCCAAGAACTTGAAATTCCCATGTATGGTTGGCAAGTTATGGTCCATTCATTTTCCAAAATGACCCATAATCAAAGTGGCATAACTTTCACATGGAGTGTCCAAATTGAGTGATCTTTTTATGAGCAAACTCCATTTCACATGTACTTTCATGGTGCATAATTGAAATTCATCAAAAATGGTCAATGCAAAAGGTCAATTTTCAAGTGTACAATTAAAGATCCAAGGGCAAAATGGTCCAAGTTGAGAAATAAGAGGAATTTTGGAATGGGAGTTTTTGCAACACATCACATATGCCAATTAGAAATGGTTTGAATTGTCATGAGTGTTCAAGGTGCAATATTTGGCTAGGCCATTTTTGAACTATCATTTAAAATGCAAAATTTGGCATGACATATGGAAAATGAATTGTACAAGGCCAATCAACATGGGATCAAAGCCAACACATCACAAATGATAATTAGAAGATGTCTGAGCTGTCATACAGCTGTCATGAGCCCTTATGTGAAATGGCATTTTTGCCCTTGCACTTGAAAATGACATTACACTAATCAAATTCATTTTGTTAATTGGTGATTAAGGAGGTGATTAGAGTGAAGTATTTAAGCCTAATTATAACTGAAATGTTGATGACAATCACAATTCTCAAGGTGTAACCACTTTTCCCTCCATTTTTCTCCAAAATTCATCAAAAACCTTCATCACATTTTTGGCCAAAACTCCATCAATTCTCAATGAAATTGCAAGATTCTTGATGATTCATGCTCTACAAACCATAAGCATGGACTGTTTCATCGAATTGGTGCAAGAAAGCTTCTGAATCTCCACTGTTCAAAGTGTGCTCATCAATGGCAAATTGAGATTTCTTTCACTTGGATCAACATTGAGCTTAGCTACGAGTTCCATTCACCTTCCTAAAGCTTCTTCTTCATCTGTTTTTGGTAATTGCGCGCAAAAGCTTCAAGAACAACCACTGCCATCACTTTAAGGTTAGTTTTCGAATCTCATGGTTTCTTGAATTGAGACATGCTTATTGTAGTTCGTGCAACGTAGAACAACATGATGCTCTTAGTTTTTGGAATGATTAACTATTGAATGAGATATATTGATTGGAAGTTTGATGTGTGTTTACATTTCCGCTCGATCCGTGAGATATAGTAGAAATTAGGAGATTTCGTTAGCATATCTTGAATGTACGTTGGAAGAGGAAGAGAACGGTATAAGATTTGCGCATTTTGGTTGAGGATTGATCGAAACCGAGTTTGAAGGTGATGAACACTTGAACACGCGGTGAAGGAGAAGAATTCTGGAAAATCCTGCTGTTTGATCCGTCAATTCGCAGGGCAATGTTCAAAAGCTGTTTCCCGCGGAAGCTGAGCCAACCACAGCGTGACAACACATTAATGAGGCTGTGTCGTTTTGGCCTTGGAATCGTTATTTACAAAATCGCCATTGGACTTAATAAATCATTTTAATTCATTCTAAATAATTATCACATGATTTAACAAACTTACAAAAATCATAAAATATTCATTTCTAATCCAAAATTAGTGAGGCTTTTTTTGATAGATTCATAATTTTCTCTAGTTTTTTATAGGCATGATAACACAAGTTGTGCTTGGAGAAATTTTGACCTGGCCTATTGATCTTTGACTTGTGTGCATATTTTGTATGTTTCACCATATCTATCATGAAATGCTCATACTTTTAAATAAATGAATGAAAATTTTTGTGCTTGTTCTGGACATCTTGATGGTGATTTTCATGTGTGGTTTGTCAATTTTGGATACTTGGTGATGGAGATATGATTTTTTGAAGTAAGGTGTGACAATTTGTGTCACACCAAGCTAGGTCAACTTTCTGATTTTATTTGCATGACCTAGGATTGTTTAATTGCTCCAATTTTTTGCATGAATGATCATTGATATGTCAAGATAACATGTGATTTTTTCTGGAATTTTTGGTTGCATTTTTCTAATTGATTGATAATTTTCTTCTCTGTATGCTCATTTGGTAACATTGTGTGATACATGTTGGCATTTTGCTTGTGAAATTCTCATAGTGTATTGGATGAAGATGAAATTTGATATGTGGATTGTAGACACATTATAGGACATCATAGTTTCGATCCCATTCATTTCTTAATTGTTGTCACTGTTTTATGAATTATTAAAGTTGATGCTTATGTTGATGTCTTGAATTGGCTTACATAATCTTGTCTGGATTTCTTGATTTTCATTGACCTACTTTCTTTTGTCCAATTGAGCTGAAAATTGACATGCTATACCTTGAATGTGTCCTGTTTAGGTGTGAATTATTTGAGGATTTTTGGAATTGTTTTGGTATGCTTTTGATTGAGGTCATTCTATTTGGACTTTTGGTGTTGTATTTGACCTAATTTGACATGTTTTGGTCATGAAATGATAATGGTGAATGATATGAGCATGGGACCAATTGCATTTGCTTTTGAATGGTTTTAATTTGATTTTGGATTGGTTTGGCTTGCTGTTTAGATTTTTTTCTCCCTTTTGGACCCTAGGCTTGGCCTAGTGGTCTAGTTTCTCACATTTGGTGTGGATTTTCAGGATGAAATGCACAATGCTTAAGGAGATTGCTTCAAGGCAATTTGAATTGAGTTTGGTTGATGTTTATAAACTAACTTGACTTTGTTTTGTAGGTTGTGATGCTTGAGCTTAGGCTTATAGCCTGCACTTGTGTGCATTAACTTGTGTTGTCTGTATAGATTAACATTTGCTGTTTACTGTTGGTTTGTCTGAGTACTGATGATACTTGATTGATTTCAGGTACATTTAGTTGCTTACAGTTCTTTAAGAACTTGCTTGCTGCTGCTTGGTTTTTAAACCACTTGAGGTAGGATTTCTATTCTCCATGTAGTCTGGGAGACCCGGCCTGTTACTTGGCCGGGCAAATGTCTGAAGTCCTCCTTAAGAGGCGATGTTTGTGATTGTTTAATATTGTGCCTAAGCAGGTAAAGTCCTTGATTAAGGCAATTGGTGGAAGCCAAGGGATATGCAATCTATCCCCCACTATTCTGTTGAGTCGTCCCTCTGCTCACACGGCTGTGTGTTGATGCATTGGGGCACAAACCCAAGATCTTGTACTTTGTACAATCGAGTCAGAGTCTTAAGCGTAGAAGGGTCCCTCCATTCTGGACCCACGCTCCTTTGTCTGAAGCTCTCCCTGGTCAGGGATAAGAGCTGTGAAGTCTAATCTTCACTCACCTTTCATCTGCTTCACCTTGGCCTCGCAATGGCAAGGTTAAGAGCGAATACTACCCATGTACAGATGACTTGCTTCGGCAGTCAAACCCATTGTTTGAGCCTCACTTGACTGGTTATAGTGTGTGCTTTGTGAATATTTGTTTGCTCTGTTTGCTTGTATGCTTGTATGCTTGCTTTCTTCCTGGATATGATTAGCTTGCAGTTGTGCAAGTAGGTAGAAATCTCAACGTAGGGCAATGATGCATGACAACACTAGGCTCGAGTCCAGCTCCCTGGTAGTGTGTCTTCCCTTGGTTTCTGGCTAGATTTTCTTTCCCTTGAGGGGGAACTACATCGCCCTGATCCTCGTTCCAGACGAGGTATGTAGGCAGGAGACCGTGCGAGGTCTCTCCAGGCACTTTTTTTCTTTTTGTGTGTGTTTGCTTGTTATCTTCTTGCGTGTGTTTTGGTTCGGATGCTGACGTAAGTCCAGTGATTGGCGGTCGGGCTCCACGTTTTCCTTCTTGTGTGTGTTTTGGTTCGGATGCTGATGTAAGTCCAGTGATTGGCATTCAGGCTCCATGTTTGCCTGTGTTTCTGTTTGCTTGTTTGGCGTGCGTGAGCCGAACTACGGCAGCTCTGATTCTCGTTCCAGACGAGATACTTAGGCATAGGATGCGATGTCCTATCGAGCTCTCTTCCTCTTAACCCCACCTGTGTTTCCTATGTGTGTGTGTGATGTTTTAGCAACCTTTTATTTTCTTAGAGCGTGGATCCCGTCGAGTACGACGGACGTGAGGGGTGCTAATACCTTCCCCTTGCGTAACCGACTCCCTTACCCTTTCTCTTTGGTCGCGAGACCAAGCTTTTTCCAGGTTTCTCTGAGCGTTTCCTTTCCCTATCTTGGGATAAATAACGCGCAGTGGCGGCTCTGTGTTTTTTTTGTTTCAGCCCGCCGGTTGTTTTTCGCGGATGCGACAGCTGGCGACTCTGCTGGGGAATGCATAGATGTTGACCTGTGCTGGTCCATCTTCCCTAAGCGAGTCCTTCCTAGTGTGCTAGGATTAGTTTAGGTTGCTTGTGTTGTGTTATTTATTGCATTTATTATTCTAACAGTGTATATATTTGCATAAATACTTGCATGCATCATACTATCATGTTGCTGTCCTCTGTGCAGGTGGTTCCTCTGTTTGGGGTGGGTGTTCTGAGTGGGGCTAAAACCCAGGCCCGAGTATACACCTAGGATTAGTGTGGTCTCATGTTGCCTCCTTCATGTTAGGTCAATATGTGCCTGGCAGCATGATGTACCACAAGCCGGACGAGGTTCATTTGATAGTGCTTTCCTCTGTGGAGTATCCACTTTGGTTGAGTTACTTCATCTGAACTGTTGACTCTGGTGACCGATCATTTCCCGGATCTTTGGTTTAGACGATCTCAGGAGAGCTACAATGGCACATCCGAAAGGGCAAACCCATTGAGTATCTCTGCCCGATTGTCGAGACTATTATCCGCCTTAGGATGACCTGATTAGAATTTACCTGTGAGGGGAGGGTGATTCTTTCAGATGCATGTTCAGATGGTGACTCAGATGGTGATTTTTTGTTCCGTGGATCAGAGTCATATTTGTAAGTCGGATTTATGGCCATTTATTGCCGAGACGCCGAAATGCTGTCCGTGGTATTTATCAGTGGGGATCCGTTTATTTCAGGATTCCCCGGGCCGATTTTATCAGTGGGGATCCGTTTATTTCAGGATTCCCCGGGCCGATTCAGATGGTTATGGGTATCTGCTCAGAGATGGTTTGATGATGATGATGATGTATCTCCCGTTTATTTCGGGACCCTTGAGTCGGATTTGTGGTTAACCAGACTTCAGATGGTTGTGATCGGTTCAGAGATCAGGGCTGTGATTCAGAGCAACAGATGATCAGAGGACTTGGAGGATGGCAATGCATTGCATTCATACATCTGCATCATTCTCATTTTGTATTCATCTGCATCGATCCTACATCTAGCCATATGGGGAGTATTATGGATTGAGAATCTGGTTGAGAGACATCCGGATGTCAGAATGTTATTGGTGAAATATTATCCGTCTCGATGAAACCAGAATCAAAGGACGGAATCTTCCTCATATGGGTAGATGTTGCATTCATGCATAATAACTTGTTTTCTGTTTTGCAGGTGTCAGTTTCTAACCTGTTTGATTGACACAGGAATGATGAATCCGTCCAACACAGATATCCTCGAGCTGAAGGACAAGATGACTGAGCTGATCAACATCATGCAAGGGTTTGCAGTTGGTCAGAAAGCTCTGGCAGATAAAGTCGAGAAGCTCGAGCGGGCTTCTGCAGCAAATAGTGGTGTAAACCTGGATGGTGTCTCCAACCAGGGGTTGGGGTCTCGTGACGGTGGTAAGAGGACAACTGTTGGTGTTGTGAACAATGCTGCTGGTTTTGGTGTTGGTGGTCAACCTGGGCCCGGTCAGGGGCATAACCTGAAGGACAGTTTGTTCCTTCCATTCTTCGGGGTTGATGATGATAGAGAGGAAGACAAAGAAGCTGACTAATTCTCTATGCTGAATGAGCCATTCGGTCAATATGGTGTTCAACCACAAAGCAAAGAAATTCAGTTACTGGCAGAGAAGGTAAGGGCTCTGGAAAGCCATGCTACTCCGGGATTTGTCAACATGTCCAACATGGGGCTGGTCGAGGGGATTGTGATCCCACAGAAATTCAAAGCGCCCGCATTTGACAAATATAATGGGAGTTCTTGCCCAGAGACTCGCCTTCAAGCCTTTGTCCGCAAGATCTCTGCATACACAACAGATCAGAAGCTCTGGATGTACTTCTTCCAAGACTGTCTGTCTGGAGGATCCTTGGAGTGGTACACCAAGCTTAAGTCGTCGGATATCAAGAGCTGGCAGAATCTTGGTGACGCTTTCTTTAAATAGTATCAGTTCAATGCTGATATGGCTCCGAGTCGTACCCAACTGCAGGGTATGTCTCAGAAGAATAACGAGGGGTTTAAAGAATATGCTCAGAGGTGGAGGGAGTTGGCTGCCAGAGTGCAACCTCCACTGGTGGACAGAGAGATGTCTGATCTCTTCATGGGTACCCTGCAGGGGGCATTTGCTGAAAAGGATGGTGGGTTGTCCCGTCACTAACTTTGCCGACATTGTGGTGGCAGGGGAGAGAATTGAAAGTTGGCTGAAAATGGGGAAGATCCAGGGTGGTAATGCTTCGTCATCAGGATCAAAGAAGCCCTTCGGGAACGGTCAGCGTAAAAATGAGGGTGATACTAGTGCGGTCTACGCTCGAAGAGGATCCAGTAGGGATTGTTACTTCCAGCACACTGCTGCGGTAACTATTCCTGCTGACAATCAGCCTGCACAACAACAACAGCAACCGCAACAGCAGCGTCAGCCATTCCAGCAGAGGCCTCAGAGGGCTGGATATCAAGTCAGGGGAAGGATGAATGATCGGCATTTTGACAGGCCGCCTGTGACTTACTCTTGCCTATTGAAGAAGTTGAAGGATCTGGGGCTGGTACAGTTGAGGACTTTGGCACCTTTGAGACCTGATCAAAGGCCAGCCAATTTCGATGAGAATGTCAAATGTGAATTCCATTCAGGTGCTCCCGGGCACAGTGTAGAGGACTGCAAAGCTTTTAAGCACGTAGTCCAAGACCTGGTGGATTCTAAAGCAATCAACTTTGCTCCCTCTCCCAACGTGAATGCCAATCCCATGCCGGCACATGGTCAGGCGATGGTGAGTGCAATTGCTGAGGATTCAGATCGCGTCTGTGCGGTGGGGGAAGAGACTGACAGCGACTGTGAACTGGGGTCGTGGATAAAGCCGTGCGTACCAGGAAGCTGGAAGGCCTAAAAAGATCATCACTGTTACTCGTCCGGAAGAGTAATATTTCTTGTTTTCAGTTTTATTTGCATGAAAGCCATATGTGTTGCCCGACACGTAATGGTTCATTGTAAGGGCCTTCTCATGTTTCATTTTGCAACATTTCTGCATCATCAATAAATGGATGTTTTTCAGTCAAAAAGCGGTGTTCCCTGTTTTTCATTTATTTTTGCAGTTTAAAAAAAAAACAAATAAAAATGGCAATGTTTGTTTTCATTTTTCTTCTTTTTGATTTGTCTCGTTCCGACTTCGAAAAAGTAATTCTCCGGATCTCGTTGATAACAATTTGGTTACACCTCATATGACTTCGACAATCCGATCTATCATGCCGAAGAAGAAGACGAAGAAGATTGTGATCTGCTGGAATTAGCCAGGTTGTTGAAACAAGAGGAGAAGGTGATTCAGCCGCTTGAGGAGCGAGTTGAGATTGTTATTCCAAGCACCGCCGAGGTCAGGAAGGAAATGAAAATCCGGGCTGCTTCAGAGGCGAGTCGAGAGTAGAATGGTAGCCCTGTTGAAGGAGCATGTGGACACCGTCGCCTGGTCATGTCAGGATATGTCAGGGTCGGATACTGATGTCGTTGTGCACAAGCTGCCATGGAGAGAAGATTGTCCTCTAGAGGGGCAGAACGCCAATGCCTGTATCAGAGAGCCATGGTGACTTTGTTTCATGATATGATTCATCATGAAGTTGAATGCTATGCTATGACATGATAGCAAAGTCCCCCAAACAGAAGAGGGGCATCTGGCAGATCTGGCCAAGTCGTTTGACTGGTTGAGACAATTCAAACTGAGGTTGAATTCAGACAAGTGCACTATCAGAGTGCGGTCCGGTAAGCTGTTGGGGTTCATTGTAAAGAGGGGAATCAAGGTTGATCCTGCTTAAAAAAAAAACAAAAAATGCCTGAACCGAGAATGGAAAAAGAGGTTCGTGGTCTCCTAGGTAGATTGAACTACATGTCATGGTTCACATCTCACCTAACAGCCACGTGGGAACCTATTCAAGTCAGTGAAAAAGAAATCGAACGGTCAGGTGGAATAATGATTGCCAAGGGGCATTGAAAGATAAAAGAAAAGTTGCAAGAACCTCTGATTCCGATGTCTCCTATGGAAGGAGCAATGGTCAAATTTTGTACTTGACAAGCCTTCGAGGGGTCTACGAGGTGAAGTGGGTCAGCATGACGAGTCTTGTCGAAAAGAGCATGCAATTTACCTTAGCAAAAAGTTTACCGATTGTGAAACAATACATTCACTGCTCGGGAAAACTTGATGTACTTTGGCATAGGCTGCTCGCCGACTGAGACAGTGTATGCTGGTTCATACCACTTTGTGGATTTCGAGATGGATCTGATCAGGTAGACTTCTGAAAGAGCCAGCAATGACCGGACGGGTTGCGAAAGGGCCAATGATTTTGATTAAATATGATATTCGATATATCTCTTAGAAAGCAATCAAGGGGAGTGTATTGTCTGATTACATCGCCCAGCAACTCGTGGAGGATTATCAAC
Source organism: Lathyrus oleraceus (assembly GCF_024323335.1). Taxonomy (NCBI): domain Eukaryota; kingdom Viridiplantae; phylum Streptophyta; class Magnoliopsida; order Fabales; family Fabaceae; genus Lathyrus; species Lathyrus oleraceus. The sequence continues at coordinate 341,342,106 of NC_066585.1, forward strand.
CGATAAAGTTTGAGTTCCCTGATGAGGACATCTCGAGGTGCTCTAATCGAAAGATTGAGAGTAACCGATCCCGGAGGAGGGGCCTGACCCTGAATCCGAACGGATTCTGATGTCTGATGGGGAAGTTAAGGTGAATAAGCTTTTGCTGCCCGGATGACGCTTGAAGGCACCGACGGTGTGATTGAATATGAAGCTTGTATCCTGGGTATCGATCTTCGATACATCTACTGGGGCAACGTCTTTCTCATTGGTATATGGGATGGAAACAGTATTACCTGTTGAGGTTCAGATTCCCTCTTTGAGAGTCCTGATGGACGTCAAGTTGCAAGAGGCTGAATAGGTAAGGACCCGATACGAAGAATTAAGCCTGATAGAGGAAAAGAGGCTAGCAGCCATCTGTCATGGGCAGTTATATCAACAAAGGATGAAGCGTGCTTTTGACAAGAAGGTGCGACCTCGGGTATATCACGTAGGTGATATGGTGCTGAAAAGGATCCTTCCTCCTCAAAACGATCGAAGGGGCAAATGGACACCCAATTATGAAGGTCCATTCGTGGTCAAGAAGGTTTTCTCTGGCGGAGCCTTGTTGTTAACGACCATGGATGGCGAGGATTTTCCATCCCCTGTGAATGCGGACGCAGTTAAAAAATACTTCGTATAAAGAGACCCGCTGGACGAAAAGAATAAAATAGTCCAGGCAAAAATGGGCATCCCGGCGAACCAAAAACAGAAAGAAAGGTTCGGGCAAAAATTAGGGATAAAAATGAAAAATGTACACCCGGCAAGTCGAAAACCTGAAAAGGCGACTTGGGCAAAAATGGGTATCCTGGTGGACTGAAAACCCGAAAGGGCGGTCCAGGCAAAAGAGGGATTGAAACGAACAACTGCGTCTGGCATGATCGTTTGTGCTTTGGTTAAAGCATCATGGATAATACCCGGTAGGGATCAATCAGAATCGTCTTGTTCAGAAGGCAGAAAGCACGGAGAGTCTGAGGACATATGGGGTGTAACCGAGTTGGAACTCGATGAGATCGCGGTTTTCACATTGCCATTAGGATAGATTTTTCCTTTTGTGCGCAATTGCCTCTTTTCAGGAATTGCTTCCTTTGTATTGCTCATTTGAGCCACACCTTTTCAGTCAATAAAATGCATATTCAGTCAAATAACTTTGTTTTTGTTTTCATTACCGCTTTGATTGCAAAAACATCCGATTATTTTGATAAAGAATCTTGCATTTTAAGACATACAGGTCCCTTCCAATGCATGTTTATAAGATGGAAAACTTGAAATCTTATTCGGAAGACGGAGTGACCCAAGTGTTGAAATCTTGACACACCTGGGGCACGGTTTTATCTAACGATCTGTTTTGCAGGAACTGTTAGGTATTTTCACTCACTTGCAGGTTGTGATGGAAAACAAATCCCCAGAGAGTTTGCTCAGGGACGAATGTATGAAAGAATGACGAAGACGTTGATGTCGCATCGCGCGAAAAACCGGCGGGAAAAGAAAGAACAACAGAGCCGCCACCGTGCGTTATTTATCCCAAAAGAGGGAAAGGAAACGCTCAGAGTAAACCTGGGAAAGAACATGGTCTCGCGACCAAAGAGTATGGGTTCGGGAGTCGGTTATGCGAAGGGAAGGTATTAGCACCCCTACGCATCCGTAGTACTCTACGGGATCCACGCACAAAAGGAAGGAAAACTGGTTGCTAAAACACTGCTCATAAACATCTACACACACTGGCTGAAAGAAAGAAAAGAGACTGACTGAAACTGAACTCGGCAGGATGTCGCATCCTGGGCCTACTTAGTCTATCAGGCGTAGACATCAGAGTCCAAGTAGTTCGGACTGGGGAAAGGACACATGCTCGCTAGGATATCACACCCTATGCATACGTATCTTCTCGGACGGGAGAAGAATCAGAGCATTCGTAGCTCGGCTGACACGCACACGAACAAACAAAACACAGGCAAACGTGGAGCCCGACTGCCAATCACTGGACTTATGTCAGCATCCGAACCTAAACACACGCAAAGAGGCAAACATGGAGCCCAAATGCCAATCACTGGACTTACATTGACATCCGAACCTAAACAACATAACAGATAGATAGGGAGTCGGGGACTCAGCCTATAACTGTCAAACACACACAAACAGACAACAAATGCTAAGGAGTACGGGGACTCGAGCCTAGCAAAGGTCAGACAACACACACACAAAGAAAAAGGGCGTCCGGAGAGATCAGCTCAATCTCCTGCCTACATACTTCATCTGGTATGAAGATCAGGGCGATGTAGTTCCCCTACGCAGGGATAAAGGATTAGCCTAACCAGATAACAGAGGGAGACACAACTAGGGAGACTACGACTCGAGCCTAGATGTTATCAGGCAAATCAACCCTAAGTTAAGGTTTCTAGCTAACTGGCACAAGGGCCAACCTATCCTAAGTATGGCTCACACAGGGAGCAAGCCACACACACTTAACTTGCACAGGAAGCAAGCCAAGCAAAACCTAACTTGCACAGGAAGCAAGTCTAAACTAATCCTAACTTGCACAGGAAGCAAGTCCAACCATCCTATCTTGCACAGGAAGCAAGTCAAACTATCCTATCTTGCACAGGAAGCAAGTCAAACAATCCTACAAGCACAGATAGCACACGCTATACACAAACAAGTGGCTCAAACAAGGGTTAGGTTTTAGTCAAGGGGTCATATCAACCTCGACAAACAAACCTCTGGAACTGGGTGAATGTTGCTTTTAACCTTGCCATTGAGGGGCTAAGGTGAAGCAGATGAAAGGATGAAGTGAGGATGAGACCTCACAGCTCTTATCCCTGGCCAGGGAGAGCTCAAGACAAGAATGTGTGGGTTCAGAAAGTGGGAACCCTTCTACACATCTAGAACTGACTCAACTGTACAATTGTACAAGATCTTGGGTTTGTATCTGCAATGCATCAACACAGTGGTGTGAGCAAAGCAGATGACACACTGAATAGTGGGGGATAGATTGCATATCCCTACCTTCCACCAATTGCCTCTTCGCTTAGGAGGACTTTGACTCTATGCAGGGACAAAAGTTAAACATCCACAAACATTGCCTCTTAAGGAGGACTTCAGACAGTTGCCTGGCCAAGTAACAGGCCAGGTCTTCCAGACTACATGAAGTAAAATAGACATACCTCAATGCAAATTGCTTATACAAGCAAAGCAAAGCAAAAAGTTCACAAAGAACTAAGCAACTAAAGCACCTGAAACAGTCAAGCAGATGTTAGTATGCGACTTCAGACAAAACAAACAGAAACAGACAACAACAGTCCATTAGAGGCACATGGATGTGCAAGGCACAAGGCTTAGGGCATGTGAGCCAAGCCACCTACAAAACAAATAGGTTAGACAATGATACTTGAGTAAGCTCAATCAAAAGAATTGGTCTTAATGGCCATTTGATGGTCAACCTGAAAACACAAGCTCAAAGGTGAGTAACAAGACCACTAGGGCAAGCCTAGAGTCAAAAGTGAATGAGAAAGTTAAGACAGCAAAGGGCAAGCATCCCAAATCATGTTCAAACAATTAGGAAACACAAACAATTGGATTCACACTCATATCAATCATCATCATCATTTCATGAACCATTCAGGTCAAAACATGGCAAACAGAAGCTCATAGAAGTCAACAACAAGACTTGCATCAAAAGCAATCTAAGACATTTCCAAAAATCACCAAATAAATCATGATCAAACCTAACACATAGCATGGTATACATGTCAAATTTCATCTCATTTGGACAAGTGGAAGGCAGTCAATGAAAATCAGAAAGTCAAGGCAATTTTGAACATGCTTAAGGAAGTCAAACAAACATGCATCAACTTAGAAAAATCATAAGTCAAGAATGGTGTATGATAAATGAGTGGGATCAAAACCATGGCAAAGATGAGGATGTCTAGTTATCTCATGCAAAATTTCATGTCCATCCAATAGAGTATGAGAATTTCACAAATGAAATGGGAACAAGTGTCACACAAGGTCAACATTTGACTAGGCAGGGAAGGAAAATCTCAAACAAATGGAAAATGCCACAAATAATTCCAAGAAAATTCACATGTGAACTAGACATACAAGAGTAGGCTCATGCAAAAAATCAAGTCATTTGGAGGTCAAGAAGCATGGCAATGAAAATCATGAAGTTGGTCATCAATGGTGTGACACAAATTGTCACACCCTAATTCAAAAAATCATATCTTACAAACCACACATGATAAATTCACAAACTTTATACCAAAATCACCATGAATGTGTCTAGTTTAAGCACAAAAATTTGGGAACCATTGGATACATTCTCATCATTTCACAATTGATTTGGCAAAGTGTACAAAATTTGGTCACATGTCACAAACCCTAAGGCCAATTAAAAACCACTCATCCAAAAATTCTGGAAAAATAATGATAAAAAAGTAGAGATCATGATGAACACAACACAAAAAATCCCATTGAATTTGGATTAAAATTGAAGCTTTTATGATTTTTGCAAGATTGGTGATTTGAATGTGAAATTAATTGAATTAACATTTGAGAAAATGGCATTTTGGTAATATTTGAAGCCACTAAACCAAACACAGTCGTTTTGGCCCAGAATTTGAAATAATTTCATTGGCTGTTGGAAGAATGAAGAACCATGCACACGTGAAATGGAAAGAAAATCTGAGAAATGCAAATTGGGAAACTAGGGTTTGTGTTCATCACCAAAATCGAATTTCTCAATTTCTCCCAAAAAATGTCAATTGATTACACCATTGTAAACATCAAACAACACACAATAACATCCTAACATTGGTTTTCAATAATTCGAGCTAGGCAAAGAGAAATGAGTAAGACAAGTTTGGATCATCAATGTTCATTTCAAAATATCTCAACCCTTACTTGACCAATCTTAAAACTAAAACCATCCATGAAATCAGCATCAAAAGATCTACATTAAGCATGCATCAGTTTGACAAAATAGAGAGGTCGAAAATTTACCAAATTGGGAAGGGCAGTTGTGTTCTTGATGTTGTTTGGTGTTATTGAAGTGGAACAGTTGCCCTTTAGCTATGCCTTGATATATGATGAAGATGCCTTGGCCTGTGGATGCTTGGAATGAGCTCAAACTTTGATTGCCATGGTTAATGCTCTCTTGAAAACAGTACTGGAAGGAGCTTCTACAGGTGGAAAGAAAGTGATTGCAATGGTTCACAATGCAGTTTGGGTGGTGTTCCAACAAAAGCCAGGCTTGGTTCTTTTAGAAATTTTTGACTGGTTGTTTTGAAGAGGCAAGCAAAGTGAGGTTTTGAGTGAATGAGAGCCAAGGCTTGCTTCTATGTGCTTCTGGCTGCTAGCAAGGTTTTACCTGACAGGAAGTGATGGATGAATGGTCAAAACTAGGCAAGGCTTTGTTCTCTGAGTTTTAGGACAATTTTTAAAAAGTGCAAGAAGTGAGTTTTTGAGGGTGTGGAGTTCTAATGTGCAAGATGTTATGTTGCTGTCATTGGTTCCATTGTTGACAGGAAAATGGTGAATGGATGTTGGAAAACAAATTGCAAGGCTCAGTACCTTTGAGGTTTGGACAGAGCTTTTTAGGGATGCAAGGCAAGGTGGTTTGAGAGAGTGTATGAAGTTGGATGGTGGCTAGCTGTTTATTGGCAAGGCAAGGTTTTAAAACACAAGGCAAGGCCCAGTTTGAAGGAGGTTTATTGGGAGTTAGAGATGCAATGCAAGTAGCAAGGTGTGTGCAGGTTTGAGAATCAACATCAAAAAATGAAGTGCTGCTGTTGGTTTTATGACAGGAACAATGCAGCTTTTTTGATGTTCTTCTTTGAAGCAGGGCCAGGGTTAGTTCATTTTGTGAATTTGGACTGAAAGTTTGGAAGTGCTAAGAATGAATGAGTGAAGTCTTGTGAGAGTGTGAGATTGGTTGTGTAGGTTGGCAAGGCAGTGATGCTAAGTTGAGTGAACCAGGCTGCTGTTGATTTTCAACATGACAGAAGAGTTGTGAAAAATGCAATGGCTAGGTTTTGGAGAATGAGTCCAGTTCTGTTGTATTGGTTTTAGTTTGTTGGTTATGCTAGCAGCAGGAAATCATGCTCTCCTATGCTGTTTGCTGTTGCTTCTGTTGTAAGCAGGATCTTGCAGTTTTTCTGGAGGTACATGCCAAGTGGGAGAGTTTGAATGAGTGAGTTGGTTAGGTTATGTGTTGTTGGATGACAGATTAATGATGGTGGAGCTGTTGAAAACACAATGCAAGGCCAGACAGCTTGTGAGAATGCCAAGCAAAGTGACTCAGGTTTTTTTAGGAGGAGTGATAGAGATCAGTTCTGTTGGTCTTTTCCTGTTGGGTGTTGTGGCAGGATTTTGGAAAATGCAAGTGCCAATAGCCAGGTCAAGTTTGAGAGAGTGTATGCTGCTGGCAGTTTTTCTCATGACAGGAACATGATGTTTCTCATTTGCTGTTCTATGTGGCTTTGTGATTTGGCTCAGTTTTGCAAAATGATGAAAAGTTGAGATGAACCAAAACTGCTATGTGCAGTACCAAGCATGGCAAGTGGGATGCAATTGGAAGTTTGGACAGAAAGTGATTTTGGCCAAGAATGAAGTGTTTTTGAGAAGGGGAAGTTGGTTGGTCTTTTTGCTGCAGTTGGAGGTGGTTAGTTGTTGCTATTGGTTTTTAGCATGACAGAAAAAAATGATTCCAAAGCCCTGCTGTTTTGTGTTGCTAGTGGCTTTTGTACAGCACTTGCAATCTTGACAAAATGCCAAGCCAATCAGTTTTTTGCCTCAGTTGAAATTGGTTGGTATTGTTGCTAGCAGCTTTTTCATGACAGGGTTGCAAAGCTTGGTTTTGTTTTCTTGTGTTTGGACAGCTTTTGGACAAAAATGCAAGGCAAGGTGAGAGGCTTTTGGTTATGGACAGGATTCTTTGAAAAATGCAAAGCAAAATGATGCATCAAAAATGGTTTTTTCTCCTGCTATTGGCATTACTCATGACAGAAAGAAGATGAAGGGTCTGCTGTCATGGTTGCTTTTTGGATTGGCAAGGTTTTTAGCATGGTGAAAAATTGGTTGGTCATGTGTTGCCAAGGGTGTTCTTCTTGCTGCAGGATGTTGTGACAGGTTTTAGAGGAATGGCCAAGGGTGTGTGGTAGTGCATCAGTTAATAGTTCAGTATGATGAAGAAAGGTGAAAAGCAACCAAGGCTTAAGCTCTTTGAGTTTTTTGGGACAGACTTTGAAATGCACACCAAATGAAGCTTAAAAAAAGTGTGAAGTTGGTTGGACTGCTAGGTTATGTTGGCTGCAGACATGACAGCAAAATGATCCAAATTTGCTCTTTGATTGCTTAGTGGTAGGGCAGTGTTTGGGGCTTTTTGTGTTTGGACAGCAAGTTTGAAATGCCAATGCAAAGTCAATGCAGTTTTGGGATGAGTTCTTCTTATGTTGGTTAGTGTTTGTTGGTTACAAGGCCATGTCTTGTAACTTTTGAATTTTGGATAGCTAAAACCGAAAAATGCCAAGCCAGGATGAGATCTTTTTAGTGAGAGTTGTATGCAGTGTGGTTAGAGGCTACTGCTAATGCTATTGTCCTTGACAGAAAAAAGGTGGATAAAAATCTGCTATGGACAGTACAAGGCATTGTTGGAAGCATGGAGGATATGGTTGCAAAGTACCTTCACTTTCCAAATTTTAGGCAAGTTAGTATGGCCCCTTGCTTTGCTGTGGGTTAGGCTGCTAATTAGGTTCACAAATGACAGAAAAAATGCTGCATAATTGCTGTTCTTTTGAGGTACAAGGCAAGGCATGGTGAATGGTATGGACAAGTATGGTTAAATTGTACTTTTCTTACAATTCAAGCAACCAAGCAATGGCCTTATGTACTGCACAAAATGAGTTTGCAAACACACTTAAAATGACATTTTTGAGCTTTCCCAATTGGCCAAATGTTGAAAAAATGTTTATATCAAAAAGTCAACTCTTGGTCAAACTTGCATTTAAATGAAATAGGTCAAAAAAATGCCATTTTGATTGGTGAAGTTTTGGCTCATGAAATTTATATTTTTGGAAAGAGGGGATCAAATGTGACTTGTAGGAAAAAACCCCACCAAAATTGGCCAAACGGTTTGGGAGATATGGCCCTTTGAAGTTCAAGATTTTCTGAAATCGATTCGATCATAACTTGCCAACCACACATGGGAATTGAGAGTTCTAGGACTTTTTGGAAATGGGAGAACAAGATCTTCAACTTTCATGTTGGGCAAAAATTCATTTGAGGCTTGTATCAAGATGTAAGTTTGAGGATCAAGACTTTCCATTTATGGCAGGTTTCAGTTACAGGCCCAGTTTCCATTTTGGGAAATTTATGATCTGGCTTCAAATTCTTCCATGATGGTGTTTGGCATGATGTATGATGACTATTTGAACATGAATGAACTCTCACAAACCAATTCCAATCATCAAATCACTGATTAAATGGACAGTTGACCAACAGTTGACTTTTAGGGTTTCTGATTGATTGTGCATTGACTGATGACTTCCAAACCCTAATTCCTTGAGAACTTGGCTTCAAATGATGTCCCAAGTTGTATGGACTCTTGATTATTGACCATGGTGCCCAAATTCCACAAGAATGACCACCATCCACTGCTTTGACTGACAATTGACTTTTTTAGGGTTTTTGACTGTCTGGGCATGAACTGCTGACCTCTGAGCCCTTAACCCTTGACCAAAATACTTCAAATGGACCTCCAAGCCATGTGAACTTGTTGGACAAACCCCAAGGCCTTGATTCAATGAGAAATTCTTTTGCTTGCTTGGTTGACTGATCAGGAGATTAGTTTGACCTAATTCTTGCTTGCTTGCTCTTGAGGCAACTGAGGGACAATGCAAATGCTATGCAATGGATCATGATATGCTATGACCTAATATGAAAATGTATGCATAATGATAGGTGCAAATTTGAGGTACTACAGCTGCCCCTATTCAATCAGCTGGGAACCCGAATGGATGAGAGCGACGACTGTCAGACTTTCAGGGTAAACAGGGATTGAATACCAAAGAACCGTAGAATTTGCACAATACAGGGATCCACCAATGGAAAAGTCCACTGGGATCTGATTTTTATTACTGGGTATTTTGTTTTGTTTTTTATTTTTTGGTTTTCAAAGGGTACAGCCACATCCAGACATCGCAACGACGATGAATGGGAACAACAATCACAGCTAGATGCCAACGGACAACTAGGAAAAACTCGACGTTTATCGGGACCAACGGAGAGGTAACCAGACGCTATTGAATAACTGGGAGGGATACAACCATACGTCAACGGACGAAATGGGAAAAACTCAACGTTTACCAAGACCAACGGAGAGGTAACCAACTGGGGACGACCAGGAAAAACTCGACGTTTATCGAAACCAACAGAGAGGTAACCAGACATTAATGAATGACTGGGGGGACTCGACCAGACATCAACGGATGAAAGGGAGAAAACTCGACGTTTACAGACATCGGAAGATGATGTTTGCAGACACCAAAAAGATCGACCAGACATTTACTGATGAATGGGAAGACTCGACGTTTACAGACATCGGAAGATGATGTTTACAGACACCAAAAAGATTGACCAGACATTTACAGATGAATGGGAATGAGAGAAACACAACCAGACGTCAACGGACGACTGGGAAAAACTCGTCGTTTATCGAAACCAACGGAGAGGTAAATCCACGTGGGGACAGGTACAACTAGACATCATCGGATGTCTAGGAAAAACTCGACGTTTATCGACACCAACGGAGAGGAGAAAACTCTACTGGGGACAGTGAACACAACCAAATCATCAACGGATGATCGGGAAAAACTCGACGTTTATCGACACCAACGGAGAGGAGAATACTTCACTTGGGAAGGAGGACACAACCAAATCATCAACGGATGATCGGAAAAAACTCGACGTTTATCGACACCAACGGAGAGGTAACCAACTAGGGACGACCAGGAAAAACTCGACGTTTATCGAAACCAACGGAGAGGTAACCAGACATTAATGAATGACTGGGGGGACTCGACCAGACATCAACGGATGAAAGGGAGAAAACTCGACGTTTACAGACATCGGAAGATGATGTTTACAGACACCAAAAAGATCGACCAGACATTTACTGATGAATGGGAAGACTCGACGTTTACAGACATCGGAAGATGATGTTTACAGACACCAAAAAGATTGACCAGACATTTACAGATGAATGGGAAGACTCGACGTTTACAGACATCGGAAGATGATGTTTACAGACACCAAAAAGATTGACCAGACATTTACAGATGAATGGGAATGAGAGAAACACAACCAGACGTCAACGGACGACTGGGAAAAACTCGTCGTTTATCGAAACCAACGGAGAGGTAAATCCACGTGGGGACAGGTACAACTAGACATCATCGGATGTCTAGGAAAAACTCGACGTTTATCGACACCAACGGAGAGGAGAAAACTCTACTGGGGACAGTGAACACAACCAAATCATCAACGGATGATCGGGAAAAACTCGACGTTTATCGACACCAACGGAGAGGAGAATACTTCACTTGGGAAGGAGGACACAACCAAATCATCAACGGATGATCGGAAAAAACTCGACGTTTATCGACACCAACGGAGAGGTAACCAACTGGGGACGACCAGGAAAAACTCGACGTTTATCGAAACCAACGGAGAGAAGAATACTTCACTTGGGAAGGAGGACACAACCAAATCATCAACGGATGATCGGAAAAAACTCGACGTTTATCGACACCAACGGAGAGGTAACCAACTGGGGACGACCAGGAAAAACTCGACGTTTATCGAAACCAACGGAGAGGTAACCAGACATTAATGAATGACTGGGGGGACTCGACCAGACATCAACGGATGAAAGGGAGAAAACTCGACGTTTACAGACATCGGAAGATGATGTTTACAGACACCAAAAAGATCGACCAGACATTTACTGATGAATGGGAAGACTCGACGTTTACAGACATCGGAAGATGATGTTTACAGACACCAAAAAGATTGACCAGACATTTACAGATGAATGGGAATGAGAGAAACACAACCAGACGTCAACGGACGACTGGGAAAAACTCGTCGTTTATCGAAACCAACGGAGAGGTAAATCCACGTGGGGACAGGTACAACTAGACATCATCGGATGTCTAGGAAAAACTCGACGTTTATCGACACCAACGGAGAGGAGAAAACTCTACTGGGGACAGTGAACACAACCAAATCATCAACGGATGATCGGGAAAAACTCGACGTTTATCGACACCAACGGAGAGGAGGAAACTTCACTTGGGAAGGAGGACACAACCAAATCATCAACGGATGATCGGAAAAAACTCGACGTTTATCGACACCAACGGAGAGGAGAATACTTCTTCGGTCTGAATACCGGAAAATTGGCCTTGTGCCATGAGTACATCGACCTGATCGTCGGAAACTCCTTCGGTCTGATTACCGGAAAATTGGCCTTGTGCCATGAGTACATCGACCTGATCGTCGGAAACTCCTTCGGTCTGAATACCGGAAAATTGGCCTTGTGCCATGAGTACATCGACCTGATCGTCGGAAACTCCTTCGGTCTGATTACCGGAAAATTGGCCTTGTGCCATGAGTACATCGACCTGATCGTCGGAAACTCCTTCGGTCTGAATACCGGAAAATTGCATAAGACATATTATCTATAGCCGTCAAAACGTAGATAATACACTCGCATGGAAGATTATCCATAACCGGGTTGTAGGTTGTTAAATGAATAATCGACCGAAAAGACAGGCATCTGGGTACCAGACTAGGTATGCAAAAGATGACCAATCAACAGGGGATAAAGCTGCTAACTCGGAGCAAGTATCCAAAAGGAAGGGGAAGACCCAATGGGGACAATACTGCTTGATCAAGGCAAGTATCCAGAGGGGAAAGAATATCAATATCACAAACCGGATACTGATAACTGCAAAGAGGGGATTACATCTACCGGTTAGTAGGCAGAAAACCACGGAAAAGTAACCAGTCATCGATAGGATGAGCACAAAGGGTTAACTCCAACAAGGGGATGAAAGTGGGATTTTACAACTACCAGTTAGTAGGTAGAAAACCACAAAGATAGGACTTACAACTACCAGTTCGTAGGTAGAAGCCACAAATTCCACTGAGGATGAAATGAACGAGTGCCGGTTGGTGAGCCACTATTCATTCATGCCCCAGGGCAGCACAAGAGACAGCAGAAAGCCAATTTAGGATTGATCCAAAAAGGCAGACTGAAACAAGACTCATCCTAATGAGGAAAGAACTCAATAGGGGAAAACCCACCCCAATGTGTGTTGGGAGGGAACGGAAGCAACCGTCATCCACGAGGACGTATCTCAGTGGGGAAATGGCAGGAAAAGATTGACACTTTCTGCTTAAGGGGTAGACTCTACATGGAGAGATCAGACACACCCATATCTACTTAAGGAAAAAGACTCAAGCTGGCAAGACACTAACAATTGGGGAGTAACACTGCTGGGGATACCCACTCGACTGAGGAATCACTTGTTGGGAAGACACCAACCTCTCAACCATGCTGATGAACCCAATCCTGAAGCCGATCCAATGGCTCGATGCTAAACTCTTTCCAACAAACCAACCTTGGCTGGTCGCCACGGCCTAGGGTTAATGGATATGCTTGCAATGTTGATGCATGAGTTTTTTCTTGCTTTACACAATGCCCCATGATCATGGAAATGCTATGCACTAATGATGCAATATGCTATGCTTATCTAAATGATGAATGCATAAACACACGTCTCCTTCAGAGACAACACCGGGAAATTCCAGGAACTGTGCTGGGGATCCTATAACCATGTCAACTTCCATCCTGCTGGGGAAAGACAAACTTTTGCTGGGAAAGAAGCATCCACACAACCTCTGCTGGGAAGATAGCTTCAGACTTGGAAAATAGTCACAACTCCGCTGGGGATACAGATATCAGTCTACTACAGAAACCCGTCCAATCCACTGGTAGGATGAACTCTGCTGGAGAAATAAGTACTACTCCACTAGGGACGACCCAACCAATCCATATGTAGGAGAATCACTGCTGGAGATGTATTTCATGAGACCCGCTCCACTCGGGGAACTTGCTGAGGAAAAACCACACCGTTCTGCTGGAGAGAAAAACCATAGTGGTGAGAGTAACAACTCTGTTGAGGATGATAACACGTTATATCATACTGGAGATGAATTCCCACAAACCTGCCTGGGATAAGCGCTCACGGCCACACTGGAGATGATAGCGTCACAAAACCAATTGTTGGGGAACACACCAACGGTCTACAGATAAACTCCACTAGGGGACTCCCGGGGAAAATAGCTGCCAGGCGCTCAGCGGGGATTCTCAACTGGGGAAATTTGCAAGCATAAGCCTGCTGGGGATAAACAATCCTCAGTTCTGCTGGGGAAAGAGGGTACTGTCCACAGGTATCTCTGCAGGGGAAATAACTCTGATAGCTTCAATACTGGCTTGGGCTGGGGAGACGTCCTTCACCCTGAGAAACATTCTGCCCCTGCCCCTGTTGGGGACGTGATAACCTTCAGGCTTGCTGAGGAGACAACGATCTTGAATCTGCCAGGGAGATCACACTCTTAATCCTCTGGGGAGATACAACTTGTTCGACAGGGATGTCGGTCGACTCGTCGAACACTGGTATCCATCATCCACCCATAGTGTTGACCTTTCCACTTTTAAGAACTCCCAGACTCTTCTGGACTTTTCTGCTCCATCATCTTGTATTCCAAATCTCGTCCGTACTTCACGGAGATTGAACTCCTGGTATTCATACAAACTTTCCAACCATCAGACTTTGAAGAGTCTTCTTGATTAATTTTCCAGGATCGTTGTCGTAATCCTTCACCGTCTTTTCACGGTTCATCTATCCCTTGCCCCTGGTTGGACTCTGAGGGGATCTCTTTGTCAACAAGGTTCATATTACCACTGGCAAGTGAATGAAGATATCTAACAGCCCCTGCACAAGAGATCGTCAGATAAAAACGTGCCCCAGGTATGCCCCATGATAAGGCTCAAACAGCACTCTACTGGGGATGCCCCACAAAAGCGCTAACAGGGACTTGGAGGAAGAATGTTGTACTGCCGGGAACATGAAGATAAACAACTCCAACCAACACTGCACTGAGCAACTTCACTGAGGAGAGACCATACGAGGTTCTGTAGGACAAAGATACAGTCATGCTCGAGATACGAACAATTGTCTTACCTGTTGGTAACCATACCACCCCTGGGAGAGCACTGTGGGTCTCCTAAGTATCCTTCCATCATTGTGAACGTTCACTTTGTTTAAGAACAATTTTTTTTGAAAAATTTGTTTATTTTGAAAACAATGATACTTTATCAATTAAAACATGCAAAACGTTTGTTGAGTTGAAACAAATAAGAGTGCAAATAATTGGATAAAAGCTCAAATTGATATGATGGAATGGTAGTCTGCAAAGGGCGAGACTCCATGGATCTGTACAAGTTTGAAATCGGTGATATATATTGGAAAGGGCTACATTGAACATAATGACCTTTCCTCTACCATTCTGAATTTTCGATGTATTCAGAGCTTCAGTCGACGACGAATCGAGAATCCCTGACGGATGACAGATATAGAGCACAGCCTTGTCAAGATGCAGTTACTTGCCAAATCCCTAATTTTTGCCTAGATTGCCCCAGTGTGAGGTATCCAATCTAGCGGGATGCAAATTCTTTTTTCAATGTCTCTAACTTTTGCCTGGATCGCCCTTTCGGGTTTTCAATCCACCGAGACGCTCCTTTTTGCCTAAGTCGCCCTTTGGGGTGTTCGACTTAGCGAGCTTTTGCTTTTTGTTTTTGTTTTAGGCGAAGTATTTCTTGACTGCATCAGGATTCACAGGACGAGTGAACTTCCATCCATTGTCGTAAGTGTCAGAACACTGCCTGAAGAGGCTCTCTTGACAACACATGGACACTCATAGCTTGGGGGTTCACCTGCCCCTGGAATCGGGCACGAAAGACAAGACTTTCTTGAGCACAGGGTCCCTCGGAACACACGAGGCTTGATCTTCTTATTGAATGCTTTCTTCACTCTCTGCTGATATGACTGATCATGATATATGGCAGCTGATCTCTTTGATTTTGATTGAACTCAGCATCAGTCAACTTGGGACTTTGAGGGTGCTATTTTTTTTATTTCTTTCTTTCTTTTTCTTTTTTTTTTGATTTGGATTTCTTTTGATTTTGCACCCTCCTCTTTCTTTTCTTTTTTTTTTCTGTTTTTTTTTTTTATAATGCCCCAGTTGGCTGTTCTGCTGATTCTCGAGGTGCAGCTGAGTGATCTTCTTTTCTTGCTCAAGAAGTCGGGAAATCTCGTTAGGAATCCCTTCAACACCATCTTCGTCCGCTTCGAATACAGGGAATTCAAAATCGGGAGATGACGTCCGATCATTATGTTCAATGGGTTTGAGAAACAACCTGCATAAAGATTTAGAGATGAAAAGCTTTTCGAAAAAACAAACAACACAATCGTTATGCAGATGAAAAGATTGCTTTTATTCTTGTTTTTAAAGGTTTTTTGTGATCACCAATTTCATGCAAAAAGCGAAAAGGGAAAACAATTGGAAAAACAAATGTTTAACATGGATTATTTGAATGAAAATATCATTGCACAAAATGTTGCCAACAATGCCATCACTTCTCCTTTTGGCATGGGAGAAGGTTTTTTAAACAAAGTGATTGTTACAAAGACTTATGAACAACTGTAGGAACGCCCACAGTGACCCAATTGTGATAGATCCCTCCAGGGATGACAACTGTCAGTATCCTTTGCATCAGCAGCTTCTGTTTTCTGAACAACCCTTCTGAAGAAAAAGTCGGCGCCAGCCCAGGACTTGTTATCTTCAAGCTTGATTATCATGGGGACCCAAGTCCTCAAAGTTCAGAATTCCTGATCTGACAAGGTCTTGAACCTTCATCTTCAACTGAAAGCAACTATCCACATCATGACCAGGAGCACCTGAGTGATACACACAATGCTGATCAGGCCTATACCACCATCGAGGGTTGACGGGTATAGCCGGCGGGTCTCTAGATGTAATCAAGTTTCGCTCTAACTGAGAGGGATACAGTTCGGCGTAGGACATGGGGACTGGATCAAAAAATGATCTTCTTCCTCTCATTACTCGTATTGGTTTGATTACCATTGTGAGGCTGGGAAGCCTGCTGCTGAGGACGATGTTGTTGACGCTGATATTGCTGAATTGACCTTCTCTACTGTTGTTGAGGTTGAGTCGCTGGAATAGTCACACCAACAGCCTGACGATACTGTCCTCTGTTCACACTCCTCCGTCGGTGCACAGCATTTGTTTCAATCTCTCCCCTTTTGGGTGCCCCAGAGTATAGCTTCTTAGAACTGGAAGAACTTTGAAGAGCCAGGATGGCGAACCGGAGCGCGGGCTGCTCTGACATTAACAGTCTCTGCAGCAAGAGGTTGTTCACTGATTCTGATCCCCCTCAACTCATCGCCCAAGGCATAATCATTGACGAGAATAGTGACAACAGCATTCTCATGAACGGGTACATCCACTGGTGAAGCACGATGGACTAGTGGAATCATGGCCTCCAGTCTCTGGGCTAAGGCACGCAGCTCCTCTTGCCCCTGAACAACTCCTTGCATCTTTGTCATGAACTGGGCCATGTTTGCCCTCATCTCAGCCAACTCAGTCTGAACCTGATCCATACTTCTCTGATGGTTGAGTCTGGTCGCGGTGCGGACGGTGATCAACAATCCTGTCTCAGTCGGGAACCAAAGCGAGGAGTCTTTCCAAACATGTCTGCAATGCAAGGATGTGTATGATATGCATGATGCGGATGCGGATGCTATCTTATCATGAATGATCCTGAAAAGGATATGCGTATGCGAGTTAACTTTTTTCATGCATTACTATTTTTTTTGAAAATAAACATGCTATGATGCAAATGATGCAACATGACTGGTCAGGCTGCGCGTCTCAAGGCACAGGGTCGAAGCTTCGGCTTGAATCCGGAGTCACAATCCATCTGAAACCCAAAGTCATCTGAGGAACTGGCATCTGAAACCAATCTGAGGAACCAAGTCACCATAAATCCGACTTGGGGAGTTCCGAAATAAACGAAACTGGAGATTACATCACTATCATCACAGGAACATCCATTGAACGGATGACAGCCAGCTCCTCTGAACAGGTACTTTCAAATTCAACCCGGGGATCCGAAATAAACGGAACCCGCTGATAAACCACGGACAGAACTCCGGCGTCCCAGAAATAAATGTCCATAATTCACAGTCACCATCTGTACCGAGAGTCACCAACTGTACCTGTTAAAATGATCAATCCCCCCCACTCACGGGTGTCATCTAGGCCAGGGTAAGGTCGAGAGAAACGCAGCATAAATAACCTTTCGCAGAATATCATCCTGTGCACACCCGATGTATGCACCGATAATATCCCACCAGGGTCTGAACTGCTCGTGATATCAATGTTCCGCTAAGTGGCGCCATACCACCCGCTTCCCATGAATCACTCTATTCCTAGGTTTCCTAGATTTCACTCATAGCCTGGGTATTGGGCCTTTTACCTCAAGTAACTCCCACCCCAACAGAGAGAAACAGACAACCAGCAGATGAATATGAATAAATGCAAACATCAATGCACATAATAAATGCAAACAGTAAATGCAAATATATACAAAGAATGCAATAAAATAGAACAAGCAGAAAGCAACCAAAAACCCTAATCCTAGAGAGCGCTAGGAGAGACTCGCTCAGGGAAGATGGACCAGCACAGGTCAACTTCTCTATATCCCCAGCAGAGTCGCCAGCTGTCGCATCGCGCGAAAAACCGGCGGGAAAAGAAAGAACAACAGAGCCGCCACCGTGCGTTATTTATCCCAAAAGAGGGAAAGGAAACGCTCAGAGTAAACCTGGGAAAGAACATGGTCTCGCGACCAAAGAGTATGGGTTCGGGAGTCGGTTATGCGAAGGGAAGGTATTAGCACCCCTACGCATCCGTAGTACTCTACGGGATCCACGCACAAAAGGAAGGAAAACTGGTTGCTAAAACACTGCTCATAAACATCTACACACACTGGCTGAAAGAAAGGAAAGAGACTGACTGAAACTGAACTCGGCAGGATGTCGCATCCTGGGCCTACTTAGTCTATCAGGCGTAGACATCAGAGTCCAAGTAGTTCGGACTGGGGAAAGGACACATGCTCGCTAGGATATCACACCCTATGCATACGTATCTTCTCGGACGGGAGAAGAATCAGAGCATTCGTAGCTCGGCTGACACGCACACGAACAAACAAAACACAGGCAAACGTGGAGCCCGACTGCCAATCACTGGACTTATGTCAGCATCCGAACCTAAACACACGCAAAGAGGCAAACATGGAGCCCAAATGCCAATCACTGGACTTACATTGACATCCGAACCTAAACAACATAACAGATAGATAGGGAGTCGGGGACTCAGCCTATAACTGTCAAACACACACAAACAGACAACAATGCTAAGGAGTACGGGGACTCGAGCCTAGCAAAGGTCAGACAACACACACACAAAGAAAAAGGGCGCCCGGAGAGATCAGCTCAATCTCCTGCCTACATACTTCATCTGGTATGAAGATCAGGGCGATGTAGTTCCCCTACGCAGGGATAAAGGATTAGCCTAACCAGATAACAGAGGGAGACACAACTAGGGAGACTACGACTCGAGCCTAGATGTTATCAGGCAAATCAACCCTAAGTTAAGGTTTCTAGCTAACTGGCACAAGGGCCAACCTATCCTAAGTATGGCTCACACAGGGAGCAAGCCACACACACTTAACTTGCACAGGAAGCAAGCCAAGCAAAACCTAACTTGCACAGGAAGCAAGTCTAAACTAATCCTAACTTGCACAGGAAGCAAGTCCAACCATCCTATCTTGCACAGGAAGCAAGTCAAACTATCCTATCTTGCACAGGAAGCAAGTCAAACAATCCTACAAGCACAGATAGCACACGCTATACACAAACAAGTGGCTCAAACAAGGGTTAGGTTTTAGTCAAGGGGTCATATCAACCTCGACAAACAAACCTCTGGAACTGGGTGAATGTTGCTCTTAACCTTGCCATTGAGGGGCTAAGGTGAAGCAGATGAAAGGATGAAGTGAGGATGAGACCTCACAGCTCTTATCCCTGGCCAGGGAGAGCTCAAGACAAGAATGTGTGGGTTCAGAAAGTGGGAACCCTTCTACACATCTAGAACTGACTCAACTGTACAATTGTACAAGATCTTGGGTTTGTATCTGCAATGCATCAACACAGTGGTGTGAGCAAAGCAGATGACACACTGAATAGTGGGGGATAGATTGCATATCCCTACCTTCCACCAATTGCCTCTTCGCTTAGGAGGACTTTGACTCTATGCAGGGACAAAAGTTAAACATCCACAAACATTGCCTCTTAAGGAGGACTTCAGACAGTTGCCTGGCCAAGTAACAGGCCAGGTCTTCCAGACTACATGAAGTAAAATAGACATACCTCAATGCAAATTGCTTATACAAGCAAAGCAAAGCAAAAAGTTCACAAAGAACTAAGCAACTAAAGCACCTGAAACAGTCAAGCAGATGTTAGTATGCGACTTCAGACAAAACAAACAGAAACAGACAACAACAGTCCATTAGAGGCACATGGATGTGCAAGGCACAAGGCTTAGGGCATGTGAGCCAAGCCACCTACAAAACAAATAGGTTAGACAATGATACTTGAGTAAGCTCAATCAAAAGAATTGGTCTTAATGGCCATTTGATGGTCAACCTGAAAACACAAGCTCAAAGGTGAGTAACAAGACCACTAGGGCAAGCCTAGAGTCAAAAGTGAATGAGAAAGTTAAGACAGCAAAGGGCAAGCATCCCAAATCATGTTCAAACAATTAGGAAACACAAACAATTGGATTCACACTCATATCAATCATCATCATCATTTCATGAACCATTCAGGTCAAAACATGGCAAACAGAAGCTCATAGAAGTCAACAACAAGACTTGCATCAAAAGCAATCTAAGACATTTCCAAAAATCACCAAATAAATCATGATCAAACCTAACACATAGCATGGTATACATGTCAAATTTCATCTCATTTGGACAAGTGGAAGGCAGTCAATGAAAATCAGAAAGTCAAGGCAATTTTGAACATGCTTAAGGAAGTCAAACAAACATGCATCAACTTAGAAAAATCATAAGTCAAGAATGGTGTATGATAAATGAGTGGGATCAAAACCATGGCAAAGATGAGGATGTCTAGTTATCTCATGCAAAATTTCATGTCCATCCAATAGGGTATGAGAATTTCACAAATGAAATGGGAACAAGTGTCACACAAGGTCAACATTTGACTAGGCAGGGAAGGAAAATCTCAAACAAATGGAAAATGCCACAAATAATTCCAAGAAAATTCACATGTGAACTAGACATACAAGAGTAGGCTCATGCAAAAAATCAAGTCATTTGGAGGTCAAGAAGCATGGCAATGAAAATCATGAAGTTGGTCATCAATGGTGTGACACAAATTGTCACACCCTAATTCAAAAAATCATATCTTACAAACCACACATGATAAATTCACAAACTTTATACCAAAATCACCATGAATGTGTCTAGTTTAAGCACAAAAAATTTGGGAACCATTGGATACATTCTCATCATTTCACAATTGATTTGGCAAAGTGTACAAAATTTGGTCACATGTCACAAACCCTAAGGCCAATTAAAAACCACTCATCCAAAAATTCTGGAAAAATAATGATAAAAACGTAGAGATCATGATGAACACAACACAAAAAATCCCATTGAATTTGGATTAAAATTGAAGCTTTTATGATTTTTGCAAGATTGGTGATTTGAATGTGAAATTAATTGAATTAACATTTGAGAAAATGGCATTTTGGTAATATTTGAAGCCACTAAACCAAACACAGTCGTTTTGGCCCAGAATTTGAAATAATTTCATTGGCTGTTGGAAGAATGAAGAACCATGCACACGTGAAATGGAAAGAAAATCTGAGAAATGCAAATTGGGAAACTAGGGTTTGTGTTCATCACCAAAATCGAATTTCTCAATTTCTCCCAAAAAATGTCAATTGATTACACCATTGTAAACATCAAACAACACACAATAACATCCTAACATTGGTTTTCAATAATTCGAGCTAGGCAAAGAGAAATGAGTAAGACAAGTTTGGATCATCAATGTTCATTTCAAAATATCTCAACCCTTACTTGACCAATCTTAAAACTAAAACCATCCATGAAATCAGCATCAAAAGATCTACATTAAGCATGCATCAGTTTGACAAAATAGAGAGGTCGAAAATTTACCAAATTGGGAAGGGCAGTTGTGTTCTTGATGTTGTTTGGTGTTATTGAAGTGGAACAGTTGCCCTTTAGCTATGCCTTGATATATGATGAAGATGCCTTGGCCTGTGGATGCTTGGAATGAGCTCAAACTTTGATTGCCATGGTTAATGCTCTCTTGAAAACAGTACTGGAAGGAGCTTCTACAGGTGGAAAGAAAGTGATTGCAATGGTTCACAATGCAGTTTGGGTGGTGTTCCAACAAAAGCCAGGCTTGGTTCTTTTAGAAATTTTTGACTGGTTGTTTTGAAGAGGCAAGCAAAGTGAGGTTTTGAGTGAATGAGAGCCAAGGCTTGCTTCTATGTGCTTCTGGCTGCTAGCAAGGTTTTACCTGACAGGAAGTGATGGATGAATGGTCAAAACTAGGCAAGGCTTTGTTCTCTGAGTTTTAGGACAGTTTTTAAAAAGTGCAAGAAGTGAGTTTTTGAGGGTGTGGAGTTCTAATGTGCAAGATGTTATGTTGCTGTCATTGGTTCCATTGTTGACAGGAAAATGGTGAATGGATGTTGGAAAACAAATTGCAAGGCTCAGTACCTTTGAGGTTTGGACAGAGCTTTTTAGGGATGCAAGGCAAGGTGGTTTGAGAGAGTGTATGAAGTTGGATGGTGGCTAGCTGTTTATTGGCAAGGCAAGGTTTTAAAACACAAGGCAAGGCCCAGTTTGAAGGAGGTTTATTGGGAGTTAGAGATGCAATGCAAGTAGCAAGGTGTGTGCAGGTTTGAGAATCAACATCAAAAAATGAAGTGCTGCTGTTGGTTTTATGACAGGAACAATGCAGCTTTTTTGATGTTCTTCTTTGAAGCAGGGCCAGGGTTAGTTCATTTTGTGAATTTGGACTGAAAGTTTGGAAGTGCTAAGAATGAATGAGTGAAGTCTTGTGAGAGTGTGAGATTGGTTGTGTAGGTTGGCAAGGCAGTGATGCTAAGTTGAGTGAACCAGGCTGCTGTTGATTTTCAACATGACAGAAGAGTTGTGAAAAATGCAATGGCTAGGTTTTGGAGAATGAGTCCAGTTCTGTTGTATTGGTTTTAGTTTGTTGGTTATGCTAGCAGCAGGAAATCATGCTCTCCTATGCTGTTTGCTGTTGCTTCTGTTGTAAGCAGGATCTTGCAGTTTTTCTGGAGGTACATGCCAAGTGGGAGAGTTTGAATGAGTGAGTTGGTTAGGTTATGTGTTGTTGGATGACAGATTAATGATGGTGGAGCTGTTGAAAACACAATGCAAGGCCAGACAGCTTGTGAGAATGCCAAGCAAAGTGACTCAGGTTTTTTTAGGAGGAGTGATAGAGATCAGTTCTGTTGGTCTTTTCCTGTTGGGTGTTGTGGCAGGATTTTGGAAAATGCAAGTGCCAATAGCCAGGTCAAGTTTGAGAGAGTGTATGCTGCTGGCAGTTTTTCTCATGACAGGAACATGATGTTTCTCATTTGCTGTTCTATGTGGCTTTGTGATTTGGCTCAGTTTTGCAAAATGATGAAAAGTTGAGATGAACCAAAACTGCTATGTGCAGTACCAAGCATGGCAAGTGGGATGCAATTGGAAGTTTGGACAGAAAGTGATTTTGGCCAAGAATGAAGTGTTTTTGAGAAGGGGAATTTGGTTGGTCTTTTTGCTGCAGTTGGAGGTGGTTAGTTGTTGCTATTGGTTTTTAGCATGACAGAAAAAAATGATTCCAAAGCCCTGCTGTTTTGTGTTGCTAGTGGCTTTTGTACAGCACTTGCAATCTTGACAAAATGCCAAGCCAATCAGTTTTTTGCCTCAGTTGAAATTGGTTGGTATTGTTGCTAGCAGCTTTTTCATGACAGGGTTGCAAAGCTTGGTTTTGTTTTCTTGTGTTTGGACAGCTTTTGGACAAAAATGCAAGGCAAGGTGAGAGGCTTTTGGTTATGGACAGGATTCTTTGAAAAATGCAAAGCAAAATGATGCATCAAAAATGGTTTTTTCTCCTGCTATTGGCATTACTCATGACAGAAAGAAGATGAAGGGTCTGCTGTCATGGTTGCTTTTTGGATTGGCAAGGTTTTTAGCATGGTGAAAAATTGGTTGGTCATGTGTTGCCAAGGGTGTTCTTCTTGCTGCAGGATGTTGTGACAGGTTTTAGAGGAATGGCCAAGGGTGTGTGGTAGTGCATCAGTTAATAGTTCAGTATGATGAAGAAAGGTGAAAAGCAACCAAGGCTTAAGCTCTTTGAGTTTTTTGGGACAGACTTTGAAATGCACACCAAATGAAGCTTAAAAAAAGTGTGAAGTTGGTTGGACTGCTAGGTTATGTTGGCTGCAGACATGACAGCAAAATGATCCAAATTTGCTCTTTGATTGCTTAGTGGTAGGGCAGTGTTTGGGGCTTTTTGTGTTTGGACAGCAAGTTTGAAATGCCAATGCAAAGTCAATGCAGTTTTGGGATGAGTTCTTCTTATGTTGGTTAGTGTTTGTTGGTTACAAGGCCATGTCTTGTAACTTTTGAATTTTGGATAGCTAAAACCGAAAAATGCCAAGCCAGGATGAGATCTTTTTAGTGAGAGTTGTATGCAGTGTGGTTAGAGGCTACTGCTAATGCTATTGTCCTTGACAGAAAAAAGGTGGATAAAAATCTGCTGTGGACAGTACAAGGCATTGTTGGAAGCATGGAGGATATGGTTGCAAAGTACCTTCACTTTCCAAATTTTAGGCAAGTTAGTATGGCCCCTTGCTTTGCTGTGGGTTAGGCTGCTAATTAGGTTCACAAATGACAGAAAAAATGCTGCATAATTGCTGTTCTTTTGAGGTACAAGGCAAGGCATGGTGAATGGTATGGACAAGTATGGTTAAATTGTACTTTTCTTACAATTCAAGCAACCAAGCAATGGCCTTATGTACTGCACAAAATGAGTTTGCAAACACACTTAAAATGACATTTCTGAGCTTTCCCAATTGGCCAAATGTTGAAAAAATGTTTATATCAAAAAGTCAACTCTTGGTCAAACTTGCATTTAAATGAAATAGGTCAAAAAATGCCATTTTGATTGGTGAAGTTTTGGCTCATGAAATTTATATTTTTGGAAAGAGGGGATCAAATGTGACTTGTAGGAAAAAACCCCACCAAAATTGGCCAAACGGTTTGGGAGATATGGCCCTTTGAAGTTCAAGATTTTCTGAAATCGATTCGATCATAACTTGCCAACCACACATGGGAATTGAGAGTTCTAGGACTTTTTGGAAATGGGAGAACAAGATCTTCAACTTTCATGTTGGGCAAAAATTCATTTGAGGCTTGTATCAAGATGTAAGTTTGAGGATCAAGACTTTCCATTTATGGCAGGTTTCAGTTACAGGCCCAGTTTCCATTTTGGGAAATTTATGATCTGGCTTCAAATTCTTCCATGATGGTGTTTGGCATGATGTATGATGACTATTTGAACATGAATGAACTCTCACAAACCAATTCCAATCATCAAATCACTGATTAAATGGACAGTTGACCAACAGTTGACTTTTAGGGTTTCTGATTGATTGTGCATTGACTGATGACTTCCAAACCCTAATTCCTTGAGAACTTGGCTTCAAATGATGTCCCAAGTTGTATGGACTCTTGATTATTGACCATGGTGCCCAAATTCCACAAGAATGACCACCATCCACTGCTTTGACTGACAATTGACTTTTTTAGGGTTTTTGACTGTCTGGGCATGAACTGCTGACCTCTGAGCCCTTAACCCTTGACCAAAATACTTCAAATGGACCTCCAAGCCATGTGAACTTGTTGGACAAACCCCAAGGCCTTGATTCAATGAGAAATTCTTTTGCTTGCTTGGTTGACTGATCAGGAGATTAGTTTGACCTAATTCTTGCTTGCTTGCTCTTGAGGCAACTGAGGGACAATGCAAATGCTATGCAATGGATCATGATATGCTATGACCTAATATGAAAATGTATGCATAATGATAGGTGCAAATTTGAGGTACTACAGTTGAGACGTACGACGATCCTTGATAGTAATCAAGAAGACTCTTCAAAATCGGAAGATTGGAAAGTTTGTGGAAATTCCCCGCAGGGTCCAATCAGGGACAAGCAGGTTAGAGACCGGTGAAGAGACGACGAGGGACGTCCGACAGCCTTTGGAATTAATCAAGAAGACTCTTCAAAGTCGGAAAATTGAAAAATCTGTATAGATCCCAGGAGTACGTTTCCGTCGAGCGCGGAGCGATTGGGAATACAAGATGATGGAGCAGAAAAGGTCCAGACGAGTCTGGGAATTCTCAAAAGTGGAAAGTCGGTACGAGATTGGGAGGTGGATACCGTGGTTCGACGAGTCGATGGGTGTTCTGTACCAACTTTTCTCATTTCCCCAGCGAGGTCCCCAAGCAGAATTAGAGGACCAAATCCCTGGCAGATCCAAGGTCTGTGACTTCCCCAGCCGAGTCAGGATGGTTATCCCCGGCAGGTTTAGAACGGTGTTTCCTCAGCAGCCAGGCCTGAAGGTTGCTATTCCCCGAGTGGAGCGGGTTTCAATGAAGTATATCTCCAGTAGTGTTCATCCTACCAGTGGATTGAATGAGTTTCCGTAGCAGACTGATGTCTGCATCCCTAGCTGAGTTGATTCTACCTATGGATTGCATGGGTTGTCCCCAGCGGAGTGGCATTCGCTTCCCTAGCAGGGTCAGGATGGTTATCCCCAGCAGGTTTCAGATCGATGCTTCCCCAGACACCAGGCCTGGAGGTTGCTGTTTTCCCAGCAGAGTATCTGTGAGCATTTCCCCAGTGAAGTCGTCAGGTATCTGTGAGGGTTTCCTCGAAGCAGAGTAGGGATTGATATCCCCAGCAAGTCAAAGACTGTTGTATCCCCACAGAGTGTTGGTGGTGCTTATCCCCAGCAGTTTCTCGAGCGGATTGGGTGCAAAGGAGGTTCTTCCCCAGCAAGGGTTGCCTTTTCCCAGCGGCAGTGTTATTCCCCAGCAGGGTGGAGAGCGGAATATTGACGAGTTCCTCAGCAGAGTGTCTCGTGCTCCCCAGAAGAGTCCCTTGAGGGGGATACTTTTTATACATTCATCATGAAAAAATAGCATAGCATGTTGCATAGAAAATAATAAAATCGCGTAGCATTTCCATGATTATGGAGCATTACGCAGAAAAAATCAATCATGCATCATATTGCAAGCATAGAGCTAGTCTCAAGCCGTGGTTACCGTTTGAGAGGTGGTTTTGCCCGAATAGCAAGGTGTTACTCCGAGGAGTTCAGAATCATGATTTAATCGAGAATGTTCCCCAGTAGTGCGATATTGGAGGAAATGTTTCTGTCGGACAGAGATGGAAATAAAATCAGAGGACGTTACGCGATCAGCGCGATTTCGGGGTTCAAATGCAATGATCGGGGATCATTTGCGCAAGAGTTTTCCGGTGTTCAGACCGAAGTGGTATTCAGACCAATTTTCCGGTGTTCAGACCGAGGCGGTATCCAGACCGAAGTGGCGTTCAGGCCGATTTTCCGATTTTCAGATCGAAGAAGTTTCCGACGATCAGGTCGAAGTACTTTTTTCCGGTGTTCAGACCGAAGTGGTATTCAGACCAGTTTTCCGGTATCCAGACCGAAGTGGTATTCAGACCAGTTTTCCGGTGTTCAGACTGAGGCGGTATCCAGACCGAAGTGGCGTTCAGGCCGATTTTCCGGTATCCAGACCGAAGTGGCAGTCAGGCCAATTTTCCGGTATCCAGACCGAAGTGGCGTTCAGGCCGATTTTCCGGTATCCAGACCGAAGTGGTATTCAGGCCAGTTTTCCGGTGTTCAGACCGAGGCGGTATCCAGACCAAGGTGGTGTGCAGACCACGAAAATGAAAAAAAGAAAAAAGAAGAAGAAAATTTCGGGGTTCAAGAAAAGCATAAAAAGAAAAAAATAATAATCCCGAGCGGATGAGTGGTGTTCAGGCCGTGGTTATCCCTGCGTTACCATTTATTTTGGTATCCAGGTCGACGTTGCTATTTCGGTGATCAGGCCGACTTTCTCCGTACCAGACGGATTTTTGTTTCGAGATTGTGTTCTTCGCCGATTCTGACAAGCAATGTTAATTATTTTCCCATCAGAGTGCAAATTGTTCGTTTGTTCTTGGTATTCAATCACTCTTCATCCTGATCATCTGAAAGCCGAGGCTATTCATATCGACAAGTTCACAGTGGATTGAATAGGGGCAGCTGTAACACCTCAAAATTTGCCCTCTTCTCTTGGGACTAGTTTAACATATTGCATATCATTTTTAGATCATTAGGCATTGTATGTTGCATATCATGTGGTCACATTGTGCAAGCCATTCTCACAAGTCTTGGTCAGAAGATAAGAGGTCATGTGCAAGCAAGGGTTTCATTGGACTGGTCATTAATCATCTGAGGATGTGGAGGTCCAAATTAGGGTTTTTTGATTCTCAAGGAGATTGAGCTACATCTTGTTTGAAGTGATACATCATCATCATCATGGTTTGTCAGCATCAGGAGATTGAAGCATATTCCTTGAGATTAGGGTTTTGACCACTGGTCAACCCTAATCAGGTGCATTGGGCCAATCAGGGCATGACTAGGAGATAGGGTCTATAATGGATATGGGGATCATCACATGATTTTATTGTGCATATTGAGGCTAGGGTTTCATCCTTGAGCCATTTCATCAGAGAATTGGGGTTCAGATGGATCAATGCATTGCCAGATTCATCTATCAGTTGAAAAAGTCAACTGTGGTCAACTGTGCTTGATTTTATGGATTTGGAGGTAGGAGAGAGTTGGATACACTTCATTCATGTTAGAACAAGTGTTATTTGACATGTCAAAACTCAAGAATGGAGAAAATAAAGTCAGAACAAAAATTGCCAAAAATAGAAAGTGACTTGTAATGGAAGTTTCCAAAAATGGAAAATTTTTTACCACAAAATTACATGTCCAAGAAAGATTCAAATGAAAATTTGTTCAACATGAAAGTTGTATATCTTGCTCTCACCTTTCCAAAAAGTCCAAGAACTTGAAATTCCCATGTATGGTTGGCAAGTTATGGTCCATTCATTTTCCAAAATGACCCATAATCAAAGTGGCATAACTTTCACATGGAGTGTCCAAATTGAGTGATCTTTTTATGAGCAAACTCCATTTCACATGTACTTTCATGGTGAATAATTGAAATTCATCAAAAATGGTCAATGCAAAAGGTCAATTTTCAAGTGTACAATTAAAGATCCAAGGGCAAAATGGTCCAAGTTGAGAAATAAGAGGAATTTTGGAATGGGAGTTTTTGCAACACATCACATATGCCAATTAGAAATGGTTTGAATTGTCATGAGTGTTCAAGGTGCAATATTTGGCTAGGCCATTTTTGAACTATCATTTAAAATGCAAAATTTGGCATGACATATGGAAAATGAATTGTACAAGGCCAATCAACATGGGATCAAAGCCAACACATCACAAATGATAATTAGAAGATGTCTGAGCTGTCATACAGCTGTCATGAGCCCTTATGTGAAATGGCATTTTTGCCCTTGCACTTGAAAATGACATTACACTAATCAAATTCATTTTGTTAATTGGTGATTAAGGAGGTGATTAGAGTGAAGTATTTAAGCCTAATTATAACTGAAATGTTGATGAGAATCACAATTCTCAAGGTGTAACCACTTTTCCCTCCATTTTTCTCCAAAATTCATCAAAAACCTTCATCACATTTTTGGCCAAAACTCCATCAATTCTCAATGAAATTGCAAGATTCTTGATGATTCATGCTCTACAAACCATAAGCATGGACTGTTTCATCGAATTGGTGCAAGAAAGCTTCTGAATCTCCACTGTTCAAAGTGTGTTCATCAATGGCAAATTGAGATTTCTTTCACTTGGATCAACATTGAGCTTAGCTACGAGTTCCATTCACCTTCCTAAAGCTTCTTCTTCATCTGTTTTTGGTAATTGCGCGCAAAAGCTTCAAGAACAACCACTGCCATCACTTTAAGGTTAATTTTCGAATCTCATGGTTTCTTGAATTGAGACATGCTTATTGTAGTTCGTGCAACGTAGAACAACATGATGCTCTTAGTTTTTGGAATGATTAACTATTGAATGAGATATATTGATTGGAAGTTTGATGTGTGTTTACATTTCCGCTCGATCCGTGAGATATAGTAGAAATTAGGAGATTTCGTTAGCATATCTTGAATGTACGTTGGAAGAGGAAGAGAACGGTATAAGATTTGCGCATTTTGGTTGAGGATTGATCGAAACCGAGTTTGGAGGTGATGAACACTTGAACACGCGGTGAAGGAGAAGAATTCTGGAAAATCCTGCTGTTTGATCCGTCAATTCGCAGGGCAATGTTCAAAAGCTGTTTCCCGCGGAAGCTGAGCCAACCAAAGCGTGACAACACATTAATGAGGCTGTGTCGTTTTGGCCTTGGAATCGTTATTTACAAAATCGCCATTGGACTTAATAAATCATTTTAATTCATTCTAAATAATTATCACATGATTTAACAAACTTACAAAAATCATAAAATATTCATTTCTAATCCAAAATTAGTGAGGCTTTTTTTGATAGATTCATAATTTTCTCTAGTTTTTTATAGGCATGATAACACAAGTTGTGCTTGGAGAAATTTTGACCTGGCCTATTGATCTTTGACTTGTGTGCATATTTTGTATGTTTCACCATATCTATCATGAAATGCTCATACTTTTAAATAAATGAATGAAAATTTTTGTGCTTGTTCTGGACATCTTGATGGTGATTTTCATGTGTGGTTTGTCAATTTTGGATACTTGGTGATGGAGATATGATTTTTTGAAGTAAGGTGTGACAATTTGTGTCACACCAAGCTAGGTCAACTTTCTGATTTTATTTGCATGACCTAGGATTGTTTAATTGCTCCAATTTTTTGCATGAATGATCATTGATATGTCAAGATAACATGTGATTTTTGCTGGAATTTTTGTTTGCATTTTTCTAATTGATTGATAATTTTCTTCTCTGTATGCTCATTTGGTAACATTGTGTGATACATGTTGGCATTTTGCTTGTGAAATTCTCATAGTGTATTGGATGAAGATGAAATTTGATATGTGGATTGTAGACACATTATAGGACATCATAGTTTCGATCCCATTCATTTCTTAATTGTTGTCACTGTTTTATGAATTATTAAAGTTGATGCTTATGTTGATGTCTTGAATTGGCTTACATAATCTTGTCTGGATTTCTTGATTTTCATTGACCTACTTTCTTTTGTCCAATTGAGCTGAAAATTGACATGCTATACCTTGAATGTGTCCTGTTTAGGTGTGAATTATTTGAGGATTTTTGGAATTGTTTTGGTATGCTTTTGATTGAGGTCATTCTATTTGGACTTTTGGTGTTGTATTTGACCTAATTTGACATGTTTTGGTCATGAAATGATAATGGTGAATGATATGAGCATGGGACCAATTGCATTTGCTTTTGAATGGTTTTAATTTGATTTTGGATTGGTTTGGCTTACTGTTTAGATTTTTTTCTCCCTTTTGGACCCTAGGCTTGGCCTAGTGGTCTAGTTTCTCACATTTGGTGTGGATTTTCAGGATGAAATGCACAATGCTTAAGGAGATTGCTTCAAGGCAATTTGAATTGAGTTTGGTTGATGTTTATAAACTAACTTGACTTTGTTTTATAGGTTGTGATGCTTGAGCTTAGGCTTATAGCCTGCACTTGTGTGCATTAACTTGTGTTGTCTGTATAGATTAACATTTGCTGTTTACTGTTGGTTTGTCTGAGTACTGATGATACTTGATTGATTTCAGGTACATTTAGTTGCTTACAGTTCTTTAAGAACTTGCTTGCTGCTGCTTGGTTTTTAAACCACTTGAGGTAGGATTTCTATTCTCCATGTAGTCTGGGAGACCCGGCCTGTTACTTGGCCGGGCAAATGTCTGAAGTCCTCCTTAAGAGGCGATGTTTGTGATTGTTTAATATTGTGCCTAAGCAGGTAAAGTCCTTGATTAAGGCAATTGGTGGAAGCCAAGGGATATGCAATCTATCCCCCACTATTCCGTTGAGTCGTCCCTCTGCTCACACGGCTGTGTGTTGATGCATTGGGGCACAAACCCAAGATCTTGTACTTTGTACAATCGAGTCAGAGTCTTGAGCGTAGAAGGGTCCCTCCATTCTGGACCCACGCTCCTTTGTCTGAAGCTCTCCCTGGTCAGGGATAAGAGCTGTGAAGTCTAATCTTCACTCACCTTTCATCTGCTTCACCTTGGCCTCGCAATGGCAAGGTTAAGAGCGAATACTACCCATGTACAGATGACTTGCTTCGGCAGTCAAACCCATTGTTTGAGCCTCACTTGACTGGTTATAGTGTGTGCTTTGTGAATATTTGTTTGCTCTGTTTGCTTGTATGCTTGTATGCTTGCTTTCTTCCTGGATAGGATTAGCTTGCAGTTGTGCAAGTAGGTAGAAACCTCAATGTAGGGCAATGATGCATGACAACACTAGGCTCGAGTCCAGCTCCCTGGTAGTGTGTCTTCCCTTGGTTTCTGGCTAGATTTTCTTTCCCTTGAGGGGGAACTACATCGCCCTGATCCTCGTTCCAGACGAGGTATGTAGGCAGGAGACCGTGCGAGATCTCTCCGGGCACTTTTTTTCTTTTTGTGTGTGTTTGCTTGTTATCTTCTTGCGTGTGTTTTGGTTCGGATGCTGACGTAAGTCCAGTGATTGGCGGTCGGGCTCCACGTTTGCCTTCTTGTGTGTGTTTTGGTTCGGATGCTGATGTAAGTCCAGTGATTGGCATTCAGGCTCCATGTTTGCCTGTGTTTCTGTTTGCTTGTTTGGCGTGCGTGAACCGAACTACGGCATCTCTGATTCTCGTTCCAGACGAGATACGTAGGCATAGGATGCGATGTCCTATCGAGCTCTCTTCCTCTTAACCCCACTTGTGTTTCCTGTGTGTGTGTGTGATGTTTTAGCAACCTTTTCTTTTCTTAGAGCGTGGATCCCGTCGAGTACGACGGACATGAGGGGTGCTAATACCTTCCCCTTGCGTAACCGACTCCCTTACCCTTTCTATTTGGTCGCGAGACCACGCTTTTTCCAGGTTTCTCTGAGCGTTTCCTTTCCCTATCTTGGGATAAATAACGCGCAGTGGCGGCTCTGTGTTTTTTTTGTTTCAGCCCGCCGGTTGTTTTTCGCGGATGCGACAGATGCTAGCTCCTCTAACTGAGTGTTGGTGAAGTTTGTTCCTCTGTTATGATGATGTGTCGTTCTGGATGCCTTGATGTTTGATGTTTTTTTTGGCAGTCTTGTTTTGATGCCTTGATGTAATTTTTGGGTTCTCTTTCTGATTTCTCTGGATTCTTTTTATCTCAGCTTATATAGCTATGTATATTTGTGGTTCTGTAACACCTGACAATATGTTTTAACATTCTATATGTTTTAACATTCTATGTGACATCCTCTTTGACTAATAGACATTTATTTTGTCTCATTGGTCTCTTTGGTCTATTTTGACTAAAAAGGGGGAGATGTAGCTAAAGGAGAGTTGCAGTTAATATGTGCTATGAAGTAGCTATGCTATAAACAGATGACAGATGATGTTGAAAAGGATGTTTTGTGTAGTAAAAGTGATGTTGAAGGTGATGTCAGATGGGGTGATGGATGTTACAGGTGTTGTTGAAGGAGATGTCTGTGTTGAACAGACTTAGGGGGAGAAGAAGCACATATGTGTTTAATGTGTGTTTACTAGTTGCTATGATAGCTAGTAAATGTGTGGTTTATTACTTTTGCTGCTAAACTACTGATATGTGTTTTTATTGTACTCTTGTTAACAAATGGACTGATGTATGTTTTAGCCAAAATTTGTCAAAGGGGGAGTTTGTTGGTTCTTTGTGTGGCAGCAATTTTGGTAAAACCTAGAGTGTTCACAAGTGGTCATAAGTGTTATCTTGACATAAGATAACTTGTACCTGCAGGATGTTTAAAATGTGAATATGCAGGATTTTTACTGAGATGTCAGACACGATGTCATGACATCTGTATACAGAACATTCAGTCTGAATGTTGTGTATTGTGTGATTGCATTTTTTATGATAATCTATGTATGATTAATGGGATGACTAAACGCACTCTCAATCCGTAATTACAACCAGATTGACTTATTTTCCAACGAGATATAATCAGCTGTCATGAGAAGATATGAATGGAAAATAGTTTTAGGGTTTTATGATGTCCAAGCCCAGCCAAATGCTTCTATATAAAGGACATGGAAAACCTGGTTTTATACACAAGAAATAACGAACGAAATATTGAGAGAAAATAAGGGTTTTAGTCTTGTGTGGTCGTGTGAATTGTAAGCCATTCATTCATCCATAGATGATTGAATTGGACTGATTTTTGAGTTGTAATTTGTCCACTCTAAGCTTTGAAGCATGAGCGTGTGTTTACTTGATTGAAGCTTTTAAGCAAGATCAAGTATGTGTCTTTGAAGAGTGTCTTCTTTTCATTGTAATTCTTGTTTTATATCACTGCTGTGATTGAGGGGGGTGAGTAGGATCTCATATCTAAGAGTTCTTAGGTAGAAGTCACACGGGTAGAGATTAGGTGAAAAGACTGTAACTTGAAGTTGTTTACTGAGATTCTTTGAACTGGTTCTGTTTAGTGGATTTCCTTCCTGGCTTGGTAGCCCGAAGACGTAGGTGAGTTTGCACCGAACTGGGTTAACAATTGCTTGTGTCTCTTGCATTACTGTTTTTTTATCTTTTATCCTGTTTGTATTGTTCAGATATTAGTGTCGTGACATTACCTTCGACATCTCATATCTGATACCAGAATTTCAGTTAGGATGAACATATCAAGGATAGACTTGCATGGGATTGTCAACGAGGATACCTGTCATCAGTTAAGATGAACATATCAAGGGTAAACCAACTGAACAAAAAAAAGTAGGAATTACTTCTATCGAATGTTGGATAGAATACCGTCAAAGAAAAAATACGTCAGCGGTTAAGATGAACATATCAAGGATAGACTCTATGAGGAGATAAAATAGGAATTACATCTATCAGTTACTGGATAGAATACCAAAAGAGAGAATTCGTCACTGGTTAAAATAAACATATCAAGGAACAACTCTGCGGAGGGAACACAAAGCAGGATTTACAACTACATGTTACTGCATAGTGTAGCGGTGTATTCGTCACTTTATGATTTATTGACTAAATCAAAAGCAAAGCATACAAAGAATCGAGTCGCCACCGCACTTTTATTTATCCAAAGGAATGGCTAAAAAGCGAACAAAAGCCTAAGAAGTTCTACACATAGAAAACAAATGAAAAGATCAGAGATCTGGGTAAGGGGTTAATTACGCAATGGGAAGGTGTTAGGAACGCAAAACGTCCTAGGTACTCCTAGGGAGCCCTTTTCACACTTGTTGTACGAAATGTTATCTGTTTATGAAATATTTATTGTGCAAACATGGATTGAAGGGATGAGAAAAAGAATATACAATTTTATTATTTTTGTGTTTGAACGGATGAACCCGTTGCCTACGTACCTTTCCATGGAAGGTAAGGATCAAAACGCCGTAGTTCGGCTAAAAGATTTCCAAAATATGGGTGGATTGATTTTAAAAACAAAAGCCCTAAGGTCTTTCGTTATCCACGGGAGAAAACTCAACCTTATACAAACAACAAGTCCACCATGTGAGAAAAGCTTCAACTTGCTAGTGAGGGGTTAACCCTATAATAAGCAAGGAAGTCTTACAATTCAATCACTAAGGACAAAAGGTGAGATTAACATCAACCAACCAGGATAAATCAAACCTATGGCTAATATATGAAAACTTATCAAGAATGGACAAAGCCACAAAACAATTGAATGAGTGAAATTAATCAATTAGAATTTATTCACAAAAGATGGTCAAAGTATGATTAGAATTCAATTCAAAAGAAGTGTTATGAAATGGAGTTTGAAAAATCAAAGGCCTAGGGCCTAGGTTTCTAATTTGAAAAGAAGTGAAGATGTTTGCACAATATTTTCTTGTTTTGGGTTAACATGCAAATGGAGGTTTAAAGAAACAAAAGGTGGGAGGGCGAGGAAGTAAAACTTCTTAGATGTTCACCTCTTGAAATCATATGTAGATGATTCAAGTGATTCCTTTGGAATAGGCAACAATGCAAATAAGCAAATGAGCAAAGCAAATGGATACCGGATGCCAATCAATGGACTTATACCAATCTCCTAAAACAAAACAATGATACTAGATGCCAATCAATGGACTTACACTAATCTCCCAAAAAATGGATACCGGAGGACAATCAATGGACCAATCTCCTAAAATAAGGAAACAATGATACCAGATGCCAATCAATGGACTTACACTAATCTCCCAAAAAAACATGGATACCAGATGCCAATCAATGGACTTATACTAGTCTCCCACCATATCATGGGAAACAACTGCCAATCAATGGACTTAGGCTTGCCTCCTCCATGGACAAAATCAAATGCTACAAAGCAAAGTTTATGAAATGATACACAAGTGATGATGACAAATGCACAAAGGCACACTCAAGCAAATATGCACAGATGAATCAAGTAATCAAACAAACAAATCAATTAGCACACACTATATACAATCAATCAGGCTCAAACAAGGTTAAGCTTTATAGCCAACTGGAATGGGGTATTTTTGTGCTCTTAACCCTAACATTGAGAGTTAGGGTGAAGCAGATGAAAAGGAGATGAGGGGTGTGCCTCATAGCTCTTATCCCTGGTCAGGGAGAGCTTTACAATGAAAGGTGTGGGAGTTCAGAAAGTTGGAACTCTTCTCCACAAATAGACTCTATAAGATCTTGGGTTATTATTCACAATGCATCAACACATTGTGTGAGCAAAGTGAATGATACACTGAGTAGTAGGAGATGGATTACACATCTCTTTTATCTACCAATTGCCTCATAAGAGGACTTTTCCTGCTTGGCAGAAAGAGTAAACAATCACAAGCATTGCCTCTTAAGGAGGACTTCAGACAGGTGCCTACCAATAACAGTAGGTCTTCTAGACTACATGAAGATGAGAGACCATACCTAAGTGGTTAAACAACCAAGCAAAAGCAAAGTTCAAATGAACTTAAAGCAACTTAGGTACCTGTGGAAACAACTAAGCAAATCAGTACAAGACTCAGACAACCAAACAACAGTCAATAAGCAACCAACAATCCCAATGTACAAAATGTGTAAGCCATAGGTCAAAACTCAAATGAGTTAACATCAACCTACAAAACACACAAAGGTTTGTAATCAAAGGCAAATATCAATGCTCAAGTGATGAAGCATCATTAACCATGTAACTTGAATGCTCAACCTGAAATCAAAGCTCAAACATAAGCCACAAACCACTAGGTCAAAGCCTAGGGTCAAAGATGGAGAAAAAATTCAAAACAGAACTTGAAAATTAACATGAATCAACTTCAAACACATCTTGAAACATTCCAAAAGGTCTCACATCAATATCATTAACCAAAAGCATTTCATGATCAATTGAAGTTCAAGGCAATTTTAAAGCTCAAATGTGATCAACCAGAATGAAAAAATCTCAATTAAATCAGAAATGATTCAAATAATTCCAACAAAATTCATGAGCAATCACAACATTCATAATATGCATCACACAAAAAATCAGGACAATTGGAGATCATTTGGCATGGCAATCACATCATACAAGTTGAACATCAAAAGGTGTGACACAAATTGTCACACCAACTTAGCACAAGCATAAAACAGAGATGATGCATAGGGAAAATACCAAATCAACATCAAAATGTCAAGCCAAGTGTCTAGTTTCATCATGCAAAATTTCAGAATCATTGGATTAAAAACCAGCATTTCACAAAGGTATAAGCATGGTGTCGCAACCTGAAAAATACAGTGTGCGAAAAAAACAACCGGCGAAAGAGAATGACAGAAGAGTCGCCACCGTGCGTTATTCATCCCAAGGAAGGGAAAGGAAACGCTCGAAGTAAACCTGAAAAAGGAAAGGACAAGACGGGGTCTCGCAACCAAATCTTGGGTTCGGGAGTCGGTTATGCGAAGGGAAGGTATTAGCACCCCTACGCATCCATAGTACTCTACGGGATCCACTTTTGTAGTTTTTGTCTAAAGGGTGTGGGTTTACCTAACGTGTTTATTTACTAAAAAGGTTAAGAGAAATGACTCGCGCGGATGTCGCATCCACTGCATACGTATCTCATCTGAATATGAGAATCAGAGTCTTCGTAGCTCGGCTGACCTATGAGTTGGGGGATGTGTGCTCGCTAAGACATCGCGTCTTATGCCTACGTATCTCATCTGGAATGAGAATCAGAGCAAGCCGTAGTTCGGCTAACTACGGGGTTATGGATTGGGTTTTGGACGAACGACGTTACTACGCAATCTACCAGATGCTCGACCTTTGGAGACTTACTCGCCTGTAGTAGAAGGAGTAAACGTGTTGCTTTGGGTTTTAGGGTTTGGGATGCTCGAGGGCAAAAAGGCAGTCCTTGACGAAGGAACCGCGCTACCTGCAGGGATATGAATACAAAACACAAAACATGTATCTCAAAGTAAAATGCCACCAAGGGGCTCAAACATTGCCTCCTATCGAGGTCTTCCAGCTAAGAAAGCGATAAAGTATGAGAAAGGGAAAAAATTACCACACGGATAAAGATCCGAAGCTATAGCAGTTAAAGGGGCAAGAAACCCTGAAATGTCTCCAGCTGGACCGTCAAAGGAAATCAGTCAACACGAATAATCAGAATAAAACTCCAGGGGGTATCCCACAAATAAAGTGGGAAACCACGCGAGTGTCTCTGCGAAAGCCATGTGAGCCCTCACAAAACTCGACAAAGGGTTAGAGTAGTAGGATGAAATCAAGAGAAAACAATGCCATGGAAACACAAGACAGGTTAGAATAAACAAAATAGGGTAACCCAGAGTTGCCCCTAAATCAAAATGTAACCACATGAATAATTCCATCAAAATTCACAAAAGGCTCACAAAAAGGTATCAAATTCACCCATAATACCTCATACATTTAGAGCATTCAAATTAAAGGCATAAAGATGATGGATATAGGGCAAACCTGATTGGAGAGCTTGATTGAAATTGAGTTGCACCCGTGAGGTTTACAAGTTGAGTTCCCTTCAGGGTTTGGAGGCTGCTCTGAACTCTGTTGGCTTTTCTCTCACTATCTTTTTCCTCAGGGTTTTGTTCCAAGGAAACCTCAGAGTGTTTTGCTTCTCTTCCTTCTTTCTCCAGTGAATCTCCCAGTGTAACTCCAAGTGTAACTCCAAGTGTGTTTTCCTCTACTGAAACTTCAGTATTTATAGACTGATTTTCGTGGGTAATGGGCTCAAATGAGGGAGACCCAAGTCCAAAATAATTTGTTATATTTTATTTATTTATTTTATTTATTTATTTATTTAATTAACTAATTAATTAAATTATTTTTTTTTTCTTTTTTTTTTCGTTTTTTTTTTTTCGTTTCTTTTTTTCGTTTTTTTTTTCCAGGAAAAATGAAGGGTAAATTTTGGGGTATTACAGCTGCCCCTATTCAATCAACTGGAGACCCGGAAAGAAGATGGCAGTTGCTTTCGTACTTTCGAGGTATCAAGGGATTGAATACAATAAAAGCCCAAAAATTTGCACTGAAGTGAAGTGAAGTAACAATGTCTGTCAGAATCAGCAAAGAGGTGGTCTTGAAAGAAGAATTCATCTGATACGGTGAGAGTCAGTTTGAATATCGAAAAAGAATGTTAAACTGGATACCAAAATAAATGGTAACACAGAAATAACCATGGCTTGAATGCCGCTCATCAGTCTAAATACTGGATAGGATTTCGATCTGAACATCGGAAAATGGGCCTGAATGCCACAAGTCGCATCGACCTGAACGTCGGAAACTTCTTCGATCTGAACATCGGAAAGACTTGGCCTGAATGCCACAAGTCGCATCGACCTGAACGTCGGAAACTTCTTCGATCTGAACATCGGAAAGACTTGGCCTGAATGCCACTTCGGTCTGGATACCGGAAAACTGGCCTGAATGCCACAAGTTGCATCGACCTGAACGTCGGAAACTTCTTCGATCTGAACATCGGAACACTGGCCTGAATGCCACTTCGGTCTGGATACCGGAAAACTGGCCTGAATGCCATAAGTTGCATCGACCTGAACGTCGGAAACTTCTTCGATCTGAACATCGGAACACTGGCCTGAATGCCACTTCGGTCTGGATACCGGAAAACTGGCCTAAATGCCACTTCGGTCTGGATACCGGAAAACTGGCCTGAATGCCACAAGTTGCATCGACCTGAACGTCGGAAACTTCTTCGATCTGAACATCGGAACACTGGCCTGAATGCCACTTCGGTCTGGATACCGGAAAACTGGCCTGAATGCCATAAGTTGCATCGACCTGAACGTCGGAAACTTCTTCGATCTGAACATCGGAATACTGGCCTGAATGCCACTTCGGTCTGGATACCGGAAAACTGGCCTAAATGCCACTTCGGTCTGGATACCGGAAAACTGGCCTGAATGCCACAAGTTGCATCGACCTGAACGTCGGAAACTTCTTCGATCTGAACATCGGAACACTGGCCTGAATGCCACTTCGGTCTGGATACCGGAAAACTGGCCTGAATGCCACTTCGGTCTGGATACCGGAAAATTTCATGCCTGTCAGCATTGGCAGAAATAGGGAATGATAATAGAGGCGGCGCATGGGCCAATGACACTTGCTGGGGATAACAAAGGTAAGTCATGAACAATCTTCAGTCTGAGTACTGGAAACAACTTCTAGCTTATCACTTGGGATACCGAGAATGTTTTATGCTTACATGCGTATGTTTGAATTTTTCAATGGCGTAATGCTCCATGAAAATGGAAATGCTACACGATTTGGAAGGATGCAATGCAATATGATTCTACATGCAGGGATGCGAAATGCTGGGTAGAATGCCAAGCCGAGGCAAGGGGATCTGCTGGGGAAATGATTACCATCCTCTGGGCTCTGGCCGGGCTGTTGGAGATGCACAGCGCAAAGAACTCTGTGGGGAGATGACTAGCCATGCGGTGTTCTGGCCATACCGAGACTCTGATCGGGGAAAGAATGGCATTGGAGGCCTGCTGCTGAGGAAAGCTACAATGGTTTTGGCAACCACGATTTGCGAGAGATGACTCAGTAGGGGGAGCAAACACTGATACGGTACCGAGGTTCTGCTTCAAGGAAAGAAACCATGGATCTGGCATTGGGATTATCGATTTGGCATCGAACTCTAAGGAGCAGCCACTTCTGTTGGGAAGATACAGTCTGGCACTGTCAACTCCGTTGGGGATATATAGTCTGACACTGTCAACTCTACTGGGGAGTGTATGTCTTGAAACAACCGCTTGGGGAAGTACGGTGGTGAGAAACTGCTGGGGATTGAAGAATCCAACACTCTGATCAGCTCTGCAGGGTCAAGACACTGAATTCGTCTGTTGGCGACTTCACTGGGGAAGATACTCACGACCATCTGCAGGAGATTTTAAGGAAATACCCCGAGGGTATCTGTTCTGAATAGACGATCCAAAGCACTTAATATTTACAGCAATTTTAAATGTTTATTAAGCATGTACCTGTAAAGCCCTTATGTGTCATGATGCAATGTTTATCAAAAATTCGGACGTCATTTTTGCAAACAAAACAGTAAAATGAAAATGAAAACAGAGATATACTGAATAACATGATTTTATTGATTGAATGGCCTCTGAATAGGCATTTACATTAGGAAGCAATCCCTGGAAAGAGGTAATCGCACAATAGATAAAAACAGAAATTAATCTAATGGCAATGTGAAATGGATTTCTATTGGGTTCCAATTCTGCTATGACTTGCCCGTCTTCAAGATCCTCCAAATGATCAGCTTTCTGAAAGAGTGATTGGACTGTTTCCTATCCTTCAAAAATTTCCAGTCATTGGCACGAGATGAGATTCAGAACTACTCAGAACGCAGTCATTCGCTTAATCCCTAACTTTTGCCTGGATCGCCCTTTTCGGGTTTTCAATCCACCGGGATACCCATTTTTGCCTAAGTTGCCTTTTCAGGTTTTCAACTTACCGGGTGTACGATATTTTCATTTTTAATCCCTAATTTTTGCCCGAACCTTTTCATTTTCTTGGTTCGTCGGGATGCCCATTTTTGCCTGGACTACTCTTTTTACTGTCCAGCGGGTCTATTTTATGCGAAGTATTTTTTAACTGCGTCTGAGTTCACAGGGGAAGTGAAGTTTTCACCATCCATAGTTGCAAGCATTAAAGCCCCACCATCAAAAACCTTGGTGACGATATACGGTCCATCATAGTTAGGAGTCCACTTGCCCCTGCGATCTGTCTGAGGAGGAAGGATCCTTTTCAACACTAAATCTTCGACTTGGAAATAATGAGGATGCACTTTCTGATCAAAGGCTCTCTTCATCCGACTCTGATACAACTGCCCATGACAAATGGCTGCCATTCGCTTCTCTTCGATAAGACTCAACTCATTGAACCTTGTCCAAATCCATTCAGCTTCGTCTAACTTGACATCCAACAGAACTCTTAGAGAAGGAATCTCCGCTTCAACAGGTAGGACTGCTTCCATACCATACACAAGGGAGTAAGGGGTTGCCCCGGTCGATGTACGTACTGAAGTGCGGTACCCATGCAAGGCGAAAGGTAGCATCTCATGCCAATCTCTGTACGTGACGACCATCTTCTGCACAATCTTCTTTATGTTCTTATTTGCCGCCTCAACAGCGCCGTTCATCTTAGGGCGGTAAGGGGAAGAATTGTGATGCTGAATGTTGAAGTTCTGACACAACTCCTTCATCATTTTGTTGTTGAGATTAGAACCATTATCAGTAATGATTCTTTCGGGAATCCCATAGCGACAAATGATTTCTTTCTTGATGAAACGGGCAACCACATGTCTGGTGACATTCGCGAACGACGCTGCCTCGACCCACTTGGTGAAATAGTCGATGGCAACAAGGATGAAGCGATGTCCATTGGAAGCAGTCGGCTCAATCTTTCCAATCATGTCAATGCCCCACATGGCAAACGGCCACGGCGAAGACATCACATTCAGAGGATTCGGCGGTACATGCACCTTATCAGCATAAATCTGGCATTTATGACACTTCCGAGCATACTTGAAACAATCTGATTCCATGGTCATCCAATAATAACCCGCTCTCAACAATTTCTTAGCCATTGCATGTCCGCCGGCATGAGTACCGAAGGAACCTTCATGAACTTCCTGCATTAACATGTCCGCCTCGTGTCTGTCCACGCATCTGAGCAAAACCATGTCGAAGTTCCTCTTATACAGCACATCGTCTTTGTTCAAGAAGAAACTACTTGCCAATCTTCTCAAAGTCTTTCTGTCATTGTTGGATGCCCCTGCAGGGTACTCTTGATTCTTCAGAAAGCACTTGATATCGTGATACCAGGGCTTGTCATCGACTACCAGTTCAGCAGCAAACACATACGCGGCCCTGTCAAGGCGCATCACATCGATCCTGGGAGCATGGTTCCAAGGAATTACCTTGATCATGGAGGATAGAGTAGCAAGTGCGTCTGCCATCTGGTTCTCATCACGAGGTATATGATACAATTTTACCGTTGTGAAGAAAGTCAACAGTCTTCTTGTGTAATCTCTGTAGGGAACCAGAGTGGGCTGGAGAGTATTCCAATCACCATTTACTTGATTGATCACCAGAGCTGAATCTCCGAAGATGTCCAAAGTCTTGATTCTCAAATCAATGGCTTGCTCAATACCCAAGATACAGGCCTCGTACTCAACTTCATTATTTGTGCACTCAAAAGTCAAACGAGCGGTGAAAGGCATGTGGGCACCCTTCGTAGTAGTAATGACAGCGCCAATTCCACTACCTCTAGCATTGACAGCCCCATCAAACAACAAAGTCCACTTTTCGTTTGGATCAGGTCCCTCCTCAACAACTGGCTCTTCACAGTCTTTCATCTTGAGGAACATGATGTCTTCATCAGGGAATTCAAACTTCATCGGCTCATAATCATCAATCGGCTGCTGAGCAAGATAGTCTGACATAATACTCCCTTTGATGGCCTTCTGTGACGTATACTGGATATCATACTCTGTTAAAATCATCTGCCAACGGGCAACACGTCCGGTGAGAGCTGGCTTCTCGAATATGTATTTCACTGGATCCATCTTAGAAATCAACAAGGTAGTATGGTTCAACATATACTGTCTCAGTCGGCGAGCAGCCCAGGCCAAAGCACAGCAAGTTTTCTCAGGCTGCGAATATTTGATTTCACAGTCGGTAAACTTTTTGCTAAGGTAGTATATGGCATGCTCTTTTCGACCAGACTCGTCATGATGTCCCAATACACACCCCATCGAGTTCTCGGTCACTGACAGGTACATTATCAGAGGTCTCCCAGGAACTGGAGGTATAAGGATCAGAGGT
The DNA here is from genome assembly GCF_024323335.1 of Lathyrus oleraceus. Lineage (NCBI taxonomy): Eukaryota > Viridiplantae > Streptophyta > Magnoliopsida > Fabales > Fabaceae > Lathyrus > Lathyrus oleraceus. The sequence continues at coordinate 341,386,104 of NC_066585.1, forward strand.
TTCTGTAGATACTCTTTTATCTTCTCGAAAGCCCTTTGACAATCTTCATTCCACCTGATAGCTTGATCCTTCCTCAGCAATTTGAAAATTGGCTCACACGTGGTTGTTAGGTGAGAGATGAACCTTGCAATGTAGTTCAACCTCCCTAAGAAACTACGGACTTGCTTCTCTGTTCTTGGCTCAATCCCTTTTCCGCTAACAATAAAACCCAGCCATTTTCCCGATCTCACCCCGAAAGTGCACTTGTTCGGATTAAGTCTCAGTTTGAATTTCCTCAAACGCTCAAACAGTTTCTGCAAATTCACCAAATGTTCTTCTTCTGTCTGAGATTTGGCAATCATATCGTCCACATAAACCTCGATTTCATGATGAATCATATCATGGAACAGAGTCACCATTGCTCGTTGATATGTTGCTCCGGCATTTTTCAGACCAAACGGCATCACCTTGTAGCAGAAGGTGCCCCATGGGGTTATGAAAGTTGTCTTTTCCATGTCTTCTGGTGCCATCTTGATTTGGTTATAGCCAGAAAAGCCATCCATGAAAGAGAATACCGAGAACTGAGTTGTATTATCCACCAAAACGTCGATGTGAGGTAATGGGAAATCATCTTTAGGGCTAGCTCTATTCAGATCCCGGTAGTCGACACACATCCGTACCTTTCCATCCTTCTTAGGTACTGGGACGATGTTCACAACCCATGGCGGATAATTGGTGACTGCTAGAAACCCTGCATCCAACTGCTTTTGCACTTCTTCCTTTATCTTGACAGCCATCTCTGGTCTTGTTCTTCTGAGCTTCTGCTTGACCGGAGGACAACCTTCTTTGAGAGGCAAGCGGTGCACCACGATGTCTGTGTCCAGCCCAGGCATGTCCTGATAAGACCAGGCGAAGATGTCAACGTATTCTTGCAGCAATTCAATCAGCCATTTCTTCACATTGTCTTCTAAAGTAGCCCCTATCTTGATTTCTCTCTTGGTGTCCTCGGTGCCGAGATTAATCACTTCAACAGACTCTTGATGCGGTTGAATAACCCTTTCCTCTTGTTTTAATAACCTGGTGTAGCGGTGTATTCGTCGCTATATGATTTATCGATTAAACCATAAGCAAAGCATACAATGATTTTCGAGTCGCCACCGCACTTTTATTTATCCAAAGGACTGGCTAAAAAGCGAACAAAAGCCTAAGAAGTTTTACACGTAGAAAACTAATAAAAAGATCAGAGAGTCTGGGTAAGGGGTAAATTACGCAATGGGAAGGTGTTAGGCACCCACTACGTCCTAGGTACTCCTAGGGAGCCCTTTTCACACTTGTTGTACTAAATTGTTATTTGTTATGACATAAGCATTGTGCAAACATGATTGGGATGGTGAGAAAAGAATATACAATTTTATTATTGGGTTTGAACGGATGAACCCGCTGCCTACGTACCTTCCATCAAAGGTAAGGATCAAAACGCCGTAGTTCGGCTAAAAGATTTCAGAAAGGTTGATGGATTCAATTTTAAACAATAGCACTGAGGCTTTTCATTATCAATGGGAGAAAACTCGACCAAAACCAACATCCACCATGCGAGGATAGCTTCGACGTACTGGAGGGGTTAACCCTGTTTTTAGTACGGAAGTCTTACTGTCGACTCACTAAGGATAGGCAAGATTTACATCAACCGCAATGATAATTGAAACCTATGGCTAATGCATGAAAAGATTAACAATGGACAAAGCCAAAACAAGTGAATGAGTGAAGTTAATTGATTGTGATTATGAAAGTGAAGTCAAAGTATGATTAAGATTGATTTGAAAGAAGTATTATGAAAATGGAGTTTGAAAAAGTCAAGGACTTGGGTCCAGGTTTTTAGTTTGGAAAACATGAAGAAGTTTGCACAATATCTATGTCAAGTTTGAAAATTGAAGTGTGAAAAGGTTTAGGACATAATGAGGATGAATGGATGGATATGGATTGTAAAACTTCTTAGAAGGTTCACTTCTTGAAATCATATGGGAGATGATTCAAGTGTGTCCTTTGGAATAAGCAATAGGTAATAATAATGTAAACAAACAGGTGATACCGGATGCCACTCAATGGTCTTACTCCAATCTCACAAACAAAAAGCAAAAAGCGGACACCGGATACCACTCAATGGATTTATACCGCGATCCTAAAACAAAACTGGATATCAGAGGCCACTCAATGGACTTATACTAATCTCCTAAAACAAAATGAAACTTGGATACCGGATGCCAATCTGTCTGGACTTATACCAATATCCAACATATGATCATAGGAAAGCAAATGCCAACTTGCAGGGACTTACAATTGCATCCTCACATAAACAAACAAAAGCAAAACATGGATGTTAGATGCCAATCTGTCTGGGCTTACTCTAACACACACAGTATGATCCTAGGAAAACAAATGCCAACTTGCAGGGACTTACAGTTGTATCCTCACATACAATCAAACAATGCAACATGATCACAGGAGAGCAAATGCCAACTTGCAGGGACTTACAATTGCTTCCTCACAATCAAACAAACAAAACAGAAGCTATGAGTGACCAATGAGGTCTTACACTCTATCCTTCCATATCATAGGAGCAAATGGCCAACAGAGATGGACTTACAATTGTCCTCAATGGGCAAACAACAATGATAGCATCACAAAAGCAAATGAGATGATCATGCATTAATGGCAATTGATGATGATAAATGCATAGCATACAGGCAAACAAGTGCATATGAAGCAATCAATCAATCAATGAATAGCAAATGGCACACTCTATAGCCAAACAATGGGGGGCTCACACAAGAGGGTTTGACTTTGAAAGTCCACTGTAATAGGTGAAGGTCGCTCTTAACCTTGCCATTGAGAGGCTAAGGTGAAGCAGATGAAAGGATATGAGGGGTGTGCCTCATTGCTTCTATCTCAGATCAGAGAGAGCATCAAATAATAGAAAGTGGGGGAGTTCAGAAAGATGGAACTCTTTCCCCTTTATTGACTCGATTAGATCTTGGGTTTTTATCTCAATGCTTCAACCATATAATGGGAGCAAAGAGAGGACACACTGAATAGTGGGGAATAGATTGCTTATCCCTACCTTCCACCAATTGCCTTACTTGAAGGACTTTTCCTGCTTGGGACAATTTTAAACACACACAGGCATTGCCTCTTAAGGAGGACTTCAGACAGTTTGCCCGGTCAAATAACAGACCGGGTCTCCAGACTACATGGAGAAGAAAGGTTTATACCTCAAAAGCAATTGCTAAATAGCAAAGCAAAGCAAGTTCAAGGAACTTAAGCAACTAAAGTACCTGAAAAAGTCAAACTTATTAGTAGACAAGTTAACAGTTCAAATCAAAGGAAAATGAAACAACAGTCAACCACAGAGGGACCAATGTGCATAGCACAAGACTCAAGTATATGAGTCACACCTACAAAACAAGGGTTAACACATGATATATACAATCCAACTCAATCAAATTTGAATGATCTTTGAGGCATTGGTGCTTAACCTGAAACAATAGCTCAATTGTAAGCTCAAAAGACCACTAGGGCTAGCCTAGGGTCAAAGATGAAAGAAAAAAGTCAAACAGCAAAGGAAAGTCAACCCAATTCATGTTCAAACATTTAAGAAGCAATCTCAATTGGATTCATAATCAAATCATGCACCATTGTCATTTCATACACCAAGGAATGCAAAGCATGGCAAGAGAAGCATACAAAAAGGTCAACAGCAAGACTTCATTCAAAAGTCAACCCAAACAATCTCAAAATTTATCAAATAAATCACATTCAATCCTAACATCTAGCATGGCAAGCATGTCAAATTTCATGGCATTTGGATGAGAGGAAGGCAGTCAATTAAAATCATGAAGTCAACATAATTTCAAGTAAGCACAATGAAGGTCAACAAGCATGGGTCAACTTCAAAAAATCATATCAAATTGAAAACAGATGAGAAATGAATGAGATTAACACCAATGCAAAGGTCAAGATGTCTAGTTATCACATATGAAATTTCATGGTCATACAATAAGATTTGAGAATTTCACAAAAGATTTGGCAACATGTACCACATAAAGTCAACAAATGACTAAGCATGGAAGGAAATTTTCAAATAAATGGAAAACAGCATCATTAATTCCAAGAAAATTCATACACAAACTAGACATGTGATAGATCATTCATGCAAAATTTCAAGTGATTTGGAGGCCAGGAAGTATATGAACAAAAATCAAGAAGATGCACATCATTGGTGTGACACAAATTGTCACACCCTAGTTCACAAAATCATAACTAGCAAACCATAAATGATAAATGCACAATCTTTATATGGAAATGAGGGTGAGCATGTCTAGTTTTACCACAAAAAATTTCAGGGGCAATGGATATGTCATGACAATTTCACAAAAGAAATAGCACAATGTATCATTCATACATACATGTTAGGAAACCAATTATCAATTAAAATCCAGCCAATGAAAAATTAATTAAAAATCACAATAAAATACTAGACATTTTCATGAGTTTAATGCAAAAAATCCCACAATTTTTGGAGTTGAAATGAATAAAAAATGAATTGTTGAAGTTGATGAACATTTTGGATGAAATATGAAACACATAGCATGGTATGGAGTCAAACATGGGGTCAACGGTGGCAAAGCTGTAATTAGCGTGCCACTTAACAAAGCTGTGCGTTTTGGGAGTAGAGAACGAAATGTTCTCATTGGTCCAAACCCAATGGAACAGTAAACGCAGCCAATGAGCTTCAAAGTTCTGGGTTTTCAACATAAACCCTAGGGTTTAACAGCATGGTTTTGAAACTTCATACAAGTTCAATCAACATCCAAACAAATTCAAACAACAAACACACAACAGCATAGCATTTGGCAATGTTCACACAGCAAGCAGTCAACAGCATACAACATAGTTCTCATGGATTTTCTAGGCATGGTCATAAGGTTCAAAACAACAGCATACATTCATGTTATCACCAGCATCAGAACAAAATTCGACCAGTATGGCAAACAGCAAGGTGTTAACAATGTTCATGCAACATTTGAGAACAACTAAACAGCAATAATCATGGGAGTTTTTCTGGGCAATGTTCATGGGTTTTCAAAACAGCAGCAGGGCATTTCATCATTCAACTTCATCATCATGTAATCATCATAAACAAACATCAAGCAAACAGCATGGTAGTAACAATGTTCTTCATGACATAAACAACAAAACAACACAAGCAGGAAAATTTCTGGGCAGGATTTCCTAAACTGCAGCAAGCATTCATCAATATCATGCATTCGACCAAGAACAAAAATCCCAGGAACAACAATCAAGCATGGCAATACACTCATTAAACATTGTACATCATAAATCCATTAGCCATTTTCATCAAAACACACAAACAAACAAGATTCGAGCAAAAACACACATGAGCATTAAACTTTAGATCAGCATATCTTAATGAATACTGGACCATTTTTACCATTTGAAGCTCATTGAAATCAGCACAAAACAAGCTATCTAAAACATATCATAGCATAGAGAATGAAGAGATCGAGATTTTTACTTGGTTATGAAGAAATGGAGGAAGCAGTGGTGTTTTGAGGTTGTTGTGCTGAAACAGGTGGCTCTTATGCTTGGCAATGTTGAATGCTTGAAGAAAACCAGCTCACACTTGCTTGAAACTCCAAAATCTCGATTTCACCATTGTTGTGACTTGAAGAAAACAGGGCAGGAAGATACAGTTACAGCAAGGGTTTGATAGTTCAAATGAGCTCACAAAGATGGCTAAAGCATGAGAGAAGCAAGAGTTGATCGAGGCCTTTGGAGATTTTGAGCAGAAAATGCTAAAACAAGGTGAATGCAGTTTTTAGGGTGAGTGAGCCATGGCTTTTTCTGCTGTCAAATGGCTGCTTCTGTTGGTTCCTCCTGACAGAAACATGATGGTAGATATGGTATTGAGCCAAGCCAACTTTTGTTCTCTTTGGAGTTTTACAGAAAAATTGGAAAATTGCCACAAGCCAAGTGAATGTTCCTATGAATGAGTTCTGTTGGTTCTTTTGTTGTGCCAGGCTTGTGTCTACTATTGTCCTATGTGTGTGTATGACAGAAAATGATGGATAAAGAAATCTGCCATGTGACAGTACAAGGCATGGTTGTGCTTTTTGGGATGGAGTTGTACTTGCTCTCCATATTTCAAGCAGCTAAGGCATGGCCTCCTGTTGGTTTTGGCTGCAATATTAAGCTTCACACTGTGTTTCAATTGACAGCAAACCATACCTCTCCCTGCTGTTTGCTGTTGCTTCAGTTTTTGAGGAGGAAAATGCTAAGTGAGAGAGGGCTTTTTGACTCAGGATGCCTAATGCATTTGCCTTGGCCAAAATAGTTTGTGAGGCTGCCCTTGGTTTTTCATGACAGGGGTGTTTGTGACAGCAAAAATGAAAATCCAATATGGCTTGTGTACCAATGCCTCAGTCAAGAATGGCCAAGGGTGAAAATCTATTGATGAGTGAAAGAAATGGTTGGCCTACTGTGCTGCTACTGTCCTCCATCTGCAGAAAATATGATGAGGAGGTATGTTGTGATGGTCATGGTACAAGTATGGTTGTGGAAGCATGGTGAAAACATGTACTTTTTGCCCATTCTTTGGCAACTTGGCAATGCCTTTGTTTTTGCTGGTTTTTTAGGCTGCAACATGTTCAATTGACAGCAAAATGGCCTTCTAATTTTCTGTTTGAGAGTACAAATCATGGTATGGTGGATGGCATGGACAATTATGGTGAAATTGTACTTTTCTTACAATTCAAGCAACCAAGCAATGGCCTCATGTCCTGCATAATTTGAGCTTGCAAACACACTCTAAATGGTATTTCTGAGCTGTTCCAATTGGCCAAATGGTAGAAAGAGGTTTATATCAAAAAGTCAAACATTGGTCAAACTTGCATTTAAATGAGAAAAGTCAAAAAATGCCATTTTGATTGGTGAAGTTTTGGCTCATGAAATTTATATTTTTGGAAAGAGGGGATCAAATGTGACTTGTAGGAAAAAATCCCACCAAAATTGGCCAAACGGTTTGAGAGATATGGCCTTTTGAAGTTCAAGATTTTCTGAAATCGATTCGATCATAACTTGCCAACCACACATGGGAATTGAGAGTTCTTGGACTTTTTGGAAATGGGAGAACAAGATCTTCAACTTTCATGTTGGGCAAAAATTCATTTGAAGCTTGTATCATGATGTAAGTTTGAGGATCAAGACTTTCCATTTATGGCAGGTTTCAGTTACAGGTCCAGTTTCCATTTCTGGAAATTTTCTGTTTGACTTCAAATTCTTCCATGATGAGGTTGGACATGACATATGAGGCTTGTATAGACATGAATGAACTCCTTCAAATCAATTCCATCCATCAAATCACTGATTAAATGGCCAGTTGACCAAGTTTGACTTTCTGTTGACTTTTCTAGGGTTTTGCATGATTGAACCACTTCTGATGAATTCCAAACCCTAATTCCTTGAGACCTTGATTTCCAATGATGTCCCAAGTTGTTTGAACTCTTGATTATTGGTCATGGTGCCCAAATTCTGCAAGAATGGCCATCATCCATTGCTTTGACTGACTGTTGACTGTCTTTGACCTAATTGCTGATAATTGCTTCAACTGCAAGCAACAAGGTTAGACTGACAATATTTTTGTACTTTTTGGATGATAAACATATGAAAAGCAATAATATACAAATGCAAAACACGCTTGGTGATCAAGAACCATACACACAAGGCAACCTATCCACTAGGAGGGAAGCAAAGGCATGCAATGATCCTTGAGGCTATGATATGAGATGATATGGGCCATGAGGGATCTTAGGGCCAAAATTGGGGTCTTACAGATGCCCCTATTTAAGGTCATGCTAGCCGGAGAAGTGAAGTTTAGAAATCTTCATCTCGACGCGGTAGAATGGGCTTAAATAACAGTAATGAGACAAATTTTGGTCCCTAAGAGACCTCATGATGCAAATGTATGTATGCAAAAGACACAAATTCTGTGGCGAATATGGTTAACACAGAAGAAAAGACGATCCTATCGGAGTAATACACTCACCAGGAACAGAGACTCTGACAAGACTTTAGTTGGGGATAAACAACACTGACACAGCGTGAACAAGACACGACTCTGATTAGAAGATAACAGAAAACAGACTGTAGGCCTCACTGGGGAGTGAAGGACTCACACTGGGGAAAAGAATTCCAAAGGAAAATAAATCCATTGGAGAGACACAAGCTGACTCTTGGGGAGAATCAAAAAGAAGTTCCACTAGGGAAGCACAAGAACAATGAGGTGTTACCGGTATGAGGGTAACAAAAATCAGGAAGGAACACCAAGGATACCGGGTTGTAGGTATGTAACAGGTGACCGACCAAAGACGTGAATTGGTGTGTGTTCCAAAACACGCATCATCCTGAAGAGAGCTAGAACAGCAGACTTGTTTATAGGATGGACATTCGATTCCACAAGGAATACGAATCTGACTAAGGAAGATTATCCTGAACCGGGTTGTAGGTTGTTTGTAGGATAAAATCCGAAGACGTGAATTGGCTTGTGTTCCAAAACACTCATCACCCTGAAGAAAGCTAGAACAGCAGACTTGTTTATAGGATGGACATTCGAATCCACAACGGGAAAACGAATCTTACTCGACTGGGGAAGATCAACAAAGGATTCCGACCAAAGAGCGCATGAGACATATTATTCATAGCCGTCAAAACGTGAATAATAACCTCGCATGGAAGATTATCCTTAACCGGGTTGTAGGTTGTTTATAGGATAAAAATCCGAAAAGAAAGGCATCAGGATACCAGAATAGGTATATAATGATGACCAATCAAAAGGAGCAACAGACATTACCGACAAAAGGGTAAATGAAAGGCGATCTGCTGAGGATTCACTGGTGAAAACCAATGATCCAGGGAACACAATCACTGACACAAGGTGAAAGGACCTACTGGGGATAAAATTGCTAGCATACGGCAATTGTCCACAAAAGACTTGCGAGGGATATAAGTACTGATCTGAGCGACTTATCCAAGCAAAGGAAAATCAACATCAAGAACTAGATGAAGATAACCACAAGGGAAATTGTCATCGGTTGAGATGAACAACAAAGTTAACTCTGCAAGTGGAGAAAACAGGGTTTATGACTACCGGTTTGTAAGTAGAAAAACCGCAAAGATAGGACTTACGACTGCTGGTTTGTAGGCAGAGGGCCAAAAAGGGTGGAGATGACCACAAAATTAGGGTTTACATCTACCGAATACGGGATAGAAGACCAACAACTCCACGTGGGGATAGAACGAATCACAAATCCGCACGGGAAACCAAAATAGGGTTTATAACAAACCACAAACTGCTGGAGAGCAGGAAAATAGGATTTACAACTACCGACTGTTAGGTAGAAAACCAAAACTCTGGCTGGAGAATAAAAGGTGTATAACCACAAATTCTGTCAAGAAAGCCAGGAAAAGTAGGACTTATAACCACAGGTATGAGGGTAGCGGCCCAAAATTACTCCGCTGGGGAACAACCCACTGGGAAGCACAAGACATTTGACGAATAGCCAATTCGGGAATAATCCGAAAAGACAGACTGAATCAAGACACGTCCTAATGAGGATGTAACTCAAATAGGAACATCCATCCCAATATATGTGTTGGGAGGAAACAGAAGAAACCGTCATCCACGAGGATATATCTCAGTGGGGAACTGCAGAAGGAAAGGCAACATTTTCTGCTTATGGGGCTGACTCTATATGGAGAGATTTTAAACACCCGACATCTGCTTGGGGAGATCTATAAAGAGATCTATATCACCCGTGCAGGAGAACACGACAAGCAAAAGATACATGGCAAGAAATGCAACATGAATATCTGAATGTTTATGAATATGCATGAATATGCGTGATTTATGTTTGATGAATGCTGACAAAACAGACAACTCCAACACAAACAGGTTCAGGAATCAAAACGTCCGGTATTATACTTCCAGGGGAACAACCAGCTGGAGAGCCAATCTGCGGAGATCTTCATGCTGTAAAGCAAAGATCTGCGGGTACTGCTGAAGAAGCAGAGGATCAGAGATATCAGGAAACAACCCAATCAGGGTACAGAAAGTCACAATGGGCAAAGCAGCCACCAAGACGAATCTGTAGGGGAACAAGAGAAGTCCCAAAGTATCTGCAGGGGATCTCAGTGTCAACTGAGAAACAAAAGGATGCATTGCACAAGCACGAACTGTTGTAGAAGCAACTCCACATAACTCCGCTGGGGAACAACCCACTGAGGGAGAGTGATATCATCCAAATAGAATCTAACTGCATAAGCAACTCTACTGGGGAAAACTGTCGGCTACTCTCTTGGGGAACAACCCACTGAGGGAGGACAGATCAAACAAGTAGATTCTGCAACGAACCACTCTACTTGGGAAAGAATATGCATAGCAAACTGATCACAACAAGTAGATTCTGCAATATAAGCCACTCTACTGGGGATCACAAACAGTCAGGAAATCAATCCGTTCTCTGGATGGTAGGGCCATCATCCGACCATACCGGGGATTGAAGGAGTACTCAACAGGCGAAATTGCCATAACAAATACTCTGCAGACTATGCTGAGAAAAAAGATGGTTGAAAACACTGGGATGTCGACCCAATCAACCGCTGAATAGGAAAATAAATCCTGCTCTGCTGAAGAGAACAAACTCTGATGGAGAGATAGCAACAATTCCGCAGACGACTTCGCCGGGGAAAAGGTAAAGTACCGGGTATCAAACCGCTGACTTACCGAGTCTTCAAAAGAAAACGATCGTGCTGAGGAAACAGACAACTCCGCTGGCAACTGCACTGGGAAGAGTGATAACAACTCTGCTCGCGAATCCGATGGGGATATCAATAACAGCTCTACTCATGACTGCCGAGGAGACAAATAAAGTCTGGGGCATACGACCCACTGGTGAAAGTGACGGGGCACCAAGATGACAAACCATCAACCGCCGAAACTCACAAGGAAACACCCATGCTGGGAAAACTGCTGCTGGAGAAAACGAAGTCTTCAACAACACTCTGCTTGCGACTATACTGGGGGAACAACCCCAACAACAACTCTATTTGAGGAACAACCCCAACAAAGATCTGAAGAAAGAAGATACCACCAAACCAGGAATATGAACCAATGTCCTACCTGTTGGAAATCATGCCACCCTCGGGAGAGCACTGAGATATTCTTGAGTATCCTTTCAATCTTGTGAATGTTCACTTTGTTTAAAACAATTTTTTTGAAAAATTTTGGTTTGTTTAAAACAATGATATTTTATCAATTTAAAACATGCAAAACATTTGTTGAATTGAAACAAATAGGAGTGCAAATAAAAGCTCAAATTGATTTGATAGAATGGTAGTCTGCAAATGGCAAGACTCCATAGATCTGTACAAATTTGAAATCAGTGATATATATTGGAAGAGGGCTACATTGAACATAATGATCCTTTCTCTACCAATTTGAATCTCGATGTATTCGAAGCTTCGGTTGACGGCGAATCGAGAATCTTCTGACGAAATGACGACTGATGAACCAGAAAGTCTTGTCAGGATGCAGTTATTTGCCAAATCCCTAATTTTTGCCTAGATTGCCCCAGGGTGAGGTACTCAATCTAGCGGGATGCAAATATTCTCTTTTTTCAAGTCTCTAATTTTTGCCTGGATTACCCTTGCGGGTTCTCCACCGAGACGCTCATTTTTGCCTAAGCCGCCCTTTCGGGTTTTCAACTTAGCGAGCTATTCTGTTTTTTTTTCATTTGCATATACTTTTTTTTTTTTTTTAGGCAAAGTATCTCTTGACTGCATCTGAATTCACAGGACGAGTGAAATCCTCCCCATCCATTGTTGTAAGCATCAAAGCACCGCCTGAAAAGGCTCTCTTAACAACATATGGACCCTCGTAGTTTGGAGTCCACTTGCCCCTGGAATCGGGCGCGAAAGACAAAACTTTCTTGAGCACGAGGTCACCTTCTCGGAACACACGAGGCTTGACCTTCTTATCGAATGCTTTCTTCATTCTCTGCTGATATAACTGACCATGACACATGGCAGTTAATCGCTTCTCTTCGATCAAATTCAACTGGTCATAACGACTCTGAATCCATTCAGCATCAGGCAACTTGGCTTCCATCAAGACTCGCATTGATGGGATCTCCACCTCTACTGGGAGAACGGCTTCCATGCCATAAACAAGAGAAAAAGGGGTTGCCCCTGTTGAAGTGCGTACAGACGTACGGTATCCATGCAAAGCAAATGGCAGCATCTCATGCCAATCTTTGTACGTGACAGTCATCTTCTGGATGATCCTCTTGATATTCTTGTTAGCAGCTTCAACAGCCCCATTCATCTTAGGTCTGTAAGGAGAGGAGTTATGGTGTGCAATCTTGAATTCAGCGCACAACTCATCCATCATCTTATTGTTCAGATTGGATCCATTATCAGTAATGATCCTCTCTGGCACACCATAACGGCAAATCAGCTGGTTCTTGATAAACTTCACAACCACCTGTCTGGTTACATTCGCGTATGAAGCGGCTTCAACCCATTTGGTGAAGTAATCAATCGCTACGAGAATAAACCGATGCCCGTTGGATGCTTTCGGCTCAATCATGCCGATCATGTCGATTCCCCACATAGAGAAAGGCCATGGTGATGAAATCACATTCAGGAGTGTCGGAGGAATATGAATCTTATCCGCATAAATTTGACACTTGTGACATTTCTTCACATACTTGCAACAGTCAGACTCCATTGTCAGCCAATAATAGCCCGCTCTCAACATTTTCTTAGCCATGGCATGTCCATTGGAATGAGTACCAAATGAACCCTCATGGACCTCAGTCATCAATAGGTTTGCTTCGTGTCTATCCACGCATCTGAGCAAAACCATATCGAAATTCCTCTTATACAGCACTTCACCACTGAGGTAGAAACTGCCTGACAACCTTCTCAAAGTTTTCCTATCTTTCACAGATGCCCCAGGCGGGTAGACCTGGTTCTGGAGGAAATTTTTGATATCAAAATACCAAGGCTTGTCATCTTTCACTTCTTCGATTGCAAATATGTGAGCTGGTCTGTCCAAGCGCATCACAGTAATATTGGGGACATCATTCCACCGTCTGACCACTATCATGGAAGCAAGCGTTGCAAGAGCATCCGCCATCCGATTATCCTCTCGAGGAATGTGATAAAATTCAACTTCTGTAAAGAATGTTGAAATTCTCCTTGCGTAATCTCTGTACGGAATGAGACTTGGCTGGTTCGTCTCCCATTCACCCTTGATCTGATTGATAACTAGGGCCGAATCACCATAGACATCAAGATACTTGATTCTCAAATCAATGCATTCTTCAAGTCCCATTATACAGGCTTCATACTCCGCCATGTTGTTCGTGCATTTGAAAGTTAGCCTTGCTGTAAACGGAATGTGTGAACTTGAGGAGTGATAATCACTGCCCCAATTCCATTTCCATATTGATTAACAGCGCCATCAAACACCATCGTCCATCTGGAACCAGGTTCTGGACCTTCATCAAGTGTAGGCTCATCGCAATCTTTCATCTTCAAATACAGAATTTCCTCGTCAGGGAAGTCATACTGAACAGACTGATGATCTTCAATCGGCTGGTGCGCTAGATGGTCAGCCAAGATACTACCTTTGATAGCTTTCTGAGCTCGATACTCAATATCATACTCAGACAACAACATCTGCCAACGGGCAATCCTCCCAGTTAAAGCAGGCTTCTCGAAGATATACTTAATTGGGTCCATTCTGGATATCAACCAAGTTGTATGATTTATCATGTACTGGCGCAAACGCTTAGCAGCCCAAGCTAAAGCACAGCACGTCTTCTCAAGTGTAGAGTATCGAGACTCACAATCAGTAAACTTCTTACTGAGGTAGTATATAGCAAACTCCTTCTTCCCTGATTCGTCTTGTTGACCGAGTACACAACCCATCGAGTCTTCAAGAACTGTTAAATACATGATCAGAGGTCTTCCTTCCACAGGCGGAGACAAAATCGGAGGTTCAGACAGATAATCTTTGATACTGTCGAAAGCTTTCTGGCAATCCTCGGTCCAATCATGCGACTGATCTTTCCGGAGGAGCTTGAATATCGGCGCACATGTGGCAGTCATGTGGGATATAAATCTGGAAATGTAGTTCAAGCGGCCAAGAAAACCTCGGACTTGCTTCTCAGTTTTGGGTGCAGGCATCTCTTGTATTGCTTTGACCTTTGCAGGATCAACCTCAATACCTCTTTCGCTTACCACAAAACCCAACAACTTGCCGGAACGGACTCCAAATGTACATTTGTTCGGATTCAGGCGAAGTTTGAACTTTCTCAAACGCTGAAAAAGCTTCAACAAATGCTCAACATGCTCAACTTCCGTTCGGGACTTAGCGATCATATCATCAACATAGACTTCTATCTCCTTGTGCATCATGTCATGAAACAAGGTAGTCATAGCTCGTTGATACGTGGCTCCGGCGTTCTTCAAACCGAAGGGCATCACTCGATAACAGAATGTTCCCCAAGGTGTGATGAATGTTGTCTTCTCCATATCCTCTGGTGCCATCTTGATTTGATTATATCCAGAAAATCCGTCCATAAAGGAAAAGACTTTGAATTTAGCTGTATTGTCTACCAACATGTCAATGTGTGGTAGAGGAAAATCATCTTTTGGGCTAGCTTTATTCAAATCTCTATAGTCAACGCACATACGGACCTTTCCGTCCTTCTTAGGAACAGGCACAATATTGGCCACCCATTGAGGATATGTAGAAGTCACCAGAAACCCCGCATCAATTTGCTTCTGAACTTCTTCTTTGATCTTTACTGCCATATCTGGATGAGTTCTTCTGAGCTTCTGCTTCACAGGCACGCACTCAGGCTTCAAAGGCAGGAAATGTTGCACAATATCTGTATCTAAACCCGGCATGTCTTCATAGGACCAAGCAAAGATATCTGAATATTCTCGTAGCAAACTGATCAAATCTTCCTTGACAGACTCTTCAAGAAGTGCCCCGATCTTCACCAGACGAACACAATCCTCAGACCCCAAGTTGACTGTTTCCAAGTCTTCGAGATGCGGCTGAATGATCTTCTCTTCGTGCTCAAGGAGACGGGTAATCTCATCAGGAATCCCCTCAACGTCATCTTCTTCTGCCTCAAATACAGGGAATTCAAAATTGGGAGATGGCGTTGGATCATTATGTTCAATGGGTTTTAGGATCAATCTGCATAATGATTTTGGTTAAGGAAAAAACTTCAGCATTTAAACAAGCAAACCATTATGCAGATGAAAAATGTTTTTTTTGTTTTCAGGTTTTTTGTGATCACTG
Source organism: Lathyrus oleraceus (assembly GCF_024323335.1). Lineage (NCBI taxonomy): Eukaryota > Viridiplantae > Streptophyta > Magnoliopsida > Fabales > Fabaceae > Lathyrus > Lathyrus oleraceus. The sequence goes on from NC_066585.1 coordinate 341,401,540, forward strand.
ATTTCATGCAGAAAAGCAAAAAGTAAAACAAAGGAAAAACAAATGTTAAACAATGCATTAATTGAATGAAAACATCATTGTATTAAATGCCGCCAACAATGTCATCACTTCTCCTTTTGGCATGGGAGAAGGTTTTAAACAAAATGAACAATTTACTCTGATCTATGGATGACTGTAGGAACATCTACAGCGACCCAATTGTGGCAGACACCACCAGGAATAACAAAATTGTTCATGTCCTCTGCTTCCTCTTCAATGATGGCAGCAGCTTCCTCTTCTTCAGGTTGATTGGCGTGAATGAACCCTCCACTCTTGAACAGACCTTGCTCATTGCATGCCCCAGAACCATAGCCAATGCCAGCCCGGGATTTGTTGTCTTCAAGTTCAATCACCTTCCCCAAACCAGCAACTGCACCACATTCAATGGCCAGCTTAGCATCACGGTAGGAAGTGAATGAAGGAGACTTCTTCTCGATTGGTTCATCAATAGATAAAGCTTGGAACTGAGTTCCAACTTCATCCTCTGCGTCAATGTACGAGAAAGAAGACAGATGGCTAACCAGGAGAGCCTTTTCTCCCCCTACTACAACCAATTTCTTGTTCTTCACAAATTTCAGCTTCTGGTGTAGGGTGGATGTCACGGCGCCAGCCTCGTGAATCCATGGTCTGCCTAAGAGACAGCTGTAAGATGGGTGGATATCCATTACTTGGAAAGTGACTTGGAAATCACTTGGTCCTATCTTGATAGGGAGATCAACTTCCCCAATCACGGTCTTGCGCGACCCATCAAACGCCTTCACAACAATCCCACTCTGCCTCATAGGAGGACCTTGATATGATAGTCGAGAGAGTGTGGATTTTGGCAATACATTAAGAGAAGATCCAGTGTCCACCAACACATTGGACATTGCATCAGATTTGCAATTCATAGAGATGTGCAAAGCCATGTTGTGGTCTCTTCCCTCCTCGGGGAGATCAGCGTCACAAAAGCTCAAAGTGTTGCAAGCGGTAATGTTTGCAACAATGCTATCAAATTGTTCCAGGGTGACGTCGTGATCAACATATGCCAGGTCCAAGACCTTCTGCAGAGATTCCCTATGGGGTTCTGAATTCAGCAGTAGAGAAAGAATAGAAATCTTGGAGGGCGTGTGTAGAAGCTGGTCTACAATGTTGTACTCGCTTTTTCTGATGAGCCTCAGCATCTCATCAGATTCTTCATCAACAATGCCACTTGGGCCAACTGAAGAAACAGGAGTCTTTCGTACGGATGAGGAGGGTTTGGCAACATCAGTGCCGGATTCTGAATGCTCACAGCGGTCCCAACCGGACGCTCAACAGTATCAGAAGCAGTAGCCTTTGGAGGCGCAGAAAATACACGACCACTTCGGGTCAACCCACTGACATCAGCAATGTTGGTGACGGAAGTGGAAGGTAAAGGCACTTCGACCCCATCCTGGACAGCAACAGGATTGTATCTGAAGGGTACAGCTTTGTCAGATGAATAGGGCACAGGGCCAGCTGGTTTAATGACCAAGGAAGGGGAAACCTTTGGCTTGTTGCTATTATAGCAAATAACAACTGGTTCAGGCAGCTTGAACACTGGTGAAATGACGTTCACTTCAGGTTCGACTTCATCAACATTGCGATTCTGCAGAATCTCAATGGTACCTTCATTCAACAACTTCTGAAGTTCTCTGCGTACTTGATCGCAACCCAGACGATTAACCGAACAAACGCGGCACTTGTCGTGGTTATGCTCCAAATAACTGTACTGACACAGCATCTTATGTAAATCAACCAACGACTGCCTGATGTGGCTGACATACTTGACCTTGTACCTCCCAAGGCATTCTTGAATCATGTTGACAGATTTCCCATGCGCAGGCAATGGGTTCTTGGTGACGTTCGGGCTTGAGTCCTCAAAACTCAGGATTCCACTTCTCATAAGGTCTTGCACCTTAGTCTTCAGCTGGAAGCAATTCTCAATATCATGGCCCGGAGCACCAGAATGATAGACACAGTGTAGGTCAGGCTTATACCACCACTGAGGGTTGACCGGTATAGCCGGAGGATCTCTCGGAGAAACCAACTTCCGCTCTATTAGAGAGGGATATAACTCCGCATACGACATAGGAATCGGATCAAAACTGATCTTCTTCCTTTCGTAACCCATGTTTGCCTGATTACTCGTACTCCCACGAGGCTGATAAGCCTGTTGCTGTGGACGAGATTGTTGTTGTTGGTACTGCGGTTGTTGATATTGTTGCTGATGCTGATACTGTTGATGTTGAGGAGTATTGTCCTTGAAAACAGGTGCTACGTGAGCCACCTGGTGCTGATGACTGACATGTCGTGCAGGATTCCTCTGAACAGAGGGTCTTCTGTGTTTGGGCTGAGATTGAACGGCATGTGCTTCACCTTCTTTCCTCTTAAACGCCCCATATCGTTTAGAGGAAGAGCTATCATCCTTAGCCAACCGTCCTTCACGGACACCTTCTTCGAGACGCATCCCCATGTTCACCATCTCGGTGAAATCAGAGGGAGCGCTTGCTACCATCCGCTCATAATAAAATGAGCCAAGAGTCTTCAGAAAGATCTTGGTCATTTCCTTCTCTTCCAGCGGTGGAGTGATTTGAGCTGCCAGCTCTCGCCATCTCTGGGCGTACTCCTTGAACGATTCCTTGTCCTTCTGGGACATGGACCTGAGTTGATCTCGGTCAGGCGCCATATCGACGTTGTACTTATATTGCTTGACGAAAGCTTCGCCAAGGTCATTGAAAGATCTGATGTTGGCGCTGTCCAAGCTCATGTACCATCTGAGCGCGGCACCAGATAGACTGTCTTGGAAATAATGAATCAGGAGTTGATCATTATCAGTCTGTGTTGACATCTTCCTGGCGTACATGACCAGGTGAGCAAGCGGACAGGTGTTCCCTTTGTATTTTTCAAAGTCCGGGACCTTGAATTTGATCGGTATCTTGACACCGGGAACTAGGCAGAGTTCGGCTGCAGACTTGCCGAATAGGTCTTTGCCTCGAAGAGTCCTCAATTCCTTTCTCAGCTCAAGGAATTGATCGTTCATGGCATCCATCTTTTCATGAACGTCTGCGCCCTCAGATGGCTCGGAGTGATAGATGATGTCGTCTACCCTTGGCATGGTATGCACGACAGGAGGAGCGGCGATAGGGACCGAGCTAGACGCCGGCATTTGAGCGAAGGTTGGCGCAGGAATATCTGGCATAAAACCTGGGGGCATGCCCCAAGGAAACCCGGGCGGCATGGCATTGGGCGCGTGGGTGCTGACTGGCACTGTAGAAGTAGCTACCTCTGAAATGACTGTCCTCTGAGCAGGAGTTGCAGGCGTCGGAGCAGGTTGATTCTGAGCGGCAAGGAGTTGCTCCATCAAAGCGCCAAGTCTGGCGACCTCTTCCTTCAATTCTCTGTTCTCTTGTTCCAACTGCTCCATGATTCTTGCAGAGTTGACTCGTGTATAATACCGGTGAATCAGCTTGTCTTCAAAATAAATGAAGAACAGAGGTTAGGACAAGAAGACCAGAAACAAAGGGTACCTGTTTATGCAAGAATGATGCATGAAATGCTTGTGCAAATGCTTTGTTTTCAAGGAACCCTTAGGGTATTATTTGCAATATTTTGATTAATTTAAGCATTTTTGATTCCTCATGGAAAATATTTCATTCAATACATCAACAAAAAAGTACAGCATTTTAAATTACAAAGAGAAAAGGTAAATGACATCCTATGGATCCCTAAAAGCTCGGGATGCTGGAAGACGAGAAGTGCACAACTTCTTGATCTCTCTCTCATAGGCCGCTTCCATGTCAGCTTTCTCCTTTGCAAGTCGATCATACCTCCTCTTCCAGAATTTGGAAGACTGAGGAAGCAGAGAAGTCCAAGCGTCGTTCGGATCATCGATCACTCGGTGCTCGAGGAATTCAATCATAGCGTCCTTCTCCTTGAGCTGCTGCAGCAATTCCTCCCTCTCACGGATCCAAGCACGCGAAAGGTCTTCTTCTCTCAACTCCTCTACACGTTGGGTAGGGAGGGTTGAAGGCCCAGCCACATCCAACGGTGTAGGTCTTGGATAATCATACGGCATCAAGTAGGTAGCAGCCCTCTGTCTGACCCAAGAGGTGTATGGCTCCAAAGCAATGCAGTTCTTTGGGCCCAACTCATTCCTACTCTTCTTGTGAACACTGCGCCATGCACGGACAAATCTGGCTTTCAGGCCTTGGGGATCTTTACCCTCCTGAAAGAACACACCTTCTAACAGAATGCTATTAGGTTTATCCTTTAGGGGGAACCCAAGCTGGCGACGTGCAAGTATAGGATTGTAGCTGATCCCACCACATGTACCAAGAAGGGGCACATTAGGGAATTCACCACAATAGTCGATGATCTGGACGGTATCGTACACGCGATCATACCAAGTGATATCATCATTGGTGAGAGACATGAGTCTCTGAGACCACCGTAGACATCCCTTGTTCTCCTTGAAAGCAACTGTCTGCGGCAAGTGCGAAATAAACCACTTGTACAGCAGGGGTAAACAGCAGACAATGACTCCTCCATTCTTCATATTCCTCAGGTGCAAGGAGACATATGTATCACCCAACAAAGTCGGAACTGGATTAAGAACCGAGAAGATCCTAATGGCGTTCATGTCCACGAACTTGTCGAAATTGGGAAATAGCACCAATCCATAGATGAGTAAACGAATAGAGCCTCAAAGGCATCCTCACTCATGGCCTTCCCATAAAAGGTAGCTTGGGCAATGAGGAACTCGGAAGGAAAACCCTGAATTCCGCCTTTGGTAGTCAGGTTAGCTCTAATCAGATCTTCATCTATATGCAACAAGCTAGCAATCTCTCGAGCAGATGGAATATCCTCTAAGCCACTGAACGGCACTTGATCCAGAATTGGAATCCCAATGAGATGAGAATACTCCTCCAAGGTTGGCAATAGCTGGAAGTCCGGAAATAAGAAGCAGTGATGCAACGGATCGTAGAACTGAGCCAGAGTACTCATCAACCCTTCGTCAACCTGAGTGGTGAGCAGTGGTAGAAGCTTCCCATAGCGAGCTTTGAAACCCAAGGGATCTAGTACATACGATGTCAGATTCCTTAACTCTTTTACATCGGGCTGTCTAAAGCTGTACTTCTTTGTATGCCTCTTTGGTCTTTCCATGTCTGAAAATTTTGCAAATAAACCCTTTTTTAAGTTCCTTGAAAATCTTTTTTTTGTGATGACATGAATGCGGATGAATGCGTGAATGCATGAATGCAACAAACACACTCAAGGATCAAGCAAAGCACACCAAACAAAGGTCGTGGGAAAGCTCTATGTATCCCTAATATCAATCATCCATTTTGGTGGATTTAGGTTTTCACCTTATCGACACCCAAGTTCCATTGATATTAACGGTACATGAACCGGTTCGAACATCCTTAATATCAACCAGCCGCTTTGGTGGATTTTAGGTTTTACACCTGATCCGGGATCCATTGATATTAACAATGTTTGAACGACTCAACCACGAATCACGGGTTTGTTGAGAGTCACGAGCATGGAGTCTCGGTTAAGAACCACCCAAAGGGAGTGTACTAGGGTTTAAACCTGCCAGACATGTTCTATCAGAGGTTCCCATAATCATCGTTCCATCTTTCGAATATTATCGGAGGAACGAATACTCGTATTCCAAGAATATTCTCAAGAGAAACTCTCATGAGTGTAGTATCGCGTGACAATCGTATCAGAACTGACATCTGAACGACCTCCGCACTACGGTCCTAAAAAATAGGCCAAGATGGGTTTGGTAAACTACGGTCCTTGGCTTCTGCGGCACATGATTGAAAGAATAATGCCTAACCACAAATGACTTGTGTGACATTATTAATCCAACATGACCTCCACCAAGTGAATGGGCTCGCAAGTCAACTGGCTAAGGAATACTCCACACCAGTCAACAGGACTATGCCATTCTCCTATCCTAGAGTGCACTCGAGTTCGGGTATAGAACTCATCTCACAGATCACCAAAGCAAACAACAATTGTATATCAAGCAATTCAAACATTACAATCAATACAGTCATCCCAAATTGTACAAAAATATGTCAAATAACAGATAACAATATAGCACAACAAGGGTGAAAAGTAGGCAATACCACCAAGGATCGAGTTTTCCCCAGCAGAGTCGCCACTTTTCTGTAGCGGTGTATTCGTCGCTATATGATTTATCGATTAAACCATAAGCAAAGCATACAATGATTTTCGAGTCGCCACCGCACTTTTATTTATCCAAAGGACTGGCTAAAAAGCGAACAAAAGCCTAAGAAGTTTTACACGTAGAAAACTAATAAAAGATCAGAGAGTCTGGGTAAGGGGTAAATTACGCAATGGGAAGGTGTTAGGCACCCACTACGTCCTAGGTACTCCTAGGGAGCCCTTTTCACACTTGTTGTACTAAATTGTTATTTGTTATGACATAAGCATTGTGCAAACATGATTGGGATGGTGAGAAAAGAATATACAATTTTATTATTGGGTTTGAACGGATGAACCCGCTGCCTACGTACCTTCCATCAAAGGTAAGGATCAAAACGCCGTAGTTCGGCTAAAAGATTTCAAAAAGGTTGATGGATTCAATTTTAAACAATAGCACTGAGGCTTTTCATTATCAATGGGAGAAAACTCGACCAAAACCAACATCCACCATGCGAGGATAGCTTCGACGTACTGGAGGGGTTAACCCTGTTTTTAGTACGGAAGTCTTACTGTCGACTCACTAAGGATAGGCAAGATTTACATCAACCGCAATGATAATTGAAACCTATGGCTAATGCATGAAAAGATTAACAATGGACAAAGCCAAAACAAGTGAATGAGTGAAGTTAATTGATTGTGATTATGAAAGTGAAGTCAAAGTATGATTAAGATTGATTTGAAAGAAGTATTATGAAAATGGAGTTTGAAAAAGTCAAGGACTTGGGTCCAGGTTTTTAGTTTGGAAAACATGAAGAAGTTTGCACAATATCTATGTCAAGTTTGAAAATTGAAGTGTGAAAAGGTTTAGGACATAATGAGGATGAATGGATGGATATGGATTGTAAAACTTCTTAGAAGGTTCACTTCTTGAAATCATATGGGAGATGATTCAAGTGTGTCCTTTGGAATAAGCAATAGGTAATAATAATGTAAACAAACAGGTGATACCGGATGCCACTCAATGGTCTTACTCCAATCTCACAAACAAAAAGCAAAAAGCGGACACCGGATACCACTCAATGGATTTATACCGCGATCCTAAAACAAAACTGGATATCAGAGGCCACTCAATGGACTTATACTAATCTCCTAAAACAAAATGAAACTTGGATACCGGATGCCAATCTGTCTGGACTTATACCAATATCCAACATATGATCATAGGAAAGCAAATGCCAACTTGCAGGGACTTACAATTGCATCCTCACATAAACAAACAAAAGCAAAACATGGATGTTAGATGCCAATCTGTCTGGGCTTACTCTAACACACACAGTATGATCCTAGGAAAACAAATGCCAACTTGCAGGGACTTACAGTTGTATCCTCACATACAATCAAACAATGCAACATGATCACAGGAGAGCAAATGCCAACTTGCAGGGACTTACAATTGCTTCCTCACAATCAAACAAACAAAACAGAAGCTATGAGTGACCAATGAGGTCTTACACTCTATCCTTCCATATCATAGGAGCAAATGGCCAAAGAGATGGACTTACAATTGTCCTCAATGGGCAAACAACAATGATAGCATCACAAAAGCAAATGAGATGATCATGCATTAATGGCAATTGATGATGATAAATGCATAGCATACAGGCAAACAAGTGCATATGAAGCAATCAATCAATCAATGAATAGCAAACAGCACACTCTATAGCCAAACAATGGGGGGCTCACACAAGAGGGTTTGACTTTGAAAGTCCACTGTAATAGGTGAAGGTCGCTCTTAACCTTGCCATTGAGAGGCTAAGGTGAAGCAGATGAAAGGATATGAGGGGTGTGCCTCATTGCTTCTATCTCAGATCAGAGAGAGCATCAAATAATAGAAAGTGGGGGAGTTCAGAAAGATGGAACTCTTTCCCCTTTATTGACTCGATTAGATCTTGGGTTTTTATCTCAATGCTTCAACCATATAATGGGAGCAAAGAGAGGACACACTGAATAGTGGGGAATAGATTGCTTATCCCTACCTTCCACCAATTGCCTTACTTGAAGGACTTTTCCTGCTTGGGACAATTTTAAACACACACAGGCATTGCCTCTTAAGGAGGACTTCAGACAGTTTGCCCGGTCAAATAACAGACCGGGTCTCCAGACTACATGGAGAAGAAAGGTTTATACCTCAAAAGCAATTGCTAAATAGCAAAGCAAAGCAAGTTCAAGGAACTTAAGCAACTAAAGTACCTGAAAAAGTCAAACTTATTAGTAGACAAGTTAACAGTTCAAATCAAAGGAAAATGAAACAACAGTCAACCACAGAGGGACCAATGTGCATAGCACAAGACTCAAGTATATGAGTCACACCTACAAAACAAGGGTTAGCACATGATATATACAATCCAACTCAATCAAATTTGAATGATCTTTGAGGCATTGGTGCTTAACCTGAAACAATAGCTCAATTGTAAGCTCAAAAGACCACTAGGGCTAGCCTAGGGTCAAAGATGAAAGAAAAAGTCAAACAGCAAAGGAAAGTCAACCCAATTCATGTTCAAACATTTAAGAAGCAATCTCAATTGGATTCATAATCAAATCATGCACCATTGTCATTTCATACACAAGGAATGCAAAGCATGGCAAGAGAAGCATACAAAAAGGTCAACAGCAAGACTTCATTCAAAAGTCAACCCAAACAATCTCAAAATTTATCAAATAAATCACATTCAATCCTAACATCTAGCATGGCAAGCATGTCAAATTTCATGGCATTTGGATGAGAGGAAGGCAGTCAATTAAAATCATGAAGTCAACATAATTTCAAGTAAGCACAATGAAGGTCAACAAGCATGGGTCAACTTCAAAAAATCATATCAACTTGAAAACAGATGAGAAATGAATGAGATTAACACCAATGCAAAGGTCAAGATGTCTAGTTATCACATATGAAATTTCATGGTCATACAATAAGATTTGAGAATTTCACAAAAGATTTGGCAACATGTACCACATAAAGTCAACAAATGACTAAGCATGGAAGGAAATTTTCAAATAAATGGAAAACAGCATCATTAATTCCAAGAAAATTCATACACAAACTAGACATGTGATAGATCATTCATGCAAAATTTCAAGTGATTTGGAGGCCAGGAAGTATATGAACAAAAATCAAGAAGATGCACATCATTGGTGTGACACAAATTGTCACACCCTAGTTCACAAAATCATAACTAGCAAACCATAAATGATAAATGCACAATCTTTATATGGAAATGAAGGTGAGCATGTCTAGTTTTACCACAAAAAATTTCAGGGGCAATGGATATGTCATGACAATTTCACAAAAGAAATAGCACAATGTATCATTCATACATACATGTTAGGAAACCAATTATCAATTAAAATCCAGCCAATGAAAAATTAATTAAAAATCACAATAAAATACTAGACATTTTCGTGAGTTTAATGCAAAAAATCCCACAATTTTTGGAGTTGAAATGAATAAAAAATGAATTGTTGAAGTTGATGAACATTTTGGATGAAATATGAAACACATAGCATGGTATGGAGTCAAACATGGGGTCAACGGTGGCAAAGCTGTAATTAGCGTGCCACTTAACAAAGCTGTGCGTTTTGGGAGTAGAGAACGAAATGTTCTCATTGGTCCAAACCCAATGGAACAGTAAACGCAGCCAATGAGCTTCAAAGTTCTGGGTTTTCAACATAAACCCTAGGGTTTAACAGCATGGTTTTGAAACTTCATACAAGTTCAATCAACATCCAAACAAATTCAAACAACAACACACAACAGCATAGCATTTGGCAATGTTCACACAGCAAGCAGTCAACAGCATACAACATAGTTCTCATGGATTTTCTAGGCATGGTCATAAGGTTCAAAACAACAGCATACATTCATGTTATCACCAGCATCAGAACAAAATTCGACCAGTATGGCAAACAGCAAGGTGTTAACAATGTTCATGCAACATTTGAGAACAACTAAACAACAATAATCATGGGAGTTTTTCTGGGCAATGTTCATGGGTTTCAAAACAGCAGCAGGGCATTTCATCATTCAACTTCATCATCATGTAATCATCATAAACAAACATCAAGCAAACAGCATGGTAGTAACAATGTTCTTCATGACATAAACACAAAACAACACAAGCAGGAAAATTTCTGGGCAGGATTTCCTAAACTGCAGCAAGCATTCATCAATATCATGCATTCGACCAAGAACAAAAATCCCAGGAACAACAATCAAGCATGGCAATACACTCATTAAACATTGTACATCATAAATCCATTAGCCATTTTCATCAAAACACACAAACAAACAAGATTCGAGCAAAAACACACATGAGCATTAAACTTTAGATCAGCATATCTTAATGAATACTGGACCATTTTTAACCATTTGAAGCTCATTGAAATCAGCACAAAACAAGCTATCTAAAACATATCATAGCATAGAGAATGAAGAGATCGAGATTTTTACTTTGTTATGAAGAAATGGAGGAAGCAGTGGTGTTTTGAGGTTGTTGTGCTGAAACAGGTGGCTCTTATGCTTGGCAATGTTGAATGCTTGAAGAAAACCAGCTCACACTTGCTTGAAACTCCAAAATCTCGATTTCACCATTGTTGTGACTTGAAGAAAACAGGGCAGGAAGATACAGTTACAGCAAGGGTTTGATAGTTCAAATGAGCTCACAAAGATGGCTAAAGCATGAGAGAAGCAAGAGTTGATCGAGGCCTTTGGAGATTTTGAGCAGAAAATGCTAAAACAAGGTGAATGCAGTTTTTAGGGTGAGTGAGCCATGGCTTTTTTCTGCTGTCAAATGGCTGCTTCTGTTGGTTCCTCCTGACAGAAACATGATGGTAGATATGGTATTGAGCCAAGCCAACTTTTGTTCTCTTTGGAGTTTTACAGAAAAATTGGAAAATTGCCACAAGCCAAGTGAATGTTCCTATGAATGAGTTCTGTTGGTTCTTTTGTTGTGCCAGGCTTGTGTCTACTATTGTCCTATGTGTGTGTATGACAGAAAATGATGGATAAAGAAATCTGCCATGTGACAGTACAAGGCATGGTTGTGCTTTTTGGGATGGAGTTGTACTTGCTCTCCATATTTCAAGCAGCTAAGGCATGGCCTCCTGTTGGTTTTGGCTGCAATATTAAGCTTCACACTGTGTTTCAATTGACAGCAAACCATACCTCTCCCTGCTGTTTGCTGTTGCTTCAGTTTTTTGAGGAGGAAAATGCTAAGTGAGAGAGGGCTTTTTGACTCAGGATGCCTAATGCATTTGCCTTGGCCAAAATAGTTTGTGAGGCTGCCCTTGGTTTTTCATGACAGGGGTGTTTGTGACAGCAAAAATGAAAATCCAATATGGCTTGTGTACCAATGCCTCAGTCAAGAATGGCCAAGGGTGAAAATCTATTGATGAGTGAAAGAAATGGTTGGCCTACTGTGCTGCTACTGTCCTCCATCTGCAGAAAATATGATGAGGAGGTATGTTGTGATGGTCATGGTACAAGTATGGTTGTGGAAGCATGGTGAAAACATGTACTTTTTGCCCATTCTTTGGCAACTTGGCAATGCCTTTGTTTTTGCTGGTTTTTTAGGCTGCAACATGTTCAATTGACAGCAAAATGGCCTTCTAATTTTCTGTTTTGAGAGTACAAATCATGGTATGGTGGATGGCATGGACAATTATGGTGAAATTGTACTTTTCTTACAATTCAAGCAACCAAGCAATGGCCTCATGTCCTGCATAATTTGAGCTTGCAAACACACTCTAAATGGTATTTCTGAGCTGTTCCAATTGGCCAAATGGTAGAAAGAGGTTTATATCAAAAAGTCAAACATTGGTCAAACTTGCATTTAAATGAGAAAAGTCAAAAAATGCCATTTTGATTGGTGAAGTTTTGGCTCATGAAATTTATATTTTTGGAAAGAGGGGATCAAATGTGACTTGTAGGAAAAAACCCCACCAAAATTGGCCAAACGGTTTGAGAGATATGGCCTTTTGAAGTTCAAGATTTTCTGAAATCGATTCGATCATAACTTGCCAACCACACATGGGAATTGAGAGTTCTTGGACTTTTTGGAAATGGGAGAACAAGATCTTCAACTTTCATGTTGGGCAAAAATTCATTTGAAGCTTGTATCATGATGTAAGTTTGAGGATCAAGACTTTCCATTTATGGCAGGTTTCAGTTACAGGTCCAGTTTCCATTTCTGGAAATTTTCTGTTTGACTTCAAATTCTTCCATGATGAGGTTGGACATGACATATGAGGCTTGTATAGACATGAATGAACTCCTTCAAATCAATTCCATCCATCAAATCACTGATTAAATGGCCAGTTGACCAAGTTTGACTTTCTGTTGACTTTTCTAGGGTTTTGCATGATTGAACCACTTCTGATGAATTCCAAACCCTAATTCCTTGAGACCTTGATTTCCAATGATGTCCCAAGTTGTGTGAACTCTTGATTATTGGTCATGGTGCCCAAATTCTGCAAGAATGGCCATCATCCATTGCTTTGACTGACTGTTGACTGTCTTTGACCTAATTGCTGATAATTGCTTCAACTGCAAGCAACAAGGTTAGACTGACAATATTTTTGTACTTTTTAGATGATAAACATATGAAAAGCAATAATATACAAATGCAAAACACGCTTGGTGATCAAGAACCATACACACAAGGCAACCTATCCACTAGGAGGGAAGCAAAGGCATGCAATGATCCTTGAGGCTATGATATGAGATGATATGGGCCATGAGGGATCTTAGGGCCAAAATTGGGGTCTTACACCTGGTAAGCTCTTCAGGGAGTTCACAGTCTTCATCACCCTCTTCTTCAGCTTGAAAGATTGGATTTTCAAAGTCGAAACGAGCCATAGCAGAACCGTTATCAATAGGATCCGGTGTTGTGCATCTGCATGAGTGATGGTATGTGCTTATGAGTGTGAACAAGAAGTGAAAACTAAACAAAACATTGCCATTTTTTTTATTTTGAAAAACTGCAAAAATAGAAAGACAGGGAACGAAATATTTGAATGCAAAAATACGTCCTTTATTTATGATAAAAATGCAAGTGTCACATAGACGGGCCCTACAATGAGTCATTACGCCCTGGGCGGAACGTAAGACTTGGATATGCATGAATAAACAAAGAAAATTACTCTTCAAGAAGAGTGACTTGGATAATCTCTTCAGAAGACCAATTGTTGAGAACTTCACCCGGGATCCTCGGACGCACCCAATTGTCAATGTCACAATCACTATCCCCCTCTTCTTCGTTGACTGCAGAGACTTGACCATACTGAATGATGCCAGCACTGGAGAAAGTGATCGGCCCCTGATGAGTCTGAAGTGTTGAAGTTGTAGAAGTTAGAGCTGGCTGATACCCAATCCCGAACTTATCTTCTTTCACTGGTAATTCCAACAGACGCCCCCAACCGGGAGCAACACCTGAATCCACCACGGCCCGTGCCTGCTTAAAGGATGAGATAGAGGCACCCGCTTTAACCTCTTCCACAGACTCTTGGACAGACAAATCTTCAACCTGGAGGATACCTTTGTCGAGCAAGGCTTGGATACCCTGCTGTAGCTTCAAACAACCTCCGCCCTGAGTAGCACAATCCAAACAACCCCTCCCATAACCGGGGAAGACATCGGCCTTCAGCAAGCATCCTTTGATATCCAACAATGGAGTCTTCAACTTCAACACATCCTTAATGGGCTTGGCTTTTCCCTCTACCAAATTAACGTTCGCACCACCATGCTGGGGCATGGGATTGTTGACGACATTCGGAGCTGGTGCAAGGTCGATGGCCTTTGAATCTATGAGGTCCTGAACTACGTGCTTAAAAGCTTTGCAGTTCTCAATGTCATGGCCAGGTGCCCCAGAGTGGAAGCTACACCTAGCGTTGGCGTCGTAACCCACCGGAAGTCTACCAACAGGAGGAGCCAGAGTGCGCAATTGCACAAGTTGTAGTTGTTGAAGACTAGAAAGCAACTGGGCGTACGACATTGGAAGGGTGTCGAAACGCCGGTCCATCATCCTTTGCCTCTATTGATAAGCGGGTCTGTTACCCGGTTGTTGCTGCTGTTGATACTGAGCTGGTTGACGTTGTGATTGTTGTTGTTGTAGTGGTGCTGCAGCTGGAATGGTCACCCCTGCGGCAGTACCTGTTATGCAAGACATGCTAATGAATATGCAAATGCAATGACATGTTTATCAATTCCAAAAGGTAGTCTACCTCCTTGATTCCAGTCTCACATTTGATAAACAGTGTAAAAAAAAAGACTAAGCCGTTGATGAGAACCAAGAAAATTCCGACTAGAATCAAGTGGAAGATATAAACCCCACAGAAATGGATAAACATGTGTGAATGATTATGAATGCAAATGATGTGATGATGTGAATGCAATGCAGTGGCATGTCAATCAGGATTGCTGTATCTGCTTGAACATCTGTCAGGTTGCACTGTCTGGAGAGAAATTAAGAGCACACCAAACAAAGGTCATGGGATGGATCATGTTATCCTTAATATCAACCACCCATTTTGGCGGATTATGGTTTACACCTTATCAACACCCGAGTTTCATTGATATTAAGGATACCTGATCGGATCAACCATGAATCAAGGGTTTGTCGCAAGTCACGAGCATGGAGTTTAGGTTAAGAACCACCCAAAAGGAGTGTACTAAGGTTTAAACCTGCCAAACATGTTCTACAAAAAGGTTCCCATAGTCATAATCCCATCTTTCGGATATTATTAGAGGAACGACTACTCGTATTCCAACAATATTCTCAAGAGAGACTCTTATGAGTGTAGTATCGCGTAACAATCGTATCAAATCTTACATTTGAACGACTTTCGCACTACGTCCTACGAATAGGCCAAGATGGGTTAGGTAAACTAAGGTCCTTGGCTTCTTAGGTCTATATTGGAACAAGTAATGTCTAACCACAACTTACTTATGTGACATTATTGATCTCAACATGACCTCCACCAAGTGAATGGGCTTGCAAGTCAACTCGCTAAGGAATACTCCACACAAGTTGACAGGACTATGCCATTCTCCTATCTTAAGTGCACTCGAGTTCGGGTATAAAACTCATCTCACAAAGATCACCAAGCAGCCATAGCCAACCAACAGATACAACAATGATATGTACACAATGTAATAAGGTAAAACAGGTAAATAAATAACTGTACAAAAGCATGAACACCCAATAAACAAACAAACTACAAAAGCTAGGAGGGACTCGCTTAGGGAAGATGGACCAGCAAGAGGTCAACTTCTTAAAGTCCCCAGCAGAGTCGCCAGCTGTCGCAACCTGAAAAATACAGTGTGCGAAAAAAACAACCGGCGAAAGAGAATGACAGAAGAGTCGCCACCGTGCGTTATTCATCCCAAGGGAGGGAAAGGAAACGCTCGAAGTAAACCTGAAAAAGGAAAGGACAAGACGGGGTCTCGCAACCAAATCTTGGGTTCGGGAGTCGGTTATGCGAAGGGAATGTATTAGCACCCCTACGCATCCATAGTACTCTACGGGATCCACTTTTGTAGTTTTTGTCTAAAGGGTGTGGGTTTACGTAACGTGTTTATTTACTAAAAAGGTTAAGAGAAATGACTCGCGCGGATGTCGCATCCACTGCATACGTATCTCATCTGAATATGAGAATCAGAGTCTTCGTAGCTCGGCTGACCTATGAGTTGGGGGATGTGTGCTCGCTAAGACATCGCGTCTTATGCCTACGTATCTCATCTGGAATGAGAATCAGAGCAAGCCGTAGTTCGGCTAACTACGGGGTTATGGATTGGGCTTTGGACGAACGACGTTACTACGCAATCTACCGGATGCTCGACCTTTGGAGACTTACTCGCCTGTAGTAGAAGGAGTAAACATGTTGCTTTGGGTTTTAGGGTTTGGGATGCTCGAGGGCAAAAAGGCAGTCCTTGACGAAGGAACCGCGCTACCTGCAGGGATATGAATACAAAACACAAAACATGTATCTCAAAGTAAAATGCCACCAAGGGGCTCAAACATTGCCTCCTATCGAGGTCTTCCAGCTAAGAAAGCGATAAAGTATGAGAAAGGGAAAAAATTACCACACGGATAAAGATCCGAAGCTATAGCAGTTAAAGGGGCAAGAAACCCTGAAATGTCTCCAGCTGGACCGTCAAAGGAAATCAGTCAACACGAATAATCAGAATAAAACTCCAGGGGGTATCCCACAAATAAAGTGGGAAACCACGCGAGTGTCTCTGCGAAAGCCATGTGAGCCCTCACAAAACTCGACAAAGGGTTAGAGTAGTAGGATGAAATCAAGAGAAAACAATGCCATGGAAACACAAGACAGGTTAGAATAAACAAAATAGGGTAACCCAGAGTTGCCCCTAAATCAAAATGTAACCACATGAATAATTCCATCAAAATTCACAAAAGGCTCACAAAAAGGTATCAAATTCACCCATAATACCTCATACATTTAGAGCATTCAAATTAAAGGCATAAAGATGATGGATATAGGGCAAACCTGATTGGAGAGTTTGATTGAAATTGAGTTGCACCCGTGAGGTTTACAAGTTGAGTTCCCTTCAGGGTTTGGAGGCTGCTCTGAACTCTGTTGGCTTTTCTCTCACTATCTTTTTCCTCAGGGTTTTGTTCCAAGGAAACCTCAGAGTGTTTTGCTTCTCTTCCTTCTTTCTCCAGTGAATCTCCCAGTGTAACTCCAAGTGTAACTCCAAGTGTGTTTTCCTCTACTGAAACTTCAGTATTTATAGACTGATTTTCGTGGGTAATGGGCTCAAATGAGGGAGACCCAAGTCTAAAATAATTTGTTATATTTTATTTATTTATTTTATTTATTTATTTAATTAATTAATTAATTAATTAATTAATTTTTTTTGTTTTTTTTCAGGAAAAATGAAGGGTAAATTTTGGGGTATTACACATGGCAAGGTCAAATAAGCATACATGTTCAAACATTCTATCACAAAAAATTATCCAGCCAAGCACAACTTGTGAAAATATGATGATAACAAACTAGAGAGAATCAGGATCATGATGCAAAAAACCTGGTAATTTTTGTATGATTTTTCAATTTGATATGATTTTTTTAAGATGAGAAAAAAATTAAAAAAACATAAGAAGCAAGCATATGGAACATGGAGGGAAAATGGAAAATATGTGAAAGCATTTGAATAAAACGCCTTCGCTAGGAATCAATCCTTGGGAGAATTTGAATGTGGCACGCTTAGTTGCATGAAACGCTGCCGTTTCATTTATGCGGTGGCAGTCAAAGCGCAGGTCAAACAAGGAGAGCCAATCAGAAGCTAGCATGGAAAAACGCATGAACCAATCAGAATCAAGCCCTACACAAACATGCAGGCCACGGATTTGCGTTGCAAAAGAGATCTAAAACCGTTGCCAAAGCAAGAACATCATCTTCTTCATCGCGCGCTCATGAACAGTAACATGTTCTTCATGCATCAAGAACAATTGTTCCAGAAATCAAAATCAAGCACACTAACATGTAGCATATTTCATGTAGACCACGAATCAATAAGAAACTAAACCTAATTCCACATGAAAAGAGCAAATCGAACACAAGAACATTCATACATGAAACTTGAATCAACCCTAACTAACTCAAAAGTGCATGGAATTTCATGATTCAAAGCTCAGAGTTACCAGCATAACAAGATCTACATCATCATCATAATAATTTTGAGAAATAAAGAGATCGAGTCATGACCTCTTGAAGAGCAGAACTGTTGAATCGTGTTATCCAGGCCTTGTGATGCTCCAAATCTCTTCTATGATGCTTGTATGGATGATTGGAATAGAGATTGAGGCTCAATTATGCGCGAATCTACCAAAATTTGGAATCACCATTGTTGCTTCAAGCTTTGTGTATGCTTCAATCTTGCACTGCTTCTCTTGGTTCCACGTGCAAAGTTGCTCAATAATACCTCAGGATCAAGAATCAAGCAATGGAAATGGCTTTGATGTGAAGAAATTTGAAGAAAAACTGAGAGAATTTTTTTGAGAGTTTTGGATCTAGATCTGAAAGTTGTTGTTAATGCTGAAAACAGTTAGGTTTTAGTTTATATATCCAATGCTAATCATGCTTAAATCAAGTTTAGGCCAAAGCTAAGTGTAATTAACCAAAAATGAGGTGTATGTGCAAATTGGCTTTTCACCCTTATGCATGAAGTGCATGCATGAACAGTACACGAAATCCTTTTAATTTCACTTAAAATTCAATTTTGGAGCCAATGGTGGTGGGAAAAAGTTCAAGCCATGCACCAAATTTGAATTTCAAGATTTCCCTCCAAAAAACCAATGAATTACCAAATGATCATATGAATATAATTTGTGCAATGCAATGCATGATTTGGAAACTAGAGGTCAAATGGAGAAAAATGCAAAAAGAGCCATCCATTTTGGAGCTTTGGTTGAGAAGTTATGCCCATTTGAATCTTCAAGTACACCTTGCCATGATTTGATCATATCTCCTTAACCACACATGAGAAATTGATGATCTTGGACTTTTTGGTAATGGGAGAGAAAGATCTACAACTTCCATGTTCAACAAAATTTCATTTGAAGCTTTCTTGATGATGTAATTTGAAGTTGAAGTTGGGTTAAAACCTTTCCATTTTTGGCAAATTCAAATTATAGGTCACTTTCTATTTTTGGAAAGTTTTGACCTGACTTTAAATTCTTCAATGTGAATGTTTGAAATGTCAAATGAGACTTGTTTGAACATGAATGAAGTATTTCCAGTCATTTCCCACATCCAAATCCACAGTTGACTTTGTAGTTGACTTTCTAGGCCTTCAATTGATTGGGAAATGTTCTGATGAGATTCAAGCCTCTACCACTTGGGATTTTGCTTCAAAATAACATCATAGCTCATATGAACTCTTGATGAATGATTGTGGGGTCCAAATCTCAAGAATGACCACCATCTATTGCTCAATGAATGCCTTTAACTGCTTTGACTGTGGTTGCTTCATCTGCAAGACAAAGGTTAGATGACATATTTTTGTACTTTTGGTTAGTGATAAAAAGAAAAGCAATGACATACAAATGCAAGGAATGCTTGGTGATCAAGAAACACTCTCAAAAAGATGACCCACCCATAGGGGAGGAAGCAAGGTGCACAATGATCCTTGAGGCAAGGCAATGATATGATATGATGCCATGAGGGATCTTAGGGACAAAATTGGGGTCTTACAGATGCCCCTATTTAAGGTCATTCTAGCCGGAGAAGTGAAGTTTAGAAATCTTCATCTCGACGCGGTAGAATGGGCTTAAATAACAATAATGAGACAAATTTTGGTCCCTAAGAGACCTCATGATGCAAATGTATGCATGCAACAGAATCAAGCTCTGTGTTGAATATTGGTCCACAAAGAAAAGACGATCCATCGGAGTAATACACTCACCAGGAACAGAGACTCTAACAGGACTCTCATGGGGATAAGAACAAGAAAAAAGAATGTGTGAGCAGGACACGACTCTAAATTAGGGGAAACAAGAACTAGACACAGCGTGAGCAGGACACGACTGGACTGGAGACCTCACTGGGGGGCGAAGGATTCAAACTGGAAAAAGAAGAAATCCAAAGGAAGACACATCCATTGGAAAGACACAAGCTGACTCAACTATCCACAAAGGATACTTCGGATGAAAATCCGGACCCGGACTGAGGAAAGATTCACACAGAATCTCCCTGCCAGGGAAAACTGCATATATTGGGGAAAACGCCAATACAGCAAAAGGGTAAAATCACAACGGAAACTCCACTGGGGAACGTCCAACAAAGAGACCCTCATGGAGAAAAAAAGCTGCAAAATGAGGTGTTACCGGCTACTGGGTAACAAGCTCAAAGAGACATGTGATCTAATCACCGGCATAAGGGTGAGAGATAACAAGCTCAGGAAGAATGAATATCTAAGACCGGTATAAGGGTGAGAGATATCAATCAACCAAACATCTGAGAAAGACCTGAAAAAGGTACATCAACTCAGGAAAATCTGACTCCACAGGGGACCAAGGTCATAATAGGGAGCAGAAAGGAAGGAACACCAGGGATACCGGTTACTGGGTATATAATAGGTGACTGACCAAAACGTGAATTGGTATATATGCCAAAATACTCATCATCCGAAAGGAGGGCTTGAAAAAGCAAATCGACTTACAGGATGGGCATTCGAATCCGCAACAGGAAAACGAATCTTACTCAGCTGGGGAAACAAACCTAAAGAGCGCATGAGATACAATATCCATTACCGTCAGAACGTGGATAGTATACTCGCATGAGATATATCATCTATTACTGTCAGAACGTAGACAATATACTCGCATGGAAGGAACACCAGGGATACCGGTTACTGGGTATATAATAGGTGACCGACCAAAAACGTGAATTGGTATATATGCCAAGACACTCATCATCCTGAAGAGAGCAAAACGCAAACTTATCAAAGGATGGATATCCGATTCTACAAAGAATACGAATCTTACTCCGCTGGGGAAAATCAACAAAGGATTCCCACCAAAGAGCGAATGAGATATATTACTCATTACCGTCAGAACGTGAATAATACACTCGAAAAGGAAGAGACACCAGAGATACCGGTTACTGGGTATATAATAGGTGGCCAACCAAAAAGAGAGACAATCGTTACCAACAACAACAAGGTAAACGAAAGATAACTCACAGGGGATAAATTGCAAGCATCTGGCAATTATCCAAGAGAACAACAAATATTCGATTCCATAAAGGAATACGAATCTTACTCGACTGGAGAAACACAACAGGCTTCGACTGAAGAGTGCATGAGATATATTATCCATTACCGTCAAAATGTGGATAACATACTTGCATGGAAGATTATCCACAACCGGTTATTGGGTTAATGAAGGATAAATCAACCGAAAAGAAAGGCATCGGGATACCAAAACTAGGTATATAAAGATGACCGATCAAAGGGAGCAACAATCATTACCAAGCAAAAGGGTAAATGAAAGAGGACTCACCAGGGATGCATTGATAATCATCAATGATTCGGGGAACAAATCACTGGCAAACGATGAAAGGACCCACCGAGGATAAAATTGCTAGCATCCGGCAATTATCCACAAAAAGACTTGCTGGGGATACAACTGCTAGCAAACGGTAATTACCCAGAAGCAAGGAGGGAATACCAACATCGAATATTGAATGAAGATAAACACGATGATTAACCATCATCGGTTAGGATGAACAACAAGGTTAACTCTGCAAAGGGGAGAAATTAGGGTTTACAACTACCGAATACGGGGTAGAAAACCACAAGCTCTGGCTGAGGATAAAATTGCTAGCATACGACAATTATCCACAAGAAAGCACAGACTCCGCTAGGGAGACAATCAACAACATAGGATTTACAACTACCGAATACTAGGTAGAAGACCACAAAATCCACCATCAACCAGAATGAACCACAACGGTTACCTCTGCTAGGGGAAAAGAGATAGGACTTACAACTACCGAATACTGGGCAGTAGCCAACAAATCTGATGAGGATAAAAGATAGGGTTTACATCTACCGAAATACGGGGTAGAAAACCAAAACGTCCACGTGGGAATGAAAGAATCATAAATCCGCACGGGGAAACAAAATAAGGTTTATAACAAACCACCAACTGCTGAGGAGCAAGCAAAACTAGGATTTACGACTACCGACTACTGGGTAGAAAACCAACGACTCTTGCTGAGGAATAAAAGGTATATCACCACAAATTCCGCCAAGAGGAAAAGGAACATAGGACTTATAACTACCGGTTACTGGGTAGAGGCCCAAAAGATTCCGCTGGGGATAAGATGAACTATTGTCGGTTACTGGGCAATTTGTTCATTTATTCCACAGGGAAGCACAAGAGACAGTTGAAAAATGCCAATTCAGGATCAAACCAAAAAGGAAAATTGAATCAAGACTCGTCCTAATGAGGATATAACTCAATAGGAAAATCCATCCCAATATATGTGTTGGGAGGAAACGGAAGAAACCGTCATCCACGAGGATATATCTCAGTGGGGAATTGCAGAAGGAAAGACAGACACTCTCTGCTTATGGGGCTGACTCTATATTGAGAGATTAGACACCCGACATTTGCTTGGAGAGATCTATTGGAGAGATCAATATCACCATTAACAGGAGACAACAAACAAAAGATATATGGCAAAAAATGCAACATGAATATCTGAATGTTTGAAAGTATGCATGAATATGCGTGATTTATGTTTGATGAATGCTGACAAAACAGACATATCTAACACAAACAGGCCCAGGAATCAAACGCCCGGTACTATACTTCCAGAGGAAAATCCAACTGGAAAGCCAATCTGCTGGAGATCTGATTGCTAAAAAGCAAAGATCTGCGGGGAGCAAGAGGTCAGAGATATCAAAGAAATCACAAAATCTCTGAGTGATGGATCAATAATCAACCCAACTAGGGAACCAGAAGTTCATAACAGGCAGAAACTGCCACAAAGACAAAATCTGTTGGGGAAATGGAGAAATCCCGAGGTTTCTGCAGGGGGATTCTCAGTATCAACTGGGAAACAAAAGTTCACTTGCACAAGCAAGAACCGCTGAAGAGAACAGAACACACAAGTAGAATCTAGCCGCACAAGCAACTCTACCGGGGATACTGTCAGCCACTCCATTGGGGATAAACCCACTGAGGGAAAATAGATCACACAAGTAGATTCTTCAACAAGCCACTCTACTAGGGATCAAAAGTATCAGGAAATCAACCAAATCTATGGATGATAGATCACCAACCGACCCAACTGGGGAGAATACCAACTCTGACGGGGATTCCGTAGGGAAATCATACAGATACAATCCATCATACCACAAATCTACTGGTGGCTCCACTGGGGATGAGAAGGAGAGTTGGGTGATCAACCACCAAATGCTGCTCTGCTGAAGGAATAAGAGGTGAAAACCTCCCCAAGCACTCTGATGGGGAGATATAGCATAAATGAAGTGTATCATATCAACAATTCTGCTAGCGACTGTGCTGAGGAAACTGATGAAGTACCGGGATGTCAACCCACCCACCACTGAATCTTCTAAAGGAAAGCAACCACGCTGAGGAGAGAATATTGTTGGAGAGGATTATGAAGTTCTCAACAAATACTCTGGTTAGGGAACAAGATCTCAACAGAAGCTCTGCTTGGGGAACAACCATAACAACAATCTGGAGAAAGAGGATACAACCATGCCAGGAATAATGAACAAATGTCTTACCCTGTTGGAAATCATGCCACCCTTGGGAGAGCACTAAGAAATTCTCAAGTATCCTTTCATCATTGTGAATGTCCACTTTGTTTAAAAACAAATTTGAAAAAATTTTATTTGTTTAAAACAATGACATTTTATCAATTAAAACATGCAAAACATTTGTTGAATTGAAACAAATAAGAGTGCAAATAATTGGATAAAAGCTCAAATTCATTTGATGGAATGGTAGCCTGCAAATGGCAAGACTCCATAGATCTGTACAAATTTGAAATCAGTGATATATATTGGAAGAGGGCTACATTGAACATAATGATCCTTTCTCTACCAATTTGAATCTCGATGTATTCGAAGCTTCAGTTGACGACGAATCAAAAATCTCTGACGAACAGACGGCTGCAGAACAGAAAGTCTTGTCAAGATGCAGTTACTTGCCAAATCCCTAATTTTTTTTGCCTAGATTGCCCTAGGGTGAGGTACTCAATCTAGCGGGATGCAAATTCATCATTTTTTTTCATGTCTCTAACTTTTTCCTGGATAGCCCTTTCGGGTTCTCCACCGAGACGCTCATTTTTGCCTAAGCCGCCCTTTCGGGTTTTCAACTTAGCGAGCTATTCTGTTTTTCTTTTGCATATATTATTATTTTATTTTTATTTTTTAGGCAAAGTATTTCTTGACTGCATCTGAATTCACAGGACGAGTGAAATCCTCCCCCACCCATAGTTGTAAGCATCAAAGCACCGCCTGAAAAGGCTCTCTTAACAACATATGGACCTTCATAGTTTGGAGTCCACTTGCCCCTGGAATCGGGTGCAAAAGACAAAACTTTCTTGAGCACGAGGTCACCTTCTCGGAACACACGAGGCTTGACCTTCTTATCGAATGCTTTCTTCATTCTCTGCTGATATAACTGACCATGGCACATGGCAGTCAATCTCTTCTCTTCAATCAAATTCAGTTGGTCGTAACGACTCTGAATCCATTCAGCATCAGTCAACTTGGGGTTTGAGGGTATCATTTTTCTTTTATTTTCTTTCTTTTTTTTTTTTGATTTTTTTTTTGACTTTTTGACTTTTTTCATTTTGTTTTTCACCCTCTTTTTTTTTTTATTACATTTGTAATGCCCCAGTTTGAGTGTTTTGCTGATTCTCAAGATACAGCTGAATGATCTTCTTTTTATGCTCAAGAAGACGGGTAATCTCATCAGGAATCCCCTTCAACATCATCTTCCTCTGCTTCAAATACAGGGAATTCAAAATTGGGAGATGGTGTTGGATCATTATGTTCAATGGTTTTTCACCTTATCAACACCCAAGTTCCATTGATATTAAGGATGTCTGAACGACTCAACCACGAATCACGGGTTTGTTGAGAGTCACGAGCATGACGTCTCGGTTAAGAACCACCCAAAGGGAGTGTACTATGGTTTAAATTTGCCGAACATGTTCTACAAAAGGTTCCCATAGTCATCATCCCATCTTTCGAATATTATCGGAGGAACGAATACTCGTATTCCAAAAATATTCTCAAGAGAGACTCTTATGAGTGTAGTATCGCGTAACAATCGCATCAGATCTTACATCTGAACGACCTCCGCACTACGTCCTAAAAATAGGCCAAGATGGGCTTGGTAAACTAAGGTCCTTGGCTTCTAAGACACATGATTGAAAGAATAATGCCTAACCACAAATAACTTGTGTGACATTATTAATCCAACATGACCTCCACCAAGTGAATGGGCTCGCAAGTCAACTTGCTAAGGAATACTCCACACAAGTCGACGAGACTATGCCATTCTCCTATCCTAAAGTGCACTCAAGTTCGGGTATAGAACTCATCTCACAGAGACCACCAAGCAAACAAGCAATTGTATATCAAGCAATTCAAACATTACAATCAATACAGTAATCCCAAATTGTACAAAAATATGTCATATAACAGATAAACAAATATCATACAACAAGGGTGAAAACTAGGCAAAACCACCAAGGAGATTTGTTCCCCAGCAGAGTCGCCACTTTTCTGTAGCGGTGTATTCGTCACTTTATGATTTATTGACAAAATCAAAAGCAAAGCATACAAAGAATCGAGTCGCCACCGCACTTTTATTTATCCAAAGGAATGGCTAAAAAGCGAACAAAAGCCTAAGAAGTTTTACACATAGAAAACTAATGAAAAGATCAGAGATCTGGGTAAGGGGTTAATTACGCAATGGGAAGGTGTTAGGCACCCAAAACGTCCTAGGTACTCCTAGGGAGCCCTTTTCACACTTGTTGTACGAAATGTTATCTGTTTATGAAATATTTATTGTGCAAACATGGATTGAAGGGATGAGAAAAAGAATATACAATTTTATTATTTTTGTGTTTGAACGGATGAACCCGTTGCCTACGTACCTTTCCATGGAAGGTAAGGATCAAAACGCCGTAGTTCGGCTAAAAGATTTCCAAAATATGGGTGGATTGATTTTAAAAATAAAAGCCCTAAGGTCTTTCGTTATCCACGGGAGAAAACTCAACCTTATACAAACAACAAGTCCACCATGTGAGAAAAGCTTCAACTTGCTAGTGAGGGGTTAACCCTATAATAAGCAAGGAAGTCTTACAATTCAATCAATAAGGATAAAAGGTGAGATTAACATCAACCAACCAGGATAAATCAAACATATGGCTAATGTATGAAAACTTATCAAGAATGGACAAAGCCACAAAACAATTGAATGAGTGAAATTAATCAATTAGAATTTATTCACAAAAGATGGTCAAAGTATGATTAGAATTCAATTCAAAAGAAGTGTTATGAAATGGAGTTTGAAAAATCAAATGCCTAGGGCCTATGTTTCTAATTTGAAAAGAAGTGAAGATGTTTGCACAATATTTTCTTGTTTTGGGTTAACATGCAAATGGAGGTTTAAAGAAACAAAAGGTGGGAGGGTGAGGAAGTAAAACTTCTTAGATGTTCACCTCTTGAAATCATATGTAGATGATTCAAGTGATTCCTTTGGAATAGGCAACAATGCAAATAAGCAAATGAGCAAAGCAAATGGATACCGGATGCCAATCAATGGACTTATACCAATCTCCTAAAACAAAACAATGATACCAGATGCCAATCAATGGACTTACACTAATCTCCCAAAAAATGGATACCGGAGGCCAATCAATGGACTTATACCAATCTCCTAAAATAAGGAAACAATGATACCAGATGCCAATCAATGGACTTACACTAATCTCCCAAAAAAAAACATGGATACCAGATGCCAATCAATGGACTTATACTAGTCTCCCACCATATCATGGGAAACAACTGCCAATCAATGGACTTAGGCTTGCCTCCTCCATGGACAAAATCAAATGCTACAAAGCAAAGTTTATGAAATGATACACAAGTGATGATGACAAATGCACAAAGGCACACTCAAGCAAATATGCACAGATGAATCAAGTAATCAAACAAACAAATCAATTAGCACACACTATATACAATCAATTAGGCTCAAACAAGGTTAAGCTTTACAGCCAACTGGAATGGGGTATTTTTGTGCTCTTAACCCTAACATTGAGAGTTAGGGTGAAGCAGATGAAAAGGAGATGAGGGGTGTGCCTCATAGCTCTTATCCCTGGTCAGGGAGAGCTTTACAATGAAAGGTGTGGGAGTTCAGAAAGTTGGAACTCTTCTCCACAAATAGACTCTATAAGATCTTGGGTTATTATTCACAATGCATCAACACATTGTGTGAGCAAAGTGAATGACACACTGAGTAGTAGGAGATGGATTACACATCTCTTTTATCTACCAATTGCCTCATAAGAGGACTTTTCCTGCTTGGCACAAAGAGTAAACAATCACAAGCATTGCCTCTTAAGGAGGACTTCAGACAGGTGCCTACCAATAATAGTAGGTCTTCCAGACTACATGAAGATGAGAGACCATACCTAATTGGTTAAACAACCAAGCAAAAGCAAAGTTTAAATGAACTTAAAGCAACTTAGGTACCTGTGGAAACAACTAAGCAAATCAGTACAAGACTCAGACAACCAAACAACAGTCAATAAGCAACCAACAATCCCAATGTACAAAATGTGTAAGCCAAAGGTCAAAACTCAAATGAGTTAACATCAACCTACAAAACACACAAAGGTTAGTAATCAAAGGCAAACATCAATGCTCAAGTGATGAAGCATCATTAACCATGTAACTTGAATGCTCAACCTGAAATCAAAGCTCAAACATAAGCCACAAACCACTAGGTCAAAGCCTAGGGTCAAAGATGGAGAAACAATTCAAAACAGAACTTGAAAATTAACATGAATCAACTTCAAACACATCTTGAAACATTCCAAAAGGTCTCAAATCAATATCATTAACCAAAAGCATTTCATGATCAATTGAAGTTCAAGGCAATTTTAAAGCTCAAATGTGATCAACCAGAATGAAAAAATCTTAATTAAATCAGAAATGATTCAAATAATTCCAACAAAATTCATGAGCAATCACAACATTCATAATATGCATCACACGAAAAATCAGGACAATTGGAGATCATTTGGCATGGCAATCACATCATACAAGTTGAACATCAAAAGGTGTGACACAAATTGTCACACCAACTTAGCACAAGCATAAAACAGAGATGATGCATAGGTAAAATACCAAATCAACACCAAAATGTCAAGCCAAGTGTCTAGTTTCATCATGCAAAATTTCAGAATCATTGGATTAAAAACTAGCATTTCACAAAGGTATAAGAATGGCAAGGTCAAATAAGCATACATGTTCAAACATTCTAGCACAAAAAATTATCCAACCAAGCACAACTTGTGAAAATATGATGATAACAAACTAGAGAGAATCAGGATCATGATGCAAAAAACCTGGTAATTTTTGGATGATTTTTCAATTTGATATGATTTTTTTAAGATGAGAAAAAAATTAAAAAAACATAAGAAGCAAGCATATGGAACATGGAGGGAAAATGGAAAATATGTGAAAGCGTTTGAATAAAACGCCTTCGCCAGGAATCGATCCTTGGGCGAATTTGAATGTGGCACGCTCAGTTGCATGAAGCGCTGCCGTTTCATTTATGCGGTGGCAGTCAAAGCGCAGGTCAAACAAGGAGAGCCAATCAGAAGCTAGCATGGCAAAACGCATGAACCAATCAGAATCAAGCCCTACACAAACATGCAGGCCACGGATTTGCGTTACAAAAGAGATCTAAAACCGTTTCCAAAGCAAGAACATCATCTTCTTCATCGCGCGCTCATGAACAGTAACATGTTCTTCATGCATCAAGAACAATTGTTCCAGAAATCAAAATCAAGCACACTAACATGTAGCATATTTCATGTAGATCACGAATCAATAAGCAACTAAACCTAATTCCACATGAAAAGAGCAAATCGAACACAAGAACATTCATACATGAAACTTGAATCAACCCTAACTAACTCAAAAGTGCATGGAATTTCATGATTCAAAGCTCAGAGTTACCAGCATAACAAGATCTACAACATCATCATAATAATTTTGAGAAATAAAGAGATCGAGTCATGACCTCTTGAAGAGCAGAACTGTTGAATCGTGTTATCCAGGCCTTGTGATGCTCCAAATCTCTTCTATGATGCTTGTATGGATGATTGGAATAGAGATTGAGGCTCAATTATGCGCGAATCTACCAAAATTTGGAATCACCATTGTTGCTTCAAGCTTTGTGTATGCTTCAATCTTGCACTGCTTCTCTTGGTTCCACGTGCAAAGTTGCTCAATAATACCTCAGGATCAAGAATCAAGCAATGGAAATGGCTTTGATGTGAAGAAATTTGAAGAAAATTTGAGAGAAAATTTTTGAGAGTTTTGGATCTAGATCTGAAAGTTGTTGTTAATGCTGAAAACAGTTAGGTTTTAGTTTATATATCCAATGTTAATCATGCTTAAATTAAGTTTAGGCCAAAGCTAAGTGTAATTAACCAAAAATGAGGTGTATGTGCAAATTGGCTTTTCACCCTTATGCATGAAGTGCATGCATGAACAGTACACAAAATCCTTTTAATTTCACTTAAAATTCAATTTTGGAGCCAATGGTGGTGGGAAAAAGTTCAAGCCATGCACCAAATTTGAATTTCAAGATTTCCCTCCAAAAAACCAATGAATTACCAAATGATCATATGAATATAATTTGTGCAATGCAATTCATGATTTGGAAACTAGAGGTCAAATGGAGAAAAATGCAAAAAGAGCCATCCATTTTGGAGCTTTGGTTGAGAAGTTATGCCCATTTGAATCTTCAAGTACACCTTGCCATGATTTGATCATATCTTCTTAACCACACTTGAGAAATTGATGATCTTGGACTTTTTGGAAATGGGAGAGAAAGATCTACAACTTCCATGTTCAACAAAATTTCATTTGAAGCTTTATTGATGATGTAATTTGAAGTTGAAGTTGGGTTAAAACCTTTCCATTTTTGGCAAATTCAAATTATAGGTCACTTTCTATTTTTGGAAAGTTTTGACCTGACTTTAAATTCTTCAATGTGAATGTTTGAAATGTCAAATGAGACTTGTTTGAACATGAATGAAGTATTTCCAGTCATTTCCCACCTCCAAATCCACAGTTGACTTTGCAGTTGAATGTCTAGGCCTTCAATTGACTGGGAAATGTTCTGATGAGATTCAAGCCTCTACCACTTGGGATTTTGCTTCAAAATAACATCATAGCTCATATGAACTCTTGATGAATGATTGTGGGGTCCAAATCTCAAGAATGACCACCATCTATTGCTCAATGAATGCCTTTAACTGCTTTGACTGTGGTTGCTTCATCTGCAAGACAAAGGTTAGATGACATATTTTTGTACTTTTGGTTAGTGATAAAAAGAAAAGCAATGACATACAAATGCAAGGAATGCTTGGTGATCAAGAAACACTCTCAAAAAGATGACCCACCCATAGGGGAGGAAGCAAGGTGCACAATGATCCTTGAGGCAAGGCAATGATATGATATGATGCCATGAGGGATCTTAGGGACAAAATTGGGGTCTTATAGGTAGAAGACCGCAAAGAGAAGGAAACTCGTCATCGGTTAGGATGAACATATCAAGGATTAACTCTCTGGGGAACAAAAATAGGGATTACAACTACCTTTTTACTGAGTAGAATACCAAGAAGAGAATATTCGTCATCGGTTAGGATGAACATATCAAGGATAGACTCAAGCGGGGGAGAGAAAGATATATGTCACCGGTTAGGATGAACATATCAAGGATATACTTCCTAGGGGATTAAATCCACTTGGGACTCTACTGCTGGGAAAAACAGGGGTATTTTTGTCGGGTATTGGGCAAGAAGTAACAAATTATAATCTAAGAAGAATATTACCAGTTACTGGGCAATAGACTCTTAGAGGACTCAAAGTATCTATCTAGGTAAGAACTAGAAAGAAACGGTCAATCAAGACTCAACCCATTGAGGACATAACCCAAGGGGGGTGATTCCATCCAGATAATTAACTGGGGAGGAAACTGAAATAATAATCATCCACGAGGAAACAAGCTCAATGGGGAAAGGGAGAAAGGTTAAAGTATTTCTACTTAAGGGGCTGACCCTTTACAATTGAAGTAGGACAGACACCAGATTTATATGGGGATAGAGTACCGCCATAGCAAAAGGTAAAAATCTCGAATGAATCATGCAAATCATGAAATTATATGAATATGTATGTATATGTATATATGATGATTATGCTGACAAAGACGATCATAGAGGATACAAAGACGTCGCCAAGAATTTGAATCATCGGTACAATCATCGGCCAATCCACAAAACATGGAGACAACTGTCGGAGAACAGAGAGATCAATAATCCAAAAAGGCTCAACCCCAATTGGGGAAGAAGGAGATCTGCTGAGGAAGGAAACCTCAAATCTGTAGGGAATTTTAGGTCAATACCATAAAAATGGGAGACAACCCTACAGAGAAAATAAACTGCTCAGAAACTAGGAGGAAACTCTGACTGGGAGCAAGTTGAATGGCGATCGGCGGGGAAACCAATGCAATCTACTGGGGAAGTCAACCATATCTGCTGAAAATCAACCCTGCTGAGGAAACACAAACTCCGTTGGGGAAGGCAGAAACTCCGTCGGGGAAAATAACACATCGTAGGGTATCCGAATCAACTAACTCAACTGGGGAAACAGAACGAAGCTCTACTAGGGGAACAAACACTCCGCCGAGGAACTGAATCAACACAAACGTCCAGGGATACCCAAAGGGTTAACTGCTTAGGGAGCTTTTAATGTTTGGCACTTAAGGACTTGCTATCCATTAAAATGCTGTTGATATTCATTTTAATTGCTTTGAAAAATTCTTGCTTTTATATATTTACGAAAAACTGATTTTGATTAAAAATTTAATTTTCAAAATGATCATAATAAAATTTAAAACTATTGGCTGAAGAAAATAAGAGTAGAAACAATTGGATAAAAGCTCAACTTTATTTGATAGAATGGTAGTCTGTAAATGACAAGACTTCATAGATTTTACAAAGTTGGAAATGGTAATTTACATGGAAAAGGGTTACATTGAATACAAATGATCATTAATCCTTCTACAATCTCTTGATCACTACTGGGGTGACGAATCGATGTCAACCCTTGTGCTCTATCAAATCTTTGAAACCTTGAAGATCAGCAGAATGCAGTTACTTGCTATAATCCCTAATTTTTGCATAAGTTTCCCCAAGGTGGGGTACTTAACTTATCAGGATTTTTTTTCTTCTGTTTTATGTCTCTAATTTTTGCCTCGATCGCCCTTTCGGGTTTTGAATCCACCGAGACGCCCATTTTTGTCTAAGCCGCCCTTTTGGGTTTTCAACTTAGCGAGCTGTTCTTTTATTTTTTAGGGAAAATATTTCTTGACTGCATCTGCGTTCACAGGACGATTGAACTCTTCACCATCCATAGTTTTAAGAATCAATGCTCTGCCTGAAAAGGCTCTCTTAACAACATATGGGCTTTCATAATTAGGAGTCCATTTTCCCCTAGAATCTGGTTTGAACGTCAAAATATTCTTGAGCACAAGGTCACCTTCTCTGAACACACGAGGTCTGACCTTCTTATCAAAAGCTTTCTTCATCCTTTGCTGATACAATTGACTATGACACATGGCAGTCAATCTCTTCTCTTCTATCAAATTGAACTGATAAAACCTGGTCTGACACCACTCAGCCTCAGTCAACTTGGCTTCTATGAGCACACGCAATGAAGGAATCTCAACCTCTACGGGGAGTACTGCTTCCATACCATACACAAGAGAGATAGGGGTTGCCCTTGTTGAAGTGCGGATGGATGTACGATACCCATGCAAAGCAAACGAGTGACTCTCATGCCAATCCTTATACGTGACAACCATCTTCTAAATATTCTTCTTAATGTTCTTATTTACAGCTTCAACATCCCCATTCATCTTAGGTCTATAGGGAGAAGAATTATGATGTGCAATCTTGAAGCCTTTACAAAGAGCTTCCACCATATTATTATTCAAGTTCGACCCATTGTCAGTAATGATCTTGCTTGGCACACCATAACGACATATGATCTGATTCTTGATAAACCTTACAACAACTTGCTTGGTTACATTTGCATACGATGCCACTTCGACCCATTTTGTGAAGTAGTCAATTGCCACCAAAATGAAATGATGTCCATTTGAAGCTTTGGGTTCAATCATCCCAATCATATCAATTCCCCACATGGAGAAGGGCCATGGGGAAGAGATAACATTCAATAGTGTCGGAGGAACATGAATCTTATCAGCATAAATTTGACACTTGTGACACTTCTTCACAAATTTCCAACAGTCAGATTCCATTGTCAGTCAATAGTAACCTGCTCGCAACATATTCTTCACCATTGCATGTCCATTGGAATGAGTACCAAAGGAACCTTCGTGCACTTCGGTCATCAACAAGTCTGCTTCGTGTCTATCCACGTATCTGAGCAAAACCATGTCGAAGTTTCTCTTGATTAGTATATCACCATTCAAGTAGAAATTTCCGGCTAATCTTATCAAAGTCTTCTTATCTTTCAAAGATGTCTCAGACGGGTAAATATGACTTTGGAGGAAACACTTGATGTCTTAATACCATGGCTTCTCGTCTTTGATCTCTTCCACAACGAACACATGAGCTGGCCTATCAAGACGCATCACAGACAAATTGGGAACTTCATTCCAATACTTTACTACAATCATTGATGCCAATGTTGCAAGAGCATCTTCCATCCGGTTTTCATCTCGAGGGATATGATGAAATTCAACCTTTGTAAAGAAAGTTGAAATCCTCTTGCATAATCTCTATATGGTATTAAACTAGGTTGATTTGTCTCCCATTCTCCTTTGATTTGATTCACAACCAAAGCCGAATCACCGAAGACATCCAAATACTTGATTCTGAGATTCATGGCCTCTTCAAGCCCCATAATGCAAGCTTCATATTCTGCCATGTTGTTTGTACACTTGAAAGTCAATCTAGTTGTAAATGGAAGATGCGTGCCTTGAGGAGTAATAATCACTTCCCCAATGCCATTTCCATATTGATTAACAGCTCCATCAAATACCATGCCCCAACGGGAACCAGGTTCTGGCCCTTCTTCAAGCAATGGTTCATCATAATCCTTCATTTTCAAGTACAAAATCTCTTCATCAGGAAAGTCATACTACAGTGACTGGTAATCTTCAATTGGTTGGTGAGCCAAATGGTCAGCCAAGATACTACCTTTGATTTCTTTCTTAGATCGGTATTCGATATCATACTCTGATAACAACATCTACCAACGGGTAATCCTTCCAGTTAAAGCAAGCTTCTGAAATATATACTTGATCGGATCCATTTTGGATATCAACCAAGTGGTATGATTCAACATATACTGGCACAGACGCTAAGCAACCCAAGCCAATGCGCAACAAGTCTTCTCAAGCATCGAATATTGAGTCTCACAGTCGGTGAACTTCTTACCAAAGTAGTAGATTGCAAATTCTTTCTTTCCAGTCTCATCTTGCTGACCAAGAACACAACACATACTCTCATAAAGCACAGTCAGATACATGATCAACGGTCTTCCTTCAACGGGCGGAGACAAAGTCGGAGGTTCAAGCAGATATTCTTTGAAATTGTCAAAAGCTTTCTGGCAGTCTTCAGTTTGATCACAAGCTTGATCTTTCCGAAGAAGCTTGAATATAGGTGCACATGTGGCAGTCATGTGGGAAATGAATCTGGAAATATAATTCAAGCGGCCGAGAAAACCTCTGACTTGCTTCTCAGTTTCGGGCGTAGGCATCTCTTGTATTGCTTTGACCTTGGCAGGATCAACTTCAATACCCTTCTCGCTGACAATAAAGCCCAACAACTTACCAGAACGAACACCAAAAGTACACTTATTGGGATTCAAGCGGAGTTTATACTTTCTCAAACGCTGGAATAACTTTAACAAATGCTCAACATGTTTATCTTCATCAATCGATTTAGCAATCATGTCATTGACATAAACTTCAGTCTCTTTATGCATCATATCATGAAAAAGAGTAGTCATTGCTCTTTGGTAAGTTGCACCAGCATTCTTTAAACCGAAAGGCATCACTCTATAACAGAATGTTCCCCAAGGTATAATGAATGTGGCCTTCTCCATATCGTCAGGTTCCATCTTGATCTGATTATATCCGGAAAATCCATCCATAAACAAATAGACTTTGAATTTAGCAGTATTGTCTACCAACATATCAATGTGTGGTAGAGGGAAATCATCTTTCGGACTGGCTTTATTCAAATCTCTATAGTCGACACACATGCGGACTTTTCCATCTTTCTTCAGTAATTGCACAATATTGGCCACCCACTGCGGATACTCAATGGTTACAAGGAAACCGATATCAATATGCTTTTGCACTTCCTCTTTGATCTTCACGGCCATATCAGGATGTGTTCTTCTCAACTTTTGCTTGACTGGCGGGCATTCTGGCTTCAACGGCAATCTATGCTCCAAAATCTCAAAATCTAACCCATGCATGTCTTGATAGGACCAAGCAAACACATCTGAATACTCTCGAAGAAGATTAATCAACCCCTTCTTAACATCTAGACACAGTCGAGACCCAATCCTGACTTCCTTCACATCATCTTCGAAACCCAATTTGACTAGCTCAATCTGCTCTTCGAACGGCTGAATGGTCTTTTCATCTTGCTCAAGAAGACGAGATAATTAATTACTCACTTCTACATCACTTTCCTCCTCGGCTTCAAACACAGGGAATTCAAATTTTGGAGAAGGAGAAGGATCATTGTATTCAATGGGGTTAGGAACCAACCTGCATAATGATTTGATATTTTGATTTTAGAGAAGTGAATTTGTGAGCAAATATCATGCAGATGGACAATTATATTATTTATTTATGTTTTTTGTGATTACCATTTTCAGAATAAAGCAAAAAGTAAAAATAAATATCATAGATGTGGATGCATAGAACTTTATTGATGATCAATTTGAAAATGCCCAAACAATGTTCACTTCTCCCTTAGGTATAAGAGAAGGATTTTAAAACATATAAAAGCATCTACTTAGATCGATGCAAATTAACAGGAATATCAACAACAGTCCAATTAATGCAAGCCTTTCCATGTGTCACAAAATTGGTGCAGTCTTCCTCTTCGTCATCCTATAGCACAACAGCTAAGTGTTGTTCATTGCCATGAATGAACCTTCCGCTACAGAAGCTGAGTTACATATCTTCAGTCCTTGCAGTTGATGAACCTTTCTAGAACCCCAAACTGGTTTTGCCCTTCTTGTCAGAGACCTCTACCATGCGCCCCCATTGATCAACAGTACCTTCTTCAACAATATTTTGAGCATCTTTCAATGAGGACATAGGTGCCCTCACTCTCTTCTCAGCAGTAATAGATAAGGCTTGGAATGGAGTTCCAACCTCATCCTCAGCTTTAACATAAGAGAAAGATGACAAGTGGCTAACCAACAACGCCTTCTCCCCACCAACAATCACTAGCTTGCCATTCTTCACAAATTTGAGCTTCTGGTGCAGAGTTGAAGTAACAGATCCCGCCTCATGAATCCATGGCCTTCCCAATATGCAATTGTAGGCCGGGTGGATATCCATTACTGGAAAAGTAATCTGAAATCACTCAGACCTATCTTGACTGGAAGGTCCACTTCACTAATTACTATCTTGCACGAACCATCGAAAGCCTTCACAATTACACCGCTATACCTCATGGGTGATCCTTGATAAGATAGCTTCAACAAAGTTGACTTCGGAAGAATATTTAGTGACGACCCGGTGTCAACAAGCACATTTGACAAAGCATCTTCCTTGCAATTCATCAAGATGTGCAAAGCCAGATTATGGTTTCTGCCCTCCTCGGGGAGTTCTTCGTCGCAAAAGCTGATATTGTTGCAAGAAGTGATGATAGCCACAATGTGATCGAACTGATCCACAGTAACATCATGTTCTGCAAATGCTTGTTCAAGAACTCTCTGTAGTGCTTCTCTGTGCGCTTCGGAATTCATGAGCAGAGACAAAACTGGAATTTTTGAGGGGGTCTAGAGCAGCTGCTCTACCACATTAAACTCGTTCCTTTTGATTAGTCGGAGTACCTCATCATCATCATTAGTTTTCAAATTGCTGGATTCGCCAGACCTATCTTTTGAACAACCAACTGGGTCTATACTGGGCACCTCCACTTTCTTACCAAGAATTGTTTCCTCTTTATCCTTTGGGAACACCGGTCCAAACACTCGACCACTGCGGGTCACCTTTGTAACATCAACAATGCTCACCACTGAACTAGTCATAGGTAACGAGACCTCTTGACCATTCTTCATCATTGTAACATTATACTAATACGGCACAGCTTTATCAGATGAATACGAAACTGGGCCCGCTAACCGTATTACCAATGGCGATACTGATCTTTGACTGTTGTTGTTACTGGAGTCATACTGGATTACCAACTGCTCTTGTTGCTTGAAAATGGGCACTGTGACATTTACGTCATCATCTACATGACGAGATTGAACAATTTGGATCATTCCTTCATCCATCAGACGTTGGATGTCCTTTTTCACAACTTCACAACCCCTTGAATTAACACTACAAACAACACAATTGTCGTGCTCACATTCACTCACCAAACAAACATCCTTATGCATCAGCACTAAGGACCTCCTGATAAAACGTACATCAAAAAGTTTGAATTCTCCAAGACAACCGTCCACCATATTCACAGAAGAGTTCCCATGAGCGGGAAAAGGGTTTGCTTTCACATTTGGCGCACGGTCCTCGAAGGACACCATACCACTCTTCATAAGCTTCTGAACCTCATACTTCAATGGATAGCAGTTTTCAATATCGTGTCCGGGTCCTCCTTGGTGAAAAGTACAACGGAGTTCAGGTTTATACCACCATGGAAGTGGTTCTGGAATCTGCGGTGGGTTCCTCGGTTGAATTAAGTTCTTGAGAACCAAGGACGGATACAACTCTACATATGACATATGAATCGGGTCAAAAGAGACCTTCTTCCTCTCAAAGTTTTGTTGATGATGATTGTTGTTGGTATTGTTGTTGTTGTAGGTGTTTGTTCTTGTTGCGTTTGTTGTTGTTAACGTTGTTGTTGTTGAATTGGTGTTGCTTATTGATTAGAAAATACCGGAATTACCGAGGATACTTGATGATGATGATGTTGACGGGATGTTGGATTTCTTCTAATATGAGGGCTCTTGCTTGTTGACGTCTCATCTTTTGAAAAACGTCCCTCACGGACTCCTTCCTCAAGCCTCGTCCCCATGTTTACCATTTCGGTAAAGTCACTGGGGGAACTAGCAATCATTCGTTCATAATAAAATGAACTCAGAGTTTTCAAGAAGATCTTTGTCATTTCTTTTTCCTCCAAAGGAAGAGTGATTTGAGCAGCCAACTCCCTCCATCACTGTACGTACTCCTTAAATGTCTCTTTGTCTTTCTGAGACATAGACCTCAGTTGCTCTCTATCTGGCGCCATATCCATATTATATTTATACTGCTTGACGAGAGCCTCCCCCAAGTCATTGAAAGTGAGAATGCTAGCACTGTTCAATCCCATGTACCAACGGAGCGTAACGCCAGTCAAACTATCTTGGAAGTAGTGGATAAGCAATTGATCATTGTCAGTCTGAGTAGACATCTTGCGGGCATACATCGGAAGATGACTGAGCAAACAAGAGTTCCCCTTGTACTTTTCAAAGTAAAGAACTTTGAACTTCATCGGGATCTTGACGTTGGGCACTAAGCACAACTCAACAGCACTCTATCCAAACAGATTTTTACCTCTCAGCGTCATCAATTCCTTGCGCAACTCAAGAAATTGATCTTTCATCTCATCCATCTTCTCATACACATCCGGACCCTTAGACGGCTCGGGATGATAGATGGTATCCTTTACGCGAGGCAAGGTGTGCACAACGGGAGGTGGCACGGACATGACCGGGCTAGATGCCGACATGGAAGCAAAAGTAGGCGCAAAGTTGGGCGGCATTTCCCACGGGAATCCGGAAGGCATATTCAACGCGAAGTGGGCGATAGCAGTAGGCACGGTAGAGGTAGCTACCTCTCAAATAACAGTCCTCACGGGAGGAGTTGCAGGCGTTGGAGAAGCTTGATTCTGAGCAGCAAGAACTGACGCCATCATGGCAGTCAAGCGGGCGATCTCATCCTTCACCTCTATGTTCTCTTACTCTAAGTGCTCCATGATTTTCATATGATTGGCTCGGGTATTATACCGGTGAGTCGGCTTGGCTAAAGCATAGAAGAAACACCAATCAGACATCTGGTGAAAACCTGTTTATGCAAATGATGCATGAAATGCAATGCTTGATTATTATTTTTTACTTTCAAGGAACTTATCATATCATTTGCAAATATATATATATATATATATATATATATATATATATATATATATATATATATATATATATATATATATATATATATATATATATATATATATATATATATAAATGGCAATTGCAATAATTTGATATGACCAAAAAAATCTCTTTTTATTTATATAAATTGGAAGGATTACACTGAGTACAATTTCAGAAACCAAATGAAAAATACAAGAGAAAAGGAGACTAGTCATCCTAAGGATCCCTAACAACAATGTCAGAAGATCTGGCTATAGGCGCGTACTTCCTTCGAATGCGACGGATTTTGGTCTCAAAAGAAGTCTTCATTTGTGTCTTCTCGAGGACAAGCTGATCAACAATCTTCTTCCAAGCAACGGAAGGCTGAGTTATGCTAGAAGATGAAACCTCTAGCTCTCTTTGTCTCTCTGTCACTCGATCTTCAAGTAGCTCAAAAAGGGCATCTTTGTCCTTAGACTCCAATTGCAACTCTTCATGCTTCATGCTCAAAGCACGAAAACGCTCTTCCCACATATCCTTATCTTGCTTCATCTTGGCGAGCGCGTCTTCCAACTCCTCTACATCTTGGTTAGGGAGAGTTAATGGCTCAACCATAACCATAGACATAGGTCTTTCACAAGGATAAGGCATCTTCAACTCCAAAACTCTCTTCTTCACCCAAAGAGTGTAAGCTTCCAAAGTTACACAATTGCGCGGACCAAGCTCGGATCTTCCTTTCCTATGCACATTATACCAAGCATGCACAATCTTCTGCTTCAAATGTTGGGGATCTTTACCCTCTTGATAGAAAAGACCTTCTAACAATATGTTATTAGGTTTGTCTCTCAAGGGGAACCCAAGTTGACGACGAGCCAAAGCAGGGTTGTAGTTAATTCCTCCTTGTGTATTAATGAGAGGCACATTAGAGAATTCACCACAACTATCAATAATATCCAAACCGCTTAATGACGGATCATACCAAACTATATCATCATTAGTGAGAGACATAAGTCTCTGAGACCACCGTAGACAT
Source organism: Lathyrus oleraceus (assembly GCF_024323335.1). Taxonomy (NCBI): domain Eukaryota; kingdom Viridiplantae; phylum Streptophyta; class Magnoliopsida; order Fabales; family Fabaceae; genus Lathyrus; species Lathyrus oleraceus. The sequence continues at coordinate 341,442,078 of NC_066585.1, forward strand.
TGTTTGTTCTCCATAAAAGCAGGCGTCTGAGGCAAGTGCAAAATAAACCACTTGTACAGAAGAGAAATACAACAGACAATCGTTCCACCACCTTTAGAATTCCTTAGATGCAAAGAGAAATACATATCACCCAACAGAGTAGGCACAAAATTCCTAATCAAGAAAAGTCTAATGGCGTTAACATCAACAAAACCGTCAATGTTAGGGAACAAAGCTAATCCTTAGATGAACAACACAAAGATAGATTCAAACGCATCCACACTATCGGCTTGAGCAAAGGTAGTAGCTTCCTTGATGAGGAAATCAGATGGCAACCCAAATAATCCCCCTTTCTTCACCCAATGAGCCTCTATCTCAGACTTCTTCAAGAGAAGAGCTTCAACAATAAGATTAGATCGGGGAATCTCTTCCAATCCACTAAAAGGCACTCTACTAGAAACAGGTATCCCCAAAAGATGAGAATACTCCTCTAATATAGGCACAAGCTGAAAATCTGGGAAAGTGAAACAACGGTATATAGGATCATAGAACTGCACTAGCACACTCAAGAGTCCTTCAACCACATCAGCAGACAAGATGGATAGAAGCTTCCCATGACGTTGTTTGAAGTCCAGGGGATCTAATACAAAAGATTCTAGCTTCCTTAACTCTTTCAAGTTGGGACATCTGAAAATGTACTTCCTTGTGTTCCTTCGTCCACAGTCCATGGTCTGAAAATATTTGCAAATAATACCTCAGTTCCTTGAAATTTTCGTGCGATGAATGTTATGATGCACATGAATGCATGAATGCAACAATCACAAATAAGGGATCACACACAGTGAAAACAAACAAAGGTCAAGGGATGAATCAAGTCATTGTCAAGATCAATCATCCATTTTGGGGGATTATGGTTTACACCTTATCAACACCCAAGTTCCATTAATATTGACAAGACTTAATTGGATCAACCAAGAATCAAGGGTTTGTTGTAAGTCACGAGCATGGAGTCTGGGTAAGAACCATCCCAAAGGAGTGAACTAAGGATAAAAACCTGTAGATCATGTTCTAAAAAGCTCCCAGAGTCTTAATTCCATCTATCGGATATTACAGGTTAAGATGACTGACTCATCAATCCATAATATTCTCAAGAGAAACTCGTCTGAGTGTAGTATCGCGTAACAACTGTTATCAAGTGTACACTTGAACAGTTTCCGTACTACGTCCTAAATAGGCCAAGAGAGGGTAAATGTTCTACGGTCCTCAGCTTCTCAGACCCAATTAGAGATAGCAATGCTTAACCATAAATACTTGTGTGACATTTCCAAATCCAAAAGAGTCTCCACTGAGCAGATGGGTCTCAAGCCAACTTGTTAAGGACTACTCCACACAAGTCGAACATGACTATACCATCCTCCTATCTTAATTGCACTCAAGTTTGGGTTAGAACTTATCTCACCACTAAGAGATCACCAAGCACAACAAGCAGATTATATCACACATACATATATATATACAAACATCACATATATACAAATATATTCACACAAAAAGTAGGCTAAATCCACTGGAGATTCCTTCCCCAGCAGAGTTGCCACTTAATTTCTGCAGCGGTAAATTCATGATCATCAAGCTATGGATAAGCTAGAGATCAAATAACAAGATTCGTCACCGCGCTTTTATTGTTTACAAGGGAAAAGGGAAAAAGTACGAACAAAACCCAAAAAAAGTAAGAAGTTTTCAAATCAAAACTAATAAAAAGTCAGAGATTAGAGTTAAGGGGGCTGGTTACACAGAGGGAAGGTGTTAGCATCCCAAGTGTCCTAGGTACTCCTAGGGAGCCCTTTTTGTGTGCATATGTATTTGGTATAAAGTGATGTTTACAAACAAAATAGAATGGAGGGATGAGAAAAGAATTCATTAATTATATTTTTATGTTTGACAAGACCTTCGGTCTTGTGCCTACGTACCAACATAAAAATGAGGGATCAAAACCTCGTAGTTCGTGATACAAATTTCAAAGTGGATGCATTGCTTTTAACAAAATTAAGTTTGAAAAACCCAAAGGCCTAAAAATGGTTTGAATGAGTTAGTTCTTTTTGGCTTTTTGAAAGTTCAAGTCAATATAGTTAAGTTTATTTACGAGTTTGATTTAAGAAAAGAAGTTTGAAAGTGCAATGACACAAGGCCATAAATTTATCTTTTTGCAAAGTGGTCAAAGTTTAGAACAAAATAAGTTCAATCAAATAAGTTTTTGAAAAGGGAGGGACAAATTTTGAAATTAAAGAAATGGGGAGAAAATGAAGAGACTATCCTATGTACAAAATTAAAAGTTTAGAGTTGAAAAGATCTGACCAAATGGGTAGCAATCCAATAGACAAAAATGTCAATAGAAACCCAGAATTCCCTTGGACTTTTAGAATCAAGCAACACACAAATGCACAATTATATTATCTTGAAGAGCAAGGCATCAAATAAAAGTGCCTACATCCAAGCTTGCCTATTCCATGATCTTCCTCGAAGTAGCCCATGTAACAGATGAATTTCACAAGTCAGAGGTTCAAAATAACAGTTTCACAATGATCATGTTACAGATGAACTTAGAGAGATCTTGAATGATGTATCAGATGAAGTTTCAAATTGCAAGCACTTGGTTTCTCAATAAGTTGGCATGGCCAAGTCTTTTAGCATATGAAGGTTGCCTAGATCCTAAGTCCATTTGTCCAAGATCAAGCCAATAGTTCACACAAAAGTTTTTTAGGGTTTTTTGTTGTTATTAAGCACATTAATGGTCAAAGACCACACAAACAAGCAAAATATACACAAACAAAATATATCACACAATATGGTCCAAATGGACAAAGTGAAAATTGCATTAACATAAACAATTAGAATGATATGAATAATGGCAAATGAAATAAAATGCTAAAAGTAAATTGCATTAAATTAAATGGCTTGAGTTTAAAAGTTAGTAGTTAATAGGTTAGAAGTTAGTAATTGTTTTGCTTTTGCTTTTCATTTTAAGACATTCTTTGGAGAACACTCAACCCACTTATCACAAGCATGGATCCTTGAACCAAGACATCTTCCAAAGGAAGGAAAAAAGGCCAAGTTTCCACACAATACCTTGAAAGAGAGGATACTTAAAATCTCACTAACTAGAATGCTTATGCCTTTTGTGTCACAAATTTAGCGCTATGTTAAGCAATCGTAATTGGACTTATGTAGAAGTCACAACTATTTGAGGTCGGGCAATAGAATTTTGGTGTTAATACATGTTAGAGACATAGTATTATGAACTATGCACATGAAACATACCACATACAAAAAGAATATGCAAAAGATGTGGCCTAATCTCATCCATACTCATGTTAATTTTTCAATCAACTAGCCTTAGGATTTTGAGATATCATAGGCCAAATGGAATGAATGAATGAAGAATGGGAATAAGATGAAGAGGGAAGGGAATGGATGAAAACACAAATTGATCAAAGGCGGACTTTTACCAAATTAATATCATTCATTCATTTTGGGAGATGGAATGTGCATTCCATCAATCCCCTAAATACAATGATATTAACTCAACAAAGTCAAATCAACCTTGACCAAGGCCCAACAACAATAGTCAAACACCAACAAGTCATCACAATTGGTCAACAAAATTATTTGGCATTTAATCAAATTAAAAATACTAAAATAAGGCATTTAAATTAAATAAACCTCATCAAAACACCAAAGAAATGGCCATGAGATTTATCATAGGTCAAACAAGGTCAAAGGACCTTGGAGAAAAAAATTCATAATTTTTGGACATTTAAAAGTATTTTTAAATAATTAAAAACAAAATAAAAATCAATTAAATTATGAAAAATATTAATAATGATCCAAAAAATAATTTTGATTCAGAATATGAAAGAGGAAATTATTTGAAAATTTTTGGTGAAACTCTCATATTTTTTGGATCAATATTAAAATTAATATGAATTAATTTAAATAAAAGGATTAAAATGAAAATTAAATGATCAGAAAAAACGTGGACCACTTGATCTCCCTCATTAATTGAGGTGGCAGATCAAGTGGTCACAAGCGCGCAATCCACGATACGCCTGAGTCAGCGCGCCACAGGAAAGGTAATTCAAACCAACGCCCGAGATTATTTCATTTTAAAAGGATCATGTGGCTCTGAACATGCCAACTCACCACCAGAGCTACAACTCCTGTCTCCTTCTCAAGCGAGCCTCGCCGGACTAGTTCAGTCATAAACATCACCAAAATTTTAAAAAAAAGGACATGATTTCAAAGTAAAAATAGCACTGAGCACGAATCTAACCTCAATTTATCTTAACTCCAAGTATATCGAGAGATACATGGAGTTGAAATTTGAGGTACATGAACTGAGTTGCTTCGATTTGGCCTCAAAGCAACTCAATCTTCTTGCCTACATTGGTAGGACTTCAGACAACCAAGGAATCAAGAGAATTGAACAAGATTTAGAGAGAATCAAAGATATTAAAATTTCTGGAAAATACCTTCAATGTAGGTCTAGATTCAGATGTTCTTGCCTTGGCTCATACTTGATCTCACTCCAAATGCTTGCAGAAGAAGAATTGAATGCTCAAAAGGTCTTGGATCCCTGGAGTTTTGAATCTCAAAATAGTGAGAATTCAAACTTAACTTCAAGTGAAACTCTCAGGATTATCCTTTGGAATGAGAGGGTTAGAGGTATGGGATCAAAGCTGGTGCGAATGTGTGTGTAATTCTGAGCATATGGAGCCCTATTTATAGCCAATTCAGTTGATATTTGCACCCTTGAAAGGAACTTCCAAAATTAGCAATGTGTGATGCATGAGTGGATGGGCGTGCGAAGGCCCATGAAATCAATCTATCTGATCCATAACTGAGTGTGAGCAAGGCTGAAGTAATGTTGGAATGCTAGGCAATTGTGCATGGATGTTTGAAGTTCAATCTTGCCAAATGATGATACCATGTTCAAGCCATGCGCAACCTATTCATTTCTTGTCCAAAATGGATGAATATAGGCTTTTTGGAAAGGTTAGATCAAAAGGAACAACTTTAATGTTCAACACTTTTCCATTTGGAGCTTGGAACTTGAAGAATTTTGAGGTGGAAGTTTGGAAATTTCAACATGTTGAAATTTTTTCTAAGTGTCAAGCCATATGTCTCAATATTCCACCTTGCTTAACTTTTTATGTGAGCCTCAAATGACAAAAGTGTCTTCATAAAAGTTATAGCTTTTTCAAATACCTTCACAATGGTCACCATTTTCATGTTATTTGGATTTTAAATGATAGAGTTCTGCATTTTTGAAGTTTGGAAAAATCACTTGATGAATGATATATGTCAAAAATGACCTATAATGTAACCTCATATCACATGCTTATAAAAGTTGAATTATCTCTCACTCCAAACATAAAAGTTTAAGTAGCCATCTTGAATGTGATTGTGCAACTTGGAAATCTTTCATGTCATAAAAATTGAGCAAGTTATGGCCTTGGGAAGTTGACTTTCAAATTAGGGTTTAGACAAAATGACCTATATGTTTCAACATAGAAAATGATTTTCCAAGAAAACTCTAGGTCTCAACATGAAAGTTGTTTGGAATGTCATTTAGAGTAAGTTTTCTCTTGGAATCATTTTCATATGGTGAAAAATTTAGGAGATAGGGTCTAGGGAGACCCAATTTTGATCAGATGAATTCATCTGGCCAACCACCATCAACCAACTTGCTAACCTTCAATTCTCTTGACTTTCTAGGCTCATGGTTGATCATATATGCATAATATGACGAATTTTGAAGTTTCTCTTGAGAAATTTGATCAATTGATGAGATAGCTTATTGAAGAAGTTACTCAAGATACCTAGTCAAACTAGGGTTTCCAATGCAAATCACCCTCAAACTCTTGAAGAATGCTTGATCAAAATAACATGTAGAGATCATTCGGACTCATATATGATGTTTATGACCATCCTTGAATCAATCCATGGTTGTTCTCTATGTTCATGAGGGTCTCAAACCCTAGATATGGACTTGATAGATCAATGGAGATCATGCCCTACCTACAAAAGAGTTAAGCAAATGCAAAGACATATTTTTGGTATTTTGGTTAGTGAAATTATAAAATACAAGTACGATACAAGCACATAGTTCTTGGTGATCTCTCCCAAAACAAACCCAATGAAAGAGGGGTAAGGAGGATGCCAAGGTATGATTTCAATGCTAATGCTTATGATGAAATTGCATGAGGGATCTTAAGGTCAAAATTGGGGTCTTACAGAGATCACCAAGCACCATGTGATTGTATCATACTTGTTATTTTATCATCTTTACTAACTAAAATACCAAAAATATGTCTTTGTATTTGTCTAACTATTTTGTAGGGAGGGCACATGATCACATTTGATCCATCAAGTTCACATCTAGGGTTTAAGACCCTCATTGCCAAGAGCTCAACCAAGGAATGATTCACATTGGCTATAAGCATCATATATGAGTACCCATGATCTTTACATGTTATTTTGATCAAGAATTCTTCAAGAATTTGGAATTGGTTTGCCTTGGAAACCCTAGTTCATCTGGGTATCTTGAGTAACTTCTTTAACAAGCTTCTTCACCAATTGATAAAATATCTCAAGGGACACTTCAAATTCCATAATATTATGCATATATGATCTCCCATGAGCCTAAAAAGTCAATATAATTGCAAGTTAGCAAGTTGGTTGGTGGTGGTTGGCCAGATGAATTCATCTGATCAAAACTGGGTCTCCCTAGACCCTATCTCCTACACTTTTCATCATATGAAAATGATTCCAAGATAAAAGTTACTCTAAATGACATTCCAAACAAGGTTCATGTTGAGGTATAGAGCTAAGTTTTCTTGGAAAGTCATTTTTTATGTTGAAACATTATATGTCATTTTGTCTAAACCCTAATTTGAAAGTCACCTTCCTAAGGCCATAACTTGCTCAATTTTTATGATATAAAAGATTTCCAAGTTGCAAAATCAAATTCATGGTGTCTAATTCAACTTTTATGTTTAGAGGAATAGATAATTCAACTTTTATGAGCATGTGATATGAGGATACATTATAGGTATTTTTGGACCAATACCATTGAACAAGGGATTTTTCTCAACTTCAAAAATGCATAACGCATTCATCCCAAATCCAAATGATGTCAAATGAGTGGCCATTTCTAAGGATTTAAAAGAGCTATAACTTTGTTGAAGACACTTTTCTCATTTTAAGCTCACATAAAAAGTTGGCCAAGGTGGAATAATTGAACATATGGCTTGACACTTAGAAAATATTTCGACATGTTAAAATTTCCAAACTTCCACCTCAAAATTCACCATGATACAAGCTTCAAATGGAAAAGTGTTCAACATAAGAGTTGTTCCCCTTGATCTAACCTTTTCAAAGAATCCAAATTCGATCATTTTGGAAAAGGTTTGAGGGGTATGCGCATGGCCGTAACAGGGTTGTATCAGTTGGCAAGAATCATTCTTCAAACATCAAAAGATCTTTGCCTTGCATCACAATTCTCATTCAGACTTCATTTCACTTGCATTTAGACCTAATTGAGTTTCTTCATGGGCATGTACATGCCCATGAAAGCGTGCACTTCACATTGCCAATTTTGGAAGCATTTTCAAGTGTGCAAATATCACTTACATTTGCTAGAAATAGAGGTCCCTTGCATCAGATTTGAAGGACCTTGCGCGCCATCTTTGCCCCAAACCATTGAAACACTCACAATTCAAAGGAAAACCTGATAAATTTCACTTGAAATTTGAGTTTGAATCTCACTGTTTGGAGATTCAAGAACTCTAGGATCCAAAGCCTTGCACCATTCCTAATCCACTTCTGCAAGCTCCATAAGCAAGATCAAGCACGAATTGAAGTAAGAGAGATCAAGTTCTACACAACATTGAAGGTATTTTTCCAAATTTTTCTTCTCTTCGATTCTCCTTCAATTCTCATCAATTCTCTTGGATCCTTGGTTGTCTGAAGTCCTACCAATGTAGGCAAGAAGATTGAGTTGCTTTGAGGTCAAATTGAAGCAACTCAATTCATACACCTCAAAATTCAACTCCATGTATCTCTCAATATACTTGGAGTTAGGTTAAATTGAGGTGATATTCATGATCTACGCCATTTTTTCTTTAAGATTATATCCTCCTTTTTCATTTATGTGATGGTGATGAGGGAACCAGTCCGGTCAGGTTCATTGAAGAAGATGACCGACACTTTGCACCGGCGATGTGTTGGATGTGTTCTGAACCGTTGGATCAATTTAAATCGTTTTAATCTTGAACGTTTCTTTTGAATACCAGATGTGTGGCGCGCTGACTCAAGCGTATCATGGAATGCACGTTTTCCACCACTTGATCTGCCACCTCAATTAATGAGGGAGATCAAGTGGTCCACGTTTTTCTAATTTAATTGATTTTCATTTTATTCCTTTTATTTTCATTAATTCATAATAAATTCAATATTGATCCAAAAAATATGAGAGTTTTAACAAAAAAGTTTAAATAAAATCCTCTTTAATTTTATGAATTAAATTTTTTTTTTGGATCATTATTAATATTTTTCATGATTTAATTGATTTTGTGAATATTTTTAATTGTTTAAAAATAATTTTAAGTTTCCAAAAATTCTGAAATATTTTCTCCAAGGTCCTTTGACCTTGTTTGACATATGATGAATCTCATGGCCATTTCTTTGGTGTTTTGATGAGGTTTTAGGAAATTGACCAACCATATTTTATTTAATGCATTATTTTTATTATTTTTAATTTGATTAAATGCCAAATAAATTGTGTAGAGCCATTTTAGTTGACTGTGAGTTTGACTTATGTTGTTTGGCCTTGGTCAAGGTTGATTTGACTTTGTTAGGTTAAGATCATTGACTTAGGGGATTGATGGAATGTATATTCCATCTCCCGAAATGAATGAATGATCTTAACTTGGTAAAAGTCCTCCTTTGTCCATTTTGTATTTGATCCATTCCCCCTCCCTACTCATCTCATTCCATTCTTTATGCATTCATGTCATGGACCTATAATGTCTCTATATCCTAAGGCTAGTTGATTGCAAAATCAACATAAGTATGGATGAGATTAGGTCCCCCGCTTTGCATATTCTTTTTGTGTGTTGTATGTTTCATGAGCATAATTCATCATATTATGTCTCTAACATGCATTAACACCAAAATTCTATTGCCCGACCTCAAATAGTGGTGACTTCTACATAGGTCCAATTACGATTGCTTAACATAACACTAAATTTGTGACACAAAAAGGCATAGCATTCTAGTTAGTGAGATTGTAAGTCTCCCCTCTTTCATGGTATTGTGTGGAAACTTGGCCTTTTTTTCTTCCTTTGGAAGATGTATTGGTTCAAGGATCAATGCTTGTGATAAGTGGGTTGAGTGTTCTCCAAAGAATGACTTAAACGAAACAAAAGCAAAAGCAATACTAACTTCTAACTCATTAACAACTAACATTTAATTTCAAGTCATTTACTTTTAATGCATTTTAATTTTTTAGCTTTATTCATTTTCCATTATTTATACCATTCAAGTTATTTATGTTAATACCATTATCACTTTGTCCACTTGGAGCATATTTTTGTGATATATTGTGATTGTGTATATTGTGATTGTTTGTGTGGTCTTTTGACCTTAATTTACATAATAAGAACAAAAACCCTAAAAAATATGTTGTGTGGACTGTTGGTTTGATCTGAGACTATTGGACTTAGAATTAGGAAACATTCCCTATGCAAAGGACTTGGCCAATGCCAATTTTCATGCGACCAAGTGCTTGTGAATTGAAACTTCATCTGATACATCATTGAAGATCCATTTGAGTTCATCTGCAACATGATCATTGTGAAGCTGTTATTTTGAACCTGTGACTTATGTCATCTTTGAAGTCATCTGCTACATGGGCAAAACTTGAAGAAGATCATGGAGTTGATAAGCTTGGATGTGGCTATATTTATTTGATGCCTTGCTCTTCAATTTGCTGCTTGTGTATTAATATTGCTTGATTCTAAAGTCCAAGGGAAATTTGGGTTTCTATATGACATTCTTGTCTATTCGATTGCAGCCCATTGGTCAGATCATTTCAACTCTCAACTTTTAAATGTATGCTTAGGATTAGTCTCTTCATCTTCTCCCCATTTCTTTAATTTCAAATCTCTCCCCCTTTTTTTGAAAAGATCTTCTTTGCTTGTGTCTGTTTTCTAAACTTAGACCATTATTACAAACTAGAAACTTTGGCCTTATGCCATTGCATTTTCAAACTCTTTTCTTAATAAAAACTTGTAAATGAACTTAACTATATTGGATTTAAAATTTCAAAATCCAAAAAGGACTAACACTCATTCAAACCATTTTTAGGCCCTTGTGCCTTTTAAATTTAAAATTTTATTAAAAGCAATGCACCCACTTTGAAATTGATACCACAAACTACGAGGTTTTGATCCCTCATTTTTATGTTGGTACGTAGGCACAAGTCCGAAGGTCTTTTCAAACACAAAATATAATTAATGAATTATTTTCTCATCCCCCCATTATATTTGTTTTCAAACATCATTTGTACAAAAACACATATGAACACAAGAAAAGGCTCCCTAGGAGTACCTAGGACACTTTAGGTTTTAACACCTTCCCTCTGTGTAACCAACCCCCTTACCTGTAATCTCTGGCATTTTATTAGTCTTGATTTGGAAACTTCTTATCTTTTGGGTTGTGTTCGTACTTTTCTCTTTTCCCTTGGAAACAATAAAAGCGCGGTGGCGACTCTGGTCTTATTAATATCTAGCTTATCCATAGCTTGATGGTCATGAATTTACCGCTACATGGACCAGTTGAGGTCATTGTCTCAGAAGGACAAAGAGATGTTCAATGAATACGCTCAGAGATGGAGAGAGCTAGCTGCTCAAATTACCCCTCCTTTGGAAGAAAAGGAGATTACCAAGATTTTTCTCAAGACCCTGAGCTTATTTTACTATGAGTGCATGATTGTCGGTGCCCCTAACAATTTTACCAAAATGGTAAACATGGGGATGAGGTTAGAAGAAGGTGTTCGAGAGGGACGGTTGCCAGAAAGAAAGAATGAGAGACTAATGCAGTATCCGTTGGGAGGAAGAGAAGGCCTCATGTTAGGAGGAATCCACAACCCCGTCAATACCATTATCAAGTATCATCTGTTATTCCTGTATTTTTAAACAATCAATCAATGCCAGTTCAACAACAACGTCAACAACAGCCACCACAAAGAACAAACACCTACAACAACAACAACACCAACGGTCATCAACAACAATAAAACTTTGAGAGGAAGAAGGTCTCTTTCAACCTGATTCCTATGACTTATGCTGAATTGTATCCATCATTGGTTCTCAAGAACCTTTTGCAACTGAGAAATCCTCCACAAATTCCAGAACCACTTCCATGGTGGTACAAGCCAGAGTTTCACTGTGTCTTTCACCAAGGGGCTCCTGGCCATGATATTGAGAACTGTTACCCCCTGAAATACGAAGTCCAGAAATTGGTTAAGAGTGGGATGGTGTCCTTTGAGGACCGTGCTCCAAATGTCAAAGCTAACCCATTACCTGCTCATGGTGACCCTTCTGTTAACATGGTAGATGGTTGTCCTGGGGAGTTCAAAGTATTTGATGTTCGTTTCATTAGAAGGTACTTGGTGACGATGCAGAAGGATATCTGTTTGGTGAGTGATTGTGAGCATGACCATGATAGTTGTGCAATCTGCAGTGTTAATCCCCGAGGTTGTGTAGTTGTGAAGAGAGACACCCAGAGGTTGATGGACAAGGGTATGATCCAGATTCTTCAGTCCCGTCACTTAGGTGACCATGTGAATGTTATAGTTCAGTGTTCAAGACACCAGAGAGAGTGGTGATTTAATTTGACAGCAGCAGCGGTAACAGTGTCAGCAATAGATCGGTATCACCGATGGTAATACGGTTAACGGGTCCAGTCCCGTATGCATCTGATAAGGTTGTTCCATATAAGTATAATGTGACTATGTTAGAGAATGGTCAAGAGGTTCCTTTACCTACGGCCAGTTCTGTTGTAAGCATTGCTGATGTTACAAAGGTGACCCTTAAGGATGTTTGTTTGATAAGTGATTGTGAGCATGACCATGATGGTTGTGCTGCTGGCAGTGTTAACCAGAGGGGGTGTGAAGTTGTGAAAAGGGACATCCAGTGACTGATGGATGAAGGCATGATTCAAGTTGTTCAATCTCGTCATGTAGGTGATGATGTGAATGTCATAGTGCCAATTTTCGAGCAGCCATAGAGATTGGTAATCCAGTATGACAGCAGCAACAGTAACAATGTCAATAATAGATCAGTATCGTCGTTGGCAATACGGTTAGCGGGCCCAGTTCCATATTCATTTGATAAAGTTGTTCCGTATCAGTATAATGCTACAATGATAGAAGGTGGTCAAGAGGTCCCGTTGCCTACGACTAGCTCTGTGGTGAGCATTGCTGATGTTACTAAGGTGACCCGTATTGGTCGTGTGTTTGGGCCAGTGTTCACAAAGGATAAGGAAGAATCAGTTGTGAGTAAGAAGGTGGAAGTGCCTGTTGAAGATCCAGTTGGTGTTTCAAAGGGTAAGTCTGGTGAATACAGCGACTTGAAGGATAACAATAATGATAAGGTACTTCGGTTAATCAAGAGAAGTGAGTTTAATATGGTGGAGCAGCTGCTCCAAACCCCCTCAAAAATCTCAGTGTTGTCTCTGCTCATGAATTCTGAAGCGCACAGAGAAGCACTGCAGAGAGTTTTGGAACAAGCTTTTGTAGAACATGATGTTACAGTGGATCAATTCGATCATATTCTGGCTAACATCACTTCCTGCAATAATCTTAGCTTCTGTGATGAAGCCCTGAGGAGGGAAGGAATCATAATCTGGCTTTGCACATTTCTATGAATTGCAAATAGGATGCTTTGTCTAATGTGCTTGTTGACACCGGGTCATCACTAAATGTGCTTTCAAAGTCAACTCTGTCAAAGCTATCATACCAAGGAGCGCCTATGAGGTATAGTGGTGTAATTATCAAGGCCTTTAACGGTTCGTGCAAAACGGTTATTGGTGAAGTGGACCTTCCAGTTAAGATAGGTCCAAGTGATTTTCAAATTATTTTTCAAGTAATGGATATCCACCCGACCTACATATGTTTGTTGGGAAGGCCATGGGTCCATGAGGCAGGAGTTGTTACCTCCACACTGCACCAGAAACTCAAATTTGTGAAGAATGGCAAGCTTGTGATTGTTGGAGGAGAGAAGGCATTATTGGTTAGTCACCTGTCATCTTTCTCTTATGTGGAAGCTGAGGATGAGGTTGGAACTCCGTTCCAGGCCTTATCTATTGCCGCTGAAAAGAGAGTTGGGGGCCCTATGTCCTTATTAAAAGATGCTAAGAAGATTGTGGAAGAAGGCAACGTTGATCAATGGGGGCGCATGGTAGAGGTCTCTGACAATAAAGGCAGAACCCGTTTGGGGTTCCAGAAAGGTTCATCAACCACAAGGACTGAAGATGTGCAACTTAGCTTCCGTAGCGGAGGGCTCATTCATGGCAATGAACAACACTTAGCTGCTGCGCTAGAGGATGACGAAGAGGAAGACTGCACCAATTTTGTGACGCATGGAAAGGCTTGTAACAATTGGACTGCTGTTGATATTCCTTTTGTTTTGCATCGATCTAAGTAATTGCTTTTATATATTTTTAAAATCCTTCTCCTATGCCTAAGGGAGAAGTGAACATTGTTGGGCATTTTCAAATTGATCATTAATAAAATTAATTTTATTCATCCACATCTATGATGTCTTGTTTTTACTTTTTGCTTTATTCTGAAAATGGTAATCACAAAAAACATAAATAAACAATATAATTTCCCATCTTCATAATATTTGGTCACAAATTCACTTCTCTAAAATCAAAATATCAAATCACTATGCAGGTTGGTTCCTAACCCCATTGAATACAATGATCCTTCTCCTTCTCCAAATTTTGAATTCCCTGCGTTAGAAGCCGGGGAGGAAAGTGATGTAGAAGTGAGTGATGAATTATCTCGTCTTCTTGAGCAATATGAAAAGACCATTCAACCGTTCTAAGAGTAAATTCAGCTAGTCAACTTGGGTTCCGAGGATGATGTGAAGGAAGTCAAGATTGGGTCTTCGCATGTGTCCAGATGTCAAGAAGGGGTTGATTGATCTTCTTCGAGAGTATTCAGATGTGTTTGCTTGGTCCTATCTGTAACACCTCAAAATTTGCCCTCCTCTTCTTGAGACTAGTTTGACACATTGCATTTCATATTTTAGAGCTTTAGGCATTGCATTTTGCATCTCATGTGAAATAAGAAGGTCATCCTCCAAAGTCTTTTCAGAAGATGGGAAGTTACATGATTCAAGCCTGAGGGTCTCTATAAATTGATCATCAGCCATCTGAGGGCATGGGCTTCAGTTAGGGTTTCTTGATTCTTCAAAGTTCTTGAGCATCATCTTATTTGCAAGGATATATTACCATCATCATGGTTCTATCATCATCAAGGGTTTCATTGTTCATTCTCAAGTTCCTTTGGATTAGGGTTGTGACCTCTGGTCAACCCTAATCAATGCCATTCTTCCAACTAGGGTTTCTCAAGGAGATGAGGTATTTTCTTGGGATGAGGATCACATGATTGTTATGAGGAGCTTACATGAGCTATGGTTTCATTTTGAGCAATTTCCCCAAGTGGTAGAGGCTCAAGTGGATCAGGACATTTCAAGGTCATCTAAGGACCAAAAAGTCAATTGTGCAGTCAACTGAGGGCTATGAGGTGGGGAAATGAGTTGAGACACATCAATCATGTTCAAACAAAGTCCATTTGTAGTTCTAAACATTTATCTTGAAGATTTTGAAGTCATGGCAAAAGTTTCCAAAAATGGAAAATGACCTATAATTTCAAGTTTCCAAAAATGGCAAGTTTCTGGTCCACATTCAATTTGATTTTTCAATATCAAAGAAGTTTCAAATGGATTTTTGGTGAACATGAAAGTTATAGATATTTGTCTCCCCTTTCCAAAAAGTCCTAATTCATGTCCATTTGATGAATGGTTGAGAAGTAATGGCCAATTGATCACAAGGTGTGCATGGAAGTTCAAAATGGCATAACTTTGGATACAAAGCTCCAATTTGGTCCATTCTTTTTGCAAAATGCTCCTCATGTTCAAGACATTTCAAATGAACCATTGCCATGTATGAGAGAGGCTTGTATGCTCATTATTTCACCCATGATCATTTTGGAGGGAATTTCCACAATTTAAAATTGGCTTATGATACAAGCAAGATACCATTTCCATCATGATTATTGGTTGATTTTGAGTGAATTCAAGCTTTTGCATGGGAAACTCACGTGTAGTATGGCCATGATAACTCATTATCTATTTTTAGCAAAGTGCCTTATATCTCTCTAATCATGATTAGTACAAGCCTAATTTGGATTTCAGTGTGATTAACAGGCCATATAAAAGCCAAACCCTAATCCATAACCTCCATAACAAAATTTCAGATCTAGAAAATTCAAGTTCCCTCCAAAAATTCTCTCTCTTCGATTTTCTTTGATCTTCACACAAACACAAAAAATTCTTCAAGATTCTTGATCATCATCCTTCATTGATCAAGAATCAACCTCTGTTTTGGACAATTGAGCAAGAATTGGAGCAGTTCAAGAACACTCACATGTTAATGGAAGTTTGAAATTGAGGAAGATTAAGGAGTTTTCAACTGATTCTTTTTGCTTAGAGCTTCAAGGCAAAGTTCAAGAAGAAGATCTGGAGCTGTAGAGTGCTTGAGGACACGAGTTCAGAAATTTCCAGTTCAAGGTGACTCCAAATTGATCCTCTCCTTTTGCTGTTTTCTTGTTATGATTGTGTAGATCTCACTTAGCTGAGCATGTAGATATGATTATATTTGAATTCGGATGAGTAATGAGCATGTATGATGAACTTTCAGTTTTGATCCACAATATGTTTTCGTTCGATCCATGCATTATAGGAAGAATTAGATGAATTGAATATGATATTTGAGATGTATGTTGAATGCTAATTCGATTGGTATCGGTTTTATTCATTTTTGGAAAAATTTGTTGCAGCTCCGCCGCCTGGTTGGCCGGAGAAGACGACCGGAGCTTAGCTCCGGCGTCTGGTTCATGCTAGGGTTTTTGCTTGTGTGGCGTCCACATGTGCGCTTGCATGTCCGTTCCATTGGCTGAGACTTGTTTGACTGATCCACGCGAGCTTTGACTCGCTGATGTGTGTGCCAACACATTAATGAAACGCATCGTTTCATTTTGATTGCGTGGCCTTCCATGTGTGTGTTGATTGTGCTGTTACGTGTGTGAATGATTGGACCGTGTGTGTTTGACTTTGCCATGCGTACTTTGAATTGCTGACTATGCTGCCAACTCATTTAATGAAGTGTTGTGTTTTGCCTGTTTAAACATGGTCCGTTGATCATGATTTTGCGCCTGATCGTGTGGCTAGCATTATTTCTGAGTTTATTCAAATTATTTCTTTCCCTCCATTTTCCTTTTGGTTATTCAATTATTTTGTTCATCTTTAAAAAATCATAAAAAATTGAAAAATGATCCAATTTGACTCCAATTTTTTTTCTTAGATTTTTTTTAATGTCTAGTTTTTTTTTTTATATTATTTTCATGAATTGTGGTCTGCTGGATTTTTATTTGTGATTTTTTGATTTGAAGCCATGCTAAATTGATATGTTGTGTTCAATGCTTTGTGAAATCTTCATCTTTGATCCAATTGATCTGATTTTTTGTATGCTTGATCTTCATACATGATGTGAATTTTTTAGCACTGGTTTGAATTTTTTCTCATATGCTATCATTGTTTTTGACACATGAAGATGTATGTGACAATTTGTGTCACATTTTGGACCTTGCATTTGTGCATTTTTATTCATCTATCATTTGAACTCTTCGGGATTTGATATTTTGCATGATGATTGTTCATGACATGAGTAGCTTGCATAAAACATTTCAAGGTCATTACATGCTTTTCTATTTTGATTTGGATTTTCTAATTTGGATGTCCATTTTGTGCACATTTGCTTGCCTTTGCTTTACATTGATCATTTAAGCTACTTGCCTTATGAATTGATGTTGGTCATTTTGAGGAAATTTTCTTAATTGTTTGAATATGCATTATGTGAAAGATTGGTTTCTGTTTTGATCATTTAGTTTGGTTTTGAACTTGGTCTTTGTACTAATGTTTTGTACATGAACTAACCTTGACTTGTGTTTCAGGTTTGGACATTTAGCATTAATGGTTGAGTTGCTCACCTTTTGAGATGCAAATTGGATTGTGTTCTAACTTCTTTATGTTTTGTAGGGATTTAAGTTGATGTGTTGAGCTCATTGCTTCATTTGAATGCTTGAACATTGCTCATTGAATTGTGTACAGTTGGATGGTTTCACTGTTTGTTTTCTGATTTTATGTCTGAAGTACTAATTGGTTAGCTTTTGTACAGGTACATTAGTTGCTTGCTTTTAGCTCTTGCTTGAGCTTTGGATTATGGTTGATACACATCTTAGGTAGATATTCTTTTACTTCATGTAGTCTGGAAGTCCTGTCACCTTTTTCGCAGGCATTTTGCTAGAAGTCCTCCTTAAGAGGCTCTATTTGTGTTTGTTTACAATTGTGCCAAAGACCTCCAAGATGAGGCATGTGTTACTTGATAAGTCCTCCTAAGTGAAGAGGCAATTGACGGATAGAAGGGATTAGTAGCCAATCCCCCGTTATTCAGTGAGTCGTTCTTTATGCTCGCACTACGTGTTGATGCTTCTGAACATGTACCCAAGATCTTTGTCTAGTGTTTGTCAAGTGGAATAGGATCCCACTTTCTGGATCCCCACGCTTTATGTGTCATGAGCTCACCCTGGCCAGGGTTAAGAGCATGAGGTCTCATCCTCATTTACACTTTGATCAGCTTCACCCTAACTCTCAATGTTAGTGGTTAAGAGCTACAGATTACCCCTTACAGTTTGGCTTATTTATCGAGGTTGATATGACCCCTCTTGACTAAAGCCTACCCATTGTTTGGGCCTCTTGTATGGATATAGTGAGTGATGCTTGTTCACTTGTGCTAGTGTGTTTATCTGCTTTCCTCTTCTCATCTCCATTTCTGTAGGAGTTGTATGGTTGATTTCTGAGGAAGTTGAATGCATGTTAGAGACCTCAACTTAGGGATATTGATGGCATGACAACTATTAGGCTCGAGTCTTAGTCTCCCTATTAGTTTGTTGTTTCCCTGGTCTCTGGTTAGGAGAGTGTTGTACCCCTGTTAAGGGGAACTACGTCGCCCTGATTCTCATACCAGATGAAATACGTAGGCAGGAGGTTGCGAGCAATCTCTCCGGGCACCCTTTTTCTTTTTTGCTGTGTTGTCTTGTGTGTGTTCACCCTCTTCCTTGTTTTGGTGTGAGTACTTATTTGTCCAGCGTGGGCGTGTGTGGTATGTTTATACCTTTTGGGGTTCATCTTTGAGATTCATTTGGGGTTCAGATTGGGGTTCACCTATACTGATTTGGGGTTCACATTTGGGGGGTCTAACTGTATCACTTGGGGTTCATTTATGACGATGGTCATTCATATTGGGGTTCATCTTTGGGGTTCATTTGTGGTGACTGGCTGGATAGTTAGTTACTTTGTTGGGGTTCATTCTGATAACCTTTTTCTGTGGTGTTCGCTTATTAGCGTTTGTTATTGTTGGGATTCGGATATAAGTCCATGTATTGGCATTCTGTTTCCTTTTGTTTGTTATTGTTAGGAGTCGGATATAAGTCCATGTATTGGCATTATGTTTCCTTTTGTTTGTTGTTGTTAGGAGTCGGATATAAGTCCATGTATTGGCATTCTGTTTCCTTTTGAGTGTTTCTTTTGACGTCTCAGCGTCTCTTTTTGGTGTTTTGTTTCGGCGTGCGTTAGCCGAGCTACGAGTGCTCTGATTCTTCTCTGGATAGAAAAGATACGTAGGCATAGGACGTGATGTCTTAGCGAGCATGTCTCCCTCTTCCCCGAACTACGTTGACTCTGATGTTTGTTTCTGACAAACTACGTAGGCCCAGGATGCGACATTCTGCCGAGTCCCCTTCCTCCGTTTTCTTTTTCTTCCCCACCTGTTTATTATTCCAGTTTGTGCAATTTCTTTGAGCAGTTTTATTAGCAACCTTATCCTATTCTTTGAGCTATCTTTTGAGCGTGGATCCCGTCGAGTACGGCGGACGTGAGGGGTGCTAATACCTTCCCCTTGCGTAACCGACTTCCGTACCTTGCAATCTCTGGTCATAAGACCATTCCTTTCCCTTTCTTAGGTTAGTCCTGCGCTCCCTTTCCGTCATAGGATGAATAGCGTCGGTGGCGGCTCTGTAAACTGTTTTTTTTCCGCCGGTTGTTTTTCGCGTTGCGACAGCTGGCGACTCTGCTGGGGACTAAAGTTGAACTCTTGCTGGTCCATCTTCCCTAAGCGAGTCAATCCTAGCGCTCTCTAGCGTAGTTTTTAGAGTAGTTTTGGGTTTCTTTTACTGCTTATTTATTGCGTTTGTGGTTATTATACTGTGATTGTATATATTTGCATATATGTTTGCATGCATCATATTATCACTGTGTTGGATTTTGGACAGGTGTGGTTCCTATGATTTGGGGTGGGTGTTCTAAGTGGGGCTAAAACCCAGGCCCAAGTATACACCTAGGATTAGCGTGGTCTCACGTTCCTCACATGTTGGTTTGGCATGTTGTTGCGACGTGACATACCACAAGCCGGACGAGGTTCTTTTGAGAGAGCTTTTCCATTGTGGAGTTTCCACTATGGTTGGCTTATCTCTTCTAAGTTGTTGACTTTGGTGGCAGTTCTTTCCTAGATCTTTGGTTTAGATGATCTTATGAGAGCTGCACGGCACACCCGAAAGGGCAAACCCGTTGAGTATCTTGTCTGATCGTCGAGACCATTATCCGCCTTAGGATGACCTTATTAGAATTCACCTGTGAGGGGAGGGGTTTGATTCTTACAGATACAGGTTCTGTTGGCGATTCTGTGATGGTGACTTTGGGTTCAGTTGGATTTATGGATATTTATTTCTGGCACGCCGGAGTTCTGTCTGTGGTATTTATGAGCGGGTTCCGTTTATTTCGGATCCCCGGGTTGAATTTGAGGGTACTTATTCAGAGGATCTTGTTGTTATCTGTTCGGTGGATTTTCTGTGATGATGGTGATGTATCCTCTGGTTCCGTTTATTTCTGAACCCCCCGAGTTGGATTTATGGTTACCTAGTCCCTTGGATGGTTGTGATTAGTTCAGAGACCGGAATCCAGTACAGTTGATGTTCAGATGACTTGGAGGATGGCACAGTGACTTGCATTCATGCATTTGCATCATTCCCATTTTGCATTTATCCACATCTAACTCATGTTTATCCATATGCAGGGTACATTCTTGATTGAGATCCTGGTTGAGAGACATCCTTGTTCCAAGCATGAGGGCCGGCCTAAAAGCAGATGTTGTCTACAGTTTCTTTGATCCAAAGATTAGTGTGTTGAAGGGTATGATAACATCGATTACGCCTGACCATGTGGGGATGTTCCGTGAGGCTTATGGTGGTGTTCTGAAGATGGTTTTCAGGCTCACAGATGGGGATAGGAGCGCCATCCATAATATTCTCCAGTTTTATGATTCGGGTTTGAGATTTTTTGTCCTCCCAGACTACTTGTTGGGACCTTTGATGGAGGATTATGCCAGTATTCTGGGTATTCGGGTCAGAAACCAGATTCCTTTTTATGCTACTAAGGAAGAATCTGATGTTATTGAGATTTCTCGTGCTCTTTGTTTGAGCCAGGAGGTGACTAAGGAAGGTTTGAAGGGGAAAGGAAAGTTTCCCGATTTTCATCTGAGTTTCTTGGAGGCTAAAGCCAAGGAGCATGTTGTTTTGGGCAATTGGAAGGCCGTTTGTGCTTTGCTTGCTGTGAGCATTTATGGAATTATTCTATTCCCTAATCAGAAGAATTTTATGGATATTAATGCCATCCGGGTGTTTGCTCAGAAGAATCCCATTCCTACCTTGATTGGGGATGTTTATTATTCGGTCCATAATCAGAACGAGAAGCGGCATGGAGGATTGGTTAGATGTTGTGCTCAATTGTTATATAAGTGGTTCATGGGATATTGCCTTCCAGGGGTGCCTTTGTTCTTCTTGACCATACTGTAAATTGGGCAACCAAGATGATGGGTTTGAGAGCCAAGGACATAGCTTGGACTCACATTGATATGGCCGGACGAGATTTCATTTACAGTTGCGGGAGTTTTCCCAATGTGCCTCTTATAGGAGTTCAGGGGGTATTAATTACAACCCGATGCTTCTTAAGAGACAAATGGGATTTGCTATGGAGGTTCCTCCTCTCGAGCGTGAGATTCAGGAGTCTTTCTACTTCCCGATTGAGGGTAATCAGTCATCGTTGAGGCAAGTGTCTGATGCGTGGCGTAACATTCAAAGGAAAGGCAAGATTCCTTTTGGTAAAGCTAACAATAGGTCTTTTCCTCCGTTTGATGATTGGCTCAGAGAGAGGGTTGAGCTCACTCGTCTACCATTTCCTGTGGGTGATCTTTGGTATTCGTTGATTGAGGAGTCCCGCTCTTCTGTCAGTATGGAAGAATTTCTTGAGATGAAGAGGGCAAGAGATCAACTGCAAGCAGAGAAGACTGAGTTAGAAATGAGTATTGCTAGAATTCAACTGGTTAATCAGGAAGTCAAGAGGGAAGCAGAAGACCAGGCTAGGAGACATGCTCAGGAGGTGAAGCGTTTTGAGATAGACACTGCCTATTACTGTAAGATCAGCCAAGCTTTAGAGTCATATACAAAGGAGCACGACATTACCAAAGAGAAGTTGGTTAGAGCTGTGAAGGTCATTGAAGATGAAAAGAAGAGATAAGTCCTCGTGAAGACTCAGAGGGAAGCTAGAGCAACGCCCTTACCGCAGAGTGGGAAGCAAAGTTGAGGGTTAAGGAAGAAGAGAAAGTGAAGAGTATGGCCGAAAGAGATCATTATCTTGCTGAGAGGGATCATTGTTTCCGACAGATGAAGATTCATCAGAAAGAGGTAGGAAGACTTCAGCAGGAGAACACTGAGCTCAGGTTCGCTATGAAGTTTACCAGGATGGTTGATGGTGCAGAGTCTTCTGTGGGACCTTCTTCAGATTAGCTTTTATTGCAATGTTATCATGTGTTGGATTACCGTCAGGCATGTTGACGGAATTCACTTACTTGTATTTCTTTATGATTCTGGAGGATTGTAAGGTTGATTTGTATCAAACATGATGTATGATTCTCGCACGTGTAGTGCACTTTTGCTATACAGTGGTTATTATCATTCAGTGATTGATCTTCAAGCTTTATTTGCTTTTCTGTGTACACTCACATAACACACATATGGTCGGGTGATATCTTTGCTAAATCATAATTCTTTGCTCTGTATGGTAAAACCAGATGGTTGATGTCAGAATGTTGCTGCCGAATTATTATCCGTCTCAACGAAACTAGGATCAAAAGACAGAGTGTTCCTCATATGGATAGACATTGCATTCATGCATGAATCATAATAACTTGTCTTCTATTTTGCAGGTGTAGGTTTCTAACATGTTGATTGTTTCAGGAATCGTTGCTCGCGCACGCAGAATCATTCCTTGCACGTAGCTCGTCCGCACAGATACCCTACCAGACGCAACAAACCCAAACTGATGGATCCACCCAACACTGACATTCTCGAGCTGAAAGAGAAGATGAGTAAGTTGATCAACGTCATGCAAGGGTTCGCCTTGGGGCAGAAAGCAATCGCTGAGAAGGTGGAGAGGATTGAAAGCTGGCTGAGAGTGGGGAAAATACAGGGAAATGCTCCGTCGTCTGGAGTAAAGAAGCCCTGTGGTAATGGTCAGCGCAAGAAGGAGGGTGAATCGAGTGATGTGTATGCCCAAAGGGGACACGGTAGGGATCGTTACCACCCGTATGCTGCTGCAGTAACAATTCCTGCTGGTAATCAATCTGTACAACAGCAACAACAACCACCTCAACAGAGAACACAGAGAGTTGGGTACCACGTGAGAGGAAGGATGGCAGATCGCCAGTTTGATAGGCCACCCGTGACGTATGCCTTTCTGTTTAAGAGGTTGAAGGATCTTGGGTTGGTTCAGCTGAGGACGTTGGCTCCGGTAGGACCAGATCAGAGGCCTGCAAGTAACGATGAGAATGTCAAGTGCGAGTTCCATTCTGGTGCTCCCGGGCATAACATTGAGGGTTGTAAAGCTTTTAAGCATGTCGTTCAAGATTTGGTGGATTCTAAAGCCATCAATTTTGCACCGACGCAGAATGTTAATGCTAATCCCATGTCGATGCATGGTCATATGGGGGTGAATGTGATTTCAGAGGATAAGAGAAAAATAGAGGTGACGGATGTGGATCAGTTGAGGACTCAAATGTATGTGGTCAAGAGACATCTGATGAAGAGTGGAGTTTTCCCTGGATGTAATAATTGTTGTGCTGCTTGCACTGTCACTACGAATGGGTGTGTAATGTTGAGGGAGACGATTCAGAGAATGATGGATGAGGGAAGCCCCCGATTTGAGAAAGTTGCTTTGGAGAAGGAGGACGTTTCAATAATAACCATTTATTTTGATCCTGTCCACTTCTCAGTTCCGACAGATGCGGCTCCAGTTACCATCACGGTGCCTGGACCTATTCCGTATGAAAATGATGATGCTGTGTCGTGGGACTATGGTGGGGAGGTGTATTGTAATGGAGAAAAGATAGAAGATCAGGCTGCAAGTGATACCACAGTTTCAAAGGTGGATAATGCCGGACTTAGTGGTTTTACTCGCAGCGGGAGGTTGTTTGCGCCTGACACATTAAGGAGTGGGGATGCAGAAAAAGAAAAGAGAGATAAGGCCGAGGCTTTAGCCAGGGCGAAAGGTAAGAAGGTGGTGAATGAGGGTATTCCTAGAGCGGCACAGGCGCCTGTTGGGTCGGAAAATGAGCTTGATGATGAAGCCGAGGAGTTTTTAAGGATTATCAAGAAGTCCGAGTACAAACTCGTTGATCATTTGCAGCAGACTCCGTCCAAGATTTCAATCTTATCTTTGCTGTTAAGCTCAGAGGGGCATAGAGATGCTTTGTTAAAAATCTTGAAGAGGTCCTATGTCCCGCAGGAGATTACGGTTAATCAGTTTGAGACAGTGGTGTTAAATGTCAATGCCAGCCATGGGTTGGGTTTCACTGATCTCGATCTTACTGTGGATGGATGTAATCACAATAAGGCATTACACATTTTGATGGAGTGTAAAGGAGAAGTGCTTTCGCACGTTCTGGTTGATACAGGCTCGTCACTCAATGTGTTGCCTAAGAAGGCCATGGCTAAGTTGGACTGTGAAGGAGTGGTGGTGAGGCCTACTGATTTGGTGGTTAGAGCGTTTGATGGCTCTAAGAGGGCTGTGTTTGGGGAAGTGGAGCTCCCTGTGAAGATTGGGCCCGAGGTGTTCAAGTTTATGTTCTATGTCATGGACATTCAGCCGGCATACAGTTGCTTGTTGGGTCGACCATGGATACACGCTGCTGGGGCAGTAACTTCGACTTTGCACCAGAAGTTAAAGTATATCTGGGACGGGCAGGTCGTAACAGTTTATGGGGAGGAGGATATCTTTGTCAGCCACTTGTCATCGTTCAAATATGTGGAAATGGACAGTGAAATATTTGAAACACCTTGCCAGGCGTTTGAAACCGTTAAGGTGGAGAATGCCATTTTTGCTTGGAAAGAGAAAAAGTCGTCCATTGCTTCTTATAAACAGGTCGCGGAGGTGGTGAGAAGTGGAGAAGCCCCAGGTTGGGGAAGAATGATAGACATTACGGTGAAAGGAGATAGGTTTGGGGTCGGTTATCAGTCGGGCCAAGGCTCGTCTGGACAGAATAGAGGACGTCGTCAACCGTTCATGTTCACCAGTGCTAAAATGCTAGATCCAGATCGCGTCTGTGTGGTGGGTGAAGAGACTGACAGTGACTGCGAGCTTGACTCGTGGATAAAACCGTGCGTACCAGGAATGAAGATCTAGAACTGGAAGGCCGAAAAGATCATCACTGTCACTCTGCGTGAAGAGTAATATTTCTGTTTTTCAATTCTATTTGCATGAAAGCCATACGTTTTTCCCGAAACGTAATGGTTCATTGTAAGGGCCACCTTATCTATTTCATTTTGCAACATTTGCATCAGTAATAAACGGATGTTTTTCGCATTAGAAGCGGTGTTCTCTGTTTTTCATTTATTTTTGCAGTTTAAAAATAACAAAAATGGCAATGTTTGTTTTCATTTTTCATCCTTTTAATTTGTCTCGTTCCGGTTCTAAAGCAATGCATGAATCAACATTCATGCAGATCGATCATTCTCCGGATCTCATTGATAACAATCCTGTTACACCCTCATATGACTTCGACAATCCGATCTATCATGCCGAAGAAGAAGGCGAAGAAGATTGTGAACTGCCGGAAGAATTAGCCAGGTTGTTGAAACAAGAGGAGAAGGTGATTCAACCGCACGAAGAGCAAGTCGAGTTTGTTAATCTGGGTACCGAGGAGGTCAGAAAGGAAGTGAAGGTTGGGGCCGCTTTGGAGGTGAATGTCAAGAGCAGAATGGTAGCACTGTTGAAAGAGTATGTTGATATCTCCGCCTGGTCTTATCAGGATATGCCAGGGTTGGATACCGATATCGTTGTACACAAGTTGCCATTGAGAGAAGACTGTCCTCCAGTAAAGTAGAAGTTGCGCAGAACTCGACCCGAGATGGCCATGAAAATCAAAGAGGAGGTACAAAAGCAGTTGGATGCCGGTTTCCTAGTTGTCACTAATTATCCGCCCTAGGTCGCGAACATTGTGTCGGTACTGAAAAAGGATGGAAAGGTGAGGATGTGTGTGGACTACCGGGATTTGAACAGAGCTAGCCCGAAGGATGATTTCCCATTACCTCACATCGATGTGTTGGTAGACAATACAGCTCAATTCTCGGTGTTTTCCTTCATGGATGGCTTTTCTGGCTATAACCAAATTAAAATGTCGCCAGATGATATGGAGAAAACAACGTTCATCACACCATGGGGCACTTTTTGTTATAAGGTGATGCCATTTGTTCTCAAGAACGCCGGTGCCACGTATCAACGGGCTATGGTGACTTTGTTTCATGATATGATTCATCATGAGATCGAATGCTATGTTGATGACATGATAGCAAAGTCCCAAACAGAAGAGGGGCATTTGGTAGACTTGGTCAAGTTGTTTGACCGGTTGAGACAATTAAGATTGAGGTTGAATCCGAATAAGTGCACTTTCGGAGTGCGGTCCGGTAAGTTGCTGGGGTTTATTGTAAGTGAAAAGGGAATCGAGGTTGATCCTGCTAAAGTAAAAGAGATATAAGAAATGCCTGAACCGAGAACAAAAAAAGAGGTTTGTGGTTTCTTAGGTAGATTGAACTACATTTCACGGTTCATATCTCATCTAACAGCCACATGCGAACCCATATTCAAGTTATTGAGAAAAGATCAAATGGTCAGGTGGAATGATGATTGTCGGGCGGCATTTGAATAAATAAAAGAATATTTGCAGGAGCCTCCGATTCTAATGCCTCCTGTGGAGGGACGACCTTTAATCCTGTACTTGACAGTCCTCGAGGGGTCTATGGGGTGTGTATTGGGGCAGCATGACGAGTCTGGTCGAAAAGAGCATGCAATTTACTACCTTAGCAAAAAGTTTACCGACTGTGAAACAAGATATTCACTGCTCGAGAAAACTTGTTGTGCTTTGGCATGGGCTGCTCGCCGACTGAGACAGTATATGCTGGTTCATACCACTTTATTGATTTCCAAGATGGATCCGATCAAGTATATATTTGAGAAGCCAGCATTGACCAGACGGGTTGCGAGATGGAAAATGATTTTGACTGAATATGATATCCAGTACACTTCTCAGAAAGCAATCAAGGGGAGTGTATTGTCTGATTACCTCGCCCAGCAACCCATTGAGGATTATCAACCGATGAAGTTTGAATTCCCTGATGAGGACATCATGTTTCTCAAATCGAAAGATTGTGAGGAACCGATCCTGGAGGAGGGGCCTGACCCCGAGTCCGAATGGATTCTGTTGTTTGATGGGGCCGTTAACGTGAATGGTAGTGGAGTTGGTGCTGTTTTGGTTACGCCGAAGGGATCACACATTACTTCTGCTGCCCGGCTAACGTTTGAATGCACCAACAACGTGGCTGAATACGAAGCTTGTATCTTGGGTGTCGAAGAGGCGATTGATTTGCGGATCAAGAACCTTGTTATCTATGGAGATTCAGCTTTGGTTGTGAACCAGGTTAACGGGAAATGGTATACGCATCAATCTCATTTAATTCCATACCGGGATTATACGAGGAGATTGTTGACGTTTTTTACCAAGGTGGAAATACACCATGTGCCGAGAGAGGAAAATCCTTTAGCAGATGCTTTGGCTACTCTGGCCGCCTTGATTAAAATGCAGTGGTGGAATCAATTCCCTAGTGTTGAGGTCGGACGACTGGATAGACCAGCTTATGTGTTTGCTGTCGAAACCGTGTTTGATGATGAAAAGCCGTGGTATTATGACATCAAGCGTTATTTGGAGACCCAAGAGTATCCTGAAGGAGCGCCTAAGAAGGACCGAAAGACTCTGAGGAGGTTGGCCGGGGCGTTCTATCTGAACAAAGATGGGGTTTTGTACAAGAGGAATTTTGATTGGGTTTTGCTCAAATGTGTTGATGACAAAGAAGCAAGCCAATTGATGAAAGAAGTGCACGAGGGGTCGTTTGGTGCCCATGCCAGTGGAAATGCGATGGTGAAAAAGTTGCTAAGGGTTGGGTATTATTGGATGACAATGGAGGCTCAATGTTTCAACTTCGTGCGGAAATGTCATAAATGCTAGATTTATGCTGATAAGGTGCATGTGCCTCCAAACCCGTTGAGTTTGATGTCATCTCCGTGGCCGTTTTCTATGTGGGGCATTGATATGATCGGAAAGATCGAACCTACGGCTTCGAATGGGCACCGGTTCATATTAGTGGCTATTGATTACTTCACCAAGTGGGTGGAAGCGGCGTCTTATGCAAACGTGACGAAACAGGTCGTGGCCAGGTTCTTGAAAAGAGATATCATTTGCAGATATGGGGTTCCCGAAAGAATCATTACTTATAATGGTTCTAATCTCAACAACAAGATGATGGCAGAACTGTGCCGGGAGTTCAAGATCGAGCATCACAATTCTTCTCCTTATCGTCCAAAGATGAATGGGGCGGTCGAGGCGGCTAATAAGAATATTAAGAAGATTGTGCAGAAAATGGTCGTGACGTATAAGGATTGGCCCGAGATGTTGCCATTTGCATTGCATGGGTATCGAACCTCGGTGCGTACATCTATTAGGGCAACGCCTTTCTCGCTTGTGTATGGGATGGAAGCGGTGTTGCCAGTTGAGGTCCAGATTCCGTCATTGAGAGTCCTGATGGATATGAAATTGGAATAGGCTGAATGGGTAAGGACTCGGTATGAAGAGTTGAGCCTGATGGAGGAAAAGAGGCTGGCAGCCATTTGTCATGGGCAGTTGTACCAGCAGCGAATGAAGCGTGCTTTTGACCGAAAGGTGCGACCTCGTGTGTACCATGTGGGAGATATGGTGTTGAAAAGGATCCTTCCTCCTCAGAACGATCGTCGGGGCAAGTGGACACCCAATTATGAAGGTCCATTCGTGGTCAAGAAGGTTTTCTCTGGCGGAGCCTTGTTGTTGACGACCATGGATGGTGAGGATTTTCCATCCCCTGTGAATGCGGACGCAGTTAAAAAATACTTCGTATAAGAGACCCGCTGGACGGAAAGAATAAAATAGTCCAGGAAAAAATGGGCATCCCGGCGAACCAAAAAATGAAAATGAAAAAGGTTCGGGCAAAAATTAGGGATAAAAAGGAAAAACTGTACACCCGGCAAGTCGAAAAACCTACAAGGGCGGCTTGGGCAAAAAAGGGTATCCCGGTGGACTGAAAACCCGAAAGGGAGGTCCAGGAAAAAGTGGGAATGAAACGAACAACTGCGTCTAACATGGTCGTTTGTACTTTGGTTAAGACAAGAGGATAATCCCCGGCGGAGATCGGTCGGAAGCGTCTTGTTTCGAAAGGCAGAAAGCGCGGAGAGTCTTGAGGACATATGGGTTGTAACCGGGTTGGAACTTGATGAGATCACGGTTTCACATTGCCATTAGGATAGATTTTCCTTTTGTGCGCAATTACCTCTTTTCAGGGATTGCTTCCTGTGTACTGCTCAGTTAACGAGCCACCTTTTTCAATCAATAAAATGCATATTCAGTCAAATAATTTTGTTTTTGTTTTCATTACCGCTTTGATTGCAAAAACATCCGTTTATTTTGATAAGAATCTTTGCATTTTGAGACATAGGGGTCTCTTGCAATGCATGTTTATAGGATTGAAAACTTGAAATCTTATTCGGAAGGTTGAGTGACCTAGGTGTTGAAATTTTGACACGCCTGGGGCACGTTTTATCTAACGATCACTTTTGCAGGTGCTGTTGGTTTATTTTCACTCACTTGCAGGTTGTGACGTGAAGCGTTTTTAACAAAAGAATCCTTCGAGTCCAATCAGGGACAAGGAGTTGAAGAATGGTGTAGAGACGGCGAAAGAATTGCGACGATCCTAGAGGATTAATCAAGAAGACTCTTCAAAGTTTGAGGACTGGAGTTGACACGAATCTAAGGAGGTCGATCTTCCTGAAGTAGGGAGAAGTCGAGAATACAAGGTGATGAATCAAGAAGACTCTTCAAAGTCTCAAAAGTGGAAAGTTGATACTATGGTTAGATGGTGAATACTAGTGTTCGACGAGTCGACAGGTGTTACGTGTCAAATATTCCGTATCTCCCCAGCGGGTTCGAGGTCGGTGTTTTCTTGGCAGCCAGGCCTGAAGTTGGTTGTTTCCCCTAGCAGGGTTGAGATTGTTATTTCCCCAGCAGGTCTGAAGGATTGTTGTTTCCCCAACGGAGGTGTGCGTTGGTAGTTTTTTCGCCAGCGAAGTCCCCAAGCGGATCGGGTTCAGTGGAGGTCATCCCCAGTGAGGATTATCCTTTCCCCAGCAGCAGTGTTATTCCCCAACAGGGTGGAGATTGGAGCGATATTGAGTTCCTTAACAGAGTTGCTCGTGCCGTCCCCTGAGGGGGATACTTTTTATGCATGCATCATTTAGAGAAGCATAGCATATTGCATACCTAATTGCGTAGCATTTCCATGGTTATGGAGCATTACGCTGTAAAATTCACGCATCAGCATTGCAAGAATAAGCTAGTCTCGAGTCGTGGCTACCGTTCGAGAATTGGTTTAGCTGGTTAGTGAAGATGTTACTCTGAGGAGTTTAGCATCGTGATTTTGAATTAACAATATTCCCCAGTAGCGCGATATTGGAGGAAGAGATTCCGTCGGGCGGAGATGGAAATGAAAATCGGAGAACGTTACGCGATCAGCGCGAAAATTGGGGTTCAAATGGAGAAAAGGAAGTGTTGGGCATTTTCTGGAGAACGGGGTTCAACTGGAGATTGGAGTTGAATATTGTATCCGGGATGAGGTCCTCAGGATTGTCTTCTGATCATGTGTCACCTTAGACTTTGGTTGAGGCCAAGAGAAGTCGTTATGGGTGTCTTCCGAGGAAGAAACGCACATGTTACCTTCCTTTTGTGAAGGTATACCCTTTGATATGTCGCCGTCAGAGTGGTGGTTGGTGTTATTTCCGGAGTTTCCAACGGAATTAGCACGGGAAAATGGAGAACGAGGTTCAAATGGAGAAAAGGAGACACAGGGTGTTTTCTGGAGAACGGGGTTCACAATGGCGATCGAGAGTTATCGTCGGGCGACTGGGGTTCAAATGGAGAACGGGGTTCATTGTTTGGCAGCAAGAGTGACATGAAGTTGTCGGGGTTCAAATGCAGTGATCAGGGATCATCCGCGCGGAAGGAAAATATTAGTTTTGGGGTTCAAGAAAAGCAAAAAAAAATCAAAGAAGTTTTGGGGTTCAAGAAAAGCAAAAAAAAAGTCAAAGAAGTTTTGGGGTTCAAGAAAAGCAAAAAAAAATAATAATAATAATTCCCAGCGGAGTGCAAATTGTTCGTCTGTTCTTGGTATTCAACCACTCTTCACCCTGATCATCTGAAAGCCGAGGCTGTTCATATCGACAGGTTCACAGTGGATTGAATAGGGGCAGCTGTAACACCTCAAAATTTGCCCTCCTCTTCTTGAGACTAGTTTGACACATTGCATTTCATATTTTAGAGCTTTAGGCATTGCATTTTGCATCTCATGTGAAATAAGAAGGTCATCCTCCAAAGTCTTTTCAGAAGATGGGAAGTTACATGATTCAAGCCTGAGGGTCTCTATGAATTGATCATCAGCCATCTGAGGGCATGGGCTTCAGTTAGGGTTTCTTGATTCTTCAAAGGTCTTGAGCATCATCTTATTTGCAAGGATATATTACCATCATCATGGTTCTATCATCATCAAGGGTTTCATTGTTCATTCTCAAGTTCCTTTGGATTAGGGTTGTGACCTCTGGTCAACCCTAATCAATGCCATTCTTCCAACTAGGGTTTCTCAAGGAGATGAGGTATTTTCTTGGGATGAGGATCACATGATTGTTATGAGTAGCTGACATGAGCTAGGGTTTCATATTGAGCAATTTCCCCAAGTGGTAGAGGCTCAAGTGGATCGGGACATTTCAAGGTCATCTGAGGACCAAAAAGTCAACTATGCAGTCAACTGAGGGCTATGAGGTGGGGAAATGAGTTGAGACACCTCAATCATATTCAAGCAAAGTCCATTTATCATTCTAAACATTTATCTTAAAGATTTTGAAGTCATGGCAAAAGTTTCCAAAAATGGAAAATGACCTGTAATTTCAAGTTTCCAAAAATGGCAAGTTTCTGGTCCACATTCAATTTGATTTTTCAATATCAAATAAGTTTCAAATGGATTTTTGATGAACATGAAAGTTTTAGATCTTTGTCTCCCCTTTCCAAAAAGTCCTAATTCCTGTCCATTTGATGAATGGTTGAGAAGTTATGGCGAATTGATCACAAGGTGTGCATGGAAGTTCAAAATGGCATAACTTTGGATACAAAGCTCCAATTTGGTCCATTCTTTTTGCAAAATGCTCCTCATGTTCAAGACATTTCAAATGAACCATTGCCATGCATGAGAGAGGCTTGTATGCTCATTATTTGACCCATGATCATTTTGGAGGGAATTTCCACAATTTAAAATTGGCTTATGATACAAGCAAGATACCATTTCCATCATGATTATTGGTTGATTTTGAGTGAATTCAAGCTTTTGCATGGGAAACTCACGTGTAGTATGGCCATGATAACTCATTATCCATTTTTTGCAAAGTGCCTTATATCTCTCTAATCATGATTAGTACAAGCCTAATTTGGATTTCAGTGTGATTAACAGGCCATATAAAAGCCAAACCCTAATCCATAACCTCCATAACAGAATTTCAGATCTAGAAAATTCAAGTTCCCTCCAAAAAATTCTCTCTCTTCGATTTGCTTTGATCTTCACACAAACACCAAAAATTCTTCAAGATTCTTGATCATCATCCTTCATTGATCAAGAATCAACCTCTGTTTTGGACAATTGAGCAAGAATTGGAGCAGTTCAAGAACACTCACATGTTAATGGAAGTTTGAAATTGAGGAAGATTAAGGAGTTTTCAACTGATTCTTTTTTCTTAGAGCTTCAAGGCAAGGTTCAAGAAGAAGATCTGGAGCTGTAGAGTGCTTGAGGACACGAGTTCAGAAATTTCCAGTTCAAGGTGACTCCAAATTGATCCTCTCCTTTTGCTGTTTTCTTGTTATGATTGTGTAGATCTCACTTAGTTGAGCATGTAGATATGATTATATTTGAATTCGGATGAGTAATGAGCATGTATGATGAACTTTCAGTTTTGATCAACAATATGTTTTCGTTCGATCCGTGCATTATAGGAAGAATTAGATGAATTGAATATGATATTTGAGATGTATGTTTAATGCTGATTCGATTGGTATCGGTTTTATTCATTTCTGGAAAAATTTGTTGGAGCTTCGCCGCCTGGTTTGCCGGAGAAGACGATCGGAGCTTAGCTCCGGCGTCTGGTTCATGCTTGGGATTTTGCTTGTGTGGCGTCCACATGTGCGCTTGCATGTCCGTTCCATTGGCTGAGACTTGTTTGACTGATCCACGCGAGCTTTGACTCGCTGATGTGTGTGCAAACACATTAATGAAACGCATCGTTTCATTTTGATTGCATGGCCTTCCATGTGTGTGCTGATTGTGCTGTTACGTGTGTGAATGATTGGACCGTGTGTGTTTGACTTTGCCATGCGTACTTTGAATTGCTGACTATGCTGCCAACTCATTTAATGAAGTGTTGCATTTTGCCTGTTTAAACGTGGTCCGTTGATCATGATTTCGCGCATGATCGTGTGTCTGGCATTATTTATGAGTTTATTCATATTATTTCTTTCCCTCCATTTTCCTTTTGGTTATTCAATTATTTTGTTCATCTTTAAAAAATCATAAAAAATTAAAAAATGATCCAATTTGACTCCAATTTCTTTCATAGATTTGTTTTAATGTCTAGTTTTTTTATATATTATTTTCATGAATTGTGGTCTGCTGGATTTTTATTTGTGATTTTTTGATTTGAAGCCATGCTAAATTGATATGTTGTGTTCAATGCTTTGTGAAATCTTCATCTTTGATCCAATTGATCTGATTTTTTGTATGCTTGATCTTCATACATGATGTGAATTTTTGAGCACTGGGTTGAACTTTTTCTCATATGCTATCATTGTTTTTGACACATGAAGATGTATGTGACAATTTGTGTCACATTTTGGACCTTGCATTTGTGCATTTTTATTCATCTATCATTTGAACTCTTCTGGGTTTGATATTTTGCATGATGATTGTTCATGACATGAGTAGCTTGCATAAAAAATTTCAAGGTCATTACATGCTTTTCTGTTTTGATTTGGATTTTCTAATTTGGATGTCCATTTTGTGCACATTTGCTTGCCTTTGCTTTACATTGATCATTTAAGCTACTTGCCTTATGAATTGATGTTGGTCATTTTGAGGAAATTTTCTTAATTGTTTGAATATGCATTATGTGAAAGATTGGTTTCTGTTTTGATCATTTAGTTTGGTTTTGAACTTGGTCTTTGTACTAGTGTTTTGTACATGAACTAACCTTGACTTGTGTTTCAGGTTTGGACATTTAGCATTAATGGTTGAGTTGCTCACCTTTTGAGATGCAAATTGGATTGTGTTCTAACTTATTTATGTTTTGTAGGGATTTAAGTTGATGTGTTAAGCTCATTGCTTCATTTGAATGCTTGAACATTGCTCATTGAATTGTGTACAGTTGGATGGTTTCACTGTTTGTTTTCTGATTTTATGTCTGAAGTACTAATTGGTTAGCTTTTGTACAGGTACATTAGTTACTTGCTTTTAGATCTTGCTTGAGCTTTGGATTGTGGTTGATACACCACTTAGGTAGCTATTCTCTTACTTCATGTAGTCTGGAAGTCTTGTCACCTTTTTGGCAGGCATTTTGCTGGAAGTCCTCCTTAAGAGGCTCTGTTTGTGTTTGTTTACAATTGTGCCAAAGACCTACGTTGACTCTGATGTTTGTTTCTGACAAACTACGTAGGCCTAGGATGCGACATCCTGCCGAGTTCACTTCCTCCGTTTTCTTTCTCTTCTTTCACCTGTTTTATTATTCCAGTTTGTGCAATTTCTTTGAGC
Source organism: Lathyrus oleraceus (assembly GCF_024323335.1). NCBI lineage: Eukaryota > Viridiplantae > Streptophyta > Magnoliopsida > Fabales > Fabaceae > Lathyrus > Lathyrus oleraceus. The sequence continues at coordinate 341,477,047 of NC_066585.1, forward strand.
AGTTTATTAGCAACCTTATTCTATTCTTTTCCTATTCTTTTGAGTGTGGATCCCGTCGAGTACGGCGGACGTGAGGGGTGCTAATACCTTCCCCTTGCGTAACCGACTCCCGTACCTTGTAATCTCTGGTCGTAAGACCGTTCCTTTCCCTTTCTTAGGTTAGTCCTGCGCTCCCTTTCCGTCATAGGATGAATAGCGTCGGTGGCGGCTCTATAAACAGTATTTTTCCGCCGGTTGTTTTTCGCGTTGCGACACTATCAAGACATGCCTGGTTTAGATTCTGAGATTGTGGATCATGGATTGTCGTTGAAGCCAGAATGCCAGCCAGTCAAGAAAAACTTGAGAAGAACGCATCCTGATATGGTTGTGAAGATCAAAGAGGAAGTGCAAAAGTAGATTGACATCGGTTTCCTTGTGACCGCTGAGTATCCGCAATGGGTGGCCGATATTGTGCTTGTGCCGAAGAAAGATGGAAAAGTCCGCATGTGTGTCGACTATAGAGATTTGAATAAAGCCAGTCCGAAAGATGATTTCCCTCTACCACACATTGATATGTTGGAAGACAATACTGCTAAATTCAAAGTCTATTTGTTTATGGATGGATTTTCCGGATATAATCAGATCAAGATGGCACCTGAAGATATGGAGAAGACCACATGCATTACACCTTGGGGAACATTCTGTTATAGAGTGATGCCTTTCGGTCTAAAGAATACTGGTGCAACTTACCAAAGAGCAATCACTACTCTTTTTCATGATATGATGCATAAAGAGATTGAAGTTTATGTCGATGACATGATTGCTAAATCAATTGATGAAGAGGAACATGTTGAGCATTTGTTGAAGCTATTTCAGCGTTTGAGGAAATATATACTCCGCTTAAATCCCAATAAGTGTACTTTTGGTGTTCGTTCTGGTAAGTTGTTGGGCTTTATCATCAGCGAGAAGGGTATTGAAGTCGATCCTGCCAAGGTCAAAGCAATACAAGAGATACCTACGCTCAAAACTGAGAAGCAAGTCAGAGGTTTTCTCGGCCGCTTGAATTATATCTCCAGATTCATTTCCCACATGACCTCCACATGTGCACCTATATTCAAGCTTCTTCGGAAAGATCAGTCTTATGATTGGACCGAAGATTGCCAGAAAGCTTTTGATAGTATCAAAGAATATCTGCTTAAGCCTCCGATTTTGTCTCCACCGGTTGAAGGAAGACCTTTGATCATGTATTTGATTGTGCTTGAAGATACTATGGGTTGTGTCCTTGGTCATCAAGATGAGATTGGAAAGAAAGAATTTGTGATCTACTACCTCAGTAAGAAGTTCACTGATTGTGAGACTCGGTATTCTATGCTTGAGAAGACTTGTTGCACATTGTCGCATCCGCGAAAAACAATCGGCGGGCTAAAACAAAAACAACACAGAGCCGCCACCGTGCGTTATTTATCCCAAAGAGGGAAAGGAAACGCTCAGAGTAAACCTGGAAAAAGCATGGTCTCGCGACCAAAGAGAAAGGGATCGGGAGTCGGTTATGCGAAGGGAAGGTATTAGCACCCCTACGCATCCGTAGTACTCTACGGGATCCACGCTCTAAAAGAAAGAAAAGGTTGCTAAACAAACATCACACACACACACACTAAAAACAACACAGGTGGGGGGAAGAGGAAGAGGGCTCGCTAGGACATCGCGTCCTATGCCTACGTATCTCGTCTGGAACGAGAATCAGAGCTGTCGTAGTTCGGCTCACGCACGCCAAACAAGACACACACAAACACAGGAAAACTTGGAACTCGAACGCCAATCGCTGGACTTACATCGGCTTCCTATAACACCCTTCTAAAATACCCCAATAATAATTAAAACAACAAATATAAATCAGAGTAGATATGCAATTTAAGGGTGTCACACTTGACACTTCACACCATTCACCATAATAACTTGTCATGCTCATTTATTAATCAAAATAAAACATTGCACAATTCGCAGCGGATAGAGATCTAATCAATCATGCAAACCATGTAACACATTACATGTAAAGTTGTTCAACAACCAAAATGAAAACAAGGTAAAACATCCCGTCCCGATGTTACATAGACCAGAGCATGACCCACTAAGGAACTACACTAGACTCCAAGCACTAGCTTCTACTCAATCACTGCTCGTTACCTGAAACATAGTTGTAAGGGTGAGTTCCTCAATCGATATAATAAGCATTATAAAATATCATGTAATGCTAAGTAATTTAACACATTTCATCACCCAAATCAGATCACACATTCAGCAACGGTAACATCAACTCAAAATCATAATCATACTCAACCCAACACAAAACACACGTATAATATTGGAATACATCCATTCATATTATACGCCATACATACATTATGCAATGAGACTCCATGCATGCGGTACCGACTATTCGTGAACACATAGTTCAACCTCACCGATCAAACCCAGATACGGCTACCAAGCTCACTAGTCCCACTCATTTGAGACCTAGTGACTCACTCACTAATTCCTCACCATGGGAATTAGCTACCACCATAAAGGCCATGCTATGCACGCTAAATCACCTAGCATGCAAACATCAACAACAATCCACAACAACTCACTCACTAATTCCTCACCATGGGAATTAGCTACCACCATAAAGGCCATACCATGCACGCTAAATCACCTAGCATGCAACCATCAACAACAATCCACAATGGATATATGCTCACACTCTAAGCCATAAACAGTCCATTCACAATTGCATACATAACAGATACATTCACAGCATTATGCATACCATCATACATCATCAGCATATTTATCACAGAATCATATTCATATCATGCCAAATAATAAATCACAGTATTAGCACACTCTACTAATACCTATACTGCTCAAAACAACGGGAAATGATCCCTACTATATCATACACCAATATAGGCCAAACGTCAAATATGTACACAATATTTGAATATCAATTTTCCACTTTCCAAACAGTGTTAACCGGTTAACGCCCTGGGTTAACCGGTTAACGCAACACAGAACACGCTTTCTGGCAATTTTTAACAGTGTTAACCGGTTAACGCCCTGGGTTAACCGGTTAACGCAAGACAGACAGCAATTTCTCATAATTCATAACAGTGTTAACCGGTTAACACCCTGGGTTAACCGGTTAACGCAAGACAGAAAGCTGTTCCTGCGCTAACACGAACAGAATGCAGAATCCCCCGCATTTTTCGCCGTCGGAGGACTTCCGGACCTCCGATTTCGATTCCGTAAAAAGCTACACGTCCAGAAAATCACAACTCATCCAAATATAGGTTCATTCACAGTTTTAACTTAACTTATTCATCTCAATTCAAAGGTATTTCTCAAAACCTAATTAGAGTCAATCAATGGCTTATTACTACCCATCACATGTTAATCCATAATACCCATTAAACGACGATAAACCCCCCTTACCTGAGTTAATCCGGAAAATCCTTTAGCTTCAAGCTTTTCCTTTCTTCAACCCTTGCTCTCTTGCTCTTCCTCTTTGCCCTTTTCTCACTTTCTGTCGCTTCTCTGGTTTTCACGTGAAAAAACCTTTTTAGCAAATGGAACTCTTTATATATATTCCAACTTTATTATTCCAATAATAATAATCCAATAATATTCCAATTATTTAATTAAATTAATAAATATACTATTAACTTAAATTAAATAATTATCATATTTTATCGGGGTGTTACAACTCTCCCCCACTAAAAGAGTTTTCGTCCTCGAAAACATACCTCAAGCGAATAACTATGGATAAGACTCCTTCATCTGACTCTCAAGTTCCCAAGTCACATTGCCACCTGCTGGTCCTCCCCAAGCTACCTTTACCAAGGCAATCTCTTTACCCCGCAACTGCTTCAACTCTCGATCCTCGATCCTCATAGGTGATGTTTCAACAGTCAAGTTATCTCTCACCTGTACATCATCTACTTGGACCACATGCGACGGATCAGGAATGTACCTCCTCAACTGAGACACATGAAAAACCTCATGCAAATTCGCAAGTGACGGCGGTAAAGCGATACGATAGGCTACCTCCCCTATCCTCTCCAAAATTTGATAAGGACCAATAAATCGAGGTGTCAACTTCTTCGACTTCAAAGCTCGACCAACCCCAGTTATCGGAGTAACACGAAGAAACACATGATCTCCCTCTTGGAACTCAAGTGACTTCCTCCTCTTATCGTGATAACTCTTCTGACGACTCTGAGCAATCCTCATCTTCTCCTAAATCATCTTAATCTTTTCCGTAGTTTGTTGAACAATCTCCGGTCCAACCACAGCACTCTCACCGGACTCATACCAACATAAAGGTGTCCGACATCTCCTACCATACAAAGCTTCAAACGGTGCCATACCAATACTCGAATGAAAACTATTGTTGTAGGTAAACTCAATCAAAGGTAAATAACAATCCCAAGCACCTCCTTTTTCCAAAACACAAGCCCTCAAAAGATCCTCCAGTGACTGAATCGTCCTCTCAGTCTGACCATCAGTCTGCGGATGATATGCAGAACTCAATCTCAGCTTAGTTCCCAAAGCCCTCTGCAAACCTTCCCAGAACTTCGATGTAAATCTAGGATCTCTGTCCGAAACAATACTCGACGGAATACCATGCAAACTTACAATTTTCTCAATATACAACTCAGCTAATTTCTCTAACGGATAATCCATTCTGATCGGAATGAAATGAGCCGATTTTGTCAATCTGTCAACAATCACCCAAATAGCTTCAAAATTCTTAATTGTCCTCGGTAAACCAGAAACAAAATCCATACTGATACTATCCCACTTCCACTCTGGAATAGCCAACGGTTGCATTAGCCCAGACGGCTTCTGATGCTCAATCTTTGACTTCTGACAAGTCAAACAGGAATAAACAAAACTCGCAATTTCTCTTTTCATTCCCGGCCACCAAAATAACTTTTTCAAATCATGATACATCTTCGTAGCCCCAGGATGAATACTCAGGCCACTACGATGTCCTTCCTCAAGAATACTCTTCTTAAGTTCGGTATCATCCGGAATACACACCCGATTACCAAATTTCAAAACACCATTCTCATCAACTCTGAATTCACCACCTTGACCTTGATTCACTAGAGTCAACTTATCAACCAAAAGCACATCGGATTTCTGACCCTCTCTAATCTCATCCAGAATACCACTCGTTAACTTCAACATTCCCAATTTAACACTATTATGAGTACTCTCACACACCAAACTCAAGTCTCTAAACTGCTCAATTAAATCCAATTCCTTAACCATTAACATAGACATATGCAATGATTTCCGACTCAATGCATCAGCCACTACGTTTGCTTTACCCGGATGGTAATTCAAACCAAAGTCATAATCCTTCAGAAACTCTAATCATCTCCTCTGTCTCATATTCAGCTCTTTCTGATCAAACAAATACTTTAAACTTTTATGGTCACTGAAAACCTCAAATCTTGACCCGTACAAGTAATGCCTCCATAACTTCAGAACAAATACCACATCTGCCAACTCTAAATCGTGTGTCGGATAGTTCCTCTCATGAACCTTCAGTTGTCTCGAAGCATAAGCTACAACTTACTTATTCTGCATCAAAACACCACCCAAACCCAACAATGAAGCATCACAGTAAACCTCAAATGGTTCCGACGGACTTGGTAATATCAGAATAGGAGCAGTAGTTAACCTTCTCTTTAACTCTTGGAAACCTTCTTCACATTTTGAGTCTCAAACAAACGCTTGCCCCTTTCTAGTCAACATCGTCAACGGTAACGCCAACTTAGAAAATCCCTCAATGAATTTCCTATAATAACCTGCAAGTCCAAGAAAACTCCTTATCTCAGAAACCGACTTCGGAGCTTCCCACTTAGATACTGCTTCTATCTTAGAAGGATCAACAGCAACACCACCTCTTGAAACCACATGACCAAGAAAACTAACCTCTTTTAACCAAAATTCACACTTGGACAGTTTAGCAAATAACTTCTTTTCTCGTAGAACTCCTAAAACCACTCTCAAATGTTCAGCATGCTCTTCTTCAGATTTCGAATACACCAAAATATCGTCAATAAACACCACAACAAACTTGTCTAGGTACGGATGGAAAATCCTATTCATATACTCCATAAATACCCCAGGCGCATTAGTCACACCAAAAGGCATTACAGAATACTCATAATGTCCATACCTTGTTCTGAAAGCAGTCTTCTGAATATCCTCAGTTTTCACACGTATCTGATGATACCCCGATCTCAAATCTATTTTGCTGAACACACTCGCACCAACCAACTGATCCATCAAATCATCAATCCTCGGCAAAGGATACCGATTCTTGATCGTCACTTTATTCAGTTGCCTGTAGTCCACACACAACCTCATAGTACCTTCTTTCTTCTTAACCAATAACACTGGTGCGCCCCACGGTGACACACTCGGACGAATAAATTTCTTATCCAACAGATCTTCCAGCTGACTCTTCAATTCAGCTAACTCAACAGCAGACATACGGTACGGAGCCATCGATATCGGCCTAGTACCAGGTACCAAATCAATCGAGAACTCAACTTCACGCTCTGGCGGTAATTCATTCACTTCTTCAGGAAACACATCTGGAAAATCACACACCACGGCTAGATCGCAAATCACCAGTTTATCTTTAGCCTCCAAAGTTGCTAACAGCATAAACAACTCTGCCCCATCTGCTACTGCCTCATTCACCTGCCTTGCTGATAGAAACAAACTTTTTCCTTCCTCAATCTCAGGAAAGATCACAGTCTTATCAAAACAGTTGATATAAACTCGGTTAAACACCAACCAGTTCATACCCAGGATAACATCAATCTGCACTAATGGAAGGCACACGAGGTCCATCCCAAAGTCTCTACCAAAAATACTCAAAGGGCAATTTAAACAAACTGAAGTAGTAGTCACTGAACCTTTCGCAGGAGTATCAATCACCATACTCCCATGCATCTCAGATATCTCTAATTTAAGTTTCACAGCACAATCCAAAGATATAAAGGAATGAGTCGCACCTGTGTCAATAATAGCTACAAGAGGAAAGCCATTAATATAACACGTACCTCGGATCAAACGATCATCTGCAGAAGTCTCATAACCTGATAAAGCAAAGACCTTGCCTCCCGACTGGTTCTCTTTCTTCGGCTTAGGACACTGTGGGCTAATATGACCCACCTCTCCACAGTTGAAACAAGTCATAGTCTTCAACCGGCACTCTGCAGCCAAGTGACCACCTTTTCCACACTTGAAACACTTCTTCTCAGTACTGGTACACTCATGGATACGATGTCCAACCTGACCACATCTGTAACACTTAGCAGGGGCACTGGAGTCTCCCCCACTAGGTCTCCTCATCCCACTCTGTCTCTGGAAACCTTTGCCAGCTGTATACGGTTTCCCACGATCATTCTGATTCTTGCCTTTCCTATCAACCCTCTGCTGATAGCTCTCCGCTCTGGCCTTGGTATCCTGTTCAAAAATCCTGCAACAGTCAACCAAGTCAGAAAACACTCTAATCCGCTGATACCCAATAGCCTGCTTGATCTCGGGACGTAACCCGTTCTCAAACTTCACACATTTTGAAAATTCCCCAGTAGCCTCATCATAGGGAGTGTAATACTTCGACAGCTCTGTGAACTTAGCAGCATACTCAGTAACAGACCGATTGCCCTGCTTCAATTCTAAGAACTCTATCTCTTTCTTTCCTCTGACATCCTTTGGAAAGTACTTCCTCAGAAATCTCTCTCTGAACACCGCCCAAGTGATCTCAGCACTCCCAGCAGCTTCCAACTCAGTGCGGGTAGCAACCCACCAATCATCTGCTTCCTCTGACAGCATATGCGTACCGAACCTGACCTTCTGGTTATCGGCACACTCAGTCACTCGGAAGATCCTCTCGATCTCCTTCAACCACTTCTGAGCACCATCTGGATCGTATGCTCCCTTGAACATTGGAGGATTGTTCTTTTGGAACTCACTCAGTTGACGAGCAGCTCCCATTCCCACAACATTCGGATTTCCTCCAAGTACTCCAGCTAGCATACCCAGAGCCTCAGCAATCGCAGCATCGTCTCTACCTCTTCCAGCCATCTCTATTCTGAGAACCCAACAAGCTAAAACAATAAGTACTGATAGGGTTACACAACACCTATCACATACAGGGAAACAGAATAATTACGACTCGACTCGACCGACTATGATCTGATACCACTAATGTAACACCCTTCTAAAATACCCCAATAATAATTAAAACAACAAATATAAATCAGAGTAGATATGCAATTTAAGGGTGTCACACTTGACACTTCACACCATTCACCATAATAACTTGTCATGCTCATTTATTAATCAAAATAAAACATTGCACAATTCGCAGCGGATAGAGATCTAATCAATCATGCAAACCATGTAACACATTACATGTAAAGTTGTTCAACAACCAAAATGAAAACAAGGTAAAACATCCCGTCCCGATGTTACATAGACCAGAGCATGACCCACTAAGGAACTACACTAGACTCCAAGCACTAGCTTCTACTCAATCACTGCTCGTTACCTGAAACATAGTTGTAAGGGTGAGTTCCTCAATCGATATAATAAGCATTATAAAATATCATGTAATGCTAAGTAATTTAACACATTTCATCACCCAAATCAGATCACACATTCAGCAACGGCAACATCAACTCAAAATCATAATCATACTCAACCCAACACAAAACACACGTATAATATTGGAATACATCCATTCATATTATACGCCATACATACATTATGCAATGAGACTCCATGCATGCGGTACCGACTATTCGTGAACACATAGTTCAACCTCACCGATCAAACCCAGATACGGCTACCAAGCTCACTAGTCCCACTCATTTGAGACCTAGTGACTCACTCACTAATTCCTCACCATGGGAATTAGCTACCACCATAAAGGCCATGCTATGCACGCTAAATCACCTAGCATGCAAACATCAACAACAATCCACAACAACTCACTCACTAATTCCTCACCATGGGAATTAGCTACCACCATAAAGGCCATACCATGCACGCTAAATCACCTAGCATGCAACCATCAACAACAATCCACAATGGATATATGCTCACACTCTAAGCCATAAACAGTCCATTCACAATTGCATACATAACAGATACATTCACAGCATTATGCATACCATCATACATCATCAGCATATTTATCACAGAATCATATTCATATCATGCCAAATAATAAATCACAGTATTAGCACACTCTACTAATACCTATACTGCTCAAAACAACGGGAAATGATCCCTACTATATCATACACCAATATAGGCCAAACGTCAAATATGTACACAATATTTGAATATCAATTTTCCACTTTCCAAACAGTGTTAACCGGTTAACGCCCTGGGTTAACCGGTTAACGCAACACAGAACACGCTTTCTGGCAATTTTTAACAGTGTTAACCGGTTAACGCCCTGGGTTAACCGGTTAACGCAAGACAGACAGCAATTTCTCATAATTCATAACAGTGTTAACCGGTTAACACCCTGGGTTAACCGGTTAACGCAAGACAGAAAGCTGTTCCTGCGCTAACACGAACAGAATGCAGAATCCCCCGCATTTTTCGCCGTCGGAGGACTTCCGGACCTCCGATTTCGATTCCGTAAAAAGCTACACGTCCAGAAAATCACAACTCATCCAAATATAGGTTCATTCACAGTTTTAACTTAACTTATTCATCTCAATTCAAAGGTATTTCTCAAAACCTAATTAGAGTCAATCAATGGCTTATTACTACCCATCACATGTTAATCCATAATACCCATTAAACGACGATAAACCCCCCTTACCTGAGTTAATCCGGCAAATCCTTTAGCTTCAAGCTTTTCCTTTCTTCAACCCTTGCTCTCTTGCTCTTCCTCTTTGCCCTTTTCTCACTTTCTGTCGCTTCTCTGGTTTTCACGTGAAAAAACCTTTTTACCAAATGGAACTCTTTATAAATATTCCAACTTTATTATTCCAATAATAATAATCCAATAATATTCCAATTATTTAATTAAATTAATAAATATACTATTAACTTAAATTAAATAATTATCATATTTTATCGGGGTGTTACACTTCCGAACCAAACAAACACAATCAGGATACGGACAGCCAATCACTGGGCTTACTTCCATATCCTGACACACAAAAGGGTTAACAAGCAAACACACACAAAAAGAAAAAAAAGTGCCCGGAGAGACCTTGCACGGTCTCCTGCCTACGTACCTCATCTGGTATGAGGATCAGGGCGACGTAGTTCCCCTTAACGGGAAAGAAATTCTAACCAGATACAAAGAGAGACACACTACTAGGGAGTTGTACTCGAGCCTAGATGTTATCATGCATCATTGCCCTATGTTATGGTTTGCTATCTACTTGCACAACAACAAGCTAATCCTAACCAGGAAAAACAAAACACACATGCTCAATCAAAATAAAGCAACATTCACAAGTAGCACACACTATATCCAGTCAAGTGAGGCTCCAACAAGGGTGAGGCTGCAAGAGCAAACCAACTGTACAGGGTAGTATTCGCTCTTAACCCTGACATTGAGAGTCAGGGTGAAGCAGAGGAAAGGTGAGTGAAGATGAGACTTCACAGCTCTTATCCCTGGCCAGGGAGAGCTTCAGACAAAGGAGTGTGGGTTCAGAAAGTGGGAACCCTTCTACACTCATGACTCTGACTCGACTGTACAACTGTACAAGATCTTGGGTTAATGTCCCAATGCATCAACATAGTGGTGTGAGCAGAGGGATGACTCAACAGAATAGCGGGAGATAGATTGCGTATCTCTTTTGTCCGCCAATTGCCTTAATCAAGGTCTTTACCTGCTTGGGGACAAAAATAAACAATCACAAACATTGCCTCTTAAGGAGGACTTCAGACAGTTGCCTGGCTAAATAACAAGCCAGGTCTTCCAGACTACATGGAGACAAGAGAGTCTACCTCAATTGGTTTATACAACCAAGCAGCAGCACAAGGCAAGTTCAAAGATGAACTGTTAGCGACTAAAGTACCTGAAATCAATCTAATTCAGTCAGTATACCAATCACAGAGTCAAAACAGACAAGATAAGAATCAACAGACAATGTATAATCAGACACATGTGCAAAGCACAATCAACTCAAGTGAGCTAAGCACAAGCTTAAAGCAAGTGAGCCAAGCATCCTACAAAACACACAAGTTAGTTCACAACAATTAACCAAATTCAATCAACTTGAATTAACATCCTCAAAGCATTTGCTTCTTCAACCTGAAAATCACATCCAAACGTGAGAAACAAGACCACTAGGACAAGCCTAGGGTCAAAAGGAGATGAAAAATTCAAAACAGCAAGTGAAAATTATCCAAAATTACAATCACACAATCAACAATCAAATCCAATTGGTCTCATGTTTATATCATTCATCATCATCATTTCAAGAACAAAATAGCACAAAACATGCAATTTGCAACCTCAAAGGACCAAACAGAATGACTCACTCAAATCAATATCAAAACATTTCAATAAATTCCACAAAAATTCAAACCTAAACAGAACACATTCAATGAGCATCATATCAAATTTCATGCTATTTGGACAAGAGGAAGTAGGTCAATGAAAATCAGAAAGTCCAGACAAGTTCAAGCAAGCTCATACAAAGCATCAAAACAAGCATCAACTTCCACCAATCATAAAACAGTGACAAAACATGATAAATGAATGGGATCAAAGCCAAGATGACCTATAATGTGTCTAGAATACACATGTCAAATTTCACATCCATCCAATTAATGACCAGAATTTCACAAAGCAAATACAAACATGTGTCACAAAAAATCAACAAATGACCAAACAGGGGAGATAAATCCAATCAAATAGGAAATGCCATCCATAATTCCAGAAAAATTCACATGTGTTCTCAACATCCATATGCTCAATCATGCAAAAATTCAACTCAATCCAATGTCCACAAGCATGGAAAATGAAATCATGAAATTGCACTAAGCATGGTGTGACACAAATTGTCACACCTCTATTCAAAAAATCATATCTCATCATCCAGGAACTCAAAAATTACAAACCACATACCAAAGTAACCAGAAAAGAGTCAAGAACATGCATGTAAAATTTCAAGCATTTTGGATAAGGCATCAAGATTTCATGATCAATATGGCAAAACATCCACATGAAGCATACATTCAAACAATCCCTAGGCATTTTATTTTTCCACATGTGCACAAAAATATTAAAAATCATCATAAAAAACTACACATCACAAGGAGAATGGTGAAAAAAGCCTCATCAAATTTGGATTAAAAATGAATTACTTATGAATTTTTGAAGGTCATGGATCAAAATGAAATGAAATGGAAAAAAGAAATGAAATAAGAAATGAATTAATGCTGAAGTGGCATTTCTGTAATTATGCATTGCCACAATGAAACGCGGCGTTTCATTAAAACGCCCTGGCAGCACGCGATTGGTTGATGGTAGCAGGAAACACAAAATTTGAACGCAGCCAGGCAAAAATGAATCAAAACGCTCCTGGAGCGTGTTCTTCATCAAGTCCATCAAACAAATTCCAGAAAATTCATCAAGAACACATCTCAACCAAAATGAGCAAACGATATATCAATGGATTCGTCTGAACATGTACATCAACAATATCACCATGACTTAGCCTAATTCCTATCATGCTAAGCAAATCGAGCAAAAATAGTTTTCACATCCAAACTTCTAATCAAGATATCTCATTCAATTTAGCATGGAAATCAAAACTATAAGTTGCAACGTGCTCTACAAACTTAGATCTACACAAGCCATATCATGATTTGAGCAAAGGTTGAGATCGAATTCTGCCCTTAAGATGATGGCAGTACTCGATTCTTGTGTTTCCAAGTCCAAAAGTTGAAAACAGGTGCAGTTTGAAGCTTAGGAAGGTGAATGGAAAAGGTTTTGCAGCTCGATTGTGCACAATGAGGAAGATCTCTCAAACTGCCATGGATGTGCAAGGTGAGAACAATCACGATTCTGCAAGCTTGGCCTTGATCTTGTTGCAAACAGTTCTCCTATAAGTCCTGCAGAAGAAGGATCAAGCAAGAAACAGCAAGAAGATTTATGAATTTGCAATGAAAAATGATAAAAAAGTGTGAAAAGATTTGGAGAAAATTGAGAGAATTAAGATGAAAAGTTTGTTAGATCTGAAATTTTAAAATGTGATTATGCATTTTCTGTTATGATTATGCTTTTATACCTCATGCTAATCCAGTTGTTAATCACAATTAACAAAATCAAGTGAAATTAGCACAAATGCAATTTATGTGTAATGGCCAAAATATCCTTTTCATTATCAGTCAATGTAACAGTACCAAACCAGTTCAAGCAAGTTCTAAATGATGTTTATGATGTGTTGCAATTGGTCTTGTATGCAAATGCCATGTATTTCACAAAATCACCTTTTTTCCCACCAATTTTCAAAATGAATCACTTGAAAAATGATATTTTGCGATGATGATTTTTGATGAAATATGATGATGCATCATGAAAGTACATGTAAAATGTGGTTTTCTCAAAGAAAGATCACCCAATTTGGTCATTCCATTCAAAAGTTATGCCACTTTGAATTTTAACATTTTTGGAAAATGATTTAATCATAACTTGCTAACCACACATGAGAAATGAGTGTTCTTGGACTTTTTGGAAAGGTGAGAGCAAGATCTACAACTTTCATGTTGAACAAATTTTCATTTGAAGCATTTTTGGACATGTAATTTTGAGGAGAAAAACTTTCCATTTTTGGCAGTTTCCAATTACAAGTCACTTTCTATTTTTGGAAAGTTTCCATCTGACTTTATTTTCTTCATTCTTGATGTTTGAAATGTCAAATGAAACTTGTTCACACATGAATGAAGTGTCTCTAACCCTCTCCCTCCTCCAAATCCATCAATTCAAGCACAGTTGACCACAGTTGACTTTTCTGACTGATAGATGAATCTGGCTATGCACTGATCAAGTTGAGCCTCAAACTCCTGATGAAATGGCTCAATGATGAAACCCTAGCTTCCACAAGCTCAATATAATCATGAAATGATCCCCATATCCATTGTAGACCCCATCTCCTTGCCAAGCCCTGATTGGCCTAATACAACTGATTAGGGTTGACGAGAGGTCAAAACCCTAATCTCAAGGTATCTGATCAATCTCTTGGATGATATCAAGACCATGATGATGATGATGTATCATTGCAACCAAGATGAAGCTCAACCCCCTTGAGAATCAAGAAACCCTAATTTGAATCACACACCCTCAGATGGCTAGTGATCAATTCAATCAATGAAACCCTCAGGCTTGCATCTTAACCTCTCTTATCTTCTGACCCAGACTTAGGAGGATGACTTGCTTAATGTAGCCACATGATATGCAACATGCTAATGACTAATGACCTAAGAAATGCAATGCAATATGTTAAGCTAGTCCCGAGAGAGGAGGGCAAATTTTGAGGTGTTACACACATTGGCTTGGGCTGCTAAGCGTCTGCGTCAATATATGTTAAATCATTCCACTTGGTTGATATCCAAAATGGATCCAATCAAGTATATATTTGAGAAGCCTGCTTTAACTGGGAGGATTGCCCATTGGCAGATGTTGTTATCAGAATATGATATCGAATACTGATCTTAAAAAGCAATCAAAGGTAGTATCTTGGCTGACCATTTGGCTCACCAAGCGATTGAAGATTATCAGTCAGTGCAGTATGATTTTCCTGATGAAGAGATTTTGTACTTGAAAATGAAAGATTGTGATGAACCATTGCTTGAAGAAGGGCCAGAACCTGGTTCCTGTTGGGGCATGGTATTTGATGAAGCTGTTAATCAATAGTGAAATGGAATTGGGTCAGTGATTATTACTCCTCAAGGCACTCATCTACCATTTATAGCTAGATTGACTTTCAAATGTACAAATAATATGGCAGAGTATGAAGCTTGCATTATGGGGCTCGAAGAGGCCATGAATCTCAGAATCAAGTATTTAGATGTCTTTGGAGATTCAGCTTTGGTTGTGAATCATATCAAAGGTGAATGGGAGACAAATCAACCCAGTTTGATACCATATAGAGATTATGCAAGGAGGATTTCAACTTTATTTACAAAAGTTGAGTTTCATCATATCCCTCGAGATGAGAATCGGATGGCAGATGCTCTTGCAACGTTGGCATCAATGATTGTAGTGAAATATTAGAATGAAGTTCCCAATTTTTCTGTAATGCATTTTGATAGGTCAGCTCATGTGTTTGTGATTGAAGATATCAAAGACGAGAAGCCGTGGTATTACGATATCAAATGTTTCCTCCAAAGTCATATTTACCCACCCGGGCATCTTTGAAAGATAAGAAGACTTTGAGAAGATTAGCAGGTAATTTCTACTTGAATGGTGATATACTGTACAAGAGAAACTTTGACATGGTTTTGCTTAGATGCATGGATAGACACGAAGCAAGTGTAAGAACAAAAATTGTTCTACAATAGATTCCTTGATTTTGATGATAACAAAGGATGAAACCAAAAATGGCACCCTAACGAAAAGTTTCTAAGTGTGCAGGATTCTAAAGAAAGAAGGAAGAAATCTGATGATGTCATCAGATACAAAACCAGATCAGATACAAATTATCAAATTATCAGAAGCATCTGAAGTGAAGACAAGTTCAAGAAAGTCTAACTCTGAGTAATACATCAGAAGCATCTAAACAAGAATACGCTCTAGAAGTTCTGACTCTGAACAACGGTTGTCTAACTCCAGAAGTTATCAGCGCTATCTGAAGAAACTATCTGAACTCACAAGATATCAACATCAGAAGCAAGATTCCAAGATTCTCCAGAAACACAAATACTCTGAGCATGGAATTGCTAATCATGAAAGAGTAACGTTTAAGTCAAGAAAAGATTTGCAAATGGATTTCCTAAAACAGAAAGAGACGTTAATCTCCAATTTCAATAAAGAAGATATTATATGTGGTAAGTAGTCATTTCAAGGAGAAAAAGTCATCCTGCAGAAGCTATTTATGTGATGGCGTAACTTCATCTCATTATCCACCAGTTTCAACTACTACTTCAACGAATATATAAATAGGCTGCAAATCAACCTTGAACTATAAGCAAGCCAACAAGCCAAAATTATACTGAAACATCAACACTCAAGAAAAAACACTCTTTCTCTCTAAGATCTTCACAAAGCTTTTGCTTATAACGTGAAAAACTCTTGTTCTTAACACTGTAATATTTGCTTTCTTAGAAGCACTCTAGATTACATAAATCTTTCATTTATTGTTTGTTGATTTCCTCAAGTGACTTAGTGTAGTCTGTAAACTTGAGAGGACTAAGAGATTTTTCTCTTAGACGTTGTTTGTAATCTTTCAAGATTAGTGGATTAAGTCCTTGTTGAAGCGAAATCACCTTGGCCGGGTGGACTGGAGTAGCTTTGTGTTATAAGCGAACCAGTATAAAATCCTTGTGTGATTTTCATTTTGAAAAGCGCTTATTTTTCCAAACAATTCAAACCCCCCCTTTCTTGTTTTTCTCACCTTCAATTGGTATCAGAGCTCCGGCTCTGTTATTGATTTTCTAATCAAACACTTAACCGTGTAGAGAGATCCAGTACGAGAAAAACAATGGCCCACTCAAATGAAAGAGATTCTTACAATGCTAAGCCTCCTGTTTTTGATGGAGAGAAATTTGATTACTGGAAAGATAGAATCGAAAGTTTCTTTCTGGGTTATGATGCTGACCTCTGGGACATTGTCACAGATGGATATACACCTCCAGTCTTGGAAAATGGAGCTGAAGTTCCCAGAAACAAGATGTCAGAAGATCAGAAACGTATCTTCAAAAATCATCACAAGGCCAGAACAATACTTCTAAATGCTATATCATACAACGAATATGAAAAGATCACCAACAGAGAGACAGCCAAAGATATA
Source organism: Lathyrus oleraceus (assembly GCF_024323335.1). Taxonomy (NCBI): domain Eukaryota; kingdom Viridiplantae; phylum Streptophyta; class Magnoliopsida; order Fabales; family Fabaceae; genus Lathyrus; species Lathyrus oleraceus. The sequence goes on from NC_066585.1 coordinate 341,494,092, forward strand.
CTTGACTCTCTGAAGATGACCCATGAAGGAAACTCCCAAGTCAAGGAGACGAAGGCTCTGGCGCTTATCCAGAAATATGAAGCCTTCAAAATGGAAGATGATGAAGCTATAGAGGCTATGTTTTCCAGATTTCAAACTCTTATTGCAGGTCTTAAAGTGCTAGACAAAGGATACACAACTGCAGATCATGTTAAGAAGATAGTCAGAAGTCTGCCAAAGAAATGGAGACCTATGGTTACTGCTCTGAAGCTGTCAAAGGATCTGAACAATATCAGCCTTGAAGAACTTGTTAGTTCTCTCAGAAGTCATGAGATAGAACTAGAGGAGGATGAACCTCAGAAAAGGAACAAGTCCGTAGCGCTAAAGTCCAGATCTGAAAGACGGAAACCTGACAGAACCAAAGCTCTCCAGGCAGAAACTGAAGATACTGACGACTCTGAACCTGAAGACTCTGATGATGAAGAAGAGTTGTCCCTACTAACCAGAAGAGTTAAGCAACTCTGGAAAAAGAGGAACAACAACTTCAGAAGACCAAGACCCAGAGGGGATCGATCAGAGTCAACTTCAAAAGGTAAAGCTAACAAAGATATTACCTGTTATGAATGTAAAGAAACAGGTCATTACAGGAATGAATGCCCTAAGCTAAAGAAAGACAACCCTAGAAAAGAAAGCTTCAAGAAAAACACCTTCAGAACAAAGAAAGGACTGTTGGCTACCTGGGATGACAGTGAATCTGGATCATCAGAATCTGACTCTGATGAACAGGCCAACGTAGCACTTATGGCTACCACATCCAGCAGCTCAGACGAAGAATCTGAAGAGGTATTTTCTGAACTTTCTCGATCTGACTTAGAATCATGTTTGTCAGAAACTCTTACCTCTTATCAGAAATTAAAACAAAAGTTTAAAAACATTAAAGGCTGTCTTAAAACAAAATTTGAAGAATGTAATGAACTTGAGATAACAATTCTAGCACATGAAGATACAATCAGATCTTTAACGTTAGAAAGAGATGGAGCAAAAACAAAAAGCTCAGAATTAGAAGAAGCGTTGTCTCAAGCACCACAAACTTCAAATAAAATTATTTATAAATATGAAGAAGCCTTTCAAGAATTTCTGAAGAATGGGATAGATAGGAGTATTATGGAATCCATGATTTATGGAGTAAGTCAGAACAATAAAAGGGGAATTGGGTATGATCCTAAGGAAGATAAAACTTCTACAAGTGATCAAATTAAATCTCCTTTTTCATATCACTACACACACACAAGAACACAAATTTAAAAATGCTAGAAGACCCAAAGTTATAAGAAACTCTGGGAAAACTAATCTAAAAGGACCCAAGAGATTCTGGGTACCGAAAGATAAGATTATCTATGTTGCAGATATCCTATGCAGCAAAGTTCAGACACCAGTCATGGTACCTGGACTCTGGATGCTCGCGACACATGACGGGAAGAAAGTCTATGTTCCAAAGTCTGGAACTTAAAGACGCTGGATTTGTAGGTTTTGGAGGAGATCAGAAAGGAAGGATCAGAGGCTCCGGAACTATTGGTAATGGTACTCTTCCCTCTATATCTGATGTTCTTTATGTAGAAGGATTAATGCATAACTTGTTATCCATAAGTCGATTAAGTGATAACGGTTATGATGTAATCTTCAATCAAAAAACATGTAAAGCCATTAATCAGAACGATGGCTCTGTCCTTTTCACAGGCAAGAGGGAAAACAACATTTACAAAATAAATCTTTCTGATTTAAAAGATCAAAATGTTAAATGTCTAATGTCAGTTCACGAAGAGCAATGGGTATGGCATAGACGCTTGGGCCACATTAGCATGAGGAAACTTTCTCAGCTAACTAAACTCGAGTTAGCCAGAGGCCTACCTAAACTGAAGTTTTCTTCAGATGCTCTGTGTGAAGCTTGTCAGAAAGGAAAATTTTCAAAAACATCTTTTAAAAAGAAAAATGTTGTTTCTACCTCTAAGCCTCTGGAACTTCTTCACATTGACTTATTTGGTCCTGTGAAAACAGCATCAGTTAATGGAAAGAAGTATGGACTAGTCATTGTTGATGATTACAGTCGCTGGACATGGGTAAAATTCCTAAAGCACAAGAGTGAGTCTCACTCTGTATTCACCAGTTTCTGTTCCAAAGTGCAAAAAGAATTTGACTCTAAAATTATTAGAGTCAGAAGTGATCATGGTGGAGAATTTGAAAATAAAGATTTTGAAGAATTATTTGATTCTAATGGAATATCCCATGATTTCTCCTGCCCTAGAACTCCACAACAAAATGGAGTTGTAGAGAGGAAGAATAGGACACTCCAAGAGATGGCCAGAACCATGATCAATGAAACTAATGTAGCAAAGCACTTTTGGGCAGAAGCTGTAAATACAGCGTGTTACATTCAGAATAGAATCTCTATAAGACCTATTCTGGAAAAGACTCCCTACGAATTGTGTAAAGGAAGAAAACCAAACATTTCATATTTTCATCCTTTTGGATGCTCTTGCTTTATCTTAAACACTAAAGAACATCTGAACAAGTTTGATTCCAAAGCACAGAAAGGTATTATGTTAGGATACTCAGAACGCTCTAAAGGCTACAGAGTATACAACACAGAAACCAAAATTGTGGAAGAATCAATTCATGTCAGATTTGATGATAAGCTTGACCCTGAAAAGTCAAAGCTAGTTGAAAAGTTTGCAGATTTGGAAATCACTCTTGTAGAATCTGATAAAACTCCAGAAGCAACTGTCACTCAGAACTCTGAAGAAATAAAATCTCCAAAAATCCCAAAGAAAGTCAAAAGTCGTATTAATGTATCTGAAGATTTGATTCTGGGAAACAAGGACGAACCTGTCAGAACAAGATCTACCTTCAGAACTTCTGAAGATATTCCTCTGGGACTAGTGTCTCTGATTGAGCCTACGTCTTGTGATGAAGCACTTCAGGATAACGACTGGGTGACAGCTATGCAAGAAGAATTGGATCAATTCTCAAAGAATGATGTCTGGGATCTCGTTCCTAAACCCAGAGGCACTCACGTCATTGGAACCAGATGGGTTTTCAGAAACAAGCTGAACGAGAAAGGAGAAGTTGTCAGAAACAAAGCTCGACTGGTAGCTCAAGGTTATAGTCAACAAGAAGGTATTGACTATAATGAAACCTTTGCTCCAGTCGCGAGGTTAGAATCTATTCGTCTTCTTGTATCTTTTGCTATTAATCATTCTATTAAATTATATCAAATGGATGTCAAGAGTGCATTCCTTAATGGTTATATATCAGAAGAAGTGTATGTCAACCAACCTCCAGGTTTTGAAAATTCAAATTTCCAGAACATGTTTTTAAACTTAAGAAATCCTTATATGGACTTAAACAAGCTCCCAGAGCTTGGTATGAACGCTTAAGTAGTTTTCTTCTGGAACAAAATTTTATCAGAGGGAAAGTTGATTCTACACTCTTCTGTAAAAACCTTAATAATGATCTCATGATATGCCAGATTTATGTTGATGATATTATTTTTGGTTCTGCTAATATCTCTGTTTGCCAAGAATTTTCTAAGTTAATGCAGGCAGAATTCGAAATGAGTTTAATGCAAGAATTAAAGTTCTTTCTGGGAATTCAAATTAATCAAACTCCAGAAGTCACGTATGTCCATCAAAGTAAATATATTAAAGACGTTCTGAAGAAGTTTGACATGACTGAATGCAACTCTGCAAAAACTCCCATGCACCCAACTTGCATTCTGGAAAAGGAAGAGGTAAGCAACAAGGTTTGTCAGAAGCTCTATCGAGGTATGATAGGCTCTCTTCTCTATCTGACTGCTACTCGTCCTGATATTCTCTTTAGTGTCTGTCTTTGTGCCAGATTCCAATCAGATCCTAGAGAATCTCATTTAACAGCAGTTAAGAGAATTCTTAAGTATCTGAAAGGAACTTCTAACCTGGGCCTGATGTATGAGAAAACATCAGAGTATAGACTCTCGGGTTATTGTGATGCAGATTATGCAGGAGATAGAATAGAATGAAAAAGCACCTCTGGAAATTGCCAGCTTCTGGGAAACAATCTAATATCCTGGGCTAGCAAAAGACAATCAACTATTGCTCTATCAACTGCAGAAGCAGAATACATCTCAGCATCACTGTGCACAACTCAGATGCTCTGGATGAAGCATCAGCTAGAAGATCTATAAATTTTTGAGAGTAACATTCCTATCTTTTGTGATAATACTGCTGCTATTTGTTTAAGTAAGAATCCTATTCTACATTCCAGAGCCAAACACATAGAAATAAAACATCATTTTATCAGAGACTATGTTCAGAAAGGGATAGTAACATTGAAGTTCATTGATACAGAACATCAATGGGCAGATATCTTTACTAAGCCTCTAGCTGAAGATAGATTTCTTTTTATCTTAAAAAATCTGAACATTCAAAATTGCCCAGAATGAAGTATGGCTCTGAAAATGTAAAATGTGACTCTGATGTAAACAAATGAACTTCTGCCTCTGACTCTGATACTTCTACCAAGTTAAGAAGATATCTGAGTTAGAAATCTTCAAAAACCAATCCTTTGGTATTCATGAAGATCAGATACATCAACACGTGGAGCACTAAGCGTCTAACCCTAGAACTTCTAGACAGCTGTCAAAAGAAATCAAAGGTCAGAACGTTTGAAATCTCCTAGAGCAGTGTGCGTACTGTTGGGATTAGACATTCATTAATTAGCTGTAATCATTTTTCCCCCCAAACGTGCTATTTTGATTTTTGTGCTAACGCTGGAATGTGTGTCGTTTGCATGTGTTTTACTTAGAGTATATAAACACTTTTCTCACATTTCACACACTTATCACTCTCACTCACTCTAAAACCCTAAAACATCTCTCAAGCATTCTCTGAAAGCTCTTCATCTTCATCAATCTTCTTCTTCTTCACCATGGACGCTCAACAACAAGAAGTCTTTAACTTCTCTCAACAAATGGAATCTAGTTCTACTGCTCAAACCTCAAACACTCAAACTCCAACGGTTACAGGCGTCACCATCACCCCTGTTTACAAAGAACCTCACGTTCTTGACCGTGAACGCCATATCAACCTTTCAACCCCTTTTGAAGGTTTGGAAGTGTTGTGTGAATCGTTAGTTGATTTCGACAACCTAAGAAGAAATGGCGTTGATCTCACTGAAGAACTTCGCAAACAAGGGTGGGAAAACTATTTCCAAAGGCTTTATGGTCCCATTTACCCACTTCTCGTCAAGGAGTTCTGGAGATTTGCAGATGCAGATGACAACTTCATCGTCTCCTATGTTCTAGGAGTAAAAATTGTTATTACTGAAGGGTCTATTGCCTCCCTGCTGAACATGGAGAGAAGTGGAGGAAAAAGGATTTACAATATCCCTCCTAGGTCAAAGCGCATCACTGAAGTCATCAACCCAACAATCTTCAAGCCCAACGTTGAAGGAAATCCTTCAAAGAACAAAGAGTTGCATCAGAACCTCAGAGTGTGGCTGAAGATTATTCTGGGAACCATTCACCACCGTCCAGCCTCTAACTCTTCTGACTACATCAATGCAGACCAGAAATGCATTCTGTACTGCATTCAGAAGGGTGTGAAGATCTCCCTCCCTGCTCTCCTTTTCAGATATCTGAGAGATTCGGTCAGAGAAACCAGAAACAACATGAAGCCCAGATCCTACATTCCTCTGGGAAGATTGCTATCTGATGTCTTCATTGAGCATGGACTGGTAGACCATCTGGAAAAGACCAAATTGATGGATGATCTGGCAATAGATGTTGGGAAGCCTCTGAATGCCAGAAATCTCAAGAGTATGGGGATAATTAAGAAGATTCAAGTCAGACCCACTCTGGACACATCTTGGGATTGTTTGAAAGATCAGAGGAAGATGCCTCATGGCCTTGCCAGATTCTTCAAGAATGAACCCAGAGACGCTGTTGCTATCTATCTTCAGCGTCTGCTGGATGATGGTGTTGACATCTCTGATTTCAGCCTCGACGACTGTCTGGATTCTGAAGAAGACTTCGTCAGATACAAGAGAGGTCTTTCTGAAAAGAAGGTAGCATCTCAGGCAAAGAAGGCCAGACTTGGAGAAACTTCTGGAAGCAAATCTTCAGCTCCTCTGAATATCTCTACTGGTACGTCTGTTCCTCCTGTTACCTCTAATCCTCTGATGGCTTCTTCTAACCCTCTCTCTTCACAACCTATTTTTACTACCTCTAAAATCCCTCCTTCAACCACCAGAACCTCCCAACCTTCACCAGTTCTAAATGTAGCCCGTACTTTCATACCTCCCTCTAAACCTGCACAAACCCACCAAAGCACTTCATCTTCTTCATCCTCAGAACCAGAATCACCCCCATATGTTTCCCTCTCTTCTGACCCAGAATTTTCTGACCCTGATTCCCCAACCATAGCCACAATTTACGCTCATAAACTTGCTTCACAACAACAAACACAAACACAATCTGAAGCAACTTCACCTCCACCACAACAAATAACCATCATACCTTCTGAAACTCAACCCTCTGAACCTCACACCTCTGATATCACCCCACCAAACATCTCCGCTGCACCTGAAGCTGAAACTGAACCCTTAGATTTAAACCCTCTTTACGCTTCACCCCAAACATCTGAACCTCAACTAGAAGCAGAATCTGAACCCCAACCTGAATCAGAATCTGAACCTCACACTTTAAATCTTAGCCCTCCAAACTCTCCACCTCATACCTCTGAACCAGAACCTGAACCTGAACTTTCTAAACCTACCCTTAAGGAAGCCATCTTGATGATTGCAGAGGCTTCAGTTCAAAAGGTCGATTCTCTGGTCACTAACTCTGAAATCAGTGATGATCCTAAATCTGTAAGGACACACTGGAACAGAGTCATTGGCTGGATGACATCTGAGGCCTTTAGACTGAAGGGCATCTCTGAACAAGTCAGAAATGGCTTCATCAGAGATGCTGAGGCAAGACTCCAGGAGAGACTTGCCAGAGAGGCTGAAGCCAGAAGGCTGGAGGAAGAGAGATTGGCCAAGGAAGCTGAAGAAGAAGCAAGAAGGCTAGAAGAAGAAAGACTTGCTAAGGAAGCTGAAATCCTAAGGGAAAAGGAAGCTGAAGCTAAAGCTCTGGCGGATGCAGAAGCCCAAGCTGCTGCTGAAGCTGAAGCTCAGCAGGCTCTGACTCTGGGGGAGTCCTCTTCTGTGATCCCTATGGTTCTTCAGACTCTGAAAGACCTCAAGCAAGATCAGAATGAACTCCGGGCCAGAATGGACAAGCAAGATACTGTCAACGACAACATCCAGAATATGCTTGCAATGTTGCTTCAGAGAATGCCTCCGCCTCCGAACCCTTAGGCACTTAGGATTTATTTATTTTTCTGCTTGCCTGTTGTTTTTTATTTTCTCTGAATCTGATGTTTTTTCTAGCTTCTGTTGCCTTTGTGCTTCTATCTATGAATTCAAGTTTTTCTCTTTACTTATTTTTTTTACTATGTCTTTTTGATTCTGACAAAAAGGGGGAGAAGTCATTAATAGCTCTGATGAAAATATTGTCTAATACCTTAACCATTCTGCAAACATATTTTTCTTAAAAATAAACTTATCTAACCTGGACTTAAGAAATTGCAGAAGATATCAAGAAACTTCTTTACTTAGAAGCTCTGGTAAGAACTTCTGAACTCCCTAGCATTATCTCAGGGGGAGCTTCTGTCTATCTGATCTAATATTATTCATGTTTCATCTGCTAATTAAGGTTGTTTTGTCATCATCAAAAAGGGGGAGATTGTAAGAACAAAAATTGTTCTACAACAGATTCCTTGATTTTGATGATAACAAAGGATGAAACCAAAAATGGCACCCTAACGAAAAGTTTCTAAGTGTGCAGGATTCTAAAGAAAGAAGGAAGAAATCTGATGATGTCATCAGATACAAAACCAGATCAGATACAAATTATCAAATTATCAGAAGCATCTGAAGTGAAGACAAGTTCAAGAAAGTCTAACTCTGAGTAATACATCAGAAGCATCTAAACAAGAATACGCTCTAGAAGTTCTGACTCTGAACAACGGTTGTCTAACTCCAGAAGTTATCAGCGCTATCTGAAGAAACTATCTGAACTCACAAGATATCAACATCAGAAGCAAGATTCCAAGATTCTCCAGAAACACAAATACTCTGAGCATGGAATTGCTAATCATGAAAGAGTAACGTTTAAGTCAAGAAAAGATTTGCAAATGGATTTCCTAAAACAGAAAGAGACGTTAATCTCCAATTTCAATAAAGAAGATACTATATGTGGTAAGTAGTCATTTCAAGAAGAAAAAGTCATCCTGCAGAAGCTATTTATGTGATGGCGTAACTTCATCTCATTATCCACCAGTTTCAACTACTACTTCAACGAATATATAAATAGGCTGCAAATCAACCTTGAACTATAAGCAAGCCAACAAGCCAAAATTATACTGAAACATCAACACTCAAGAAAAAACACTCTTTCTCTCTAAGATCTTCACAAAGCTTTTGCTTATAACGTGAAAAACTCTTGTTCTTAACACTGTAATATTTGCTTTCTTAGAAGCACTCTAGATTACATAAATCTTTCATTTATTGTTTGTTGATTTCCTCAAGTGACTTAGTGTAGTCTGTAAACTTGAGAGGACTAAGAGATTTTTCTCTTAGACGTTGTTTGTAATCTTTCAAGATTAGTGGATTAAGTCCTTGTTGAAGGCGAAATCACCTTGGCCGGGTGGACTGGAGTAGCTTTGTGTTATAAGCGAACCAGTATAAAATCCTTGTGTGATTTTCATTTTGAAAAGCGCTTATTTTTCCAAACAATTCAAACCCCCCCTTTCTTGTTTTTCTCACCTTCAGCAAGCTTGTTGATGACCGAAGTGTATGAAGTTTCCTTTGGTACTCATTCCAATGGACATGCAATGGCGAAGAAGATGTTGCGAGCAGGTTACGATTGGCTGACAATGGAGTCTGACTGTTGCAAGTTTGTGAAGAAGTGCCACAAGTGTTAAATTTATGCTAATAAGATTCATGTTCCTCCGACACTATTGAATGTTATCTCTTCCCCATGGCCATTCTCCATGTAGGGAATTGATATGATTGGGATGATTGAGCCCAAAGCTTCGAATGGACATCGTTTCATTTTGGTGGTAATTGACTACTTCACAAAATGGGTTGAAGCGGCATCGTATGTGAATGTAACCAAGCAAGTTATTGTAAGGTTTATCAAGAATCAAATTATATGCAGGTATGATGTGCCAAGTAAGATCATTACTGATAATGGATCGAACTTGAATAACAATATGGTGGAAGCTCTTTGCAAAAAATTTAAGATTGCACATCATAACTCTTCTCCCTACAAACCTAAGATGAATGGGGTTGTGGAAGCTGCAAACAAGAACATTAAGAAGATTATTCAGAATATGGTTGTCACATATAAGGATTGGCATGAGATGTTCCCATTTGCTTTGCATGGGTATCGTACATCCGTCCGCACTTCAACAGGGGCAACCCCTTTTTCTCTTGTATATGGAATGGAAGTTGTGCTCCTAATAGAGGTTGAGATCCCGTCATTGCGTGTGCTCATAGAAGCCAAGTTGACTGAGGTTGAATGGTGTCAGACCAGGTTTGACCAGTTGAATATGATCGAAGAGAAGAGATTGACCGCCATGTGTCATGGTCAGTTATATCAGCAGAGGATGAAGAAAGCTTTTGATAAGAAGGTCAAATCTCGTGTGTTTAGAGAAGGTGACCTTGTGCTCAAGAAGATCTTGTCGTTCAAACCAGATTCTAGGGGAAAATGGACTTCTAATTATGAAGGCCCATATGTTGTTAAGAGAGCCTTTTCAGGTGGTGCTTTGATTCTTACAACTATGGATGGTGAAGAGCTCACTCGTCCTGTGAACGCAGATGCAGACAAGAAATACTTCGTCTAAAAAAGAAAAGAATAGCTTGCTAAATTAAAAACCCGAAAGGGCGACTTAGGCAAAAAAGAGCGTCTTGGTGGATTGAAAACCCGAAAGGGCGATCCAGGCAAAAATTAGAGACATAAAAACAGAAAGAATTTCCCGATAAGTTGAGTACCCCACCTTAGGGCAACTTATGCAAAAATTAGGGATTATGGCAAATAACTGCATTCTGTTGATCTTCAAACTTTGGAGAGACTTTGAGCACAAGGTTGGCGTCGATTCATCATCCTGGTAGCGGTCAAGAACACAGTGGATATCAAGAGTTGGTAGAAGGATTAAGGATCATTTGTATTCAATGTTACCCTTTTCCATGTAAATTACCATTTTTAACTTTGTAAAAATCTATGGAGTCTTGTCATTTACATGTTAGACGGTGTGGCTAGTGATCGAGAGGGGGGGTGAATAAATCACCTCTTTGAAAATAAACGGATTTAAAATTTTATCAGAGTTATTGAAACTTAGCGGAAAATTTCAGTCCCGAATCGACTTCCGTCTATTCTGAACCGCTACTAGAAAACCGGACACGCGAGTTTATTGCTGGATTTGAATTAGAATGACAGAAAATATTAACACTAGAATCTTATCAAATTGAATGCACTTATCACTAAATCCTAATTCCAATGGATAAAACTCAGCTAACAGTTTTGTCAAACAGTTGGTGTGTATGTGATCAATGATGAACAACAGTGGACTTTAGTTAAAGAAGTTTTCTTGCCACTACTGTATCGCAAAAAGTACAGCCACAACACACTAACTGAAATTGCGAAACTGTTGAAAACGTAAAGAGAAATAAGGAAAGAATACGATACGCAGAGATTTGGTAAGGAAGTTCCCCACGTCGTCCTCGCGTGTGGGTACGTCTCCCTCTCAATTTCAAATGAAATTGAGAACTGTGATTATCAATAATGCCGAATTCGTTGATACAAGGTTACAATACAAAGACAGAATTCTAAATCCCAAGAACTTCTTCTTGTATGAAACCTCCAATTGATCTGAGCACGATCAAGAATTTCCTGCAAGAAATTGCAAACAATTCACCGGTTCCACGACCTGTTTGCGAAATCCCTCGATTTCCAAACGCAACGCTGCGGCTGAATCTGTTCTGCAAACGTGATTGACAAACCCGCAAGAACACTCCAGTTCTTGAAGGACAAACCAATTGGTTTTTCCTCGAAACCCCCTTCAATCTTCAACTCAGCTAGATCCTCGATCGTTCCACTGAACACCTCAGCTAGATCCTTGATCGTTACCTCTGAACGTTATCTCGTTGATCCTTTAATCCGAAGAACAAGAATGATTATGTGTTGATGTTCTTGAAGAAAAGAGATTGAGAAGATGGAGAAGATGAAGTTTCTTTCAGGTTTCTAATTGCTCAAAACAATTGCTGCTACACCCTCCTTTGATTGGTGTTTCAACTGTTTTTCCCTCTCAGAATTCGTACCTTTTCACTGTTGTCACAATACTTCTTATATATGAAAAACATGAGTTGTTAGTAGATAAAACAGACTTATGTATTGATACATGAAGTTATGCATCGATACATACTGTAAGGTTGATGAATTTTAGAGAATTTATGTAAGCATGGATCGATGCCAAATTCGTATGTATTGATACATAAATCATTTCAACTAACATGGATCGATGCAAGGCTCGTATGGATCGATCCATAGAGCATTTTGCCTGTCCATGTACCGATACATGACTCGTGTGGATCGATACATACTGAACAAAAGAGTTTTGTGGTTTACACCATATTATATGGATCGATGCATAGGAGTATGTATTGATGCATACTGACATAAAGTAGTTTTTATGAGTTCTTTTTAAGAGATGCATCAATGTGGATCTTTATGTACAGTCATGAACCAACAGTATGGGATAAAAACACAAATGAATCATGTAAAATAATGCACAGCCAATAATTGGATGATGATCACACAATTTTCTATCATTCAAAATTTATTCAAAGTAAAGAATTTGCTCACAAACTCCCCCTTTTTTATGATGGCAAATTTTTGGCAAGATGTGTGATACTTGTCGCAGCCTAAAAAATTTAGTATGCGAAAAAAACAACCGGCGAAAAAGGAATGACAGAAGAGTCGCCACCGTGCGTTATTTATCCCAAAGGAGGGAAAGGAAACGCTCGAAGTAAACCTGGAAAAAGGAAAGGAAAAGACAAGGTCTCGCAACGAAATCTTGGGTTTGGGAGTCGATTATGCGAAGGGAAGGTATTAGCACCCCTACGCATCCGTAGTACTCTACGGGATCCACTCTTGTTGTTCTTGTCTAAAGGGTGTGTGTAATATCTAATGTATTATTTACTAAAAGAGGGGTCAAAGAAAATGACTCGCACGGATGTTGCATCCATTGCATACGTATCTCATCTGAATATGAGAATCAGAGTCTTCGTAGCTCAGCTACCTAAGGGTTAAGGATAAGTGTGCTCGCTAAGACATCGCGTCTTATGCCTACGTATCTTATCGGGAATGCGAATCAGAGCAAAACGTAGTTCAAACTAACTACGGGAACAAGGGTCTCGATTGCAACTAGGGCAAGAGAAAAGGAAAGTCTCGATCGCAACGAGGGCGAGAGAAAGGATCGCAACGAGGGTGAAAGCAAACAAGGATTAGTTGTTAGTTGTTAGTTAAACTCGGCAAGACATCGCATCTTGTGCCTACGTATCTCATCTGGAATGAGAATCAGAGTTGCCGTAGTTCGATTACATAGGGGTTGCCATCTGAACATGGACTTACAAAGGAGGACACCAGTTGTGTCAAAGGAGAGTGGGCAATGTGTTCACGTCCTAGCAGCAGGTGTCGCAGCTCGCTGAATCGAGTCTTAGGCAGTTACCTCTTTGCAATAGAACGGATTACATGCCACAAGATCGGAGACGCTCGGAAAGGTCTAGAAGTGGGGGAAGTTCTGCCCTAGAGTTGTCATGTAATATGTACTTAAGTGTTAGGATTTACAAATGGGAATATCTACCTAATGTTAGAATGCAAAGAATATGGGAATTCTACCTATGTTATCATACAAAAGAATAAGGGAATCCTACCTATGTTATCATACAAAAGGATATGGGAATCCTACCTATGTTATCATACAAAGGGTTCTACCTAATGGGTGCTACCTAAACGGAACAAGAATCAACGAATGGAGTAAGGAGAGGTGTTAGGGATAAGGGTAGATGGCGATGCATGAAGCAATCGACTTACAAGGTTGATGGCGATAATTGGATAAAAACACAAATGAATCATGTAAAATAATGCACAGCCAATAATTGGATGATGATCACACAATTTTCTATCATTCAAAATTTATTCAAAGTAAAGAATTTGCTCACAAACTCCCCCTTTTTTATGATGGCAAATTTTTGGCAAGATGTGTGATACTTGTCACAGCCTAAAAAATTTAGTATGCGAAAAAAACAACCGGCGAAAAAGGAATGACAGAAGAGTCGCCACCGTGCGTTATTTATCCCAAAGGAGGGAAAGGAAACGCTCGAAGTAAACCTGGAAAAAGGAAAGGAAAAGACAAGGTCTCGCAACGAAATCTTGGGTTTGGGAGTCGATTATGCGAAGGGAAGGTATTAGCACCCCTACGCATCCGTAGTACTCTACGGGATCCACTCTTGTTGTTCTTGTCTAAAGGGTGTGTGTAATATCTAATGTATTATTTACTAAAAGAGGGGTCAAAGAAAATGACTCGCACGGATGTTGCATCCATTGCATACGTATCTCATCTGAATATGAGAATCAGAGTCTTCGTAGCTCAGCTACCTAAGGGTTAAGGATAAGTGTGCTCGCTAAGACATCGCGTCTTATGCCTACGTATCTTATCGGGAATGCGAATCAGAGCAAAACGTAGTTCAAACTAACTACGGGAACAAGGGTCTCGATTGCAACTAGGGCAAGAGAAAAGGAAAGTCTCGATCGCAACGAGGGCGAGAGAAAGGATCGCAACGAGGGTGAAAGCAAACAAGGATTAGTTGTTAGTTGTTAGTTAAACTCGGCAAGACATCGCATCTTGTGCCTACGTATCTCATCTGGAATGAGAATCAGAGTTGCCGTAGTTCGATTACATAGGGGTTGCCATCTGAACATGGACTTACAAAGGAGGACACCAGTTGTGCCAAAGGAGAGTGGGCAATGTGTTCACGTCCTAGCAGCAGGTGTCGCAGCTCGCTGAATCGAGTCTTAGGCAGTTACCTCTTTGCAATAGAACGGATTACATGCCACAAGATCGGAGACGCTCGGAAAGGTCTAGAAGTGGGGGAAGTTCTGCCCTAGAGTTGTCATGTAATATGTACTTAAGTGTTAGGATTTACAAATGGGAATATCTACCTAATGTTAGAATGCAAAGAATATGGGAATTCTACCTATGTTATCATACAAAAGAATAAGGGAATCCTACCTATGTTATCATACAAAAGGATATGGGAATCCTACCTATGTTATCATACAAAGGGTTCTACCTAATGGGTGCTACCTAAACGGAACAAGAATCAACGAATGGAGTAAGGAGAGGTGTTAGGGATAAGGGTAGATGGCGATGCATGAAGCAATCGACTTACAAGGTTGATGGCGATAATTGGATAAAAACACAAATGAATCATGTAAAATAATGCACAGCCAATAATTGGATGATGATCACACAATTTTCTATCATTCAAAATTTATTCAAAGTAAAGAATTTGCTCACAAACTCCCCCTTTTTTATGATGGCAAATTTTTGGCAAGATGTGTGATACTTGTCGCAGCCTAAAAAATGTAGTATGCGAAAAAAACAACCGGCGAAAAAGGAATGACAGAAGAGTCGCCACCGTGCGTTATTTATCCCAAAGGAGGGAAAGGAAACGCTCGAAGTAAACCTGGAAAAAGGAAAGGAAAAGACAAGGTCTCGCAACGAAATCTTGGGTTTGGGAGTCGATTATGCGAAGGGAAGGTATTAGCACCCCTACGCATCCGTAGTACTCTACGGGATCCACTCTTGTTGTTATTGTCTAAAGGGTGTGTGTAATATCTAATGTATTATTTACTAAAAGAGGGGTCAAAGAGAATGACTCGCACGGATGTTGCATCCATTGCATACGTATCTCATCTGAATATGAGAATCAGAGTCTTCGTAGCTCAGCTACCTAAGGGTTAAGGATAAGTGTGCTCGCTAAGACATCGCGTCTTATGCCTACGTATCTTATCGGGAATGCGAATCAGAGCAAAACGTAGTTCAAACTAACTACGGGAACAAGGGTCTCGATTGCAACTAGGGCAAGAGAAAAGGAAAGTCTCGATCGCAACGAGGGCGAGAGAAAGGATCGCCACGAGGGTGAAAGCAAACAAGGATTAGTTGTTAGTTGTTAGTTAAACTCGGCAAGACATCGCATCTTGTGCCTACGTATCTCATCTGGAATGAGAATCAGAGTTGCCGTAGTTCGATTACATAGGGGTTGCCATCTGAACATGGACTTACAAAGGAGGACACCAGTTGTGTCAAAGGAGAGTAGGCAATGTGTTCACGTCCTAGCAGCAGGTGTCGCAGCTCGCTGAATCGAGTCTTAGGCAGTTACCTCTTTGCAATATAACGGATTACATGCCACAAGATCGGAGACGCTCGGAAAGGTCTAGAAGTGGGGGAAGTTCTGCCCTAGAGTTGTCATGTAATATGTACTTAAGTGTTAGGATTTACAAATGGGAATATCTACCTAATGTTAGAATGCAAAGAATATGGGAATTCTACCTATGTTATCATACAAAAGAATAAGGGAATCCTACCTATGTTATCATACAAAAGGATATGGGAATCCTACCTATGTTATCATACAAAGGGTTCTACCTAATGGGTGCTACCTAAACGGAACAAGAATCAACGAATGGAGTAAGGAGAGGTGTTAGGGATAAGGGTAGATGGCGATGCATGAAGCAATCGACTTACAAGGTTGATGGCGATAATTGGATAAAAACACAAATGAATCATGTAAAATAATGCACAGCCAATAATTGGATGATGATCACACAATTTTCTATCATTCAAAATTTATTCAAAGTAAAGAATTTGCTCACAAACTCCCCCTTTTTTATGATGGCAAATTTTTGGCAAGATGTGTCATACTTGTCGCAGCCTAAAAAATTTAGTATGCGAAAAAAACAACCGGCGAAAAAGGAATGACAGAAGAGTCGCCACCGTGCGTTATTTATCCCAAAGGAGGGAAAGGAAACGCTCGAAGTAAACCTGGAAAAAGGAAAGGAAAAGACAAGGTCTCGCAACGAAATCTTGGGTTTGGGAGTCGATTATGCGAAGGGAAGGTATTAGCACCCCTACGCATCCGTAGTACTCTACGGGATCCACTCTTGTTGTTCTTGTCTAAAGGGTGTGTGTAATATCTAATGTATTATTTACTAAAAGAGGGTCAAAGAAAATGACTCGCACGGATGTTGCATCCATTGCATACGTATCTCATCTGAATATGAGAATCAGAGTCTTCGTAGCTCAGCTACCTAAGGGTTAAGGATAAGTGTGCTCGCTAAGACATCGCGTCTTATGCCTACGTATCTTATCGGGAATGCGAATCAGAGCAAAACGTAGTTCAAACTAACTACGGGAACAAGGGTCTCGATTGCAACTAGGGCAAGAGAAAAGGAAAGTCTCGATCGCAACGAGGGCGAGAGAAAGGATCGCAACCAGGGTGAAAGCAAACAAGGATTAGTTGTTAGTTGTTAGTTAAACTCGGCAAGACATCGCATCTTGTGCCTACGTATCTCATCTGGAATGAGAATCAGAGTTGCCGTAGTTCGATTACATAGGGGTTGCCATCTGAACATGGACTTACAAAGGAGGACACCAGTTGTGTCAAAGGAGAGTGGGCAATGTGTTCACGTCCTAGCAGCAGGTGTCGCAGCTCGCTGAATCGAGTCTTAGGCAGTTACCTCTTTGCAATAGAACGGATTACATGCCACAAGATCGGAGACGCTCGGAAAGGTCTAGAAGTGGGGGAAGTTCTGCCCTAGAGTTGTCATGTAATATGTACTTAAGTGTTAGGATTTACAAATGGGAATATCTACCTAATGTTAGAATGCAAAGAATATGGGAATTCTACCTATGTTATCATACAAAAGAATAAGGGAATCCTACCTATGTTATCATACAAAAGGATATGGGAATCCTACCTATGTTATCATACAAAGGGTTCTACCTAATGGGTGCTACCTAAACGGAACAAGAATCAACGAATGGAGTAAGGAGAGGTGTTAGGGATAAGGGTAGATGGCGATGCATGAAGCAATCGACTTACAAGGTTGATGGCGATAATTGGATAAAAACACAAATGAATCATGTAAAATAATGCACAGCCAATAATTGGATGATGATCACACAATTTTCTATCATTCAAAATTTATTCAAAGTAAAGAATTTGCTCACAAACTCCCCCTTTTTTATGATGGCAAATTTTTGGCAAGATGTGTGATACTTGTCGCAGCCTAAAAAATTTAGTATGCGAAAAAAACAACCGGCGAAAAAGGAATGACAGAAGAGTCGCCACCGTGCGTTATTTATCCCAAAGGAGGGAAAGGAAACGCTCGAAGTAAACCTGGAAAAAGGAAAGGAAAAGACAAGGTCTCGCAACGAAATCTTGGGTTTGGGAGTCGATTATGCGAAGGGAAGGTATTAGCACCCCTACGCATCCGTAGTACTCTACGGGATCCACTCTTGTTGTTCTTGTCTAAAGGGTGTGTGTAATATCTAATGTATTATTTACTAAAAGAGGGGTCAAAGAAAATGACTCGCACGGATGTTGCATCCATTGCATACGTATCTCATCTGAATATGAGAATCAGAGTCTTCGTAGCTCAGCTACCTAAGGGTTAAGGATAAGTGTGCTCGCTAAGACATCGCGTCTTATGCCTACGTATCTTATCGGGAATGCGAATCAGAGCAAAACGTAGTTCAAACTAACTACGGGAACAAGGGTCTCGATTGCAACTAGGGCAAGAGAAAAGGAAAGTCTCGATCGCAACGAGGGCGAGAGAAAGGATCGCAACGAGGGTGAAAGCAAACAAGGATTAGTTGTTAGTTGTTAGTTAAACTCGGCAAGACATCGCATCTTGTGCCTACGTATCTCATCTGGAATGAGAATCAGAGTTGCCGTAGTTCGATTACATAGGGGTTGCCATCTGAACATGGACTTACAAAGGAGGACACCAGTTGTGTCAAAGGAGAGTGGGCAATGTGTTCACGTCCTAGCAGCAGGTGTCGCAGCTCGCTGAATCGAGTCTTAGGCAGTTACCTCTTTGCAATAGAACGGATTACATGCCACAAGATCGGAGACGCTCGGAAAGGTCTAGAAGTGGGGGAAGTTCTGCCCTAGAGTTGTCATGTAATATGTACTTAAGTGTTAGGATTTACAAATGGGAATATCTACCTAATGTTAGCATGCAAAGAATATGGGAATTCTACCTATGTTATCATACAAAAGAATAAAAGAATCCTACCTATGTTATCATACAAAAGGATATGGGAATCCTACCTATGTTATCATACAAAGGGTTCTACCTAATGGGGGCTACCTAAACGGAATAAGAATCAACGAATGGAGTAAGGAGAGGTGTTAGGGATAAGGGTAGATGGCGATGCATGAAGCAATCGACTTACAAGGTTGATGGCGATAATTGGATAAAAACACAAATGAATCATGTAAAATAATGCACAGCCAATAATTGGATGATGATCACACAATTTTCTATCATTCAAAATTTATTCAAAGTAAAGAATTTGCTCACAAACTCCCCTTTTTTATGATGGCAAATTTTTGGCAAGATGTGTGATACTTGTCGCAGCCTAAAAAATTTAGTATGCGAAAAAAACAACCGGCGAAAAAGGAATGACAGAAGAGTCGCCACCGTGCGTTATTTATCCCAAAGGAGGGAAAGGAAACGCTCGAAGTAAACCTGGAAAAAGGAAAGGAAAAGACAAGGTCTCGCAACGAAATCTTGGGTTTGGGAGTCGATTATGCGAAGGGAAGGTATTAGCACCCCTACGCATCCGTAGTACTCTACGGGATCCACTCTTGTTGTTCTTGTCTAAAGGGTGTGTGTAATATCTAATGTATTATTTACTAAAAGAGGGGTCAAAGAAAATGACTCGCACGGATGTTGCATCCATTGCATACGTATCTCATCTGAATATGAGAATCAGAGTCTTCGTAGCTCAGCTACCTAAGGGTTAAGGATAAGTGTGCTCGCTAAGACATCGCGTCTTATGCCTACGTATCTTATCGGGAATGCGAATCAGAGCAAAACGTAGTTCAAACTAACTACGGGAACAAGGGTCTCGATTGCAACTAGGGCAAGAGAAAAGGAAAGTCTCGATCGCAACGAGGGCGAGAGAAAGGATCGCAACCAGGGTGAAAGAAAACAAGGATTAGTTGTTAGTTGTTAGTTAAACTCGGCAAGACATCGCATCTTGTGCCTACGTATCTCATCTGGAATGAGAATCAGAGTTGCCGTAGTTCGATTACATAGGGGTTGCCATCTGAACATGGACTTATAAAGGAGGACACCAGTTGTGTCAAAGGAGAGTGGGCAATGTGTTCACGTCCTAGCAGCAGGTGTCGCAGCTCGCTGAATCGAGTCTTAGGCAGTTACCTCTTTGCAATAGAACGGATTACATGCCACAAGATCGGAGACGCTCGGAAAGGTCTAGAAGTGGGGGAAGTTCTGCCCTAGAGTTGTCATGTAATATGTACTTAAGTGTTAGGATTTACAAATGGGAATATCTACCTAATGTTAGAATGCAAAGAATATGGGAATTCTACCTATGTTATCATACAAAAGAATAAGGGAATCCTACCTATGTTATCATACAAAAGGATATGGGAATCCTACCTATGTTATCATACAAAGGGTTCTACCTAATGGGTGCTACCTAAACGGAACATGAATCAACGAATGGAGTAAGGAGAGGTGTTAGGGATAAGGGTAGATGGCGATGCATGAAGCAATCGACTTACAAGGTTGATGGCGATAATTGGATAAAAACACAAATGAATCATGTAAAATAATGCACAGCCAATAATTGGATGATGATCACACAATTTTCTATCATTCAAAATTTATTCAAAGTAAAGAATTTGCTCACAAACTCCCCCTTTTTTATGATGGCAAATTTTTGGCAAGATGTGTGATACTTGTCGCAGCCTAAAAAATTTAGTATGCGAAAAAAACAACCGGCGAAAAAGGAATGACAGAAGAGTCGCCACCGTGCGTTATTTATCCCAAAGGAGGGAAAGGAAACGCTCGAAGTAAACCTGGAAAAAGGAAAGGAAAAGACAAGGTCTCGCAACGAAATCTTGGGTTTGGGAGTCGATTATGCGAAGGGAAGGTATTAGCACCCCTACGCATCCGTAGTACTCTACGGGATCCACTCTTGTTGTTCTTGTCTAAAGGGTGTGTGTAATATCTAATGTATTATTTACTAAAAGAGGGGTCAAAGAAAATGACTCGCACGGATGTTGCATCCATTGCATACGTATCTCATCTGAATATGAGAATCAGAGTCTTCGTAGCTCAGCTACCTAAGGGTTAAGGATAAGTGTGCTCGCTAAGACATCGCGTCTTATGCCTACGTATCTTATCGGGAATGCGAATCAGAGCAAAACGTAGTTCAAACTAACTACGGGAACAAGGGTCTCGATTGCAACTAGGGCAAGAGAAAAGGAAAGTCTCGATCGCAACGAGGGCGAGAGAAAGGATCGCAACGAGGGTGAAAGCAAACAAGGATTAGTTGTTAGTTGTTAGTTAAACTCGGCAAGACATCGCATCTTGTGCCTACGTATCTCATCTGGAATGAGAATCAGAGTTGCCGTAGTTCGATTACATAGGGGTTGCCATCTGAACATGGACTTACAAAGGAGGACACCAGTTGTGTCAAAGGAGAGTGGGCAATGTGTTCACGTCCTAGCAGCAGGTGTCGCAGCTCGCTGAATCGAGTCTTAGGCAGTTACCTCTTTGCAATAGAACGGATTACATGCCACAAGATCGGAGACGCTCGGAAAGGTCTAGAAGTGGGGAAGTTCTGCCCTAGAGTTGTCATGTAATATGTACTTAAGTGTTAGGATTTACAAATGGGAATATCTACCTAATGTTAGCATGCAAAGAATATGGGAATTCTACCTATGTTATCATACAAAAGAATAAAAGAATCCTACCTATGTTATCATACAAAAGGATATGGGAATCCTACCTATGTTATCATACAAAGGGTTCTACCTAATGGGGGCTACCTAAACGGAATAAGAATCAACGAATGGAGTAAGGAGAGGTGTTAGGGATAAGGGTAGATGGCGATGCATGAAGCAATCGACTTACAAGGTTGATGGCGATAATTGGATAAAAACACAAATGAATCATGTAAAATAATGCACAGCCAATAATTGGATGATGATCACACAATTTTCTATCATTCAAAATTTATTCAAAGTAAAGAATTTGCTCACAAACTCCCCCTTTTTTATGATGGCAAATTTTTGGCAAGATGTGTGATACTTGTCGCAGCCTAAAAAATTTAGTATGCGAAAAAAACAACCGGCGAAAAAGGAATGACAGAAGAGTCGCCACTGTGCGTTATTTATCCCAAAGGAGGGAAAGGAAACGCTCGAAGTAAACCTGGAAAAAGGAAAGGAAAAGACAAGGTCTCGCAACGAAATCTTGGGTTTGGGAGTCGATTATGCGAAGGGAAGGTATTAGCACCCCTACGCATCCGTAGTACTCTACGGGATCCACTCTTGTTGTTCTTGTCTAAAGGGTGTGTGTAATATCTAATGTATTATTTACTAAAAGAGGGGTCAAAGAAAATGACTCGCACGGATGTTGCATCCATTGCATACGTATCTCATCTGAATATGAGAATCAGAGTCTTCGTAGCTCAGCTACCTAAGGGTTAAGGATAAGTGTGCTCGCTAAGACATCGCGTCTTATGCCTACGTATCTTATCGGGAATGCGAATCAGAGCAAAACGTAGTTCAAACTAACTACGGGAACAAGGGTCTCGATTGCAACTAGGGCAAGAGAAAAGGAAAGTCTCGATCGCAACGAGGGCGAGAGAAAGGATCGCAACGAGGGTGAAAGAAAACAAGGATTAGTTGTTAGTTGTTAGTTAAACTCGGCAAGACATCGCATCTTGTGCCTACGTATCTCATCTGGAATGAGAATCAGAGTTGTCGTAGTTCGATTACATAGGGGTTGCCATCTGAACATGGACTTACAAAGGAGGACACCAGTTGTGTCAAAGGAGAGTGGGCAATGTGTTCACGTCCTAGCAGCAGGTGTCGCAGCTCGCTGAATCGAGTCTTAGGCAGTTACCTCTTTGCAATAGAACGGATTACATGCCACAAGATCGGAGACGCTCGGAAAGGTCTAGAAGTGGGGGAAGTTCTGCCCTAGAGTTGTCATGTAATATGTACTTAAGTGTTAGGATTTACAAATGGGAATATCTACCTAATGTTAGAATGCAAAGAATATGGGAATTCTACCTATGTTATCATACAAAAGAATAAGGGAATCCTACCTATGTTATCATACAAAAGGATATGGGAATCCTACCTATGTTATCATACAAAGGGTTCTACCTAATGGGTGCTACCTAAACGGAACAAGAATCAACGAATGGAGTAAGGAGAGGTGTTAGGGATAAGGGTAGATGGCGATGCATGAAGCAATCGACTTACAAGGTTGATGGCGATGCATAAAGCAATCGAATTACAAGGTAAATGGATGAATACGTGCTGGTTCTGTTAGGTTTTGAAAATGATTACTCGATGTTGGATCGAGATTTTGATCTTATTTGAAATGGTTATCGAATGTTCATTTTAATTCTTGTATTAACAGGTGAATAAAGAGTGAAAGAATAAATATTATACATTTCATGGGAGAGGGATACATTTGTTATGAATGGGGATTGTACATGGCAATCAAACAATAATAATACATGCCTCATACACCATACAAGTAGGCCACAATTAATCAAACAAGTAAGATATAAACAAGTATATAATCAAATCAAATAATCAAAGAATGAAATAATGAAGCATTAAACAATGTATGCGAAGTATAAACATATTAAACAATCAAACAATAAAGACATGGATGAAAGAAACAAGTATAAAAAATGTCAGATGAATAAGACAAGTGAAATTATGCACACAAAGAATCAATGAATAATTTAATCGGGAAATGATGCAAGGATCAAATAAAATCAAGATTAAAGGCCTCTAATATGTGGCACATGAGATGAACAAGGGAGGATCAAAAGATCTCTTCAATTGCCCTAAGCAATCCCTATGTCAAACATCAATCATTGAAAAGTCAACCGAAAAGTCAAGTCAACTTAAAAATTATCAAATAAATAGTAAATTAATCACAAAAATTATGAAAAAATAAATTAAATGAGGTGGGGTCAGGACATCATCATCCCCAACATTTCTCATTCCATAGTACACCAAATGCCATGCCGTAAAAAGCAAAGTTCGAGTTTGAAGCAAGATGAACATCATGGTATTTTACTTCATTAAAAATGGTGATCTAAACATGGTGAAAAGTGGGCAGCAAGGTGGACATGTGAGCACGGGTAGCACAAAAAAATAGTAGCATAACTTCAAGCTTACAAAACAATGCTTCATGATGATGATTTCATGGACAAATATGGTACAATAACAGCATGGTGATAAACGTGGTATGATGGCAAATAAACAATGGTAATGGCATGAAGAAAAAAACAATAGCAAGCATCATATAATGGTGACCTTAAGAAACTACATTATGTCCATGAAAGAGGAAGCAAGAAGCTTACCTAATGGAGGCAAAGTCCAATGCCTCTTGGTATGGATGAAGAAGAGAAGTGCTCTTGATGCTTCAATGCTTGTGAAATTGAGGAGGAAAGAAAATGGATCTTGAACCTTCCTTGCTTGCTCACTCTTGCTTTGCTTGAAAAATGCAGCCATCCCTCAGATTAGGGTTTCCTTGGTTTATGTATGTTGATTCCAAGTGTTCTTAATGGGCTTAGGTCCAATTGGATTTGATTGTGTGCACTTGAAACAAATTTGGCAAGGTGAGGTGGTATTAGGAAATGACCTATTTTGGCATGGTTTAAGTGAGTTGAACCAAAAGTACATGAATAAATGGGGAAAAGCATGTGGCTGGTCGAATTTGTGGTCTGGCTGCAGCAAGGCAAGGCTTTGAAAATAAGTTCAAATGAGTGACTTTTGGACCATGTATCTTGATGATTGTGTGACCAAATGGCAAGGTAATGAAAGCAGTAGCAAGAAGGTATGGAACTTAGCATTTTCCATGTTGAACATATCTTAAAATGATGAATGGAAAGGGATGGAAAATAGCCATGAAGTTCAAGTTTCCAGGCTGCCAAAACAGTTGGGCCAGTTTGGCCTAAATGATGTCCAAAAGTTTAGTTCATGATGCCAACTTTAGGTGAATGCATCTCCCCAACCAATAATCCAAATGAGGTGATTCCAAAAGGATGTGAAAGAGGGAATAACAAGGTACAATTGTCATGAAGAAAGTGTTTCTATAAGATGCCTTGAAGTGCAAGAAATCTGGCCCATAAGTCTTGACAAATTTTACAATTTTTGGACTTGGAAAATTTTCTAAGTGTCTTAAAATAAAGTCCTACTTTGACCAAGCATATATCTCTAGAAAGCTTGGAACAATAGGAACAACTTTCATGTTGGAGAAAGTTTCAAATGGAGATTGCATCTTGGTGGAAAATTGGCTTAAAGTGGATGCAAAAACCATAAAAACTTGCCTTAAATGGAAAGTCAAACATTTCCACATTTAGTAACTTTTCCAACTCTTGATTAAATGGTGAATCCATGATCCAATCTTGGTAAAATTTCACATGTGGGCTTCCTTGGGCATGAATTTTGAGATCCCACCTTCGAAATGTCAGGAGTTGACTTTTTTGACCCCACAGTTGACTTTTCCCAAACTGTCTAATTCCCGATTCCATTGATCAATTGAGGCACCTCTGGCTCAAATAAAGAGCTGATTTTTTGTATGTAGACCCTTGTGGACATGTGGAGGGCCATGGAAATGAGTTTCATTCAAGGAATCAGAAATAAACCGATTTTATATCAAACCCTAATTTTATGGCAAAAGTGACTAGGATCTGATTGCACTGATTGCCAATGGATCTTTCTGTGATAATTGTGGATCTTCTTAGGCCAAGATGCCTCTATAATCATGACATGAATGAACCCCTTCACTTCCAACCAAACCTTGCCTATTGCAGGTAGCCATGAAACCCTGATTTTTTTTTATTAAATCCATATGCACACTCTGAGAGCTCTGAATCTTCCACTGATGAATTGAGGACCATAATAAGACATATGGAACCCCTTGAGACCCTTGAGACTTGTATATTCGGAGAATGAAATTCAATTCTCAGTCTTTCTCTGTGTAGGCTCCTTCTGTTAATGAGTGATCAATAAAACCCTGATTTCCCAAGTCACTGATGCAGTATGCAATGAGTATGACCTAGTATGATGCTAATGCAATGTGAAACACAATCTCATGCCTCCAAGAAAAATGAAGGGTAAATTTTGGGGTATTACAGCTGCCCCTATTCAATCAACTGGAGACCTGAAAGGGAGATAGCAGCGACTTTCGCACTTTCGAGGTATCAAGGGATTGAATACAATAAAAAAAACCCGAAAATTTACACCGAAGTGAGGTGAAGTAACAATGCCTGTCAGAATCGGCAAAGAGGTGGTTTTGAACAAGAATCCGTCTGGTACGGTGAGAATCGGTCTGAGTACCGAAAGAGAATGTAAATCTGAATACCGAAACACATGGTCATAGAGAAATAACCTATGGCCTGAGTGCCGCTCATTAGTTTGGATACTGGAAATGACTTCGATCTGATCATCGGGGGGGTATGAGATTATTAATATCGGTCTGAACACCGAGAGGCTGGCCTGAATGCCACAAGTTGCATCGACTTGAATGTCGGAAACTTCTTCGATCTGAATATCGGAAAACTGGCCTGAATGCCACTTCGGTCTGAATACCGGAAACTGGCCTGAATGCCACAAGTTGCATCGACCTGAATGTCGGAAACTTCTTCGATCTGAATATCGGAAAACTGGCCTGAATGCCACTTCGGTCTGAATACCGGAAACTGGCCTGAATGCCACAAGTTGCATCGACCTGAATGTCGGAAACTTCTTCGATCTGAATACCGGAAACTTGGCCTGAATGCCACTTCGGTCTGAATACCGGAAACTTTCATGCCTGTCAGCATCTGAAAAAATAGGGAAAATGATAATTGAGGCGGCACGTGGGCCAACGATCCCTGCTGGGGATAATAAGTCATGAACAACCTTCAGTCTGAGCACTGGAAACAAACTTCTGGCTTATCACTTGGGATACCGAGAATGTTTTATGCTTACATGCGTATGTTTGAATTTTGCGATGGCGTAATGCTCCATGAAAATGGGAATGCTATGCGATTTGGGAGGATGCAATGCAATATGATTCTACATGCGGGGATGCAAAATGCTGGTCAGAACGCCAAGCCGCGACAAGGAAGTATGTTGGGGAAATGACCGGCCATGCAGGGTTCCGGCAATAAGATAATAACGAGACTCTGACTAGGGAGAGAATGGCAGCGACAGCGAGTCTGGCACCCAAAATCTGCGAGAGATATGACTCAGAAGGGGGAGCGAACACCGATACGGTACCGAGATTCTACTTCAAGGAAATAGATCGTGGGTCTGGCGTCAAGATCATCGATCTGGCATCGAGCTCTGCGGAGCAGCTGCTTCTGCTGGGAAGATACAATCTGGTACTGTCGACTCCGCTGGGGGTATACAGTCTGGCACTGTCAACTATACTGAGGAGTGTATAGTCTGAAACACCCGCTTGGGGAAGTACAATAGTGAGAACCTGCTGGGAATCTTAAGGAAATGCCCCGAGTGTACCTGTTCTGAATAAATGATTCAAAGTACTTAAAATTTACAGTAATTTTAAATGTTCATTGAGCATGTACCTGTAAAGCTCTTATGTTTCATGATGCAATGTTTATCAAAAATTCGGACGTCATTTTTGCAAACAAAACAGTAAAATGAAAATGAACACAGAGACGTACTGAATAACATGATTTTATTGACCGAATGGCCTCTGAATAGGCATTTACATCAGGAAGCAATCCCTGGAAAGAGGTAATCACACAAAAGATAAAATATAAATTAATCTAATGGCAATGTGAACTGGATTTCTACTGGGTTCCAATTCTGCTATGACTTGCCTGTCTTCAAGATCCTCCAGATGATCAGCCTTCTGAAAAGGTGATTGGACTGTTTCCTACCTTTAAAAAGTTTCCAGTCATCGACATGAAATGAGATTCAGAACTAACTCAGAACGCAGTCATTCGCTTAATCCCTAACTTTTGCCTGGATTGCCCTTTTCGGGTTTTCAATCCACTAGGATACCCATTTTTTCCTAAGTTGCCTTTTCAGGTTTTCAACTTACCGGGTGTAAGATCTTTTCATTTTTAATCCCTAATTTTTTCCCGAACCTTTTCATTTTCTTGGTTCGTCGGGATGCCCATTTTTGCCTGGACTACTCTTTTTACTGTCCAGCGGGTCTATTTCATGCGAAGTATTTTTTAACTGCGTCTGAGTTCACCGGGGAAGTGAAGTCTTCAACATCCATCGTTGCAAGCATTAAGGCTCCACCATCAAAAACCTTGGTGACAATATACGGTCCCTCATAGTTAGGAGTCCATTTGCCCCTGTGATCTGTCTGAGGAGGAAGGATCCTTTTCAACACCAAATCTCTGACTTGGAAACATCGAGGGCGCACTTTCCGATCAAAGGCTCTCTTCGTCCGACTCTGATACAACTGCCCATGGCAAACGGCCGCCATTCGCTTCTCTTCGATAAGACTCAACTCATTGAACCTTGTCTGAATCCATTCAGCTTCATCTAACTTGACATCCAACAGGACTCTTAGAGAAGGAATCTCCACTTCAACAGGTAAGACTGCTTCCATACCATACACAAGGGAGTAAGGGGTCGCCCCGGTCGACGTACGTACTGAAGTGCGGTACCCATGCAAGGAGAAGGGTAGCATCTCGTGCCAATCTCTGTACGTAACGACCATCTTCTGCACAATCTTCTTTATGTTCTTATTTGCTGCCTCAACAGCACCGTTCATCTTAGGACGATAAGGGGAAGAATTGTGATGCTGAATGTTGAAGTTCTGACACAACTCCTTCATCATTTTGTTGTTGAGATTAGAACCATTATCAGTAATGATTCTTTCGGGAATCCCATAGCGACAAATGATTTCTTTCTTGATGAAACGGGCAACCACATGTCTGGTGACATTCGGGAATGATGCTGCTTCGACCCACTTGGTGAAATAGTCAATGGCAACAAGGATGAAGCGATGCCCATTGGAGGCAGTCGGCTCGATCTTTCCGATCATGTCAATGCCCCACATAGCAAAAGGCCACGGCGAAGACATCACATTCAAAGGATTTGGTGGCACATGCACCTTATCAGCATAAATCTGGCATTTATGACACTTTCGAGCGTATTTGAAACAATCTGATTCCATGGTCATCCAATAATAGCCCGCTCTCAACAATTTCTTAGCCATTGCATGTCCGCCGGCATGAGTACCGAAGGAACCTTCATGAACTTCCTGCATTAACATGTCCGCCTCGTGTCTGTCCACGCATCTAAGCAAAACCATGTCGAAGTTTCTCTTATACAATACATCATCTTTGTTCAAGAAGAAACTGCCTGCCAATCTTCTCAAAGTCTTTCTGTCAATTTTGGATGCCCCTGCAGGGTACTCTTGACTCTTTAGAAAGCATTTGATGTCATGATACCAGGGCTTGTCATCAACTACCAGTTCAACAGCAAACACATATGCGGCTCTATCAAGGCGCATAACATCGATCCTGGGCGCATGGTTCCACCGAATCACCTTGATCATGGAGGATAGAGTAGCAAGAGCATCTGCCATCTGATTCTCATCACGAGGTATATGATACAACTTTATTGTCGTGAAGAAAGTCAACAGCCTTCTCGTGTAATCTCTGTAAGGGACCAGATTGGGCTGGAGAGTGTTCCAATCACCATTCACTTGATTGATCACTAGAGCTGAATCTCTGAAGATGTCCAGAGTCTTGATTCTCAAATCAATGGCTTGCTCAATACCCAAGATACAGGCCTCGTACTCAGCTTCATTATTCGTGCACTCAAAAGTCAGACGAGCAGTAAAAGGCATGTGGGCACCTTTCGGAGTAGTAATGACAGCGCCAATCCAACTTCCTTTGGTATTGACGGCCCCATCAAACGTTAAAGTCCATTTTTCATCTGGATCAGGTCCCTCCTCAACAACTGGCTCTTCACAGTCTTTCATCTTGAGGAACATGATGTCTTCATCTGGAAAATCAAACTTCATCGGCTCGTAATCATCAATCGGCTGCTGAGCAAGATAGTCTGACAGAATACTCCCTTTGATGGCTTTCTGGGATGTATACTGGATATCGTACTCTGTCAGTACCATTTGCCAACGAGCCACCCTTCCGGTGAGAGTTGGCTTCTCGAATATGTATTTGACTGGATCCATCTTGGAGATTAGTAAGGTTGTGTCAGACAGCATGTATTGTCTCAATCGCTTAGCAGCCCATGCAAGTGCACAACATGTCTTCTCAAGCATTGAGTATCTGGACTCGCAGTCTGTGAATTTTTTACTCAGGTAGTATATGGCATGCTCTTTCCTACCCGTCTCGTCGTGTTGACCGAGAACACAACCCATAGAATTGTCAAGTACTGTCAAATACATAATCAGCGGTCTCCCTGGGACTGGAGGCATGAGGATAGGGGGGTTCTGAAAATACTCTTTTATCTTTTCAAAAGCCCTTTGACAATCGTTATTCCATCTGATAGCCTGATCTTTCCTCAGCAATTTGAAAATTGGCTCGCACGTGGCTGTTAGGTGAGAGATGAACCTTGCAATGTAGTTCAACCTCCCTAAGAAACCACGGACTTGCTTCTCTGTTCTTGGCTCAGGTATTTCCTGTATTGCTTTCACTTTGTCAGGATCCACCTCAATCCCTTTTCCGCTAACAATAAAACCCAACAATTTTCCAGATCTCACCCTGAAAGTGCACTTGTTCGGATTAAGCCTCAGCTTGAATTTCCTTAACCGTTCAAACAATTTCTGCAGATTCACCAAATGTTCTTCTTCTGTCTGAGATTTGGCAATCATATCGTCCACATAAACCTCGATTTCATGATGAATCATATCATGGAACAGAGTCACCATAGCTCGTTGATATGTTGCCCCAGCGTTTTTCAGACCAAACGGCATCACCTTGTAGCAGAAGGTGCCCCATGGGGTTATGAAAGTTGTCTTCTCCATGTCTTCTGGTGCCATCTTGATTTGGTTATAGCCAGAAAAGCCATCCATGAAAGAGAATACCGAGAACTGAGCTGTGTTATCCACCAAAACGTCGATATGAGGTAATGGGAAATCATCTTTAGGGCTAGCTCTGTTCAGATCCCGGTAGTCGACACACATTCGTACCTTTCCATCCTTCTTAGGTACTGGAACGATGTTTGCGACCCATGGCGGATAATTGGTAACCGCTAGAAACCCTGCATCCAACTGTTTTTGCACTTCTTCCTTTATCTTGACAGCTATCTCTGGTCTTGTTCTTCTGAGCTTCTGCTTGACCGGAGGACAACCCTCTTTGAGAGGTAAACGGTGTACCACAATGTCTGTGTCAAGCCCTGGCATATCTTGATAAGACCAAGCGAAGACGTCAACATACTCTTACAACAGTTCAATCAACCCCTTCTTCACATCGTCTTCCAAAGCAGCCCCTATCTTGATTTCTCTCTTGGCGTCCTCGGTGCCGAGATTAATCACTTCAGTAGACTCTTGATACGGTTGAATGACCCTTTCTTCCTGTTTTAAGAACCTGGCAAGTTCTTCAGGGAGTTCACAGTCTTCATCACCCTCTTCTTCAGCTTGGAAGATTGGATTTTCGAAGTCGAAGCGAGCCATAGCAGAACCGTTATCAATAGGATCCGGTGATGTGCATCTGCATGAGTGATGGTATGTGCTTATGAGTGTGGACAGTGAGTAAAAACTAAACAAAACATTGCCAAATATTTTTATTCTTTTGAAATTTTGAAAACTGCAAAAATAGAAAGACAGTAAACAAAATATTTGAATGCAAAAGACGTCCTTCATTTATGATAAATAATGCAGGTATTCACATAGATGAGCCCTACAATGAGTCATTACGCCCTGGGCGGAACATAAGACTTGGACATGCATGAATAAACAAAGAAAAATTACTCCTCTAGAAGAGTGACTTGGACAATCTCTTCAGAAGACCAATTGTTGATGACTTCACCCGGGATCCTCGGACGCACCCAGTTGTCGATGTCGCAATCACCATCCCCATTTTCATCGTTGATCACAGAAATCTGGCCATATTGGATGACGCCAGCACTGGATAAAGCAATCGGCCCCTGACGAGTCTGAAGTGCTGAAGTTGTAGAAGTCAGCGCTGGTTGATACCCAATCCCGAACTTGTCGTCTTTCATTGGTAACTCCAACAGACGTCCCCAACCGGGAGCAATACCTGAATCCACCAAGGCTTGCACCTGCTTGAAAGAGGAGATAGGGGCACTTGCTTTAACCTCTTATACGGGAGTTGCATCCTTGATCTGAACTGACTCAAAGGCCTGACAGAGAGTCTCATGAATTTCACCTTCTACTTCTACATACTTGAAAGTAGACAAGTTACTTACCAGGATGTCCTCCTCACCACAGACGGTGATAATTCTTCCATTGACTGGGAACTTGATCTTCTGATGCAGTGTTGAGGAGACTGCCCCAGCATTGTGGATCCAAGGACGACCCAGAAGGCAACTGTACGAGGGACTGATATCCATCACATAGAATACGGTGTTGAAGGTTTGTGATCCAACATGAATTGGCAATTCTACCTCTCCAAACACCGACCTCTTAGAACCATCGAAGGCTCTCACCATGAGATCGGAAGGTTTCAAGATCAAACCTTCTACTTCTAACCTTGACAGGGCTCTCTTGGGTAGCACATTGAGAGAGGAACCTGTATCCACCAGAACATGAGATAACACGGTGTCTTTGCATTCCATTGAGATATGCAAAGCTTTGTTATGGTTGCGTCCAGCTGGTGTTAAGTCAGAAACAGTAAAACCCAACCCGTTGCTTGCATGAACATTTGCAATGATCCCTTCTAGTTGGTTTACTGAGATCTCCTGAGGCACATATGCAGCATTAAGGACCTTCAGAAGTGCCTCCCTGTATGCCTCTAAACACAACCGGAGTGAGAGAATGGATATCTTAAACGGCGTCTGAATCAACTGATCAACTACTTTGTAGTCGCTTTTTTTTATAATTCTTAAAAGCTCGTCCATATCATTCGAGAAAGTAAGTTCTGAGCCAGCCTAGGGTGCAGAGGTACCCTCATTCACAACTTGTTTGCCTTTGGCCTTAGCCGCAGCATCCGCACTCTCAGTTTGGGTAACGGGTGGCGAGAATAGTTTGCCACTCCTGGTGAATCGCCCGATTCCACCAACATTGTCCACTGCGGGACCTTCAGCTTTGAGTTCAGACTTCTGACCCTCTTTTACCTTCAACGGTTGTTCCACCCCATGATCGTGTGTGTATACACTCCCCCCATAATGCCACGGAATGGCCCTTTCACTGGTGATAGGTAAAGGACCAGGGGTTGTGATTGTCATAGCGGACGGTCGCACTGGTGGCATTGGTTGTGCTTCTGGCACACTGATCTGATTAGTCAGGTAGAAAATGGTGATAGTAGCGACATCATAGTCATACTCAGAAATCTCATTCATTGAAACATAAACATCCTAAACATCGGAATCAAGTTCAGTTACATCAGCATCAACCACATAGTTTGGGATATTAGCAACAACATTGGAAAAATTAAATACATCATTACGAGTTACGGAATCAGCAGGAACAACATTTGTGAATTCTTCAACAGCATCTTCAAACACCTCTTCAGCTACCCCTTCAGCAAACTCTTTGATAGACAAGTCTTCAACTTGGAGGATACCATTGTCAAGCAAGACCTGGATACCCTGCTGCAGCTCCAAGCAACCCTTGCCCTGTGTAGCGCAATTCAAACAATCCTTCCCACAACCGGGGAAAACATCGGCCTTCAGCAAGCATTCTTTAATCTCCAACAACGGAGTCTTCAACTTCAACACATCCTTAATGGACTTGGCTTCTCCTTCCAGCATATTAATGTTTGCACCACCATGCTGCGGCATGGGATTGTTGACGACATTAGGAGCCGGTGCAAGGTTGATAGCCTTTGAATCTATGAGGTCCTGAACTACGTGCTTAAAAGCTTTGCAGTTCTCAATATTATGGCCAGGTGCCCCGGAGTGGAAGCTACACCTAGCATTGGCATCGTAACCCACCGGAAGTCTACCAACAGGAGGAGCCAGAGTGCGTAACTGCACAAGTTGTAGTTGTTGAAGGCTAGAAAGCAGCTGAGCGTACGACATTGGAAGAGTGTCGAAACGCCGGTCCATCATCCTCTGCCTCTGTTGATAGGCGGGTCTGTTACCTGGTTGTTGTTGTTGATGATGCTGAGTTTGCTGACGTTGTGGTTGTTGTTGTTGTAGTGGTGTTGCAGCCGGAATAGTCACAGCTGCAACATATGGTTGTTGATGATAATTCTGGAAACTGTTCCTTCTAACACCTCTGTTCTGATAGGAAGTCAAAGAATTCACTCCCCCGTCTCTCTTCTTATGCCCTCCAATGAACGGCTTCTTTACCCCTGATGAAGATCCACTTCGATTATGGCTCTTGTAGGTCTTCAGGTAATTCTCCACCCTCTCTCCGGTAGAGACCACATCAGCAAAGTTGGAGGCATTGCAACCCACCAGACGCTCCAGGTAAGGTCCAGGCAGCGTATTCATGAACATGTTGGCCATTTCCTTTTCCAACATAGGAGGCTGAACACGGGAAGCTGTCTCCCTCCAGCGTTGAGCGTATTCCCTGAAACACTCATTGCTTTTAAGAGACAGATTCTGAAGTTGAGTTCTGTCCGGAGCCATGTATGTATTATATCGGTATTGCTTCACAAAAGCTTCCGCCAGATCCCTCCAGCAACGGATGTGGGCTCTATCCAACCTCATGTACCATTCCAGGGATGCCCCTGCTAAGCTGTCCTGGAAGAAGTACATAAGTAGCTTCTCGTCATCAGAGTATGCAACCATCTTTCGGAAGTAGGCTTGCACATGGGTCTTCGGGCAAGAGCTACCGTTGTATTTGTCAAAGACTAGGACTTTGAACTTCGGTGGGACCCTCACGCCTAGGACCAATCCCAAGTCAGCAACGTCTACTCCCAGAGGATTCTGTCCTTCCACGGCCTTTAGTCTCTCCTCTAATCTTCTAAACATGGGGTCCATGCCATGGCCCAAACCAAAGTCCTCCGGCATCAAAGTGAACTGATCATCTTGATCATCATGAATGGGTTGTTGATTAGGGTTGTTACGTGGGATCGGGATAGGTCCCGGTCCGCTGGGTCCATTAACCTCTTCAATTGGAGGATCAATCACAGCCTCTGGTTGAGTAGTTGCGGGATTCCTTTGTATCATTTGTCTAATCTCTTGCTGTCCTTGAGCTACTCCCTGAACCACATCCATGAATTGGTTCATGCGGACCCTCATCTCGGCAAGTTCTGCTTGTAGACCCTCCATAGCTTTCTGCTGGTTTTTGCGGGTACCGTACCGGTGAATTCCTGAATCAGCTATCCTGCTAATGGAACACCAAATAATATGAGAACACCACAACGACACCTGTTATGCAAGATATGCAAATGAATATGTTAATGTAATGACATGTTTATCGATTCCAAAGGGGTATTCTACCCCTTAATTCCAGTCTCACATCACGTGAAAGTGCAAGAAGACCGAGTCATGGATAAACTTCTGAGATCAAGATGCAATAAAAGGAAAACATCATACAAATGAGTTCAAGGAAAGGGGCCTTGGCCAAAAATACATCAAAAGAGGACCTCCACAACAAGCCTGTGGATCATCACTTCGCAGCAACAAAGCGATAAGTAAAGAGAGGAACAAAAATCAGGAATCAGCCTCCAGTATTCAACCCATAAGGACTGCTCCTCACTTTATCCAGTAATGCCACCGTGTCGGGATGATCTGGAGATTCTGTCAAACGCCGGATAAGCAGATTCCTCTTGTGAATGATCCCATCCAGTTCGTTGATGTGCTCTCTGTAGTAATTCCCATCATCTTCTCTGAATACCTCTTCAAGTCT
Source organism: Lathyrus oleraceus (assembly GCF_024323335.1). NCBI lineage: Eukaryota > Viridiplantae > Streptophyta > Magnoliopsida > Fabales > Fabaceae > Lathyrus > Lathyrus oleraceus. Next base: position 341,529,490 of record NC_066585.1, read on the forward strand.
GGATTTCTTCAAACCTGCCAACACCTTAAGTTCTTCAATTTGTCCTCGAGCCTCATCGAGTTGATCTGTGATGTAACCAATAGTAGAACGGGCGCACAGAAGCTCATTGTTCTTCTCCTTTAGCGAAGTCTTTAATTTCTCCATCTGACTAGTCAGTTCGGTCACCATCTCCTCCTCCTTTGCCTTCCGAGAAGTTGAAAATGCATCCCATTGCTCTTGCCACCCAGCTAATTTACCATGAGCATCCATTAACTGTTGCTTGACTCGCCTCAACTCAGAACTGGATGATCCCAAGGCCTTGTCTGTCTTCCTGAAGAAGTCCACCTCCACAGCTAATTTCCTTTCAGCTTCCCCTTGCAATCTAACGGTTTCCCCCTTCTGATATTCTGCCTCATGGAATCGATGCATATAGTCTTGCAACTTCGCACTTAACTCTGAGTTCTCGGTTTGAAGTCCCTCCATGGCATTCTTCAATTTGTCATACTCCTCTCGGCTCACCATTGTTGACTGCTCAGGAATAGGTGGATACAAAGGTTCTTCAATAGGAAACGGAAGACCAAACTCTTCGACTCTTTCTTGAAGCCACTATCCATACTGAGGGTAAGTTCTACAATCTCCTTTTCCAAGCACAGTTCTTCCTCTCTTGATCACCTTGAGCCAGGCCTCAGCTGCCTTATGGGATATAGTCAAATCAGGCGAAGAATGGAAAAACAGGGATTCTTCCACATCCTTTTCTAAAGGCGGAGTTCTTAAAGCATATCCAAACTGTCTAACTGCTAGAGAAGGATTATAGTTGATTCCTCCTCTTCTTCCTACCAACGGTACATTTGGGAAGTTCCCACAACTGTGAATAATATCCGCCCGAAGCAAGCTCCGGTCAGACCACCAAGAAATGTCTTCAGCTCTCAACCCCATCAATCTCTTCGACCAACTCAACGAGTCCTCGACATCAGCGAACGCTCCTGATTTGGGTAGGTGAGAATTGAACCACTTATAAAACAAAGGCGCACAACAATTCAACAATCCTCCTTTTCTATTCTCATTCCTGTGATGCACCGAATGAAAGAAATCTCCTAGCAATGTCGGCACTGGATTTCCCAACACGAAGAGGCGTATTGCGTCCATGTCCACAAATTTGGCAACATTAGGGAACAGGACAATCCCATACACACAAAGAGTCAACACAGCATTGAAACCCCTCTGGTCACCATCTTCAAATTTCTTCTTCGCTTCTCCCAATAAGAAACTTAAATGAAAACCACTGACTCCTCCCTTCTGACGCATAATAGCCTTCAAGACTGATTTCCCCAAATATGTGGCCGAAGCAACCATGCTGAGATCGGGCAGAAACTCAGAACTGTAGAACAACAACTGTGACTTGATAGGAACTCTGAGAAAACTGGCAATCTCCTCCAAAGTAGGGACTAAAATATAATCCGGGAATGTGAAACACCTCAATGGAGGGTCATAGAACTGCAGCAGTGTGAAGAGAGCATCATGCTGATCCTTGGAAAGAACCGTGACGAAACTTAGAATCAAACCGTACTCCTTTCGGAATCCTTCTAGAGAATCATGATCCATTAACTTCATCAGTTGTTGAATAGGCTCCAAACAAACCACTGGAAACTTGTAGGCGACGTGTCTCTTTCTGCCAATATCCATCCCAGGAGAACCAGAAAACCTCGACCAGAATCAAGAAGAAGATGTAAACCCCCTAGAAATGGATAAACATGTGTTAAATGATATGAATGCAGAATGATGTGATGCAATGCAGTGACATGGAAATCAAGACTGCTGTATCTGCTTGAACATCTTTCGGGTTGCACTGTCTGAAGAGAAACCCACTGAGGAATATAATTCAAGATCAAAAACTCTGCTTCCAGAAAACCGGGTTGGTTGGAGGTTAAGGTTTCCTTAATTTAGCCCGCCCCTCACTGGTAGGTTCTAAGAACAGAAGTTTGTCAGATTCAGCCCTTCAGTCGAGAATAATACGTTTACCACTGAAGGTTTGGCATTATTTCGGGATAAAAGACCTCCACTGACTCCCCTCAACAGGGCATCCTAAAGCAAGTTCCCAGTCTCGGGGTCCTCGGATTGAGCAGCGAGAATGCGCCCACCAGAGCTAACATAATCACGTATCGGAGGAGAGGCCTCGACTGAGTTCTCGGGAAATGGTCACCAGAGTCGACGATTTCTAAAGGAATATCTGTCGTTATGGAACACCCATAGGACAAAATATATCCAACAGAAACCTCGTCTGGAATGTGGGTCTCATGAACAACTTAACATAGCAACATGCCACGCAAGCATCATGACTATCCACTCTAACACCTATGTGTACACTCAAGCCTGGGTAGTGGGCTTATCTCTCATAAAATATCCCATCCCAACAAACAGTCAACCCACAGAACCAACAGGCACAGCAATGATATGTATACAATGCAATAAGATAAAGCAGATAAATAAATAATTGTACAAAAGAATAAACACCCAATAAACAAACAACCTACAAAAGCTAGGAGGGACTCGCTTAGGGAAACTGCGTCCCCAGCAGAGTCGCCAGCTGTCGCAGCCTAAAAAATTTAGTATGCGAAAAAAACAACCGACGAAGAAGGAATGACAGAAGAGTCGCCACCGTGCGTTATTTATCCCAAAGGAGGGAAAGGGAACGCTCGAAGTAAACCTGGAAAAAGGAAAGGAAAAGACAAGGTCTCACAACGAAATCTTGGGTTCGGGAGTCGATTATGCGAAGGGAAGGTATTAGCACCCCTACGCATCCGTAGTACTCTACGGGATCCACTCTTGTTGTTCTTGTCTAAAGGGTGTGTGTAATATCTAATGTATTATTTACTAAAAGAGGGGTCAAAGAAAATGACTCACACGGATGTTGCATCCATTGCATACGTATCTCATCTGAATATGAGAATCAGAGTCTTCGTAGCTCAGCTACCTAAGGGTTAAGGATAAGTGTGCTCGCTAAGACATCGCGTCTTATGCCTACGTATCTTATCGGGAATGCGAATCAGAGCAAAACGTAGTTCAAACTAACTACGGGAACAAGGGTCTCGATTGCAACTAGGGCAAGAGAAAAGGAAAGTCTCGATCGCAACGAGGGCGAGAGAAATGATCGCAACAAGGGTGAAAGCAAACAAGGATTAGTTGTTAGTTATTAGTTAAACTCGGCAAGACATCGCATCTTGTGCCTACGTATCTCATCTGGAATGAGAATCAGAGTTGTCGTAGTTCGACTACATAGGGGTTGCCATCTGAACATGGACTTACAAAGGAGGACACCAGTTGTGTCAAAGGAGAGTGGGCAATGTGTTCACGTCCTAGCAGCAGGTGTCGCAGCTCGCTGAATCGAGTCTTAGGCAGTTACCTCTTTGCAATAGAACGGACTACATGCCACAAGATCGGAGACGCTCGGAAAGGTCTAGAAGTGGGGGAAGTTCTGCCCTAGAGTTGTCATGTAATATGTACTTAAGTGTTAGGATTTACAAATGGGAATATCTACCTAATGTTAGCATGCAAAGAATATGGGAATTCTACCTATGTTATCATACAAAAGAATAAAAGAATCCTACCTATGTTATCATACAAAAGGATATGGGAATCCTACCTATGTTATCATACAAAGGGTTCTACCTAATGGGTGCTAGCTAAACGGAACAAGAATCAACGAATGGAGTAAGGAGAGGTGTTAGGGATAAGGGTAGATGGCGATGCATGAAGCAATCGACTTACAAGGTTGATGGCGATGCATAAAGCAATCGAATTACAAGGTAAATGGATGAATACATGCTGGTTTTTTTAGGTTTTGAAAATGATTACTCGATGTTGGATCGAGATTTTGATCTTATTTGAAATGGTTATCGAATGTTCATTTTAATTCTTGTATTAACAGGTGAATAAAGAGTGAAAGAATAAATATTATACATTTCATGGGAGAGGGATACATTTGTTATGAATGGGGATTGTACATGGCAATCAAACAATAATAATATATGCCTCATACACCATACAAGTAGACCACAGTTAATCAAACAAGTAAGATATAAACAAGTATATAATCAAATCAAATAATCAAAGAATGAAATAATGAAGCATTAAACAATGTATGCGAAGTATAAACATATTAAACAATCAAACAATAAAGACATGGATGAAAGAAACAAGTATAAAAAATGTCAGATGAATAAGACAAGTGAAATTATGCACACAAAGAATCAATGAATAATTTAATCGGGAAATGATGCAAGGATCAAATAAAATCAAGATTAAAGGCCTCTAATATGTGGCACATGAGATGAACAAGGGAGGATCAAAAGATCTCTTCAATTGCCCTAAGCAATCCCTATGTCAAACATCAATCATAGAAAAGTCAACCGAAAAGTCAAGTCAACTTAAAAATTATCAAATAAATAGTAAATTAATCACAAAAATTATGAAAAAATAAATTATATGAGGTGGGGTCAGGACATCATCATCCCCAAAAAATATTTCAAAAATAATGAAAATTGGTTATTGAATTAATTGAATCAAAACAAAGGTCAAACCAAAAGTCAAACAACAAGACTAGATTAGAAATAAATCAAGAATAAATTGAAAATGGAAAATAAAAACTCAATAAAAGGTCAAGTTGACCATGAGACATTGGTCAACAATCATCCCAAAAATCAGAATCTAAAAATAATTTTAAGTTATGGAAATAAAATAAATGAAAAAAAGTGTGTTAAAATGGCCTATTTGACACAAATAATTAAAATAAAATACTTGCATTAAATAAAAACGAAAATAAAAATTAAAATAAATTAAATGAAACATTTAAGAATGTAAAAAATATTTTTGGTATTTTTTATAATTGAACAAAATAATTTATTAATTTAAAATGAAAAGAATAAAAATGAATTGAAAAATAAAACAAATGAATTGGCATTGGGCTTTGCATGTGAGGGTGTTGGAAGCCAATGAAGCTGAGCCCGGCCCAAGAGCTACCAGCGTGACACATGAAAGTGCACGTTTATCTTAAATAAAATAAAGTGACCTTAAGTGAATCGGTCAAGTATCATTTAAAAGCACTAAACGACAAAAGGCCATGGGCGGACGTGATTGGATCTGGACGCGTGATCTAGCGGTCCAGATCGCGCCACAACGTTGTTTCTCATGCAATACCACAAATAACTTTTAAAAGCCATGCAACAGCCAAGCCAAAATCGTGAAACGCGAGCAAACACTTCTAACTTCCAAACAACATTTCTCATTCCATAGTACACCAAATGCCATGCCGTAAAAAGCAAAGTTCGAGTTTGAAGCAAGATGAACATCATGGTATTTTACTTCATTAAAAATGGTGATCTAAACATGGTGAAAAGTGGGCAGCAAGGTGGACATGTGAGCACGGGTACCACAAAAAAACAGTAGCATAACTTCAAGCTTACAAAACAATGCTTCATGATGATGATTTCATGGACAAATATGGTACAATAACAGCATGGTGATAAACGTGGTATGATGGCAAATAAACAATGGTGATGGCATGAAGAAAAAAAACAATAGCAAGCATCATATAATGGTGACCTTAAGAAACTACATTATGTCCATGAAAGAGGAAGCAAGAAGCTTACCTAATGGAGGCAAAGTCCAATGCCTCTTGGTATGAATGAAGAAGAGAAATGCTCTTGATGCTTCAATGCTTGTGAAATGGAGGAGGAAAGAAAATGGATCTTGAACCTTCCTTGCTTGCTCACTCTTGCTTTGCTTGAAAATGCAGCCATCCCTCAGATTAGGGTTTCCTTGGTTTATGTATGTTGATTCCAAGTGTTCTTAATGGGCTTAGGTCCAATTGGATTTGATTGTGTGCACTTGAAACAAAGTTGGCAAAGTGAGGTGGTATTAGGAAATGACCTATTTTGGCATGGTTTAAGTGAGTTGAACCAAAAGTACATGAATAAATGGGGAAAAGCATGTGGCTGGTCGAATTTGTGGTCTGGCTGCAGCAAGGCAAGGCTTTGAAAATAAGTTCAAATGAGTGACTTTTGGACCATGTATCTTGATGATTGTGTGACTAAATGGCAAGGTAATGAAAGCAGTAGCAAGAAGGTATGGAACTTAGCATTTTCCATGTTGAACATATCTTGAAATGATGAATGGAAAGGGATGGAAAATAGCCATGAAGTTCAAGTTTCCAGGCTGCCAAAACAGTTGGGCCAGTTTGGCCTAAATGCTGTCCAAAAGTTTAGTTCATGATGCCAACTTTAGGTGAATGCATCTCCCCAACCAATAATCCAAATGAGGTGATTCCAAAAGGATGTGAAAGAGGGCATAACAAGGTACAATTGTCATGAAGAAAGTGTTTCCATAAGATGACTTGAAGTGCAAGAAATCTGGCCCATAAGTCTTGACAAATTTTACAATTTTTGGACTTGGAAAATTTTCTAAGTGTCTTAAAATAAAGTCCTACTTTGACCAAGCATACCTTTCTCAATTTTAATCCAAATGAAACAAACAATATATCTCTAGAAAGCTTGGAACAAGAGGAACAACTTTCATGTTGGAGAAATTTTCAAATGAAGATTGCATCTTGGTGGAAAATTGGCTTAAAGTGGATGCTAAAACCATAAAAACTTGCCTTAAATGGAAAGTTAAACATTTCCACATTTAGTAACTTTTCCAACTCTTGATTAAATGGTGAATCCATGATCCAATCTTGGTCAAATTTCACATGTGGGCTTCCTTGGGCATGAATTTTGAGATCCCACCTTCGAAATGTCAGGAGTTGACTTTTTTGACCCCATAGTCGACTTTTCCCAAACTGTCTAATTCCCGATTCCATTGATCAATTGAGGCACCTCTGGCTCAAATAAAGAGCTGATTTTTTGTATGTAGACCCTTGTGGACATGTGGAGGGCCATGGAAATGAGTTTCATTCAAGGAATCAGAAATAAACCGATTTTATATCAAACCCTAATTTTAGGGAAAAAGTGACTAGGATCTGATTGCACTGATTGCCAATGGATCTTTCTGTGATAATTGTGGATCTTCTTAGGCCAAGATGTCTCTATAATCATGACATGAATGAACCCATTCACTTCCAACCAAACCTTGCCTGTTGCAGGGAGCCATGAAACCCTGATTTTTTTTTATTAAATCCATATGCACACTCTGAGAGCTCTGAATCTTCCACTGATGAACTGAGGACCATAATAAGACATATGGAACCCCTTGAGACCCTTGAGACTTGTATATTCGGAGAATGAAATTCAATTCTCAGTCTTTCTCTGTGTAGGCTCCTTCTGTTAATGAGTGATCAATAAAACCCTGATTTCCCAAGTCACTGATGCAGTATGCAATGAGTATGACCTAGTATGATGCTAATGCAATGTGAAACACAATCTCATGCCTCCAAGAAAAATGAAGGGTAAATTTTGGGGTATTACAATACTCCCCCTGAGTTTGTGCATATTTATCAACATATCTGCATTTCTCCCCCTTTGTCAACATCAAAAAGAAGAAGAAACAGGTTTGTCAAGGCAACATGGTGTAGCAGGACATGGCAACAAATGATAAAGAAGCTAACAATCACAAAGAAGGAAGCTTAAAAGTAAAGAATCACTCACAAAGAATGACAAATAAGGGCAATAACATCAGAAGTAAACAGAAAGTGATAAGCATTTAAGTAGTAGAACGTGTTTAAGAATTACATAAGTTGAACCATATATTGTGCAACAATTAAAAAACTTAAGCAACATGAAATGAAATGCAGTGAAATGAAATGATGATGGTTTAATGTGGATTGTAGCCACCACAGGACTCCTCATCATCTCTATCAGGATCTCTAAAGCTTGGCGGAGGCGGAGGAGGAGGCATTGTGTCTGGATTTTGGCCCATGAAGGAGTAGTGCCTAAACCGGTCCTGAACTTCAACACTTCTAAATCTGTCCATAATACCAGGATTGGCACGGCAGTCGTCCATAAAGCCAGACATTTCATTGTAGAAGACTTGGTGCCACTTAACCAAGTCTTGGTGCCAAGAGTGTTGGTTATGGTACATCCGTGTATGCTCATCATGCCACTCATGATGCTCCTTATGCCACTCATTTTGTTGTACATGCCAAGACCGTGCCTCGTCATGACGTTCCTTGTTGGCAAGCTCCATTTGTTGAAGCATTTGAGTGAGGTACGCAGTAGGTGTTGAAGATGAAGCACCGCCAGAGAACGGAGGAACCGTAGGTTCAGGTACATAGTTGGTTGGAGACCACCTTTGTGGCACCCAATCACCCCAACCAGCATTGTCCTCAGCTGGAGGCACATCTGCTTCTTGCGCATCATGCATTTCTTCATCAGGTTGGTCTTCAACAACATGGATTCGTTCAGAAGGCACATCAAAATTATAGATCCTTGTTTTGGATTTCCTTTCAAAGAAGTAGAAACAATTACGGTCCTTGTCCCACCGATATCCCATATGAGATAAAGTGGAAGAGTCAAACTCTTGAGCAGCAGATGGAGATATGAGAGGAACTAGAGGGATTGCAACTTTCCAAAACTTAAGAATTTTCATTATTTGAGAAGCATAACCAAGAGCAACATTCTTGGAGCTGTTACGCACGAAAAATAGACACTTCACAAAGTAATTTGCCCAATTTAAGGGAACCTTATTTTGCAGAATATACAGGAGATGTATGCTTGCCTTGTCTAACCGAGAATGTCCATTGTTTGTTGGACACAAAATGTGCGAGATAATCCAATGAAGAATACGCGGAGTTTTCTTAATCATGCCAGACGTGACGTGTTCATCTTCACTCAGTGGTCTGTCCAGTTTCAAGATAGATGGAGTGAACTCCTTCATGTTAAATTCAGTATCAAAATGCAGGTCATGCCAGGACTTGAAATTAAGCGACGGAGACGGAATTTGAAACATTGTTTCCCAATCAGCAGCTTCAAAAGTATATGTTCTGACACCGATAGAACACTTAAACAAATATCCTCTACCAGGTTGTAGGCCAGCATAAAATGCATGGATAAAATCCTCATGATAATCATCCTTTGTAGACAAAAATGACCCAAGTCTTTGTGCATGTAGGAGTTCAACCACATCATTGAGATGCAGATGAATAGCATCATGTTTATCAAAGATATGGGGTTTCATAACTAGCCTTGTCTTGAAGGAATCCTCAAACTCAGTAGTAATTGCAGGATGAAGCAAGTCTAAGGCATTTGGAGGAATGTCTGGTAGCTGTTGAGAAGTACCAACCGGTTCCTTTCCTTTTCCTTTTCCCTTTGCTCTAGCTGGAATGGTTCGTGGAGGCATGGTGATGAGAGGTTGAGGGAAAGTGGAATGAATTTAGGGTTTTGGAGAGAGTGATGATGAGGGAAATTAGGGTTAGCCACTGGTTTTGGGAGGTATGGGGACTGCTGATATGAAGTCTTGAGATAGGATGTGATAAGAGTGGTTGATGTATCGATCCATGAGAGAGAAAAAAATGCATTTAATTCAAATAGCAGTCAGTATGTGTCGATGCATAAGGCCATGGATCGATCCATATCATGCATTTTTGTTTTTAAAAGGTCTATGTATTGATACAAACGACGGATGGATCGATACATCCTAAACCAGTTTTGACAAATTTGAAATGCAGAAGAAATGAATCGATGCATACATGTTTGGATCGATACATGCTGATGCCAAACCAGATTTTAATGAATTTTTATGCAGTATGTATATGCATTATGAAGTATGTCATGATAATTATGCCCAAGTATGATTCACAAATCAGATTTTTAATGTTCAAACAATATATGCAAACAAATTTACATCAACGAGAGTAAGAACTTTTGTTCTAACATACACAATCACATAGTTGTAAAAGAATTATAGAAAGGAGTGATATTACCTCTGCTGACGTAATCTTGTGATGTATAGATGACATCTAAAACAAATCTCATCAACCAAGGTGAGGCATAATATAAATAAGAACCAACATGCTTAAGACATCAATTGAGAAAGATCTAAGATCCCTAATTCACAATGAATGTTGAAGAACGGTTCCGTTGCCAAAGGTTTAGTGAATATATCAGCAAGCTGATTTTTGGAATCAACATGCTCAAATACAACGTCTTCTTTTTCAACATGGTCGCGAAGAAAGTGATGTCTAATCTCTATGTGTTTAGTGCGTGAGTGTAAAACAGCGTTTTTAGTAAGGTTTATGGCACTAGTGTTGTCACATTTTATTGGAATACGTTTGAGTTGAATGTTAATGTCTTGTAGTTGTTGCTTTAGCCACAAAATCTGAGCGCAATAACTACCGGCTGCAACGTATTCAGCCTCTGCAGTTGACAAAGCCACAGATACCTGCTTTTTGCTATGCCAACTTACCAAGGAGTTTGAAAACAGGTGACATGTACCACTCGTGCTTTTCCTATCTGATTTGCAGCCAGCAAAATCAGAATCGGAGTAACCTACTAAACTACAATCACTTCCTTTGGAATACCACAACCCATATTTAGGTGTTCCATGAAGATATCTAAATATGCGCTTAACAGCTTTTAGGTGTGATTCCTTATGATTTGATTGATATCGTGCACACATACAAACACTAAACATGATGTCAGGTCTAGAAGCAGAAAGATACAGAAGAGATCCAATCATACCTCTGAACTTTTTGACATCTACACACTTACCATGCTCATCCTTATCCAGATTTCCTTTGGTAGGCATAGGGGTGTCAATTGATTTTGAGTCATTCATTCCAAAGCGCTTGAGTAGTTCTCTGTAGTATTTTGTTTGACATACTGCTGTACCCTCATCAAGTTTCTTTATCTGCAGTCCTAGGAAGTAGTTCAGCTCCCCCATGAGACTCATCTCAAATTCACCCTGCATAACCTTAGAAAATTCTTCGACCAAGTGTATGTTAGTTGAACCAAAAATTATATCGTCTACATAAACTTGAACTAAAAGGATGTGCTTTCCCTTATGTTTAATAAAGAGAGTATTATCCACTTTGCCTCTTGAATATCCATGATCAATTAGAAATTTGCTAAGCCTTTCATACCAAACCCGAGGGGCTTGTTTAAGACCATACAAAGCTCGTTTTAATTTGTAAACATAATCTGGATTTTCAGCATTCTCAAAACCAGGAGGTTGTGAGACATATACCTCTTCATTTATGACACCATTTAGGAAAGCACTCTTTACGTCCATTTGGTAAACCTTAAAATTGTTAGAACACGCATAGGCAAGCAAAAGACGTATAGCTTCAAGGAGAGCAACGGGAGCATAAGTTTCCTCATAGTCTATGCCCTCCTCTTGATTATACCCTTGTGTTACTAACCGTGCCTTGTTTCTAGTTATCACTCCGTTTTCATCAAGCTTATTTCTAAAAACCCATTTAGTACCTATGATATGATGATCTCGCGGACGAGGGACAAATTCCCAAACGTCATTTCTTTTAAATTAATTAAGCTCTTCTTGCATGGCCATTAGCCAAAATTCATCAATCAAGGCCTCTTTGGCATTTTTAGGTTCTACTTGGGAAACAAAAGCGAAGTGAGAACAAAAATTACTTATCTTAGAACGATTCATTACTCCCTTTGAAATATCTCCCAAGATGTTGTCGATAGGATGGTCTTTTGAAGATTTCCAAGCTGGTGGAAGGTCATTCACTTCAGCTGTCCTTTCTTCCTCATCTTCTTCATGACTAGTATCTTCCTCCTTCTCATGGGCAGCTGTTCTGGAATGATCAGTTTCCGCAACAGCTTCCTTGAGTATGTCTTCTGTAGATACACCTGCGTCATCAAAAGAAATACCTTTTCCGACACTTTTCGGATAAGACTCATCAAAAGAAACATGGACAGATTCTTCAACAGTAAGTAAACGCTTATTATACACTCTATATGCTTTACTTGATAGTGAGTATCCAAGAAAGATACCTTCATCCGCTTTTGCATCAAATTTCCCAATATTTTCCTTACCATTATTCAAAACAAAACATTTACAACCGAACACGTGAAGATGTGACAAGTTTGGCTTTCTTCCTTTTAAAAGCTCATAAGGGGTTTTGTTTAAAATAGGACGGATTAAGATCCTGTTTAAAACATAACAAGTTGTGCTAACTGCATCAGCCCAAAAGTATTTTGGTAATCCACCCTCATTTAGCATTGTTCTTGCCAACTCCTCTAAAACACGATTTTTATGCTCCACAACGCCATTTTGTTGTGGAGTTCGAGGAGCTGAAAAGTTATGCTAAAAACCATACTTGTCACAGTACTTATGAAAGTGATAGTTTTGAAATTCACCACCATGATCGCTACGGATTGTAACTATTTTGGAATTCATTTTGTTTTGGGACAGATTTGCAAAATTCTTAAAAGCAGAAAAAGTTTCATCTTTGCTATGAAGGAATATAGTCCAAGTAAATCTAGAGTAGTCATCAACTATTACAAAACCATAATAATTTCCACCTAATCTCTTTGTCCTAGAAGGTCCAAAGAGATCCATGTGGAGAAGCTCAAGGGGTCGTGAAGTTGAAATTACATTTTTAGATTTGAAAGAGACCCTTGTTTGTTTTCCCATTTGGCACGCGTCACATAGGTGGTCTTTTGAAAATTTTATTTTTGGAAGACCGACTACTAGATCCTTAGATACAACCTTATTAAGCAAATCGAAATTAACATGCGTTAAACGTCTATGCCAAAGCCAAGAATCATCATTCAAGGTAACTAGACATTTAGTACTTGTTAAAGATACATCAAAAAGGTCAAGCATATAGATATTGTTTACTCTTACACCCTTAAACACAACGTTCTGTTCAGCATGTTCAATTATGCAGCAAGTTTTAGTGAAAGAAACTTTATAGCCCTTGTCACACAATTGACTTATGCTTAACAAATTGTGTTTAAGTCCCTCTACTAGATGGACATTAGAAATAGTAGTGGTAGAGGGATTATCTACACTACCTTTGCCGAGTATAGCTCATTTGTTATTGTCTCCATAAGTAACATATCCCTTCTTCTTTGCCTTGAAGTCTATGAAAAGCGATATGTCACCGGTCATGTGCCTTGAGCAACCGCTGTCAAGAAACCATCTTCTATCTACGGAAGCAAGACACTTATCCTACAATATCAAAAGAGAGAAGTTGGTACCCAATTTTTATTGGGTCCAAGTGGGTAAGTGCTAACATGGTTGCCTTTTGGCTTCCATTGATAAAAACCTTTAGGAACAAGAAATCTCCTAAACTTGCATTTCTCAATGGTATGGCCAGCATGACAACAATAATGACATAAACCATGATGATGTGTTTGTTTATTCTTGTTCATTAAATCCTTTGGAATAAAAGAGTATTTTGCATATGGTGGATTTAATGACTTCTTAAACAACCTAGAGTCAACGGCATAAGTAACCTTAGGTTGTAACTCTTTTTCTAATTTGACCTTGAGAGTGTTTATCTCTTTTTGCCAAATATGACAAGCGTCACAATACCTAACTTTACTACATCTATCAATGTCAATATCTTTTGAATTTTCTGTAATACTAGCTTTTAACGATTCTAAATCATTTTCAGCTTTGTATACTTTACCTTCCAGAAATGAAAAAAATTGTTTATCGGAAGATAATCTTTTAAAAGCATCTACAGCTTCGTTATGCAGTTTTTCAAAAGCTATTTTCAGTTCAGAAAAAGACATAGAAGAGAAATTATTATAATAGGCTTGTTTTACCTTTTTGTCATTGATTTTCTTCTTGTGGTAGGACAAATTTTTGGTGTGAGCCATAAGGCACAGATTTGCGGTTTCATCACTATCACTTGAGCTTTGTGTGCTTGATGAATCATTATCACTTTCCCATGTAATGTAAGCTCTTCTTTGTTTGTTGTACCCTTTTGGTGAAGCTTTTCTTTGATCCTTATATTTCATAGGACAGTCTGTTTTATAATGTCCAAATTTACCACAATTAAAACAAGATCCTCTTCCTCTACTCTTCTTATTCTCTTCCTGTTTCGAATCTGTAGATTGTCTTCGAAACTTCATGAGGTTTTTGTCAGAATGCTTGACTCCATTCTTTCGAATGAATTTATTATATCTCCTTACAAACAGTCTCATTTCCTCATCATCCGAATCTTTGTCACTACTAGAATCATTGTCACTTTGCTCTTTTCGTGAGGACTTAGAGCTAGACGCCACAAGAGCTATTGGCTTCTTCTCTCCCTCTTTGTCTCTTTTCTTCTCCTTTTCCTTCTTACTTTTGTTCTCATATTTTTCAAGACTTTCCAATGCTTGCTGATGTTCTTCCAGCTTTCCAAACAGAGTTGTAATCGTAAGTCTCGTTAGATCGTTGGCTTCCTTAATTGCTGTTACTTTAGGTTGCCATTCCTTGCTAAGACACCTCAGAATTTTATTAGTAGCAATTTCATTGGAAACAGGTTTTCCAAGTGCATTCAACCTATTAGTGAGATGAGTGAATCTCTTTTGCATGTCGGAGATAGATTCTCCTTGTTTCATGCGAAAGAGCTCAAACTCTTGATTGAGTGTGTTAATGCGGGACTGTTTTACTTCAGTAGTACCCTCATGGGCAACTTCTAAAGCATCCCACATTTCTTTAGATGTCGTGCAATGGGATACTCGATAATACTCATCAACACCAAGTGCTGAAATTAGCATATTTCGAGCTTTCCAATCACACGACCACTTTTTCTCATCTTTCTCATTCCAATCAGCTTCTGGTTTAGGAACTATGGCGCCAGCCGCATTTATCATAGTAATTTGAAAAGGACCATTTTCAATGGCAGCCCATACTAGCCTATCCACAGAATTTATATGAACTCGCATGCAGTCTTTCTAGTAGCCGTAATTTTCACCGTTGAAAATAGGCGCTCTATTGTACGCCCCCTTTGGTTATGAATCCATACTGTTACAGCAGCCACAGAGCACCAGCGAACCGGCGCTCTGATACCACTTGTTAGACGGTGTGGCTAGTGATCGAGAGGGGGGGTGAATAGATCACCTCTTTGAAAATAAACGGATTTAAAATTTTATCAGAGTTATTGAAACTTAGCGGAAAATTTCAGTCCCGAATCGACTTCCGTCTATTCTGAACCGCTACTAGAAAACCGGACACGCGAGTTTATTGCTGGATTTGAATTAGAATGACAGAAAATATTAACACTAGAATCTTATCAAATTGAATGCACTTATCACTAAATCCTAATTCCAATGAATAAAACTCAGCTAACAGTTTTGTCAAACAGTTGGTGTGTATGTGATCAATGATGAACAACAGTGGACTTTAGTTAAAGAAGTTTTCTTGCCACTACTGTATCGCAAAAAGTACAGCCACAACACACTAACTGAAATTGCGAAACTGTTGAAAATGTAAAGAGAAATAAGGAAAGAATACGATACGCAGAGATTTGGTAAGGAAGTTCCCCACGTCATCCTCGCGTGTGGGTACGTCTCCCTCTCAATTTCAAATGAAATTGAGAACTGTGATTATCAATAATGCCGAATTCGTTGATACAAGGTTACAATACAAAGACAGAATTCTAAATCCCAAGAACTTCTTCTTGTATGAAACCTCCACTTGATCTGAGCACGATCAAGAATTTCCTGCAAGAAATTGCAAACAATTCACCGGTTCCACGACCTGTTTGCGAAATCCCCCGATTTCCAAACGCAACGCTGCAGCTGAATCTGTTCTGCAAACGTGACTGACAAACCCGCAATAATACTCCAGTTCTTGAAGGACAAACCAATTGGTTTTTCCTCGAAACCCCCTTCAATCTTCAACTCAACTAGATCCTCGATTGTTCCACTGAACACCTCAGCTAGATCCTTGATCGTTACCACTGAACGTTATCTCGTTGATCCTTTAATCCGAAGAACAAGAATGATTATGTGTTGATGTTCTTGAAGAAAAGAGATTGAGAAGATGGAGAAGATGAAGTTTCTTTCAGGTTTCTAATTGCTCAAAACAATTGCTGCAACACCCTCCTTTGATTGGTGTTTCAACTGTTTTTCCCTCTCAGAATTCGTACCTTTTCACTGTTGTCACAATACTTCTTATATATGAAAAACATGAGCTGTTAGTAGATAAAACAGACTTATGTATTGATATATGAAGTTATGCATCGATACATACTGTAACGTTGATGAATTTTAGAGAATTTATGTAAGCATGGATCGATGCCAAATTCGTATGTATTGATACATAGATCATTTCAACTAACATGGATCGATGCAAGGCTCGTATGGATCGATCCATAGAGCATTTTGCATGTCCATGTATCGATACATGACTCGTGTGGATCGATACATACTGAACAAAAGAGTTTTGTGGTTTACACCATATTATATGGATCGATGCATAGGAGTATGTATTGATGCATACTGACATAAAATAGTTTTTATGAGTTCTTTTTAAGAGATGCATCAATGTGGATCTTTATGTACAGTCATGAACCAACAGTATGGGATAAAAACACAAATGAATCATGTAAAATAATGCACAGCCAACAATTGGATGATGATCAAACAATTTGCTATCATTCAAAATTTATTCAAAGTAAAGAATTTGCTCACATTACAGACTACCATCCCACTAAATAAAGTTGATCTTTCGTCCAATTGTTTCTACTCTTATTTACTTCAGCCAATAGTTTAAATTTTATTATGATCATTTTGGAAATTTAAAATTTTTAATCAAAATCTTTTTCTTAAAACATATAAAAACAAGAAATTTTTCAAAGCAATTAAAAGGAAGTATCAACAGCACTTCAAAGAATAGCAAGTCCTTAAGTGCTAAGCATCAGAGGTTCCTCAAGCAGTTAACCCTTCGGGTGTTCCTAGTTGTTTGTGTTGATCCGGTCCCCCTGCAAAGGGTTTGTTCCCTAGCAGAGTTCCGATTTTTTTCCCAGCTAAGTTGGTTGATTCAGTACCTTGCGGCGTGTTATTTCCCCGGCAGTGTTTTTGTATTCCCCAGTAGATCGCATTGGTTTCCCCACCAGTCGCCACCCAACTCGCTCCCAGTCAAAGTTTCCTCCTGGTTTTTGAGCAGTTGTTTTGTGTTTATCTTTTGTATGGTTGTCTCCCCATCTAATATGGTGTGTTGACCTAAAATTCCTTGCAGACTCGATAACTTCACCTCTCCTCAGCAGATCCATTCCCTCGGCTAGATTTGAGCCTTTGGTTTGTCGATTTCTCTATTCTCCAGCAGTTGTCTCCCTCTTTTTTATGGATTGACCGAGGATTATACCAATGATTCATTTTCTTTGCGACACTTTTGTATCCTTTGTGATCGTTTTGTCAGCATAATCATCATATACATATACATTCATATAATTTCATAATTGCATATTTGTATCGTCATATCTTATTAACTTATTGGTTTGAGATTCTCATTCTCTGTATGGAGGTACTTTATCCCCATACAAATTTCGGTGTCTGTCCTCCCTCAATTGTAGAGCGTCAGCCCCTTAGGCAGAAAGACTTTAACCTTTCTCCTCTTCCCCACTGATTGTTCCTCGTGGATGATTATTACTTCAGTTTATTACCCAATAACTGGTAATATTCTTCTTAGTTTGCAGTTTGTTACTTCTTGCCCAATACCCGACAAGAGTACCCATGTTTTTCTCCTCAGTAGAGTCCCCAGTGGATCTATTCCCCAGAAAGTATATCCTTGATATGTTCATCCTAATCGATGACAGATATCTTTCTCTCCCCTACCTGAGTTTATCCTTGATATGTTCATCCTAACCGATGACGGGTGTTCTCACCTTTGGTATTCTACCCAGTAAAAGGTAGTTGTAATCCCTATTCTTGTTCCCCAAAGAGTTAATCCTTGATATGTTCATCCTAACCGATGACGGGTTTCCTTCTCTTTGCGGTCTTCTACCCAGTAACTGGTAGTTGTAAATCCTGCTTTTGTCCCCTTCGCAGAGTTAATCCTTGATATGTTCATCTTAACCGGTGATGGATTTTCTCTTTGATGGTATTCTATCCAGTAATTAATAGATGTAATTCCTATTTTCTCCCCCCTCAGAGTCTATCCTTGATATGTTCATCTTAATCGATGACGGGTATCCTCTTTGACAATCCCATGCAAGACTATCCTTGATATGTTCATCTTAACCGATGACAGATTTTCTTCCCTGTTGAGTTTATCCTTGATATGTTCATCCTAACCGATAACGAATACTCTCACCTTTGGTTTTCTGCCCAGTAACTGGTAGTTGTTAATACTATTTTCTGCAGTTTTCCCCAGCAAGGCTATTCTTACCCAGTAACCGGTAATGAATACTCCCTTCTGTTGGTGCCCAGCGAGTCATCCTTGATATGTTCATCCTAACCGATGACGGATGTCCTCTCTATCAGATCTTTATTATCTCCTCACCTAGTAACAGGTTGTGGATAATAGATTTCTGCTCCTCTTGTGTTGAAGTTTATTTCTTCCCCAGTTGAGTCGAGTGCACATTTCCTGAGTGAAATCGCTTTTCCTGCATGATTCAAGTACTTCAATTTTATCCTGACTTACTCGTATCCCTTGCAGATGTTGTTGTTTCCCCGACTGAGTCTTTCCATTTTGTATGCAATTCCTCGAGTCCCCCAGTAGTTTTAAGTCGTAGCCTGGCCTACGCATAACTCCTTTTTCCCCCAGAGTCTATGTCTCCCCAGTGAGTTTTCCTTACGAAATACATTATACTCCTGTGGACTTTCGGTCTCTCTGATTTCTTTTTCTTTGTGGCAATATTTCCCCACAGAGCATTAACTTTTGCCTTCATATCATATGCATCATGAGGTCTCTTAGGGACCAAAATTTGTTTCTATATGTTGTTATTTAAGCCCATTCTACTGATTCGACATGAAGATTTTGACCTTCGCCTCCTCAGATAGAATGTCCTTAAATAGGGGCAGTTGTAAGACCCCAATTTTGACCCTAAGATCCCTCATGCAATTTCATCATATGCATTAACATTGGGATCATACCTTGGCATCCTCCTTACCCCTCTTTCATTGGGTTTGTTTTGGGAGAGATCACCAAACACTATGTGATTGTATCATACTTGTATATTATCATTTTACTAACCAAAATACAAAAATATGTCTTTGCATTTGCCTAACTCTTTTGTAGGTAGAGCATGATCACCACTGATTTATCAAGTTCATATCTAGGGTTTGAGACCCTCATGACAAAGAGCACAACCATAAATTGATCCAAGAATGTTTATGAGCATCATGTATGAGTTCTATTGATTCCTACGTGTTATATTTATCAAATTTTCTTCAAGAGTTTGACGGTGATTAGCCTTGGAAACCCTAATTTGATCGGGTATCTTGAGTAACTTCTCCAACAAGCTATCTTACCAATTGATCAAATTTCTCAAGGGACATTTCAAAATTCATCATCTTATGCATATATGATCTACCATGATCCAAAAAATTCCAAAGAATTGAAGTTTAGCAAGTTGGTTGATGGTGGTTGGCCAGATGAATTCATCTAATCAAAATTGGGTCTCCCTAGAACCTATCTCCTACAATTTTCACCATATGAAAATGATTCCAAGAGCACAGTTACTCTAAATTCCATTCCAAACAACTTTCATGTTTAGACCTAGAGCTATTTTTGCTTGGAAAATCATTTTCTATGTTGAAACATTATAGGTCATTTTGTCTAAACCCTAATTTGAAAGTCAACTTCCCAACGCCATAACTTGCTCAATTTTTATGAGATGAAAGATTTCCATGTTGCACAATAAAATTCAAGATGTCTACTTTGACTTTTATGTTTAGAGTGAAAGCAAACTCAACTTTTATGAGCATGTGATATGAGGTTACATTATAGGTCATTTTTGACTTATACCATTGAACAGGTGATTTTTTCAAACTTCAAAAATGCATAATTCTATCATTCCAAATCCAAATGACATTAAATTGGTGACCATTTTGAAGCTATTTGAAAGAGCTACAACTTTGGTGAGGACACTTTTCTCATTTGAAGCTCACATAAAAAGTTAAGCAAGGTGGAATATTGAGATATATGGCTTGACACTTAGAAAAAATTTCAACATGTTGAAATTTCCAAACTTCCACCTCAAACTTCTCCATGTTCCAAGCTCCAAATGAAAAAGTGTTGAACATCACACTTGTTCCCCTTGATCCAAGCTTTCCAAAGAACCCAAGTTCATGCATTTGGGATGAGGTTTGCTAGGTATGCGCATGGCTTTAACAGGGCTGCATAATTGGGAAGAATCAAACTTCAAAACTTCAGTTCACTTTGCCTTGCCAATTAAGCTTCCATTCAGACTTCATTTGGAATGATTTTGGACCCTTTGCATTGCATCATGGGCCTGAACATACCCATGCACTCGTGCCATCAACATTGCTAAAATTGGACAAAATTTGAAGTGTGCAAATATCATTCATTCATGCTATAAATACATGCTCTCTATGCTCATTTGAATCACACCTTGCGCCCCAGCCTTGCCCCCCATTGAAACCCTCTCATTCCAAAGGAAAACCTGATAAAATTTCAACTTGAAATTTGAGTTTGAATCTCAACTGTTGGAGATTCAAGAACTCCGGGATCCAAAGCCTTGCAACCTCTCTAATCACTTTCTGTTAGCTTCTCAAGTGTGATCAGATCGTGTTTGGAGTAGGCAACATCAAGAACTGCATAGCATTGAAGGTAATTTTCAAAAAACTTCATCTCTTCAATTCTCTCTTAATTCTACTCAATTCTCTTGGATCTTTGGTTGTCTGAAGTCCTACCAATGTAGGCAAGAAGATTGAGTTGCTTAGACGTCAAATCGAAACAACTCAGTTGACACACCTCAAAATTCAACTCCTCATATCTTTCTATATATGTGAAGTTAGTTAAAATTGAGGTCAGATTCGTGCTCTACGCTATTTTTTCTTTCAGGTCATATCCTCCTTTTTAATTTTCTTGATGGTGATGAGTGAACCAGTCCGGCAAGGTCATAAGAGAAGATGACCGGCCTTTGGACTCCGGCGATGCGCAGGAAGTGTTCAGAGCCATTGATCTGTTTTAAAACGTTTTAATCTCACGCGTCCATTGTGCATACCAGGCGTGTGGATGAGTTGACTAGCGCGCATCATAGAATGCGCGTTCTAGGCCACTTGATTTGCCACCTCAATTAATGAGTTGCTATTTTTTTATTTTCATTTTAATCCTTTTATTTTCATTAATTCTTATTAATTTTAATATTGATCCAAATAATATGAGAGTTTCACCAAATAATTTCAAATAATTTCCTATTTCATATTTTGAATTAAAAATATTTTTTGGATCATTATTAATATTTTTCATGATTTAATTGTTTTTGTGATTATTTTTAATTGTTTAAAAATACTTTTAGGTCTTTAAAAATTCTGAAATTTTTTCTCCAAGGTCCTTTGACCTTGTTTGACCTATGATAAATCTCATGGCCATTTATTTGGTGTTTTGATAAGGTTTTAGGAATTTAACAAACCATATTTAATTTAAATGCCTTATTTTAGTATTTTTAATTTGAATAAATTCCAAATAATTTTGTTGACCAATTGTGATGACTTTTTTGAGTTTGACTCTTGTTGTTAGGCCTTGGTCAAGGTTGATTTGACTTTGTCAAGTTAATATCATTAGATTTAGGGGATTGATGGAATGTACATTTCATCTCCCAAAGTGAACGAATGATATTAATTTGGTAAAAGTCCTCCTTTGACCAATTTGAGTTTTGATCCATTCCCCTCCCTCTTCATCTCATTCCCCTTCTTTATGCATCCATCTCATTTGTATGGATGAGATTAGGCCATCTAGTTGATTGAAAAATCAACATAAGTATGGATGAGATTAGGTCACCTCTTTTGCTTATTATTTTTGTGTGTGGTATGTTTCATGAACATAGTCCATTATACTATGTCTCTAACATACATTAACACCAAAATTATATTGCCCGACCTCAAAAAGTTGTGACTTCTACATAAGTCCAATTACGATTGCTTAACATAGCGCTAAATTTGTGACACAAAAGGCATATCATTCTAGTTAGTGAGATTGTAAGTCTCCCCTCTTTCATGGTATTGTGTGGAAACTTGGCCTTTTTTCCTTCCTTTGGAAGATGTCTTGGCTCAAGGATTCATGCTTGTGATAAGTGGGTTAAGTGTTATCCAAAGAATGACTAAAAAATGAAAAGCAAAAGAAAAAAAATACTAACTTCTAACTCAGTAACAACTAACTTTTAATTTCAAGCCATTTACTTTAATGTCATTTAATTCTAGCCTTTATTCATTTGCCATTGTTCATATCATTCTAATTGTTTATGTTAATGCAATTTTCACTTTGTCCACTTGGACCATATTGTGTGATATATCTTGTTTGTGTATACTTTGCCTGTTTGTGTGGTCTTTGACCATTAATGTACATAATAACAACAAAAAGCCTAAAAACGTTTGTGTGGACTGTTGGCTTGATCTTGGACAAATGGATTTAGAACTTAGGCAGCATTTCTATGCTAAAGGACTTGGCCAATGCCAACTTTCTGTGAAACCAAGTGCTTGCAATTTGAAACTTCATATGATACATCATTCAAGATCCCTCTGAGTTCATCTGTAACATGATCATTGTGAAGCTGTTATTTTGAACCTGTAACTTGTGGAATTCATCTGTTACATGGGCTAATTTTGGAGAAGATCATGGAATGGCTAAAACTTGGATATGGATATCTTTATTTGATACATTTTCTCTTCAAGGTAATATAATTGTGCATTTGTGTGTTGCTTGATTCTAAATGTCCAAGGGAATTCTGGGTTTCTATTGACATTCTTGTCTATTGGATTGCTACCCATTTGGTCAGATCTTTTCAACTCTTAACTTTTAATTTTGTGCATAGGATTATTCTCTTCATCTTCTCCCCATTTCTTTAATTTCAAAATCTCTCCCTCCCTTTTCAAAATCTTCTTTGATTGAACTTATTTCGTTCTAAACTTTGACCACTTTGCAAAAAGATAGAAACTTTGGCCTTATGCCATTGCATTTTCAACCTTATTTTCTTAAATCAAATTTGTAAATAAACTTAACTATACTTGACTTAAACTTTCAAAAAAGCCAAAAATAACTAACTCATTCAAACCATTTTCAGGCCTCTTGTGCCTTTCAAACTTAATTTTTGTTAAAAACAATGCATCCACTTTGAAATTTGTATCACGAACTACGAGGTTTTGATCCCTCATTTTTATGTTGGTACGTAGGCACAAGTCCGAAGGGCTTATCAAACACAAAATTATAATTAATGAATTATTTTCTCATCCCCTTATTCTGTTTGTTTGTAAAACATCATTTTTGTACCAAATACATATGCACACAAAAAGGGCTCCCTAGGAGTACCTAGGACACTTTGGGTGCTAACACCTTCCCTCTGTGTAACTAACCCCCTTACCTGTAATCTCTGACATTTTATTAGTTTGATTTGAAAACTTTTTACTTTTTGGTTTTGTTCGTACTTTTTCCCTTTTCCCTTGGAAACAATAAAAGCGCGGTGGAGACTCTTGTTATTTGATCTCTAGCTTATCCATAGCTTGATGATCATGAATTTAATGCTACAGGTAGGATTCCCTCATAAAATTTGTTCTTAACCTTTTGTTAAGGAGTTTTCACTGCCTTTTGCATGAGAATTTCAAATTCTTCCCAACCGCTGCTAGGGATGTTCATTACCTTTTGTATGAGAAGTTTCCACCCTTATTCTTAACCTTTTGTTAACAAATTCTCACTGCCTTTTGCATGAGAATTTCAAACCTTCCTAGTCGTTGCTAGGGATCGTCATCGCCAAATTTCAGATCTTCCTAGTCGTTGCTAGGGAGTATCATTGAATTTAAATCTTCTCAGTCGTTGTTAGGGATTGCCATCATTGAGTTCGGATCTTCTCAGTCATTGCTAGGGATTGCCATCATTGAATCCAAGTCCTCCTAGTCGTTGCTAGGGATTCTCATTACCTTATGTATTAAGAAGTATCTATTTTTCTTCTTAACCTTTTGTTAAGGAGTTCTCATTTCCTTTTGCATGAGAATTTCAGACCTTCCTAGTCGTTGCTAGGGATTGTTACTGAATTTAAAACCTTCCCAGTCGTTGCTAGGGATTGTTCTTGAATTTAAACCTTTATGGCCATTGTTAGGGAGTGTCATCATCAAATTTCAGATCTTCCCAACCGTTGCTAGGTATTTTTATCATCTTTTGCATAAGAAACTTATCCCCGTCGAATTCATTTTTTCCTCACCTTTCTACTTGACCTTTTGTCATTGAGCTTTTCTCGTTGCTTTGTGCACAAAGGACCTTGGTCCCAAGCCAAAGTTGTGTTTGCCTTTTGCAAGACGTATCTCTTCCTTTTACAAAAGAACTCAAGTTATAATTACCCCTTTGTTGTTTGCCTTTTGCAATTGTAATAAGTCTCTAGGATCCTGAAGGGATGTATCAAGTGCCAGCACCAGAAAATTCCATCATTTGAAGAGATACTTGTGTTTCACATCATTGCATATCCTTTCATACCATTATATATCATCTCTTTTATATCATCCATGCTTTATACAGTAGAATACCATATTCAACCCCCAACAGATAGCTTCATATCAAAGTTATTTGCCATCCCATAAACACTTTCTCACAAATGCCCATCACCTCATATCACTTTCATTCCCAGTAGGGAATTTTTTGGATATTTTTGTATTTAATCCTTTCCTACCTCAAATGTTCGAAAGTCGTTGTTATTCATACATTCAAGTTCGAGAAGATTAGATAGAGGCAGTTATCATACCCCAAATTTACCATACCTCTTATACAACTTTCATGGCCCTAATGCATAGGCACACATTCCCCATCTCATCACCTAATTTGAATTTGCATGCATAACAAGAGAGCATGCTACATGGACTCAAGACATGGTATTCATATCTGAGGACCACCAAGATCTCTTGATCATGTTGGGGTGTGTCTAATCTACCATAAACCCTAATTTCCATCTTTAAGCCCTCATTGACCTTGTGAGACTTCACAAGTCACCCCTTTCACTTCTAAAACTCTAATTTAATGGTGGACCTTGATTGGAAGAATTGTTTGTTCATATGGTCATCCATGGGCCATAACCCTAATCCCTTGATCCTTTGCGACTTGTCCAAGTCATCAATGGACTGTATGCTTTGACCTTGGCCTTGAAGGACACCCTAATCGTTAACCTTGGATATGCTTTAACCTTGTAAATCTATATCATGATACCTCATGCACCCCTAAACCCTAGTTGTCTGGATTTGGTTCTTGATGGCCCCTTTTGACCCAAAAAACCCTACTTGGGGGTGCTCATCATTGATGGTCCATTTAATTCTTACTTGAGGCTTAAAACCCTAGCTTGGGAGGTCTTGCCTTGAATTACTTGTTGCTTATTGCCTGTGCCCTAAAACCCTAGTTGTCCCCCCATTCTACTATGCTTTTATTGGATGATTAAAATCATGCTTCATGAAGTTTGTACTTGGTCATCTCATCATACATTTGCCTTCAGTCATCTGCCCAAGGTCCTTTTCTTAGTTGTTTGATCTTGGTCTATACAAGTTTTCTTATGATCTTTAATTGGTGATGCCTTGCATTGGTCATTTCTAGTCCACAGCATATTCATGATTGTTCGTGTGCCCATTGATTCATTTGTGCAATATCATTGTCCATTTGTCTTTGTTTCACTCAAATCTTGTTATTCAAGTTTTGTTAGAGGTTTAGGTTTGATTAATGTGTGTCCTAATGTTTGGTCATTAAAGTCCATTTTCAACATCATTTCAAATTCAATATCATTTCCATTCATTCAAGTGTTCATTTCATTACAAGAAAGTCCATAACATATACAAAATGACAAAAAAAATTACAAGTTTGACCATTTTTTACAATAGTTGACTTTTGGTCAACTGAACCCCCTTTTGACCACCCTGTGATCTAATCTCATCCCATTGGCCTTGATTCATCATGTAAATCCATGTTTGCTTGCTTTTATCTTTATTGCTTCAAATGCAAGTTACCCTTGTTCATGCCATGCCTACATAACTAACCAAACAAAGTCATGAACCTAACATGTGCATGATAAACCATGATGTAAACAGAGAGCAATGCACAAACTTGCTGCAATACAAACAAACCAAGAGTTCATCATGAGTATCCATACCACACAACCATCACCACATTTCCATGTGCATGCCAAACAAAACATGACCAACACAACTCAGTAGCACACCAATTTATGACCTACACAAATACCAGTCTGCAACAAATGCCAAGCCTGTTAACCAAAGGCAATACTTGCAACAAACCTAGAAATTCAAAATAAAACCATATTCAAACCTATAATGAATTCTATAGTCCACATCATGAACAAACAACAAATTTCAACAAACTCACCTCCATTGTCCACCAACCTGCATCAAGTCAGAGTCCTGCACCATAATGTCATCATGCACAATGCAACATTTTTCAATTCCTGTAAACATAACAAAGCAGCCATATCCTACATCAAATGGCCATGATTCATAAGCAAGACAAGGTTGACCACAATCTGCAAACCTGCTGCACAATTTCCCTACGGTAAAACCTCAACATCAGGTCCAACACAAACATCATCAAGCAACTTGCAATGCACCAAACTACAACCATAGCCTGTAACATGAGCAGGACCATGAGCAATGCAACACCGGGGCAGTACATGTGTAACCATTAGCAAAAACCATGTCATGATCAGACCTGCAACAATTCAAACCTGCAGCACACCATCAAAATAATCCAACCATCTTAATAACATGACAAGCAATCAAACTTACTAAAATAACTTGCCACAAATTCCATTCAGCAGCCAAGCACACCTTACAATCCCTTGCAGCCTCATAACATCAAACCTGCACAAGGCAGCAGTCCACAATGCCTGCAATCCAAGTTTCCTTCCATCCATCCATGCCTTGACCACCTGCAATTCATCTCCAAACCTTGCAATCCTTCTTCTCCAAACCTTGCAATCCTGCATCAAATCCAAACCTTACAAACAACCTATAAAAAGCAAACACACTCAACCATTTTCATTGCAGCCAACACATATAACCTTGTTAGGCCATGCTGCAAAACCTGCAATCATCAATTAAGTAATCAGTTCCAATTTCATAGCCTACCAATCCAATAACCTTGCATGCACTACAGTCAACAACAACTTAGCCATCAAACAACATTCAATTCACAAAACAAGGCAAGCCACGTCAATAAGGCAATACATTCTCCAAGCTACAATCCATAACAATCCAAAATCAGACAAAAAGCAAAGAAAAGGACATAGTACAAAGCAACTTTTTCAGAAACAAAACACATTTCTGGACAAACAACTTGCAGCATAAAAAACAATCTCATTCCATTCCCTTTTGCCTTAATCAAGATCAAACCAACAATCCTAATGTTTTTGATATAAAAGCATACATTTAGAAGGAATAAGGGTGGAACATCAGTGAAAGAAAAACTCTACACAAAAACATCATTCATAAACCCTAAGCCTAAACAAAACGACACCAAAGCCAAAAGAATCCCTCACACTCGAGCTAGCCAAAATCCTCCCAACTCTCACTCACATAAAAATTTAGACAAAGGAAGAAGAAAAACATGGAGAAACAAAGAGCTTACTTAAACCGTCATTGTCATTGCCTTTTCTGGTTGTCTTCTCCGGCGTGGTAGTGATTCAAACTCCTCGGTTGACTGCATTTGAGATACCATTGTGTATAGTTGATCATGGGGAGTCAAAGCCCTCGGTTTATGGGATTTGATTTTTCCCTACCACCATTTAATTTTCATTTTTGTTTCTAGGGTTCATGTTTTGTCTCCTTCGATTCATCGTTGGGTCTAGGAATTAGGATGATTGAGATTGTTTTTTGGACTCGGGGAAGTGATATGAAGTGTTGGGTTGGTGTGTCTCCATGGTTAGAGCTTTGTCGCCGTCGGCGATGAGCTCTGGCGCGACGGAGCGAGAAACCTTGTTCAAATTTTTGAAATATGGAGGGAGTGGCTCATAGGGAATTTCAATTTCCCTTTGTTCTTCGTATGAGCCTTCCTCTTAAGCCCAAATACCTTTCCCCTTTTCACATCACACTTGTCTCCTCATAACCCCCCCCCCCCCCCCCTTCTATTTGTTTTAATTTCTTTTTTTTTTCTTATTTTTTTCACTTAATATTTTTAATCAATTTTCTTTTTCTTATCCATTTTTTAATCAATTTTTTTGTTATATATATTTCATCAATATTTTTTTTTATTATTATCATTATTATTTTTATCATTTTTGTTTGGACCATTTTGTTCTTTGTTGTTGATATTTGGTTGATGATAATCTAAAAAAACATTGATGATTGGTCCTAAGGATGATTAAACCTTCAACCTTCAAATATGTTGATGAATGATCAATGGATAATTCTTGACACTTTGAGGTGTTGAGAGGTTGCCCTTAGTTGATCATGTCTGAATCCCCTGATGTTTAGATGAGACCTTCAGTTACTTGAGCAATTGCCTTTTTATTTTTCCTTTGTGTTGCATTATTTCAAGAGGCTAACTTTGTGTTATACCTCCAACATGCCTAGCACATATATTATTATTGAGCAGCCTCAGATAGGTGTGACTTCTACATAAGTCCACTTACAGTTGCTTAATATAGCGCTAAAGTGTCCCGAGTCGATTTAATCTTTCCATTGATCATTAATCATAAACATTTGGATTTTGATGGTTAACTTGTATCTTATCTAACTTTAATTTGTGATTTCTTGTATGATGAATTCTTCCATAATTCAAATCATTGATAGATGGACTTAAGGTTGATTCTACCTTCTTTGATCCAAATCTATTGATAGATGATCCTGAATCATCTTCAATACTTTTCATCAATGATAGGTTATTCCTTGATGCATCATATTTTGAGTCCTTTGACTTGTGGGTAGATGATCCCTAGGTGATTACCTTGTGCAACTTAATTTATAACCACTAATTGTTGTCACTAACCATTAACTTATTGACCTAATTTATTATCTTTCCATTTATTTTCTTGTCATATTACTTTCTTGTCATTTACTTGCAAGTACTTTATTCTTATACCCCTCGTCATTGTATCTATTCCATGCATCTTTATCTTATTTTCAATTACTTATTGTCATTGCATAATTAAAAGGAACAAAAACATGATAAAAATTAAAAGACAAAAAAGATGCATTCATCTGTGACCCACTGTTAGACTCAGAGGATTCATTAGGACCCTTGCACTTCGACCTTGTTATGATTCTTGACCCATTGCTCTTTTATTGTAAGAATGACATCCATGGAACTACCCTAGTGATACATGCTCTTAAGCCCATTATCCACTTATTAGCATATGTCACTTTGCACACACAAAGATTTCTCTTGGGCTACCTTACAGTGAGACCATTTATTTCTTGCATTTATTTATATCTAAATATCCATGTATCTCACCATTTCAAAATAAATAAGCAATAAACCCTTGATCCAACGTCAAGCGAAATTCTATCAATCAAATTCAAATTACATTAAAAATATGATTAGAATTGTGCGCCATGAGCCTTAAGTGGTGGAGAATGAGTAAGAATGGAGTTTTCCTACCCTTAATCTGAGTATTTTGGACACAATACACTTGACTTGTTTGCTTGAAATATTCGCGTTTGCCCGTAGTCTTTAGTGCAATTCTAATCAAAAACAATTTCTTCTCAAAAACCATAAAACAAACATCAACTCATCAAACCATATTTTTCACCTTAGGGCATCACTTTGAAAACCCTTTTTCAAGGTAAAAACAACCAACACAACCATTTTATACTTCGAACTATGGAGCTCTGATTCTTCATCCCCCGGTGATGATACGTAGGCACAAGGGCCCAAATCCTTGGCGAGCAAAATAATAAAAAAAAAATATCTTTCCCATTTCCCCTGATAGTAAGTAAAAAATTTAGATAAACACCCACACACGTACACAACTTAGATGGTTCCCATCGAGTACGATGAATGTGAGGGGTGCTAATACATTCCCCTCGCATAACCGACTTCCGAACCCATATTTGGTTGCGAGACCAATCTTTTCCATTTTTCTATTTAGAGGGTTTTATCGAATATTTTCCTTTTCCTCTTTTTATAGGAATAAATAAAATCGGATGGCGACTTTGTGTCAGTAGCGAGTCAGTTTTTTGCGTAGCGACAAATGCAGAGGTGAGTTACATAGGAAATCAATATCAATAAAGGCAAGAACCATATCAAGGTAATCCTGGTTATCAAAGAGGGAACAATAAATATCAAGGACAAGAGTGGAGACCAGAAGAAGGACCGTTTAATAGACAAAATTCATATTAGAATTATAATCAGAATCCTCAGCAATAAGACAGAACTTCAAAGCTAGAGGACACTCTAAATCAATTTATGCAATTGTCTATTGCAAATCAAAAGAACACTGATACATATTTTAAGAACCTTGAAACCAAGTTGGTCAAATGGCTAAGCAATTTTCTAATCAACAAGGAGAGACATTTACTACAAACACTCAAACTAATCCGAATGAGCATTGCAAATTTGTTACAACTCGGAGCGATAGAGAAGTTGGCAGAAGCATTGGTGATAATCTTGAAAATTAGAAAGTTGTGATAGAAAGACAAGTAGAGAAGAATTAAGAATGTGATAAGGAAGTAGAAAGAGAAAATAAAAAAGAAGATTTTGTTGAAAATGAAAATACTGAAAAAGAAGAGTTAGAAAAGAAAAATAATGAAGAAAGGAAGACAAAAGCTTAAAAAGCTCAAGTGGAGAAAGGGAAAATGAAGATTCTTCCAGTGCAAAACTTACCTTATCCACATGCTCCTACCAAGAAAGATAATGCAAGGCATTATGAAAGGTTTTTGTATATATTTAGTTAGTTTGAGATAAATATTCCATTTTTTGAAGCTCTTGAACAAATGCCAACTTATGATAAATTTATGAAGGACATTCTCATGAAGAAAAGGAGGTATACGAATCAAGATACTATAAATCTAGATGCTAGTTATAGTTCCATCATTCAAAGAACTATCCCACATAAAGAAATTGACCCCGGGAGGGTTACATTTCCTGCCACTATAGGGAATGTAAACATTGGCATAGTATTAGTAGAATTATGTTCAAGCATAAACCTGATACCGCTTCGGTGGTTCGGATGTTAGGCAACCTTGAAGTTAAATAGACAAAGATGACATTGCAGTTGGCAGATAAATCCATCACTCGTCCATCAATAATAGCTGGAGATGTTTTCGTTAAGGTGGACAAGTTCTTATTTCCAATTGATTTTGTTGTGATGGATATTGAAGAAGATGATGATGCACCTTTTATTTTAGGTCGGCCTTTAATGAAAATAGCAAGAATGATGATAAATGTAGATGAGGGATTGATGAAATTAAGAGTGAAAGATGAAGAAGTCAACGTTGGTTTGTTTGAAGCAAGCAAGCATCCAACCAGCAAAGAAATATGTTGTCAAATGGATGCTCTTGATAAAACAATAAAATAAGAGAACATTAGTGACTATATAACAGATCTTGAATCACCACATGAAGCTTTCATACTAAAAGATGAAATGGAGATAAACACATTCCCAAAGAAAAGCAAAGGAATCAGAAGAGTTTTTAAGAAAGCCAAAACTTGCAAGAAAGTCATTCATAATGTTGTCAAGAGGGCCAGACCAATAAAGAAACATGACAAGACAAAGCCACATGATGGTGATGTAGATGATTAGATCATATCACAAATACCACCTTGAATTCACTTGAAAAAAGGCGTTGAGCTAATGACGTTAAACAAGCTCTTTGTAAGTATTTTAGTTTTTCATTTTTTATTTGAAGCCTTAAAGGATGAAAATAATGGAATTTTGAAAGCAATAGCGTATTTTCAAAAACCTGATGCCCAGAATCTTGCGTTGAGTCCAGGACTCCGCGTTGAGCGCGACCTGCTGTATCATCACCAATTACTTATCTTTGATGTACATGATGCAGAAATTCCATAACAATGCAATACAATAATCATCACGAATGGTTCCTATCTAAACCACATACCTCACCATAAAGCATCACACCATATAATGATAAATAATAATAACTTAGCACACCATGTAATTATAACTCGTGATGACATGCATAATCATATCTTTACTCACATAATACTCACTGATAGGTCCACAAGTGCACGGTGTCGCAGTGGGAAAAATTTAAAGATTAAGTTATTGATTAACTTAACTCAAAAAAGCAAGAGTCGCCACTGAACTTTATTATTTCCAAAGTAAATTGGAAAAAGGTCGAACAAAACCACAAAAGGTAAAATAAAATAGAAGTCTGGATACGTGGGTTGGTTATGCAAGGGGAAGGTATTAGCACCCCTCACATCAGCGGTACTCCATAGGGACCACTTGCAAATCTGTGTTTATTAAAAAAATTGTGTTGTTTGTTGATTGATTTTAATTTGAAAAGACATTTTTGTCATATTCGAGTGGAAAACTCAGCTTACTACCCACAAGTATGAAGAAATGAGCATTTGCATCATCTTTATATGGAGAACTTTTACTTGGACTTTTTCACAAGCACGTCTCAACATTCAAGTGGAAAATGTCAATCATTTCTCAACATATTGTAGAAGTATAGTGGTTTGCATCACTACAAGAATAGACTAATATCTCATCTTTTAAAAAAAGGCTTTTAAAAGAAAGTGCACAAAGGCACAAAAAGAAGTTCGAAGAGGTTTGTCTTTTTTAGAAGTTTGAAAATAAGAGTTTAAGTATGCTTAAATGTTTTAGCATTTATTGAGAAAAAGATTTTCTAGATCCCTTGACAAGGTCAAGGTTTGTTAAGAAAAGGTGTGAAGTTTGAAAGCAAGAGGTTTTTTGAAATAGGAAAAAGTTTTGAAAATTGAAGAAACGGGAAGGAGAGGAAGAGACTATCCTAAAGCATAAAGTTATGACATGAAATAAAAGGTCTCATTGTAAGGTATCCCAAGAGAAAGCATTTCTATGTGCAAGTCTACTAACCACAAGACGCAGAAAACATTTGACATTGGTCCAAATAAGCATTCCTTTCCCTTTGGATTGAGCCACAAGATGAAAATACGTAAGCAGATAAATATCAAAAGATCCAGATGAACAACAAAGCCACAGAGCCATTGAGAAACATCCAAGTCTTGAATTGCAGATCAGAGGGTCCAAAGGGATCACAAGGTCTTATATGAATCACAAAGTATCAGGCATCCTCCAAGCAAGGGAAAATACTAAGTCTTAAGGTCCAAAGTCCAAAATAATCCTCAAGTAAATGATAATAACACAAAGTCCATAAGATCAGATTAGGGTTTTAGCCATTTTGTCATGTTTTGTTCTTTTGAAATAGGAAGGCAATAAAAGCAAAAGTAAAAGGCAAGAATGTAAATGACAATGAATGTAAAATGCATAAAGTAAATGTTAGGAGGTTAGATGTAACAAGTTATTAATCATGAGGCAAGCAATGTATGTGGCAATCATGTCAGAGTGTTGATACAAAATCAAACTCTCCATGCATGAAGCACAATTATTCAAAACTTAAAGAAGAAAGAAGAGAACAAAAGGCAAAATGAAAACAAGCTCAAGTATTTGACTTAGGATCCACTATCAAACAAGTCAAGGAACCTAAACATATGGCACAGCCTAGGGATCATCTATCACTAACTCAAAATGTCAAAAATATGATTAAATGATCACCTATCAAAATATTGAATTAGAGAAGATTGAATCAACCTAAGAGACCATATATGGATGACTTGAAATGTAGAAGCATTGATCAACCAAGTCAACAACTCAAGTCAGACAAAAGTCAACCAAATATCAAATAAAAGTGAATTAAAAGGCAAATTAGAATGATTTTTAATGAGAAAATTCAAATCAAGCACCAAAGCATAAAATAAATGATTGAGAAAATTACGAGAAGTAAAAAATATTACAAATAAAAAGACCTCAAAAGTTGGATGCAAAAATATTTTAAAATGATCAGAAATAAAATGGAAAATTAAAAATAAAGAAAAATATTAAATGCAAAAATAATTTTTAAAATTATGCAAAAAATATATGTGATGCAAAATATTTGTAGGTATTTTCTGTAAAAAAATTGGAACAAAAATGAATTAAGGATCATTTAAAATTAAATCAGAAAAGAAATGGAAATTAAAAAATTAAAAAATTGAAAATGGCACGCCAACGGCTAGCACGTGTGTCAGGCTGGGATTGGATGGATTCAAACGCTTGAAGCCAAAGCACATGAACTGAACATCGTCTTCAACCTTAAGTTGATTTTTCACCCTTCATGAACTTGAAGTTTTAAGCTCAAACAACACACATTTAAGCATCAACATCCATCACCGTTCATGTCTCGTTGCTTCATAGCCATTGATTGGCTCTAAGCAAAGAGAATTTTCTCAAGAACACGAAGAACCCTAGTTATTCAAAGTAAAATTAAATGACTAACACACAATATAAATTCAAGATAGTTTGGGGCTTTTAATCAGTGAATCAAGACGAACACACTGGTAACTTGTGACTCGTATCTACCTTTCTTGTTGAAGCTTCAGAGGTCAACAATGGTGGATTTGGAAGTCAGGTTCTAGGGAGTTTCAAGCCACATCAATGCTTCAGTCAACTTCAGAAGGTGTCGATGAGGGATTTTGGGCAAAGATTTGAAGCTAAAAGAGCTTGAATCAAAGAAATGGTTAATTGGTTTTTTGAGGTATCGTGTTCAAATGGTTTCAGAGTTTCTTTACCTTTTCAAGCTTGCAAATGAAGGAAAAATCTTCCTTTATTATAGGGAATGAAGTGAGATCGTGGTACATGTGAAATGGAGGCAAATTCGTGTGAATTAGGTCATTCATTTAGTTTAGGACACTCATTCTTATAGTGGTCTGGCTCGTTACACTCGTAGCAGATAACCTCTTTACCAGAACCTTGCTTCTTTTGTCCAGATGAAGAATCAGAACGATCAATAGTCCTTCTTTCTCCTCTGAACTTCCCTTGTCTATTCTGCCTATGCCTCTAGAGTCTATTAACCCTCTTGGAAACCAAAGACAACTCATGATCATATTATGAGTCTTCATCAGAATCTTCTTATTCTTCCTCAGCTTTATAAGCCCTTGTCTGCTCAGGATTGGACTTAAAAGCAACAAATTTACCTTGCTTCTAAGGTTCATCTTCTTCGAGTTCTATCTCATGGCCTCTCAAAGAACTAACAAGTTCTTCAAGACTAAGGTTGTTCAAGTCATTTGCCAACTTCAAGGCAGTTACCATAGGTCTCCGTTTTTTTGGGAGACTTCTGATGATTTTCTTGACATGACCAACTGTAGAATATCCTTTGTCCATAACCTTGAGTCCTGCAACAAGCATCTGAAATCTTGAGAACATAGTCTCAACAATTTCATCATCTTCCATTTTGAATGCTTCATATTTCTAGATTAAGGCCAAAACTTTTGTCTCCTAAACTTGAGTATTCCATTCATGAACCATTCTCAGGGAATCAAAAATAGACTTACCAGGATCTCTGATAGTTATCTTCTCATACTCAACGTAAGAGATAACATTAAGCAATATTGTTATAGCCTTATGATGATTTTTGAAATTCTTCTTTTATGGATCTGCCATAACACTTCTTGCTATATTGTTTCCTTCATCATTAATTGGGTGAAAGTAGCCATCGACTACAAGATCTCAGAGATCAATATCATATCCAAGAAAGAAACTTTTGATTTTATCTTTCCAATAATCAAACATGTCATCATCAAAGACTGTTGGTTTAGTGTTGTAGTGATCTTTCTCATTGTTGTTAGCAGCGGAAGCGTTGTTGTTACCAGCGACCGTTGTTTCTCACACAAACTAGATTGGTACTAAACATGGTGAAGTGTTAATAAAAACTTTATCACAATTAGAACCGGAGCTCTGATGTCAATTGAAGGTGTGAAAAACACAAGAAGGGGGGTGAATTGGGTTTTAAAAACAAAATCTTTTTACTAACTCAAAAACACCACATAATACTAAGAACAATGAGATAAAGAAACAAGTATTTTTATTCTGGTTCGCTTGAAATCAAAGCTACTCCAGTCCACCCGTCAAGGTGATTTCTCTTTATACCCAAGGACTTAATCCATATAACCAAACATATTACATAACAAACACAAAGAACAACTTTCTTTGTCTTCTCAAGGATCCAACTAAAATCTAGACTCCTTAAGGAAATACAAACAAACAGTTTGAATAATCTCTTTTTTTGTGTTATAAGATGCTTCTACATAAGCATATTTTACATAAATGAAATACAAAACACTTAAAGAAAAACTGTGCATAAAATTGATAGTTTTTTCACGTAGAAAACAGACTTGTCAATTTGTAGCAGTAGCGATAGCATTAGCGTTAGCATTAGCAGGCTTCTTCAAGTTTCCAAGTCCCACTTATATAGCATAAGAAAGGTACCATTGGAGGGCAATTCGGGAATATCAAAAGAGCAATTGTCCACTAACAGATTAGTGACAGGTGTGAAAAATAGTATTGTCATTCGTCCATGTTATCAGGTAGTGGAAGGAATATTTTTGATTCTTACCATGTACTATTTAATCACGTATCCTTTAATCTTATCTTCAATTCCATTTGCTTCTGATGAATAGTCGATGAAGCATGAAAAGAAGAAACACAAAGTTGAAATCAGAACCTTCAGTCAAAAGCTTGACCACGTCAACGTCTGACTTGAGATCTTTAGAGTCTTCAGCTAAGTAACCGAACTTCATAATCTTCAGTCAGAACCTTGACCACATCAGCGTTTGGCTTGAGATCTTCAGAATCTTCAGTTAAGTAACAAAACTTCAGAAGCTTGCCATTCTTCATAAGCTTGATAACTAGAGTCACATCCAGAAGCAGAAGCTGAGTGAATATTGCAGCAACAACATATCATCTTTCTATAACTTCTTAGGAGTGAATCAGTACATAAGCAGAAAGATCATTATAGCAGCAACATTGTGTCTTTCAGAACTTCTCAGAGTGATATAGCGCAAAAGCGGAATTCAAAACAAATGTTTAGAAACTAATGATGTTGCACATCATATACACAAAATTAGAACTGGGTGTTAAAGCTACACAATAACAAACCATTAGAGTACTGTCGCTACCGGGATTTCACGATAACAAAACCGGGACTAAAGAGAATGCCAAAGAGAGGCAAAGTCAGAAGAGTCACCACCGAATTTTATTTAGTTTACCTCTATCGGAGAGGAGAGGGGAAATAGTCGATAAAACCCTCGGAAAAGAGACGCGCATGGGAAGCGCTTTAAAGGAGAATAAGGAATCGGTCTCGCAACCGAGATTTGGGTTCGGAAGTCGGTTACATAAGGGGAAGGTGTTAGCACCCCTTACGTCCATGGTACTCCATGGGAACCATTTGGGTTGTTTTACATACATGGGATTTATCTATTATTATTTTGTTTTCAAAAGAATGTGTGAAAAGAAGGGGGGTGTTTTTGTTTTTATAGCGCTCGCCAAGGATTGTGGCCCTTGTGCCTACGTATCACTCATTCGGGGATGAGGAATCAGAGCTCCGTAGTTCGGAGTAGAAGATATTTGTGTGTTGGTTAATTTTACCTTTGGAAAAAAGGGTTTTTGGGATGATGCCCTAAGGCACAAAAATGAGTTTGATGAGTTATATTGTTTTTACCTTGAATAAGGGTTTTATGAAAGAATGTTGGTGATTATATTGTACTAAAGTCTATGGGCGGAGGTGATTATTCTAGACAACAAGTCAAGCGTCTTGCGTCCAAAATAATCAGAGTAAGGGTAGGAATGCTCCATTCTCACTCATTCTCCACCACTTAAGGCTCATGGCGCACAATAATAATCGTAATTATTAAGTATTTTTGAATTTGGCTAAGAAAATGCCACTTGACGTTGAATCAAGGGTTTATTTTGTTTTGATTATGAAATTTGGCTTATGCAACATGAATGCAAAGTAACCAACAAGAAATTAAAAAAGTCTCATTGTAAGGTAGCCCAAGAGAAAGCCTTTTGTGTGCAAAAGTGACCTAAGCTAAACAAAGGATAATGGTCTTACAAACATGTCCCCCTAAGGTGGTGCCATGATGCCATTCTTACAACATGAATGTAAGTTACAAATAAAATCCAACATTTACAAAGTATCACAAAGATAAGGGAAAGGCCTCCAAGCAAGGGTCCTAAAATGAAATTCTCTAAGTCCAAGTTGATTAAGAGTGGAATGAATATTTTTGTCTTATCATTTTATCATGTTTTTGTTGTTTTTTAATGTTTGATGATAATAAAATAAATAACAAGTAAATAAACATGCATGATGAATTTGTACAATGATGATGATGATGAGTACTTTAATGTAAATTACAAGGTAATGACATAAAAGTAAATTACAAAAAAAAGAAATAATATCACAATAGTAATGGTTAGTGAGTATAAATGATATAAAACAAATATAAGTCAATAACACCAAAATCACAATAACAAAGGTTAATGACAAACAAAATTAATGAAGTATAATTAGTGGTTAGTAATATGTACAAAAATGAATATTTTTTAAGACTATTTTTTTAGACCAAAAAGACTTAAAATACGACACATTAAGGGATAGCTTATCATTGATGCAAAGTATTGAAGATGATTAAAAAATCAACTAACAATAGATTTGTAACAAAGAAAGATATGCAACCTTAAGTCCATCTATTAGTATTAAAAAATAAATAAATAAAGTGATTTGTTCTCTTTCTTTTATTTTTATTCCTCTTTTATTTAACAAGATAATGAGGTAGTAAATAAGTTAGCCTAATGTAAATGATATAGTTAGATAATAATAAACATAAACATAAAATACTTGAAATAAAGTGAACAATAAAATAAATTGCAAAAAAATAAAGTGCAATAATATAAATGTTAGGAGTTAGTAATTAGTAGTTAGTAACAATAAACAAATGGATTAACAAGTTAATGTAAAGACATGGTTTCATCTATGCATCAAATGACCCAAATATGGTTAAAATAGAGGCAATCTATCAATGCCTCAAAGTATCATGAATGATCTATTGATCAACCATAGATAGGTTTGAAACATTGAAGATTTAATCAACTCTAAACAACCATGGTCATGATCTAATAGACCTCATCAACCAAACAAATATAACAATAAGTTCATAATAAAAGAAAAAAATAACACACACAAAGCAACCACAAAAAGGTGAAAAAGATAGTAAGAGTAAAAAAAAATCTTTTAAAAAAAAAGTGAGTAAACCAAAGTCAAAACTTTTTTTTTTTGCAAGCTTGAATCTAAACCATCTCAAAGTCCAACCAAGAACAAGCAACCATTTTTAATAATAATAAAAAAGAAATAAAAAGTTGAAGAGTTTAAGTTAAAATCATTACCCACAAAAATGTGAAAAAAGCTAGGTAGAAATGTTGTTGAGCTTGAATGTGAAATGAGGGGTTTGGGATGAAAATATTTATGGTGAAAGCTTAGTAAATGGGTTGGGTTATGAGTGTTAGAGAGTGAGAAATTTTGAGAAAAAAATGTGAAATGAAAAAA
The DNA here is from genome assembly GCF_024323335.1 of Lathyrus oleraceus. NCBI lineage: Eukaryota > Viridiplantae > Streptophyta > Magnoliopsida > Fabales > Fabaceae > Lathyrus > Lathyrus oleraceus. The sequence continues at coordinate 341,569,107 of NC_066585.1, forward strand.
AGTTGGTGGTGGTGACTTTTTGGAGGGAAAGGTTTTTTGGGTTTTGATTTAGGTTTGGAGAAGAGGGGTTGAATGATATTTTTTCATCAATTTTGGGGGCTAGAAAGCATGAAAAATGAAGGGGAATGATGCATCTATTTATAGGGAAAGTTAGTGGGAAAATGGGGGGAACCAAATACCCTTTGTGCAAAAAAGGCTCTTCTTTTTTGGAGTGTGCAAGGCAAAATCCGGTTTCCCCCCTTTTTCTCTTTTTATTTTTATTTTTTTTATAAAAAAAATTTTAAGATCATGCCTTGGTCCCATGCAATATGTATTTGGTTATGAAAGTAATATAAGTATGATGAGGAGATAATGAAAGCATGCATGTGCAGTAGGGTCATGGATCAGATGAAAGTTGTATCAGAGTAGGGTGAATTTTGGGGTATGACAGTTGCCCCTATTTAATCTTCTCGAACCTGAATGTTTAGATAGCAACAGCTTCCACACATCCAAGGTACGAGAGGATTAAATAAATAAAAATATCCAGAAATTCAACCTGCTGGGAATGAAATGAATGCGATATGAAGTGATGGGTATTTGTGAAGATTGTTCATGTGGTGGAAAATAAATTTGATATGAAATCATCTGTTGAGGATAGTTTATGGTATTATGTGGGGAGGACATGGGTCAGATGTATGATGGTTATGTCATGATGTGTATGATATACAACGTATGTTATGGTGTACGCAGAATACCGAAGTATGCTCGGGCTGCTGGGGTATGCAAATGCATGGTCTATAGATTGTGCCAAATATGATTGGGCTTTAGTGGAACTTTTCGTTTCGGAGGGAAAATCATGCATGAAGTGATGCATGCAATGCATGTGGGACTACAACTGGGTATTTGGATTTTTATAGGGATTTTTGTTTCCAATGAGGGATCATCATCAAAGGGTTGATGGAAAAAGGTGTCATCATCAAAGGGTTGATGGAAAGGTAATTTGTCTTCGTCAAAGGGTTGACGGAAAAGAGTTTGTCATTGTCAAAGGGTTGACAGGAAGGTAATTTGTCTTCGTCAAAGGGTTGACAGAAAGAAACTGTTGTAAAATGTCGTCATCAGAGAGCTGATGGGAATTTTTTTGTCATCGTCAAAGGGTTGACGGAAAGGTAATTCCTCTTCGTCAAAGGGTTGACGGAAAGGTAATTTATCTTCGTCAAAGGGTTGACGGAAAAGAGTAATTTGTCTTCGTCAAAGGGTTGACGGAAAGGTAATTTGTCTTCGTCAAAGGGTTGATGGAAAAGAGTAATTTGTCTTCGTCAAAGGGTTGACGGAAAAGAGTTATTTGTCTTCGTCAAAGGGTTGACGGAGAAGAGTTTGTCATCGTCCAAGGGTTGACGGAAGGGTAATTTGTCTTCGTCAAAGAGTTGACGGAAAAGAGTTTGTCATCGTCAAAGGGTTGACGGAAGGGTACTTTGTCTTTGTCAAAGGGTTGACAGAAAGGTAATTTGTCTTCGTCAAAGGGTTGACGGAAAAGAGTTTGTCATCGTCAAAGGGTTGACGGAAGGGTAATTTGTCTTCGTCAAAGGGTTAATGGAAAGGTAATTTGTCTTCGTCAAAGGGTTGACGAAAAAGAGTTTGTCATTGTCAAAGGGTTAATGGGAAGGTAATTTGTCTTCGTCAAAGGGTTGACGGAAAGGTAATTTGTCTTTGTCAAAAGGTTGACGGAAAGGTAATTTGTCTTCGTCAAAGGGTTGACAGAAAGGTAATTTGTCTTCGTCAACGGGTTGACGGAAAGGTAATTTGTCTTCGTCAAAGGGTTGACGGAAAGGTAATTTGTCTTCGTCAAAGGGTTGACGGAAAAGTAATTTGTCTTCGTCAAAGGGTTGACGGAAAGGTAATTTGTCTTCGTCAAAGGGTTGACGGAATGAAACTGTTGTAAAACATCGTCATCAGAGGGTTGATGGAAAAAAAGTTTATTGGGGAAAATTCCTAACAACGGTTGGGAAATTCCGAACTCTAACGAGTTAATTTGAGTAAGTTAAGGAGATACTCATGATGTGATGCTATGTATACCAATGCATGTTTGGGCTTTCATGGGGAATATATGAAATGCATGGTCTGCAAGTTATGCCAAGCATGTTTGGGCTTTGCGGAGGAGTGTGTTTAGGGAACGCCAATGGTGATTGGGCTTAAAAAGGGTGATTGGGTGAATCGTACTGACTTTCCGATACTTGAGAAATTGAAGTTCGACGTCCAAGCAGGCGCTGAATGTAATGTTTTGGAATTCCCATTGGGGGGAGAAATGATCGGCTTAGTCCAAAGAACTATGTGGCACCCTTGAGTTGGAAATGTGTTTTGACTACCTTTAGCAAAATTCTAGAAAGAATATAATTCGATATTGTCTTCCTTATAGTTTTTTTTTTATATATTTATTTTTTTTTATTTTAAAAAAAGGTCTTTTAATCGAAAATTTCCCATGTAATCTTATTTAGAGCAAGGTCATATTTCGCAGACAAAGCAGGAAAAGTAAAAATATGGAACATATGTGAGGGAACTTGATTTTTATTGACAAGTGATTCCACAAGTAGGGAATTTTGTACAAAGGAAAGCAATTCCTAAAAGAGGTGATTGCGAAAAGAAAATGATAATTGTAATGGCAATGAAACATCTCGAGTTTCCACCAGATTCTAACTCTGATATAGTCTTCATGCCTTTGGTCGTCCTTTGATCTTGCTTTTTTGAAGGAGGTGATAGGATTGGCTTGCTTGGGACCCACATAATTGACCTGCCAAGGAATGAAGAAGGATTCCTTATAGGATGCAGCCTCTTGCTCTTATTAAATCCCTAATTTTTGCCTAGACCGCCCTTTCGGGTTTTCAGTCTACCGGGATACCCATTTTTGCATAAGTTGCCCTTTCGGGTTTTCAACATATCGGGCTATATATTTTATTATTTTTTAAGCATAGTATTTTTTGACTGCATCCGCATTCACCGGGGATGGAAGACCTTCACCATCCATAGTTGCGAGGATCAAGGCTCCTCCGGAGAAGACCTTTCTTACAACATAGGGACCTTCATAGTTTGGCATCCATTTTCCCCTTGGGTCAGTATGGATTGGAAGAATCTTCTTCAATACGAGGTCTCCAGCTTTTAGGCTGCGGGGGAAAACCTTTTTGTCATGTGCCCTCTTGATGCGCTTTTGATAAAGTTGGCCATGACAGATGGCTGCTAAGTGCTTCTCATCAATGAGGTTTAGTTGGTCAAATCGAGCTTGTACCCACTCAGACTCATCAAGCTTAACATCTGTCAAAATCCTTAAGGAAGGAATCTCTACTTCGACCGGTAAGACCGCATCCATGTCGTACACAAGGGAGAAGGGAGTTGCCCCAGTGGAAGTGCGTACGGAAGCACGATCGCCGTGTAATGCGAATGGGAGCATTTCGGGCCAATCTTTGTAGGTTTCCACCATCTTTTGCACGATCTTTTTGATATTTTTGTTAGCTGCCTCAACAACGCCATTCATCTTAGGCCTATAAGGTGATGAGTTGTGGTGGTCGATCTTGAAATTTTGGCATAGCTCCTTCATCATTTTATTATTGAGGTTAGATCCATTATCAGTAATGATCTTGTTGGGGACCCCATAACGACAGATGATTTCTTTCCTGAGGAATCGGGCCACCATTTTTCTGGTAACGTTGGCGTACGAGGCTGCTTCTACCCACTTTGTGAAATAGTCAATGGCTACAAGGATGAAGCGGTGTCCGTTCGAGGCAGTTGGCTCTATGCGTCCGATCACGTCAATGCCCCACATGGCGAAAGGCCAAGGTGATGTTAGGACGTTGAGAGGCGTTGGCGACACATGGATCTTATCAGCATAGATCTGGCACTTGTGGCAGGTTTGGACGTGGCGATGACAGTCAATCTCCATAGTCATCCAGTAATATCCGGCCCTTAAGATTTTCTTCACCATAGTACTCCCACTGGCATGCGTCCCAAAGGATCCTTCATGAATTTCCATTATAATCTGGTTTGCTTCTTGCTTGTTCACACGTCTAAGCAAAACAGAATCATAATTTCTCTTGTATAATACCCCTCCACTTAAGAAAAATTTGGATGACAGTTTTCGAAGATACTTCTTGTCGGTGATAGATGCGTCCGCAGGATACTCTTGGTTCTCTAAGAATTTCATGATGTCATGGAACCAAGGATGACCGTCAGCTTCGTCTTCTGCTGCCAGACAGTAAGCAGGTTCGTCCAAGTAGGTTAGGTGAAAGGATGGCGATTCGTTCTTCCATTTAACTTTAAACATGGATGCCAAAGTTGCCAAAGCGTCAGCTAGTTGATTCTCTTCTCGAGGGATGTGGTGGAATGTAATTTCATCGAAATAGGGGACTAGTTTCAAGACATGCTCTTTGTAAGGAATGAGCTTATGGTCTCTAGTATCCCAATCTCCTTTGACTTGGCTGATTACCAAGGCTGAGTCCCCATAAACTTCCAGGATTTTGATTCTAAGATCGATAGCAGCTTCAATACCGAAGATACAAGCCTTGTATTCGGCCATATTGTTTGTACATTCAAAACATAATCGGGCGGTGAAGGGGAGGTGGAAATTAGTTGGAGAAGTGATTACTGCCCCAATGCCATTGCCATGAGCGTTAGAAGCTCCATCAAAAACCATGGTCCATCGGGATCCAGGCTCGGGTCCTTCCTCGGGACCGGGGATGTTGCAATCCCTAATCAACATGATATCCTCGTCGGGGAATTCGAAACGCATAGACTGATAGTCTTCCAAGGGTTGTTGTGCAAGATAATCAGACAATACACTCCCTTTGATGGCCTTTTGAGTGACATGTTGGATATCGTACTCGGTCAGAGCCATTTGCCATCGGGTTACTCTACCAGTTAGAGCCGGCTTCTCGAAGATGTATTTGACAGGATCCATCTTAGAGATCAACAATGTCGTATGAGTGAGCATGTATTGTCTTAAACGTTTGGCAGCCCATGCTAGTGCGCAACAAGTCTTTTCAAGCATCGAATACCTACTCTCGCAATCAGTGAACTTCTTGCTCAAATAGTATATTGCATGCTCTTTTCTACCAGTCTCGTCATGTTGGCCGAGGACACAACCCATTGATCCTTCAAGAACGGTGAGATACATGATTAATGGTCTACCAGGTACAGGAGGCATCAACACAGGAGGCTCTTGCAAATATTCCTTTATTTTCTCAAATGCGCCTTGGCAGTCATCGTTCCAAATGATGGCTTAATCCTTTCGAAGAAGTTTAAAGATTGGATCACAGGTGGCAGTGAGGTGAGATATGAACCTAGCAATGTAGTTCAATCTACCTAGGAATCCTCGGACTTCCTTCTCAGTTTTGGGTGCAGGCATAGCTTGTATGGCTTTTACTTTCTCGGGATCTACTTCGATGCCACGTTGACTGACGATAAAACCTAACAATTTGCCGGATCTTACCCCAAATGTGCATTTGTTAGGATTAAGCCTCAATTTGAACTTCCTCAGCCTCTCAAACAACTTTTCTAGATTGATAAGGTGTTCTTTTTCGGTTTGAGACTTAGCTATCATGTCGTCGACGTAGACCTCAATCTCTTTATGGATCATATCATGAAAGAGAGTGATCATGGCTCGTTGGTATGTGGCGCCGGCGTTTTTCAATCCAAAAGGCATCACCTTGTAACAGAAGGTGCCCCATGGTGTTATGAAAGTGGTTTTCTCCCTATCTTCTTGAGCCATGCGGATCTGGTTATAACCGGAGAAACCATCCATAAAAGAGAAAACAGAGAACTGAGCGGTATTATCTACTAGCACGTCAATGTGTGGCAGTGGAAAGTCATCTTTGGGACTTGCTCTATTTAGATTTCTGTAATCTATGCACATCCTTACTTTGCCATCCTTTTTAGGTACAGGCACAATGTTAGCTATCCATTGAGGATAATTGGAGACCGCTAGGAAGCCGGCGTTGAGCTGCTTTTGTACCTCCTTCTTGATTTTCATAGCCATGTCGGGACGGGTTCTTCGTAGTTTTTGCTTTACTGGAGGGCATTCTTCTTTAAGGGGTAGATGATGGACCACAATGTTAGTATCGAGGCTGGGCATATCTTGGTATGACCATGCAAACACATCTTTGTATTCCTTCAAGAGCTCAATCAATTTTGTTTTCACCTCGTCTTGTAGAGCGGAGCCGACTCAGACTTCTTTCGCTTCCTCATCTATCCCAAGGTTAATCACTTCCACTAATTCTTCGTGCGGCTGGATGACTTTTTCCTCTTGCTTGAGTAGCCTTGCCAATTCTTCTGGGAGTTCGGCCTCTTCCTCACACTCTTCAGCAGCTTGATTAATCGGGTTGTCAAAGTCGTATGAGACTGTAGCAGAATTGTCATTGGTGGTTGTCGAGGATGATCTGCATGATTTAAGGTTCACGCTTTTATTGGTATGAAAGAAAGGATGATTTGAAAAAAATTTATTTTTTTAAAAAAAAAGAAAAATGCCACAAAAAAAGTGAAATAAATAAATGAAAGGCTGGGATCTCAAAATTGACTGCGAACATGAATCCTTTTTCATTATGATTAATAAGGAAATTTGGTGAGGCCCTACAAATGATTCCCCCATGCCTTGGGCTTGACATGGGTTCTTTTGATAAAAAGGAAGGAAAACAACATTGGGAATTACATTTTGATCAAGGTCACTTTAGGTATTTCAAACTCGGCCCATTTGGTAGCACCGTTTCCATCAGTCTTTGTGAAGATCAAGCCATCATCTTCTTCTTCTTCTTCTTCTTCCACGGCACAAATACGATTGTCATCCAGGTAACCAGCACTTGAGAAGTTGTCGGACAGCGGGAGCACTGATCCCCTTGTAGCTATCAGCGCGGGCTTTTTCAAATTCTGGGAGTTGTATCCCAAACCGGTGCGGTCCTTGTTGGCAGAGAGTTCAAGCAATCTTCCCCATCCTTGGGGGTGTCCATCCTTTATGATTGTCAGGGCGTCTTTAAGAGATGCCATGGGAGATTCGGCATCTTTTGATTCACCTCTTTCTGGGCAAACCATTTCAACATTGATAACTTCAAATGATTGGAATGGGACTTCCCTTATCTCCCATTCTCCCTCCACATATCGGAAAGATGCGAGGTGACTTACCACAATGTCCTCCTCACCCTCGACAACAACTAGCTTATCATCAGCTAAGAATTTCAATTTTTGGTGGAGCGTTGAAGTGACTGCACCGGCCGAATGGATCCAAGGCCTCCCAAGCAGACAACTGTAGGATGGATAGATATCCATTACGAAGAAAGTGATAAGGAAAATATGGGGACCAATCTTCATAGGCAAATTCACCTCACCGATTACAGTCCTTCTAGTCCCATCAAATGCTCTTACTATAAGCTCACTCGGCTTCATTACGAATCCTTCAATAGTTAGTTTAGCAAAGGAGCTCTTAGGCATCACATTGAGGGAAGACCCAGTGTCTACCAAAACTCTTGATAGGACTGTATCCACACACTCAATGGAAATATGGAGAGCCTTGTTATGATTCCTCCCCTCGGCGGGAAGCTCTTCATCACTGAAACCTAAGCTTAAGCTAGTAGCGATATTGTTAACTACTCCTTCAAACTGACAAACAGATATCTCTTGTGGTACGTGAGCTGTCCTCGGAAACTTTACCAAAGCTTCCCTATGGGCCTCGGAGCACATCAATAGAGACAACATTGAGATCTTCGAGGGTGTCTGGTTAAGCTGATCAACTACTCGATAATCGCTCTTCTTGATGATACGTAAGAACTCGTCTACTTCACTTGAAGGTGCGGGGTCTTGTCTTTGCTGAGCGCCATCAATTTGTTTGCCTTTGTCTGAAGTTGAAGGATTGATAGTTCCAATTGGAGTGGGTGTCGGCGCAAATATCCTTCCACTTCTCGTGACTCCGCTAGTGCCGGTGATATTGATCATTGGGTCACTAGACTTCAATGGTTCTTCTTGCACCTTCTGACCATGAATGTAGACTGAGGTGTCATACATCCATGGGACTGCCTTGGTGTCAACATATGGGAATGGTGTGGGAACTTTTATTACGATTGGAGTAACAGGATTTGTCGATAGAGTTAACTGAGAGAAGTCATATGGAATTTGCAGAGGAGGGACTTCATCGTATGGTATCTCGAGGGTAGACACATCTTCCTTTGTGGACGGACAGTCTACCACCAAGATCCCTTGGTTCATTAATTGTTGTATGACAGACTTCAATGTTCCACATTGTTGCGGGTTAATCAAACAGTGTTCACAATCATTACCACAGATGGGAAAGTTATTATTCTTCATCAAAGCATTCTTGATCTCGATGAGTGGTGTTTTTAACTCGTCCACACAGGACATCAATCTCCTTCCATTGTCAGCTTCCATCATATTCATCGATGCATTGTTGTGAGGGGGCATCGGGTTATTATTCACATTCGGCCTCTTGGGGGCGAACGTGATTGCCTTAGAGTCAATAAGATCTTGAACCTTGTACTTTAATGCTTTACAATTCTCGATCGAATGCCCGGGAGCGCCAGAATGAAATTCACAGCGGGCATTTGCATCATAACCGGGAGGAAGAACCGCTGGTGGGGGTTCTAACTCCCTTAGTTGCACAAGTGATCCCCTCAATAAATATGGTAGAATGTGGCTATAAGGCATGGGAACTGGGTCAAATCTTCTCTCGGGCCTTCGCATCCTTTGTTGTTGTTGATATTGTGGTTGCTGATGTTGCGGTTGTTGTTGATACCGTTGTTGTTGTTGAGTTTGAACAGGAATTGCAAATGGTTGTTGTTGACTTGGTTGGACGGGAGCTATGGCAACTACTTGTGGATAAGTGTGATTTCTTGTTCGAATGATGGAGGCAGCATTGGTCTCGCCTTCTCGTTTTTTACCATAGGGAACAAAAGGTTTCTTCGATGCACTAGAAGTACTGGCAGAGTTCTGGATCTTTCCCATTTTAATCATATTTTCTATCCTTTCACCGGCTAAGACCAGGTCAGAAAAGCCTGAAGAGGTGCTCCCTACCATTCTATCAAGGTATGGACCTTGTAAGTTTCCCATAAACATGTCTACCAGTTCTCTTTCTAGCAATGGGGGTTGTACCCTAGCAGCTAATTTCCTCCACCGCTGGGCATACTCTTTGAAGGACTCCTCATACCTCTGAGTCAAATTTTGCAACTGCGTGCGATTAGGTGCCATATCAGTGTTGTACTGATAGTGCTTGAGGAATGCCTCAGCCATTTCCCTCCAGGTGTGAATATGGTTGCCCTCGAGTTGCATGTACCAATCCAAAGATGCCCCACTGAGGGAATCCTGGAAAAAATGCATTAGAAGTTGATCATCGCTGGAATAGGCAGCCATCTTTCGGCAGTATGCCCTAATGTATGTCCTAGGGTCGCTATTTCCCTTATATTTTTCAAAGTCCGGAACTTTGAACTTGGCCGGAATGATGACCCCAGGTACTAAGCACATTTCTGCCGCATTGAGGCCCAAAATGTCAGTGCTCCCCATTGCCTTGAGCTTTTCCTCGATAGCCTTTACCTTCCTCTCCACCTTGTTGGTTGCGGAACCGAAGGCGTCATCCTGAGAAGCGTCCCTTGGGCTGAAGAATGCATCAAGTTGGTTGTCTGTCTCAAGAGCATGAGGACGAGGATTGTCGTTTGGAACACCGCTGGGTGCATTAATGTTAATTGGAGGATCGGCTTGAGGAACTGGAGTCGGATTCTCAACCGTTTGAGGGGTAGGAGGATTGGTAGTACTGGCACGTTGATTCATTTCTTCTTGCATTTTTGCCATAACCTCCTGGCCTCTTGCGACTGCTTGAATAGTCTCTGTTGATTCCTTAGGATTGGCAGTAATTTTAGAAAACAAATAATGTAATCATCTCTGTTGTTTTAATATGTTGGGTTGAAGAAAGTCAACATCTGGACCAACATGTCATGTACGATGTCACGACATCAGGTCTGTGACATCGCACATGTGTAGGAAACTGAATTAATTAATTCAGTATATGTCATGGGATCAGCAAGGATATCTGGTGAATATCCTAACTCCCAGGTGGAGGTCTTGAAGACTAAATCAGAAGATATATAGGCTCAAAATATGGAGATATATATGGAGAGAGTTTAGGAACTTGAAGACCTTGTTTGTAGCAGAATTTTTCTGCTGAAGTTGCAACAGCAAAGAACAAGTCTGCTGCAACTTTCTGAAGGCCCAAATCCAGTTGGGTGATTAGGTTATAAATAGCTGATTGTAATCTAGTTTTTGTAAGCCTCTTAGAATGAATTTTTAGGGGTGTGTGTAAGGTAAACCTCCCAATCTGTGGGAAGGTTACCATGTGTTTCTCAGTGGTAAACCTGAGAGTGTTTGTCACTCAAAGCCTGTAGGCAAGAGTGATTATGTTCTTGAATGAAGCTGTGAAGCAAGTTCAAGGTGTTTGCACATTACATTGTATTTGTAGTGATAGGAATGGAAACTGGAGGTTTCTATCTAGGAGTTCCTAGGTATAGATTGCATTGGGTAGGGATTAAGTGATGAGTTGTAAACGGGGGAGTTTAACTCTGAATTGATACTACTAATAGTGGATCTTCTTCCTGGCTTGGTAGCCCCCAGATGTAGGTCATGTTGGACTGAACTGGGTTAACAATTTCCTGTGTTTGTTTTCCTTCTGTATGATATAATCATGTCTGCCATAACTAAGCATGTATTCCAGTCTGTTCATCAAGATAATAGCAGACCTGATACATAGCCTTCTGTTGGAATGTCAATCAGAATGTTTTGACATTCATCAACAACAGCACATACTGTTTAATAAGCTGATGAATTCAGTTCAGTATGTAGTGAAGTCTGGAGTTCAAGAGCACAACAGACCTGGCCAAAAGATCATTGTGAAACTGTCAAACTGGATGTCTTGACAGTTCTTCCAGTAAGCTGATACTGAAGTAGAGACTGGTTGGTCTTTTACAGTACAGCAAATTTAGCACAGTCTGTTTTCAGGAACCAAACAGACTTAGCATAGGGTTCTGGACTTGGATGTCAAACGGAATGTTGTGACATTCACTCACGACTGCATATGCTAAATTGTTGGATGGTTAGTTTTCTGTTTCAGGATTTTTCTCAGGCTATTCTTCAGGAATCCACCAGCTGATCTAAAATCTAGGAAACTAACAACTAAGCTACAATTAATGAACCTAACAAATAATCTATTTGTTAGCTCCTTAATAAGTGGAGATTAGTTTAACTTGTTACAACCTTTAATCTAGGAAATACAAGTACATGACCAACAAACTGGAACAATGTAACAGATGATGTCCAAAACAGGATTTAGACATCGTGCTGATAACTGTGTAGGAAAACAACAGTAGTGAATGTTATGGTGCACATAACTAAGTGTTCCTCCATTCTAGGATGACATAGAAGGAGAGGATGTGACACTGTGAAAGGGTGCACATTAGTACAGAGTGTAATAACTGTCTTGCTGTATTAGGTACAATGTTAGATCAGATGTCATGACTTGAAGTAGAACATCTGAATACTGACTACACCAGAATTTCAATTGGTATCAGAGCAGGCATCCTGTTCTGTCTCTAGATGAGATCCATGGGTGATACTTTCTGGTATCTTGCAAGGAGTTATGTTAGTACTGATGCTGGAACCTGTGTAAGGTTCTGTAATTCCCTGAATGGTCCCTTGAAGTAGGTGGATGGACTGTTCATGACAGGAATGGTGTGTACCTGTCTCTGGAGGTTGGCAATTGGCCTGTGTGTGGGACAGCTGTGCCAGTACTAAATCACATTCAAACCTGGTATGGTCTTGGAGGCCAATCTGGTGAAGTGTGTGTTCATAGGTTGAGTTGTATTATGATTTCCGCTGCATAATACATGGCAAAACTCAAACTCTGATGTAGTTTCCCCTCATGTGGATGAAAGGCTGCTGTGTTCAAGATCTCATCATAATCTACTGAAGATGTCAAAGATACTTGAGTCTCCTCGAGTCCACTCATCATGACGTTCTCACTTCGGGATGGTAAGAGTCACTTAATCACTGATTCTCTTACTCTCTTGAGTAGTGTATATGAAGACCTTGAAGACCTTCAAGGAAGGTGTGTTCCAAGGAGGTGGAACCAATGTTCTATGTGATGTTAGAACATGTTGTTCAACAAGTATGCAGCTACTGGTTGAAGAGCAGATGTTTTTAGGGTTCAAACAATGGGATAATACTGTTTGGAACCTACTCCTGACCTGGAAGAGGAGACATCTGTGTGTGCTAAGTTGACAACTGGGTCAACTGGGTGTGTGCTCAAGAAGGTCATCCCTAGAAGTTGAGCTGGTTGAGATGTGACATTGTGCAATCTCCTGCTGTTAGGCATCTTCCTGCAATTTGATCAGGATTGGATAGTTGTTCCCTGAAGTACTATGGTGTGTTGGGAGACAAGTCTCCTGGATGTTAGCAGTCAATAATGGGGTAACCTGATTGTGATATCATTTAAGGGGGTTGGAACCATGAATCTTGTTATTCAAACACCACGTTCAGAAGTGGCAGTTCTTACTAGGAGTGAGAATATGAAGATTCAGAGGTTGGTTGAGGTAATATGCTCTGGCAATGCATATCTACTATTGACTAGTGTGTGTCTCACAAGTACTTATGATCAGCTGAAGTCTGATTGGTCTGATTGGAGGAGTTAGTTGCCACTGGTAGGGATAGTGTATGTCATATTGAGACATATGTATACAATGCATGGATACTAGTGTGGAGTCTCCATGATTGTTAAGTTGAGGGGGAGTTTTGGTTAACCTCCTCAAGTTTGGTCAGCCTTGGGTCTGGTTGGCTGTTGACCTGTGTCACATGGGTTCTGGTTGATGTGTGACACATTTGCAAGGAAGGATTCATCTCTCTCATTCCTAAGGGTGAATCTAATCTGGAAAGAGTCTCAAGACTGTTGAGGTGCTTGCAAGCAGAAGATGTTGACACTAGAAGAGTATTTTCAAAGTATTCTTATGGTGGAAGTATCTGAAAGGATAATTGGGAAAGGATTTAAGATCAATGTCTACTTGTGTCAAGTACAAGTATTTAATTGATTATCCTTGGAGCTCAAGACAACTGATGTTCTTAAAGATGTTGGAACATCTCTTCTTCAAGACCCTGTGAAGAATCACAGGAAGGATAGTACATTGAGTTATGATCTATCTCTTTGGTGGCAGCAAAAGCGTATGATCTCTGAAAAGGTTTCCTGGCAAGAAACATGTTCAGCCTTGGCATGTCCAAGAAGAAGAAGACATCAGAGCCTTGATGGTGGTTACTTGGATCAGTTTATTTCTGATCTAGGTAAGGAAGTGCATTGGCTAATGCACACTGTGGAGTCAAGAACAAGTGACAGCATTCTTGACATCATGGAAACAGCCTTGCTTTAGGAAGTGGAATCCTTGGCAGAGCTGAAGGGTTAGTTTCCAACTGGTCCTTCTGAAGACTCATACATCAGAGTGTCTGATGTCTTTGGAGAAGAAGCAGGGATTCATCAAGGTGTGAGCTTGGATGACTTAACTGCAAATCTACAGGATGGAGGTTGTTTACTCAAACTTGGTTCCACAATCAAGTCTATGAGAACATTGAACTCTTGTTCTGTGAAGGGAGGAAGTTCTTTCAAGTGGCAGAAGAAGGAGCTGAATTCAACAGCTGGATGTCAAGCACAATGTTGTGACATTCGGTTCTGCATCAGATTCTTAGTTGATGAAGTGGCACATCAACTTGAGATAGAAGGATCTACAGGGTTGTAGATTGGACACTTCAAGTTCAAATCTCACTTGAAAGGTCAGAATATCTTTGGGAGAAGTCTGATAAACTTGGGAAGGTCAAAAGGCAGCATTTGACCTTGTCATATGAGAATTCATGAAGGAGGTAATCAACCAGTGGCATTTGGTCTATCTCAGAAGTGAGTTCTAAGAATCAAGATAATCAACATATGGCAGCAGATTATTCTTGAGTAAGGTCTGAGACTAATTACTTTCGAGTAGAAAAGTAGGAAGTTGAAGACAAAAGGAGGGGCTTCCATTCATCCCTTGGAGCTTGTGGTAGAAGTTCTGATCTATCTATGGAAGACTGTCTCTGGTAGTGGGATGAGAGTGTATATATCCCAAAGTATGTCTGGATTCCTCTGGCCCAAGATGAGGACTCAGTAATATCTGAAGTCTATCAGATAGTGCTCCCTGTGATGCTGTGAAGGAAGTCTCAGCTGATGTTCAAACATCTTGTGAAGTGATCTTCTGTTCTGGTTAGAAGAGAAATTGACACAGAGTGTGGATGTGTTCAGCCAAGAGGGTTGGACAGAGGGTGCGCTCTTGAAGACATGAAGATGCGTCTTATGTTTTCCTTTCATCAAGTGGTCTGGAATCTCTTTGAATCAGGAAGTATGTGAAGGTCCAACCTTGGGATGTTGGATATGATCATGTGTGACCTCCAAGAGAGTAGGTTGTCCATGACAGGGGGAGTTGTGCCTTTGTGCTGCAAGCAATCACCAAGCTTGTGGTCTATGTGCTCTCAGATGACTAGGTAGTTATCAGGATGCTGTGATGTATGTCAAGGCTGAGTGAGCAGAAGAATGTCTGACCGGATGTCATGACATTGCCCTGGACATTGCTGTTAATTCCTTCTGAAATTTCAAGTCATTAGGAATTATGAGGGTGATGTGGCTAAGACTAATGGCTACAGCTGTGTGGTACAGGGGGAGTAACCATCAACTGAAGAGTGAAAATTTAGCTGTAGCAGTGCTAGGTGTCAAGCCTCTACTGGAGGAATGACAGAGGTCTTGGGAAATGTTGAAGACTGGCTGAATGCAGGAATGTTAAGACATCGAGTGCAACGTGTCTGACTGCATATATGGAATGGTCTCCATGCACTGGAACGGCTGTTTTGAAAAAGAAACAGTCAAGAGCTATAAAAGGCATTCAAAGATAGTCTAAGATTTTGTTGGTGATTCTCTGACTGTTTCTCAGCAAAAATAAATGCATCTTGACCAAGCATTTATTTCCACCGGATATTCCTAAGCACAGGCTGGACTATTTAAAGGATGCAAGAGACCCCCCCCTTCTCCCCACAACAGATACACTCCAATCCCAGAATCATGGGGTATGTTAAGGTCTGGGCAAGCTGCGCCTGGATCTGGTTTTGTGAAGGGTGCCTTTACAAATGTTTAGCTAAAAAGGGGGAGAGAAAGAAACGTCAGAAACGTCCTGGGGTCGAGAAGCAAACAGATCACTGTGGTAACAAACAGAATGTTGGGGTTGGGGTTAGACACAAAATTCACCAACTGAAATACCACTTGTGTCTTGTGATCTGAGTTAAGAGAACAGTTGTGCCCTGTGATCTGAGTTACACTGTCTATGTACTCAGCATTACATACTCTTCAGGAAGCTCTCCTGTTGAAGGGAAGGGTTCTGGAACAACTGAGCCTTGTTTCTCTTCTTCCTCATGTACACCAACATTGGTGCTCATGGTGGGGGAGATGATAACAGAGGATTATTTGTTTTAGCTAAAATTTGCCAAAGGGGGAGATTGTTGATTCCTTAGGATTGGCAGTAATTTTAGAAAACAAATAATGTAATCATCTCTGTTGTTTTAATATGTTGGGTTGAAGAAAGTCAACATCTGGACCAACATGTCATGTACGATGTCACGACATCAGGTCTGTGACATCGCACATGTGTAGGAAACTGAATTAATTAATTCAGTATATGTCATGGGATCAGCAAGGATATCTGGTGAATATCCTAACTCCCAGGTGGAGGTCTTGAAGACTAAATCAGAAGATATATAGGCTCAAAATATGGAGATATATATGGAGAGAGTTTAGGAACTTGAAGACCTTGTTTGTAGCAGAATTTTTCTGCTGAAGTTGCAACAGCAAAGAACAAGTCTGCTGCAACTTTCTGAAGGCCCAAATCCAGTTGGGTGATTAGGTTATAAATAGCTGATTGTAATCTAGTTTTTGTAAGCCTCTTAGAATGAATTTTTAGGGGTGTGTGTAAGGTAAACCTCTCAATCTGTGGGAAGGTTACCATGTGTTTCTCAGTGGTAAACCTGAGAGTGTTTGTCACTCAAAGCCTGTAGGCAAGAGTGATTATGTTCTTGAATGAAGCTGTGAAGCAAGTTCAAGGTGTTTGCACATTACATTGTATTTGTAGTGATAGGAATGGAAACTGGAGGTTTCTATCTAGGAGTTCCTAGGTATAGATTGCATTGGGTAGGGATTAAGTGATGAGTTGTAAACGGGGGAGTTTAACTCTGAATTGATACTACTAATAGTGGATCTTCTTCCTGGCTTGGTAGCCCCCAGATGTAGGTCATGTTGGACTGAACTGGGTTAACAATTTCCTGTGTTTGTTTTCCTTCTGTATGATATAATCATGTCTGCCATAACTAAGCATGTATTCCAGTCTGTTCATCAAGATAATAGCAGACCTGATACATAGCCTTCTGTTGGAATGTCAATCAGAATGTTTTGACATTCATCAACAACAGCACATACTGTTTAATAAGCTGATGAATTCAGTTCAGTATGTAGTGAAGTCTGGAGTTCAAGAGCACAACAGACCTGGCCAAAAGATCATTGTGAAACTGTCAAACTGGATGTCTTGACAGTTCTTCCAGTAAGCTGATACTGAAGTAGAGACTGGTTGGTCTTTTACAGTACAGCAAATTTAGCACAGTCTGTTTTCAGGAACCAAACAGACTTAGCATAGGGTTCTGGACTTGGATGTCAAACGGAATGTTGTGACATTCACTCACGACTGCATATGCTAAATTGTTGGATGGTTAGTTTTCTGTTTCAGGATTTTTCTCAGGCTATTCTTCAGGAATCCACCAGCTGATCTAAAATCTAGGAAACTAACAACTAAGCTACAATTAATGAACCTAACAAATAATCTATTTGTTAGCTCCTTAATAAGTGGAGATTAGTTTAACTTGTTACAACCTTTAATCTAGGAAATACAAGTACATGACCAACAAACTGGAACAATGTAACAGATGATGTCCAAAACAGGATTTAGATATCGTGCTGATAACTGTGTAGGAAAACAACAGTAGTGAATGTTATGGTGCACATAACTAAGTGTTCCTCCATTCTAGGATGACATAGAAGGAGAGGATGTGACACTGTGAAAGGGTGCACATTAGTACAGAGTGTAATAACTGTCTTGCTGTATTAGGTACAATGTTAGATCAGATGTCATGACTTGAAGTAGAACATCTGAATACTGACTACACCAGAATTTCAGTCTCCATCAATTGCCGCATTTGGGACCGCATTTGGGATACTTCTTCCTGAAGGACAACTTGGTTCTCTTGAAGTTGCTCCATGACCGCTTGTCGACGTCCTCGTGTATCGTACCGAAAAGTCAGCTTTGGAGAGTGGTTCTGAAAAAAAGGGTGGATGGATGAGTTTTTTTTTTGTTTTTTTTTTGTGTTTCGAAAGATGCATATGATGCATGAAATTTTTTTGTTAAAGCAAAGCTCTTTTTAGTTATTCATGTTTATTCATTGCAACAATTACTTGACGATTCTCGTTCACAATCATGAAATAGGAAAACACAATAGAGAAAAATCGCAACTTTCATTCATCCTTTGAAGGGAAAATAGACAACAATACATAGAAGTTGCAAAATACAAGTAACGGAAGCAAATAAACCAACTAGATATCCACCCTAAAAGTGACCCCTTGAGACTTGCGGAGAGCCTCAATGTCGGTGATGAGTTCGGCCATTGTTCTTTTGCAGAACTTGACGAAGTGGTAGACCTCTTTGGGGGTATTATCTGGGCACATGATCAGATCTGCCTCCTTCAACTTGTCGGGAAAGTCTTGAAGGGCATAGTTGGTTAATACTGTCATGTTGGTGTACTTGTCCCTCCATTCTTCGTAAAGGACTTGGAGATTATGGATGATTTCGTCCCTTTGAACAATGGCAGCTTCGAATTCATAGCAACGCTCCTCCCAATGTCTGCAGTTGTTTTGCAATTCTACATAGGCTTGGTCATAGATTCCCCTCTTCAAGTTCTTGATTTGCTCGCAAGCTCGTCCAAGGTTGAACTGCTCACGCATAAAGCTTCGATGAATCTTTTCTTTCTCTAGTTGCTCCTTGGCTAGCAAATCCTTATACTCTTTTAGAGTGGTCCTTAGTTCGAGAATTTGGGCCTCATAATCTTCCCTCGCTTCTTTCTTCATGGCATTAGACCTCTCGACAGTATTTTCAAGGTCCTTGATGATTCGGGATGCTCGATCCAACTCCTCGTTGCGAAAATCTAGCTCAGAATTAGCTCCTTGTAAAGCTCCACCAACCCAAACTCTTTGTCCCTCGGCTAATCGGAGCCTTTTCTTGCTATCTTCAAATTTTTCACAGACTTGCTTACCCTTATCCTCCAAGACGTGGTTACGTTCCTTGGCGCGATTGAGTTCGACTCGTAGTTGAGTGTTTTCCAACTCGAGCTCTTTGATTTGGCTGGTAAGTTTGTCCATGTCCTCTTGTAGGATAGGCTCGGGCTCAGGCATCAACGGAAATGAAGAAGGATCAAACAGAAACGGCATCTTAACCACCCTAGCCCTCTCTTTTACCCATACATAGTAGGGTTCCTTGGCTAGGATATTTTTCTTACCCCATTCATGGCTAATACGGACTATGCTTGTCCAAGCTTTTCTCACTCTTTTCACATTCGAATCAAGTGAATCCACAGTATTGATGACAAATGGAATGAAATCTCTTTCCTCGGGGGGACTTGTCATGGCGTACCCTAGTTGTCTCTTGAGTATAGCAGGGTTGTAGTTGATGCAACCTTGTGTTCCTATCAAGGGTATGTTAGAGAACTCTCAATATCTTGCGATGACATCCTTTATATCCCATTCCCTCTTGTACCATAGGATTGAGTTGGCAGAGAGAGATGCGAACCTTTACGGCCATGTCAGTTTGTTTTCAACGAAGGGTCCACTTTGAGGCATGCGGGCCCTCATCCAAAGATGTAGCATAGGAGCGCAACAAAGGAAGGTACCTCTTTTCTTCTCATGTCTTGTATGTAAGGCATGGTAGAAATCGGCAAGTAAAAAAGGCACCGGATTTTTTGTTAAAAAGACTTCAACTGCTAATTGATCCACGAACTTGTCCAGATTTGGGAAGAGGACAATTCCATGAATAAAAAGTGCCAAAGTTGCACTGCAAAAGTCGGGTCTTCCTTCTTTAATCATTTCCCAAGCATGGGCTTCCAGGAACTTTTGAGTTAAACCTTTGAGGGATCCTTTAACGCCCCAATTGTCCACTAACTTGTTGGTGTTGATACCCAAGATGAGTGAGAGCTCGGTCAAACAGAATCCTTCTTCCAATTTCGGGAAGGGGTTGTATTCCTTGATTGGTCGATTGAGGAGTCTCTCGAGGTCTTCCAAGGTTGGAGAGATTTGGAAGTCGGGGAAAGTGAAGCATCTTAAAGGGACGTCATAGTATTGGGACATTGTAGTGATAGCACAATAGTCAACCTTCTCAGTTAGAAGATCTATGATGTTCCCAAAATTGGCTCTAAACTTGTTATCTTTGAGAGCTACGACCTTTGAACAGAGGACCTTTAATGACCTGATGTCGGGACTCTTGAAGCGGAAAGAAGAAGTGTTTTTCTTTGTTGTAGTATCCATGATTGTGTCGGAAAATAGTCTTGTAATTCTGCGTTTGAACAAACGAAAGATTTTAAGAGCTTTGCTTATTATTTTGATGATGAATGAATGTATGAATGAATGATTGGTTTATTATTTCCACTGGGTTTTAGGCATGGGTTCGTGGTTTTGGACCATCGTGACGAAGCATGGAGTTAATAATGACTGCTTAGTAAACCAAGGTTCTCACTTTGTGTGATCTAAGGCTTTTGGAAAATTGGATGTAAGACACTGCCCCTAGAGTCATGGACTTCCTTGACTGTCAGCCGCTTATGTCAATTTACTTGCCAGGCGACTGCTCCATCAAAGTCATCTATTCTAAGTGAGATCTTCATATCGACCCTTACGAGGAAGGCACCTCGGTGGCCTATACTACGCGACCATCGGTCTAGGCTAGCCATAGTTTTAAAGGTTCTAAAAGGGGTCTTAGGGTCATTGACTCTAGTAAAAGAAAAGATGCTTACGTCGAAAGCACGACGGCCATCAATCCCCTTAAAAGAATCTACCACTAAGTGAGGTTCTCGTACGACCCTAACGAGGAAGGAACCTCGCGGATCAATACTACTCAACCTCTCTTATCTCAAGCAAACTCTCAGACTCGGGTGGAGAGTCTTTCACACAAGGTTTTTTCTTTGCAATCATTATTGCTTCCAAAAATTCTTCGTCACAGAGTCAGAGTTTCGGACCAACAGGTAAACAAACAAAATATGCACGAGTTAGCAAAGAAAGCAATATATACAGAAAAATAGATAACAGATAAATCTCCACGTACGTAAAAGAGGAAACAACCCAAACTAGGCTAGACTTGCTTAGGGATTTTTTTTGGTCCCCAGCAGAGTCGCCAGCTGTCGCTACCGGGATTTCACGATAACAAAACCGGGACTAAAGAGAATGCCAAAGAGAGGCAAAGTCAGAAGAGTCGCCACCGAATTTTATTTAGTTTACCTCTATCGGAGAGGAGAGGGGAAATAGTCGATAAAACCCTCGGAAAAGAGACGCGCACGGGAAGCGCTTTAAAGGAGAATAAGGAATCGGTCTCGCAACCGAGATTTGGGTTCGGAAGTCGGTTACATAAGGGGAAGGTGTTAGCACCCCTTACGTCTATGGTACTCCATGGGAACCATTTGGGTTGCTTTACATACATGGGATTTATCTATTATTATTTTGTTTTCAAAAGAATGTGTGAAAAGAAGGGGGGTGTTTTTGTTCTTATAGCGCTCGCCAAGGATTGTGGCCCTTGTGCCTACGTATCACTCATTCGGGGATGAGGAATCAGAGCTCCGTAGTTCGGAGTAGAAGATATTTGTGTGTTGGTTAATTTTACCTTTGGAAAAAAGGGTTTTTGGGATGATGCCCTAAGGCACAAAAATGAGTTTGATGAGTTATATTGTTTTTACCTTGAATAAGGGTTTAATGAAATAATGTTGGTGATTATATTGTACTAAAGTCTATGGGCGGAGGTGATTATTCTAGACAACAAGTCAAGCGTCTTGCGTCCAAAATAATCAGAGTAAGGGTAGGAATGCTCCATTCTCACTCATTCTCCACCACTTAAGGCTCATGGCGCACAATAATAATCGTAATTATTAAGTATTTTTGAATTTGGCTAAGAAAATGCCATTTGACGTTGAATCAAGGGTTTATTTTGTTTTGATTATGAAATTTGGCTTATGCAACATGAATGCAAAGTAACCAACAAGAAATTAAAAAAGTCTCATTGTAAGGTAGCCCAAGAGAAAGCCTTTTGTGTGCAAAAGTGACCTAAGCTAAACAAAGGATAATGGTCTTACAAACATGTCCCCCTAAGGTGGTGCCATGATGCCATTCTTACAACATGAATGTAAGTTACAAATAAAATCCAACATTTACAAAGTATCACAAAGATAAGGGAAAGGCCTCCAAGCAAGGGTCCTAAAATGAAATTCTCTAAGTCCAAGTTGATTAAGAGTGGAATGAATATTTTTGTCTTATCATTTTATCATGTTTTTGTTGTTTTTTAATGTTTGATGATAATAAAATAAATAACAAGTAAATAAACATGCATGATGAATTTGTACAATGATGATGATGATGAGTACTTTAATGTAAATTACAAGGTAATGACATAAAAGTAAATTACAAAAAAAAAAGAAACAATATCACAATAGTAATGGTTAGTGAGTATAAATGATATAAAACAAATATAAGTCAATAACATCAAAATCACAATAACAAAGGTTAATGACAAACAAAATTAATGAAGTATAATTAGTGGTTAGTAATATGTACAAAAATGAACATTTTTTAAGATTATTTTTTTAGACCAAAAAGACTTAAAATATGACACATTAAGGGATAGCTTATCATTGATGCAAAGTATTGAAGATGATTAAAAAATCAACTAACAATAGATTTGTAACAAAGAAAGTTATGCAACCTTAAGTCCATCTATTAGTATTAAAAAATAAAAAAATAAAAGTGATTTGTTCTCTTTCTTTTATTTTTATTCCTCTTTTATTTAACAAGATAATGAGGTAGTAAATAAGTTAGTCTAATGTAAATGATATAGTTAGATAATAATAAACATAAACATAAAATACTTGAAATAAAGTGAACAATAAAATAAATTGCAAAAAAATAAAGTGCAATAATATAAATGTTAGGAGTTAGTAATTAGTAGTTAGTAACAATAAGCAAATGGGTTAACAAGTTAATGTAAAGACATGGTTTCATTTATGCATCAAATGACCCAAATATGGTTAAAATAGAGGCAATCTATCAATGCCTCAAAGTATCATGAATGATCTATTGATCAACCATAGATAGGTTTGAAACATTGAAGATTTAATCAACTCTAAACAACCATGGTCATGATCTAATAGACCTCATCAACCAAACAAATATAACAATAAGTTCATAATAAAAGAAAAAAATAACACACACAAAGCAACCACAAAAAGGTGAAAAAGATAGTAAGAGTAAAAAAAAATCTTTTAAAAAAAAAGTGAGTAAACCAAAGTCAAAACTTTTTTTTTGCAAGCTTGAATCTAAACCATCTCAAAAGACCAACCAAGAACAAGCAACCATTTTTAATAATAATAAAAAAGAAACAAAAAGTTGAAGAGTTTAAGTTAAAATCATTACCCACAAAAATGTGAAAAAAGTTAGGTAGAAATGTTGTTGAGCTTGAATGTGAAATGAGGGGTTTGGGATGAAAATGTTTATGGTGAAAGCTTAGTAAATGGGTTGGGTTATGAGTGTTAGAGAGTGAGAAATTTTGAGGAAAAAAATGTGAAATGAAAAAAAGTTGGTGGTGGTGACTTTTGGGAGGGAAAGGTTTTTTGGGTTTTGATTTAGGTTTGGAGAAGAGGGGTTGAATGATATTTTTTCATCAATTTTGGGGGCTAGAAAGCATGAAAAATGAAGGGGAATGGTGCATCTATTTATAGGGAAAGTTAGTGGGAAAATGGGGGGAACCAAATACCCTTTGTGCAAAAAAGGCTCTTCTTTTTTGGAGTGTGCAAGGCAAAATCCGGTTTCCCCCCTTTTTCTCTTTTGTTTTTTGTTTTTTTTTAAATTTTTTTTTTTTAAGATCATGCCTTGGTCCCATGCAATATGTATTTGGTTATGAAAGTAATATAATTATGATGAGGAGATAATGAAAGCATGCATGTGCAGTAGGGTCATGGATCAGATGAAAGTTGTATCAGAGTAGGGTGAATTTTGGGGTATGACAAGTACCAAAATTATTCTCACACAAATACTACATTGTTATCATCAAAACTCAATGTATAGATGCATAATCAAATCTTGTTCTAACATCCCAAACCTAAATATGGTTGTGACAATCATATTCTTCTTTTTAAAGGGTTTTATCGATATTTTTCCTTTCTTTCTTTTGAATAAATAAAGTTCGGTGGTGACTCTGTTCAAATCAGTTTTTCTGCGACTTCGCGAAAGATCGTATTTTTCGAGATGTGATGTAACACCCTTATAAAATACCCCAGAATATTTAATTAGAATTAATAAACATATAACAATCAGAGTAATTATGCCCTTCAAGGGTGTCACACATAATATTCCACACCACGCAACAATATAACAGTCATGCTCTTTTATTAATTCAAAACATTAAACATTTTTGCATAAATCGCAGCGGATATAAATCAAGTCAATCAAAACATGTAACATACTACATGTAAACTGGTTCAACAATCTTTAACACATAATTAAAAAGGTTCCCTCCCGATGTTACATCTATCAGAGCATGACCCACTAAGGAGACTACACTAGACTCCAAGCATTCACTTCTACTCAACTCATTTCTCGTTACCTGAAAAATAGTTGTAAGGGTGAGTTCCTCAATCGATATAATAAGCATTATAGCATATAATGTCATGTTAAGTAATTTAACACATTAATCACCCTAATCACAACATACTATCAGTAACAGCACATCAGTTTAACATTATCCTCAACACCAACATAAAACACAAGTATAATCTCAATTCATACTTCATAACAACACAAACACACGTATAATATTGGAATACATCCATTCATATTATACGCCATACATACATTATGCAATGAGACTCCACACATGCGGTACCGACTATTCGTGAACATATAGTTCAACTTCACCGACCAATCCAGGTACGGCTACCAAGCTCACTAGTCCCACTCATTTAAGACCTAGTGACTCACATCACTAATTCCTCACTATGGGAATTAGCTACCACCCCAAGGGCCATGCTATGCACGCTAACTCACCTAGCATGCAAACATCAACAACAGTCCAAAATGACTAACATCACTAATTCCTCACCACGGGAATTAGCTACCACCATAAAGGCCACAATATGCATGCTAATCACCTAGCAATGCAACATCCACAACAATTCAAGAATAGACATATGCTCACACTCTAAGCCATAAAACAGTCTATTCACAAATGCATACACAACTGATACATTCCCAGCATTATGCATACAATCATACATTCCTCAACACATGTATCAAAACATTATATCATGTCAAATAATTAATCACAGTATTAGCACACTCTACTAATACCTATACTGCTCAAAACAGCGGGATATAATCCCTATTACATCATACGCCAACATAGGCTAACTTCAGTTATGTACACAACATTAAAAAGCTAATTTTTCCACTCTGCAACAGTGTTAACCGGTTAACGCCCTGGGTTAACCGGTTAACGCAGGCAAAAACATATTTTCTGGCAAAACGTAACAGTGTTAACCGTTAACGCCCTGGGTTAACCGGTTAACGCAGGCAAAACAGCACATTTTCACAAATCATAACAGTGTTAACCGGTTAACACCCTGGGTTAACCGGTTAACGCAGACAAAACAGCAGTTCCTGCGCTAACACAAGGCAGAACGCAGAATTCTCCGCATTTTCCGCCGTTGGAGGACTTCCGGACCTCCGATTCCGATTCCGTAAAAAGCTATACGTTCGGAATTTCACAACTAACCCAAACACAGATTCAATTACAGTCTAAATACAATTTATCCAACTCAATTCTTCAGCATCAACAATCCCAATTAGGGTCAAATTAACGGCTTATCACTACCCATCACATATTATCTCATAATACCCATTAATCGACGATAAACCCCCCCTTACCTGATTAATCCGGCAAATCTTTGAGCTCCAAGCTTTTCTCTCTTCAACCTTCAGCCCTTGCTCTGTCTCTGTGCCCTTTTCCTCTTTCACGATCGTTTCTCTGTTTTCACGTAAAACCTTATTTTTACCAAATGGGATTCTTTCTCTCATTTCCAACATATATGTATTTTCCAAATAATAATAATAATCCAATAATAATAATAATAAAATTTCCAATTATTTAATTAAATTAATAAATAAATTATTAACTCAATTCAAATAATTATTTTATTATTATCGGGGTGTTACAACTCTCCCCCACTAAAAGAGTTTTCGTCCTCGAAAACATACCTCAAACGAACAACTCTGGGTAAGATTCCTTCATCTTACTCTCCAGTTCCCAAGTCACATTGCCACCTGCTGGTCCTCCCCAAGCTACCTTCACTAAGGCAATCTCTTTACCCCGCAACTGCTTCAACTCTCGATCCTCGATCCTCATAGGTGATGTTTCAACAGTCAGGTTATCTCTCACCTGTACATCATCTACTTGGACTACATGCGACGGATCATGAATGTACCTCCTCAACTGAGACACATGAAAAACCTCATGCAAATTCGCAAGCGACGGCGGTAAAGCGATACGATAGGCTACCTCCCCTATCCTCTCCAAAATCTGATAAGGACCAATAAATCGAGGTGTCAACTTCTTCAACTTCAAAGCTCGCCCAACACCAGTTATCGGAGTAACACGAAGAAACACATGATCTCCCTCTTGGAACTCAAG
Organism: Lathyrus oleraceus; assembly: GCF_024323335.1. Lineage (NCBI taxonomy): Eukaryota > Viridiplantae > Streptophyta > Magnoliopsida > Fabales > Fabaceae > Lathyrus > Lathyrus oleraceus. The sequence goes on from NC_066585.1 coordinate 341,595,191, forward strand.
TGACTTCCTCCTCTTATCATGATAACTCTTCTGACGACTCTGAGCAATTCTCATCTTCTCCTGAATCATCTTAATCTTTTCCGTAGTTTGTTGAACAATCTCCGGTCCAACCACAGCACTCTCACCGGACTCATACCAACACAAAGGTGTCCGACATCTCCTACCATACAAAGCTTCAAACGGTGCCATACCAATGCTCGAATGAAAACTATTGTTGTAGGTAAACTCAATCAAAGGTAAATAACAATCCCAAGCACCTCCTTTTTCCAAAACACAAGCTCTCAAAAGATCCTCTAATGACTGAATCGTCCTCTCAGTCTGACCATCAGTCTGCGGATGATATGCAGAACTCAATCTCAGCTTAGTTCCCAAAGCCCTCTGCAAACCTTCCCAGAACTTCGATGTAAATCTAGGATCTCTGTCCGAAACAATACTCGACGGAATACCATGCAAACTTACAATCTTCTCAATATACAACTCGGCTAATCTCTCTAACGGATAATCCATTCTGATCGGAATGAAATGAGCCGACTTCGTCAATCTGTCCACAATCACCCAAATAGCTTCAAAATTCTTACTTGTCCTCGGTAAACCAGAAACAAAATCCATACTGATACTATCCCACTTCCACTCCGGAATAGCCAACGGTTGCATTAGCCCAGACGGCTTCTGATGCTCAACCTTTGACTTCTGACAAGTCAAACAGGAATAAACAAAACTCGCAATTTCTTTCTTCATTCCCGGCCACCAAAATAACTTTTTCAAATCATGATACATCTTCGTAGCTCCAGGATGAATACTCAGGCCGCTCCGATGTCCTTCCTCCAGAATACTCTTCTTAAGTTCGGTAACATCCGGAATACACACCCGATTACCAAATTTCAAAACACCATTCTCATCAACTCTGAATTCACCACCTTGACCTTGATTCACTAAAGTCAACTTATCAACCAAAAGCACATCAGATTTCTGACCCTCTCTGATCTCATCCAGAATACCACTTGTCAACTTCAACATTCCCAATTTAACACTATTGTGAGTACTCTCACACACCAAACTCAAGTCTCTAAACTGCTCAATTAAATCCAATTCCTTAACCATTAGCATAGACATATGTAATGATTTCCGGCTCAACGCATCAGCTACTACATTTGCTTTACCCGGATGGTAATTCAAACCAAAGTCATAATCCTTCAGAAATTCTAACCATCTCCTCTGTCTCATATTCAGCTCTTTCTGATCAAACAAATACTTTAAACTTTTATGGTCACTGAAAACCTCAAATCTTGATCCATACAAATAATGTCTCCACAACTTCAGAACAAACACCACAGCTGCCAACTCTAAATCGTGTGTCGGATAGTTCCTCTCATGAACCCTCAGCTGTCTCGAAGCATAAGCTATAACCTGCTTATTCTGCATCAACACACCACCCAAGCCCAACAATGAAGCATCACAGTAAACCTCAAATAGTTCCGACGGACTCGGTAATATCAGAATAGGAGCAGTAGTTAACCTTCTCTTTAACTCTTGGAAACCTTCTTCACATTTTGAGTCCCAAACAAACGCTTGCCCCTTTCTAGTCAACATCGTCAACGGTAACGCCAACTTAGAAAATCCCTCAATGAACTTCCTATAATAACCTGCAAGTCCAAGAAAACTCCTTATCTCAGAAACTGACTTCGGAGCTTCCCAATTAGACACCGCTTCTATCTTAGAAGGATCAACAGCAACACCACCTCTTGAAATCACATGACCAAGAAAACTAACTTCTTCTAACCAAAATTCACACTTCGACAGTTTAGCAAATAACTTCTTCTCTCGCAGAACTCCTAAAACCACTCTCAAATGCTCCGCATGCTCTTCTTCAGATTTCGAATATACCAAAATGTCGTCAATAAACACCACAACAAACTTGTCTAGGTACGGGTGGAAAATCCTATTCATATACTCCATAAATACTCCAGGCGCATTAGTCACACCAAAAGGCATCACAGAATACTCATAATGTCCATACCTTGTTCTGAAAGCAGTCTTCTGAATATCCTCAGTTTTCACACGTATCTGATGATACCCAGATCTCAAATCTATCTTGCTGAACACACTCGCACCGACCAATTGATCCATCAAATCATCAATCCTCGGCAAAGGATACCGATTCTTGATCGTCACTTTATTCAGTTGTCTGTAGTCCACACACAACCTCATAGTACCTTCTTTCTTCTTAACCAACAACACTGGTGCACCCCACGGTGACACACTCGGACGAATAAATTTCTTATCCAACAGATCTTCCAACTGACCCTTCAATTCAGCTAACTCAACAGCAGACATACGGTACGGAGCCATCGATATCGGTCTAGTACCAGGTACCAAATCAATCGAGAACTCAACTTCACGCTCTGGCGGCAATTCATTCACTTCTTCCGGAAACACATCAGGAAAATCACACACCACCGCTAGATCGCAAATCACCAGTTTATCTTTAGCTTCCAAGGTCGCTAACAGCATAAACAACTCTGCCCCATCTGCTACTTCCTCATTCACCTGCCTCGCTGATAGAAACAAATCCTTTCCTTCCTCAATCTCAGGAAAAATCACAGTCTTATCAAAACAATTGATAGAAACTCGGTTAAACACCAACCAGTTCATTCCCAAGATAACATCAATCTGCACTAGTGGAAGACACACAAGGTCTATCCCAAAGTCTCTACCAAAAATACTCAAAGGACAACTCAAGCAAACTGAAGTAGTAGTCACTGAACCCTTCGCAGGAGTATCAATCACCATACTTCCAAGCATCTCAGATATCTCTAACTTAAGTTTCACAGCACAATCCAAAGATATAAAGGAATGAGTAGCACCGGTGTCAATAATAGCTACAAGAGGAAAGCCATTAATATAACACGTACCTCGGATCAAACGATCATCTGCAGAAGTCTCAGAACCCGATAAAGCAAAGACCTTGCCTCCTGACTGATTCTCTTTCTTCGGCTTAGGACACTGTGGACTGATATGACCCAACTCTCCACAGTTGAAACAAGTCACAGTCTTCAACCGGCATTCTGCAGCCAAGTGACCACCTTTTCCACACTTGAAACACTTCTTCTCAACACTATCACACTCATGGAAACGATGTCCCGCCTGACCACATCTGTAACACTTAGCAGGAGCACTAGAGTCTCCCCCACTAGGCCTCTTCATCCCACTCTGACTCTGAAAACCTTTGCCAGCTGCATACGGTTTTCCACGATCATTCTGATTCTTGCCTTTCCTATCAACCCTCTGCGGATAGCTCTCTGCTCTGGCTTTGGAATCCTGTTCAAAAATCCTGCAACAGTCAACCAAGTCAGAAAACACTCTGATCCGCTGATACCCAATAGCCTGTTTGATCTCGGGACGCAACCCGTTCTCAAACTTCACACATTTCGAAAATTCTCCAGCAGCCTCATTATAGGGAGTGTAATACTTTGACAGCTCTGTGAACTTAGCAGCATACTCAGTAACAGACTTGTTACCCTGTTTCAACTCTAAGAACTCTATCTCTTTCTTTCCTCTGACATCCTCTGGAAAATACTTCCTCAGGAATCTCTCTCTGAACACAGCCCAAGTGATCTCAGCATTTCCAGCAGATTCCAACTCAGTGCGGGTAGCAACCCACCAATCATCAGCTTCCTCTGACAGCATATGCGTACCGAACCTGACCTTCTGGTTATCGGCACACTCAGTTACTCGGAAGATTCTCTCTATCTCCTTCAACCACTTCTGAGCGCCATCTGGATCGTATGCTCCCTTGAACATTGGAGGATTGTTCTTCTGGACCTCACTCAGTTGACGAGCAGCTCCTATTCCCACAACATTTGGATTCCCTCCAAGTACTCCAGCTAGCATACCCAGAGCCTCAGCAATCGCAGCATCATCTCTACCTCTTCCAGCCATCTCTATTCTGAAAACCCAACAAACTAAAACAATAAGTACTGATAGGGTTACACAACACCTATCCCGTACAGGGAAAACAGAATAATTACGACTCGACTCGACCGACTATGCTCTGATACCACTAATGTAACACCCTTATAAAATACCCCAGAATATTTAATTAGAATTAATAAACATATAACAATCAGAGTAATTATGCCCTTCAAGGGTGTCACACATAATATTCCACACCACGCAACAATATAACAGTCATGCTCTTTTATTAATTCAAAACATTAAACATTTTTGCATAAATCGCAGCGGATATAAATCAAGTCAATCAAAACATGTAACATACTACATGTAAACTGGTTCAACAATCTTTAACACATAATTAAAAAGGTTCCCTCCCGATGTTACATCTATCAGAGCATGACCCACTAAGGAGACTACACTAGACTCCAAGCATTCACTTCTACTCAACTCATTTCTCGTTACCTGAAAAATAGTTGTAAGGGTGAGTTCCTCAATCGATATAATAAGCATTATAGCATATAATGTCATGTTAAGTAATTTAACACATTAATCACCCTAATCACAACATACTATCAGTAACAGCACATCAGTTTAACATCATCCTCAACACCAACATAAAACACAAGTATAATCTCAATTCATACTTCATAACAACACAAACACACGTATAATATTGGAATACATCCATTCATATTATACGCCATACATACATTATGCAATGAGACTCCACACATGCGGTACCGACTATTCGTGAACATATAGTTCAACTTCACCGACCAATCCAGGTACGGCTACCAAGCTCACTAGTCCCACTCATTTGAGACCTAGTGACTCACATCACTAATTCCTCACTATGGGAATTAGCTACCACCCCAAGGGCCATGCTATGCACGCTAACTCACCTAGCATGCAAACATCAACAACAGTCCAAAATGACTAACATCACTAATTCCTCACCACGGGAATTAGCTACCACCATAAAGGCCACAATATGCATGCTAATCACCTAGCAATGCAACATCCACAACAATTCAAGAATAGACATATGCTCACACTCTAAGCCATAAAACAGTCTATTCACAAATGCATACACAACTGATACATTCCCAGCATTATGCATACAATCATACATTCCTCAACACATGTATCAAAACATTATATCATGTCAAATAATTAATCACAGTATTAGCACACTCTACTAATACCTATACTGCTCAAAACAGCGGGATATAATCCCTATTACATCATACGCCAACATAGGCTAACTTCAGTTATGTACACAACATTAAAAAGCTAATTTTTCCACTCTGCAACAGTTTTAACCGGTTAACGCCCTGGGTTAACCGGTTAACGCAGGCAAAAACATATTTTCTGGCAAAACGTAACAGTGTTAACCGGTTAACGCCCTGGGTTAACCGGTTAACGCAGGCAAAACAGCACATTTTCACAAATCATAACAGTGTTAACCGGTTAACACCCTGGGTTAACCGGTTAACGCAGACAAAACAGCAGTTCCTGCGCTAACACAAGGCAGAACGCAGAATTCTCCGCATTTTCCGCCGTTGGAGGACTTCCGGACCTCCGATTCCGATTCCGTAAAAAGCTATACGTTCGGAATTTCACAACTAACCCAAACACAGATTCAATTACAGTCTAAATACAATTTATCCAACTCAATTCTTCAGCATCAACAATCCCAATTAGGGTCAAATTAACGGCTTATCACTACCCATCACATATTATCCCATAATACCCATTAATCGACGATAAACCCCCCCTTACCTGATTAATCCGGCAAATCTTTGAGCTCCAAGCTTTTCTCTCTTCAACCTTCAGCCCTTGCTCTGTCTCTGTGCCCTTTTCCTCTTTCACGATCGTTTCTCTGTTTTCACGTAAAACCTTATTTTTACCAAATGGGATTCTTTCTCTCATTTCCAACATATATGTATTTTCCAAATAATAATAATAATCCAATAATAATAATAATAAAATTTCCAATTATTTAATTAAATTAATAAATAAATTATTAACTCAACTCAAATAATTATTTTATTATTATCGGGGTGTTACATGTGACACCAATAACTTCCAAAACTTATAAAAAATAATTTTCCTTTCTTCTCGGGTATGGGCCTCCATCAGTAATTGGGTTTCAATGAGGCATTTCAGACGCTTCCGGACAACCTCATCTTGGGGAATTGTTTCCCCAAGGTAACCAAAGACATTAATGAATCTCACCATCCTCTTCTGCGGGTACATATCTTCTGTAGAAAGGTTTTCCTCTTTGTATACTTACACCTTAGTACATTTACCCTACGCTTCGTTCCCAACAGCGTAAACCATCGCACGAGCCTCTGGGCAGATAAGAGTAACTAGAAAGAACCGATATTCGAAAGGGTTCAACTCAAAAAAAGCCTCAAATCCCCAGAAGGTCGGTACTATAGAAACTATTTTTCTACTCCGCGTCTGAGTCGCTAGGCCATGATAACATCAGAAGAGATGAAATAAAAGGGTCAGAGAAGGTTTCCCTTTGAAATATTCATACAACTATTAGAAGACTTTTACATATGCTCAACTTGTTAGATGAAGTTACGAGGGACCATTACTAAATGCTTAAGAACATCTATCTCAAAAACAGTGTATGATAGGCAAAGGCCCAAAATTGAGAAGGTGCATTCATAAAAGAGAATGATGTAATTGTCATACTCACTACATATTCTGACATTATCGCTAGGGGTCAAGACACCCCAATCTGAAGATGAAACCACTTTGAGAAAGGCTCCATCAAGATTTCCATCTCTAACAAAAGTAGAAATGGTTGAAGAATAAACAGAGTCCATCCACAAAGATTGAGCATTCTTTTGGGATTTTTTGGCACTCTTATGTGATTTTTTACCCATAATATATAAACTTTTCTAGATACATGAAAATAAAATATTAGAAGAAATGAGGATCAGCGCAAACTACGAAAAATGACTCAAAGAAAGACGACGTTGGCTCTTCAATAATCGTACGTTAACATTCAAAAGAAAGTAGACTCTACCAAATATGTCAAATCACTTGCATACAACACTCGAGTGTTTTAGTTCCCAAGGGCCATAATGAAGGTACCACTGAAAACATGTTTGAAGTATATAACATTAAAGGCGTGAATCCCAAAGAAACTGAAACATTTACTTTTTCTCTTCCAAAGACTAATGAAATAGTTGTCGGCATCCAAGGCTAATACGACAAACCATTGCCTTGCTCCGCTTTGACAATGACTTGGGGGAAACTGTTATGGGTTGACCACATGGACCTTGGCCGACCACTCTGAAGGAATTGCAATCCTTTCAGAACCTTCTCAACATATGATAATTATCCTACCGCGGTTTAAGGGGATCCCGACTTCAAACGCATCCAACGACTCTCCTCGATCCTCGCCTAACAAATAACAAGTTTGTTATTTTCTCTCCGCTATATATAGTTAGCGCGCCAATTCAGGTACTAATATTCAAGTTCAATTTCAATTCACTATTCTCCCTTGCTTATTAACTTGAATATTTCAGTGTTAATCTTACAGGTCAACACCCTCTCCGCTGCACCGGAAGCTCAAATTCACCATTAACTCTATTCATTTGTAGTTCAAATACAAAAACATAAATAATCTTAATTTTTTATATTTTAAGATATTTAGTAATATTAATTTTGAAATAACTATAAAAAACAATCAATAAGTTTAGTAATTTAAAAATAAACTTTTAAATTGAAATTTATCAAATGGGTACTTATATTAAGAGACATGAGGAGTAATTGTATTTAATTAACTGAAATGACAACTTTGAGACAAAAATGGTGGATTGCCTTTTATTAATTCAGTTTCAATGATGTAGCAGGAGTATATAATAAATAAATAGAACTTGAGTGCACTTACCATCATTAACTCAGTTTCAATGATGTAGTAGGAGTATATAATAAATACATAGAACTTGAGTGCACTTACCATTATGTCGAAAGATAAACTATAGTGGTTTAGTCAAAAAGAAAAAAAAAGTAGTGGTAACCTATAGGAGTGTACTAATGTCAATTGCTAGGACGGGAAAATTGAATATATACATATATATATATATATATATATATATATATATATATATATATATATATATATATATATATATATATATATATATATATATATATATATATATATATATATATATATATATATATATATATATATATATATATATATATATAATCAAGACGAACCATAATTTCATTTTAAAAATTTAATTTTAATCAATAAAATTTTAATATTTAACAGATTCAGTTAAATCAATTTGATGGATAAGTATGATGGATTTACACATCAAATTTTTAATCTAAATTTAATTAGTCTTTTCTTTCCTTCAAATTAATGTGTTTTTTATTTTAATCCATAATTTTTTTAAAATAATTTTTAAAGATTAAATCTTTTTAATTTTATTATGTAAAATCAGAATCTATATGAAAAATCTTTAGATAAATTCAAAAAAAAAATCGAATTTTTTTATAGATTTAAAATCAACATGTTTTTTGGAAATTTTCTTTCAAATTTTCATTTAGGTTTTTGACTTTATATGGATTAAAATGAAAATAGTTTAATATTAAGAGATTATTTTCAAAAAATTATAATAATTTAGGAATTAAAAAAATTACGTCAATTTACATAAACAAAAACACGGTCTAAGTTTTAGAAATATTATCAATCTCATTTTCATAATAAATTAATAAAAATAAATAAAATAAATATTAATTATGTTCGAACAAATTTAGTTTTGAATTAGTCTAAAATGATTATTTGAATTCAACCAAAATATTTTCTCATTTTTTATTATAAATCGATTTAAAGTTTTCACATGTATTAAAAAAATAAAGTAATTATAGTATAGAAAAGAAAAAATTTATAAAATTTTATAAAATTGTTTTTCATTAAAAGTATTAAATAGATAAATTAACATAATTGAACAAAAAGAAAATAATAAATATTTAATATAATAAAAAATATATTAATAATTTATTATTATTATTATAAATCGTGTGGTATAAAATATTTTTTTAAGTGATTTATAATAAAAAATGAAGATGATAATAGTATTACTATTCAAATTAGCGTCCATACGGACACTCTGTCTATCCATTTTTTTAATAAATATACGTAAAAATATATACGATATTATTTTATTTAATATTAATTTTAATTAAAAATTATACAAGAAGTTAATAGTAAAAAATCATGTGAAAGAAGATAATATTGATTTTATAAGAATTATTAGAAAATATGTTATAAATTATGTAAAAGTAAAATTGATATAAAAATAGACTATATCAAAACCAAAATTTTCGTTTATATATAGATTAAGAAACTCGACCACCCCAAAATTCAATTTGTTTCCAAAAAAGAAGATAATAAATCGGTCGGTTTCCGCGGTTCAAAAATTTCCACCCTATTTATTACCATAAATGTACATGTATACGTGCTTGAAAAGCCATAAAGCTAAACAACAAATCAGAGGCGTGAATTGGGTCCCACTGGAAGGTCCTACACTCTCTTTCTTTATCAAATTTTTAAAGATAACTTTATCGGGATTTGTGATGATAGTACTCCTATCTCATTTTCTTTTCAGTTTTTTGAAAGTGATTTTGGTATTTTTCTAAAAAACGGAGTACTAGGCACGAAAAAGCACCCATTTGCTCCTAAAAACCCAACCAGAAAACGAAAAGTGAACCGATTGGTCTTTTCTTTTATACCAGAATCATCTCAATCCATGGGATCAAGATTTGTTTTTTGTATTTTGCATCACACTCAAGGGTCTCTAATCTTTATCCTTATGTCTTGGGATGCTTATTGGTTCGGATAAATCCAAACTATTTCCGAATTCAAATCAAATTATTAGAAAACTTTTTCAAAATAATCAACATTACCACTACACCACATATTCTTTTTAATTTATTTCATCATATACTTAATATTTGATATTTACATTGGCGTCTCTTGGAAGGCCATACAGGCGCCACAAGCATTGGCGCCTCTTCATAAGGCTCAATGCATGTGCGCCAATGCATCTGACGCCTGGTTTTTTTTTTTGAAAAATAATTATTTTCGTATTTTATTTGAAAAAATTGATTATTTAAAAAAAATAATTCAAATTATTGTGTTTAGAAAATAATTTATCAAGCATAATGTTAATTACTTCAACAACCAAACCAATTTAACTAATTCATATAATTTATATTATTATTAACATAGAAATTTATAATAAAAAATAAATATTATTTATGACATTCACGATCTATATTAAAAAAATATATTATATAAAAAATTATATTTTTTTCGTTTTTGATTTCTTATTTCTTTTGTTTCTATTTTTTTTACTATGAAAAAGGAATTTCCAAAAAATTTAAAGGATTTTTTCTTTCTTTATAGTAATAATTTATTTAGTGAAATGGAAAAATACTCTAGTTCGAAGTAGTGGGGCTAATGCATTCTTTTTTCTACCCACTTAAAACTCCAATTAGTAGTCTTTTTATGAAAATATTTTTTAAAAAATATTTATTCACGTTTGTTTCTAATATATCTGAATCCAACCTAAAGCAATCCATTATTTATCCTTTTAATATAATTTGAATTTTATCAAAAAATATACAAATTTAATTTAAAATCAATTCATATATATTTTTTTGATCATTTTAAATATTAACTTATTTGAAAACCAAACCAAACCAATCTGCCAATACCCTTACTTATATCAAATATTTTCTACGTTACAAAATATATAAAGTTTTTAGCTAAGTAAATTGTATGAAATATTAACTCTGTACATTTTTTTTATCGCTCTCCTAATCAAAAACTAATAGTTTAAATAACTATACTAGTTGAGAAGACAAGAATGAAAACAATTCAAAAATAATAATTATAATAGCTGATCTCTTTCAATTTAATCTGAAATTATAAGTTGATCTCTTTTCAAAGTTTATTTAAGTAATAATTATATAATTTTTAAAATAATTCTGTAAAAATGAGCAATTAAAATTTATAAAAAAAACTTACATGTAATTAAATTGAGATAATACTATAACATGAGTTTTAATTTCTTGGCTTCTTTTAATTTTGTCAAAAAGATTGAATACATAATAATTGAGATTTATGAGTAGCACAAGACATTAGCGGCAATGAAAAGTTTAACAGCGCCTCATCTTTGACATTCATGTACATTCACACTTACATATAATAATAATATGATAATAGGATCCGGTTAACTTATGTCTTTGATTATAAGTTAAGATTACTATTATTAAAAAAATTATGTGGAACAAAATAAAATTTTAAATTTTAAAAAATATAATATACGTATTAAAAAAAATATTTTTATAAATATATTATTAATTTAGGGCACATGTTAGCCTTAGTTATAATAATATACTAGTATATACTTGTAACTTTTTTGACTTTTTATATGAAACTAATAATCATTATTATCTTTTAAGTAGTAATAAATTTCATTGTTATTTTTTTAATTAATTTTATTTTAAATAAGATCTTAAATATACATTGATATATTAATAAAATTATAGAAACTAACAAGAGATCGAGTCATTTGTGCCCAGATATGAACACTCTCATTAGTTTATCTTCTAACGAACATAACATAACAGATCCTAAACAAAAATGCTAACAAGCGATTATAATCCCGAGTAAAGGCACTAAAATCTGAATCATTTGATTGCTGCACATTCATATTATCCATTATGCTTTTAGCATCCACACTATCAAATCCAAGCTCATGTATCAAATTAATAGTTGCCAAGAGACCTAAAGCTTCCCCAACATTGACTTCGGTACTAGGTGAAAACCACTCGGCCCGAGATGCAACAAACAATCTCTCATCATCTATCATCTCTAATGCAAACAGTTTTTGTTGGCATACCACAAAACTTTTTTGATCCTAGAAGAGTTCTTCATCTTCTAAATCAAATTTCAATTCTCATCAATCCTAAGGTGAGAGGTATTAGTGACATGTCTAATACAATAACGATATGCATTATGCACTGAAAATCTACCATTATTATTTATAATTTTTATTCATAATACCCTTTTTAAGTATTAAATTTCATTGTTATTTATAATATTCTTAATTTTTTATCATTTAATTTTTCTCTCTCATATAATAAATATTAGAAATAATTATTACTGTACAAAACATAATGGTGTACATTGGAGACTTAAAACCATCTATCTATATTTACCGAAATTCAATAGAAAAACATGTATTTCATAAAATATTAGAGACTCATAGCGTTCGATCTACATTTAATTCTCATTCTTAAAGAATTATTCACCTCCAAATATAATGATATAGTTCTACGTGAAATACTAAATCACATAGAAGGACTCTATCCGCCTACATTATAAAAATCATGCACTTACCATTTTTATATTTAATTTATTTATCCTTAAACTCGTACTACTTTCTCATTTATTTAGATTTGCATCTAATCCAACATACCAAAACTTCACTCCACCTTACCATAACTCAAACTATTCAATCTTCATATATTTTTAATTCTTGTACAGAACAAGTTTTTTTAAGTAAATAAAAATCGAATTCTATTGAAACTAGGAATTGAACTACAATTATGAGAATGTGTTGTGTTTCTATAAAATGTTCAACTATATAAGTATATGTATAGAAATTGATATATTGTATATTTGTAAGTAAATTATTTTTTTATGAGCCTTTTGTTAATATAAAATTGTAAGATACTAGTATAAATTAATATTAAACTATAAATTCATAAAAGATGAATATTACTAAATAAATTTTATAAGTTACAAGAGATGAGTTATAATCTTAATGCATGATCTTCACAAACATAAAATCTTTAAAAAGTAGTCTTATCAAGACCATATTTCCCATCATGTGAACATTGTTATTATTATTACAACTATTCATTATTAGTTTCCAATGCGGCTATGGCATGGAACTTGATTGATCCTTTCGGAAAGATAAAAATTAACTTAGAAAAAAAACAATAAAAACCAAAATAGAAAAATGACTAAGGTGGAGAGCTTTGGTAAAAAGATTAGTTATTGTTGGATATTATATAAGTCAAAAATGTAATGTAATTATGATCAGAAACATGTTTGGAGAATAGCTTATTTGAGAAGCTATTTAGAAAAGTTGGCAGAATGTTGCAGAAAATCAGAAAAATATTTTTGTTTTTAGGTTGTTTTTGTTTAGCTTTTGTTTGTTACTTTGTTTAGTGTTAGTAGGCACTATATATACATTTTGTAACATGTTGAATGAATTAATGTCATATGATTTTTACCCTCTCAATTAATCTCTATTCTCTCTAAACCTCATCTTCCCCAATCCTCCAATTTCACCAAAATTATCCATCACCTCCATTGATTCACATACAAGCTTTTGTGCTTGCTCCAACATTTGGCATCAAGAGCATTGGTTCCGATCCTATTCCGCTGCAATGTCCGTTTCAAACGACAAGATCCCCACCAATCTTCCCATTCTTGATTCAAAGAACTACAACAAATGGTGCAAACAAATGAAAGTTTTGTTTGGCTACCAAGACGTGCTCGATGTGATTACTACCGGTGTTACCCCTCTTGTTGAAGAGGCTACAGCTGCCCAACAAGCCACTCACTAAGAAGAGAAGAAGAAAGACTACATGGCTCTCTTCTTGATACATTCTTGCGTCGATGAAGACAACTTCGAAAAGGTTGGTGATTGTGACTCGGCGAAGAAAGCTTGGGATATACACGAGAAGGCGTATGCGGGAGTTGACAAAGCGAAGGTGGTGAGGTTACAAACTCACAAGAGGCAGTTTGAATTACTCCAAATGGAAGAGAAGGAAACGGTCAACGATTACATAACGTGTGTGACGCGTTTGGTGAATCAAATGAAGGCTTGTGGTGAGTCGGTTTCGGAGGAAAACATTGTGTCGAAGGTGTTGCGTTCTTTAACGGCAAGATTCGACAACATTGTTGTTGCGATTGAAGAATCGAAGGATTTCAAGACCATGACGAAGGATGAACTACAAAGTTCATTGGAAGCTCATGAACAAAGGATGGATGAAAGAGGAAACGATAAGGCAAAAGCGGAAGTGGCTTTGCAAGCTCGTTTCAATGAGAAGAATAAGAGATCGAAAGGGAAATGGTCTTCTAGAGATAAGAAGAATTTCCAGAATTTTGGTGGAAAAGATCCACAAAATTCAAGAGGACAAAGAGGAGAAGGAACCTCCAAGGATGGTAGTCAAGGCAACTACAAGCCGCTCGACAAAAGTACCAAGAGATGTTACAATTGTCAAAAGCTTGGACATTTCTCAAGAGATTGTCGTTTCAAGCGCAAGGAGAGTGATGCGGATGAAGCTAAGGTTGCTAGGCAAGAAGTGGATGATGATATCACACTTCTTGTGGTGATTACGGAGGAGAATAATGGCATGGACAGCAATAGAAAGTTGTTGGACAACAACTACTGCAGTGCAGAAAAAGTGCAGAAAATACGTTCGGAGAAAAACGCATTAGTAACGGTTCGAGATGGAGTCCAAGGTAGTGATGAGTGGTACTTGGATTCTGGTTGTTTGACGCATATGACGGGTAGAAAAGATTGGTTCGTGAAGATCAATCAAGCCACGCGAAGTAGAGTGAGATTCGTGGATAATACGACTTTAGCGGCCGACGGTGTCGGTGATGTCTTGATCATGAGGAGGGATGGTGGTCATTCCTTGATCAAGGACGTTTTGTACATTCCTGGAATTAAGTGTAACATTTTAAGCATTGACCAATTACTTGAAAGGAATTACACAATTCGCATGGAAAACAAAGTATTGCGCGTTTTGGACCAAAATGGAGTTTTGATCCTTAAGGCTCCTATGGCTGCCAATAGAACTTTCAAGATTGAGTTGAAAGTTATGGAGCATATGTGCTTAGCTACTGCTGCGAGTCGTGAGGAATGGTTATGGCACTACCGTCTCGGTCATCTCAACTTTCGTGATCTCGACGCGTTATAAAGACATGGTATGGTGTCCGGGCTGCCAAGGATTAATATTCCAGCTGAAATATGCGAAGAGTGTGTTCACGGGAAGCAACACAAGAGTAATTTCAGCAAGGATGTGGGTCATAGGACCAAGCATCACCTTGAGGTGGTGTATTCCGATTTATGCGGACCGATGCAAGTCAATTCCTACGGTGGCAATCGATACTTTGTCACGTTTATTGATGATTTTAGTAGGAAGTTGTGGATTTACCTCATTAAGAGGAAGGATGAGGTGTTTGAAGTGTTCAAACGGTTTAAGTCAATGGTTGAGCGCCAATGCGGTAAAAAGCTCAAAACTCTCAAAACGGACGGTGGTGGTGAATTCACATCCGGTGAGTTTATGAGCTATTGCAATGATGAGGGGATAATTTGTGAGGTGGTGCCTCCCTACACTCCACAACAAAATGGCATTGCGGAGAAAAAAAATCGGACAATCATGAACATGGTACAAACCATGTTAAAAGGCAAAAATTTACCGAAAGAGCTTTGGGGTGAAGCGGTATCTACAACTTCCTATTTGTTGAATAGGTGTCCGACAAAGAAGCTGGAAAAGATAACTCCATAAGAGGTATGGTCCGGATTCAAACCGAGTTTGAGTCACTTGCGCGTTTTCGGTTCGGTTGCGTTTCGACACATTCCGGGACAGCTTAGAAAGAAGCTTGATGATAAGGGTGAGAAGCTGTTACTTGTTGGATATCATCCTACTGGAGGCTACAAATTGTTTGATATGAGTAGCAAGAGGATTGTGGTAAGTCGGGACGTGATTGTGGACGAAATCCGGACGTTTGACAGCAAAATTTCTGTTGTTTCTGTATAGGAAATTGATTTACCAAATGAGGTAATCGATTTCCAGCCCGTGACAGAGCCCCCTGGTGCTGCTGGAAGTCAAAATTCAGGCCTAGAAATCGATTTCCTGGGAGGAAATTTGAATTTCCAGCCTATTAATGATCCTGGATAGCAACCATTCGCAACGGAGGATGGTGAAACGAGTAGACGACCAACGAGGCAGAGAGGTATGCCTCAAAGACTCCGAGATTGTGAGGTATTCCGTGATAGCGAGATCAATCATGATGTTGATCTCATCCATTTCGCTTTAATGGCCGAATCCGAACCGGTGAATACGGAGGAGGCATTAAGCGATCCAAAATGGATGAGTGCAATGAAGGATGAGGTGGAATCAATTGAGAAAAACAATACTTGGATGTTGGTCGATTTACCGAAAGGTAAAAAGGCAATTGGTGTGAAATGGGTCTTCAAGGTGAAAGCAAATCTGAAAGGTGAGATAATCAAGCATAAGGCTCGATTAGTGGCAAAGGGAATTTTGCAAAAGGAAGGCATTGATTTTGATGAGGTATTCGCACCAGTTGCAAGGCATGAAACCATCCGGTTAGTTGTTGCGATTGCAAATACCAACAGCTGGCCGTTATATTAAATGGACGTCAAATCGACATTTTTGAACGGTCCATTGGATGAAGAGGTGTATGTGGGACAGCCACCGGGTTTTGTTGTTCAAGACCAAGAGGCAAGAGTCTACAAGTTGAGGAAGGCACTCTATGGTTTGAAACAAGCTCCAAGAGCTTGGAACAAACGCATAGATGGTTTTCTTAACGATATTGGTTTCAAGAAATGCGTGTCCGAGCATGGGGTGTATGTGAAAACGGGTGCTAGCGAAGGGGTGATCATTCTTTGTCTATATGTGGACGATTTGTTGATTACCGGAAGTTGTGAATCATACATTTGAAAGTTCAAGCAAGAGCTTATGAGGGAATTTGAAATGAGTGACCTTGGTGCTATGACATACTTCTTAGGCATAGAGTTCCAAAAGACAAAGTTGGGGCTGCTCATGCATCAAAGAAGGTATGCAATGGAGATCTTGAAGAGGTGTGATATGGAGCATTGCAATGCTGCCATAACTCCATCTGAGGCACAGTTACAACTATCCAAGAGTGAGGAAGAGCAAGATGTGGATCCAACTCAATACCGGAGATTGGTTGGATCATTGCGTTACTTGTGCAATACGCGGCCTGATTTGGCGTTTAGTGTCGGTATTGCTAGTAGGTTCATGGAAAAGCCAAAGGTATCACACTTGGCAGCGGTTAAGAGGATCCTTCATTATGTGAAAGGTACTCTTGGCTATGGAATTTTGTTTCCGGCAAGTGACACGGGCAGAAGTTGCAATTTACTTGGATACACAAACTCCAATTGGTGTGGAGATAAAGACGATCGAAAATCAACGGCGGGTTATGTCTTTATGTTCGGCGGTGCACCAATCTCTTGGTGTTCTCGAAAGGAGCCAGTGGTTGCTCTCTCTTCTTGCGAGGCAGAGTATATTGCAGCTTCGATGTGTGCATGCCAAGTTGTGTGGCTTAATTTGTTGTGTGAGCTGGACAACTGCACGAGAGAGGGAGTTTTATTGTTGGTGGACAACGTTTCAGCCATCAACCTTGCTAAGAAACCCATAGCACATGAGAGAATCAAGCACATTGAGATGAGGTTCCATTACTTGCGCGATTTGGTGAGTTCTGGACAGTTACGTTTAAGCTACTGCAGAAGTGAAGAACAAGTCGCGGACTTGTTGACGAAATCGGTTAAAAACGATGTTTTCAAGCGACTCGTGGTGAAGTTGGGGATGAAGAACATCGAGCATTTGACTTAAGGTGGTGTGTTGGATATTATATAAGTCAAATGCAATATAACTATGATCAGAAGCATGTTTGGAGAATAGCTTATTTGAGAAGCTATTTGGAAAAGCTACCAAAATGCTGCAGGAAAACCAGAAAAATACTTTTGTTTTTAGGCTGTTTTTGTTTAGCTTTTGTTTGTTACTTTGTTAAGTGTTAGTAGGAACTATATATACATTTTGTAACATGTTGAATGAATTAATGTCATATGATTTTTACCCTCTCAATTAATCTCTATTCTCTCTAAACCTCATCTTCCCCAATCCTCCAATTTCACCAAAATTATCCATCACCTCCATTGATTCACATACAAGCTTTTGTGCTTGTTCCAACAGTTATATAGTTTTTGGATTCTATAAGTATGAGGTGGATGAGTTTGTCTTGAATTTTGTCACGAATAAGATGATAATCCATCTCAATATTTTTGGTTCTTTCATAAAAGATTGGGTTGAATGTGATGGTTCTTTCATAAAAGATAGGGTTGAATGTGATGTGAATGACGCTTGTGTTATCGCAGAAGATGGTAACATGTGCATGATAGGAGATCGAGAAGTCTTCCATTAGATAAATGAGTCATTGAGCTTCGCATAATATCTTTGCAAGGACACGACACTCAGCTTCGGAGGAAGATCTGGACACTACTTGCTGATACGATCTTAGTAAAAATAATTAGTATAAATGAATTACTCGTTTTCTCATAGTCGGAATCGAGTTTTAGCCTGAAATTATCCTGATCGCTTTCGAATGGTCGGCGTGTTAAAGTGCAAAATTTTGTTTTTGAAAATTAATTGCTTTTAAATAATTAAAAAGTTGTTTAAGATGAAAAAGAAAGTTTAAATGTGTCACCGACTTTCGCTTGATTAATAGAGGACTTTATACTCACAATCGTCCGCTTTTGCATGATCCGTTTGTGTCTTTAAAATCTATTTTTGAAAATATTAATTTTTGCATTTTTAATAAAAGGTACTTTCGTAAAGCAGATAATAAAAATATAATTTTTCGCTTGAGTCTGATACAAGTTCCGTTTTTTCAAACGTGAACTGATATTTCTAAGTCACGATTTTCATAGTAATTATTTTAATTAGAAAAAACTAAAAATGATCCCTTAAACAAATTTCATTTAATCAATTAATTACGCTTTATATGTAAGTACTATCAAAACGACGATCATCACATTCGAAACAATGATAATTTAACCGAACATAATTAATACGAATAAACTACGATGATTAATTTGCATATTAAGTAAATTAAGCATAATGTAGTAATTAATAATAATAATAATAATAATAATAATAATAATAATAATAATAATAATAATAATAATAATAATAATAATAATAATAATAATAGCAGTAATTAAACAATTTATAATGCAGAACAAAGACAATAAAATGTTTGAGTTAAATTTTGGAAAATTATGCCGGCATGATTAAATAACAAATGATTCAAGAGTACATAAATTAGTACATAAATTACTTTAAAAAATGACTTATAAGGTGTACTTATTACTCGGTGTGAGCAAATAAGTGCTTTTACCAAAGTGATTATTTCTGTCTAAAACAATATTTAAAAGCTTGGATGATGAAAACTGAAAAATAAGGTCATATTTATATACCAAAAATTCGTAATAGTAACGGCTAGGAAATGGGAAAAGTGTTGGAGAAAAATATGCATAAGTGGACGACTCGTTCTGAGAAGTGGGGCGAAAAACGTGGTTTGGGCTGACTGGCGGTCGTCAAGAAGGGATGACGGGGGTCAGCTCTTTTTTTTTTCATACTTGACCGTTAGTTCTTCAAAAACTCGTTTCTTTGCTTTTTCTCGCCGTTTTTACTTGCACAAGTCTCCGACTGTCATGTTCCTGAAATGCAATGATAATACCAACATAATACTACCAAAACATATAAAATGATACTAAAATACATGATAATCGAGTTAAAATACTTATGTATTATCAAACTCATATACACTTGAACCATAATTTGTCCTCAAGCAACTTGGCTAGCATATAAATATTTAAAATGCAACAACATGATTATAAAGACTTAAAGAATCCATAACACTCAAATACTCATACGTGGCTACAAAATTCAGTTTAGCCAAAATTGACTTGATAGGTACTAAATGTACACTAAGGACATCATAAGACATAATTCTGCGAACACCATGAACACTTGAGCACTCTCTCTCAAGGACATCTCTACCTATCTCGCGGTCATGAAACTTGACTTCATACTCTCTTCAGATTCAAGAAACTTTAGCGACTTATCAAAATAATTGATAAATACATGGTTGGACTCCAACCAAATCATTCCTAGAATAATGTCAAGTTAACTTAGAGGAAAACACACTAAGTCAATCCCAAAATATCTACCATAAATTATCAAAGGATAATTCAGGCACACCAAAAAAGTAGTCATTGAACCATTAGCTAGGGTATCAATGACCATGCTACCACTCATAGTCGAGACTTCCAAATTCAACCTCGACACATACTTAGTTGATATAAACAAATGCGTTGCACCCGTATCAATAATAGTAATCAAAGGAATATTACTGATAAAGCACGTACCTCAAATCAAGTTATCAGATGCAATAGGCTCTGCTCTACTCAAGGCAAAAACTTTTCCTCCAGACTGAGCCTTCTTAGGTTTCTCACACTAAGTACTAATATGACCCCGTTTTCCATAATTAAAGCAAGTCACATTATTGCTCCTACAGTCAGTAGCTCGGTGACCTGACTTTCCACACTTGAAGCAATTCATAGTTGTCCTCTTGCACTCAAGAAGACGATGTCTAAACTCACCACATCAGAAACATATCACAGAAGTAGGAGTCCCTACCCCACTTCGCTCTTTCCCACCTATAGCCTTTTGATCAACCTTTTTATTCTCTTTGTTAGCTGGAGTACTATACAGTTTCCCACGATTCTAATTCTCCCATTTCTTCTCACTAAGACTCTAATAGTGAGCAGACTAGGCTATATTATCCTCATCATATATTTTTCACTTACTCACTAGCACAGAAAATTGGCGAATCTCTTGGTACCCAATACCTTGCTTAATCTCGGGCCTCAAGCCGCTCTCGAACTTGATACACTTTGATCCCTCAGCAGCCACACCATTATAGTATGGATAAAACTTCACCAATTCCTCAATAACACATGAACTCATGCAATCAATGAAACCCTGAATGAAACCCCCACACCTGAAACATCTCAGAGAAGAAAAATCTTATCCCCCACTTGTTTCAATCCCACTCTTGCTGGCAAGCAATTAAAAAAATAAGCACCGACAGTGTTTCACACACATGTCGCATACTAGGGAACAAACAAAATTGCAAAAACCTGGGCAGATGAATCGACCTTCTATGATACCACTATGTAACACCTTACTTCCTGACTTGACAAATAATTAAATAAAACATAAATTCTTCAAGTAGAAATGTTACTCAACATACAAACAACTCATATTTGAACCACATAATTTAAAATTTTAAACCATTTGATAAGCAGTGAAACTATAAAATACTCGGCATAAAAAGCCTCAACAACATTATTAGTTTGAAAAGTGGTTCATCATCAAAAATCAAAGAAAAATATACGCAACATAAACAAATAAAGAATAGTTTGTTCCCCTCGTGTTACATATCAGAGTGACTCCAACTATGAGACTCGATGGACAAACAACTAAAAAGACACAACGACATCCTCAATATCAAGCTCCTATCCAGGTACCTGATTGTCTATACTCCAGAGGAGCACATACGCAACAACACAAATAGGGGGTCAGAATATATTCAAATAAGACTTGGTGCACAAAATAATCAGAGTAGGTTCATGCATCACAATCATGCACATATCAAATATGCACCACATTATCACTTATTCGTATATAACCCACATTATGATCATTCACCAATCACACAATTCATACAAGTGTATTCATCATTACACACAAATTTCATTTGCACAACCATCATGTAATGCAATGCAAAATCAACTCAACTAATGTTCGTCATGGTCCCCACTTTGAACTGGACTCACAACTCAACTTTATATGCATGCGGTCAGGGACGGAGCCACATGTGGTGGTAAGGGGGCATGTGCCCCCATTATATTTTCAAGAAAATTGTAATATTATTATATATTTATATAACAATTGATAAAAAAAATATTTTTTTTAAAAATAGTAATTTATCAAATAATTGAAAGAGTATTTTGCTATGAATTTATAATTTAAAATTATATAATATATAGGCAAAATTACATCAAAAAAAATTTAAATTATTTTTGTGTAATAGATTGATCATTTAAGTTTTTGGGTGTAACAACTCGGTCATTTAAGTTATCATACATGTGCATCGCTAGTCTCTTTTAACAGTGTGAATGTGTAAATTATGGATGAAATTATTTTGAGTGGTTATAAAAATAATGAAGTGCACCCAGAAATACAACTGTCACAAATTTCTAAATATTCTAAACATGAAGAAAAAGATTTGAAATCAATCTAAATGACCAAATTGTTATAAAAATTACTTAAATGACCAATTTATTACAAAAAAATAATTTAAAAGGATGTAAATATATGAATAATTGTTTATTATTTCATTTGTGAATTATTTATTTGAAAAGTTAATTTTGAATTTAAAATGTGTTCGGATAAATTGATTTTTTATTTAATTTCAAAATAATATTTTACTAAAAGTTTTTTTTTAAAAATTGCTTTATATATTTTTATTTTAATACTAAGATGTCATTACAATCAGCTACTCATATCATCGTCAATTAATTACTTATATATAAAAGTAGATAGATAAATATTATTATTGATAATAAAATTAAAAAGATTACATAAATAAAAAATTTAAATTTTATTATTATTTTTTAAAGATAAATTTTATAATATGATATATATTTATAATTTTAAATTCTATTCGTCGTAGATATATTATGCTATAAATTCATAAATTAATATATTGCCCCCAGAGCATAAAATTGTTGGCTCCGTCCCTACATGTGATACCGACTCAACATTTGGTTCTTCATACGAACCGGGTTCCAATCAACTGCGAATCCCGAACCTCCACTATGAGCTCCAAGCCCCCATTATGAGCTTGAGACAAGTCACTAGACCCCACTCTGAACTAGCGAACATGTCACTTTCATAACAATGACAATATATGATGCATGGAATTTAATCATGCAACGATAACAACACAGTCGACGATTACAACCCCACCATGACTATAACAATCACACAATAACAACAACATAGCAAATATTACAGCCCTACTTTGATCATAATCAACCATGCATTAAACGCAATACAAGTAGTTTTCACTTCTAACCACCCGCATCATCAATCATCAACAAACATATATAATGATTCACACAATTATATATACAATTCACAATATATATTCACATAATGAACATACATCCACACATCAATTATCTCACAAGGCACTACCATGAGGTATCTATGTGTGTTAGCTCTCTAACGCTTCAAATGACACTTCATATGGACTTACGGAACCATAGTTATGACAAAATTATCGAGGAATAAACATGGTTCAGTTTAGAATTTTTTCCAAAAATTAGACGACATCAATCGATTGACATGGGCTGTCAAACGATTGACATCAAGTCCATTTGCTTATTGCCTTTCCAAAATTTCTCTTAAAAACTGCATGCAATCGATTAATCCCTTCAATTAATCGATTGACATAGTGAAAATTTCCATATTTTTGCAAAATAACACATGTGCAATCGATTGACGTATGGTATCAATCGATTGACACAAGTTAAACTTCCCGAATTTCCAATTTTTTCTGTATCATTCATCTTCCTCATCACATATCTCTCAACCTCATTCCAATCTTGTTATCACATTCAAAGTACAACAAAATCACATTCTATTTGACCAACACATCAATTACCCTTAGATTAACATTAATCTATCATTTTTATCATGATTTAGACACCCTTAGATGACTAATCTCTCTCTTTACCTTATAATTCCAGCAAAACCAGGAAAAACTACCTTCTAAGGTCTTCTCTCCCAAAAGTCGTAGCTCTCTTCTTCTTCTTCTTCTCCATTCTCCTCTTTTTCACGTACTGACAAAAAGGCTCTAAAAACCAATTTCTCTAATTTTTTGAATATATAATATTCTAATTAACTTCTCATAATTCAGTTTTTTGGCCCAACAAAAAGCCAGCTTCTCTCTAGTAACCACTTAATTTTCTCAATTTTCAAAATTTGCCCAAATCCTCATGTTCTATCAATTTCTAATTATTTAATTAAATAAATTTTACTAAAACTAATTATTTAAGCAAAATTTCCAGCAATTACTACTCACCGACCAAACCACCAAAAATTACACAAAATAAATCACTCAATTAAATTAAATCAAATAAATAATTAAATAAATAGATAAATAATAGGTTAATTAAGTTGGGGTGTTACATTCATCATTCTTTAAACATGATGCATCAATTAGCTCATGGAACATGCAACAACCACAACAACATAGCTTTAACACGATTCATAATCAAGTACACAACCCAGTAAGACAAGAATCACATAATTCATAACTCAAAATCACATATAATCGCAACATCATAAACCATAGAAATTCCATTTCCAAAACTGTACAATTTAACCCAATCAATAGTATTAGAGTGAGATTCATGGCCTATTGCTCAAGAGTCATCATCCTCAAGGGAATTAGAAGGAAATCACATATATATTCTGGGTTTAAGGGGGAAATTCCACTATCCAAATGCTAACATACCAATTACAGAATAATCTCCCCCTTACCTTATTATTGCTAAAAATCTTCCACTAAGCTCTCAACAATTGCGGTAACTCTTCCTTTCACAATCTTTCATGCGATCTCCTTGGTGAATTTGAGACTTTCTCTTAATTTTTTGAAAAAGAAAGTTTTTTTGGGGGGAAGAATAGAGCGACTAGGGTTTTTGGCCTTTTTTCTTGTTTTTCTCCAAAGATACGTGTTTTTCTCCTCCTCGTCTCTCCTCTCCCTTTTTATTCCCTAATTTCTCAATATCTCTAAAATTTCTAATTTAGTAATAAATCTCAAATAATTCATATTAATAATATAATTTCCAATAATTCATTATTATTAATGTTAATAATAATAATAATCCTAATAATAAAATAATAATATTATTTTAAATAATAATAATAATAGTAACCATGATGAAAACAACAACAACAACAATAATAATAATAATAATAATAATAATAATAATAATAATAATAAGAAGAAGAAGAAGAAGAATTTAATAAATTTTGGGGTTTTAAAACTCTCCCCCACTTATCGAATTTTTGTCCTCGAAAATTTACCTAAACGAACAAGTCTGCGTAAAACTCCTTTATTTGGCATTCTAACTCCCTACTCACGCTACCTCCGCGCTACT
This sequence comes from Lathyrus oleraceus, assembly GCF_024323335.1. NCBI lineage: Eukaryota > Viridiplantae > Streptophyta > Magnoliopsida > Fabales > Fabaceae > Lathyrus > Lathyrus oleraceus. The sequence goes on from NC_066585.1 coordinate 341,620,339, forward strand.
CTGATGTTGTATCTTTGACTTCTGACATAAATAGTAAGAATACACAAACTCAACAACATCCTTTTTCATTCCTGGCCACAAAAATATTCTCTTAAGGTCTTGATACATCTTTGTAGCTCCTAGACCAATAATAAAATCACTTATATGACCTTCTTCCAAAATCATCTCATTAAGTCCTGATATATCCAGTACACAAATCCTACCCAGACATCTCATAATTCCATCACCACCTACCTTAAAATCCATTTTGTTTCCTTGACTTATCAATGCCAACTGATCTTTAACTGCTCTATCAAATTCATCTCCTTGGACATTAATGCTAATATATCAAATGACTTTCTACTCAATGCACCATCTACTACATTTGCTTTACCCGAATGATAATTTAACTTGAACTTGTAATCTTTCAAAAATTCCAGCTATCTTCTCTACCTCATGTTAAATTCCTTCTGATTGACCAAATACTTTAAACTTTTCTGATCACTAAAAAACTCAAGTCTTGATCCATAAGAGTAATGTCTTCAAACCTTAAGCACAAAAACCATTGTTGCTAATTCCAAATTATGGGTAAAGTGATTTCCTTCATGAGTCTTGAGTTGTCTAAAAACATAAGCCACAACTTGACCTTTCTACATAAGCACACCAACTATACCAACATAGACACGTCATAATATACCATAAAATATTAATGTGGATTCGATAGCATTAAGACTGATGTTGATTTCAATCTCTTCTTAAGCCCTTGAAAACTCTCTTTGCACCAGACATCCCTCACACAAGTTTGTTCCTTTCGGGTCAAATGAGTTATAGGCAAAGTCAACTTTGAGAAACCTTTTATGAACCTTCTATAATAACAAGCCAAGCCCCAAAATCTTCTAATTTAGGTTATCGACTTAGGTCTCCCATTGTAACATTGTGTCTACTTTAGACGAATCCATGATAATTCCATCACTCTAGATTACACGTCCAAGGAACTCACATCTTTCAACCAAAGTTCACCCTTTGACAACTTAGCATACAACTTCTTGTCCTTTAGGGTCTGCAGCACGACTTTCAGATCTTCGGCATTCTGTTCATCTGACTTGGAATATACGGTAGTCTGGACCAACCCCATGCTTAAAGTAAAACATCACATCCAGAAAATGTAGACGTGTCTTTATGTGCATTTTTACATAAAGAACTATAAAGATAAGCCAAACAAGCGGACCCCCCAACTATAACTTCTTATTCTATCTACATGTCTTAGTAAAGGTAAATACATAACATGCATACTAGAACCCCTACCTTCGGGAAATAAAAACAAACCAATTAAAAGCATAATATAACACCTAGTTTTTATTATTCAAGCGTCTTTGGTAGAATTTTCATCTAACTGTAAGTTGTTGTAATATGCCTTAAGGCGTGAAAGGAATATACCTTAACCTCTTGAGTTATCATCTAACAAGTCATCATCCAAGAGGTCCATGCAAATTGAATTTTCATAGTTGCTTTTACCATTTACCACCTTACCCTCGAAAGTAACGATTTCCCAGAATGCAGAAGCCTAGTTACAAAAGTATTTCAATTCATAAATGGATTTGCTTGAGTATCAGAAAGTTTGGTCATCGGCATGATATCAGAGCATGATTTGTCAGAGCTTTCATATATCTGATTGTTATCAGAACTTATATATGTCTGGTTCAGAACTTCGCTTGATTCAGAACTTGTATACGCCTAGTTCACTTGAAATGAGTTCAGAACATGTATATGCCTAGTTAACTTGAACTCAAACCAGCTTGGTTACATCTTCTGATAAATGTCTTAAATCTAAAAAGCTTGGTTAAATTGAAACATGATGAACTTATTCAATGTTCCCAGAAAAGCAACTTGTAGTTATGGAGACATTGCCAGCATTTACGCCAGACAGAACTTATGTTGCTGGAAATAGAATTTTTCACCGCCTCTTTTGGGCGTTTCAACCATGCGTCAAAGGTTTTTCATTCTGCAAACCTATTATTCAAATTGATGGAACATGGTTATACGACAAATACAAGGGTATTTTGTTTATGGTTGTTACACAAGACGGAAACAATCATGTTTTTCCCCATTGCCTTTTCTCTGGTTGAAGGTGAAACCGCTGGTGGTTGGGGTTTCTTCCTTCATCATCTCAGAACACATGTCGCTCCACAAGCCAATCTCTGTTTCATTTCAAAGAGACATGTTGCCATTGAGTGTGCTTACAATAACCATGATAGCGGATGGCATAATCCTCCTTCTACCCATGTCTATTGCATTAGACATATCGCACAAAACTTCATGCGTGCAATCAAGGACAAGAACCTTCGCAAAAAGGCGGTGAATACAGGGTATGCTCTAACTTAGCTGTCATTTCAACATTATCGTGACGAGATTAGATTGTCTAATGCATATGCAGGAAGGTAGGTGGATAACATACCATTAGAGCAGTGGACAAGGGCATTTCACAAAGGTTGTCGATGGGGCCACATGACAACAAACATGTGGAATGCATGAATGGCGTATTCAAAGGAATTAAAAATCTACCAATAAACGCATTGGTCAGAACAACCTATTTTAGGTTGGCATCTACCTTCGCAACCATAGGTGAAAGATGGAGTGCAATGTTAATGTCAGGTCAATTATTCAGTGAATGTTGTATGAAAGTGATGAAAGAGGAAACTATTAAAGCTAGCACACATGCATTTACAATCTTTGATCGTCATAGGAAAAATTTCAATGTATAGGAAATAATGGACCACAATGAAGGGAGGAACAATTTATCCTATGTTGTCAGACTAAACAGAAGTTGGTGCGACTTTGGAAAGTTCCAGACCTTTCGTATTCCTTGCTCCCATGTCATTGTGGCATGTGCACATACTTGCCAGGACGCTTACAGCCATCTATCGGATGTTTACAAGGCCATTACCGTCATGAATGTCTATAACGAAAGCTTCTCAGTGCTAGAAATGGAGGAATACTGACCTCCATATGAAGGATACATAGTTTGGCACAACGATGAGATGCGAAGAAAGAAAAAAGGACGGCCAAACAACACGCGTATTAGAACAGAAATGGATACGACTGATAAAATGATAAAATTATGTAGTATATGTCATCAACCCGAACACAAAAAGAAAAAATGTCTCAATCTAGGAACAACCTCTACATCATAATTTAGTACCTCCTTTCAATTTTTGTAACCTTTGATTTTGATATATTAACAACTTTTTGTTACAACAAGGTTAACAACAAACATCACTCCAACTTAAACACACTTAAAACCGAACAGGTCTAAATAAACAACACAAATAACAAATATCAAAACAGATGAAAATACTTAGCCACAACATTTCTAACTGATTACAACAATCAAACTGATGTCATCTGGTCCAAACATCACTTCCCTAGCATCCTTATCATTTTTTACTCGCACTCAACCACGTACGCCATCGAGTCTCTCAATACTTATAATTTTTCCCTTCTGGTATGTTTCCATCTAACCAACGAATCAACTCCCTCTTTAGTTGATCGAAACGACAAATGTTCCAAAACCTCATCTCCATCGGAGGCTTGTCTCTCGAATAAATCACTTTTCCATAGCGGCGACGAAGACGAAACATGTTTGCAATATAATGAAAAGAGATGTGGAAAAATGAATCACACAACACCTCTATTTATACAAAAAGAAAATACACATTACACTAAGGTGTCAGACCAATTGACGTCTCCTCTCATTTAGTACACATGTGCGCCAATCGGATTGGCAGCACCATGTATTGTAGCTAATTCAATTGACGCCCCCTCTTAAAAATTAAGGATAGGCGCTAATTGATGTGGCACCTACGCCTTAACATTTATTTTTTTGAAACTGGGGTGTCAGTAGCGGGACGTTCGGTCAATTGGGGAAGGTTTTTGGTGACAACACCTGGAGATATCAGAAGTGGGAATGCTGACGTGAGTTACGAGAAATCTTGTGAAAAACACGATCGCCTGCCAATGGAAGGCTTTCTACGTACAGTCAATCTACGCAGAGTTAATGGCCATATGGCCAGATCGACGTTATCAGAATAATAGTGTTCAGGGTCTGCCCCTTTTCAAAGTTTGAATGCCCCACCCATGTGATATCTGCTAAAGGCTTCGTCAGTGAGGTTATAATTTCAACCTTATCTCTCCTTCGGGGTTCCACCTCCTAAAGCGGTCAGCGGGCATAATTGAAAAAATAAAGGCACTATATGTTCTCGTTCTCGGTGCTCCGATCAAGGTCAATTCTCTACTTGTTTTCATCTTCGAACATCAAGAAAACCGAACTGACTCGCTGGCTTTGTAGTTTGAAAAATTATTTAAAAATTGGATTATTTTGGAAAAAAAAATTGAAAATGTGTGGTATTTGAGTAAAATAATTGTAAAGTAATTGAAAAGAATGAAAATTTATAAATAGAAATATAATAATAGAAAAAAATATAATAAATATTGTATTGATATTCTAAAGAGACATTTATTTTGAGATATATAAAAAATATAAATTAAATACTTTTTATAATATGATTAAATTTGGGATATATTGTAGTATTTAGTAGGATTCACTTTAAAGTTTTTTATTGATTTATAGATATTTAGAAAGTGTAGATGAGTTTTTTAAATTATTAAAAAATAAAATAATATTAAAAAATAATAGTGAGATTCATTTAAAAAATTAAAATGAGTGCAATGGATGTTGATGATCTCAGTGTGGTTTGAACTATTTTTTACAAGTATAGAAGCCGAAGTGTCAGTGTCATTTGAATTATTTTTACTTGTTTCAGCCCCTTTTACATTGTGTATGTTTCTTGTTCTAGAAATTTTATTTTCAACTTATCTTTCGAACTCAAATTGGTGAATCTAATGCTGAATTTGACAGAGGCTATTACACAGTGTTAATGTTGGAATTGTTTATTTAGTTAGGTTAGTAAGTCAGTTAGAAAGTTAAGAAGTTAGTTAATAAAATTAACTCTACAAATAGAATCATTCATTCTATAGTTCCACATTATCAATTACAAAGTTATCTTTAGAGTCTTGTGCTCTCTATCTCTCATATGCATATGATTTGGAACCATGAAATCATCACACAAACATGTAGTTTACACAGCAATTTTAAGAGTAAAGGGATTAAATGCAGCTCAGTACATAATATATATATCAAAAGAAGTTTCATAGCTAGAAAAGAAGTGATCAAATTAATTACAAAAAGGATTGAATCCATTTCAAAAACCTCAGGTATTTGGCCATATGATGGCATTCAAGAAGTTGCTTAGTATCGACAGAAATTGCTCACAATGAGTCTTCTTGTGTTCACACGTCATTCCTGTTACCTTTGTCATCTTCGATTTTGATAAATTGAAGCCATAATAAGATTACAATCATCGATGCATCAAAGGTTTCAACATTACTACACCAAACACGCTATTTCCGCTCTGTAAGTTTCTCATTCTGCTTATATTTAACCACTCCAAATGCTATTGCTCCAGCAACAAACAAGAAAACTGTAGGGGTAAAGGATGGATAAAGATACTTGACAAAGATCTTGTCCCACTTTTCAGGAAAGAAACCTGCAATAACATATAAAATTATTCATCACAGTATCTCTTAACTATCAATTATCAGTTATAAACTATCAATTATTATATTAGTGTGATAAATAGAATTATTGTAATCCTGATAATATAGATAACACCTTTTGTTATTGAGCCTTGACAATATTACAAGCCCATTGATATTACTGTAAACTAGTTATATTGGTCCCTATATATAATTCGGCCAGGTACTGAGTCGGGTATTATAAGGTATACTTTTTTCATTTTGGATTCAATTCAATGAAGAATATCATTTTTACACAAATTATTGTAAATTTCTCTTTCTTCTTCCGCGGCAACCTTCCTTTGCTTCACTTTTGTTTTCTTTGAAGCAATGAGCTCCACCTCATCTGAAAACACCGATCACCACCAAGACCAGAACCATGATCAACCACAAAACCCACTTGGATTTTCTTCATCCAAGTGAAAATCCTGGCGCCGTTTTGGTTGCAATCGCGCTCATAGATAACAGTTATCACAATTGGAGCCGATCGATGAGACGGGCACTTTTCTCCAAGAACAAGATGGCATTCATCAATGGAACTCTTTAGAAACCCCCTTCTACTTGATCTTTGTTATCAGCTATTTGAGTTTGTTTTCCAAATGGTAACATTTTATCTCCTGGCTTTCGTTACATTTAAGATTTGCTTACCCAGAGGACGATTGGATAAATTGAGCTCTTCAACAACCTATATATCTTTCAACAATCTCCAAACGGTCGCAGCCTATTTGTCTTAGCCTTCTATAGATACAAGTAATATTGTGGTTGATAAACCTCATTTTATCAACCATACTGTAAGATATATACCTTCACAAACATTTGATAAGTGGCATTATAGGTTAGCTCACCCATCCATTTCTGTTTTACAAAAGCTTTGTACTACATTTCCCTACATTTCTATTAATAAAAACATGGTCCGTGATCATTGTCACATGGCCAAACAAACGAAACTTCCATTTCCCCATAGTGATACTCCACCCCTTCAATGCTTTGATCTCTTACATATGGACATCTGGGGTCCCATTAGCACTTGTTCTGTTGATAGATACCAATACTTTTTAACAATAGCTAACGATTTTTCTCGCTTCACATGGACATTTTAATGAAAAACAAGGCTGAAACTAGATTGTGCATTACTAATTTCTTCAATTTTATCCCTACACAATACTCGTCCAAAGTCAAATCTATAAGAAGCGACAATGGCCTAGAATTTCAAATGCACACTCTATTTTCCTCTTTAGGTATTTTCCACCAAACCTCTTGTGTAGAAACACCCCAACATAATTCTATAGTTGAAAGAAAACATCGTCACTTGTTAAATGTTACTAGGGCCATTACTTTATCAATCTCACTTACCTAAATGTTTTTGGTCTTATGCTTTAATTCATGCTACTTTCATCATTAATCGTCTCCCCACCCCTGTTTTCAAACATAAAACACCGTATGAATTATGTTTCAAACAACGCCCCACATTTCTTGATCTAAAAGTATTTGGTTGTCTCTCATTTGCATCCACTCTCTTGCAAAAGAGAGACAAACTTGATCCTAGAGCAAGAAAATGCCTTTTCTTGGGGTATAAAACTGGCACTAAAGGATATGTCCTATATGATTTACAAACTCACAACGTTTTCATCTCTAGACATGTATTTTATGAAAATATTTTTCCTTACTAAAATTCTGCATCTAAATCTGTTGAGAATATAACTTTTAATGATGATAATTATACCTCCTTTGATGATACCTTCTTGGTTTCCCACATACCTTCCCCACCCCCTCCTACTAATAATATTTTTGCAGCTAGTCCTCACATATTTGATACTTTCCATTCATAATCATGTGGCAGAATCAACACCCCTTATAAAACAACCTTTAAGAAAAATCCTCTCGGGTTTCTTAAACCCCCTGTTTATTTACAAAATTTCCATTGTTTTAATGCAACCACTAATGTTTCATACCCTTTATCTAAGTGCACCTCTTATAACAATCTGTCTAGATCTCATTTATCTTTTATTTCTGCTATCACTATTAATCAAGAGCCCCGTACCTATAAGCAGGCTGCTCATATTTCACATTAGCAGGCTGCTCATATTTCACATTAGCAGTCTGCTATGAACAATGAGCTTCAAGCTCTACAGATTAATAAAACTTGGATCATAACTGATCTACCTCCAGGTAAGAAACCCATTGGATCTAAGTGGGTATACAAGATTAAATACCATGCCAATGGGACTATAGAACGTTAACTTAGTCGCCAATGGGACTATAGAACGTTAACTTAGTCGCCAAAGGTTATATTGAAGTCAAAGGTATTGATTTCTTTGACAAGTATTCTCCTATTGCAAAATTGACAACTATTAGATGCTTTTAGCCATAGCTTCTACTCAAAACTGGTATTTGCACCAACTTAACGTTCATAACGTGTTTTTACACGGTGATTTGGAAGAAAAAGTCTACAGGATTTTATCTCTTGGACTTCCTTCTTCCAAACCAAACCAAGTGTGCAAATTAACCATATGGCTTAAAACAATCTAGTAGACAATGGTTCTCCAAATTAACCAATGCCTTAAACAGTAAGAAATATATTAAATCATCATCTGATCCTTCTCTTTTCATCAAACATTCTAAAGATTCCTTTACTGCCCTGCTTGTTTATGTCGATGATCTTGTATTAACTGGTAACGATGTAACTGAAATAAATTCTATTAAATCATTTATGGATCAGACTTTTAAAATAAAAGATCTAGGACATTTAAAATATTTTGTAGGCCTCGAGATCTCTCGATCCCAGGCTGGAATTCGTATATGTCAACGTAAATATACTTTGGATCTTCTGTCTGACGCAAGTTTGATCGGTGCCAAGCCTCTCTCTTCTCCCATGCAGCGCAATACAAGACTACACCAAGATTCTGGAAACCGATGACAGATCCTGCACTCTACAGACATCTTGTTGGACAACTTATCTATCTCACCAACACACGGCCAGATATCTCTTACTCAGTCCAACAACTAAGTCAATTTATACAAAAACTCACAACAACACATTTTGAAGCAGCATTCAGAGTAGTACCATACATCAAGTCTGTTTCAGCCCTTGGTCTCTTTTACCTTGCTTCTTCTCCTCTTCAAATAAAAGCCTTCTGTGATTCAGATTGGGCCACATGCCCGGATACTCGGCGATCAACTACAGGATACTGTATTTTCATCAGGGGGATTCCGTCATGTCTTGGAAATCCAAGAGATAGGCTATTGTTTCTAAATCATCAACTGAAGCCGAATACCGTGCCATGGCAACCACAGTCTGCGAAATCCAGTGGCTCTGCTTTCTCCGGTAAGATTTCAACTTGGACTTCATATCTCCTACTCAACTATATTGTGATAGCCAATCTACCTGACACATTGCAACAAACACATCCTTCCATGAAAGAACATGAGCTCGACTGCCACATTGTTCGCGAAAAGCTTCAACAAAAATTATTTCATCTCCTCCCTATTTCCACGAAGCAGCAATTAGCGGATCTGCTCACTAAATCTCTTGATCCTCTTCCCCTTTCTACTTATGTTTCTAAATTGGACCTAAAAGATATTTACTCCGCAGTTTAAGAGGGGCTATTAGTATGATAAATAGGATTATTGTAATCATGATAATAGAGATGACACCTTTTGTTATTGGGGCTTGTAATCCCTATGTATAGTTGGGCCAGGTATTGAGTCGGGTATTAGAATTGCAATTTTGTCAAAATTACCCCTAAATAATTATTACAAAGTAAAATGAATGTAATAAATAATTAAGGATATTATAGATAAAAGAAGAATTATTGTTCGGAAGTGACTATCACTATACGTGTAACAAGTCAAAAAAAAAATGACATTAAAAAGGAACAGGAACGGAGGGAGTATATTTTCATCTCTAAGCTATTTCTTTCTCTATTGCTAATGGCCCAGGCAACATGAAATTTTTTCAATACTACTACATTTAGTTATTTCAAATTAAGATAGAGAAAAAAAAAACCAAACCTGAAGCTGCAAGAGCAAGACCCTCAACAAGAATAACAGAACCAAAACCAAGCCATGCAAGAATAAAGGCGTTTTCATAAGCACCCTGTTCCTGTTGAACCGGTTCTGGTTCCGAAACCAAAGCGGGTTTTTCAACTGGATTACGACGAATTATCGAAGCTCTTTCTCTTTGTCCCTTCTGCTTCCTTTTAGTGTTTTGCTTCCTTTTAGTGTTCACATTAGACGGACCAAAACCCACCCCGGATTTTTTGGGAATTGAATCGGACGGTTCAGATTGCTTTTCAGATCTAACTGTGAGGATGGGAGAGAACGAATGATGATAGATTTTGGTGGTGAAATAAGTTGCGAATTGCGTTTGAAGCGCCATTTTTGTTGTTGTTGGAGTTTGGCCCTCGGTTTCACCACATAGTATCTTTTTCTTCTGATGATGATAATGATAACAATTTCTATCTTTTCTTTTGTATTTACATGTTTTATTTGTTTATCTATGTTTTGTTTAATTCTTTAGTGTTTGGCTAACTAATATTTTTTATTTTTAAAATTAAGAGAATATAATTCTTTTTGTGCGATTTTGTTTTTCATATTTTCATTTAAAATGTTAATTTTCATTTTTTTATGAATGTCAAAAACCTTATATCTGTCAGGTGAGCGATTATAATAATAAATTTAATAAATAATTTGGATAGATAGTTCAATTTGTTAGTATTTTTAAAGGAAAAACATTTTTTATTTTTAAAATTATTAATTATTTTATGATGTTGTAATTTATCGGTTGACTTAATAATGTAATGTATTTTTATATTACTAATGTATTACTACGGTTTAAAAAACATTATTATTCAAATAGGTATATCTGATGATTTAGTAATGTAATATATTCTTATATTACATTAAAAATATTATTATTCAAATGTTTGTAAATAGGTATTTTGAATCACAATAAATAAGATTGGGGTAAGATATTATATTTAGGGATGATAAACATGTATGTCTGTCTTTTTTAAATTCGTCTTGTAAAATTTGATTTTACTTTTAATAGTTTTTGAATCTCTATATTTTCATCTTTAGTTTGGTATAGAGTCACTTTAAATGCTCATGGTTGTGTTTCTTTCTTTGAACCTCAACTTGATTTTAAATATGTTAAAGAGATTTGTATTTTTAAAACTTAAGGTTTGTCATCAGTGCACAGTGATTTTGGGTCTGGGTGATTTTGGTTAGTACAGTGGATTATGGGTTTATCTGGCTTCACTATCTTCTTTATCTTGAAATACATATCAATCTTTTAGATTTGAGATTTAAAATTACTTACTTCATTTTCTTTGCAGTTTGTTATAGTACACGAGTTTATTTCATCCTCTTGCTCAGATTCATTTAACAAGTATGTGTCATTGTTTTCTCATTTATTAAAAGCTCTTTTGTTAATATTTACTTCTGTCACAATTTTTTTCTTTTTATTCTCTTCTTCTTTCAGTTTTTTGAGATATTCTATCTCATGCAAAATATTCTAAATTTTATCAAATATAAAAGCAAAGTCTCTAGAAGACGGGACACTCTAATTTTGAAATTGTGATTGCATTAGACTTCCAAAAAAATATATAAATTCAAGAATTTTGTTAGTCAAGTTAATTTTGAAATATTCGTCAAGAGTTTGATATAGTTTATTTTATAAATAAACAATTTTTTTTGAATATTTTCATTAGATATTTTTGGATACCTGAAATTCTTGCTCTAATATGTTCATTTTATCTATTTTCATCTTAGTGGCATATTAATAGATCAATTTGAGGATGTCCCGGTTCCTTTGCATTGCTATAGATTGATACATGAGAATACTCTCGTGTACCTAAGATGTTATTAAGTATTTCCCTTTCAAATTATGTTACACTTTTTCTTTTTCTTCTAAAGTCCAAAGAGCTATAGGTTTATTTACCATTTTATTGTTTTAAAAATAAGTGGGATATATGGACCATTTTTAATAGAATCACCCATTAAAATCAAATGTTTTAAGAAAAAAATTATTCTTACTTTTTAGAGTGGTGCCTTTTACCATTGAAAGGTGGAGGCTTGTTTGCGGAAAATCCTTTCTTATAGAAATTATTTGAAGTCATTATTTCTCTTGAGACGATTAATTTTTAAATAGGGCTTAGATTCTAATATCACTTGCTACCCAAGTGACACTACGCCAAATAAGGGAAAAGAGGGCGCTTTTTTTGGCCTATAACAGCGCTTTAAAGCGCCCTCTAATCTGGCGCTGGCATAGGTAAAGACAGCGCTTTTTTTCCTGGTGAAAGCGCTGTCTAAAGTGGCTCTTTAAGCCCTTTAAGGGCCACTTTAGAGGGCGCTTTTTAAAGAAAGCGCCCTCTAAAGTGGAAACATTTAAGGGTTTAGAGGGCGCTTTTACTGGAAAGCGCCCTCTAAAGTGGAAACTTTTAAGGGTTTAGAGGGCGCTTTTACTGGAAAGCGCCCTCTAAAGTGGAAACATTTAAGGGTTTAGAGGGCGCTTTTACTGGAAAGCGCCCTCTAAAGTGGGTGGTTATTTAATTTTTTTTTAAAAAAAGCGCTATATTTTTTTATTACAACCTGTATATTGAAGCAGTACACCCAAAACTGTATAATTTGAAGCCCTTTTTCACACATTGCATTCAACAAGCCTTATATACAACAATCCATACATATACAAAAATCCACTGATATATAATCGTTTAACTTCTAAAGATTCTAAATATACAACCAATTCATAACTTAAAAAGAAATAAAACTAAGTAGCAAAAGCATCTCTGAGATGTATGTTTTTTTTGCTAGCAGCAGTCTTCTTAGCAACAACCTCTTTTTGTTCAATATCAATAGCATGAACCTAAAATATCATAAAATTAGTTAGGTGATGTATAAGATCAAGAATTAACATTTTCTATGCATAAATATCATATAATTGTGTTTATACCTTTTTTTTTGATGCAACTGACTCGATTTGCTGCGTAATCCCCTTATATTTTTGGTCCCTTATCTTTTGAAGATAGAATTGATATTTGTTTAGATGGACATGTTCCATTGTCGTAGAGGGATACTTTCAAATATCCAGCATCATCATCATCTACGCGAATGAGGCTTGACGACAATGGAACATCTCCATCTAAACAAATATCAATTGATACTTTCAAGTATCCCTTGCACGAATGATTGACTTCATAATAGCCATTTTACCTGTAATAAAGAAAACAATTAAAATCAGATGACAAATGTAAAAACAATTAAAATCATAAAAGTCATTTTACCTGTAATAAAGAAAACAATTAAAATCATTTGACCTGTACCTTTTTCACTAAGTTCTCTTTCTTTTCTTGGTTGGAATATGTTCTACATGTCTCTTAACAACACGGACGGTTGGATTGATCCAAATACCCTCATTATGATCATTTCTAATATATGAATCATTTGATATAATATTCTCATCTTGATCATTTCTGGTAAACGATTCAATCTCAACATCAATATCACCTTGATCTCCAGTGTTTTCATCAATTACTTTGTTGGAAAAAAGAACTATAGACCATTTCGTACTTTTCGGATCATTGACATAGAACACTTGTCTAGCTTGAGAGGCTAGAATAAAAGACTCATCTTTGTATCCCACCCTATTAAGATCCACTTGCAAAAATCCTGACTTATCCATTCGAATGCCGTTATTATTTTCAACCCACTTGCAACCAAATATAGGAATCTGAAACTTCTCATAATCAAACACCCAAATGCGTCGATAACACCAAAATACGACATATTTGCAAATTTGGGGTTTAAGTCCTTCACACTTGATATGTGCATTGCTTCAGCTACCACGGTGACACCACTATTCTGCATAGTACTTTTATCATCTTGTTCTTTGGTATAAAATGTGTATCCATTAATCGCGTATGCGCTATAAGAAAAAACATGGAAACTTGGACCATATGCTAAGCATCTCAACCTTTCTGTTATTGAAGCGGGATCTGAATAATACTTTGAATAAATATGATCCTTAAACCAAGGTATAAAACATCGATTGTGCTCTCGTACTATCCAATTTTCATTTCTATTGGGATTTAAACCTCGGAGAACATCCTTGTGAATTTCAACATACGGCTCAACCTCATTCTCATTGTGCAGAACATACAAATGCACTTGATCCCGTTCGACCCTTGATACTGCCACGATTTTATTTCCAATTAGATTTTTCCTTCTTTCTTTTCGACAAGCTGAGACTTGGGGAGTCCGATTGACTGAACATTAGACAAATATTCAGTACAAAACTCAATCGCTTCTTCAACAATGTATCTTTCAACCATACAACCTTCTGGTCGACTTCGGTTCTTCACGTACCCTTTTAATATTTTCATATAACGTTCAACAGGGTACATCCATCTCATATAAGCTGGTCCACACAATTGTGTCTCTTTCACAAGATGAACAACTAGATGTACCATTATGTCAAAAAATGATGGAGGAAAAACATTTCAAGCTCACACAAAGTAATAACGATTTCTTTTTGCAACATTGGTAAGATCGCAGGATTGATCACCTTACTGCAAATTGACTTGAAGAAAGAACACAACTTAGTTATAGAGCTTCTTACTTTTTCTGGAAGAATAGAACGTATACCTATTGGGAGAAAATGTTCCATTATAACATGGCAATCATGGGTCTTTAAACTCTTTAACTTGAGGTCTTTCATAGACACAAATCTTCTAATATCTGAAGAGTACCCTTCTGGAACTTTAACTTCACTTAGAAACTTACACAATGTTTTTTTCTCCTTTCTAGATAGAGTATAAGCAACAGGCGGTAGATATGTTCGTTTTCCTTTCTTCAAGGGTCCTAATTCAGTTCTTATTCCCATCGCTATCAAGTCCTTTCTTGCCTTAAGGCCATCCTTAGACTTTCCTTGTATATTGAGTAACGTGCCAATAACATTTTCAAATACATTTTTTTCAATATGCATAACATCAAGAAAATGTCTCACATACAAGGACTTCCAATACGGAAATTCAAAAAAAACTGACCTCTTCTTCCACCCACTTTTGACAAGTGTCTGGGCAAAAGGCTTGCCAAACTGAGTATCCAAATCTTTCACCTTTTCAAAAATTTGATCACCCGTCAATATAGGTGGAGCTCTGCCTTGTTCTGTCTCTCCATTGAACGCCTTTCTCCATCCACGGTAGTGATGATTTGAATTTAAGAATCTCCGATGACCGAGAAAGACATTCTTCTGACCAAACTCCAAGCGCTTCCAATCTGTTTTATCTTCACAAATAGGACACGCACATTGACCTTTTATGCTATATCCTGATAGATTTCCGTATGCTGGAAAATCATTAATTGTGCCAAACAACATCGCCCTCAAGTTGAAACTTTCTTTCCTATATCCATCATAAACCTCCACACCGGTCTCCCACAAAATCTTTAAATCTTCGATTAAGGGCTTCAAGTACACGTCTATGTCATTCCCTGGTTGTTTAGGTCCAGAAATCAACATAGACAACATCATGTACTTACGCTTCATACATAGCCATGGAGGTAGGTTATAAATCATAATAATCACAGGCCATGTACTGTGTGAGATACTCTGGATACCGTGTGGGTTCATTCCATCAGTAGATAATGCCAAGCGAAGGTTTCTTGATTCTTCTCCAAATTCAGGATAATCATTATCAATTTTCAACCACTGTGGTGAATCTGCCGGATGTCGATACTTTCCATCTATAATTCTTTCATCTGCATGCCAGGTCAAGTGTCTTGAATCGGTTTCACTACGAAACATGCGTCTAAATCTCGGAATAACAGGAAAATACCACAAGACTTTTGCTGGAGACAACTTGTTCTTATATCGCGAGACACCGCATTTAGGACACTCATTTAACGATGCATACTCATTTCGAAACAAAACACAATCGTTTGGACATGCATGTATCTTATCATAGCTCATGCAAATAGAGCACAACATCTTTTTGGTCTCATATGTTCGATTGGGAAGAACATTATCCTCAGGAAGCATATCTTTCAAAAGGGCTAATAACTCTGTGAAACTTTTATCCGACCATCCATTGCCCGCCTTTAAGTTGTACAACTTTAATACCGCAGACAATCTTGTGAATTTAGTGCAACCATCATACAAAGGTTTCTCTGCATCACTTACCAACCTCTCAAACATTTCGGGACAATCCTTAAGATCTCCTTCAAGTGCTTCTGCAATCTCTTCAACTCGATCACAATCGTATGTATCTGCGCCACTATAGTTTGAGGCATAGGTCGTACTATCCCCCGGTTCAACATTCTCGTTACTTTTCTCACCATGCAAATTCCAACATGTATAACTTCGATCAATTCCATGCCTCATTAGATGCGATGTCAACTGAACTGCGTCAACCCGTTTCCCATAACAACAACCCAAACAAGGACATATCATTCTACTGGGGTCTTCGGCGTGCGCAACGGCAAACTTAACGAATTCTGATACCCCATTCTCGTACTCTCTCGACAATCGATTGGAAGACATCCATGTATTATCCATTACTAATTAGAATAAACAAAAAACAATTTCAGAAGAGAAACCAATTTCAGAAGATACTCTGTGCAGGGCATTCATGTCTCCATTTACTCTATCAAATAACATCCATACCTAAACTTCTTAAGTTACTAGCTACGCTATGTACTGGTTGGCTGTTAATGAAGAATTCAAACACATTCGGACCTAGGTTTCTAATGATACTGGTGTTGACACAAAATCAGATGTTCATAGGTCGTATAACCCTAACTACTGGGTAATGTAGTCCCATTGCATGCGTTATCATGGTCACTAAAAACCAACCGTCAATTGCCTAATAAACCCAAACTATTTAAATGACTATGAATATTGAAACTTTACAGGTCGAAACAAACGTAGCATAGACAAAAATAACATAAAACTGAAATGGGGCAAAGCTAAAACAAAGCAATAGTGCAAGTAATAATGTATGCATTGTGTACCTTTGATTGGTAGAAGGAGGAAACGTCATAGATCTAACAGAGGTGGAAGGAGAACGCCTTAGAACCCTAACGTGAAAAAGAACGAAAATAACAGAGAGTGAAATAACAAAACGCGCAGTATGTTATAATTTTAATGTTTACTAAAAGGGACCTTAGAGGGCGCTTGTGGAAAAAAAGCGCCCTCTAAAGGGGGCCTAAGAGGGCACTTATGGAAGCGCTCTCTAAGGCTTTCCAGAAGCGCTTTATAAGCTGGAAATGCACATGGACTTATAACAGCGCTTTATTAAAAGCGCCCTCTAAGGGTAACCTTAGAGGGCGCTTTCTAAAAAGCGTCATGTATTGTTGTCCCTCTATCTCCTCCTTATTTTTTCGCTTCACCTTAGAGGGCGCTTTATTACAAAAGCGCCCTCTAAAGTGCGCTGTCTATTGCTCCTTATTTTTTCGCTTCACTTTAGAGAGCGCTTTTGTAATAAAGCGCCCTCTAAGGTGCGCTGTCTATTCCAGTTTTTGGCGTAGTGTGACATCAAACACGATATGGGGTACTGTGATTTTTTTTCAAAACTTAGATAAATTTGATCAATTTTAAGATTGTTTTTAAGAAAATAGTAGAAGAAGATAACTAGAGCAGAAAGATAAATGACAATAAAGTAAAATATAAGGGAAAATGAAAGAACACACCAAAGTTTATATTGGTTATTCTCAAAACCACAAGGTTTATGTTGAAATATACTTTATGCTTGTTTTGAAACTAACAAATTATTTTAGTTAGAAACTCTAGTGGACTTTATGTCCTAACCAGTCAAGAAATAGTCTCTCATAAAGACTTATCGTCTAGAGCTTCAAACCACTTCAGGACTCAAAAGTATCTAAAATATATAACATGTTAAGGACTCAAAATGACTGTCTGAGGATAAAGCTTTCCTCAACACTAAAAGACAAATATATTTGCTAAGATCTCAAGTACAAATTGAACAACTCTCAGAATTATTAAAGAAACAACTTTCCAAGACATCTCATTATAAAATCCAAGGAGCTACATTTTTTCCTTTGTGTTTTTCGTGAATATCAAGAAAAATCAAGGATAATTTTAGGATAAATAATTCAACGGTTATTTCTTCACTTATCAAAAGGAAGTGTTTCTCTCATTGAAAACACAACTTTTCACAAACTGAATACTTCATTTGAAAAGTAAATCACACTCAAAGTTTCATATCCTCACTGCCATATAGTGAGAGTATAAATCTTGTTATAAACACTTCAAATATTAAAAGTATACCATCACAAAGATATGCATCTCAAATACTCTTGTAAGCTCACTGAAGGCTTTACCATTCAGAAGTGTAAAGGGAGGCTAAGAATACATATAAGAAATAACATTGTAATAAGAATCAACTAAACGATAATCTCATAAGGTGTGAGGACTGGACTAACCGAGTTGGTGAACAGGGATAAGTTATTTTGTTTGATTTGTTCATTTCTTTCCTTATTTCATCTTATCCTTGTAATATTATCACATTCTCACACACACAACTTTAATCTTTCTAACTTGCTCTTTTCCTTCTGTATTTCATCTTATACTCGTATTAATATTACATGATTACTCATACATAACTTGGTCAAAGAAATTATTTTGAAAAAACCTCACTGATTTTAAGACTGAGTCTTAAACTTAAAAAGGGCACAATCCCCCCCCCCCTCATTGTGACATTCCTTTTTCCATTAATTGTTATCAAAGCTTCGAGCTCTAAACATAAAAGAAACACTTAATTGTGTTAGAGTAAAACAATCCTAACCAGAATAACTGAATTAATAAAGTTCATAGCTGAAGGAGGATCTTCACACAAACCTTCGTACTTTAATGGATCAGATTACTACAACTGAAAAGGAAAGATGAGGCTATCCTCACTTATCAAGACAACAACATGTGGCCAGTAGTAGAAAATGGTAACTTTATATCAATGACCATTCAAATGGAGAATGCAGTGTCAGTCCCAAAACCTCAGACAGAAGGACCAAAGAAGAAAATGACAAGGTACTTCTAAGTTCAAAAGCTCAAATTATTTGATCATGTGCTCTTTGCATGGAGGAATATGATAGAATTAAAGAATGCACAACTGCAATAGAAATATGGGATGCTCTTAAAATACATGATAAAGGAACCAATCATGTTAAAGAAGAACAGATTGACATGAAGTCAAAAAATTCGAAACATTTGAAATGAAAGAAGAGGAAAACGTGGATGAAATGTTTGCAATATTTGATCTCATATTTAATGAACTCAAGTCTCTTGGGAAATCCTACAGTACTCGCGAAAGAGTCAGAAAATTCCTAAGATGTATCCCAAATATTTGGAGACCTATGGTAATTGTTATCTCATAGGAAAAGGATCTAAAAATAATACAAGTTGAAAGCATTCTTAGTGAGTATAAACCAAAAAGGAAAGGAAAAATGATAGCTCATAAAATCTCAGAAAAATCAAAAGTTCACACTAAAGTCTCATCCTCCCGAAACTTAAATGATGAGGCACAAAATTAAGTTATGAAGATGAAGATGATATAACTTTAATCTCAAGAAGAATTCAACGTATGATCTTAAAAATAAGTAAAAATATAAATCCATTTAAACCCAGGAGAGAACCTCAAAAATCAGAGATCGATAAAAGTAAAATTACTGGCTACGGATGCAACAAACTTGGTCACTTCAAAACTGAATGTGATCAAGGCAAAAGATTTCAAAGGAAATTTCCCTCTAAGAAGAAATCAATGATGGAATCATGGGATGGCTCTAACAACCAAGGACCCAAAGTATTTTGGGTGCCTAAGACGTTACTAACACATATTTCATGAATGTCTTCTAACACTTAAGAAAAAACTTAGGTACTTGGACAATGGATGCTCAAGTCATATGATAGGAGATAAAAGAATAGCTTCATATCACTTAAGGATAAATAAAGAGGATTTGTAACCTTTGTAAATAATGACAAGGCAAATATCAAAGGTATATGATCCATAGGTAAGGATGGTGTTAGTGTCATTAATAATCTTCAGTATGTTGAAATATTGAAACATAACTTACTAGGTGTTCTTGTTAAACATTATACTACTTTACTCCTCAATGATCCTTAAAAATATGTTTCTTCATATCCCTCATTAAGGTGGCTCTGAATAACGTTTGTTTCCCTCTGCAATCATCAAATAACGCCTTTTCCCTTAATTTCTATAACTCGCATGCAATCATGGGGATATTTCATAACTGTCAATTGTGATTGTCCATATGGCCTCCTAACACTGAGGTCGGGTCCAACTTATTCTTCTATCAATGCTATTACGAGACTAGTTCTGATTTACTTGCTTTGTATCTAAGTGAACCTTAATCGGGTTCCGACCTGTGCAAGGTTATGGTTATACGGCCTACTTGCCTCTTCATACCCGGGTTTCCAAAGCTCATCATCTGGGAATTCTGGGATGTACATAAGCCCCCCAATCGCGGGGTCCAATCGGATTGAAGTGTTTGAACAAGAAAATCTTGGAATTCCTTATTCCTTAATCTGGCCTCCTATTCGACAAGTTATAGGGTGTCAGTCATTTCAATGATGACAAATTTTTCTCTTTCCTCGTCATGATGGTTTTTATGGGAACTCCCACTTGACATCATTACTCTTGTTCGATACAAATTACTGATTGTTGCAAACTTATTTTATATAAATGGACTCTTCTTTCACTTTGTTTATTTATCAAAGCTAGCGATCTTCCTTTCAAGTGTTGTTGACAAATGTCTCTACTTCATCAATCACTCGATCTTTCTACAAGTTCAAGCCTTAGGTATCATCTTATTTCCCTTTTGCACTCTCTTTTTACTCTTTTATTATGTCTTTAATACGAGATTACGATCATTTGGGAGAACCCCTAATTTCCCTTATTGTCCATGAGATAAATAAATTTTGGAATGAATGCATGAGAAAATGTGAGGGTCACTTGATTCGAACTGATTTTAACCGGATTATTAGAGAAACTTATGGTGAAATCCCTCATAGAAGCTTATGGTGAGGGTGTTTACTGTGAAAATTGGTAAGCAACCGCTGATCTTCCAAAGTAAAATATTTTGGTAACTTACAGGATCGATCAGATTGATCCTAGGACATATGCTAATTGTTTTTAGGGTGAAGTCTGATGGATGATGAACACTTCGACAATGTTCATACTTAAAATAATTTATTAAAGAATATAAAGGAAAAATAACACAAAGAATGCAAGGAAAGTGTTGGAAAGTAAATGGCGATGAAGATAAATATCTGAAAAGAAAAGATTGATTAAAATTGCTTTAAGTAAAAATATGGTGCAACATCAAACGTACATTTTCTCAAGTTACACTTTCTCTACACACAGATACTTTGGGTAAGATGATAAATTTATACACACTTAGACACCCCTATCATAATACTAATACCTCATATTTATACCAATCGAAATAACGGCTTCCAACAACCTATTCACCAGATTGAGACAAGTGGCGTTATGCATGCATGTAACCGCCCACCATGCCCCACGTATATCCTTAGCAGTTATATAAGAACAGAAAATTCCCTCCCTTATTTGAATTAAAATCCTTTGTCAAACTACCACTAGTGACGCTTATGTCGAAAACATCTCCCAACTGTTGGAAACATTTCTAAGTCCACACAGTATCTTTACTCTTGCATCAAAGTATCTTCGACTGGAAATCCAAAATGTATAGTTTTGTCAAAACCAATTTATTCATAGGAAAACTTATTCTCTCATTTAATTCCCTGAATCCATATTAGGCGTCCAAATTGGGAGCTAAAAGATTGCCCCCAAAAATGTCATTTTCGACACTTCGAAGAAAAAGGCATTTTTTGAAACTATGGTTCGACGCCTTGAATAATCCTTCGACGCCACATATGCTCCAATGTTGCAAAAACTATTCATCTTTCTTCCAGCCGGTCTATGAAGTCAGAGCTATCATTACCTTTTTCCAACATGTCTTTTCAACCCATGCGTAAATCTTTTTAATCATCACGTTTCCTAGACCCTAGGAGATCGTGGGATTTAGGCCTTAATTACCACCGTCCCACTATGCAATCCTAGAGAGACACGTGTCTCACTTGTTTTCCAACCATTAATGCTGTCTTGAACTGATTTTACTTCCAAAAACCCTATAAAAAGCGCATCTCTCACTAATTCCACTTTTTTACGCTTTCTGAAACTTTCAGGTACTTCAACTCTTCATCCTCTTCAAAACACCCTTAAAAAACCCAAATTTTTTCTTTCTTCAAACCTTAAACAAAAATGGTCACTTCAAGCAAAGTCCCCAAAGAAATAACCAAGGCTGTCAAGGTTTCCATCAAACAAACGAAGGCCCTCAAAAAGATCTCAGACCTCCTGAACCAAGAACTGAAGAACAACGAAAAATTTATGAATCTCAGGTACTCATTCCAATAACTGTCTCTGGAAAAAATTATGCTTTATTTGGACCTTTACCTAACCTGAACATCGATTCTAGCAGACTTTGAGACTTTTTCCCCACTTACCATAAATGTAAACCAATAGGCCAAGCAAAAAAACTTAGAACTGAAAGGGATACTACTGCTGAGGGGTCCCAATCTTTAACAGATGAAACTATAGACTTAAGGTTTATGAACAATGGCTTTAGAGTCTTCTGAGCGACCCCCTCATTCAAAGATCCAACTGACTATCTAAATTGGCTAAATAAGATAGAAAAAACCAAATCTCAAACCTGGAAGGACATGGGAATTTATGACCTAATCATGTTGTCGAAGGTAGAAGTGGATTACATTTCGACTTTATTAGTTTCTGGGATAATAGTTGTAAGACCCCAATTTTGACCCTAAGAACCCCCATGTTATCTCATCATATGCATTAGCATTGGGATCACACTTTGGCCTCCTCCTTACCCCTCATTCATTGGGTTTGCATTTGGAAAGGTCACCAAGCACATTTGATTGTATCATACTTCATTTTTCTTTGTTTACTAACCAAAATACCAAAAATATGTCAATGTATAATTTGTTGCTTTTGTAGGTAGTGTGTATGCTCACCTATGCTCCATCAAGCTCATATCTAGGGTTTAAGACCCTCAATGCAAGGAGAACAATCAATAATTGGTTTAAATTGGTTATAAGTATCATATATGGATCCCCATTATCTTCACATTTTATTTTGATCAAGAAATCATCAAGAGTTTGGAGTTTGTTTACCTTGGAAACCCTAATTCATCTAGGTATCTTGTATGACTTCTTCAACAAGTTTCTTCAACAAATGATAAAATATTTCAAGGGATACTTCACATTAAATCATATTATGCATATATTATCCTCCATGAGTCCCAAAGATCAAGATAATGTCAAGCTAGCAAGTTGGTTCATGGTGGTTGACCAGAGAAAGTCAACTAGTCAAAACTGGGGTTCCCTAGACCCTATCTCCTACAATTTTTGTCATATGAAAATGATTCCAAGAGAAAAGTTACTCAAAATGAAATTCCAAACAACTTTAATGTTTAAGTTTAAATATATTTTTGCTTGGAAAGTCATTTTTTATGGTGAACGATTATAGGTCATTTTGTTTGAACCCTAGTTTGGAGTTCAAATTCCCAAGACCATAACTTGCTCAATATTTATGAGATGAAAGCCATTCAAATTGAATGATCAAATTCAATATGTATAATTAAAATTTTATGTTTGTAGGAAGTTCAAATTTGACTTGCAAATACATGTGCCAAGAGGAAACATTATAGGTCATTTTGGGTCAATACCATTGAACAAGTGATTTTCCTCAACATCTAAAATGCATAACGCCTTCATGAAAAATCCAAATGAGGTCAAATTTGTGACCAAATTGAAGATATTTAAAAGAGATACAACTTTTATGAAGAAAAGTTTCTCATTTGAAGTCCATAGAAAAAGTTATTCAAGGTGGAAGAAGTGAACATTTGACTTGGGACTTAGAAAATTTTCAAATATGTTTGATTTCCCAAACTTCCACCTCAAAGTTCATCATGATATAAGATTCAAATGAAGATATACATGAAAGTCGTTCCCTTTGATCTCACCTTTCCAAAAAGTCTAAGATCATCTCATTTGGATCAAAATTGAGGGACATACACATGGATCCCTTGTGGGAAGTGTTTTGGCAAGTTTTGAACTTAAATGGTCATTCTTCTTTGCATGCTTCCACATGATGAATTCAGTATACTTTGCACATGAATTGGAGGTGGATTACATTATTCCTTAGGCCCAAACCATTTCCCATGCACCCATGCAAGAAGGTTTCCAAATTTGGCCAAAATTCAAATGGTGCAAAAATCAAATGCATTGCCTAAGGCTTCAGAATCAACATCAACACCTTGCCCAAGCTTTGCTAGACTGATTCAAACCCTCACTGCCATAGAATTTCTGAAGATTTCTCTTTAAATAGAGCTTGAACTTCATCTTCTGTTTGGAAGTTCAAACTCCATAAATTCACTTCCTTTTTCATCTCAATTGGCTTCTACAAGCAAGAGGAAGAGAAAGCAATCAAATCCAAATCAAGATCAAGTGGAATTGGATCAACTCGAAGGTGATTTTTCAGAAACTTCATCTCTTCGATTCTCTCTCAATTCTTCACCATGCTTTATGATTTTTGGTTGTTTGAAGTCCTATCAATGTAGGCAAGAAGATTGAGTTGCTTTGAGGTCAAATAGAAGCAACTCAATTCATGATCCTCAAAATTCAAATCCCTGTATCTTTTTATATACTTGGAATTGGAGAAAATTGAGGTCAGATTCGTGCTCCTGGGCATTTTTCCTTCAAATTAGTGTATTCACTTTTCATTTTTCATAAGGTTTTGGTTGGACCAGTCTGGCGGTCCTCACCAGAGAAGATGATTGGAGCTAGGGCTCCGGTGGTGCGCTGGATCAATCCAGGCCATCTGATCCATTTGAAATGTTTTAATCTCACGCGTTCAAATTGATTACCATGCCTGCAGCGTGTTTGACTAGTGACCATGTGGAATGCACACTCTTGGCCATCTGATCTGCCACCTCAATTAATGAGGGAGATCAGATGGCCCTTATTTTTTTTCTGTTTTTTTTTTCATTAAATCCTTTTATTTTGATTAATTCATATTAATTTCATTTTTAATCCCAAAAAGATAGGACTTTCACCAAAAAAATTCAAATATTTTCCTATTACATCATCTGAATTAAAATTATTTTTTGGATTAATTTTGATATTTTTCATGATTTAATTGTTTTTATGCATATTTTTTATTAATTAAAAATACTTCTGGCTTTTCAAAAATTATGATTTTTTTTGTCTAAGGTCCTTTGACCTTGTTTGACCTAAGATAAATCTCTTGACCATTTATTTGGTGTTTTGAAGAGGTTTTAGGTTTTTGATCAAACATAATTCAATTTAAATGTATTTTTATTTGATTAATTGTGTAGAAATTATATTGAGCCATTTTTATTGACTTGTGAAGTTTGATTATGTGTTTGGGTCTTAGTCAAGGTTGATTTGACTTTCGTTGGATTAAAATCATTGGATTTAAGGGATTGATGAAATGTACATTTCATCTCCCAAAATGAATGAATGATTTTAATTTGATAAAATTCCTCTCATGACCAATTTGTGTTTCTCTCATCTCCCATCCCTCTTCATCTTCAATCCCATTCTATCTCATCCCTTTCATTGACCAATGAAGTCTCAATATCCTAAGGCTAATTGGTTCATCAATAACTTTGTGTTAGATGAACCAATACAAGTATGGATGTGATTACGTCCATCCTTTGACCATTTTCTTTTTTGAGTGTGGTATGTTTTAGGAGTATGGTTTATTATACCATATCTATAACATGCATTAACACCAAAATTTCTATTGCCCGGCCTCAGATAGTTGTGACTTCTACATAAGTCCAATTATGATTGCTTAACATAGCGCTAAATTTTGATCCCAAAGGCATAGCATTCTAGTAAGTGAGATTGTAAGTCTCCCCCCTTTCATGGTATTGTGTGGAAACTTGGCCTTTTTTCCTTCCTTTGGAGGATGTCTTGGTTCAAGGATCCATGCTTGTGAATAGAGGGTTGAGTGTTCTCCAAAGAATGACTTAATCAATTGAAAAGCAAAACTCCACTAACATATAATCAACTAACATTTGACTAACTTCTATTAATCTTGCTTTTATTTTTAAGTCATTTACTTTATACAATTTAAATTCAAGCCATTTACCATTTCATTTTCCATTTACATATCATTTAACTTGTTTATGTCTATGTCATTTTCACTTTGCTCACTTGAGCCATATATTGTGATTGTATATATTTGTTTGTGTATCTTGTTTGTGTTTATGGTCTTAGGACCTTAAAATACTTAATAAACAACAAAAAACCCTGAAAAATGTTTGTGTGGATTGTTGGGTTGATCTGAGCTTTTGGACTTAGAATTAGGCAACATTCCCCATGCAAAAGGACTTGGCAAATGCCAACATTTCTGAGACCAAGTTATTGTGATTTGAGCTTCCATCTGATGCAAGTATTGGGATCCACATGAATTCATCTGCTACATGGTCTTGATGCAACTGTTACTTTGATCTCATGCCTAATGTCTTATTCTGAGCAAAAAATCAAGAAGTTATTAATATGATACATGAGAAGACAAAGAAGGTTGTTAGCTATGGATTTGTGTGCCTGGATGTGGCCATCTTTATTTGATGCCTTTGTCTTCATATTTCTAATTTCTTGCTAGTTATGAGTCCAAAGGAAAAGTGGGTTTCTGTATGACATTCTTGTCTATTGGATTGCATCCCATTGGTCAGATCTTTTCAACTCTTAACTTTTAAATTTTTGCTTAGGATTAGTCTCTTCATCTCCTCCCACTTCTTAAATTTCA
This sequence comes from Lathyrus oleraceus, assembly GCF_024323335.1. Lineage (NCBI taxonomy): Eukaryota > Viridiplantae > Streptophyta > Magnoliopsida > Fabales > Fabaceae > Lathyrus > Lathyrus oleraceus. The sequence goes on from NC_066585.1 coordinate 341,646,858, forward strand.
AAATCTCTCCCTCTTTTTCAAAATCTTTTTTGCTTGTGACTTCTAAACTTAGACTTTATTGCAAATTAGAAACTTTGGCCTTATGTCATTGTATTTTAAAACTCTTTTCTTAAATCAAACTTGTAAATGAATCTAATCATATTAACTTAACAATTTCAAAAGACAAAAAGAACTAACACTCATTCAAACTCTTTTAGGCTCTTTGTGCCTCTTTTAAACTTAAACTTTTATTAAAAGCAATCCACTCATTTTGAAATTGATACCACGAACTACGAGGTTTTGATCCCTCATTTTTATGTTGGTACGTAGGTACAAGTCCGAAGGTCTTGTCAAACACAAAAATATAATTAGTGGGTTCTTTTCTCATCCACACACTCTATTTATTGCAAACATCTTTTATACCAAAAATTATACACACACAAAAAAGGCTCCTTAGGAGTACCTAAGACACTTTGGATGCTAACACCTTCCCTCTGTGTAACCAACCCCCTTACCTGTAATCTCTGGCATTTTATTAGTTTTGATTTGAAAACTTCTTATATTTGGGTTTTGTTTGTACTTTTCTCTTTTCCTTTGGAAACAATAAAAGTACGGTGGCGACTCTGGTTTTATTGATGTTAAGTTTATCCATAGCTTAATGGTCATGAATTTACCGCTACAGAAACTAAGTGGTGACTTTGCTGGGGAGTAGTCCTCAGTGGGTTTAGCCTGCTTTTTTTATGTGTATATAATTGTATATTTGATGTTTGTATACTTGTTTTTGTGATATAATCTGCTTGGTGATTTCTGAGTGGTGAGATAAGTTCTAACCCGAACTTGAGTGCAATTAAGATAGGAAGATGGTATAGTCATGTTCGACTTGTGTGGAATAGTCCTTAACAAGTTGGCTTGAGACCCATCTACTCAGTGGAGACCCTTTTGGAGTTATTGATGTCACACAAGTTATTTGTGGTTAGGCATTACTTTCTCTGATTTGGGGTCTGAGAAGTTGAGAACTGTAGAACATTTAATCCAACTTGGCATATTTAGGATGTAGTACGGAGACTGTTCAGGTGTAGACTTGATAACAGTTGTTACGCGATACTACACTCAGACGAGTTTCTCTTGATAATATTATGGGTTGATGAGCCAGTCATCCTAACCCATAATATCTGATAGATGGAATTAAGACTCTGGGAACTTTTTAGAACATGATCTACAGGTTTTTATCCTTAGTACACTCCTTTGAGATGGTTCTTAACCCGACTCCATGCTTGTGACTCACAACAAACCCTTTGATTCTTGGTTGATCCAATCAAGTCTCGTCAATATCAATGGAACTTGGGTGTTGATAAGGTGAAAACCATAATCCACCAAAATGGATGATTGGTCTTGACAATGACTCGATTCATCCATTGAACTTTGTTTGTTTTCCTTGTGTTTGATCCCTTATTTGTGTTTGTTGCATTCATGTATTCATGTGCATCATAACATTTATCACACGAAAAATAACTTTAAGGAACTGAGATTTTATTTGCAAATATTTTTAGACCATGGATTGTGGGCGAAGGAACACTAAGAAGTACAGTTTCAGATGTCCTGACTTGAAAGAGCTAAGGAAGTTATCATCCTTTGTATTAGATCCCTTGGACTTTAAGCAACGTCATGGGAGGCTTTTGTCTGTGTTATCTGTTGATGTAGTTGAAGGACTCTTGAGTGTTTTGGTTCAGTTTTATGACCCTTTCTACCGTTGCTTGACTTTTCCCGATTATCAGCTTATGCTTACGTTAAAGGAGTATGCCCATCTCTTGGGAATACATGTTTCTGAAAAGTTGCCCTTTAGTGGATTATAGGAGATCCCTAGATCTCATATTATAGCTGAAGCTCTTCATCTGAAGAAGTCTGAGATTGAGGCTCATTGGGTGAAGAAAGGAGGAATGTTTGGGTTGACTTCTAAGTTTCTCATAGGAAAAGATAATGTCTTTGCTCAAGCCAATGGCGTGGACGCTTTTGAAGCTATCTTTGTGTTGCTCATCTATGGTTTGGCTATGTTCCCTAACATTGACGGTTTTGTTGATGTTAACGCATTGGAATCTTCTTGATTAGGAATCATGTGCCTACTATGTTGGGTGATGTGTACTTCTCTTTGCATTTGAGGAATTCTAAAGGTGGTGGGACTATTCTGTATTGTGTTCCTCTTTTATACAAGTGATTTATTTCGCACTTGCCTCAGACGCCTACGTTTATGGAGAACAAGCAATGTCTACGGTGGTCTCAGAGACTTATGTCCCTCATTAATGATGATATAGTTTGGTATGACTCTGCATTGAGTAGCTTGGATATTATTGACAGTTGTGGTAAATTCTCCAACGTGCCTCTCATTGGTACACAAGGAGGAATTAACTACAACCCTACTTTGGCTCGTCGTCAACTTGGGTTCCCCTTGAGAGACAAACCTAATAACACCCAGTTAGAAGATCTTTTCTATCAAGAGGGTAAAGATCCTCAACATTTGAAGTAAAAGATGATACATGCTTGGCATAGCGTGCATAGGAAAGGAAGGTCCGAGCTTGGTCCGCGCAACTGTGTAGCTTTGGAAGCTTACACTACTTGGGTGAAGAAGAAAGCTTTGGAACTGAAGATGTCGTATGCTTGTGAGAGACCTATGTCTATGGTTGTAGTTGAGACATAAACTCTCCCTAACCAAGATATAGAGAAGTTGGAACACGCGCTCGCCAAGATAAAGCAAGAGAAGGATATGTGGGAAGAGTGGTTCCATGCTTTGAGCAGAAAGTATGAAGTGTTTCAGCTTGAGTCGAAAGACAAAGATGTGCTTATTGAACTTCTTGAAAACCGAGCAGTGAAGAGACAGAGAGAGCCAGAGGGTCCATCTTCCTCTAGTATGTCTCAGCCTCCCGGCGCTTGGAAGAAGATTGTTGATCAACTTGTCCTCGAGAAGGCTCAAATGAAGACATCTTTTGAGTCTGAGATCCGACGCATTCGAAGGAAGTACGCACCTGCAGCCAGATCATCTTACACTGTTGCTAGGGATCCTTAAGATGATTAGTTTCCTTTTCTCTTTTATTTGTATTTTGGTTTCTGAAATTGTACTCAGTGTAATACTTCCAAATTTTATGAATAAAAGAGATTATATGGCCAATCAAATTGTTACTATTGTTATTATATGTTTGCAAATAAAATAGTATGCTCCTTGAAAACAAAACAAAAACATTGCATTTCATGCATCATTTGCATAAACAGGTTTTGTTTCGCCAGATGTCTTATCGGTTATTCTTCTGTGCTTCAGCCAAGCTGACTCACCGATACAACACTCGCGTCAATCAACCGAGAATCATGGAGCACTTAGAGCAAGAGAACCAAGAACTGAAGGATGAGATTGCTCGTTTAACTGCTATGATGGAGTCTGTTCTAGATACTCAGAATCAGTCTTCTCCAACTCCTACAACTCATCCTCCTCAGAGGACTGTCATCTTAGAGGTTGCTACCTCAACTGTGCCTATTGCTGCTACTCAATCTGGTCCATCTATGCCTGTTGGATTCCCGTGGGGGATGCCACCAAATTTTATGCCTGGAGGTTTTGCGCCTACATTTGCTTCTATGCCGACATCTAGCCCGGTCATGTCCATGTCGCCTCCAGTTGTTCATACCTTGCCTCGTGTTGAGGACACCGTCTACCATTCTGAGTCGTCTGAGGGCCCTGATGTTTATGAGAAGATGGATGAAATGAAGGATCAGTTTCTTGAGTTGCGTAAGGAATTGAAAACATTGAGAGGAAAAGACATGTTCGGTAAGAGTGTTGTTGAACTCTGCTTGGTACCAAACGTTAAGATCCCGATGGAATTCAAAGTCACTGACTTTGAAAAGTATAAGGAAAATACCTGTCCACTTAGTCACCTTGTCATGTATGCCAGGAAAATGTCAACTCAAACTGATAATGATCAGTTATTGATTCACTACTTCCAAGACAGTCTGACTAGTGCCGCTTTAAGATGGTACATGGGGCTAGACAATGCAGGTATTCGCACGTTCAATGATTTGGGTGAAGCTTTCGTGAAGTAGTATAAGTATAATATGGACATGGCACCTGATAGAGACCATCTGAGGTCTATCTCTCAGAAGTACAAAGAGACATTCAAAGAATATGCTCAAAGGTGGAGAGAGCTTGCCGCTCAGATTAATCCTCCATTAGAAGAGAAAGAGATGACCAAGATTTTCCTTAAAACCCTGAGTTCGTTTTATTACGAACGAATGATTGCCAGTGCCCCCAGTGACTTTACCGATATGGTAAACATGGGGATGAGATTAGAGGAAGGAGTCCGAGAGGGACGATTGTCTAAAGAAGAGGTGTCATCTAGTAAGAAGTATGGAAGTGGTTTTGCCAGAAAGAATGAAGGGGAAACCAATGCAGTATCAATAGAGAGGCAGAAGAGGCCTCATGTCAAAAGAAATCTGCAACCACGTTAGCATCAACATCAAGTTTCATCAGTTATCCTGGTATTTTCTAACAATCAATCAATGTCAGTTCAACAGCAACGTCAACAACAGCCACAACAAAGAACCAACAACTACAACAACACCAACAACAACAATAATCAACAACAACAAAACTTCGAGAGGAAGAAGGTCTCTTTTGACCCTATTCTTATGTCATACGCCGAAATTTACCCGTCTTTGGTTCTCAAGAACCTACTTAAACCAAGAAATCTGCCTCAAATTCCAGAACCACTTCCATGATGGTACAAGCCTGAACTTCGTTGCGCCTTTAACCAAGGAGCTCCCGACCATGATATCGAGAATTGTTACCCGTTGAAGTACGAGGTCCAGAAGCTAGTAAAAAGTGGGATGGTGTCCTTTCAGGACCGTGCACCGAATGTGAAAGCCAACCCATTGCCCGCTCATGGTAATTCCTCTGTTAGTATGGTAGATGGTTGTCCAGGAAATTTCCGAGTCTTCGATGTGCGACGTATTCGTAGATCCTTGGTAGAGATGCATAGAACCTTGTGTACCATCACTGATTGTGAGCACGACCATGATTGTTGTGCAATTTGCAGTGTAAACCCCCGTGGGTGTTTAATCGTCAAGAGAGATATCCAGAAGTTGATGGATGAGAATGTAATCCAGATTCAACAGTCGAGGGATATGGATGATGTGAATGTGATTGTTCCTGTATTCAAGACCCCAAAGCGAGTAGTAATTCAGTTTGATAGCAACAACAGTAACACCGTCAATAGATCGGTAGTGATACGGTTAGCGGGGCCCTACCCATATGCATCCGATAGAGCTGTTTAATACCAGTATAATGCTACAATGGTGGAGAGTGGTCAAGAGGTTATGTTGCCTACGATAAATTCTATTGTGAATATTGCAGATATTGCGAAGGTGACCTGTAACGGTCATATTTTTGGTCCCGTTTTCCCGAAGGATGTAGAAGATGTTTCAGTTGGTAAGAAGGTTGATATACCTACAGTAAACCCACTTAGTGCTCCAATGTGTCGATATGGTGAATCCAGCAAATTGAAGCCTAATGATGATGATGAGGTATTGAGATTAATTAAGAAGAGTGAATTTAATATGGTGGAGAAGCTGCCTCGAACTCCTTCGAAGATTCCAGTGTTGTCTCTGTTGATGAATTCTGAAGCGCACAAAGAAGCATTGCAAAAAGTGTTGGAGCAAGCCTATGTCGAGCACGATGTTATTGTGGATTAGTTTGACCACATTGTGGCTAACATCACTTCTTGTAACAACTTGAGCTTTTGTGATGAAGAACTTCCCGAGGAAGGCAAAAATTACAACCTGGCACTGCATATATCGATGAATTGCATGGAGGATGCACTGTCAAATGTGTTGGTTGATATAGGTTCCTCTCTGAATGTACTCCCCAAATCAACTTTGTCAAGGTTATCCTATCAAGGTGCTCCTATGAGGTATAGTGGCGTGATTGTCAAAGCCTTTGATGGTTCTCGTAAAACCGTCATAGGAGAAGTGGACCTTCCAGTGAAGGTAGGTCCGAGTGATTTTCAAATTACTTTTCAAGTAATGGATATCCACCCAGCCTATAGTTGTTTATTAGGAAGGCCATGGATCCATGAAGCTAGAGCTGTAACATCCACTCTACACCAGAAACTAAAATTTGTGAAGAATGGCAAACTTGCCGTTGTTGGTGGAGAGAAAGCGCTTTTAGTGAGCCATCTATCATCCTTTTCATACGTTGAATCCAAGGAAGAGGTAGGAACCCTGTTCCAAGCCTTGTCTATTGTTGAAGTAAAGAAAACTAGGGCACCCATGTCTTCTTTTAAGGATGCTCAGAGAGCTATTGAGCCATGCAACACATATTAATGGGGCCGTATGGTAGAGGTCGTCGAGAACAAGAACCGGGCCGGATTGGGATTCCAGCAAGGGTCGTTCAATGACAAAGCTGAATAAGTGTAGCCGAGTTTCCGTAGCGGAGGGTTCACCCATGGTAATGAACAACACTCAGCTGTTGTAATCGAAGGCGATGAAGATGAAGACTGTGCCAATTTTGTGATGCATGGCAAGACTTGCAACAATTGGGTTGCTGTTGATGTTCCTGTTATTGTCCATCGCTCTAAGTAATTTGCTTTTTTCATTATTTTAATAAAAAATCCTTCTTCTATACCTAAGGGAGAAGTGAACATTATTGGGAATTTTCAAATTACCATCAATAAAATGCAATTCTATTCATCCACATCTATGATGTTTTTATTTTTTACTTTTTGCTTTTCTGAAAATGGTAATCACAAAGAACATAAATAAATAATAATTGTCCATCTGCATAATATTTGGTCACAATTCACTTTCTAAAATCAAAATATCAAATCATTATGCAGATTGATTTCTAAACCCATTAAATACAATGATCCTACTCCCTCTCCAAACTTTGATTTCCCCGTGTTCGAGGCTGAGGAAGAGATTGATGAAGAAGTATCTGATGAACTATCTTGTCTACTTGAGCATGAGGAAAAATCCATTCAGTCGTTCGAAGAGCAAATTGAGCTAGTCAACTTGGGTTCCAAAGATGATGTGAAGGAAGTCAAGATTGGGTCTCAACTGTGTCCAGAGGTTAAGAAGGGGTTGATTTATCTTCTCCGAGAGTATTCAGATATGTTTGCTTGGTCCTATCATGACATGCCTGGTTTGGATTCTGAGATTATGGAGCATAGATTGCCTTTGAAGCCAGAATGCCCGCCAGTCAAGCAGAAGTTGAGGAGGACTCATCCTGATATGGTAGTAAAGATCAAAGAAGAAGTGCAGAAGCATATTGATGTTGGTTTCCTTGTTACCGCTGAGTATCCACAGTGGGTGGCTAATATTGTGCCTGTTTCGAAGAAAGATGGAAAAGTCCGTATGTGTGTTGATTATAGAGATTTGAACAAAACTAGTTTAAAAGATGATTTTTCTCTGCCACACATTGACATGATGGTAGACAATACAGCTAAATTCAAAGTCTTTTCATTTATGGACGAATTTTCTGGTTATAATCAGATCAAGATGGCACCCGAGGATATGGAGAAGACCACATTCATTACACCTTGGGGAACATTTTATTATCGAGTGATGCCTTTCAGTTTAAAGAATTCTGGTGCAACATACTAGAAAGCAGTGACCACTCCTTTCCATTATATGATGCATAAAGAGATCAAAGTGTATGTTGGTGATATGATTGCTAAGTCGAGTGATGAAGGAGAGCATGTTGAACATTTGTTAAAGTTATTCCAGCGTTTGAGGAAGTATAAACTCCACTTGAATCCCAATAAGTGTACATTTGGTGTTCGTTCTGGTAAGTTGTTGGGCTTTATTGTCAGCGAGAAGGGTATTGTAGTTGATCCTGCCAAGGTCAAAGAAATAAGAGAGATGCCTACGCCCAAAAATGAGAAGCAAGTCAGAGGTTTTCTCGGCCGCTTGAATTACATCTCGAGATTTATATCGCATATGACTACCACATGTGCATCTATATTCAAGCTTCTTTGGAAAGATCAGTCTTGTGATTGGACCAAAGATTTCCAAAAAGCTTTTGACAGTATCAAAGAATATCTACTTGAGCCTCCGATTTTGTCTCCGCCTGTTGAAGGGAGACCCTTGATCATGTATTTGACTGTGCTTGATGAAAGTATGGGTTGTGTTCTAGGTCAGGAAGACAAAACTGGAAAGAAAGAGTATGTAATTTACTACCTCAGTAAGAAGTTCACCGACTGTGAGACTCGATATTCTATGCTTGAAAAGACTTTTTGCGCATTGGTTTGGGCTGCTAAGCGTCTGCGCCACTATATGTTGAATCATACCACTTGGTTGATATCCAAAACGGATCCAATCGAGTACATTTTGGAGAAGCCTGATTTAATTGGGAGGATTTCCCGTTGGCATATGTTGTTATCTGAGTATGATATTGAATACCAGTCTCAAAAAGCAATTAAAGGTAGTATCTTGGCTGACCATTTGGCTGACCAACCAATTGAAGATTACCAGTCAGTGCAGTATGATTTCCCTGATGAAGAGATCTTGTACTTGAAAATGAAACATAGTGATGAACCAGTTCTTGAAGAAGGGCCAGAAACTGGTTCCCATTGGGGCATGGTATTTGATGGAGTTGTTAATTAGTATGGTAATGGCATTCGGGCAGTGATTATTACTCCTCAAGGCACGCATTTTCCGTTTACAGCTAGATTGACTTTCAAGTATACGAATAATATGGCTAAGTATGAAGCTTGCATTATGGGGCTTGAAGAGGCCATTAATCTTAGAATCAAGTATTTGGACGTCTATGGAGATTCGACTTTGGTTATGAATCAGATCAAAGGTGAATGGGAGACGAATCAACCCGGTTTGATACCATATAGAGATTATGCGAGGAGAATTTCAACTTTCTTTACAAAGGTTGAATTTCTTCATATCCCTCGAGATGAAAACTGTATGGCAGATGCTCTTGCGACGTTAGCTTCAATGATTACGGTGAAGTTTTGGAATGAAGTTCCCAATTTGACCGTGATGCGTCTTGATAGGCCGACATCGTATGCAAATGTAACCAATCAAGTTATTGTAAGGTTTATCAAAAATCATATTTTATGCCGATATGGTATGCCAAGTATGATCATTACTGATAATGGATCTAAATTGAATAATAATATGGTGGAATCTTTACAAAGACTTCAAGATTGCGTATCATAATTCTTCTCCCTACAGACCTAAAATGAATGGGGTTGTTGAAGCTGCAAATAAGAACATTAGGAAGATCATTTAGAAAATGGTTGTGACATACAAAGATTGGTATGAGATGCTCCTATTTTCTTTGCATGGGTATCGCACATCCATCCACACTTCAACAGGGGCAACCCCTTTCTCTCTTGTTTATGGCATGGAAGTTGTGCTCCCAGTGGAGGTTGAGATCCCATCATTGCGTGTTTTGATGGAAACCAAGTTGACTGAGGCTGAATGGTGTCAGACCAGATATGATCAACTAAACTTGATTGAAGAGAAGAGATTAACTACCATGTGTCATGGTCAGTTATATCAACAAAAAATGAAGAAAGCTTTTGATAAGAAGGTCAGGCCTCGTGTATTCAGAGAAGGTGACCTTGTGCTCAAGAAGATTCTATCTTTTAAACCATATGTTAGGGGCAAATGGACTCCTAATTATGAAGGCCCATATGTTGTTAAGAGAGCCTTTTCAGGCAGTGCTTTGATTCTTACAACTATGGATGGTGAAAAGTTCACTCGTCCTGTGAATATCAACGCAGACAAGAAATACTTTGCCTAAAAAGAAAAGAACAACTCACTAAGTTAAAAACCCGAAAGGGCGGCTTAGGCAAAAATGAGTGTCTCGGTGGATTGAAAACTCGAAAGGGCGATCTAGGCAAAAGTTAGAAACATTAAACCGAAAATTTATCCCGATAAGATTGAGTACCCCACCTTGGGGCAATTTATGCAAAAATTAGGGATTATGGCAAGTAACTGCATTCGGTTGATCTTCAGTCTTGAATACTTTTAAGCGAGTCATTTGGTTGTGATTCGTCATTCTCAACCAAAACCAAGAGCACAATGGATACCAAAGATGGTAGAAGGATTAGTGATCATTATATTCAATGTAGCCCTTTTTCCATGTAAATTACCATTTTTCAACTCTTTGTAAAGATCTATGGAGTCTTGTCATTTACAAACTACCATTCTATTAGATAAAGTTGAGCTTTTTATCCAATTGTTTCTACTCTTATTTATCTTTCAGCCAAATAGAATTAAATTTTATGATGATTGTTTTGAAATTGAATTTAAAAAAAATCAAAATCTTTTTTCTTAAATAATAAAAGAAATTACTTTGAAGGAGCAACCAATTTCATTTAGGAATATCAATAGTACTCTGAGAACAGGTAAGCCCTGAAATGTGAAGCATTGTTGGTCTTCCCCAACCAGTTAGTTCAGCAAGTTGGTTTCCCTAGCTGAATTTTGAGATCGGTTCCCTAGATGAGTTATAGGCATGTATTCTCAACGGTTTACATAGATTTAGTACATATTTTGTTTCCCCTTAGGTCTCCAGCAAAGTTATCCCTGATCCCTATCAACACTGATTCCTGAGCAGTATTTTTGATCCTTTGTGAGGTTGTCTCCCATTTGATATGGTGTTGACCTAAAATTCCCCGCAGGGTTGGTGATTCAAAATCCTCAGCATATCCTCTTGCTTTCCCCAACCAGGGTCAAGCCTTTGAGATGGATAATTTATTTCCATCCCCAACTCTTTTTCTCCAGTCGATGTCTCCATCCTGTCGAGATTAGCTGAGTGTTGTAGCGATGATTCAGATCAGTGACATTTGTATCCTTTGTGATCGTTTCGTCAAGCATAATCATCATATATACATATACATATACATATACATATACATATACATATACATATACATATACATATACATATACATATACATATACATATACATATACATATACATATACATATACATTCATATATATTTCATTATTGCATTGTTATTGCACTTTATGATTCATTATTTTTTCTGGTCCTCTGCTATGGTGATATCATTTCCCCGCGCAGATTTGGGGTGTCTGTCCTCTCTCAATTGTAGAGTGTCAGCCCTCTAAGAAGAAATTTTTTAACATTTCTCATTCCCCACTGAGTTACTTCCTCGTGAATGATTATTATTTCAGTTCCCTCCCCAGTTGATTATCTGGATAGAACCACTCCCCTTGAGTTATATCCTCACCAGGTCAAGTCTTTGATTGACCGTTTCTTTCTATCTCTTACCTAGATAGATGCTTTTGGTCCCCTGAGAGTCTATTATCCAGTAACTGGTAATATTCTTCTCAATTTGCGAGTGCTATACTCTTACCCAATACCCGGTAATAGTAATCTACTCGTCTTGTTTTTCCCAGCGGATTCGTCTTGCGTTTCCCTGGTAGAATATCCTTGATATGTTCATCTTAACCGATGACAGATATTCTCCCTTTTTGGTTTTCTACCCAGTAAAAAGGTAGTCGTAATCCCTATTTTATTCCCTAGAGGGTTAATCCTTGATATGTTCATCCTAACCGATGACGAGTTTCCTCCTCTTTGCGGTCTTTTGCCCAGTAACCGGTGGTTGTAAATCCTACTTTCCCTTGTGGAGTCTATCCTTGATATGTTCATCCTAACCAATGACGAATATTATCTTTTTGGTATTCTATCCAGTAACTGATAGATGTAATTCCTATTTCTCCCCTCGGAGTCTATCCTTAATATGTTCATCTTAACCGATGACGGATATTCTCTTTTCAGTATTCTATCCAGTAACTGATAGATGTAATTCCTACTTTTCCCCGACAGTCTATCCTTTATATGTTCATCTTAACCAATGAAGGATATTCTTCCCTTTGAGTTTATCCTTGATATGTTCACTTTGACCAGTGACATATATTCTCTCTTTTCGGTCTTTTGCCTAGTAACCGGTAGTTGTAAATCCTATTTGGCTTTTCCCTAGCAGGTTATTCTTACCCAGTAACTGGTAATGAATACACCTCATGTTGCCCTTAGTGAGTCATCCTTGATATGTTTACCCTAACCGGTAACGAATGTCCTCTCTGTCAGATTATGTTATCTCCTTACTCAGTAACCGGTAATGGATAATATACTTATGTTACTCCTGCGTTGGAGTTCATTTCTTCCCAGTGAGTTTGAGTGCGTATTTGCTCAGTGAAATCTTTGTCCCCTGTTTAGATCGAGTATTTCAGTTTTGTCCTGATTTACCAGTTTTGCCTGCAGATTTTTCCTTTATCCCCGGTTAAGTCCTTCCATTGATTTATTATCATAGAATCCCTCGAGTCCCCCAGAAGTTTTAAGTCGTAGCCTGGCCTACGCACAACTTTTTTTCCCCCAGAGTCTTGGTCTCCCCAATGAGTTTTCCTTAGGAAATGCATTATGCTTCTGCGGACTTTCAGTCTCTCCGGATTCTTTTCCTTTGTGGCAACGTTTTCCCCACAGAGATTGTTTTTAACATTTCATATCATATGCATCATGAGGTCTCTTAGGGACCAAAATTTTCTTCTATGTTGTAATTTAAGTCCATTTTATTGAGTCAATACAAAGATTTTAACCTTCATCTCCTCAGCTAGAACGTCCTTAAATAGGGGCGGTTATAAGACCCCAATTTTGACCCTAAGATCCCTCATGCTATCTCATCATATGCATTAGCATTGGGATCACACCTTGGAATCCTCCTTACCCCTCATTCATTGGGTTTGTATTAGGAAATGACAACAAGCACATTTGATTGTATCATACTTCATTTTTCTTTGTTTACTAACCAAAAATACCAAAAATATGCCAATGTATAGTTTGTTGCTTTTGTAGGTAGTGTGTATGCTCAGATATGTTCCATCAAGCTCATATCTAGGGTTTAAGACCCTAAATACAAGGATCACAATCAAGAATTGAGTTACATTGGTTCTAAGCATCATATATGGATCCCCATGATCTTCACATGTTATTTTGATCAAGAAATCATCAAGAGTTTGGAGTTTGTTTACCTTGGAAACCCTAATTCATCTGGGTATCTTATGTGACTTCTTCAACAAGTTTCTTCAACAATTGATCAAATATTTCAAGGTATACTTCACATTACATCATATTCTGCATATATTATCCTCCATGAGTCCCAAATATCAAGATAATGTCAAGCTATCAAGTTGGTTCATGGTGGTTGACCAGAGAAAGTCAACATGGTCAAAACTGGGGTTCCCTAGACCCTATCTCCTATAATTTTTTGTCATATGAAAATTATTCCAAGATAAAATTTACTCAAAATTACATTACAAACAACTTTAATGTTGAAGTCTAGAGCTATTTTTGCTTGGAAAGTCATGTTTTATGGTGAATGATTATAGGTCATTTTGTCTGAACCCTAGTTTGGATGTCACCTTCCCAAGAACATAACTTTATCAATATGTATGATATGAAATCCATTAAAATTGTATGATCAAATTCAAGATGTCTACTTCAACTTTTATGTTTGGAGGAAGTTCAAATTCCACTTGCAAATACATGTGCCAAGAGGAAACATTATAGGTCATTTTGGACAAATACCATTGAACAAGTGATTTTCCTCAACTTCTAAAATGCATAACTCCTTCATGCCAAATCTAAATCAGTTCAAATTTGTGACCAAATTGAATAGGTTTGAAAGATATACAACTTTGATGAATAACCATTTCTCATTTGAAGTCCATAGAAAAAGTTATTCAAGGTGGAAGAAGTGAACATTTGACTTGGGACTTAGAAAATTCTCAAATATGTTTGATTTCCCAAACGTCCACCTCAAAATTTATCATGATCCAAGATTCAAATGAAAAAGTGTTCAACATGAAAGGTGTTCCCCTTGATCTCACCTTTCTAAAAAGTCCAGTATCATCTCATTTGGATCAAAATTAAGGGACATGCACATGGCTCCATTATGGGAAGTGTTTTGGCAAGTTTTGAACTCAAATGATCATTCTTCTTTGCATGCTTCCACATGATGAATTCAGTACACTTTGCACATAAATTGGAAGTGGATTACATCATTCATTAGGCCTAAACCATTGCTCATGCACCCATGCAAAAAGGTTTCCAAATTTGGCTAAAATTCAAGTGGTGCAAAAATCAAATGCATTTCCTATCTAAACAAGCTCAAGGCTTCAGAGTCAACAACAACACCTTGCCCAAGCTTTGCTAGACTGATTCAGACCCTCACTACCATAGAATTTCTGAAGATTTCTCTTGAAATCGAGCTTGAACTTCATCTTCTGTTTGGGAGTTAAAACTCTAGAAATTCACTTCCCTTTTCATCCCAATTGGCTTCTGGAAGTAAGGGGAAGAGAAAGTAATCAAATCCAGATCAAGATCAAGCGGAATTGGATCAACCCGAAGTTGATTTTTCAGAAACTTCATCTCTTCAATTCTCTCTCAATTATTCACCATTCTGTGATTTTTGGTTGTTTGAAGTTCTATCAATGTAGGCAATAAGATTGAGTTGCTTTGAGGTCAAATCGAAGCAACTCAGTTCATGATCCTCAAAATTCAAATCCCTTTATCTTTTTATATACTTGGAATTGGAGAAAATTGAGGCCAGATTCGTGCTCCTGGGCATTTTTACTTCAAATTAGTGTATTCACTTTTCATTTTTCATAAGGTTTTGGTTGGACCAATCTGGTGGTCCTCACCGGAGAAGATGATCGGAGTTAGGGCTCCGGTGGTGCGCTGGATCAATCCAGGCCAACTGATCCATTTGATATGTTTTAATCTCACGCGTCCAAACTGATTACCATGCCTGCAGCATGTTTGATTAGTAACCATGTGGAATGCACACTCTTGGCCATCTGATCTACCACCTCAATTAATAAGGGAGATCAGATGGCCCTTGTTATTTTTGATTTTCTGTTTTTTTTCATTTAATCCTTTTATTTTGATTAATTCATATTAATTTCATTTTTAATCCAAAAAATATGGGACTTTCACCAAATATTTTCAAATATTTTCCTCTTTCATTTTCTGAATTAAAATTATTTTTTGGATTAATTTTGATATTTTTCATGATTTAATTGTTTTTATGCATATTTTTAATTGATTAAAAATACTTCTGACTTTTCAAAAATTATGATTTTTTTGTCTAAGGTCCTTTGACCTTGTTTGACCTAGGATAAATATCTTGGCCATTTATTTGGTGTTTTGAAGAGGTTTTAGGTTTTTTTATCAAACATAATTCAATTTAAATGCATTTTTATTTGATTTTTAATTGATTAATTGTGTAGAAATTATATTGAGCCATTTTTATTGACTTGTGAAGTTTGACTATGTGTTTGGGCCTTGGTCAAGGTTGATTTGACTTTTGTTGGATTAAAATAATTGGATTTAGGGGATTGATGAAATGTACATTTCATCTCCCAAAATGAATGAATGATTTTAATTTGATAAAATTCCTCCCATGACCAATTTGTGTTTCTCTCATCTCCCATCCCTCTTCATCTTCAACCCATTCTATCCCATCCCTTTCATTGACCAATGAAGTCTCAATATCCTAAGGCTAATTGGTTTATCAATAACTTTGTGTTAGATGAACCAATACAAGTATGGATGAGATTAGGTCCATCGTTTGACCATTTTCTTTTTTGAGTGTGGTATGTTTTAGGAGTATGGTTCATTATACCATATCTTTAACATGCATTAACACCAAAATTTCTATTGCCCGACCTCAGATAGTTATGACTTCTACATAAGTCCAATTACGATTGCTTAACATAGCACTAAATTTTGACCCAACGACATAGCATTCTAGTAAGTGAGATTGTAAGTCTCCCCCTTTCATGGTATTGTGTGGAAACTTGGCCTTTTTCCTTCCTTTGGAAGATGTCTTGGTTCAAGGATCCATGATTGTGAATAGGGTTGAGTGTTCTCCAAAGAATAACTTAATCAATTGAAAAGCAAAACTCCACTAACATCTAATCAACTAACATTTGACTACTTTCTATTAATCTTGCTTTTATTTTCAAGTCATTTACTTTATGCAATTTAAATTCAAGCCATTTACCATTTCATTTGCCATTTACATATCATTTAACTTGTTTATATTTATGCCATTTTCACTTTTCTCACTTGAGCCATATATTGTGATTGTATATATTTGTTTGTGTATCTTGTTTGTGTATATTGTTTGTGTATCTTATTTGTGTTTGTGGTCTTAGGAACTTAAAATACTTAATAAACAACAAAAAACCCTAAAAACTGTTTGTGTGGACTGTTTGGTTGATCTGAGCTTTTGTACTTAGAATTAGGCAATATTCCCTATGCAAAAGGACTTGGCCAATGCCAACATTTCTGAGACCAAGTTATTGTGATTTGAGCTTCCATATGATGCAAGTATTGGGACCACATGAATTCATATGCTACATGGTCTTGATGCAACTATTACTTTGGTCTCATGCCTCATGTCTTATTCTGAGCAAAAAATCAAGAAGTATTTCATATTGTAACACCCCAAAATTTTCCCTCCTCATTCATGCATTCATTTTTAGGTCATTTAACATGTCATATTGCATTTCATCATGTCAATCGGAATCGGATCCAAGAAGCTTGAACATCATCCAAGACTCTTTGCGGGTTCTATCTGGGTGATCAGTCAACACAAGGGAAAGACTTGAGCTACTTCCAACAGGTTCAAATGGGGTCTATTCATCGCTCAAAGCGCTAATCTTGAAGAAGCAAAATCTGTTCCTGAGCTGTCATGCTCGCTAGGCGAGCAGAATGGTTCGCCTAGCGAACCCTGAACTGTCATGCTCGCTAGGCGAGCAAATCCTTCGTTAGGCGAAGCGCACGCGTTTTTGAAATATAACAGAGAAGTTGACCTCTTGCTGGTCCATCTTTCCTAAGCGAGTCTCTCCTAGCGTTCTCTAGGATAGGGTTTGGTTGCTTTTGCTGTTTCATTTATTGCATTCATTTGTTTATTGTTTGCATTTATGTTTGCATTTATGTTTGCGTTCATCATATTTTCATCTGTGTTGGCTGGTTGTCTGTTTCTCTGTGGGGTGGGAGTCACATGAGGTAAAAGGCCCAATACCTAGGCTATGAGTGATCTCTAGGATACCTAGGAATAGAGTGATTCATGGGAAGCGGGTGGTATTGCGCCACTTAGCGGAACATGATATCACGAGCAGTTCAGACTCTGATGGGGTATTATCGTTACATACATCTGGTGTGTACATGATGATATTCTATGAAAGGGTTGTTTATCCTGCGTTTCTCTCGACCTTACCCTGGCCTAGATGACACCCGTGAGTGGGGAGGGAATGATCATTATTACAGGTACCGTTGGTGACTTGTTGGTGACTTGTTGGTGACTCTTGGGTCCTGTTGGTGACTTGGGTCTACAGATTGGGTCTCAGATGACTTTGGGTCTCAGATGATTTGTGGTTCCGAATTCCAGCCGCAGCTTTGATCCTGTGCTCCGTGATACACAGCCATCCAGTCGTGTTTGCATCATTTGCATCATAGCATATTTATTTTCAAAAAAATAATGCAATAAAAAAATAGAAGAAAAAAGAAAAGCTAATATCCTCATGCATATCATTTCTCAGGTTCATTCAGGAGTCTATTCACTGTGAGAGATGGCATCCGTTCCCGAGTTGAAGCGGAAGACTTGCACCTACAGTTTTCACCGTGAGCCTTTGAAGTCTTTGATAGAGTTGAGCAGTCTTGTGGCCGGCGGTAATCAGAGGGTGTTTGTTGATCAGTATGGGGATTTGTTGACACTGTTGAAGATGGTGGTAGATCCAGTGCCGTTGCAGACTCTTCTACAGTTCTATGATCCAGAGCTCCGCTGTTTCACTTTCCAGGATTATCAGTTGGCGCCCACTCTTGAGGAGTACTCCATTCTGCTGAATGTACCGATCAGATATCAGGTTCCTTTCTTGGATGTTCCAAAGGAAGTTGATTTCAGGGTTGTTGCCAGAGCCTTTCATCTGAGTATCAAGGAAGTGAGTGACAATTGGAAGTCCAATGGTGATGTGGTGGGGTTGCCTTTGAAGTTCCTGTTGAGGATGGCTAGAGAAGAAGCAAAGAAGGGAAATTGGGAAGCTTTTCATGCTCAGTTGGCTATCATGATTTATGGAATTGTCTTGTTCCCGAGTGTGCCCAATTTTGTGGACTTTGCTGCTATCACTATCTTCATTGGAGGAAATCCGGTTCCTACTTTGTTAGCTGACACTTATTATTCTATTCACAGTAGACATGGTAAGGGTGGAGCTATCAGATGCTGTCTCCCTTTGCTACTCAGATGGTTCTTGTCTCTTCTGCCAGTCAGTGGACCTTTTGTGGATGCTCAGAGCACTCATAAGTAGACTCAGAGGATTATGTCTCTTACCTCCTATGATATCAGGTGGCAATCTTACCGGATGGATGTGCGTGATGTCGTCATGAGTTGTGGAGAGTTTCGTAATGTGCCACTTGTAGGAACTAAGGGTTGCATCAATTACAACCCAGTTCTTTCTCTTCGCCAGTTGGGGTTTGTAATGAATGGAAGACCACTTGATGCTGAGATAGTTGAGAGTGTGTATTTTGAGAAGCGGAGTGACCCTGCTAGATTGGAGCAAGTAGGAAGAGCTTGGAAGACCATTGGTGTCAAGGATGGAGCAGTTCTAGGGAAGAAGTTTGTTGTTGCTATGCCTGACTACATTGAGTGGGTGAAGAAGAGAGTTGAGACTTTGTTGTTGCCCTATGATAGGATGGAGTCTTTGCAAGAGCAACCACCTTTGATCCTTGCTGAGAGTGTGCCTACTGAGCAGTACAAGCAAGCCTTGATGGAGAATCGTCAGTTGAAAGAGAAGGAACGGGATACCCAGATGGAGTTTTACAAAGCCAAAGCTGACAAGTTGAACTTGGCTCATCAACTCAAAGACATGCAGGGTGAAGATGTTGCTAGATTGAAGAGCAAGAAGAGATCCTATGAGGAGATGGAGACCTTGTTGAACGCAGAACACCGTGAATGCTTGAGGTTGCAGAGAGCTGAAGCCAGTTATCAGAAGAAGATAAGAGACTTGGAGAAGCAACTCAGAGACAAAGACATCCAGTTGAAGAAGGAGGTAGACTTGAGACATGCATCAGAGAGCCAGCTTGGAGGAGAAGTTGTGGAGCTCAGAAGACAATTGAAGGAGAAGATCACCCCTCTGCCAGAGTGTTCAGAATGTGACCTGTTGATAGACCAGTGCCAGTATCTGAAGACGCTCATTCCTGGAGGACATCTTTCCTAGCTTGTATCTGTTGTTTATGTTGAGAATCACCTCCAGGCTTGTTGGATGGGATTCATTATTGTATGCTGATCATTTGGATCTTTGCTTGATTTGTTGTATGACGCTTGTTGCTCACATCTATGGATGAGATTGTTGATGTTTCACCTTGTGCTCAGTTATCTTGAGTATGTTGTTTCTGTGTTGTTCTTGTTGCAGGGTTGCCATTTCTTGAGAGATGAATTAGGCTCTTGAATGCCTGAGAAATGAACATATCATGTGCATCATACACATATCATTTTGCATTACAGGTGTTCTTGATCGAGACTTCTCACTCTGGTTCCTGTGTCAGGCAGGATAGTTGATCAACATCCGCACCGCTACGCAACCCGACTGAATCAACAGAGGAATATTGACCAAGTGCAAGCTGAGTTGGCTGAGATGAGGGCTAACATGGCCCAATTCATGACAATGATGCAAGGGGTCGTTCAAGGGCAAGAGGAGCTGCGTGCCTTAGCCCAGAGACAGGAAGTTGTGCTCCCACCACCTAGTCGTGCTTCGCCAGTGGGTGTACCTGTGAATGATAGTGCTGTTGTTGTTGCTCCCGTCAATGATTATGCTGTAGGGGATGAATTGAGGGGTATTCAAATTAATGGACAGCCTCTTGCTGCAGAGACTGGTAATGCCAGAGCTACCCGTGCTCCCGTGCGCCATCCTGCTCCGCTGGTTGACAGGAAGGAAGACATGTTCACCCTGCTCAGTGAGGATGACGAGGTTGTAAGAGTTGATGAGAGGGATCGAAAGGTGGATGCCTTAGCTGAGAAGATCAGAGCTATGGAGTGTCAGAACTCTCTGGGGTTTGACGTGACCAATATGGGCCTGGTTGAAGGATTGAGAATCCCCTATAAATTCAAAGCGCCCTCATTTGACAAATACAATGGTACTTCTTGTCCTCGCACCCATGTGCAGGCTTATTACAGGAAGATCTCTGCTTACACAGATGACGAAAAGATGTGGATGTACTTCTTCCAGGATAGCTTGTCTGGAGCTTCCTTGGATTGGTACATGGAGCTGAAAAGAGAATCCATTCATAGTTGGAGAGATCTGGGTGAGGCCTTCTTGAGGAAGTACAAGCATAATATGGACATGGCTCAGAGCCGGACTCAGTTGCAGAGTCTATGTCAGAAATCTGGTGAAAGCGTCAAAGAATACGCCCAGAGATGGCGTGAATTAGCTGCACGGGTGCAACCTCCGATGCTGGAGAGGGAATTGACCGATATGTTCATCGGTACATTACAAGGAGTATTCATGGACCGGATGGGTAGCTGCCTGTTCAGTAGTTTTTCAGATGTTGTAATTTGTGGGGAGAGGACAGAGAGTCTGATCAAAGCTGGGAAGATTCAAGATGTGGGTTCCTCATCTTCAAAGAAGCCATTTGCCGGGGCACCTCGCAGAAGAGAGGGTGAAGCCAATACTGTGCAACACCGGAGGAATGTGAACAGAGGGCAATACCGCCAGGTTGCTGCTGTAACCATTCCAGCACTGCAACCTCGACAACAGCAACAACAGAGGGTTCAACAACCACCACCACCACAACAACAACAACAGCAACGTCCTTATCAGCCTAGACAGAGGATGCCTGATCGTCGTTTCGACCCGTTGCCAATGACCTACGCTGAATTGCTGCCCGAACTGCTCAGATTGGGGTTCATTGAGTTGCGCACGATGGCTCCATTGACAAAAATACCACCTGGGTATGATGCCAACATTCGTTGTGACTTCCACTCTGGTGCTCCAAGGCACCATATTGAGAACTGCCGGGCTTTTCATCATAAGGTCCAGGACTTAATTGACGCCAAAACTATCAATTTTGCTCCTGTGCCTAATGTTGTGAGCAATCCTATGCCTCAGCATGGTGCGCATCGGGTGAACAATATGGAGGATGGAGAAGCTGTTGACTTGATAGTTAATGTTGAAGATGTTCAGACTTCATTGCTGGTGGTGAAGGATCGTCTGTTGAATGGGGGAGTGTTCCCGGGCTGTTGTGAGGGCTGTTCAGGTTGTGAAGGTTCAGAGAATGGTTGCTCAAAGCTGAGGGCTGGTATCCAGATATTGATTGACGAGGGTTGTCTACAGTTTAGTCGGGCCGTGAAAGATCGTGGGATGGTGTCAACTGTCACCATTTACTTCAAACCGTCTGAGGGACGTGGCCAGAGAATTGTCAGTGCGCCTGCAACTGTTGGTACTCCTGTTACCATTTCGGCGCCAGTAACCGTCGGTGCTCCCACTACTAGCGGTGCTTCAGTAAGAAGGGCTGTTGAGAACAGTAAGGTTGTGCCGTGGAAGTATGACAATGCTTATCGCAACAACAGAAGGGCTGAAAGTCAGGTCATGCCAGTTAGTCAGTCTCCTGTAACGATTGGGTTGCCAAGTAGAGCTCCTGTGACTGTGGGTCCAGTTGTGGACAATGTTGGGGGACCGGGAGGTTTCACAAGGAGCGGTCGTCTGTTCGCACCGCAACCTTTGAGGGATAACTATGTTGAGGCTCTCGCCAAGGCTAAGGGTAAACAAGCGGTGGTTGATGAAGAATCTTTTCAGAAAGAGGCGCCTGAGGGTTCGTTTGAGAAAGATGTGGAGGAGTTCATGAAGATTATAAAGAAGAGTGACTACAAGATTATAGATCAGCTGAATCAGACTCCGTCCAAGATTTCTATACTCTCATTGCTTCTATGCTCTGAGGCACACCGTAACGCCTTGCTGAAAATGTTGAATCTGGCTTACGTGCCTCAAGAGATCTCTGTCAACCAGTTGGAGGGCGTGATTGCTAATGTGAGCACGAGGCATGGTTTGGGGTTTATAGATTTGGATCTGACACCTGAGGGTCGCAACCATAACAAAGCCCTGCATATTACTATGGAGTGCAAAGACGAAGTATTGTCACACGTGTTGGTGGATACTGGCTCGTCTTTGAATGTGCTGCCTAAGAAGACTTTGAGTAAGATTGATGTTGAAGGGGTTGTCCTTACTCCCAGTGATCTCATTGTTCGAGCATTTGATGGATCCAAACGGTCTGTTTTTGGAGAAGTCACTTTGCCAGTGAAGATTGGCCCGGAGGTGTTCAGTATTGTCTTCTATGTGATGGACATTCAGCCAACATATAGTTGCTTATTGGGGCGTCCCTGGATACATGGGGCTGGGGCAGTTTCGTCAACCCTCTATCAGAAGCTGAAGTACGTCTGGAATGGTCAGGTTGTGACTGTGTGCGGTGAAGAAGACATTCTGGTGAGTCACTTATCCTCTTTCAAGTATGTAGAGGTGGATGGCGAGATCCATGAAACTTTATGCCAGGCATTCGAGACCGTTGCTCTTGAGAGGGTGGCTTTCGCTGAGCAGAAGAAGCCAAGTGCCTCAATTGCGTCGTACAAGCTGTAACACCCCGATAATAATATGTATTTATTTAAATTAAATTAATAATATGTTTATTAATTTAATTAGAATATTTGAATTATTATTATTATTTTGGAATAATTATTGGGATAATTATTTAGTGGAATAATATTATTGGAGTATATAAGCTGGAATAATAAAAAGTCCCAATTTTTTGGAAAAAGGTTTTCACGTGGAAAGGGAAAAGAGGCAGAAAGGGCAAAAAGCCAGAGAACGAAGGTTGAAGGAAGGAGAAGCTTGGAGCTCGGAAGCTGCCGGATTAACTCAGGTAAGGGGGGGTTTATCATCGGTTAAAGGGTATTATATGATAATATGTACTGGGTAGTGATAACCATTGGTTGTATCTCTGATTTGATTGATGCATGATGAAATTGTGAAATATTGGATGAATGAAATTGGATGAATGAAATTGGATGATAATTGAAAAGAATTCGTAGGAATTAGAAGAGATAATGTTAGGATTGGTGAAGATGAATAGGATATGATTCGTGTAGATGATATGGACGATTATTTTGTGTAATTTGGACTGTGGAAGGTTGGATCGGATAGGTTTCGTAACAGAGGAAGCCATAGCAGATCTGAGAGTTCTGGTTTCTGGTCATACGCGTATGGCACTAGGCAATACGCGTATGAGCTGGCTGATACGCGTATGGAGGAGGCCTTACGCGTATGGGAGAAAAAGATGATATTTTGAACGTAAATTGGTCTCTGTTGGTACGCGTAAGGGGAGATTGTTACGCGTAGCATACGCGTATGGGATAGGTGATACGCGTATGAGTTGGGCGAGGAAATGCGCAATACGCGTATGAGAGTGGGCATTACGCGTATGGGTTTGGCCAGGTTTGGGCAATACGCGTATGGCAGAGGCAATACGCGTATGGGCAGAATTGTGATTTTTCTGTGCTACTGTTATGCAGTTTTTGTTGTTTAGGCTGAGTGATGCGACTTAGCTGAGGCATGACGTGATAGGGATCATTTCCCGTTGTTTTGAGTAGTATAGGTATTAGTAGAGTGAGCTAATACTGTGTTTGATTATGTGGCATGATATGATATGCTTTTGTGATAAAATGTGTTAACGATGTGTGTTGATATGCATGATGCTGTGATTGTATCAGTTATGGATGCATTTGTGAATAGACTGTTTTGTGGCTAGAGTGTGAACATGTGTCTATTCTGAATTCGTTGTTGATGTTGCAATTGCTAGGTGATTAGCTTGCACATTGTGGCCCATTTGGGGTGGTAGCTAATTCCCATGGTGAGGAATTAGTGAGTTTAGTAATTATTGGACTGTTGTTGATTGTTTGCATGCTAGGTGAGTAGCGTGCATGTCATGGCCCATTTGGGGTGGTAGCTAATTCCCATGGTGAGGAATTAGTGAGTGAGTCACTATGTCTCAAATGAGTGGGACTAGTGAGCTTGGTAGCCGTGCCTGGATTTGGACGGTGAGGTTGAACTATATGTTCACAAATAGTCGGTACCGCATGCATAGAGTCTCATTGCATAATAAATGTATGGCATATAATATGAATGGATGTATTCCAGTATTATATGTGTGTTGTGTGTTGTGTTGTTGATGTTGAGTATGGTTGAGATTATATATATGCTATATGTTATTGTTGAATATGATGTTTGAACGGATACTGCCGTTGCTGAGTGTGTAGTCTGGTTAGGGTGAATTAATGTGTTAATTACTTAGCATTACATGTTGTTCTATAATGCTTGTTATATTGATTGAGGAACTCACCCTTACACCTATTTTTCAGGTAACGAGAAATGAGTTGAGTAGAAGCTAATGCTTGGAGTCTAGAGTAGTTCTTATGGGTCATGCTCTGATAGATGTAACATCGGGAGGGGATGTCTTAATTGATTTGATATTGGTTGTTGATGATTTACATGTATTGTGTTACATGTTTTACATTGAGTTGAATTTTATTCCGTTGCGAATTATGCAAAGAACCTTATTTTGATTAAATAAATGAGCATGACAGGATATTTTAATGATTTTTGTGAAATGATTGTGTGACACCCTTCGGGGCATAATTACTCTGATGAATATATTGTTATTTTAATTATAATAATTTGGGGTATTTAGAAGGGTGTTACATTAGTGGTATCAGAGCATAGTCGGTCGTGTCGAGTCGTAGTTATTCTGTTTATCCTGTACGGGATAGGTGTTGTGTAACCCTATCAGTACTTATTTGTTTAGCTTGTTTGGGTTTTCAGAATAGAGATGGCTGGAAGAGGTAGAGATGATGCTGCAATTGCTGAGGCTCTGGGTATGCTAGCTGGAGTACTTGGAGGAAATCCGAATGTTATGGGAATGGGAGCTGCTCGTCAGTTGAGTGAGTTCCAGAAGAACAATCCTCCAATGTTTAAGGGAGCATACGATCCAGATGGTGCTCAGAAGTGGCTGAAGGAGATAGAGAGGATCTTCAGAGTAACTGAGTGTGCTGATAACCAGAAGGTCAGGTTCGGTACACATATGCTGTCAGAGGAAGCTGATGATTGGTGGGTTGCTACCCGCACTGAGTTGGAAACCGCTGGGAATGCTGAGATTACTTGGGCAGTGTTCAGAGAGAGATTTCTGAGGAAGTACTTTCCAGAGGATGTCAGAGGGAAGAAAGAGATAGAGTTCTTGGAATTGAAGCAGGGTAACAAGTCTGTTACTGAGTATGCTGCTAAGTTCACAGAGCTGTCGAAGTATTATACTCCCTATGCTGAGGCTGCTGGAGAATTTTCTAAGTGTGTGAAGTTTGAGAACGGGTTGCGCCCCGAGATCAAGCAGGCGATTGGATATCAGCGGATCAGGGTGTTTTCTGACTTAGTTGACTGTTGCAGGATTTTTGAACAGGATTCCAAAGCCAGAGCAGAGAGCTATCAGCAAAGGGTTGATAGGAAAGGTAAGAGTCAGAATGATCGTGGAAAACCGTATGCAGCTGGCAGAGGTTTTCAGAGACAGAGTGGGATGAAGAGGCCTAGTGGGGGAGACTCTAGCGCTCCTGCTAAGTGTTACAGATGTGGTCAGGCTGGACATCGTATCCATGAGTGTACCAGTAACGAGAAGAAGTGTTTCAAATGTGGAAAAGGTGGTCATTTGGCTGCAGATTGCCGGTTGAAGACTGTGACTTGTTTCAACTGTGGAGAGTTGGGTCATATCAGTCCACAATGTCCTAAGCTGAAGAAAGAGAATCAGTCGGGAGGCAAGGTTTTTGCTTTATCGGGTTCTGAGACTTCTGCAGATGATCGTTTGATCCGAGGTACGTGTTATATTAATGGCTTTCCTCTTGTAGCTATTATTGACACCGGTGCTACTCATTCCTTTATATCTTTGGATTGCGCTGTGAAACTTAAGTTAGAGATATCTAAGATGTTTGGAAGTATGGTGATTGATACTCCTGCGAAGGGTTCAGTAACTACTACTTCAGTTTGTCTAAGTTGTCCCTTGAGTATTTTTGGTAGAGACTTTGGGATAGACCTTGTGTGTCTTCCACTGGTACAGGTTGATGTTATTCTGGGTATGAACTGGTTGGTGTTTAACCGAGTTTCTATCAACTGTTTTGATAAGACAGTGATATTCCCTGAGATTGAGGAAGGAAAGAGTTTGTTTCTATCAGCAAGGCAGGTGAATGAGGCAGTGGCAGATGGGGCAGAGTTGTTTATGCTGTTAGCGACTTTGGAGGCTAAAGATAAACTGGTGATTGGCGATCTAGCTGTGGTGTGTGATTTTCCTGATGTGTTTCCGGAAGAAGTGAATGAATTACCGCCAGAGCGTGAAGTTGAGTTCTCGATTGATTTGGTACCTGGTACTAGACCAATATCGATGGCTCCGTACCGTATGTCTGCTGTTGAGTTAGCTGAATTGAAGAGTCAGTTGGAAGATTTGTTGGATAAGAAATTTATTCGTCCGAGTGTGTCACCGTGGGGTGCACCAGTGTTGTTGGTTAAGAAGAAAGAAGGTACTATGAGGTTGTGTGTGGACTACAGGCAACTGAATAAAGTGACGATCAAGAATCGGTATCCTTTACCGAGGATTGATGATTTGATGGATCAGTTGGTTGGTGCAAGTGTGTTCAGCAAGATAGACTTGAGATCTGGGTATCATCAGATACGTGTGAAAACTGAAGATATTCAGAAGACTGCTTTCAGAACAAGGTATGGACATTATGAATATTCTGTAATGCCTTTTGGTGTGACTAATGCGCCTGGAGTATTCATGGAGTATATGAATAGGATTTTCCATCCGTACCTAGACAAGTTTGTTGTGGTGTTTATCGATGACATTTTGGTGTATTCGAAATCTGAAGAAGAGCATGCTGAGCATTTGAGAGTGGTTTTAGAAGTCCTCCGAGAAAAGAAGTTATTTGCTAAACTGTCTAAGTGTGAATTTTGGTTAGAAGAAGTTAGTTTTCTTGGGCATGTGATTTCAAGAGGTGGTGTTGCCGTTGATCCTTCTAAGATAGAAGCGGTATCTAGGTGGGAAGCTCCGAAGTCAGTTTCTGAGATAAGGAGTTTTCTTGGACTTGCAGGTTATTATAGAAAATTCATTGAGGGATTTTCCAAGTTGGCGTTACCGTTGACAATGTTGACTAGAAAGGGGCAAGCGTTTGTTTGGAATTCAGAATGTGAAGAAGGTTTCCAAGAGTTAAAGAAAAGGTTGACTACTGCTCCTATCCTGATATTACCGAGTTCGTCGGAACTATTCGAGGTTTATTGTGATGCTTCATTGTTGGGTCTAGGTGGTGTGTTGATGCAGAATAAGCAGGTTATAGCTTATGCTTCGAGACAACTAAGGGTTCATGAGAGGAACTATCCGACACATGATTTAGAGTTGGCAGTTGTGGTATTTGTTCTGAAGTTGTGGAGGCATTATTTGTATGGATCAAGATTTGAAGTTTTCAGTGACCATAAAAGTTTGAAGTATTTGTTTGATCAGAAAGAGCTGAATATGAGACAGAGAAGATGGTTAGAATTTCTGAAGGATTATGACTTTGGTTTGAATTACCATCCAGGTAAAGTAAACGTGGTGGCTGATGCATTGAGTCGGAAATCATTGCATATGTCTATGTTAATGGTTAAGGAATTAGATTTGATTGAGCAGTTTAGAGACTTGAGTTTGGTGTGTGAGAGTACTCACAATAGTGTTAAATTGGGAATGTTGAAGTTAACAAGTGGTATTCTGGATGAGATCAGAGAGGGTCAGAAATCCGATATGCTTTTGGTTGATAAGTTGACTTTAGTGAACCAAGGTCAAGGTGGTGAATTCAGAGTTGATGAGAATGGTGTTTTGAGATTTGGTAATCGGGTGTGTATTCCGGAGGTTACAGAACTTAAGAAGAGTATTCTTGAAGAGGGACATCGTAGTGGTTTGAGTATTCATCCTGGAGCTACGAAGATGTACCATGATTTGAAGAAGTTAATTTGGTGGCCGGGAATGAAGAGAGAAATTGCGAGTTTTGTTTATTCCTGTTTGACTTGTCAGAAGTCAAAGATTGAGCATCAGAAGCCGTCTGGGCTAATGCAACCGTTGGCTATTCCAGAGTGGAAGTGGGATAGTATCAGTATGGATTTTGTTTCTGGTTTGCCGAGGACAAGTAAGAATTTTGAGGCTATCTGGGTGATTGTTGATAGATTGACGAAGTCGGCTCATTTCATTCCGATCAGAATGGATTATCCGTTAGAGAGATTAGCTGAGTTGTATATTGAGAAGATTGTAAGTTTGCATGGTATTCCGTCGAGTATTGTTTCGGACAGAGATCCTAGATTTACATCGAAGTTCTGGGAAGGTTTGCAGAGGGCTTTGGGAACTAAGCTGAGATTGAGTTCTGCATATCATCCGCAGACTGATGGTCAGACTGAGAGGACGATTCAGTCATTAGAGGATCTTTTGAGAGCTTGTGTTTTGGAAAAGGGAGGTGCTTGGGATTGTTATTTGCCTTTGATTGAGTTTACCTACAACAATAGTTTTCATTCGAGCATTGGTATGGCACCGTTTGAAGCTTTGTATGGTAGGAGATGTCGGACACCTCTATGTTGGTATGAGTCCGGTGAGAGTGCTGTGGTTGGACCGGAGATTGTTCAACAGACTACAGAAAAGATTAAGATGATTCAGGAGAAGATGAGAATTGCTCAGAGTCGTCAGAAGAGTTATCATGACAAGAGGAGGAAGTCACTTGAGTTCCAAGAGGGAGATCATGTATTTCTTCGTGTTACTCCAATAACTGGTGTTGGTCGAGCTTTGAAGTCGAAGAAGTTGACACCTCGATTTATTGGTCCTTATCAGATTTTGGAGAGGATAGGAGAGGTAGCCTATCGTATCGCCTTACCGCCGTCGCTTGCGAATTTGCATGAGGTTTTTCATGTGTCTCAGTTGAGGAGGTACATTCATGATCCGTCGCATGTTGTCCAAGTAGATGATGTACAGGTGAGAGATAACCTGACTGTCGAAACATCACCTATGAGGATCGAGGATCGAGAGTTGAAACAGTTGCGGGGTAAAGAGATTGCCTTGGTGAAGGTAGCTTGGGGAGGACCAGCAGGCGGCAATGTGACTTGGGAACTGGAGAGCCAGATGAAGGAGTCTTATCCGGAGTTGTTCGCTTGAGGTATGTTTTCGAGGACGAAAACTCTTTTAGTGGGGGAGAGTTGTAACACACCGATAATAATATGTATTTATTTAAATTAAATTAATAATATGTTTATTAATTTAATTAGAATATTTGAATTATTATTATTATTTTGGAATAATTATTGGGATAATTATTTAGTGGAATAATATTATTGGAGTATATAAGCTGGAATAATAAAAAGTCCCAATTTTTTGGAAAAAGGTTTTCACGTGGAAAGGGAAAAGAGGCAGAAAGGGCAAAAAGCCAGAGAACGAAGGTTGAAGGAAGGAGAAGCTTGGAGCTCGGAAGCTGCCGGATTAACTCAGGTAAGGGGGGGTTTATCATCGGTTAAAGGGTATTATATGATAATATGTACTGGGTAGTGATAACCATTGGTTGTATCTCTGATTTGATTGATGCATGATGAAATTGTGAAATATTGGATGAATGAAATTGGATGAATGAAATTGGATGATAATTGAAAAGAATTCGTAGGAATTAGAAGAGATAATGTTAGGATTGGTGAAGATGAATAGGATATGATTCGTGTAGATGATATGGACGATTATTTTGTGTAATTTGGACTGTGGAAGGTTGGATCGGATAGGTTTCGTAACAGAGGAAGCCATAGCAGATCTGAGAGTTCTGGTTTCTGGTCATACGCGTATGGCACTAGGCAATACGCGTATGAGCTGGCTGATACGCGTATGGAGGAGGCCTTACGCGTATGGGAGAAAAAGATGATATTTTGAACGTAAATTGGTCTCTGTTGGTACGCGTAAGGGGAGATTGTTACGCGTAGCATACGCGTATGGGATAGGTGATACGCGTATGAGTTGGGCGAGGAAATGCGCAATACGCGTATGAGAGTGGGCATTACGCGTATGGGTTTGGCCAGGTTTGGGCAATACGCGTATGGCAGAGGCAATACGCGTATGGGCAGAATTGTGATTTTTCTGTGCTACTGTTATGCAGTTTTTGGTTGTTTAGGCTGAGTGATGCGACTTAGCTGAGGCATGACGTGATAGGGATCATTTCCCGTTGTTTTGAGTAGTATAGGTATTAGTAGAGTGAGCTAATACTGTGTTTGATTATGTGGCATGATATGATATGCTTTTGTGATAAAATGTGTTAACGATGTGTGTTGATATGCATGATGCTGTGATTGTATCAGTTATGGATGCATTTGTGAATAGACTGTTTTGTAGCTAGAGTGTGAACATGTGTCTATTCTGAATTCGTTGTTGATGTTGCAATTGCTAGGTGATTAGCTTGCACATTGTGGCCCATTTGGGGTGGTAGCTAATTCCCATGGTGAGGAATTAGTGAGTTTAGTAATTATTGGACTGTTGTTGATTGTTTGCATGCTAGGTGAGTAGCGTGCATGTCATGGCCCATTTGGGGTGGTAGCTAATTCCCATGGTGAGGAATTAGTGAGTGAGTCACTATGTCTCAAATGAGTGGGACTAGTGAGCTTGGTAGCCGTGCCTGGATTTGGACGGTGAGGTTGAACTATATGTTCACAAATAGTCGGTACCGCATGCATAGAGTCTCATTGCATAATAAATGTATGGCATATAATATGAATGGATGTATTCCAGTATTATATGTGTGTTGTGTGTTGTGTTGTTGATGTTGAGTATGGTTGAGATTATATATATGCTATATGTTATTGTTGAATATGATGTTTGAACGGATACTGCCGTTGCTGAGTGTGTAGTCTGGTTAGGGTGAATTAATGTGTTAATTACTTAGCATTACATGTTGTTCTATAATGCTTGTTATATTGATTGAGGAACTCACCCTTACACCTATTTTTCAGGTAACGAGAAATGAGTTGAGTAGAAGCTAATGCTTGGAGTCTAGAGTAGTTCTTATGGGTCATGCTCTGATAGATGTAACATCGGGAGGGGATGTCTTAATTGATTTGATATTGGTTGTTGATGATTTACATGTATTGTGTTACATGTTTTACATTGAGTTGAATTTTATTCCGTTGCGAATTATGCAAAGAACCTTATTTTGATTAAATAAATGAGCATGACAGGATATTTTAATGATTTTTGTGAAATGATTGTGTGACACCCTTCGGGGCATAATTACTCTGATGAATATATTGTTATTTTAATTATAATAATTTGGGGTATTTAGAAGGGTGTTACACAAGCAGGCTGTGGAGGTTGTCAACTCGGGCAATGCTGAAGGCTGGGGCAAGATGGTGGATTTGCCCGTGAAAGAAGACAAGTTCGGAATTGGTTATCAACCTCTGCAGGCGGAGCAGATTGAGCAGAAAGGGCTGAGTACCTTCACCAGCGTTGGGTTGATGAACCACAGTGATGTCTTTGCAATCGGTGTTGAAGACTGTGACAGTGATTGTGATCTGGACAACTGGGTTCGCCCGTGTGCACCAGGGGAGACGATCAACAATTGGACAGCAGAAGATGTGGTCCAAGTTACTCTTCAAACAGAGTAATTTTCTTTTGTTTTTCATTTTGCACAAAACCCTACGTTCTGCCCAAGGCGTAGTGGTTCATTGTAGGGCCTCATCATGTTTTTCAATAATATCATTAATAAAGGACGTTTTGCAAACAATTTTGTGATCCCTGTCTTTCTGTTTTTATTTTTCGTTTTCAAAAAAATAAAAATGGCAATGTTTTTGTTTTTGTGACTTTCTTGAACTCTTTTTTCTAAAACAAAGCATTAAACATGCAGAAGTGATCTTACGGACTCCACTATGAACAATTCTGTTATGGCTCAGTATGATTTCAATAATCCCATCTACCAAGCTGAAGAGGAGAGTGAGGAAGACTGTGAACTCCCTAAAGAATTGGTCAGATTGTTGAAGCAGGAGGAGAGGGTCATCCAACCTCATCAGGAGGAGTTGGAAGTGATCAACCTGGGTACTGAGGACGCCAGAAAGGATATCAAGATCGGGGTTGCTTTGAAAGAAGATGTCAAGAGAAGGTTGATTGAGATGCTGAGAGAGTATGTGGAGATATTTGATTGGTCGTATCAAGATATGCCTGGGTTGGATACCGATATTGTGGTGCATAGGCTACCTCTTAGAGAAGATTGTCTTTCAGTCAAGCAGAAGCTTCGCAGAACGAGTCCTGATATGGCTGTTAAGATCAAGGAAGAAGTGCAGAAGCAGTTGGATGCGGGTTTCCTGTCAGTAACTACTTATCCCCCGTGGGTGGCCAACATTGTTCCTGTGCCGAAGAAGGACGACAAAGTCAGAATGTGTGTCGATTACCGGGATTTGAACAGAGCGAGTCCGAAAGATGATTTCCCATTACCTCACATCGATGTATTGATTGATAATACGGCTCAATCCTCGGTTTTCTCTTTCATGGATGGCTTTTCTGGCTATAACCAGATTAAGATGGCGCCAGACGACATGGAAAAGACGATATTCATTACACCTTGGGGCACGTTCTGCTATAAGGTGATGCCATTTGGGCTGAAGAATGCCGATGCTACCTATCAGAGGGCCATGACGACTCTCTTTCATGACATGATGCACAAAGAGATTGAAGTGTACGTGGATGATATGATTGCGAAGTCGCAGACAGAAGAGGAGCACCTGGTAAATTTGCAGAAGTTGTTTGACAGGTTGAGAAAATTCAAACTGAGGCTGAATCCAAACAAGTGTACGTTTGGTGTGAGATCCGGTAAGCTGTTGGGTTTCATTGTCAGTGAGAAAGGGATTGAGGTTGATCCAGCGAAAGTAAAAGCTATTCAAGAAATGCCTGAACCAAGAACGGAAAAGCAGGTTCGTGGGTTTTTAGGGAGGCTGAATTACATTGCAAGGTTTGTATCTCACCTAACTGCCACGTGTGAACCGATATTCAAATTGCTAAGAAAGAATCAAGCAATCAGGTGGAATGATGACTGTCAGAAAGCTTTTGATAAGATAAAAGAGTATTTACATAAACCTCCAATCCTTATACCTCCAGTTCCAGGGAGACCTCTGATAATGTACCTATCAGTGACTGAGAACTCAATGGGGTGTGTATTGGGACAGCATGACGAGTCTGGTCGAAAAGAGCATGCCATATACTACCTTAGCAAAAAGTTTACCGACTGTGAAATCAAATATTCACAGCTTGAGAAAACTTGATGTGCTTTGGCCTGGGCTGCTCGCCGACTGAGGCAGTATATGTTGAACCATACTACCTTGTTGATTTCTAAGATGGATCCAGTAAAATACATCTTTGAGAAGTCGGCTCTCACCGGACGTGTTGCCCGCTGGCAGATGATTTTAACAGAGTATGATATCCAGTACACGTCGCAGAAGGCCATCAAAGGTAGTATTCTGTCAGACTACCTTGCCGAACAACCAATTGATGATTATCAGCCGATGATGTTTGAATTCCCTGATGAAGACATCATGTATCTTAAGATGAAAGATTGTGAAGAGCCTCTTGTCGAGGAAGGACCGGATCCTGATGACAAGTGGACACTGATGTTTGATGGGGCTGTGAATATGAATGGTAACGGTGTTGGGGAAGTACTGATCAATCCTAAAGGGGCTCATATACCTTTTTTTGCCAGATTGACTTTTGACGTGACCAACAACGAGGCTGAGTATGAGGCTTGTATCATGGGGATAGAAGAAGCCATCGATTTGAGGATCAAAACACTGGACATATATGGAGATTCCGCTCTAGTGATTAACCAGGTCAATGGAGATTGGAATACCAACCAGCCGCATTTGATTCCTTACAGAGATTACACCAGAAGAATACTGACGTTCTTCAAGAAGGTGAAGTTGTATCACGTCCCCCGGGATGAGAATCAGATGGCTGATGCCTTGGCTACTTTGTCTTCTATGATCAAAGTTCATTGGTGGAATCATGTGCCACACGTTACGGTGAATCGGCTCGAGAGGCCTGCGTATGTGTTTGCAGCCGAGTCTGTTGTTGATGAGAAGCCGTGGTACTATGATATCAAGAACTTCCTCAAAAGTCAGGAGTATCCTGAAGGAGCGTCAAGAAATGACAAGAAAACTCTGAGAAGGCTAGCTGGAAGCTTTTATTTGAATCAGGATGATGTGTTGTACAAGAGGAACTTTGACATGGTTCTGCTCAGATGCGTGGATAGACACGAGGCAGACATGTTGATGCAAGAAGTGCATGAAGGATCTTTTGGTACCCATACTGGTGGTCATGCAATGTCCAAGAAATTGTTGAGAGCCGGTTATTACTGGATGACTATGGAATCCGATTGTTTCAAGTACGCTCGGAAGTGCCATAAATGTCAGATCTATGCTGATAAGGTGCATGTGCCACTAAGCCCTTTGAATGTCATGAATTCGCCTTGGCCATTCGCGATGTGGGGCATTGATATGATTGGGAAGATTGAGCCTACTGCTTCCAACGGACATCGCTTCATCCTGGTTGCGATTGACTACTTTACCAAGTGGGTGGAAGCAGCTTCCTATGCTAATGTTACCAAACAAGTGGTTGCCCGGTTCATTAAGAAGGAAATCATCTGTCGTTATGGGGTTCCTGAGAGAATCATCACTGACAATGGTTCGAATCTCAATAACAAGATGATGAAAGAGCTTTGTAAAGATTTCAGGATTGAACATCACAATTCTTCTCCTTACAGACCGAAGATGAATGGTGCTGTAGAGGCGACAAACAAGAATATTAAGAAGATTGTGTAAAAGATGGTCGTGACGTACAAGGATTGGCATGAGATGCTGCCTTTCGCTTTGCATGGGTACCGTACCTCAGTACGTACGTCGACCGGGGCAACCCCTTACTCCCTTGTGTATGGTATGGAAGTTGTCCTACCTGTTGAAGTGGAGATTCCTTCTCTGAGAGTCTTGTTGGATGTTAAGCTTGATGAAGCTGAGTGGATTCGAACAAGGTTTAACGAGTTGAGCTTTATCGAAGAGAGACGGTTAGCAGCTGTGTGCCATGGGAAGTTGTATCAGAGAAGGATGAAGAGAGCCTTTGATCAGAAAGTGCGTCCTCGAAGCTATCAGACTGGCGATCTAGTTT
Source organism: Lathyrus oleraceus (assembly GCF_024323335.1). Taxonomy (NCBI): domain Eukaryota; kingdom Viridiplantae; phylum Streptophyta; class Magnoliopsida; order Fabales; family Fabaceae; genus Lathyrus; species Lathyrus oleraceus. The sequence continues at coordinate 341,682,172 of NC_066585.1, forward strand.
TGAAGAGGATCCTTCCTCCCGGTACAGATAACAGGGGCAAATGGACTCCTAATTACGAAGGTCCATACGTTGTTAAGAAGGTTTTCTCCGGTGGAGCCTTGATGCTTACAACTATGGATGGTGAAGATTTCCCGTCCCCTGTTAACTCAGATGTAGTCAAAAAATACTTCGCGTAAATTGACCCGCTGGACGAAAAGAATAAGAGAGTCCAGGCAAAAAAGGGCATCACGGCGAACCAAAAAAAAAAGAGAAAGAGAAAAGGTTCGGGCAAAAGCTAGGGATAAAAAAATGAAAAGAATTGGTACACCCGGTAAGTCGAAAACCCGTAAGGGAGGCTTAGGCAAAAATGGGTATCCCGGTGGATTGAAAACCCGAAAGGGCGATCCAGGCAAAAAAGGGATTAAGGCGAAGACTACAGTCTGAGTTATTTGTACTTCATCACGCTTCGTTGTCTACCATCTCGAAGGATATGATCAGTCCAGTCATTCTTCTCAGAAAGCAAGGAAGGGGGAGAAATTGATGATCTGTGAGTCATAACAGAATTGGGAAATAGTGGATGCCGTATTCACATTGCCATTAGGATAGATTTTTCCTTTTGTGCGCAATTGCCTCTTTCTAGGAATTGCTTCCCGATGTATTCGCCTTTTCAGGCCCATTATCAATCAATAAAAGTCGTTATTCAGATAAATTGCTCTCTTGTTTTTATTTTTACTGTTTTGTTTGCAAAAACGTCCAAATTTTTGATAAACATTGCATATAAAAACATGAAGGCTAGACAATAACGTGCAGAAAGATAAAACATTTGAAAATCATCTTGAATGTTGAGTACACTTGGGTGTATCTTATCCATGCAATCCCCTGGGGCATGTATGTCTTGTTGGTTGCAGGTTGTCACCTTTGGTTCCTGGCTGAGGCAGATAAGCCACGGTTCGTTCAGAGATGTTGTCAGTACTATCCAGTATTGTGAGAGGATGGGGTTTTTCCCAGCAGTTGAAGCAAGTGCAGAGCTTGTCTCCCCAGCATATTCAAGATCAGGAATTCCTCAGTAGGATGGAGGACGTTTCCTCAAGCAAGTCTGAAAGCTATCAGAACTTTTTTCTCCCGTGCAGAGGCGTCTGTGGATAGTGTGTCCCTCAGTAGCAAGATTGAAGGCTATTCTATCCCCAGCAGGCCTGGAAGTGGTTTATCCCCAGCTAGTCTGAAAGCTGCCAAGTTCCCCACTGAGTCTGAAGATTTTTTAATCCCCACCGAGTTGAAAGGATGTTGTATCTCCAGCGGAGGTGTCAGTGAGTAGTTTTATTTCCCAGCAGTCTGGTTTGAAGTACTGTTATCCCCAGCGTGGTTGTGAACGCCTGTCCCCGGCAGGTTCGTGGATGTCTACCCCAGCATGGTCTGGTATGTTACCTCCCCAACAGAGTTATGCCTTTCCCCATCAGGGTGTGGAATTTTTTTCCCTAGCAGAGGTTTGTGTTGATGGTTTTCCCCAGCAAGCTCCCCGAGCGGACCAGGTTCGGCGAAAATTATCTCCAGCAGAGTTTATCCTACCTGTGGATTGGCAGTTCTCCCCAGTAAAGTCGCCATTGGTTGTTTCCCTAGCGGAGTCCCCGAGTGGATTGTAATCGGTGAAGGTTGTTCCCGTTGGGATCCTTTCTCCAGCAGCAATGCTATTCCCCAGCATGAGTGAGAAGCCGGTGCTACTCCTCGCAGAGTATTCCTCAGACAGAGTATCCCCACAGAGTTGGAGAATCTAACCCGTTTGCCCCCCAGCAGGAGTGCATCATTTGCATTTTGCATGTAGTAATCATTGCATCCTCAAATCGCGTAGCATATCCATTCAATATGGAGCATTACGCCATAGAAAAATTCAAACATATGCATTCATGTGTTAAACCTAATCAGATCGTATCCCCGACAGAGGCGGATCGTTGTTCAACATCCGTACGGCACATTTGCTACAGTTGCTCCTGGCAGCATTCAGGATTGATAACTCCCCAGAGAGGTTTATTTCCTCACCCGTCCGTGAAAGGAAAGCTTGATTCTCCCCAGTGAGATCCCCAACAAGTGTTTAGCCATGCCTTGACGTATTGAAGATGTCATTCTTGTGATACCGGCAAGTGTCATGTTTGCACCCGTGTGTGTTCTTTTTTTTGGTGTCGGTAAACATCATTGTTTCGGTGTCGGTAAACATCGAGTCCCACTCCAGTCATCGGTAAGTGTCTGGTCGCCTTTTTTTTATGTCGGTAAACATCATCTTTCGATGCCGGTAAACATCGAGTCCCACCCCAGTCATCGGTAAATGTCTGGTCATCTTTGTTTGATGTCGGTAAACATCATCTTTCGATGTTCGTAACCTCTGTTCTTTCCTTCCCCAGTGAAGTGTTCACCTCTCCGTTGGTGTCGATAAACGTTGAGTTTATCCTATTCGTCCGTTGACGCATAGTTGTATCCCTTTTCCGTTCATCTATTGATGTCTGGTCACCTCTCCGTGCGTGTCGATAAACGTTGAGTTTTTTCCCAATCGTCCATTGGCGTTTGGTTGTATTAGCTTTTTCCCCAGTAAGTTCACCTCTCCGTTGGTTTCGATAAACGTTGAGTTTTTCCCATTCGTCCGTTGACGTCTGGTTGTATATCTTGTTTCCCAGTCATCGGTAAATGTCTGGTCGTCTTTTTTTGATGTCGGTAAACATCATCTTTCGATGTCGATAAACATCGGGTCTCATCCCATTCATCGGTAAATGTCTGGTTATTCCCCAGTCAGAGATCCCCAGTAGAGTCGTCGGTAACCGTCCTATCTGGTTTCCAGTTGCAAATATCTTTTTCCTTCCCCAGTGAAGTGTTCACCTCCCCGTTGGTGTCGATAAACGTTGAAGTTTTTCCCATTCGTCCATTGACGTATGGTTGTATATCTCTTTCCCCAGTTCATACGTTGATGTCTGGTTACCTCTCCGTTGGTGTCGATAAACGTCGAGCTTCTCCCGTTCGTCCGTTGGCGTCTGGTCGAGTCTTCCCATTCATCCGTTGATGTCTGGTCACCTCTCCGTTGGTGTCGATAAACGTCGAGCTTCTCCCGTTCGTCCGTTGACGTCTGGTCGAGTCTTCCCAGTTCATCCGTTGATGTCTGGTCACCTCTCCGTTGGTGTCGATAAACGTCGAGTTTCTCCCGTTCGTCCGTTGACGTTTGGTCGAGTCTTCCCAGTCATCCGTTGATGTCTGGTCACCTCTCCGTTGGTGTCGATAAACGTTGAGTTTTTCCCATTCGTCTGTTGACGTCTGGCTGTATCTTTCCTTTGATAAAAATCAAACTCCCCAGTAGAGTCGTCGGTAAACATCTTGTCTGGTTACTGTTGCAGATATCCTGTTCATTTCCCGCAGAGTGCAAATTTCTACGGTTCTTGGTATTCAATCCCTGTTTACCTTGAAGGTCTGACAGCCGTTGCTCTCATCCATTCAGGTTCCCAGTTGATTGAATAGGGGCAGCTGTAGCACCTCAAATTTACACCTCTCATTTGTATATACATTTCATTTCTAGGTCAATAACATTGCACTAGCATTGCATAGCATGTTACATCTCATCAGGCAAGACTGGTCAGGAGATTCAGCTGTGCAAGGCAACAAAAGCATTTTCCATGAGATCAAAGCCCTAGGGTTGGTACAAGGAGTTCACATGACCCAAGGATCATTTTGAGGCAACTTGACCAAGTGTTGAGGGCTCAGAACTCATCAGTGCATGTGCAAATCATCTGAGGCCCTGAAAAGTCAACAAAAGTCAACTGCATAGTCAATTATGGATTTGGAGGTGGGAAGTGGTTAGAGATGCTTCATTCATGTTCAAACAAGGCTCATTTGGCATTTCAAACATCAACATTGAAGAATTTGAAGTCAGGTCAAGACTTTCCAAAAATAGCAAGTAACCTGTAATTTGAACTTTCCAAAAATGGAAAGATTTTGGATCAAATTCAACTCAATATTAAATCATCAAGAAAACATCAAATGAATTTTTTTCCAACATGAAAGTTGAAGATCTTTCTCTCCCATTTCCAAAAAGTCCAAGATCATGGATTTCTCATGTGTGGTTGAGGAGATATGGTCCAATCATGGCAAAGTGTGTTTAAAAGTTCAAATGAGCATAACTTTCTAACCAAAGCTCCAAAATGGGTGGCTCTTTTTGCATTTTAATCCTTATAACATGTACTTTCCAAGCATACCATTACTTGACATGAATTTCATTTGCATGGCCCTTGGTTTATTCATGAAGTTTTGGGAAGAAAATTTCATAAACTCTTTTTGAATGATCATGAGCATACCAAACCAATTCTAATATGTGCATGGACTCATTTTAAGGCATTTTGGGCCAAGAATGTGCACTGTTCACGTGCATGGGGGTGCATGGAGTGAAAATTTCATTTTTGCACTTACACCACAAAATGGATTAACCTCATTTGCATTTGGCCTAAACAGTTCCTAAACATGATTAGCATGGAGTATATATACTTAATCATAACTGTTTTTAATCAGAAGTTACATTTCAGATCTAGAATCACAAATTCTCCAAATTTTTCTCTCACATTTTTTGTAAAATTCTTCAAACAAGAACACTTTCTTTTGCTCAATTCATCATCATGAAGTGTTGTTGAGTAGAATTGGATGTGGATTTAGAAGAAATCGTGGCACATTGAGCTAGAGTAGAAGCTTGAAGCATCCATGGCAGTTGAAGATTGAGCTGGTTTTGTGCATCATTGAGCTTCCATTTCATCATCATTCATCTCACAAGCATCATAGGAGAAGATCTGAAGCGTGGCAAGGCTTGGAAGCACGTGAATCCAATTCTGTTCATCAAGAGGTCAGTTTTTCGACCTCTTTAATTCTCAAATTCATTATGCCTATTGTGTAGTTCATTGATTGGTGATAATGCTGATGAAAATTTGGAGTGATTTGGTGCTGTTTTGAGCAAGATACATGCATTTCAAGTTTTGATGTTGATTTTGATTCTCTTCGATCCGTGCTTATCTTGTTGTTTTTGCATGAATTATTGTTGGATTCTTGATGTATGAGGCATGGCGAGTTGATTGATATAGGTTTTGTTAGTTTCTGGAACATTTTTGTTGGATCTGGAATTTCCAGATGAAGATCTTCATGATATTCCTCGTTCATGCATGGTGTTCATCATCTCCAGAACTGGCTAGGACTCTGCTTCCATTTAGCTACGAGTTCTTTCATTTAGCTACGAAAATCTGGTAGCGCCTGGCTTAGGGTTTTAAGGCGAAACACAGTCATTTTGCATTTGGCGCGCTTGGAGTTCAAATGTGCACATGGTTCGAATCCGAGCGAGGCCATATTTTCAAATTGCCTTGCCAATTATCCTTTTCCCTCCACATTTCATACCTTGGCTCCATTTTTGTTTTCAAAATTTCTATCAACTTCCAAAAATCACAATAAATTGAAAAATGCACCAAATGACCTCCAATTTTTTGCATCATGATCCTCATTCTGTCTACTTTTTTATGATCATTAAATTGAAAGTTGTGCCTGGCTTAAAAATTATTTGTCCTAGGGTGATTGCACATGTATACATGTTTGACCTTGCCTTGTTCCATTCATCATAAAATGCTCAAAAATGATCCAATGCTTCTGAAATTTTGTGTGTGATTTCTAGACATGTTGAGTGATGTTTTGGCTTTGGTTTGAGATTTTTACCATGATTCATCTCTGTTTTATGCTTATGATAACTTGGTGTGACAATTTGTGTCACACATATGCTTGTCTGGATTGATCAAAGTGATTGCCATGCCTAATGATGTCCAATGCCTCTGATTTTTTGTATGATGACCATGTTATACGCCCTGTTTACTCATGAGTTTTGCCAAGATTATTTGAGTCATTTATGATTTGATGTGCATTTGTTTCTTCTGATGTCTCAATGTGATTACCATTTGCATGCCTTGCCATGTTTTGCTCATGAAATGAATTTGATTAATGATCTTGGTATGAGACTTTTTGAGATGTGTTCTTGATTGAATGAAGATGATTCATGTTAAATTTCAAGTTCTGTTTTGAATGTTTGACCTTCTTTTGACCCTAGGCTTTGACCTAGTGGCTTGGACTCACTGTTTGGATTATAGATTTCAGGTTCAGATGCACATTGCCATGATTGGAGTGGCTCATTCATTTGAGTTTGATTAATTGGTTGATGTTTGGCTAACATTGTGTTATTTTGTAGGTTGATACCAATTTATTTTTGTTGTGCCTTATGGCTTGCACATTGGTGCCTGATGCATTGTCTGTCTGTTTATTATTGCCTGATGACTGTTAATTGTTTGTCTGTACAGTTGAACTGATTGGTTTAGATTTTTCACAGGTACCTAAGTTTCTTAGAGTTCTTTTGAACTTGCTTTTGCTTTGCTTGGTTGCTTAACCACTGAAGTATATTTTCTCTGACTTCATGTAGTCTGGAAGACCTGTCCTGTTATGTGGGCAGGCACCTGTCTGAAGCCCTCCTTAAGAGGCAATGCTTGTGAATGTTTACTTTTGTGCCAAGCAGGTAAAGACCTCTTAAGAGGCAATTGGCAGATAAAAGAGATGTGTAATCCATCTCCTGCTACTCAGTGTGTCATTCACTTTGCTCACACACCTTGTGTTGATGCATTGTGGATAGTAACCCAAGATCATGTTGTGTCAGCCACTTGTGGAGAAGAGTTCCTACATTCTGAACTCCCACACCTTCTATTTTGAGTCAAGCTCTCCCAGGCCAGGGATAAGAGCTGTGAGGTCTTACCCTCACTTCCCATTTCATCTGCTTCACCCTAACTCTCAATGTTAGGGTTAAGAGCTAACCACACCCCATTCCAGTTGGCTTGCTTATGCAGCCTAGCCTTGTATGAGCCCAATTAATTGCATATAGTGTGTGTGCTTGTTTATTGTGCTTGTGTTTGTTTGACTGTGCTGTTTAGGATAGCTTGCTCCCTGTGCAAGTTAGATAGAAACCTCAACCTAGGGCCATTGTGGATTTCATGATAACTATTAGGCTCGAGTCAGGCTCCCTTCTAGTTTGTCATTTCCCAGTCTCTGGTTAGGTTAGAAGTTCTTTCCCTGCGTAGGGGAACTACGTCGCCCTGATCCTCATACCAGATGAGGTACGTAGGAAGGAGATGAGCTGATCTCTCCGGGCGCCCTTTTTCTTTTTCAACCCTTTGTGTGTGTTGGAGTCTGACATAAGTCCAGCGATTGGCAGTTAGTTTCCTGTGTCTTGTTTGCTTGTTGGAGTCTGACGTAAGTCCAGCGATTGGCAGTTGGTTTCCTGTGTGTGTTTGTTGGTTCGGAGTCTGATGTAAGTCCAGCGATTGGCATTCGGTTTCCATGTTTGCCTGTTTGTGTGGAGTCTGACGTAAGCCCAGCGATTGGCAGTCAGTTTCCTGTGTTGGTTTTGTTTGGCGTGCGTTAGCCGAGTGATAACACGAAATTATATCATATTTTAGGACTTAATTCCATTAAATTCTATGACTATTTATTTCGGTTTACTGCATTTTATGAGATATTACGTGGTATTTTCTTCCTATTTGTCTCAGGTAGTCTATTTTGAAGAACAAGTGAAAATGGAAGAAAAGGAGGTGCAAAAAGGAGAGAAAAGGAACCAAATGCCAAAGCCCAGCCCAAAGCGCACAAGTCACCAATGTTGTGCCTGTGACGGACGTCACAGGGTGCGTGACGAGCGTCACGCAAAGCAGCCTTGTGACGGACGTCACACATGGTGTGACGAGCGTCACACCGTTCCACTATTTTTTTGGCGCAAGTAACGCCCTCAGAAGACTTGAAGAAGAGACGTTGAGGAGTTTGTGTCCTATATCCACGCCGTGCATTTAGCCACGTTGAAGAACTTGAGAAACGGAAAGCAGTTACCAGCACCAATATAAATAGCTATCTCTAAAACCTAAAAGGGTTCCTCGGTTTTTCCACGCTCATATTGCCGAAGCTTTGCCAATTTTCTTTTCACGCTTTTGCTTATTTTTTCTTTTCCAGCAACTTAACATCGTTTATTTTATTTATTTCTTTTGCAAGTTCTACATTCTTTTTCCCTTGCAATTTACCTTTCCCCTTTTAGCATTTAGATATTTTTCGCATAATAGTTTCTACACCGGAAACTATTGTGTAACTTTTTATCGGATCTAACCTTACGTTAGATTCTAGTTTTATTTCCTTGGTTTAATTTATTGTTTAATTGAAGAATCGAAGAACAAATCCTACCGGCTTGTGGTGGAGTGTTCAAGACTATTGTATTACGCATTCAGGTTCTTTAATCATTATTTAATATTTTGTTTTATTATTTATCTATATTATCTGCCTGGAATGAGTCTGTTTATGCATGATATGTATGCTTGTTTATTTAGCATGTCTGGCTAATTCGCCTAGGTATCGGTATGTAAAGTAAGCAGAATAAGGGATCAAGACTGAGTCGGTCTATTTAAACTTAAAATTAAAATCAATCTTTTTATGGTCTCAACTTACAGGTTTAATAACAAGATTTTTTACAAAAAGTAAAGGACATAAAGAAGTTAAAATCAATAGAGCGAGAGTTTGAGGTTTTAACTGGACAGTGTAAGTTAGGCATTAATTCTAGATCAGGGCGAGAGCAAGTTTTAGAGTTAATTAAATTCTGACCTTTTCCAAAAAGTATTTTTAAAGATTGAATGTGAGGACGAGAGTTAAGCATTTGGATTTAATTGTATAACCTAAGTCAACAGAGCGAGAGTTTGAGATAAGGGTGTTTAAAACGGTCAGTGTTTTCTTAAAAGAGTTTCTGCAACTTTATTGCTTTCAAAATATGGTTTTTGACTTAATTATAAGTGACAGCTACATTAATATAAAATCATGGTTTATTCAACAGAGCGAGAGTTTGAGATAAAACCTTTAACCAATAAAGTTAACTGAAACGATTTACTTTAAAACCAAGAAACCGACAAAGACTTGATTCCCTAGTTTTGACGAACTACATACCGATATCCGTTTTATTAATATTCAATCTAGATCTTAGTTTAGCCTTTAGTTTTTCCCCAAATAATCAAACATTTTTCACCTTAGATTTACGTAGTAAGCTTAGATAACGGTATATCGATTCATAAGTCCCTGTGGGATCGATATCTTTTAAAACTACGCGATAGAACTGTGCACTTGCAGTTTGTATCCCATTCTCGACTCACGCAGTCGAGCGATCAAGTTTTTGGCGCCGTTGCCAGGGACTTTTATTTAATCGATATCGTAACTCTTCCGTTATGCTGTAGAGACTAAGGTTTCTTTTTCTTCTATTCTTTCTTTCGTTGATTTGTATGCCACGCACTCGCTCACAAGGCGAACCGCTCTATCTACGAATCAACGATATCGAACTATATCTCCGAGTCTTACGACGAATTCGGGAATATCGTGCTGAAAACAATCTCCCTCCTATCGAACTTCCTGATATCAAAAACCTTTTTCCTTCGATACCCGAGATGGCAGAACCAGCTCGTGCTCTTAGAGATTACGCCGCTCCATCGCAAGATGAACCACATTCAAGTATTGCTCCGCCCGCAATCGAAGCAAACAACTTCGAACTTAAACCTTCGCTGTTGCAGGCTGTGCAACAGAACCAATTCTCTGGAAATCTTACCGAAGATCCAAACCTTCATTTATCCGTATTTGTTCAATACGCTGATACTGTTAAAGCTAATGGTGTCACTTCAGAGGCAATTCGACTTCGTCTTTTTCCTTTCTCCTTAAGAGATAGCGCTAGAAGATGGCTTCAATCTCTTCCTTCCAACTCAGTCACCACCTGGAACGAGTTGAAGAAAGTTTTTCTTGCCCGATATTTTCCGCCAAGCAAAACAGCTATGTTAAGAGCCCAGATAAACGGATTTAAACAGAAAGACAACGAGTCTCTTTTCGAAGCATGGGAAAGATACAAAGACATGATGAGACTTTGCCCACACCATGGTTTGGAAGACTGGTTAGTAATTCACACATTTTATAATGGTCTCTTATACAACACAAGGTTAACAATAGACGCCGCTGCAGGTGGTGCACTAATGAACAAACCTTATGCTGATGCTTACCAGCTTATCGAGAGCATGGCCCAAAACCACTATCAGTGGGGAACCGAACGAACAACGGTGGAAAAACCTCAACCGAAAACTGGCATGTACGAGATAAGTAACCTTGATCACGTCAATGCAAAAGTGGATGCTTTGGTCCAGAAAATTGAAAGTTTAAACGTATCACCTCCAGCCGCCGTGGTTGCTATAACTCAGAATTGCGAGGTCTGTGGAATCCAAGGCCACACTCCTGCGGAATGTCAACTCTTGACTGGAATCCAAGCAGAGCAAGTAAACTATGCTCAAGGAAGCCCCTATTCGAATACCTATAACCCAAATTGGAAGAACCATCCAAACTTTTCATATAAGAGTAATAATGCTTTATACGCACCTGGACAGTCTCCAAATCAAGCCCCATCTATACCACCGGGATATCAGAAACCGAATCCATCCATGCCTAACAATAATACCCCTAGAAAATCCAACTTGGAAATCATGATGGAAAACTTTATAGCTTCCCAACAACAAACCAATAAAGATTTCTTAAACCAGAACATACATACTGGCGAACAACTTAAACAACTAGCAAGCAAAGTAGATGCCTTGGCTACCCATAACAAAATGCTGGAAACACAAATATCTCAAGTAGCTCAACAACAAGCACCTACTGCTGCACCAACTGGTACATTCCCTGGACAGCCCCAACCTAATCCGAGAAGCCAAGCTCATGCAATTATATTAAGAAGCGGAACGGAAGTGGAAGGACCGTCTGATCCAAGGATAGAAAACCAAAACCCTAAGAAATCAACTGAGGAAAGTGAACCTAAGGAAAAGGAAGAGAGTAATAAGGAAACCCTAGAAAAGAAGGAACCTTATGTACCTCCACCACCTTACAAACCACCTATACCTTACCCTCAAAGGCTTGTTAAAACCAAAGATGCGGGCCAATTTAGAAAATTTGTTGATCTCCTTAAACAATTAAACGTTACAATTCCGTTTACCGAAGCTATTACGCAGATGCCCTCATATGCTAAATTCTTAAAAGAAATTCTTTCTAATAAGAGGAAACTTGAGGATAGCGAAACCGTTACACTCCCTGCCGAATGTAGCGCTATAATCCAAAACATGCCTCCTAAACTCAAGGATCCGGGTAGTTTCTCTATACCCTGTCACATAGGAAAATTTGTCATCGACAAAGCCTTATGCGATTTAGGAGCCGGAATTAGCGTTATGCCTTTATCCATATGTAAGAAACTGGAAATGGGAGAATTAAGACCGACCAAAATGTCCGTGCAACTAGCAGATCGTTCCATCAAATATCCTGTAGGAATCCTTGAAAACGTTCCCGTACGCATAGGTCAGTTTTACATTCCCACTGACTTCACAATTATGGACATTAGAGAAGATGATACTACACCTATTATACTAGGAAGACCATTCTTAGCAACTGCCGGTGCAATCATAGACGTAAAACGAGGACGACTCACCTTCGAAGTAGGTGAAGAGAAAATTGAATTCATTCTTTCCCAATTCTTGAAAGCACCTGCAATAGAAGATACATGTTACTTCATGGATATCATCGATGAATGCATAAAAGAAGCAGAGTTAGGAGAAGACAAATCATCAGACTATCTTTTAGAGGACAAATCTAACCAATGCTTAGCAATAACACCGGACCCTACGCAATGTCTTAACAAACCAACCCCTGATTTGAAAACACTTCCCAAAAATCTGAGATATGAATTCCTAGACTTAGAACTTGAACGACCTGTGATAGTTAATGCAGATCTAGGAAGACTCGAAACAGAAAAACTCTTACATATCTTAAGGAAATATCCAACCGCACTAGGATACCACATCACCGATCTTAAAGGAATAAGCCCTTCTATTTGTATGCACCGCATCATGTTAGAAGAAGACTGTAAAACCTCTAGGGAACACCAGAGAAGACTAAATCCGATCCTAAGTGAGGTAGTAAAGAAAGAAATAACCAAGTTATTGGAAGCAGGTATTATATATCCTATATCTGATAGCAAATGGGTCAGTCCTGTACACGTTGTACCAAAGAAAGGAGGCATAACCGTTATTGAAAACGAAAAAGGAGAAACTATAACTAAACGAATCGAATCGGGATGGCGAATGTGCATTGATTATAGGAAACTAAACAAAGCAACCCGAAAAGATCATTTCCCTTTACCATTCATTGACCAAATGTTAGAACGATTAGCAAAACATTCACATTTCTGTTATCTAGACGGTTATTCAGGCTTCTTTCAAATACCAATTCACCCTGATGACCAAGAAAGGACAACGTTCACATGCCCTTTTGGTACCTTCGCTTATAGACGAATGCCGTTTGGTTGTGTAATGCCCCTGCGACCTTTCAAAGATGCATGATGGCAATTTTCGCCGACTTTCTCGAAAACATCATGGAAGTATTTATGGATGACTTTTCTGTATACGGACAAAGTTTCGAAGAATGCCTTGAAAACCTGGAAAGAGTTCTTGAGCGATGTGTAAAAGTAAACTTAGTACTTAATTGGGAAAAGTGCCACTTTATGGTACAAGAAGGAATTGTTTTAGGACACATCATCTCGAACAGAGGAATTGAAGTAGACAAAGCCAAAATAGAGGTAATCGAAAATCTTCAACCCCCAAGAACCGTGAGGGAAGTACGAAGCTTTTTAGGACACGCCGGTTTTTACCGACGATTCATCAAAGACTTCTCTAAGATAACTAAACCCTTAACCGGACTGTTGATGAAAGATGCCGAATTCATATTCGACGATAACTGTTTAAAAGCATTTCAAACTCTTAAACAAGCACTGATCTCAGCACCCATAATGCAGACACCAGACTGGAATGAACCATTCGAAATAATGTGCGATGCCAGTGATTATGCTGTAGGTGCTGTTTTAGGACAAAGAAAGGATAAAAAGCTTCACGTTATATATTACGCTAGTAGAACCCTGGATGAAGCGCAAATGAATTACGCCACTACCGAGAAAGAACTCCTAGCAGTGGTATTTGCGCTAGATAAATTTCGTTCTTACTTGGTAGGAGCCAAAATAATAGTCTACACTGATCACGCTGCTATCAGGTACCTTCTAACAAAAAAAGATGCTAAACCTAGACTCCTAAGATGGATCTTGTTGCTACAAGAATTCGACTTAGAAATCAAGGACAAGAAAGGAACTGAAAACGTAGTAGCAGACCACCTCTCTAGACTTGAGAACCTTGAACCGGAAAGAACATCAATTAATGATGATTTCTCGTATGACAAACTTATAGCTACTTTGGAAGAGAACAACTCCGACATGCAAGTAGAAACCACCTTAGCTATATCTGTCACACCATGGTACGCTGATCTAGTCAATTATTTAGCTGCCGGAATAGTTCCACCTACTTTATCTTACCAGCAGAAGAAACGATTCTTCCACGACATAAAACACTATTACTGGGATGATCCCTTACTTTTCAAAAGAGGCCCCGATGGTATTTTCCGTCGATGTATACCCGAAGAAGAGGTAGAAAATATAATCCAACACTGCCACTCCGCTCCTTATGGTGGACACACAAGTACATCCAAGACCTGCTCTAAAATCCTACAAGCTGGCTTTTATTGGCCAACTATATGGAAGGACGTACATGCGGCTATTAAGGAGTGTGACAGATGTCAACGCACGGGAAACATATCTAGACGTGACGAGATGCCGCAAAAAGGTATTTTGGAAGTAGAGATTTTTGACGTGTGGGGGATAGACTTCATGGGACCTTTTCCATCCTCTTTCGGTAACAAATACATACTCGTGGCAGTTGACTACGTATCAAAGTGGATCGAAGCTATAGATTCTCCAACAAATGACACCCGAGTAGTAACTAGACTCTTTAAAAATATAATATTTCCGAGATTTGGCATCCCAAGAATAGTAGTCAGTGATGGTGGATCACACTTTATATCCAAGGTACTCGAAAAACTACTACTTAAGTATGGAGTGAGACATAGGATAGCGACACCTTACCACCCTCAAACCAGTGGACAAGTGGAAGTATCTAACAGAGAAATCAAGCAAATACTAGAAAAACGGTAGCCACTTCAAGGAAAGATTGGTCATTGAAATTACCAGAAGCTTTGTGGGCATACCGAACTGCTTATAAAACCCCCATAGGGACGACCCCATTTAAGCTCATTTATGGAAAATCCTGTCACCTCCCGGTAGAATTAGAACATAAAGCCTATTGGGCTATTAGAAATTTAAATTTGAATTATAAAGCCGCCGGTGAAAAGAGAATCCTTGACATAAACGAATTAGAGGAACTCAGAAGAGACGCCTATGAAAATGCCAGAATCTATAAAGAAAGAACAAAACAATGGCATGACAAGCGTATATCAAGGAAAATCTTCAAGCAAGGCGACGCAGTACTTTTATTTAACTCTAGACTAAAGTTATTCCCGGGAAAACTACGATCCAGATGGTCAGGGCCTTTTCATATCACTAAAGTCTTTCCCAGTGGAGCGGTAGAAATAAAAGGACAATCTACAGAACCGTTCACCGTAAACGGGCAACGTCTGAAACACTATCACTATGCGGAAACCAACGAGGATTCGCAAATCCTACACTTAGACGAAACGCCCCCAGGACCTATAGATTATATTTAACAGTTTCTTTGTCGAGCTTGCGACATTTAAACAAAGCGCTTAGTGGGAGACAACCCACAAATTAATTGTTATTTTATTATTCTATTATTATCATTTCCCTATTTCTTTCTTAATTATTCTTTTAATTTCTGTTTAATATTCATTCTTGATTTATTCAAAAAAAAAATAATAAATAATAATAATAATTTTCTCTTCCTTCGGCATTTGGCCAAATCCTGACTTAAACTCATGTTTTCTTTTCTCTAGCTAACACTAACCAGATGGGACATATTGATCGTATGGGTATCAAGTTCAGAGGAATGGCTCAGAAACAAAAGTTTGAAGAACTAGCCGCTAGAGAGATGCTACCTAGTTTATATGCTGATGATTGGGCTATGACTGCCCTTGGACTGAGACAGAGTGTCCTGTATTTGCTGAATCAGATAGGATGGGAGACCTCCCCTATCCTGAGACATTTCACCACCTACCGGAGACTCACACTAGAATTCCTTAGCTCATTAATCTATCTACCCAGCCATGGAAAAGGAATTAGCAGAGGATTTATCCAGTTCAGAATGTTCAATATGGAGTACCAATTTAATATTAGAGACTTCACCAACCTTTTGGGTTTCCCTACCTCCTTTGATACATTCACTGTAAGCCAGGAAGAACTTTTTGAATATAGAGAGCTTGAACACTTTTGGGGTAAGCTGACTGGAAATGATGAGCCCGAAGAACATGAGTTTCTCTCTGGAAACATACATAACCCGGCTTTTCGCTATTTCCATAAGATCCTGACCCACACTTTATTTGGGGAGAAGCCAAACAGTACTTCAGTTTCACGTGATGAACTTTTCATCATATTTTGTGCTTCCCAGAACCGTCCAGTAAACGGTGCCACTTTTATGTTAGCTAATTTGGACCACCTTATCCAGGATGAGCGAGCACCCATTAGAATAGGCGGTTTGATAACTATGATAGGTAATGCCATTGGATTACGTCAGCCTATGCTTGACCTTAGCCCTTTTTGTGGCATTACTACTATGAGTATACCTTTCCTCTTCAACACTATGTTTATAGCAAACCTAGGGTCTGATGAGTTTGAGCTTATTATTGATAACCAGGTTCTCTGCCTATTCACCATGCCCGATCCTAGGACTAGTGTTCATAACCAAAGGAACTGGCTCTATAACCTGAATGAAACCCCAACTCCTACTGGATCCACTGAATCCATCCAGGATTATGAGATTTGTAATGACTATGAGAATTATGTTGACCAGATCTCTCATGCTGAATCTGACCCTCAGACACCATCCGGCTATCATGATATTGACCCTCCCCCTCAGCCTGTTCCGACCGAAGAATCAGCCATACCTGACCTCCGACATCATATGCCCGGAACTGATTATAACACCGCCATTGAAGCTTTGATGTCAGAACAAGACGCCCTCAGAGGAGAATTTACTAACATGAGAGACGAAGTTCTAGGATACATGAGTAGTATGACGAATCAGTTTCACGAATTGCTACATCATGTTAACTCTTTTGCTCCTCCGGCCAGAGATCGTACAGAGGGATAGAGTTTAGTTATTTTTCTAAGTTATTTAGTTTCAAGTTAGATTATTTATTAATGTTATTTGAATTCATGTTTATTTCTCTTTCATTTCATTATTTTCCTTTCCTGTATTACATTATGATCATTTCTATTGAAGTTGTTTATTTAATTTTATTATGCAAAAGCTATTATGCTCTACTGTTGCTTCCTATGAATTATTACTATACAAAGCAGATTAAGCGTGCACAATAAATTAAATTGCAGACTAAACTGATCATAAGCAAAACAAAACTAATAAATTCACCAACCAAAGTAATTCTGTGAAGCGCCACTGAGGCCTTTCCAAAAAGGAAAGTGTGACGAGCGTCACACTATCCATAACGGCCGGCACGCTTAGTGCCTGTTACGAGCGTCACATCCCTGTGACGAGCGTAACACTCCTCAGACTAGTGAACGTTAAGGAGCCGTTGGAGACGAACGTTACACCTTTAACTTTTTACCTTCCCCATTCATTTTTCATTTAACCACACTAAATTACTTTTCAACCACTTTTTCTTTCCACCTTCCAAATTCTTCTCCTATAAATACCCACCAAACCTTCCTTCATTCACCACAAACAATTCTCTCCTATCCAATACATTTCTTTTTCTTTCCAAATCACCCCTTCAAAATTCATCACAATGGCGAGAAATCAGAATTTCGGAAACATCATCTTCCGATCCGTAGATGACAATTATCAGAGGGAGCAATTCGAGCGTTTCCAACAGCGAGGCGTCGTTTCCACCAGGTACCCCGATTTACCTTGTTTACAACAATTAGGCTTACTCCAAGGTATCGAATGGATGCTCCGTCAAGCCAACTTAACCTTCCTTTGCACTCATAATCAACCCACCTACCCATCCCTAACCTTAGAATTCTTAAGTTCATACGACTACACCACTCCCGCCGGTGAAGACGAATTTCTAACCGGTACGGCAACCTTCCGTATGTTTAACACCGAGTACTCTCTAACCCAAAACCAATTGAGTACCATGCTACAATTTCCCACAGAAGGTCTGCTGCATGCCAGAATCCCTCCAACCTCAAACTGGAACACAGTTGGCGTTTTTGGCCTTTTTAAGAAAATTTCCGGTATAGATACCTACAACTGGGAAGAACTCCTTCTCTCCCATATACATAACCCCACTATCCGGTACTTTATCCGCATCTTGCAAAACACAGTTTTTGGAAGGCCAAACAACAGCAAGGTCAACTCAAAGGAACTATTTTTCCTCCAGTGCGTTTTCGAACCAGATACTCAGGTAAACGCCGCCTCCTTTCTCTTTCATCACATCCGCACCTTATGTGCTAGAGGCAGGCAACCTTTTATAATTGGTGGCTTAATCACCACCATCGCACTTGGCCTAAACCTAGGGGATAAACTCCAAACTTTAGAATCCCTACCTCCCCTATCTATGGATACCAGCTACTGTCGATCCAGCCGCTTGATTAAGAACAGAGTAGGCGGAGGATATTATCTTATGGTGAACAACCAGGCAGTCCCAAGCGTTGTTCTACCAAATACTGCCCTCACTGATGTCACAAACCCCGAGCGCCACCTCTATGATCTCAACGCTCCTGAAACCACCGAGCCTTCACAAACAAACCCGCAAACAGATGAGTTTGAAGAAATGGAACAAGGTGATCATCCGCCTACACAACAGTCAGTCCCGCTCAACCCTTCCGGCAATACAACTGGCCCATCCTCCCAACATCGTCGACGAAGAAGGCCTGCAACCAACGACGACATTATGGATGCTATCGATGGAATGCAGGCACAGAATGTCGAGATGCTGCAGATGATGCGTCAAATGCAACAGCAACAGGACGCTAGGAATGCCATAACCGACCAGCGGTTTACTGAGTTGTTCAGCAGGTTCGACAACTTAGACTTACGTCAGAGATCACCAGGTCCAAGAACCAGAGGCGGAAGACAACCTTAGTTGTAGTTTCCTTTTCCTTTCCATATTGTATTTCATTTCCTTAAAACATTGGGGACAATGTTTAATTTAAGTATGGGGGGAAAACTTGTTTCTTCCATTTCCATTTTTCAAGTATGTTACCTTCCCTTTCATTGTTATTTCCCTTTCTTATTATCTGAAAAAAAAAAAAAATTTATTATAATTTTAAGTTAAGTCCCTAGTGTGAAATATTTCTATTATCTATTCCCCTCAATTTTCTTGAGCCATAACAAAACAAATTTTAACACACCCAATAAGTATAAAGGTTGCTTACTTTATAAAACTTGAGTGAAATCAAGACAAAAAAAAATCATTACCATAACAACGCTCTGAGAACCTCAACATGTTAGATCAGGATAAGTACCTATTATACCGATTCCTCGAACTTTTAGCTTTAGAGTAACCCCGAGTAGTTTATACGAGAAGTCAGAACCATCTTAATAGCAAACTACGTGGAGAGCCGATGAATATAAGTGAATGATCCCCAAAGTAACATAAAATATATGAATATATCAGGAAATGCACTGATTAAATTAGGTGATCCTTACCAGATCATTTAATCTAAAAGTTGCAGATCATGCAAAAGCACAATATGAAAGATCCATTATGAGTTGGTTCAGTAGGTATCTGGTACTGAACTCGGTAGGGCGGACTACGGTTCGATCCCCCACGATTTGCAATGGACTGAATAACGAAGTTATCCGACTTATGTACCAGAACTTCTAGCTAAAAGCGGATCAGAATCACTAACCGGTTACTCCACTATGTGCGCGAAAAGATAAAGGGCTTAATGTGATTTCGCTAGAATGAAAGCGGGTGAAATAAAAGTAAAGGAACTAGGATAACTATAATGGCATTACTTGAACTGATTTGCATAAGGTAGGGTTATCTAAGTTGTAACGGTAGTTGTTGATGTCAAGATTAAACTCAAATTGCTTCTAAACAAAATCCATTTGCAACCTATTACGAATTGATGTGCGTTTTGAAACTTCGCCTGGCTAAATTTTTGAAAACGATTTCTATACTGAATTTTGCTTGAGGACAAGCAAAGATCTAAGTATGGGGGAGTTTGATAACACGAAATTATATCATATTTTAGGACTTAATTCCATTAAATTCTATGACTATTTATTTCGGTTTACTGCATTTTATGAGATATTACGTGGTATTTTCTTCCTATTTGTCTCAGGTAGTCTATTTTGAAGAACAAGTGAAAATGGAAGAAAAGGAGGTGCAAAAAGGAGAGAAAAGGAACCAAATGCCAAAGCCCAGCCCAAAGCGCACAAGTCACCAATGTTGTGCCTGTGACGGACGTCACAGGGTGCGTGACGAGCGTCACGCAAAGCAGCCTTGTGACGGACGTCACACATGGTGTGACGAGCGTCACACCGTTCCACTATTTTTTTGGCGCAAGTAACGCCCTCAGAAGACTTGAAGAAGAGACGTTGAGGAGTTTGTGTCCTATATCCACGCCGTGCATTTAGCCACGTTGAAGAACTTGAGAAACGGAAAGCAGTTACCAGCACCAATATAAATAGCTATCTCTAAAACCTAAAAGGGTTCCTCGGTTTTTCCACGCTCATATTGCCGAAGCTTTGCCAATTTTCTTTTCACGCTTTTGCTTATTTTTTCTTTTCCAGCAACTTAACATCGTTTATTTTATTTATTTCTTTTGCAAGTTCTACATTCTTTTTCCCTTGCAATTTACCTTTCCCCTTTTAGCATTTAGATATTTTTCGCATAATAGTTTCTACACCGGAAACTATTGTGTAACTTTTTATCGGATCTAACCTTACGTTAGATTCTAGTTTTATTTCCTTGGTTTAATTTATTGTTTAATTGAAGAATCGAAGAACAAATCCTACCGGCTTGTGGTGGAGTGTTCAAGACTATTGTATTACGCATTCAGGTTCTTTAATCATTATTTAATATTTTGTTTTATTATTTATCTATATTATCTGCCTGGAATGAGTCTGTTTATGCATGATATGTATGCTTGTTTATTTAGCATGTCTGGCTAATTCGCCTAGGTATCGGTATGTAAAGTAAGCAGAATAAGGGATCAAGACTGAGTCGGTCTATTTAAACTTAAAATTAAAATCAATCTTTTTACGGTCTCAACTTACAGGTTTAATAACAAGATTTTTTACAAAAAGTAAAGGACATAAAGAAGTTAAAATCAATAGAGCGAGAGTTTGAGGTTTTAACTGGACAGTGTAAGTTAGGCATTAATTCTAGATCAGGGCGAGAGCAAGTTTTAGAGTTAATTAAATTCTGACCTTTTCCAAAAAGTATTTTTAAAGATTGAATGTGAGGACGAGAGTTAAGCATTTGGATTTAATTGTATAACCTAAGTCAACAGAGCGAGAGTTTGAGATAAGGGTGTTTAAAACGGTCAGTGTTTTCTTAAAAAGAGTTTCTGCAACTTTATTGCTTTCAAAATATGGTTTTTGACTTAATTATAAGTGACAGCTACATTAATATAAAATCATGGTTTATTCAACAGAGCGAGAGTTTGAGATAAAACCTTTAACCAATAAAGTTAACTGAAACGATTTACTTTAAAACCAAGAAACCGACAAAGACTTGATTCCCTAGTTTTGACGAACTACATACCGATATCCGTTTTATTAATATTCAATCTAGATCTTAGTTTAGCCTTTAGTTTTTCCCCAAATAATCAAACATTTTTCACCTTAGATTTACGTAGTAAGCTTAGATAACGGTATATCGATTCATAAGTCCCTGTGGGATCGATATCTTTTAAAACTACGCGATAGAACTGTGCACTTGCAGTTTGTATCCCATTCTCGACTCACGCAGTCGAGCGATCAAGTTTTTGGCGCCGTTGCCGGGGACTTTTATTTAATCGATATCGTAACTCTTCCGTTATGCATAGGATGCGACATCCTAGCGAGCATGTTTCTCCTATCCCGAACTACGTCGACTCTGATGTCTGTGCTTGACCGACTACGTAGGCCCAGGATGCGATATCCTGCCGAGTCCCGTTTCTTCCGTCTTTCCGTGTTTCCTTCCAGTGTGTGTGTGTAGTTTGTGAGCAGTTTTTAGCAACCTTTCTTCTATTCTTTTGTGCGTGGATCCCGTCGAGTACGACGGATGCGTAGGGGTGTTAATACCTTCCCTTCGCATAACTGACTCCCGATCCCATCCTTCTCTGGTCGCGAGACCATGTCTTTTCCAGGTTTACTTCGAGCGTTTCCTTTCCCTCCTTTGGGATAAATAACGCACGGTGGCGGCTCTGTTGTTTCATTTTCCCGCCGGCTTTCGCGTAATGCGACAAACGCCAGATGTGCTTTTCACTCCAACGCACCTGACCATACTACAGATAATTGCAAGGCTCTCCAGCTAAAGGTACAAGATTTGAGAGATGCCCAAGCTATCAATTTTTCCCCGGTGCCTAATGTTATCCAAAACCCGATGCCAACCCACGGCGAGCAGAGGATTAATGTTGTTGATAGTGGGGAAACTTTGAATTTGGTTTCTGATGTGACTAAAGTGAAGATTTCGCTATCGGTGGTCAAAAACCGACTTTTGAAAGGACAAATTTTCCCGGGCTGTGGGGAAGAGTGCAAAAATTGTCAAGCTGCCGAGAACGGATGTGACAGTTTGAGGAGGGGTATTCAGCAACTAATAGATGAAGGTTGTCTTCAGTTCGATCAGACCCGTCCAGTGAAGAATGATGTGTCGACGGTGACGATTTATTTCACTCCTGAAGAAATATATGTTCCCGAGAGACCCGCTCCGACAACGATATATTTCCCAGAAAGTACAGAACCAATAACGGTGAACAACGAAAGTCCAGCACCAGTTATAATTTACTCTGACAACCCTCAACCGGCTTTGGTTAGTCCGGTCACCATCACGGTACTAGGACCAGTTCCGTATGAGAAAGACAGTGTTATCCCGTGGCACTATGGGGCTGATATCTACTTCCAGGGGCGGAAAGTTAACAATGAAGATAATGATATTGGTAGCTCCGCTGTAGACAATGTTGGAGGGGTTGGTGGCTTCAGTCGCAGTGGACATCTATTTGCACCATCAACACTGCGCACGAATACTGAAGCTGAGGCAGTTGCCAAGGATAAAGGAAAACAGGTAGCCACTAAAGAGGTTACTACTGAGGAAGCTCCTCCTAAGACCGCATTCGAGAAGGAAGTGGATGAGTTTATGAGGATTATCAAGAAAAGTGACTACAAGGTAGTCGACCATCTAAATCAGACACCCTCAAAGATCTCCATTCTCTCGCTATTGATGTGCTTTGAGGCGCACAGAGCAGCCTTGTTGAAAGTACTGAATATGACCTATGTTCCACCAGAGATAACCGTTAACCAGCTGGAGTCGGTAGTTTCAAATGTAAACGCTAGCCATGGGCTAGGTTTCACCGACTACGACCTGACATCTGAGGGCAGGAATCATAACAAAGCCTTACATATCACAATGGAATGCAAAGGGGCGGTGCTTTCCCATGTTTTGGTTGATACAGGCTCTTCTCTGAATGTTCTTCCAAAGAAAGCCTTAATGAAGTTGGATTGCGATGACATCATCCTGAAGCCAAGTAATTTAGTTGTGAGGGCTTTTGATGGCTCTAAGAGATCTGTCTTTGGCGAAGTTGAGTTGCCAGTTAAGATTGGACCGCAGGTGTTCAAGAGCACCTTTTATGTGATGGATATCCAGCCTGCCTATAGCTGTCTGCTGGGGCGGCCTTGGATTCATGCTGCCGATGTTGTTACTTCTACTCTCCACTAGAAGCTCAAATATGAACTAGAAGGTCAGGTCATCACCGTCTGTGGTGAAGAGGATATTTTTGTTAGCCACCTGTCTACATTTAAGTATGTGGAGATGGATGGCGAGATGCATGAGATGCTGTGTCAGGGCTTTGAAGCCATAAACATCAGTGAGGTCGCGCCCGAAGCTGTCTTTTCACCTAAGTCCGAGAAGGTCGGGACCTCTATCTCTTCATACAAGCAAGTTGTTGAAGTGGTTAAAGCTGGTAATGCCCAAGGCTGGGGCAAATTTGTGGAGCCAGTCATCAAAGAAGACAAGTTTGGATTGGGGTTTACTCCGGGGTCTCAGAAGAATGAAGCCGATACTTTCTCCAGCGGGGGTTTGGTTTCTCCCCACATCGTCAATGCTGCAGATGAAGACAAGGCTGACAGCGACTGTGACTTAGATAGCTGGATTCGCCCGTGTGTCCCGGGAGAAAAGCTCAACAATTGGTCGTCTGAAAAAGTCGCCCGGGTTACTCTACTGAAAGAGTAATTTTTATTGTTTTCCTGTTATTACATGCATAATAAAGTCTTACACTTTGCCCAAGGTGTAATGACTCATCTGTAGGGCCATCCATTTAGTCGCATTTCGCAATTATTTTCATCATCAATAAAGGACAGCTTTTGCAAACAATTTTGTGTTCTCTTTCTTTCAATTATTTTTACTTCTACAAAAAAACAATAAAAATGGCAATGTTTCTTTTTCATTTTGTTTTCCAAAAAAAGTCTCATTCTAAGGTAAAGCATGATCCTCCATCATGCAGAGCCGATCACCCGGATCTCACTGCTAACGACACTGCTATGGCCAAGTATTACTTCGACAATCCTATCTATCGAGCCGGAGAAGGGGTTGAGGAAGATCGTGAATTGCCCGAAGAGTTAGCCAGGTTGTTGAAATAGGAGGACCGAGCTATTACACCTTATCATGAGGTGATTGAGACCGTCAACATTGGTACCAAAGACGACAAGAAAGAGATCAAGATCGGGGCCAGTCTACAGGCCGAGGTGAAAGAACAGTTGACCAGTTTGCTTCGCGAGTACGTCAACATCTTTGCTTGGTCCTATCAAGATATGCCAAGTTTGGATACAGACATCGTTGTGCACAGGTTACCGTTGAACGAAGATATGCCGCCGGTAAAGCAGAAGTTACGCCGAACTCATCCTGACATGGCAATGAAAATCAAAGAAGAAGTTCAGAAACAGTGGGACGCAGGGTTTCTCGCTGTGGCCAGTTACCCACCATGGGTTGCCAATATCGTACCAGCACCCAAGAAGGATGGCAAAGTACGGATGTGCGTCGATTACAGAGATCTGAATAGAGCTAGTCCGAAAGACGACTTCCCATTACCTCACATCGATGTTTTGGTCGATAACACAGCTCAGTTCTCCGTATATTCTTTCATGGATGGTTTCTCCGGTTATAATCAGATCAAGATGGCACCGGAAGACATGGAGAAGACGACATTCGTCACACCATGGGGTACCTTCTGTTACAAGGTCATGCCTTTTGGGTTGAAGAACGCAGGGGCAACGTACCAACGGGATATGGTAACACTTTTTCATGATATGATTCACAAGGAGATCGAATGCTATGTGGATGATATGATTGTCAAGTCCCGAACAGAAGAAGAACATCTGGACAATCTGCAGAAGTTGTTTGAATGTCTGAAAAAGTTCAAGTTAAGGCTGAATCCGAACAAGTGCACTTTTGGAGTGCGAACTGGTAAGCTGTTAGGTTTCATTGTAAGTGAAAGAGGAATAGAGGTAGATCCTGCGAAAGTAAAAGCTATTCAAGAAATGCCTGCACCTAAAACAGAAAGAGAAGTTCGTGGCTTCCTGGGAAGATTGAACTACAGCCACATGCGAGCCATTGTTCAAGATACTAAGAAAAGAGCAAGAGGTCAGGTGGAATGATGATTGTCAGAAAGCCTTTGAAAGAATAAAAGAGTATTTGCAGAAGCCCCCGATTCTAATGCCTCCAGTAGAGGGAAGACCGTTGGTGTTAGAAAGGTCAATGGGCTGTGTGGTCGGTCAGCATGACGAGTCAGGTCGAAAAGAGCATGCAATATACTACCTTAGCAAAAAGTTTACCGACTGTGAACAAAGATACTCATTGCTCGAGAAAACTTGCTGCACTTTGGCATGGGCTGCTCGCCGACTAAGACAGTATATGTTGACTCACACGACTCTATTGATATCAAAGATGGATCCAGTCAAGTATATTTTTGAGAAGTCGGCGCTTACCGGAAGGGTCAAGAGTACCCAGTTGAGGAATCTTAGAACATTAAGAAGATCGTGTAAAAGATGGTGGTAACATACAAGGACTGGCATGAGATGTTACCGTTTGTATTACATGGGTATCGAACTTCAATTAGAACATCCACCGGGGCAACACCTTATCAGCTTGTATATGGCATGGAAGCAGTTCTTCCGGTTGAAGTCGAAATTCCTTCTTTGCGGGTCCTGGTAGATGTTAAGTTGGACGAAGCAGAATGGGTCCGTTCTCGATACAATCAGCTGAGCCTAGTTGAGGAAAAGGGACTAGCAGCTATATGCCATGGCCAACTATATCAGAGACGAATGAAGAGAGCATTTGATCAGAAAATGCGCCCTCGGGAGTATCAAGTCGGTGAATTGGTACTCAAAAGAATTCTTTCTCCCAACACAGATCACGGGGGCAAATGGACACCGAACTATGAGGGTCCATACGTGGTTAAAAGAGTTTTCTCTGGCGGAGCTTTAATGCTAACAACCATGGATGGCGAGGACTTCCCATCCCCTGTCAACTCAGACGCAGTTAAAAAATACTTCGCATAATTGACCCGCTGGACAAAAGAAAAAGAGTCCAGGCAAAAAAGGGCATCCCGACGAACCAAAAAAAAAACAGAACAAAGAGGTTCGGGCAAAAATTAGGGATATAAAAATAAAAAATGTACACCCGGTGAGTCGAAAACCCGAAAGGGCGGCTCAGGCAAAAAAGGGTATCCCGGTGGATTGAAAACCCAAAAGGGTGGTCCACGCAAAAGAGGGAATAAGTGAATGGCTGCGATCTAAGTTCATCCGTGTTATATCACCGTTTCATGCAATCCGGCAATCTTCGAAGGTTAAAGATCGACTAATCATCCACTTCAGAAAGCAAGATGAGCAGAGCGTCTTGAGGTCATACGAGCCATAGCAGAGTCGAAACTCAGTGGGACCCCATTTCCACGTTGCCATTAGGATAGTTTCCTTTGTTCAATTTATAGTGATCGCCTCTTTTCAGGGATCAACTTCCTGATGCGCTCGCCTATTCCTGGCACAAATTTTTTCAACCAATAAAAGTCGAATAGTTCAGTTAAAGAGCCTCTTTATTTTTCATTTATCAGTTTGTTTGCAAAAGATGTCTAAATTCTTGATTAAACATATTGCATCTGGACATAGTGGTGGCTTTTGCAGATGATTTGCACACGAAAACATTTAAAATTACTTTGAATGTGCTTAATCCCGGACGGTGAATTCAAACCGAGTAATTCCCCCGGGACATACGTGTGTGATTTGCAGGTCACAGGAACCGGATGCCAAGTCATGAATCCTCATCCCCAAGCAGTTGACAAAGTCTCTCCTCGGCAGAGCATGTCCCCCAGTAGAGTTGCACCTCGTATCCCCAGCAATAGTGGAGTAGTTGCATACCCAACAGGCAAGAGGGTGGTGTCCCCCAGTGTTCATCTTATTCCCCAGCAGATTATTTTTAACAGATTTGTTTTGATCCTCAGCCTGAGGACGATCAACAAGTTCATATCCCCAGCAAAGGTCGATTCCTACGACATTTTCTCAGGAAGTGCTTTCCCCACAGACTCTCCTCACAGAGCCTCGTTAAGCAAAGTTCCCATGGTTGATACTCTCCCAGCAAGGTCAGCTTTTCAAAAAAGGGAGAGCCGATTTATTTTCGGTGGCCCCCCGGTCCCGGAAGACGGATCATTCCCCACAGAGCATTCAAGGATTGATACAGCGATTCGTTCCCTACCGGAGTTTGCTTCCCCAAGCAGATTTCTTTTTGCACCATGCATAACATTTGCATTTGCATGCATATCAAGCATACACATAAGCTGATAAATAGGTTCTTCAAAGCAGACTGAAGAACTACTTTCCAACCAAAGTCATGAGATTCAGCCGGAGGATCAAGTGTATGTGATCCAGCATGAGGGTCAGTTCAAAGATTCAGCCTGAGAATCGTTTTCCAAAGAGCCAGCCTGAGGTTCAACTTGAAGATTCAGCCAGAGAATCGCCTGCAAGCGTTATTTCCCCAGCAAGCCAGCTAGAGGAGTAGATTGACAATTCAACAGAAAGTCAACCTACAAGAGGATCCAGCCCGCGGATCGCAATTTAGAAAACAAAAGTCTAATTGAAGGTTCGTTACAACATGTTCTAGCCTGAAGAATATGTACGAAGCCCAAAAAGTGGAATATTCTCGAAGCTGCATATCTAACATGAAGATTGGGTGTAGATTTCGAAAGAGGGTCAACCAGCACATGCCTCAGATGCGAGATCCTGATGATGGGAATTTATCATCAAAACAAAGAAGATCTAGCCAAAAGATCGAAGAAGATCTAGCCAGAAGATCGAAGTAGATCTAGCCAGGAGATCGAAGTAGATCTAGCCAGAAGATCGAAGTCAGGTCTAGCCCGAAGACCGAGAATAGATTCAGCCAGAGAATCGAAACAAAGAAGATCTAGCCAGAAGATATAAGTAGATTTAGCCAGAAGATGGAAGCAGATCTAGCCAGAAGATAGAAGTCAGGTCTAGCCCGACAACCGGAAATAGATTCAGCCAGAGAATCGAAACAAAGAAGATCTAGCCAGAAGATCGAAGTAGATCTAGCCAGAAGGTTGAAGTCATGTCTAACCAGAAGACAAAGTCGTATCCAGCCCGAGGATCAAAATCGTATCCAGCCCAAGGATCAAAATTAATATCCAACCAGAGGACTAAATTGAGTATAGATTCAACCAGAGGATCGAAACTCCCGATTAAGTCAGAAGACTGGTTCAGATTCAGCCAGAGGATTGGAAGAAAAATAAACAGCGCGGTGTATTTCAGCATTTTTGTGGTGTTCTCAGAGCGCAAATTTTCGGTCTGTCTTTGGTATTCAATCACAGCTCACCCTGTTGGTCTGATAAGCTTTTCGCTTTCATCCTGCTCGGGTTAACTGATGATTGAATAGGGGCAGCTGTAACACCCCAAAATTTTCCCTATTCATTCATGCATTCATTTTTAGGTCATTTAACATGTCATATTGCATTTCATCATGTCAATCGGAATCGGATCCAAGAAGCTTGAACATCATCCAAGACTCTTTGCGGGTTCTATCCGGGTGATCAGTCAACACAAGGGAAAGACTTGAGCTACTTCCAACAGGTTCAAATGGGGTCTATTCATCGCTCAAAGCGCTAATCTTGAATAAGAAAAATCTGTTCCTGAGCTGTCATGCTCGCTATGCGAGCAGAATGGTTCGCCTAGCGAACCCTAAATTGTCATGCTCGCTAGGCGAGCAAATCCTTCGTTAGGCGTAGCGCACGCGTTTTTGAAATATAACAGAAAGTCATGGGCTTGAGTTGCCCTCATTTGAGCCCACAAATCCACGAAAATCAGGTTATAAATACTAGAGTTTCAGTAGAACAAAAGGCGAGATAGGCAGAGAGTAGAGAGAGAGACCTACGAACTAATCTGCAGCAGCCTCCAGACAGCTCTGAAAAGTTCACTCTGACTCACACACTTTTTTTCACCTCCATCTCACGCAAACCCTAACATTGCTTTGCAAACCCAGCCGTGTCACTCGATTTTAATCGATCTCTCCAATCAGGTTTGCCTTATTCCTATCACTTTATGCTTCTAATTTGAATACTCTGAATGTATGAGGTATTATCGTGAGGTTTTGCATGCGGGTTTAGATATGCATGAATGTGTAAAATAATGCTTTGAATGTCTGATCACTTAATTTCTGAAAGGGATACCATAGGGTTTGGAGTCCCTGAAATCGTACTGTTATCAATGGGAAATCCATAACCCGCAGGCGTTCGCTAGCACCATCGCTAGGCGAGCCTGCAGCGAAGCTTCGCTAAGCCCTCGCTAGGCGAAGCAGCAGCGATCGCGACAGCAGTTGCTTTTCTGTCTGCTCTAATCTGTTTTGTGTTTGGCATGGCATTGTTTTCTCCTGATTCCATCCTGTTACTCTAACCTGTTTGTTGAGTTTTTTGTGAGGGCTTACATACTCTTGCAGGGATAGCTTGCTTGGTGTTCCACTTTATTTGTGGGATACCATCTGGAGGTTTATTCCGATTACCTGTATTGACCTGCTTTCTTTGATGGTGCCAGCTTGAGAGATCTCCGGGTTTCTTATTTCTTTAGTTGCTGTTACTTCGTATTTTTATCCGTGCGGTAGATCTCTTGATCCCTTTATTTTCCCCGCATTTTACCGCTTTCTTAGCTGGAAGACCTTGATAGGAGGCAATGTTTTGTGTGTTTACTTTTGTGCCTAAAGGACCTCCAAGAAGAGGCACCAGTGCTAAAGACCTCCACGGAGAGGCAATTGACGGATAAAAGGGATTAGTAGTCAATCCCCCGTTATTCAGTGCGTCGTTCTTTAAGATCACACTACGTGTCGATGCTTCAGAACAAAAGCCCAAGGTCTTTTGTCAGGTCGGTCAGTGGAGAGGGTTCCATCTTTTTGAACCCCCACGCTTTGTCATGAGCTCACCCTATCCAGGGTTAAGAACTATGAGGTCTTATCCTCATTACCCTTTTGATCTGCTCACACTGACGTTCAATGTCAGTGGTTAAGAGCCCATTTGATTTGTTAGACGGTGTGGCTAGTGATCGAGAGGGGGGGTGAATAGATCACCTCTTTGAAATTTAACGGATTTGAAATTTTATCAGAGTTTTCAAAGTTGGCGGAAAAATCAGTCCCGAATCGACTTCCGTCTATTCTGAAGCGCTACTAGAAAGCCGGACACACAAGTTTAATTGCTGGATTTTAATGAGAATGACAGAAACAATTCACACTAGAATTTTAACTAATTGAATGCACTTATCATTAAAGTCTATTTCCAATGAATAAAATCTAGCTAACCGTTTTATCAAACAGTTGGTGTGTATGTGATTGATGATAAACAGCAATGGAGTTTGATTAAAAGTTTTCTTGCCACTGCTGTCTTGCAACAGTAACAATCACCACACATTAACTGAAATTGCGAAAACAGTTTTAAAACGTAAAGAGGAGTAAGGTAAGAATACGATACGCAGAGATTTGGTAAGGAAGTTCCCCACGTCGTCCTCGCGTGTGGGTACGTCTCCCTCTCAATTTCAAATGAAATTGAGAACTTTGATTATCAATTTTTGCCGAATCCGTTGATACAAGGTTATGATACAAAGACAGAATTCTAAACTCTAAGAACTTCTTCTTGTATAAACCTTCACTTGATCTGAGCACGATCAAGATTTTCCTGCACGAAATTGCAAACAATTCACCGGTTCCACGACCTGCTTGCGAAATCCCCCGATCTCCAAACGCAACGCTGCGGCTGAATATGTTCTGCAAACGTGACTCCCAAACCCTCAAGAACACTCCAGTTCTTGAAGGACAAACCAGTAGGTTTTTCCTAGAAACCCCCTTCAATCTTCAACTCAGCTAGATCCTCGATCGTTCCACTGCAAACCACAGCTAGATCCTTGATCGTACCACTGAACGTTATCTCGATGCTTCTTTAATCCAAAGAACAAGAATGGTTATGTATAAATGTTCTTGAAGAAAAGTGATTGAGAAGATGAAGAAGATGAAGTCTCTTTCAGGTTTCTAATTACTCTCAAACAATTGCTCCAACACTGCTTTTGATCTTGTGTTCAATTGTTTTCCCTCAATGAATTCGTGTTTTTGCACTGCTGTTGTAACCTGTCTTTTATATGCTGCAAAACAGTTGCTGTTATAACATGAAACAGCTTTATGTATTGATGCATAAGGGTGTGTATCGATGCATACTGTAAGTTATGTGAATTTTTGGTGAAATTTATTAATC
Organism: Lathyrus oleraceus; assembly: GCF_024323335.1. NCBI lineage: Eukaryota > Viridiplantae > Streptophyta > Magnoliopsida > Fabales > Fabaceae > Lathyrus > Lathyrus oleraceus. The sequence continues at coordinate 341,713,256 of NC_066585.1, forward strand.
ATGTATCGATGCATAATTCGTGTGTATCGATGCATGTGATTATCTCACTGGTATGTATCGATGCCTAATGCGCATGTATTGATACACAGGCTGTTTCAATTGGTCATGTATCGATGCAGGGATCGTGTGTATCGATGCATACTGAACAGAAAGGTTTTGTGATTTATCACATGCTGTATGTATCGATGCAGAGGCTTTATGTATCGATGCTTACTGACATAAAATGCATTTTAATTGTTATTTAAAGGGAAGTATCAATGTAGGTTTATATGTACAGTTATGCAACAATAGAGTGGGATGAAAAACATAATAAAACACACATGTATCATGTAATGCAATGCACAACCAACATTTGGATGATGATCACACAATTTGCTATCATTAAAAATTAATTCAAGGTAAAGAATTCTCTCACAAACTCCCCCTTTTTGATGATGGCAAATTCTTGGCAAGATGTGTGATACTCCCCCTGAGTTTGTGCATATCTGCATTTTCTCCCCCTTTGTCAACATCAAAAAGAGGAAGAGACAAATTTATCAAGGTAGCATAGTGTAGCAGGACATGGCAAAAAATGGATAACAGGCTGTCAATCACAAAGAATGTAGCTTCAAAGTAAAGAATCATTCACAAAGAATGAAGAATAAGGGCAATAACAATAGAGATAAACAGAATTAGAAAAACATTTTAAAGATACGAACGAGTTTAAGAGTTACATAAGCTAAACCATATATTGTGCAACAAAATAAAACTTGAGCAATATGAAATGAAATGCAGTGATATGAAAAGATGGTTGGTTAATTTGGATTGTTGCCACCACAGGACTCCTCATCATGTCTGTCAGGATCTCTGTAGCTTGGCGGAGGCGGAGGAGGAGGCATTGTGTCTGGATTTTGGCCCATGAAGGAGTATTGCCTAAATCGGTTCTGAACTTCAATGCTTCTAAAGTTGTCCATAATACCAGGATTTGCACGGCAGTCGTCCATAAAGCCGGACATTTCGTTATAGAAAACCTGATGCCATTTAACCAAGTCTTGGTGCCAAGCGTGTTGATTGTGATACATTCGTGTATGCTCATCATGCCAGTCCCAATGCTCGTTGTGCCATTCAGATTGTTGAACATGCCAGTACCGTGCTTCTTCATGGCGTTCTTTGTTGACAATTTCCATCTGTTGAAGCATATGAGTGATGTCCGCATTTGGTGTTGAGGCTGAAGTACCACCGGAGAATGGAGGGGCTGTAGGTTCAGGTACGTAGTTGGTGGGAGACCACCTTCGTGGCACCCAATCTCCCCAACCAGTATTGGCTTCAGCTTGTGGTGCATCTGTTTCAGCCGCATCCTGCATCTCTTCATCAGGTTGATCTTCAGCAACATGGATGCGTTCCGAAGGCACGTCAAAATTGTAAATTCTGGTTTTGGATTTTCTTTCGAAGAAATAGAAGCATTTGCGGTCCTTGTCCCACCGATATCCCATATGCGATAGAGTGGCAGAGTCAAACTCTTGAGCCTAGAGCCACAGTTTTGGAGCTGTCTCGCACAAAAAATAGACGTTTTACAAAGTAGTTCGCCCAATTTAGGAGAATCTTATTTTGCATAATGTAGAGAAGATGTATGCTGGGCCTATCCAACCGAGAGTGGCCACTGTTGGTTGGACGCAGAATGTGTGTAATAATCCAGTGAAGAATACGCGGAGTTTGTTTGATCATACCTGACGTGACGTGTTCATCTTCACTCAACGGTCTATCAATCTTTAGGATAGAAGGAGTAAAATCTTTCATGTCAAATTCAGGATCAAAGTGCAGGTCATGCCAGGACTTGACAGCCATCGACGGAAGCGGCATTTGAAACACCGTTTCCCAGTCAGAGGCTTCAAAGGTATATGTTCTGACTCCGATAGAACACCGGAACATGTAGCCTCTACCAGTTTGTAACCCAGCATAAAAGATCCGAATGAAATCCTCATGATAATCATCCTTTGTGGACAGAAACGACCCAAGTCTTTGTGCTTGTAAGAGTTCAACCACTTCATTTAGGTGTAGGTGAATAGCATCTGTTTTATCAAAGACGTGAGGTTTCATGACTAACCTTGTCTTGAAAGACTCTTCAAATTCAGCAGCAACAACAGGATGAAGTAGCTCTAAGGCATTTGAAGGAACTTCTGGTGTTTGCTGAGATGTACCGGCTGTTTCCTTTCCCTTTCCTTTTCCTTTGGCTCTGGCTGGAATAGTGCGTGGAGGCATGGTGATGTGAGATTTAGGGTTTTAGAGAGAGAGTGAAGATGAGGAGGATTAGGGTTAGCCACTGGTTTTGGGGTTTTTGAGGGCAGATGAGATGAAGTAATGAGATAGGAAGTGATATGATTGGCTGATGTGTCGATGCATGAGAGAGAAAGAAATGCATTTAATTCAGATAGCATCAGTATGTATCGATGCAGAGGGTCATGCGTCGATGCCAAATATTCACAATTGGCATGTGTATCGATACATGGGATGGATGCATCGATGCATCCTGAAGCAGTTTTTAAAAATTTGAATTTCAGAATGTATGGGTCGATGCATGCTTCGTTTGTGTCGATGCATACTGATGCTGAACTGGTTTTTAATGAATTTTAATGCAGTATGAATATGCATTATGCACTATGTCATGATGATTATGCTCAACAGAGATTCAGAAGTCAAATTGTTAATGTGCACACAATATGGACAAGGAGTATATGCAAACAAATTTTATATCAACTAGAATAAGAACATTTGTTCTAACATACACAATCACTTAGCAATAAGAAAATTGTAGAAAGGATTGATATTACCTCTGTTGGAGAACTCTTGTGATGGATAATTGACATCTAAAACAGCTCTTATCAACCATGGTGAGGCATAATATAATTAAGAGGTAACATGCTTATGACATCAATTAAGAAAGATCTAGGATTCCCAATTCGCGACGAATGTTGAAGAAAGGTTCCGTTGCCAATGGTTTAGTGAAAATATCAGCAAGCTGATTTTTGGAATCAACGTGCTCAAAGACAACGTCTTCTTTTTCAACATGATCACGAAGGAAATGATGTCTTATCTCTATGTGTTTAGTGCGTGAGTGTAAAACAGGGTTTTTAGTAAGGTTTATGGCACTAGTGTTGTCACATTTGATAGGAATACGTTTGAGTTGAATGTTGAAGTCTTGTAGTTGCTGTTTCAGCCATAAAATCTGAGCGCAACAACTACCGGCTGCAACGTATTCTGCCTCTGCAGTTGACAAAGCCACAGAAACTTGCTTTTTGCTATGCCAACTGACCAAGGAGTTTGAAAACAGGTGACATGTGCCACTTGTGGTTTTCCTATCTGATTTGCAGCCAGCAAAATCAGAATCGGAGTACCCTACTAAGCTACAATCACTTCCTTTGGAGTACCAAAGCCCATATTTAGGTGTTCCGTGAAGATATCTAAATATGCGCTTCACCGCTTTTAGGTGCGATTCCTTAGGATTTGATTGATAGCGTGCACATATACAAACACTAAACATGATGTCTGGTCTAGAAGCAGAAAGATATAAGAGAGATCCAATCATACCTCTGAACCTTTTGACATCTACACACTTACCGTGCTCATCCTTATCTAGATTTCCGTTGGTAGGCATTGGGGTGTCGATTGATTTTGAATCATTCATTCCAAAGCGCTTGAGTAGTTCTCTGCAGTATTTTGTTTGACATACTGTTGTACCCTCATCAAGTTGCTTTATTTGCAGTCCTAGGAAGTAGTTCAGCTCCCCCATTAGACTCATCTCAAATTCACCCTGCATAACCTTAGAAAATTCTTCGACCAAGTGAATGTTAGTTGAACCAAATATGATATCGTCGACATAAACTTGAACTAAAAGAATGTGCTTCCCTTTGTGTTTAATAAAGAGAGTATTGTCCACTTTACCTCTTGAATATCCATGATCAATTAGGAATTTGCTAAGCCTTTCATACCAAACCCGAGGGGCTTGTTTAAGACCATACAAAGCTCGTTTTAATTTGTAAACATGATCTGGATTTTCAGCATTTTCAAAATCGGGAGGTTGTGAAACATATACTTCTTCATTTATGACACCATTCAGAAAGGCACTCTTTACGTCCATTTGGTAAAGCTTAAAATCCTTAGAACACGCATAGGCAAGCAAAAGACGTATAGCTTCAAGGCGAGCAACTGGAGCATAAGTTTCCTCATAGTCTATGCCCTCCTCTTGGTTATACCCTTGTGCTACTAAATGTGCCTTGTTCCTAGTAATCACTCCGTTTTCATAAAGCTTGTTCCTAAAAACCCACTTAGTGCCTATGATATGATGATCTCGCGGACGAGGGACAAGTTCCCAAACATCATTTCTTTTAAATTGATTAAGCTCTTCTTGCATGGCCATTAGCCAAAATTCATCAATCAAGGCCTCTTTGGCATTCTTAGGTTCTACTTGTGAAACAAACGCGAAGTGAGAACAAAAATTACTTATCTTAGAACGAGTCAATACTCCCTTTGAAATGTCTCCCAAGATGTTGTCAATGGGATGGTCTTTTGAGGATCTCCAAGCTGTTGGAAGATCATTCACTTCAGTTGTCTTTTCTTCCTCAATTTCTTCATGACTAGTATCTTCCTCCTTCTCATGAGCAGCTGTTTTGGCTTGATCAGTTTCCTCAACAGCTTCCTTGAGTATGTCTTCTGTAGATACACCTGCGTCATCAAAAGAAATACCTTTTCCGACATTTTTCGGATAAGACTCATCAAAAGAAACATGAACAGATTCTTCAACAGTAAGTAAACGCTTATTATACACTCTATACGCTTTACTTGACAGTGAGTAACCAAGAAAGATACCTTCATCCGCTTTTGCATCAAACTTCCCAATGTTTTCCTTACCGTTATTTAAAACAAAACATTTACAACCGAATACGTGAAGATGTGACAAGTTTGGTTTTCTTCCTTTTAAAAGTTCATAAGGAGTTTTGTTTAGAATAGGGCGAATTGAGATTCTGTTTAGAACATAACAGGCCGTGCTGACAGCATCAGCCCAAAAGTATTTTGGTAATCCACCCTCATTGAGCATTGTTCTTGCCAACTCCTCTAAAACACGATTTTTACGCTCCACAACGCCATTTTGTTGTGGAGTGCGAGGGGCTGAAAAGTTATGCTCAATACCATACTTGTCACAAAACTTCTCAAAGTGGTAATTTTGAAACTCACCACCATGATCGCTACGAATTGTAACTATTTTGGAATTCATTTTGTTTTGGGACAGATTTGCAAAATTTTTAAAAGCAGAAAAAGTTTCATCTTTGCTATGAAGGAATATAGTCCAAGTGAATCTAGAGTAGTCATCAACTATTACAAAGCCATAGTAATTTCCACCTAGGCTCTTTGTCCTAGAAGGTCCAAAGAGGTCCATATGGAGAAGCTCAAGAGGTCGTGAAGTTGAAATTACATTTTTAGATTTAAAGGACACCCTTGTTTGCTTTCCCATTTGGCACGCGTCGCATAGGTGGTCTTTTGAAAATTTTATTTTTGGTAGACCGACTACTAGATCATTAGATATAACCTTATTTAGCAAATCGAAGTTAACATGCGCTAAACGTCTATGCCAAAGCCAAGAATCATCATTCAAGGTGACTAGACATTTAGTATTTGTTAAAGGTACATCAAACAAGTCAAGCATATAGATGTTGTTTACTCTTACACCCTTAAACACAATGTTTTGTTCAACATGTTCAATTATGCAGCAAGTTTTCGTAAACGACACTTTATAGCCCATGTCGCATAGTTGACTTATGCTTAACAAATTATGTTTAAGTCCCTCAACTAAATGGACATTTGAAATAGTAGTGGTGGAGGGATTACCTACACTACCTTTGCCGAGTATAGCTCCTTTGTTGTTGTCTCCATAAGTGACATATCCCTTCTTCTTTGCCTTGAAGTCTATAAAGAGCGATATGTCACCGGTCATGTGCCTCGAGCAGCCGCTGTCAAGAAACCACCTTCTATCTGCGGAGGCAAGGCACTCATCCTACAACATCAAAAGAGAGAAGTTGGTACCCAATTTTCATTGGGTCCAAGTGGGTAAGTGCTAACATGGTTGCCTTTTGGCTTCCATTGATAAATGCCTTTAGGGACAAGAAATCTCCTAAATTTGCATTTCTCAATGGTATGGCCAGCATGGCAACAATAATGACATAAACCATGATGATGTGTTTGTTGTTTCTTGTTCATTGAATCCTTTAGAATAAAAGAGTATTTTGCATATGGAGGATTCAATGACTTCTTAAACAACTTGGGGTCAACGGCATAAGTAACTTTAGGTTGTAGCACTTTCTCTAATTTGACTTTAAGAGTGTTTACCTCTTTTTGCCAAATATAACAAGCGTCACAATACCTAACTCTACTACATCCGTCAATGTCAATAGTTTTTGAATTTTCTGCAATACTAGTTTTCAATGCTTCTAAATCAATTTCAGCTTTGTTTACTTTACCTTCCAAAAAAGAGAAGATATGTTTGTCGGAAGATAGTCTTTTAAAAGCATCTACAGCTTCGTTATGCAGTTTTTCAAAAGCTATTTTTAGTTCCGAAAAAGACATAGAGGAGAAATTATTGTAATAGGCTTGTTTTACCTTTTTGTCATTGTTTTTCTTCTTGTGGTAGGACAGATTTTTTGTGTGAGCCATAAGGCACAGATTTGCAGCTTCATCATCATCACTTGAGCTTTGTGTGCTTGATGAATCACTATCACTTTCCCATGCAATATACGCTCTTCTTTGTTTGCTGTACCCTTTTGGCGAGTCTTTTCTTTGATCCTTATACTTCATAGGGCAGTCCGTTTTATAGTGTCCGGATTTACCACAATTAAAACAGGATCCTCTTCCTCTACTCTTCTTGTTCTCTTCTTGTTTCGAATTTGTAGATTGTTTTCGAAACTTCATGAGATTTTTGTCGGAATGCTTGACTCCATTCTTTCGAATGAATCTATTGTATCTCCTTACAAACAACCCCATTTCCTCATCATCCGAGTCTTTGTCACTACTTGAATCATTGTCGCTTTGCTCTTTTCGTGAGGACTTAGAGCTAGAGGCCACAAGAGCTATTGGCTTCTTCTCTCCCTCTTTGTCTCTTTTCTTCTCCTTTTCCTTCTTACTTTTGTTCTCATATTTTTCAAGACTTTCTAATGCTTGCTGATGTTCTTCCAGCTTTCCAAACAAGGTTGTAATCGTAAGTCTTGTTAGATCGTTGGCTTCCTTGATTGCTGTAACTTTAGGTTGCCACTCCCTGCTAAGACACCTGAGAATTTTATTAGTAGCAATTTCATTGGAAATAGGTTTTCCAAGAGCATTCAATCGGTTAGTTAGATGAGTGAATCTCTTTTGCATGTCGGAGATGGATTCTCCTTGTTTCATGCGAAAGAGCTCAAACTCTTGATTGAGTGTGTTAATGCGGGACTGTTTTACTTCAGTAGTACCCTCATGGGCAACTTCTAAAGCGTCCCACATTTCTTTAGCTGTCGTGCAATGGGATACTCGATAATACTCATCAACACCAAGTGCTGAAATTAACATGTTTCGAGCTCTCCAATCACACGACCACTTTTTCTCATCTTTCTCATTCCAATCATCTTCTGGTTTAGGTACTATGGCGCCAGCCGCATTTGTCATAGTGATTTGAAACGGATCGTTTTCAATGGCAGCCCATACTAACCTATCCACAGAATTTATATGAACTCGCATGCAGTCTTTCCAGTAGCCATAATTTTCACCGTTGAAAATAGGCGCTCTATTATACGCCCCCTTTGGTTCAGAATCCATACTGTTACAGGTAGCCACAGAGCACCAGCGAACCGGCGCTCTGATACCACTTGTTAGACGGTGTGGCTAGTGATCGAGAGGGGGGGTGAATAGATCACCTCTTTGAAATTTAACGGATTTGAAATTTTATCAGAGTTTTCAAAGTTGGCGGAAAAATCAGTCCCGAATCGACTTCCGTCTATTCTGAAGCGCTACTAGAAAGCCGGACACACAAGTTTAATTGCTGGATTTTAATGAGAATGACAGAAACAATTCACACCAGAATTTTAACTAATTGAATGCACTTATCATTAAAGTCTATTTCCAATGAATAAAATCTAGCTAACCGTTTTATCAAACAGTTGGTGTGTATGTGATTGATGATAAACAGCAATGGAGTTTGATTAAAAGTTTTCTTGCCACTGCTGTCTTGCAACAGTAACAATCACCACACATTAACTGAAATTGCGAAAACAGTTTTAAAACGTAAAGAGGAGTAAGGTAAGAATACGATACGCAGAGATTTGGTAAGGAAGTTCCCCACGTCGTCCTCGCGTGTGGGTACGTCTCCCTCTCAATTTCAAATGAAATTGAGAACTTTGATTATCAATTTTTGCCGAATCCGTTGATACAAGGTTATGATACAAAGACAGAATTCTAAACTCTAAGAACTTCTTCTTGTATAAACCTTCACTTGATCTGAGCACGATCAAGATTTTCCTGCACGAAATTGCAAACAATTCACCGGTTCCACGACCTGCTTGCGAAATCCCCCGATCTCCAAACGCAACGCTGCGGCTGAATATGTTCTGCAAACGTGACTCCCAAACCCTCAAGAACACTCCAGTTCTTGAAGGACAAACCAGTAGGTTTTTCCTAGAAACCCCCTTCAATCTTCAACTCAGCTAGATCCTCGATCGTTCCACTGCAAACCACAGCTAGATCCTTGATCGTACCACTGAACGTTATCTCGATGCTTCTTTAATCCAAAGAACAAGAATGGTTATGTATAAATGTTCTTGAAGAAAAGTGATTGAGAAGATGAAGAAGATGAAGTCTCTTTCAGGTTTCTAATTGCTCTCAAACAATTGCTCCAACACTGCTTTTGATCTTGTGTTCAATTGTTTTCCCTCAATGAATTCGTGTTTTTGCACTGCTGTTGTAACCTGTCTTTTATATGCTGCATAACAGTTGCTGTTATAACATGAAACAGCTTTATGTATTGATGCATAAGGGTGTGTATCGATGCATACTGTAAGTTATGTGAATTTTTGGTGAAATTTATTAATCATGTATCGATGCATAATTCGTGTGTATCGATGCATGTGATTATCTCACTGGTATGTATCGATGCCTAATGCGCATGTATTGATACACAGGCTGTTTCAATTGGTCATGTATCGATGCAGGGATCGTGTGTATCGATGCATACTGAACAGAAAGGTTTTGTGATTTATCACATGCTGTATGTATCGATGCAGAGGCTTTATGTATCGATGCTTACTGACATAAAGTGCATTTTAATTGTTATTTAAAGGGAAGTATCAATGTAGGTTTATATGTACAGTTATGCAACAATAGAGTGGGATGAAAAACATAATAAAACACACATGTATCATGTAATGCAATGCACAACCAACATTTGGATGATGATCACACAATTTGCTATCATTAAAAATTAATTCAAGGTAAAGAATTCTCTCACATGATTACCCTTCCATGGCTTGTCTGTCGAGGTTGATATGACCCCTCTTGACTAAAGCCCTACCCATGTATGTTTGAGCCCCTTTGTTGGCGTGTTTACTTTATGCATGTTTGTTTTGTATGGTGTGATCGTCTCCCCATAGGATTGCTAGGCTTCATATAGTCTCTCGTTTGCATGTCAATTAAGGTAGCACTGTTCCTTCGTCTAGGACTTCCTTTTTTGCATGAGCATCCCTAAAACACCAACAACTCATTGATTTTTCTTCTCCTAAGAACACGTTTACTCCTTCTACTACAGGCGAGTAAGTCTCCGAAGGTCGAGCATCCGGTAGATTACGTAGTAACGTCGTTCACCCAAAAACACAACCAACCCCGTAGTTAGCCGAACTACGTTTTGCTCTGATTCTCATTCCAGATGAGATACGTATGCATAAGACGCGACGTCTTACCGACACACACTCCTCTTTAACCCATAGGTAGCCGAGCTACGAAGACTCTAATTCTCATATTCAGATGAGATACGTATGCAGTGGATACGACATCCGTGCGAGTCATTTTCTTTTGACCCCTCTTTTAGTAAATAGTACATTAGATAAACCCACACCCTTTAAACAAGAACAACAAAAGTGGATCCCGTAGAGTACTACAGATGCGTAGGGGTGCTAATACCTTTCCTTCGCATAATCGACTCCCGAACCCAAGATTCGGTTGCGAGACCTTGTCTTTTCCTTTCCTTTTTCCAGGTTTACTTCGAGCGTCTCCTTTCCCCCCCTTTGGGATAAATAACGCACGGTGGCGACTCTTCTGTCATTTATTTTTTCGCCGGTTATGTTTTTTGCAGGTTGCGACACATATGATACATAAGAAGACAAAGAAGGTTGTTAGCTATGGATTTGTGTGCCTGGATGTGGCTATCTTTATTTGATGCCTTGCTCTTCATATTGCTAATTGCTTTCTGGTTATGAGCCCAAAGGAAAAGTGGGTTTCTATGTGACATTCTTGTCTATTGGATTGCATCCCATTGATCAGATCTTTTCAACTCTTAACTTTTAAATTTTTGCTTAGGATTAGTCTCTTAATCTCCTCCCACTTCTTAAATTTTAAAATCTCTCCCCCCTTTTTTAAAATCTTCTTTGCTTGTGACTTTTAAACTTAGACTTTATTGCAAATTAGAAACTTTGGCCTTATGCCATTGTATTTTAAAACTCTTTTCTTAAATCAAACTTGTAAATGAATCTAATCATATTGACTTAAAAATTTCAAAAGACAAAAAGAACTAACACTCATTCAAACTCTTTTAGGCCATTTGTGCCTCTTTTAAACTTAAACTTTTATTAAAAGCAATCCACTCATTTTGAAATTGATACCACGAACTACGAGGTTTTGATCCCTCATTTTTATGTTGGTATGTAGGCACAAGTTCGAAGGTCTTGTCAAACACAAAAATATAATTAATGGATTCTTTTCTCATCCCTACACCCTATATATTGCAAACATCTTTTATACCAAAACACATACACACACAAAAAAGGGCTCCCTAGGAGTACCTAGGACACTTTGGATGCTAACACTTACCCTCTATGTAACCAACCCCCTTACTTGTAATCTCTGGCATTTTATTAGTTTTGATTTGAAAACTTCTTATCTTTGAGTTTTGTTCGTACTTTTCCCTTTTCCTTTGGAAACAATAAAAGCGCAGTGGCAACTCTGGTTTTATTGACTTTAAGTTTATCCATAGCTTAATGGTCATGAATTTACCGCTACAGTAGTCACTATACCTTCCACCTCCCTTGTGGAATGGTAACACCCACTCTCTTCGACATAGCCACTATCACAGGGCTAAAACCAATTGGGAATACCTATGACCCATATGTAGAATCTGATGACTCCATATCCTTCTCCGCCTCTATGGGTGCCTACTCAACCCACATAACACACTATCATGACAAATATATTGACACTGTCTCCGACGTAGAACATATTTCCTTCTTGGCTTTATGGGTATCCCACTGTGTCTTTTGCTCGAAGTCACTCCAGGTTGCCAAGAAATATCTCACTCTGGCGAACCAACTTCATTCTACTCACGATGTTTTCCTGAGCGAAATGATCTTGGCTAGCCTCTACGAATCTTTGAGTGATGGCATTGTTCAACTTAAAAATATGGGAGAAAAATGAAATCTTCTCCTTTCCGATCCTTTCTGGTTGTTGCAACTCTGGCTAAATGCCACCTTCGAGGCAAGTCTTCTTAACAAGAGCCTTGTCGATGAAGAAGCTGAGGAAGTAAAAAATAGGAGGGTCGAAGGAATCCGCTTGGCTCAACTAACCCCAAGTGATGAAGGAAAGTCCCTTCGACCGACATTCATGAGCTATGTCATGATGTTTGGAAAACATCATGAGTTCACGTCGAACATGGCCCCTTTCGCAGCCAGAAAATACGGTCCCGAATGGTTCATGAGACCTTTCCCATATCCCATCAAAAGTCAATGAATAGAGTCCCTTTTAATATAGGAAGCCTTTCTAACTCCAAAATTAATAACCCTGAGGTTAAATCTGTCGAAGAGTCAAGTCACCCTGATTGCTTATTAACCCAATCTCGTGGCTTGATAATTCGGATTGATTCAGGTCCTCCCAAAATGTCTCTACGACAGAAAAAGCACCCTCCTTCCCTATAACACAAATCACAACAAAACCACGACTCCTAAGCAAATGGCTCGACACACTGGCAAGACACACCTTACCCCAGTTAGCTTCGAGTCAAGTTTCTTTTGCACTCCAGAAATTGGAAAATGGTGGTCACAATATTATGCTGAAGAGTTTTATGATGCTCCTTTGTTTACTCAGCACTTTAACAAAGCTTTCCTCTCTGTGCAGGAAAAAATCAAGAAAGGTACTTACACATATATCAAAGAAATTCAGGCATTCCAAAACTACTTTGAAACTGCCTATAGACCCGATGATCTTAGTTGAACCATCTGTGAGGCAGCTGTCACGCTAAAGGAAAAATTTTCAAAGAAAATGGAGAATTTAAAAATCCCTTTGTACGTTCCTCCTGAGAAACGATACGAAATGGCTTTCAAAATGTTTCCTCTTAAATTTCCTCGACTGCCAAACACTGATTTTGGAGTGGACCTTGCCCTTCCATTTCCAGACTGGTTTATATGTGGGGATTCTATTAAAATCCTTCGACAACAATCACATAAAAAAGCCCAGCGGGTGGTTGCGACTAAGCACACTTTAGATAGTTTCAAAGGACATCTTCATATAGGGATCGAAGATGTTCGCATCGAATCATATATATATGAAGGTGTTGAGTGGGAGGCCTTTCGAATCACATCTCTCTATTAGGATATTTACTCTTAACTCTTAATAACTGTTCTATTTTTTCTTTTAGCTACCATAGTTCCACCCAAAAAACCAACGGTCAAGAAGTTAGTCGAAGCAAAGGCTAAGGAAAGTAGCATAACCATAAAGGTACACCTTTACTTTGGTCATTACTTTTGTTGTGTATAATGAAATTACTAACACTTCGATATTTTCATTCAGGTCGCTCGAAAACCTCCCCATACTCCTCAAAAAATCAAAATGAAAGCAACCGATGTCCTTGTTGTGATAGAGTCAGACAAAGAGGATTTATCTCCTGTCTTAGATCTAACCCCCAGGAAAAGGAAGAAGCAACCAAAAATTGTCGAAACCTCGAGCCAGCCTCAGGCTAAAATTTCCAGAGTTATAAAATGACCTACTGCTCTTTCCATTATGGATCCTACTCCTAAAGAGCTATCGAAGATAGCAACAACGCAAGTTGAAAGCGACAACTCTAGCCCTAGAGTCGAAGGGGACAAGGTAAAAGCATACATTACTTTGTTTCTTGTGAGTTATTATCTTCTAACACTTTGACTAATTTATCTCTCCATTTTGGATTTTAGGGTGATGCCACACAAACAGCAGCCAAATCTCCTTTTGTACCAGTCCTTCTTAATAGTGTTGGTGAACCCACATACCACCTAATATCTGCAAAGGGTTTGGAGAAAAGCTCAATGAGCGAAATTAACCAACCGATTGCTGAGGAGTGTGAGACTTCGCCACCAAAAATCACCATCCAACACTCCCATACCAGTGGTTCTGATCATGAAATTGACTCAAGTAGAGAAACCCAAGCTGAAGTCAACAAAGATGCTATGGTGGTGGATGAAGAAGTCTATGACTCTGGAGGTGGCTCGCCTGATGTCGATGGTACAAACAATACTGTTATGGCAGGTAATGACGACCAAGATGAGGAGATGAGAGAAGAAGAAGAAGAGGAAGAAGAATACCAGTCATTATTCCATGATGGACGTATTGGTGAGGATGATGAGGACCTCGAAGAGGAGGATAACAATTGTGATGGGAACAAGGATGATAACATCAAGACAAATGAAGGACAACCTTAGGGCCTAACTACTGCTACTCCAATAGTTGATGTCATTTCTGAAGGGATCAAAGCTTCGACAGGAACAACTGAGGATCTTTTTTCCAGAAGAACTAGCAGTCCTGAAGCCAAGTCAACCTCTCGAATATCTAAAAGTTATGCTGAGTAGAAGGGAGAACTCGTATGAAAGAAGTCTTAGCGCCTCTACAACGTCTGAGGATCAACCTTCGAGCAATCCTGTGGATGAGGCACTCTTGAAGATCAAAGAAAAATATTTAAGGGTGATCTATTTCTATTCTTGATGGCTAATCCTTCTGCCCCCTTATCCTTGAAAACTTTCCTTAACCAAGTTAATTTACTAGAAGCTTCTCCCGAGGTTGCCAACGTCATCTTGGAATTGGGTATTATGATCAAAAAAATTATTATTGATCATAAGCTGTTACCCCAAATCACCAAGGAAATTGATAAGAAATCTGGTGCTGAAGCAGCTGCTTGGGATGCGGCTACTGAATCGACCAACAAAGCAATGGAATTGGAGCAGACCAAAGAGAAAAACATGGCAGAGATCGAAAGTCATGACCGTGACATTGCCTCTTGGGAAGCGTAAATAAAATAACTATAGGCCAAAATCTCTGAAGCCAAAAATCGCAAAGGTGAGCTTTTAAAGTTTGATGACACTTCCATGACTAAAGAGCTAGATTTTGGTCTGGAGTTTTTCGAAAAGGCGCAAAAATTAGAGGCAGAGCTCGCAACTCTTTAGTAAAAAAGATACCTATGTGAGAAACGCATGGAGCTTCACAAGGAAAAATATCTCCATATGAAGACTCATCTCCCTTTTTAACTTTAGTCTCTTTTCCGTTTATCGCTTCATGACTTTTGGTTTCAATTGTATTGATTATTAACCCTTTGGGCCTTTATAATGCACTTAAGCCATGTTGGCAATATTTTTATTACCATGTTGGCTTCGACCCATTTGCATGCAATTATTCATTTATTATTTTTATCTCTTGGAGCACTGGCTATATCTTTTCAAATATTTTCCATTCACTCTTAAGATTATTTTATCTTTATCAAGCTCCTCGATCTCTTAAGCACCATTAGAGAATACTTGCAAAATTTGAAAAGGATCTTCCCATTTGGGGGACCATTTCCTTAACGCCTATCCTTTCGATCCATTGGAAGTATTACTTTCCAAACCAAGTCTTCAGGTGAAAACGTCTTAACTTTAACCTTCTTATTGTAAGATTTCTCTACTCTCTTCTTCTGCCTTTTCAATAATTTCAAGGCATTGAGTCTCTCCTTATCTAGATCAACTAACTCATCTAGCATCATTTCCAATATGATTCTGATGGAATTTCATGATGCCTTTGAATTCTTGTTGATTGTAGGTAAATCTTGATTGGTAAAATCGCATCATGACCAAAGGTCAGTCAAAATGGGGTTGAATTAGTGGCTTCCTTGGGGGAGGTTCGACATGCCCACAAAACCTAGTCTAAAGTCTTGTGCCAATTTCTGGGCTTCTTCCCCACATGTTTCTTAACCAAAATAATTACCACATTATTCACTACCTCGACCTGACCATTAGCATGATCATAATATGGTGTAGAAGTTAACAATTTGAAACCCATTTCCTTAGAAAATTCATGAATAATTCAACCAGTAAATACTGATCCTTGATCTATCGTGATGGTTTTTGAGATTCCAAATCTAGAAATAATGTGTTTTTAGATAAATTCGATCACATCTTCTTAATCTACATTTGGCAAGGGTGTAGCTTTGATCCATTTTGTAAAGTAATCAATGTCAATCAAAATATACCTCTGACTTTTAGACGATGGTGGTCAAATTTCCCCAACCAGATCTAAAGCCCGACCTCTAAATGGCCAAGGTTTGATTATAAAATGTAGTTCGCTTGCAGGGACATGTTGTATGCCTGCATGTACCTGACATTCTTGGCATCCTTTGGTGAATTCAATGCAGTCTTTCAACATGGTAGGCCAGTACATCCCTTGGCGAAATAATAACCATTTTATCTTATGGCCAACCTGGTGCCCCACATGCTCCACTATGGACAGTCGAAAGGGTTAGATATGTCTCTGATTCACTAAGACATTTGAGTAAAACTCCCTCAGGGGTCTTTTTGAATAATTCTATACCCAAATGAACATAACTTAAAGCTCGATACCTGGTTTTTCGTTCGGTAGATATTGTCGGATTTTGTAAATACTCTACTATTGGTTTTCTCCAATCCTTGTCTGTCAGGCTATCTACCGCCAATATTTCAAAGCTATCTTTGTCGGTGTATCCCAACTTTGTCGTTTCCAAGTCTGATGGGGCTAATTTGGTCGACACAACTCTTCCTCTGACTTTGATTACTTTTTGCAATTTCTCTTTCAAAATTTTATACCCAGATGAAATTTGAGCCAAGTCGTTAGCCACTTGATTTTCCAATCGAGGTATGCGTCGAATATTAGCCATCTCGAATCTTCTTAACAATCGATTTGCTATTATGAAGTACATGGTGAGATTCTCTTTAACACATTTGTACTCTTTTGTGATCTGTTTTATAACTCAGAGTCACCCATTATTTTGACTCGAGTTGCCCCTAATTCCAACAATATCTCAAGTCCGACTATTAAAGCTTCGTACTCAGCCTCATTGTTCAAGCAAAGGCCTTCCACTTTATACTTGAATTTTGTTGGAATTTTATTAGGAGAAATAATTAGAACCCTTATGCATGTCCCATCTTTGTGACTAGACCCATCGAAGTATAACTTCCAGGGCTCTAATTCGAGATAATTCAATGTGTTTTCAATTATAGAGTGGTCGGCTATAAAGTCTGCTACCACTTTTTGTAACACCCTTCTAAAATACCCCCAATAAATAATTAAAACAACCAAACATAAATTCAGAGTATATATGCAGTTAAGGGTGTCACACATGACACTTCACACCGTGTTCCAAAATATCTGGTCATACTCATCTATTTATCAAAATAAACATTTGCATAATTCGCAGCGGATAGAAATTAACAACAACATGCAAACCATGTAACACATTGCAGGTAAGATCATTCAACAACCAAAAATGAAAATAAGGTAAAACATCCCGTCCCGATGTTACATCTACCAGAGCATGACCCACTAAGGAACTACACTAGACTCCAAGGACTAGCTTCTACCCAATCACTGCTCGTTACCTGAAAAATAGTTGTAAGGGTGAGTTCCTCAATCGATATAATAAGCATTATAAAATATCATGAAATGTTAAGTAAATTAACGCATTCAATCACCCTAATCAGATCACACAATCAGTAACGGCAATATCAACTCCAAAATCATACTCAACACGATCACCAAAACAACACGTATAATATTGGAATACATCCATTCATATTATACGCCATACATACATACATTATGCAATGAGACTCCATGCATGCGGTACCGACTATTCGTGAACATATAGTTCAACCTCACCGATCAAATCCAGATACGGCTACCAAGCCCACTAGTCCCACTCATTTGAGACCTAGTGACTCACTCACTAATTCCTCACCATGGGAATTAGCTACCACCCCAAGGCCACAATATGCAAGCTAAATCACTTAGTCATGCAAACATCAACAATCATCCACAATGGACATATGCTCACACTCTAAGCCATAAACAGTCCATTCATGATTTCATACATGATATACACATTCACAACATTATGCATACCATCATACATCATCAACATATTTACCACATAATCATATCATGTCATACCACATAATCAATCACAGTATTAGCACACTCTACTAATACCTATACTGCTCAAAACAACGGGAAATGACCCCTACCCTATCATACATCAGCTAATTACATTATTCAGCTGAACAACCAAAAACTGCACAACAACAGCACAGAAAAATCACAATCCTGCTCATACGCGTATTGCCTAGTCCCATACGCGTATGGCCCATTTCTCAGCCAATCCCATACGCGTATTGCCTGCCTCATACGCGTATGCTACGCGTACCACATCCTCATACGCGTACCAACAGAGACAAAACTACGTTAAAATCATCATCTTCTTCATCCATACGCGTATTGCCTAGTGCCATACGCGTACCAGACCATCTCATACGCGTATTGCCTAGTGCCATACGCGTATGACCAGAAACCAATTTTCCAGATCTGCTATGGTTTTCTCTACTACGAGATCTCCCAATTCCAACCTCCTACAATCCAATTTTTCACATTAATCGTTCATATCACCTAATACGAATTATCCCCTATTCGATTTCACAAATTTCTAACATTATTACATCTAATTCCTACGAATTCCCTTCAATTATAATCCAAATTTCGTTCATCCAAAAGTTCACAATTTCATCATGCATCATTCTAATCAGAGTCAAAATCAATGGTTTATCACTACCCACTACATGTTATCCCATAATACCCATTAAACGACGATAAACCCCCCTTACCTGAGTTAATCCGGCAACCCTTCAGCTTCAAGCTCTTCCTCTCTTCAACCCTTGTTCTCTGGCTCTTTTTCCACTTTTCTGTCTCTTTTCCTTTTCACGTGAAAATAATCCTTTTTCCAAATGGGACCTTTTCTAATTCCAACTTTTATTCCAATAATAATAATAATAAAATAATCCAATAATAATAATTCCAATAAAAATATTCCAATTATTTAATTAAATTAATAAATATATTATTAACTTAAATTAAATAATTATCTTATTTTATCGGGGTGTTACAACTCTCCCCCACTAAAAGAGTTTTCGTCCTCGAAAACATACCTCAAGCGAATAACTCCGGATACGACTCCTTCATCTGACTCTCAAGTTCCCAAGTCACATTGCCACCTGCTGGTCCTCCCCAAGCTACCTTTACCAAAGCAATCTCTTTACCCCGCAACTGCTTCAACCCTCGATCCTCGATCCTCATAGGTGATGTTTCAACAGTCAGGTTATCTCTCACCTGTACATCATCTACTTGGACTACATGCGACGGATCAGGAATGTACCTCCTCAACTGAGACACATGAAAAACCTCATGCAAATTCGCAAGTGACGGCGGTAAAGCGATACGATAGGCTACCTCCCCTATCCTTTCCAAAATCTGATAAGGACCAATAAATCGAGGTGTCAACTTCTTCGACTTCAAAGCTCGACCAACCCCAGTTATCGGAGTAACACGAAGAAGCACATGATCTCCCTCGTGAAACTCAAGTGACTTCCTCCTCTTGTCGTGATAACTCTTCTGACGACTCTGAGCAATTCTCATCTTCTCCTGAATCATCTTAATCTTTTCCGTAGTTTGTTGAACGATCTCCGGTCCAACCACAACACTCTCACCGGACTCATACCAACATAAAGGTGTCTGACATCTCCTACCATACAAAGCTTCAAACGGTGCCATACCAATGCTCGAATGAAAACTATTGTTGTAGGTAAACTCAATCAAAGGTAAATAACAATCCCAAGTACCTCCCTTTTCTAAAACACAAGCCCTCAAAAGGTCCTCTAGTGACTGAATCGTCCTCTCAGTCTGACCATCAGTCTGCGGATGATATGCAGAACTCAATCTCAGCTTAGTTCCCAAAGCCTTCTGCAAACCTTCCCAGAACTTCGATGTAAATCTAGGATCTCTGTCCGAAACAATACTCGACGGAATACCATGCAAACTTACAATCTTCTCAATATACAACTCGGCTAATCTCTCTAACGGATAATCCATTCTGATCGGAATGAAATGAGCCGATTTTGTCAATCTGTCAACAATCACCCAAATAGCTTCAAAATTCTTAATTGTCCTCGGTAAACCAGAAACAAAATCCATACTGATACTATCCCATTTCCACTCTGGAATAGCCAACGGTTGCATTAGCCCAAACGGCTTCTGATGCTCAATCTTTGACTTCTGACAAGTCAAACAAGAATAAACAAAACTCGCAATTTCTCTTTTCATTCCCGGCCACCAAAATAACTTTTTCAAATCATGATACATCTTCGTAGCTCCAGGATGAATACTCAAGCCACTACGATGTCCTTCCTCAAGAATACTCTTCTTAAGTTCGGTAACATCCGGAATACACACCCGATTACCGAATTTCAAAACACCATTCTCATCAACTCTGAATTCACCACCTTGACCTTGATTCACTAGAGTCAACTTATCAACCAAAAGTACATCGGATTTCTGACCCTCTCTAATCTCATCCAGAATACCACTCGTTAACTTCAACATTCCCAACTTAACACTATTGTGAGTACTCTCACACACCAAACTCAAGTCTCTAAACTGCTCAATTAAATCCAATTCCTTAACCATTAACATAGACATATGCAATGATTTCCGACTCAATGCATCAGCCACTACGTTTGCCTTACCCGGATGGTAATTCAAACCAAAGTCATAATCCTTCAGAAACTCTAACCATCTCCTCTGTCTCATATTCAGCTCTTTCTGATCAAACAAATACTTTAAACTTTTATGGTCACTGAAAACCTCAAATCTTGACCCGTACAAGTAATGCCTCCATAACTTCAGAACAAATACCACAGCTGCCAACTCTAAATCGTGTGTCGGATAGTTCCTCTCATGAACCTTCAGTTGTCTCGAAGCATAAGCTACAACCTGCTTATTCTGCATCAAAACACCACCTAAACCCAACAATGAAGCATCACAGTAAACCTCAAATGGTTCCGACGGACTCGGTAATATCAGAATAGGAGCAGTAGTTAACCTTCTCTTTAACTCTTGGAAACCTTCTTCACATTTTGAGTCCCAAACAAACGCTTGCCCCTTTCTGGTCAACATCGTCAACGGTAACGCCAACTTAGAAAATCCCTCAATGAACTTCCTATAATAACCTGCAAGTCCAAGAAAACTCCTTATCTCAGAAACTGACTTCGGAGCTTCCCACTTAGATACCGCTTCTATCTTAGAAGGATCAACAGCAACACCACCTCTTGAAATCACATGACCAAGAAAACTAACCTCTTCTAACCAAAATTCACACTTGGACAGTTTAGCAAACAACTTCTTTTCTCGTAGAACTCCTAAAACCACTCTCAAATGTTCAGCATGCTCTTCTTCCGATTTCGAATACACCAAAATATCGTCAATAAACACCACAACAAACTTGTCTAGATACGGATGGAAAATCCTATTCATATACTCCATAAATACTCCAGGCGCATTAGTCACACCAAAAGGCATTACAGAATACTCATAATGTCCATACCTTGTTCTGAAAGCAGTCTTCTGAATATCCTCAATTTTCACACGTATCTGATGATAACCCGATCTCAAATCTATTTTGCTGAACACACTCGCACCAACCAACTGATCCATCAAATCATCAATCCTCGGCAAAGGATACCGATTCTTGATCGTCACTTTATTCAGTTGCCTGTAGTCCACACACAACCTCATAGTACCTTCTTTCTTCTTAACCAATAACACTGGTGCACCCCACGGTGACACACTCGGACGAATAAATTTCTTATCCAACAGATCTTCCAACTGACTCTTCAGTTCAGTTAACTCAACAGCAGACATACGGTACGGAGCCATCGATATCGGCCTAGTACCAGGTACTAAATCAATCGAGAACTCAACTTCACGCTCTGGCGGTAATTCATTCACTTCTTCCGGAAACACATCAGGAAAATCACACACTACAGCTAGATCGCAAATCACCAGTTTATCTTTAGCCTCCAGAGTCGCTAACAGCATAAACAACTCTGCCCCATCGGCTACTTCCTCATTCACCTGCCTTGCAGATAGAAACAAACTCTTTCCTTCCTCAATCTCAGGAAAGATCACAGTCTTATCAAAACAGTTGATATAAACTCGGTTAAACACCAACCAGTTCATACCCAGGATAACATCAATCTGCACTAGTGGAAGACACACGAGGTCCATCCCAAAGTCTCTACCAAAAATACTCAAAGGACAATTTAAACAAACTGAAGTAGTAGTCACTGAACCCTTCGCAGGAGTATCAATCACCATACTACCATGCATCTCAGATATCTCTAATTTAAGTTTCACAGCACAATCCAAAGATATAAAGGAATGAGTCGCACCTGTGTCAATAATAGCTACAAGAGGAAAGCCATTAATATAACACGTACCTCGGATCAAACGATCATCTGCAGAAGTCTCAGAACCCGATAAAGCAAAGACCTTGCCTCCCGACTGGTTCTCTCTCTTCGGCTTAGGACACTGTGGACTGATATGACCTACTTCTCCACAGTTGAAACAAGTCACAGTCTTCAACCGGCACTCTGCAGCCAAGTGACCACCTTTTCCACACTTAAAACACTTCTTCTCATTACTGGTACACTCATGGATACGATGTCCCGCCTGACCACATCTGTAACACTTAGCAGGGGCACTGGAGTCTCCCCCACTAGGCCTCTTCATCCCACTCTGTCTCTGGAAACCTTTGCCAGCTGCATACGGTTTCCCACGATCATTCTGATTCTTGCCTTTCCTATCAACCCTTTGCTGATAGCTCTCTGCTCTAGCCTTGGTATCCTGTTCAAAAATCCTGCAACAGTCAACCAAATCAGAAAACACTCTAATCCGCTGATATCCAATAGCCTGCTTGATCTCGGGACGCAACCCGTTCTCAAACTTCACACATTTCGAGAATTCCCCAGTAGCCTCGTTATAGGGAGTGTAATACTTCGACAGTTCTGTGAACTTAGCAGCATACTCAATAACAGACCGATTGCCCTGCTTCAATTCTAAGAACTCTATCTCTTTCTTTCCTCTGACATCCTCTGGAAAGTACTTCCTCAGGAATCTCTCTCTGAACACCGCCCAAGTGATCTCAGCATTCCCAGCAGATTCCAACTCAGTGCGGGTAGCAACCCACCAATCATCTGCTTCCTCTGACAGCATATGCGTACCGAACCTGACCTTCTGGTTATCGGCACACTCAGTCACTCGGAAGATTCTCTCGATCTCCTTCAACCACTTCTGAGCGCCATCTGGATCGTATGCTCCCTTGAACATTGGAGGATTGTTCTTCTGGAACTCACTCAGTTGACGAGCAGCTCCCAGTCCCACAACATTCGGATTCCCTCCAAGTACTCCAACTAGCATACCCAGAGCCTCAGCAATCGCAGCATCGTCTCTACCTCTTCCAGCCATCTCTATTCTGAAAACCCAACAAGCTAAAACAATAAGTACTGATAGGGTTACACAACACCTATCCCGTACAGGGGAAACAGAATAATTACGACTCGACTCGACCGACTATGCTCTGATACCACTAATGTAACACCCTTCTAAAATACCCCCAATAAATAATTAAAACAACCAAACATAAATTCAGAGTATATATGCAGTTAAGGGTGTCACACATGACACTTCACACCGTGTTCCAAAATATCTGGTCATACTCATCTATTTATCAAAATAAACATTTGCATAATTCGCAGCGGATAGAAATTAACAACAACATGCAAACCATGTAACACATTGCAGGTAAGATCATTCAACAACCAAAAATGAAAATAAGGTAAAACATCCCGTCCCGATGTTACATCTACCAGAGCATGACCCACTAAGGAACTACACTAGACTCCAAGGACTAGCTTCTACCCAATCACTGCTCGTTACCTGAAAAATAGTTGTAAGGGTGAGTTCCTCAATCGATATAATAAGCATTATAAAATATCATGAAATGTTAAGTAAATTAACGCATTCAATCACCCTAATCAGATCACACAATCAGTAACGGCAATATCAACTCCAAAATCATACTCAACACGATCACCAAAACAACACGTATAATATTGGAATACATCCATTCATATTATACGCCATACATACATACATTATGCAATGAGACTCCATGCATGCGGTACCGACTATTCGTGAACATATAGTTTAACCTCACCGATCAAATCCAGATACGGCTACCAAGCCCACTAGTCCCACTCATTTGAGACCTAGTGACTCACTCACTAATTCCTCACCATGGGAATTAGCTACCACCCCAAGGCCACAATATGCAAGCTAAATCACTTAGTCATGCAAACATTAACAATCATCCACAATGGACATATGCTCACACTCTAAGCCATAAACGGTCCATTCATGATTTCATACATGATATACACATTCACAACATTATGCATACCATCATACATCATCAACATATTTACCACATAATCATATCATGTCATACCACATAATCAATCACAGTATTAGCACACTCTACTAATACCTATACTGCTCAAAACAACGGGAAATGACCCCTACCCTATCATACATCAGCTAATTACATTATTCAGCTGAACAACCAAAAACTGCACAACAACAGCACAGAAAAATCACAATCCTGCCCATACGCGTATTGCCTAGTCCCATACGCGTATGGCCCATTTCTTAGCCAATCCCATACGCGTATTGCCTGCCTCATACGCGTATACTACGCGTACCACATCCTCATACGCGTACCAACAGAGACAAAACTACGTTAAAATCATCATCTTCTTCATCCATACGCGTATTGCCTAGTGCCATACGCGTACCAGACCATCTCATACGCGTATTGCCTAGTGCCATACGCGTATGACCAGAAACCAATTTTCCAGATCTGCTATGGTTTTCTCTGCTACGAGATCTCCCAATTCTAACCTCCTACAATCCAATTTTTCACATTAATCGTTCATATCACCTAATACGAATTATCCCCTATTCGATTTCACAAATTTCTAACATTATTACATCTAATTCCTACGAATTCCCTTCAATTATAATCCAAATTTCGTTCATCCAAAAGTTCACAATTTCATCATGCATCATTCTAATCAGAGTCAAAATCAATGGTTTATCACTACCCACTACATGTTATCCCATAATACCCATTAAACGACGATAAACCCCCCTTACCTGAGTTAATCCGGCAACCCTTCAGCTTCAAGCTCTTCCTCTCTTCAACCCTTGTTCTCTGGCTCTTTTTCCACTTTTCTGTCTCTTTTCCTTTTCACGTGAAAATAATCCTTTTTCCAAATGGGACCTTTTCTAATTCCAACTTTTATTCCAATAATAATAATAATAAAATAATCCAATAATAATAATTCCAATAAAAATATTCCAATTATTTAATTAAATTAATAAATATATTATTAACTTAAATTAAATAATTATCTTATTTTATCGGGGTGTTACACTTTTCCCTTAACAACTTTCAATGACATGTAAGTTAGGGAATATTCAGTTAAAGCTAATGCCGATTTTCCAATCTGACTGTGCAAAATTGGCTTAGACAACATATGTTTAATAACATCAAAATGAGATGAAACATAAACATTAACAGGTTTTATATAGTACTTCAACTTCGTACAAGAAAAATACAAGCATAAACACAAATTTTCAACTATGCTATACCTAATTTCTGCATCATTTAAGACCACACCGAGGTAGTAAATGGCTCTTTTGACACCTTTATCATCCTCCTGAGCCAACATGCTCCCTAAAGTCTTGTCGAATGTAGATATGTACAACCTCATACTCCTATTCCTGCAAGGCGGTGTTAGAATTGGCGAATGACTCAGGTATTCTTTGATTTATTCGAAAGCTTCTTGCTGAGCTTGCCCCCATTCGAAACCTTCCTTGTTGAGTCGAAACAAAGGTAATAAGGCTTACGTTTTTCTGCTGAGGTTCGAGATGAATCTCCTCAAGAAATTGATCTTACCTAACAGTGACTGCAATTCCTTCTTATTTGATGGCGCTTTCACTTCCATTACGGCCTTGGTCCTATTCTGGTTTATTTCGATTCCTTTTTTATGGACCACAAAGCCTAAGAATTCTCCCGCCTGCACACAAAAAGCACACTTGAAAGGGTTCATTTTCAGACCATGTCTTCTCATACTTTGAAAAGACAGTCGAAGATGGTCTATATGGCCCTTCCCTGAAACAGACTTCACAACAATATCATCAATGTAGATTTGCATAAAAGTCTCTATGAAATATTGGAAGATTAAATTCATTGCTCTTTGGTATGTTTCCCCAACATTTTTCAGACCAAAAGGCATCACTACCCATTCATAGGTGCCTATGGCTCCAGGGCATTGAAACGCTGTTTTTGGGATATCCTCTTTAGCAATGAATATCTGATTATATCCAGAATATCCATCAAGCATGCTAAGATACTCATGGCCTGTGGCAGAATCGACTAACATCTCCGCCACAAGCATTGAATATCCATCCTTTGAGGTTGCAGTATTTAAGTCTCTAAAATCTATGCAAACCCTCAAAGTACCATTTTTATTAATGATAGGTGCAATATTTTCCAACCATTCGACGTACCTGGTCGTACGATTGAATTTACAATGAAGAAGCCTTTTGACCTCCTCTTTGATCTTTGAGAGGATTTCAGGTGCAAATCGCCTCAGATTCTGCTTGATGGGCTTCTTCCCAGGCTTGATTGGCAACCTCATTTGTACTAGACCTCTATTCAAACCAGGCATCTCATTGTAATCCCACACGAAACAATCCTTGAACTCTTTTTGCAATTGGATCACTTCGACTTTGAGTTGAGGGATGATATTGGCGCTGTTGTAAGTTGGCCTTTTTGTCAACCCCTCTCCTAAGTCGATTTCTTCAAGTGGATCCTGAGCTAGCATCTCGATGTTTGCTGCCAGCGGATCCTTCTCGAATCCCAAAGGCTCGTCATCATAGATGGCATCGAGCCTCTAGCATTGATCTTCACCCTGAACCTTATCAGGTGGATCTAGATCAAAGTTCTTACCAGGACCTCGTTGGTGAAGGTCTTTGTTGGTTTCGACAACCATCTATTTTTCTTCAGCCTCTAAGTCCGCTTGCTGTTTGTTTTTGGCTATGTAAGCCAAAATTCTTTTTAGTGTTTCGAACTTAGTCATCATCACCGAATTCGCTGCCCCAACCTGTTGGGTCGACTCCTAAAGTTCCTATGTACCCAAAATCATCTTCGCCCACCACCTCAGGATCCCATTGAAAACCATTGGTGGGGTGTAAATATAAAGAGCAGTATGCATTATCATCTGGAGTGAATGCAAAACTGGTCGGATCGCAGGGAGTAATATTGGCCAAGTGTTTGTTAAACTGGCGTCTGCCGACATGATTAATTGGAGTCTTGAAGTGTCCCTGGTCTGCTTCTACGTTCTCCACAATACCGTTTGGCCGCCAGATGGTGATTCTTTGGTGTATGAAGGATGGTACAACTCCTACTCCATAATCCATTCGCGTCCAAGTAGCAAGTTATAGTTGGCCTTTGTCTCCACAATCATGAACATCGTTGATCTGGTGACAGTTCCCACTATTAGCTCAGCCTGGATTACCCCGAAGGTAGTACCCATCTTTCCTTCATAGTTGGAAAGTACCATGTTATGAGGCTTGGCATCTGTGTCATATTTACCTATTTTCCTCAAAATGTGATGCGGCATCAGGTTCACTATTGCACCGCAATCTACCAAAATCTTGTTAATTGGGAAGTCTTCGACCTTCCCGATAATAAAAAGAGGCTTGAGATGACCCTTCATAGCCTCATTTGGTCGCTCGAAAAATGAATTTTGTTCCTCCACGCCACCATTGTTCATTACGTAATAGCACACTGGTTTATGAGGGGCCATTTCCATTTCTATGATATTGTCACTATCCTCGACCTCAACTATCTGGTCAAATTCTCTAGGGAGCACTGAGACCACATTAACTCTGATATCCAGTGAAGGCTCCAACCCAGAGTTGAAATCATCTGTGAGCATTTCGTCTTCCGCTACCGTTCGATCATATTTTTCTTTTGCCGCCATTTCTTGAGTAGCAAGCTTCCTCTTGACAAGTCTTAAATCCTCTTTATCCTTCTTTCTGGAAGGTACGTTGGTGCTGGATTCAACATTTTCTTCTGCCCTAGTCTCCCTCTGCACCTTTCTCCTTCTTTGTTCCCTTCTCCATTGGGACCTTGTCATGGGATTCTTCCCCTTGTAGTTCTCATAGATGTAGGCTGCTTTTCTGGACGCCTGAAATTCTTTACGGTAGGCCAACGACGAACCTCTGTCTACTTCTAAGTTCTACCATTTTCCCCGGCCACGCTTTCTGCCGTAAGCTGGCTTCACCAATTTTTCATTGGAAGCCTATGTAGTGGGTTTGAAGGAGATAAGCTTGGTACCAGAACCCCTTTGTCTCATCCCATCAAGCTTCACCAGAGTTCTGCTTGGGTCGAAATACCTCCTTGGATCAAAAGCTCATCTAGGTTCAAAAACCCGTTGGTCCTGAGGAGCTCTTTGATCCCAGTTGTCTTTTGCCTTCCTGACTCCCTCAAGATTGTGCGCCGATTTTTTGTCGAACACGACACTACATCGAGGGCATAATATGACTTCTGATTTCTTCCTCTGGCACCTATGGAGGAAGTCCATTAGAGTCTCCCCTTCTTTTGGGAAGGCCAATTTGTTGTATTCTTCCTGTCGATGCTCGTCGTCAACTTCAATGGGGGTTTCCTGCAAGACTTTGATCATGTTGACTTCCATGTTGACATCTTTTGTGATGCCCAGATTATGGAATTTCATTTGGAGGCCTTCAACAACCTTATCCATTTTTATGAAACTATCAACAGTCTCTTTGGTCACCACCATCAAACTGGAATCTTCAGTGACTCTAGGGTCGAAACCGTCTGTGGTTTTGTTGGCAAAGCTTTCAGCAGCCTCCTGAGCAAAATTCTTGAGGAACTCTTGGTCGAGGTACTCAGAGACCCTGACCATGAAAGCCTTGTTAACAAAGTCCTTAGTAACTTCGACCATGTTGATGGTGTTGTTGAAGTCATCAGTAACTTCAACCATATTTACATCATCTGGCTCTGTGTAGTGAGCGTCATCTACTTGTAGAGGGTCGGAGTCAATCTTCATCTGGCTCCTGGGTTTCTCTCCGAATTTGAGTCTTCCCTCTTGAATAGTATTTTGGACAAGATTCTTGAAAAGAAAACATTGAGACGTTTTATGACCTAGAAAATTATGGTACTTACAAAAGCCTATTTTTTTCTACGTTCCAAAGGAGGCATTTTAACACCAGAAGGCACTATCATTTGGCCATCCTTAACTAACAAATTGAAGATTTCGTCATATTTTGTAACGTTGAACGTGTAATTTTTCTTAGGAAATTTATCATTCTTTTCCGGTTCGATATGGGTTTTTCCATTCGAAGGGGCTAAGACCTTACAAGAATAAGGAGAGCCTTGTTTTAGTTCAGCAAGGTCAATCTCGCTTTCATCGAAACTTGAAGGTTCATCATATGGTCCGTCGTTATCTTTATTAGATTCGACGTAGGATACCCTCTTGTTCCTATTTTCTCTAGATTTTTCTTCCTTCAAACGCTCTAGTTGTCGAACCCTATCAATCAGTTGGGCCATATCCCTCAAGTATTGGGTTTCCAATTTCTTCCTAATAGAATAATCAAGGCCTCCAGCGGCCATTTCGACCAACTCGTGTTTCGGAACTTGCGTAATACATATGGATTTTAATAAATGGAATATATTCAGATAGTCATCAATTGGCTCGGTAAACTTTCGTTTGATACAGGCAAACTCTTTTAGACTAATCTTCGTTTGCCCCATGTAAAACTGCTCATGGAACATTCTCTCCAACTAAGTCCAAGTATGAATTGAATTTCGTGGCAAGGTTGTAAACCACGTGAAGGCATTCTTTGTGAGAGAACTTGGAAAGTACTTTATCCTAAGGTTTTCGTTGTTCAAAATTTCTCTTGCCTCTATTAAATACCTAGCCACATGTTTGACAGTGGATTCAGTAGTATCCCCAGAAAACTGAGTGAATTTAGGGACCTTCCGTCTAGGGGTTTCAAGACCTGGCTAGAGGTTTCTCCTTTACCCAGTCGATTTTGCAGGTTATTGGTCTTATTCTGCCAGAGGTTTAAACTTTACTTAGTCGGTTCCATAGGTCAGAGATTTTATTGAACTTAACTCAGCCAGAGGTTTAATGTTTACTTAGCCAAATTCATAGGTCAGATGTTTTAATGAACTTAACCCGACCAGAGGTTTAATGTTTACTTAACCGATTTTATAGGTTATAGGTTTTATTGAACTTAACCCTGCCCGGAGTTTAATGTTTACTTAATCGATTTCATAACTAAGATGTTTTATTAAACTTAACTCGGCTAGAGGTTTAATGTTTACTTAGCCAATTTCATAGGTCAAAGGTTTTATTGAACTTAACCTGACTAGAGGTTTAATGTTTACTTAGCCGATTTCATAGGTCATAGATTTTATTGAACTTAACCCGGCCACAAGTTTAATGTTTACTTAGCCAATTTCATAGGTCATAGGTTTTATTGAACTTAACTCGACCAAAGGGTTAATGTTTACTTAGCCAATTTCATAGGTCATAGGTTTTATGAACTTAACTTGGCCAGAGGTTTAATGTTTACTTAGTTGATTTCATTGGTCAGAGGTTTTATTGAACTTAACTCGACCACATGTTTAATGTTTACTTAGCCGATTTCATAGGTCAGAGGTTTTATTGAACTTAACTTGGCCAAAAGTTTAATGTTTACTTAGCCGATTTCATATGTCAGAGGTTTTCATCACCATCGTGATGAATTTAGCTCTTCTATAAATGTGATGCACAATCATATAAATTAAGGGTGCCTCACTAAAAACCCATGTCCTTGCAAGGGAAAAGAGTGATACCCATAATTTTTATTTAAATAGTATTATAACATAATGTTTAACTGTAATAAAACCTAAGTTTGGAAACATTCCAAGCCCTCGACATTTCTACTCCTTTTAAATTCTTGAGCTTGTAAGCTTCATTGTTTAGTTTCTGCTTGATCCGATAAGGCCCTTCCCAACTTGGGGAAAGGTTTCCCTTCTTCTGTGTTTATAACCGTTTTTAGAACCAAATATCCCTCTTGAAAACTTCTTGGCCGGACTCTAGTGTTGAACCTTTTGGCCATCATCTGCTTTGTCGTGCATTACCTCACATGAGCCATTCTTCTGATTTCTTTTATGAAATTGGATGAGTTATCCAGCCTTTCCATATTAAGATTATTGTCAAAATTCAAAAAATGCTAAGTCGGAGAATTGACTTTTACTGGTATCATCGTGTCGGCTCCATACACCATTAGAAAAGGTGTCTCCTTAGTGGTTGAATGAGGAGTAGTGTGATAGGACCATAGGATCTCGTGTAAATACTTGGCCCAAAGTCTATTTGCTTCATCCAACTTCTTTTTCACGCCTGATAGGATAATCTTATTTGTTGCATCTTCCTGGCTATTAGCTTGAGAATGTTCGACTGACACAAATCGGTTATGAATGTCGAGGTGCCTGGAAAGTTCTATAACGGTCGAGCTCGTAAATTGTATGCCATTATTAGATACAACCATTCATGGTAAGCCAAAATGACATATGATATTTCTCCAAGAAAAATTGTCTTACCCTTTCCGCTAAGATTCAAGATACAACCTTAGCCTCCACCCACTTGGTGGAATTATCAATTATCATTATGAGAAAACTTAACTGCCTGGAAGCTAAAGAAAAGGGTTGAGGATGTCTGATCCCACTGATAGAAATTCCAGGGAGATATTATCGAGTGTTACAGTCCGGCTAGTGAATATATAAAGGGGTATAAATCTGACATTTCTCACAACGGTTTACACTCATGCATAATCTTGCAGGATACTCGACCAATAATACTCGGCCCTGAGTATTTTTCCAGACAAACCTCTTCCTCCAATATGGCTTTCGCATACTCCTTCATGCACTTCCTTCATTATGGGTCCTACTTCTTCTTCAGTGAGACATCTCAGCATTGGGGAAGATCTACCCATCTTGTATAATTGATCGACAACCACGAGGTATTAGAAAGATATCCTTTTATTAAGTCACGCCTTGGTCTCTTCATCTGGTAACTTATCTTGAGTTAAGTATTTTATTATGGGTGTCATCCAACTCTTTGCATTTTCCAATACCATCACCTCCTCAACCTTCGTGCTTGGTGCTTCTAAAGTCTATTGAATTACCATTATGTTTAGCCTCGGGCCCTTAGTGCTGAATAATCGGCCTAATAGATCGGATCTAGTATTTTCCTCTCGAGGAATATGTGTCACCTTAATTTTTGTAAAACCTTTGGCTAGTTGTAGGACTCGTCGCAGATACTTGAGCAATAATGCATCCTTTTTCTAAAAATCTCCCTTGATTTGACTAGCTATCAGTTACAAGTCGGTTCTGACCAATAAATGAAAAACCCCAACTTCCTTGGCTAGCTTTAAACTGGATATCACTACTTCATACTCTACTTTGTTTTTGTTGGCTTGAAAGCTGAAACAAAGATATTGTTCTAGTATCAATTTTCCTGGTCCTTCTAGAACTATTCCCACTCCACTGACCTTGAGGTTAGATAATTTGTCTACTAATAAGATTCATTATTCTGATACTTCCTCTGGGATGGGTGCACTTAATTCCATTAGGAAATCTGCCAACACTTGTGACTTAATGCTTGTTCTAGGTGAGCACGTGATATTATATTCAGATAGTTCCACCGCCCATGCCACCATTATGCCTGTTAGATCTGGCTTCTTCAAGGTCTGTTTTACATGATAGTTTTTCTTGACTATTATAGGGTGTCCTTAGAAGTATTGCTTGATTTTCATGGCAGTCACTAGTACTGCTAAAGTTAGTCGTTCAATCTTCTGATAACAAATTTCCGCTCCTTTAAGAACTTTGCTTACAAAGTAGACCGACCTTTCTTCACCATCGTCATCTTGAACTAACACCGAGTTGACCGCCTTCTCAGATACTTCCAAATATAAGATGAGAGTTGAATTCTCCTTCGGTCTGACCCAGATCGCTGGGGCAGATAAGAATTGCTTCAATTCCACAAACGCCTTTTGACACTCTTCTGTCCACATGAATTTGGCCGACATCTTGATAGCTGCAAACAAATGTATAGATTTATCACTCGCACAAGATATAAATTGGGATAAGGCAGCTAGCCTACATGTTAGTTGTTGGACTTCTTTTACTGATGTAGGGCTTCTCATGTTAATGATAGTTTGGAACTTGTCTGAATTGGCTTTTATTCCATGGTGCGTCAGCATGAAATCGAGGAATTTTCTGACCGATACTCCAAAAGTACACTTATCGGAGTTAAGTCTCATATCAAAACTCCTTATAGATTCAAAGGTCTCTTTAAAATCACCCACATGCCTTCCTTTCTCTTGTGTCTTGACTAACATGTCATCAATGCATGCTTCAAGGTTTCTTCCTATCTGTGATGAGAACACCATGTCCATTAACCTCTGATACGTAGCCCCAACATTTTTGAGCCCAAATGGCATAACTTCATAGTAATAGTTGTTTCTGATAGTCATGAATGTTGTTTTGGATGCGCCGGGCGGGATCATCTGTATCTGATTATAACCCGATTAAGTATCCATGAAGATGAGTAAACGGAAGCCTGAAGCAGCATCAATCAATCTATCAATAAGTGGTAACGAATAACTATCCTTCGAACATTCTTTGTTGAGATCAGTGAAATCCATGCATATATTCCATATTCCTGATTTCTTTTTTACCATGGCCATATTGGATATCCAAGTGGGATATTTTATCTCCTGCACGAATTCGGCCTTTAGCAACTTACCAACCTCTTTTGTGATCGCTTTCCCATTTTTTCTCCATTTTTTTGCTTTCTCTACATCACAACCTTTGATGTTAGGTCTAATGAAAGTTGATGGCATAACACTTGGATCAATCACTGACGTATATGATGGTTTCCATGCAAACAAGTCAACATTGTCCTTTAGTACCATGATGATTTCTGCTTCCTCTTCCTCTAATAGCCATGAGGCTATATGCGTAACCTTTAATTCTTCAGCTCTAATTTGTACCTTTTTTAACTATCCGATTAGGGTTAAGTTGTCTCATGTGGTATCTTCTCTAGGATCAAGGTCTACCAGGTTCACCTTCAAGGAATCTTCCAACATAGGCGGTTCCTGCTGAATCTTCTTTTTTAACTTCAAGCTATCTTTATAGCATTTCCTAGACAAACCTTGATCACCTTTGACTATTCCTACATGTCCGCCTTCTAAGGGATATTTCATGGTTAGGTAAAGAGTGGAGAATACAACTTCCAGAGCATTGAATGTTGTCCTCCTGATGATAACTTTGTAGGGTGATGATGCATTCACTATTAGGTATCTTACCCTAATACCTTTTTTGTTACCTCCACTTCCAAAGATGGCCATGATAGGTAAGTGTCTCAATACTTGAACTTGTTCCCCGGAGAAACCAACTAGGATGCCTTGAATGGTAACAACTCTGATGTATCCATGTTCATACCTTTAAAAGCATCCCAATATAATATTTCTGTTGAGCTACCCGGATCAGTCAGTACCCTCTTCACTCTTCAATCATGAATCTTCACCTTTATGACCATTAATTCGTTCTCGTGCGGCAGAACTCCTTCTGAATCTTTTTTCGAAAAACCAATGACAATAGGTTTTCCTTCCTTTTGAGATAACGGGTTTTATGATACATGCATTACTGGTCAGACATATCTTTTCCTGATTGAGCTTGTTTCTCCTCTACCAGTAAAGCTTCCCGATATGGTATTGAGCGTGAGTCAACCCACCCTAGTCTCATGCACTTCCTCTGTGTTCTTTTACTTTTTGCTAGAAGTGTTTTCTGAATCTGACTCTCTCCTAGACGAACTCCTCTTTCTCGCTACTCCTTATGCCTCTGTTGTATAGGATAATAGTCGACCTCTCTATATTAAATTCTCGATTTCTCTTTTAAGTGGTGATAGTCCTCATTATGATGGAATTTCATGCGATGATTGGCACACCATGCTCCTATATCATTTCCTAACACCGTATTGACCCTCTTAGGATGAGGTGGCTCAGGAATCAATTTGAGATGATACATTTCCCTCAAGATGTCAACAACCTTTGCATTGAGAGGTGTGAAGCTCTCAGACAAATTATCATAGGGTCTCCGAGAAGGTCTCGTTGGTGACCTATCTCTCGGCCCATATTTGTTGTTCTCTCTTCTAGACTTGGATCCTTCGTGTTTGGATTGTGTTTTTTCTTTAGTATCCCAAGACCTTTTTTCCATGTTGCTTTCCTCCCTTTTAACATAAAATTATGCTTTGCTCATGACCTAATCCATGATAGTGGTCGGCTTTTGTGCCAATGACTCGCTGAAGTGATTGACTTTCAGTATGTTTTGAAAAGCTCCCACGAACGTCTCCTGATTTGGATGGAAGACTTTTATGGTTTCTTCATTGAATCTCACCATGTATTCTCGGAGGGCCCCTGTCGGACATTGAACAAGCTGTTGGTAGTCACCTTTCTATGTTTGTTGGAGGAAAATGTTGTACCATTTTTTTAGTCAGGTCTTGGTAGCTAGTAATTATTAGTATATGCAAACTCATGTACCAACGTAGCGCCACATCTTTGAATGTTCCTTCCACGAGTTTTCATTTCAATGAGTCGGAAGCCCCGACTATGACATCTGATTGTTGATTAATATTATGTGTTCTTGAGAATTACTTTTGCCATTGAAGGATGGAAAATATGGTGGTTTGAAATTCTCTAGGACTTGATCACCTCAAATTATTTCCGACACAGGTTGAGGATCAATGAGCGCTTTCTCGTCCTCCCTCTCCCTCATACTTTGTGATTGTTGTAAAGTATAGACCCTTTCTGTAAAGACTCATAATGTTGGTGTAGGTTCTCCATAATTATTAAGAGATTGGCCATGTCTGGGGGATGGTGATCTTCACTCCTGCTAGGAGATGATCCAGACATAACATTGATGGTGATAAAATGTATATTTTTCTTATGAGGCATGGGAAAGTTTTACCGAGGCCCCACGATGGACGCCAAATGTTCTTGCTAAACACTATTTTGAGAAATCTCCCTGAAGCTAGTCAAGAGATATTGTAATCGTCGTATTTGGTTAGGAGGTTTTTAGTAGTTATTTCTTCCTCCTGGAGGAAGTTTCCTTCTTATACTAATTTACTCCTCAATGATCCTTAAATGTATGCTTCTCTATATCCTTCATTAAGGTGGCTCTGGATAACATCATCCTCCATTTGTAATTATCAAATAATGCATTTTCCTCAATTTCTGTAACTCCCATGCAATCATGGGGATATTTTATAATTGTCCATTATGACTGTCCACATGGCCTCCTAACACCTGAGGTCGGGTCCAACTTATTATTCTGTCAGTGTTATTACGAGACCAGTTTCAATGTGCTTGCTTTGTATCTAAGTGAACCCTAATCGGGTTCTGACCTGTTCAAGGTTATGGTTATCCAACTTACTTGCCTCTTCATACTCGGTTTTCAAAAGCTCGGTCTCTGGGAAATCCTGGATATACACTAGGCATTAGTCAACTATGTGACAATGGTCTTGAAGTTAATTTCAATAAAATTTCATGCATTGTCAAAAATTCATCATCTAGCAAAAAATCTGGAAAAAGACAATAATCTTTACATAATGTACATAGATGTCCTCTCATTTGAATCTTGCTTCTTAACCATAGAAAAAGATAAATGGTTATGACATAGAATGTTTGGTCATGTAAGTATGAAAAATAATTCAACCTTGTCAAAACTTGATCTTGTCAAAAGACTTCCTAAAATAAACTTTGATAAAGATTCTATTTACGAAGTCTGTATAAAAGGAAAACAAGTTAAAAGTAGCTTTCATTCAAAAAAAACGTTGTTTCCACTTACAAACCTCTAAAACTTCTCCACATTAATTTATTTGATCATGTTAAAACCTTAAGTATAAATGGAAAGAAATATGGATTTGCTATTATTTATTTTCAAGATACACATGGGTATTATACATAAGATGACTCTTTTGAACCATTTAAAATGTTTTTGTAAAAAAGTTTAAAATGAAACAAGACTCAAATATCATAGTTGTGAGAAGTGACCATGGAGGTGAATTTGAGAACCTCTCTCTTAAAAACTTTTTTTAATTAAAATGTTATATCTCATAATTTTTAATGTCCTTGAACACCACGACAAAATGGTGTGGTAGAATGGAAAAATAGAACTCTTAAAGAAATGGCCAGAACTATGATAAATGAATAAAATGTTGAAAAATACTTTTGGGTTGAAGCAATTAATACATCTTGTTATGTTTTAAATCAAGTATCTATTAGATTTTTTTTAAGGAAACCCTCGTATGAACTTTGGAAAAATAGAACACCAAACATTTCATATTTTCACATTTTTGGCTGCTATTGTTATATTCTCAACAATAAATAGCACTTAGGAAAATTTGACTCCAAATCTCATAAAGGAATATTTCTTGGTTATTCGTCCACCTCAAAAGGTTACAAAATTTATAATCTTAAAAATCAATGTGTAAAAGAAAGTATGCATATTATATTTGATGAGCTTAATGATATAGCATTAGAAAGATCCCTCAAGGATGAGATAGAAGTATATGATATCATCTATACATGACAAGTCACCAGTACAAGTATTACTCCCGAGGACAAAGAAAAACTTGAATAACATGTTCCACCTCCTTCAAAAGGATGGAAAAATGTGACATATCATCCTCAATAGCAAACTATAGGAGACACATTTGATCATATGAGAACAAGACAATTCTTTAAAGAAAGCTTAAACAACATGTCAATGATCTCTCAAATAGAACTAAAGAACATCAATGATGCATTAAAGATATATGTTGGATAAAAGACATGATAAAAAAGTTGTCTCAATTTGAAAAAAAGCCAAGTCTGGAATCTATTACCTTGTCTTCAAAATAAAACAACTACTGGAACAAGGTGGGTATTCAGAAATAAACTTGATGAGAGTGGCAAAGTCATTAGGAACAAAGTCATACTAATTACTTAAAGATATAACCATCAAGAAGGTATAGATGATTATGAAGCATACACACCCGTTGCCAGGTTATAAGCTATTTGAATTATTCTTTCCTATGTTGCACATAAAGGTATAAAACTCTTTCAAATGGATGTTAAAAGTTATTTTTTAAATGGTTTTTTAAATGAGGAAGTTTATGTTCATCAACCTCCTGGCTTTGAAAAAAATTCTCATCCTAACCATATGTTTAAACTAACAAAAGTCTTATATCGTCTTAAGCAAGCTTCTAGGGCTTGGTATGAAAGACTGAGCTTATTTTTAATTAAAAATAATTTCATAAGAGGAAAGATCGATACCATATCGTTTAAAGAATCACATGAAAATGATCTACATATAATTCAAGTTTATGTTGATGACATTATTTTTTTATTAATAAATGAAAAATTGTGTAATGAATTTTCAAACCTCGCGCAAAGTGAATTTGAAATGAGTGGGATGAGAGAAATAAGTTTCTATATTGGGTTACAAATCAAACAACTCGAAGATGGTATTTTTATTTGTCAAGAAAAATATATTAAAGATTTATTGAAAAAATTTGGAATGAATGAGGCAAAAATCATGGTCACTCCTGTGCACCCTTCCTCAAATCTTGACAAAGATGAAAAATGGTTATCTATATCATACAAGGAATATCAAGGTGTGATTGGCTCATTATTATACTTAACTTGACATTGTGTTTTTAGTAGGTATGTGCGCATGATTTCAAACCGACCCTAAAGAATCACACCTAATTGTTGTCAAATCTGATAGTACCAATGTTGGTCTCTGGTACAAGAAAGGT
This sequence comes from Lathyrus oleraceus, assembly GCF_024323335.1. Taxonomy (NCBI): domain Eukaryota; kingdom Viridiplantae; phylum Streptophyta; class Magnoliopsida; order Fabales; family Fabaceae; genus Lathyrus; species Lathyrus oleraceus. The sequence continues at coordinate 341,751,862 of NC_066585.1, forward strand.
AACATCTCAATCTGATAGCACATTGTGACGTTGAATATGCTAGAGACAAAATTGAAATGAAAAGTACAAGTGGAACATGTCAATTCTTGGGATAAGCTCTCATTACTTGGTCTTGTAGAAAGAAAAACACTATAGCCTTATCAACCATAAAAGCTGAATATGTCTCTACTACCAATTGTTGCTCACAAAAATTATGGATCAAAAATTAATTGGAAGACTACTCATTGCAATACTCAAAGGTATTATTTTTTGCGACAATACCAGTGCCATAAATCTATCAAAAATGCCTATTTAGAACTCAAGATCTAAACATATTGAAATAAAACATCATTTTATAAGAGACCGTGTTCAAAAAGGGGACATTGAACTTAGTTTTGTAGATGCAAAAAACTAATTTGCTGACTTTTTTACCAAGCCTCTAGTAAAAGACAAGTTTAATTTTATAAAATCAAAATTTTATATTATTGAAATGTCATGTTAATTTCTCATCCTCACGAGGATCTGAAAATCACCATGAGGATATAAAAATTATTACGAGGATATTAAATGGCATCATCATGGTCACAAAAATACTTTCATTTCTTTTATTCCTTATTTATGTTTTATTTTATACTCGTGTCTCTCTTTGAACAATCATTATTGCAAGATTCTTGAAAATAAAATTGAATTTTATGCACATTAACCCTTACGTCACATCACTCAATCAAACTTATGTTTCCAACAACTTCAATTATGTCATCACTATTTCCCAAGCACAATGTGCCTCCTATTGGCATTTTATTTTTCTCTTCCCCATACTGACTCTCATCAGTCATCTTTTCATCTACTCTCATCTCACAATTTCCATACTCCTTCTTCTTATATCTCTCTCTTCTTCACAATCATATCCATGTATTTTAATTCCAAAATCAAACTACAAATAATCCAATTCACAGATTAAACCATATCATCATCATCATCCAAAACCTCAAAATCTATATCCTTCATAAAATAACTAATGTATCTCCCACCTACTAAGACTCGATCACAAAAAACCAGAGCAAAATCAACCATGACCTCAGAGAATTACTTTTCTCATTCCTGTAGATCATCGCGCCTCGAAAACCTAGTTACATAAACTGAAACCATCATTCCTCATGCATCTATACTTTCAAATCAATCTAGTTACGTATTTCTTCTTGTATTTAGTTTACTCCATGCATTTGATACCTCATCTAAACTATCCTATGACATCTTCATCACTGAACCTGTCATTGTAGGAAAACCAATTGATCTTGATAGTTACACTATCAGAGGCTACACCATTTGAAAACTTGTTGATGAACGTTTTTGGTCCAAACCGCTCAACCTAAACAATGATTTTTATCCTTCCCTTGTTCATTGTTTATTTGCTACAATCGAACCTTCAGAATCTGATGGAATTATGTCTTCAACTGTCAAAAGAGTAAAAATAACCCTTATTTCTGAAATCATTTGCAAGATTCTTGATGTTCCTAATGAAGGTCTTCATCTATTCAATGATGATTGGTTCTCTGAGTGTGATACTGACCAAAACACCTTTGCAAGTAGCATAACCAAAGACCACACCAAAAAAATTATTGCATCCAATTTAGAACCCTTAAGTCACATATTACATAACATCTCAATTCATACCATTCTTCCTCGAGTGGGTAGTTTTGAAAAAGATTCTGAACAAGAGATTTTAGTCATTTATCATCTCTCTCGAAATATTCCCATCAACCTAATTTACCTAATTCTAAACTTCATAAAATATGCTTTTTCCAGGGGGAGAAGTGCTCTATATGGCATGTTTTTAACTCAAATCTTCAAGTGTTTTAGAATTACTCTTGAAAATGAATATAAATAAAAGGTTAAAAACGTACTTCATACATTTATAATAGGTCACATGGGCATTCCCACTATCAACCCCACCCCTCCCAAACCCAAACTTAAGCGAGCAATCAAAGCATATTCTCCTTCCAAAAATCCAAAGATTAGTCATCCACCTTCTGAGCCAACTCCTATGTCAATATTTATCACTAGTTATATCAAACAAATTCCTTCAAAAGTTACTAAAAACTCACATGCTCATGATCAAATTATTTCAGATCCACACATTATTGAAAATATACAATCTACAGAAGTCACACTTGTGGTTGAGGATACCTCAATTCTCGAAGACACGTACGTTGTTGAGGACACCCTTTATATTGAGGATACTTCTATAGCTTTGGAGAATATCCAAGTTTATAGGGATGTATCACCATTTGAGGATAAACCTCATGCTATTGAAGATCTAAATCCTACTGAGGATATCCCGTTTCTTCAAATTTCATCTTCACCTGATGCTTCAGGCTCTGCCAATCATCCTCTCACATCAATCATCACAATGCTCGAGGCATAACTTCATCCTCAACCTATATCAGAAACCAAGACCTCACTATAACATTTCACTATTTTCTACATATTCTCCAACTACTTTTCCCACAGTCATTATACCTTTTGATCCTATGTTTGACTTACCCCCCATAAACTCACAACCTGTCTCGCCTTCTAACCATAATGAAAGTTCTCTGCCTAACGCATCTACATTAATTTGAACGCTCCTGCAAAACCTAACTCTGATTATCTAAATGATCGACACTATAAACTTCTTTTTCATTACCAAATCCTTACTGATTAACAATAATGTATCGGTTGCTTTAATCATATTGATGAAGCTCATCCCAAGATTTCCCCTCATCTCCCAGAATTAGAACAATCTTGCATATGTGTTGCATCTCTTATTTTATCCTCACCTAAAAATGGATACATTGGATTTGATATATGTGCTTTCTTATCTCCTCCAGTCTTTGATGTATGTCCTCCTCGCATCATAACTCATGCTTCCACCTCACACCTGCCTAAACCTATGAAAATTGCATCCATGACTTCATCTTTTTTTAGGAATCTCCCCAACATAGATCCTCGTCCTTTTATTGATCTTAATCTCTCGTCTCCCATAAATCCTTCAAATCCTCAAGCTGATATACATCTGCACACCATGATCGCTCTTCAATATACCATGATAACTTAAAACAACTTTTATGAGAAGTGGGTTACTGAAAAATTGGTTCCAAGTTTCCATGGTTTCCCCCTCGAGATACCGCTAGTGTTTAGTTTTCGTTTCTCCCATTATCCTCATAAGCCACTTCTGATGATATAACCCATTTTGCTTGTTGACAAATGGGGGAGAATAACGCTGCTTATTTATTTTCTTTGCTTATTATCTAACATTTGTTAATTTGAAATATGATCCTTTTTGTACCAAAATGTTGATGACAACCTATGAATATTTTGATCCTCAAACATTAATGAGTTTAATATCTTATAATTCTCATCCAACTGCTTTAATTGTTTATATTGATTATCTTTTACTTAACATTAAGGGGGAGCATTTATCTATTTTAGTATGCATAAATTCAAGGAGAGTTTCTAACATACTGCTGTCATATCTCAATTTTGTTCGGGCATTTTATATTCATATGATACATGTTCATTTGTCAAGTTTTGCATTTTTATCCATAAGCATTTTTCATCATCAAATAAAGTCATCATAACCATGCATATATACATTATAGTAAAAAAGTCAACATAAAGTCAACATTTTATATGTTGAAGAAATTGACTAAATTTACATTTTTTTAATATGCATTTGAAAAAAGAGGATAAATTCATGATCATTTGATTTCATAAAAATATCCATTTAAATTTTATTAATCATTTTCATTCATCATAAAACAAAAATCAATGCTTCTAGAAGATCCAAAATGTCTCTCATTTATTACATCATTATTCTATGCATATATTACATCATTATTCACTATTCAATTAAATAAGTTTCTAGAAGGCACTTACAATATATGCATAATTCTTAAACCATCCCTTAACTTAATTCTAGAGCCTATAAATAAACCTCATTTCATTCACAAATGAGACCACGACCATTCACAAAAACTAAGTCAAAACTCTCTTCATTTTTCTTCAAGTCATTTCTTTCTTTCTTTATTGAATTTTATTTTAGGTAAGCTCTTATGCTTGTCATTTATTTAATTTTATTGCACTTTTATTCTTGCTTTATTTATTTAATACCTTAATCATCACTATTTTGTATGGAAACTCAATTGGTTTTAAATTAAAAGTTGAAAAATATTCTTGAACCTCCATAAGCAAAAGTGATTTGTTGTTGTTAATTTTCATTTATTTAATTTTCCTTTGTATTATTAGTCTTGCTGGACATAATTAGTATCTTAATCATCACTATTTTGCATAGAAACTCAATTGGTTCAAAATCAAGAGTTTAAAGTGTTCTTGAACCTCCATGAACAAAAGTGATTGAATGTGATTGAATTTTTTGTTTTTCTTCGTTGCTTATTTTTTTAATTATGATAATTTCATGTTATTTTTGAGCCACCCTTTTGACAATATTTCTTTTATTTTTGCTAACTTATTTTTCCTCTATTGCACTTCTACCCCCATTTCTTTCATTTTATTTTCTCAAATCTGTTCTAATTTTATTTTTATTTTTAAAAAATTAATTAATCTTTATTTATTTATTTTAGTTAGTAAAAATTAATTGGTTAAATATTATTTTAGTTAGTTTTGCTAATTAAATTTAATTAACTTGATTAATTCATTGAATTAATTTTTAATTGATTATTCTTGATAATTAACTCTAATTAGCCTAATTAATTGATTTAACTAATTTAATCGAATAATTTTAATGATTAAAAAGATTCTTTTCTCTTTATTAATTCAACTGACTTAGTTAAGCAACTTGACCTTATAAAAGCAATTCTTTCAAGATAAATAAGATTGATCAAATGTCGAACAACTTTCTCAAATCAAATTATTCTCACCATCAATTTGACTTCACTCATGATCATTTCATTTCCAAACCATTTTCATAATCAATTTCAAATAATTGATCCAACGTCAAGTTGTCCGTTAAAATCTTTTCTCAATCAATCTTCAAAACACCTAAAAATATCAAACTCTTTTGCAAATAAGATGGAAACGGGACACAGTGGATACCACGAGCTCCTAAGGCTAGGATTCGAGATGGATATCTCGCCCATCCAAGTTCTCGTCATTACTCAAAACACATTCAAACCATTCAAATTCTTTTCTCGCCGGCGTGCGATTGATCCTCAAACCCTTTTCTCAAACGAAAGATACTTTGTCTTAGGACGATGCAAAAACAATATTTCGTCCATTTGAATGTGAGTAAGCTTGCGATGTTTCCCACGAATATTGATTTATAAATCCATTCGACTATAATGTGAGCATTCCCTTCTCCGCTTATTTTGGGTAGCCAACAATGTTTTCTTCGATTGGCACAAATTAGCTTTCTCTAAAATCAACCAACAAATATTTTCTACCAGAACTACGTAAGCCTTGAGTTCTCTATTGTACCCGGAGATACGTAGGATCAGGATTTATAAATCTTGCCAAGCATATTAATAAAAAATCCAAAAATATTCTCTCTTTTCTTTTGTTCCTATTCTTCTTTCCCTCTTTAATAACTCGAGAAGCCTAACATTTCTAAGTTAAAACTAACACTCACAATTAACCAAATGGTCCTTGTTGAGTACAACAGACGTGAGGGATGCTAATACCTTCCCCTGACGTAATCGACTTTCGAACTCTAATTTGGTTGCGATGACCAATATCATTATCGTTCTTTCTTGGGTTTTATCAATATTTCCCATTTTCTTTTTAGGAATAAATAAAGTTCAGTGGCAACTCTGTTCAGTCCATCCCGTGAGCGTGCGATTACGCTTCACTAAGTCGTATTCTCATTTTTTGAGGTGTGACAACTGCTCTCAGCAACAACTCAAAAAATAGTTTATCACCATCAAAAGGGGGAGAATATTGAAATATACTATATACTTGTTTTAAAAATAGTAACCTACTTTAGTTAACAACTCTGGTGGATTTTAGTTTGATCTGCCGTTTGGAAGAGAAAACTCAAACTGCCATATTTTGAAGTCTTGTATTGTTTGGTTGGAGGTCAACCATATTTCCTTGTATAAAGGGGTTCGTGAGTACATCCTATTAAAAGCTCTAAAGTTTATTGGAAACTCTCAAGGATCAGTTATTTGGGAGAGGAGTATATCCTTTTGTTTTGACTAAGCCTATACAATTCTCGATGTTCTCCTTTTTCCCATCCTTTTAGTTTCTACAATTTATATTCTATATTTTATTTTCACTGCTAAGTATTTAAAAAAAATTAAACTTTGATTTATTTTGCAAAGATTTTCAAAACCAAGTGTAGTTCCTATTGGATTGGCTGTATTTTTTAAAACAACAACATGGAGCAGTATTCAAAGTGTTCAAGATTATCTAACTTTCTTAAGATGTATGGAGGTGCAGAAGGGACACATGTTGGACGCAATGCTACAGCATGAGCTACAACATCAGGGCCTTGCGCAACAGGTCTATACTGCTATTTTGGAAGAATTTTTTATCAAAGATTAGATCAGATTTTATTGCTAATTGGTTTAACAATATGATTAGGTGATTTGTTTGACAGCTGGACGAAGATTGATTCAGATTCAAATGAAGATTTAAATTTGAATTTAAATTGAAATAAATCATATCTTGTTGGAGATATTTAGGGAACAAAAAATATCCAACTGATTATGCATTAATTATGGATGAAATCAAATATCAAATCCATGAAGAAAAGCCCATAATTAGCCAATCGATTAGGAGACTTAAATATTGATTTGATTTTCGATTAGCACAATCTGTATTGAATGATTTTCTGGAATACACGATCAAATCTTCATATGGTACACTATAAATAAGTATACCTCTCTTCACTATTTTTTGCATCTCAATCCTTCTTTCCTTTCATTCTTTCTTGAATATTTTCTTGTGTTAGTGCATTTTCTTACTATAATTATCTTTCGGAAGCCAAAAATCCAGAGACACACCGAGAAGAAATCTTTTCACTATGAGCTTGTATAACAGCAAACAAGAAGAAAAGATGACAATTTTAACCAAGAAAGTAATTCAACCTTGGCACTTGGAACCGAGTCTCTTAAAAATTCATAAGACTTATCACCAAATTTTTCAAGCCTCCCTCAAAGAACTCTTCACCCAAATTCATGATAGGACTTTCCCAAAATTGGTAAAAGAGTTCTACCTAAACCTGAAAATTGTAGGAACTTCCTTAAGAATATCTGTGAGAAAATTAGAAATCTCACTTTACAAAAATCGCTTTGGAAGAATGTTTCAACTACCCTCTGAAGGACTAACCTAAACTCTTGACAATCCAATCATTTTAAAAAACTTCAAGCACTATATTGCCACAAACCTATTTGTAATCAACCCAATGGAAAAGACCAAAGTCCTCTTCAGATCCATTCACCTAAAATTAAAGGCTAGAATCCTCCATAACCTCCTTACTATAATTCTTTTCCCAAGTACCATAAACCATGGCTATGTAATTAGGGAAGATACAACACCCTTGTAGCTTCTAGCCCAAGAAATCTCAACCAATTGGGAAGAAGACATATTCAACCACATGATCTAATTCAAAGAAATCCTATCTACGGGGCTATCCCTAGTCCTAGGTGATATCTACTGCAGAATAATCTTATGAAAGCATTATCAATGACAGTCCAGCCTAATTAATAATCATACAACAATCTCAATTGTTTCGAAAGAGAAAGCATTAAACACATTAAAAGATTATGGTAATTCTGAAAAACAATATTGTCATTGCAAATGTAAACTCAAAGTCATTATAGATTCAAATCAGGGATACCCCTCTAGCATTTGGGGGTTTAGCTACTCATATTATTCAAAATAATTTCAAGATAAAAATTAGATATTACAAGTAATTGGATAACCTGGATCTTCAATTGCGTCCGCTCATGAAAATCTACCGTTTTCAGAATTCCTTGATCTATCCAATTTTCAATCGTATAACAATTCTTCGTGCTCTCCGAAAAGTCCTTCATTCCCCGTAAAAAATCTCCTAAATAGTGAAAATCCATTGGCACTGGTTGGAAATCCCCAAAACACCCTTTCAGCTCAATACTTGATAAAAAAAATAGCAAAAAGAATCAGCGCCTGAGCCAACACGACCAGTGTCAGCTGACACGGGTGGCCGTGTTGGACCACTGATTTTCCAATTCATTTTTCAAGCTCAGGCAAACTGACACGGCCCATGTCAGGTGACACGGGCGCCCGTGTTGTGCCACTGATCCTTCCATTCTCTTGAATTCTTGTAAGACTATCATCTTGCCACGACCCATGTCAGGTAACACGGGTGACTGTGGCATGCCTCTTGTAGCTTGGACATTTCCTTCCCGAAACACGGGATTTCTCCACTTTCTCGCACTGAGTCTTTTAGGTCTTCTACTTGGACCTAAAACGCATAAAATGCACACACCCAAAGCGTAAAATGCAACAAAAAATAGAAATGACACTAAATAATGATAAAACGATAAAATAAGCTATTAGTGAAAGAAATAAACTCAACAAAACATTAATTAAAACAAAGTAATAGAAATTACATGGATTCTCGCTAAATAAGTGACAAAATACATAGCATAAATGGTGACTGATCATAACCCCAAACTTATATCATTGCTTGTCCTCAAGCAATTTATGTCACCCCCAAAAATAGTTGAAGAATCAACTTTTACCAAAATACTGTTGAGGTCTTTCACAACTTACTCATTCTTCTTCTTTTAGGGTCCCCAGCTTTCGCAATTATTTGTTCCGTCACACTTCCACATAGGAATACTATTTCACTTGTCAGCTTGTTTCACACACTCGCCTAGACTCTCGGGGCCATAGTGTTTGCACTCATGATTTTATAGTATGCAATACCGACTTGTAAGCTTGAATGAATTCTCCTTTCATCTTACATGCACAATACACACAGTTTCGAGGTCTTTCAGGTTATAACGTGGCTAGGGTTAAGGTGGGATATGAAAGGGGTAGAAATGGTTTTTAGGTTCATATTCAATGTCATTATTCTTTTCATTGTGTTTGTTCTAACATATCATTTACATTTCATTTTCTTTTTCAGTTCCGTTATTCAGTTCTTTTTATTTTTGGTTTTATACCCAACTGAGTGTTTCTCATTCGGTGAGTGCTTTCTTCGTTCCATCAAATTTCTCTTTTCTTTTCTCTTTCTTTTATTTCCTTTTTTTTCAATGGTCGTTTTTTTTTCGCACTCACCTTACTTTCAATTTCTTATGGGGCTACCCCAAACTTAGAATTGAACACAGCTTAAAGAACATAACACTTTCTCTGAACAGGGTAAGGAATTGTTTGGGCCACGGGTTACATTCATGTGGTGATATATACAAACAAAGGGATACAGGCTCAAGTTGGGTGAACGAAGGGTAATAATTAATAAGGTTGGCTTGAAAGGCTCAGGGTTAAAAGAAAAAACTTGCCTCGGTGTGTATATTAATGCAATGAAATTCGAAGAGAACTTACACAAACTATGAGTGATAGAGACATACCTAAATTATATCTCATGATGAATCTTGTGTTTGGCTTTTAATTCTCACCATTTTTGGTCAAGCTAACAATTTCCGTAATACCTCTAGTGTGGTGCAACTTCCCTCTTAAGTTGAGATGTACATGGTTTCTCTGTTGGTCGAGCTCAAGAAAGTTGTGTTTGACTATCTTTAACAGTATCAACATTTTTGGGGGTAATTCTCCGGCAGTAATCAATCATCTATTAGTACTAACCTTTGTCACTTATTCAAACACTGAACTCCAGCAATTGTGTGTTACTTGACAACACTTAATCAAAACAAACAATCAACGTAGTAACAAAAACAATAATAAATAGAAACTAGTAAACCTCCCCCAAACCTGAACTAAACATTGGCCTCAATGTTTTAGAACAAGAAAGAAGAAGGATTGACTTACAACACCCTCATTAAGGTGGAGGAGAACATCATGGATCGAATTTCTTTCAGCATGGCTCCTTCTGTCTCCCTTTACTGAGAGACTATATATCACCTGACTACAAAACAAAACAAATAACGAAAACAAAAATTCATCAGTAAGTAAAAGCGTGGATAAGGCCTCGACGGTTTACCACACAATCCGTGTGGACAAACATTATTTACCAGGCCAATTCCCCGTCCTTAAGGATAAGGCCTCTCCTTCTTTATTTTTGCTTTTGGAATGGAACCAAGAATTTTTTCATTCGGAGTTGCTAATGGGGGTGGTGGTAGTTGATAATGTTTCTTGTGTCTTTTTATGATGTTGGTATGTTACTTTGCCTTCTCACATTTGTCCCGATCATGCCTACTTGATAGTGATGTTCTTTTTCTACCTCTAGCTTCATGTTTTCAATAACATTTAACGTTGTTTCATCATCATAAAATTTTAAAGTTAACGTGCCATGGTCCATGTCAAGATTGCATCGACTTGTCCGTATGAATGGTCAACCAAGAATGACAGGTGTCTCTTCGTCTTCAGGTATGTCTATAATCACAAAATCAACATGAAAAATCAAGTCCCCTATTGTCACCAGTATGTCTTCTGCTATCCTATATGCATTCTTTATTGAGTGATCTACAAATTTCAAATTTGTCCTTGTATCACTGACATTTTAAATACCTAACATGTGATAGATGGATAATGGCATTAGACTCACACTATCTTCAGAATCAATTAGTACCTTTTTGAAAGTTCTCTCTTTTATAGTGCATGATACTGTGACCACTCCGGGATCCTTATGTTTGTTTGGAATTCTCTTACCTAGTGTTATTGCATTACACTTTTCCTTCCAGGCTATCGATTCTTCTATTGTTGGTCTCTTTTCGGTGATTACCTCTTCCATAAATTTTATGTGCATGGACATTCACTCAAGTGCTTCAAACAAAGGCATATGACTCTCTATCTTTTTGAACATTATCATGAATTTCTCAAAGTCTATCTCTCTAGGTTCCTTTTTTATTGCTCTTAGAGGATATGGTAACTTAATCACAAGTTTAGTCTCCTTTTTATTTTTCTCTTCAATTGGCTTTCCGGGTGGTATAACTTTTTCATCTTTAGCAACCTTCTTACTTCTCGTCGTGACAACATTAACATTCTCGTGATTTCTTGGATTTTGTACCGTGTCACTTGGTAAGGAACCCGGTGTTCGAGAACTTACTATTTGTTGTGCTATTTGACCCATCTGAACTTCAAGATTTTTGATGGAAGCGGTCATGTTCTTGTGATTATTTCTTGTTTCCTCTTGGAACTGGGAATTTTAAGTAGTCATCTTTTCAATGACAAGTTCCCATTTAACCTTTTTGGGTGCTTGTTGCTGATATTGCGAATGTTGTTATGGGTACAATTGTTGTTGTTGGTACTGTTGTGGTTTGTTCTGATATTGAATAGGCCCCTGCTTTGGAACATTCCCTTATTGATCTTTCCAGGAAAAATTTGGATGATTCTTCCACCCTGGATTATAAGTGTTAGAGTAAGGTTTGTTCTGCTTCAGAAATTTGATCTCTTCAATTTATTGCGCAGTTGCAACATATTATACAGTTAAATGAGGGCCTGCACAAATTTCACAACTTACATTCTGGACTGGCTGAATTTTAGCTACACGTTGGGTACCAATATTCATAGCCTTTAGTTTCTTCTCCACTTCTGCAGCAATTGTGTCTTCGATTCTTATTTTATTAGTTTCAAGCTTCAGATCAATAATTCCTTCAGATTTGATTGAACACCTATCATATAACTCCAAGTGCTCATTTGCAGTTATTGCTTCAATGATCTTTTTAATACTTGTGATTGTTGAAACGTTTGATGAGCCACCGACTTCTGTATCAATCAATTGTTTAGTTTTCAGTCAGAGACCATTGACAAACATTTGCATTTGCTTTGTCTGATCCAAGTTGTGTGGAGGACAAGCAACAAGTATCCTCTTGAATTATTTGTATGAATCACCAAGTCATTCGCCTTCTTTTTGTTTGAAGTTCATAATGTCGCATCTTTTCCTGAGGAAAACTGAAGCTGGAAAATACTTATTCAAAAAAGCGGTTTCCATTCGTTCCCAGGTGGTAATACTCCCAGCAGGTAATGAGTAGAACCATTCTTTTGCATCTTCGGATAGGGTGAACGGGAACATTCGTAGCTTCTTTGCCTCTTCCGTGTGCCCCTCTATTTTTAGAGTGGTGATCATAATTAGAAACCTTTGTAAATTCTTCTTGGCATCTTCGTTGATCTTTCCCGAAAAAGGTTTCCTCTCAAGTTGATTAATAGTGCTGGGATGCAACTGAAAGTTTGGCACATTCACCAATTGGTTTACAATAGTTAGCCTGCCACCCGGTGCATTTGTCATCCCATGGTCACCTAATAGTCTTTCCGGTGGTGGTGGATTTTAACCCATCGTTTTGGCCTCTCTTTCTAGCTCTTTTTCTGGCTCTGAATCTGGCTTTGAAGGAACAATTGGTTGTTCTTTGTCTGATTCCAGCTTTGGTAATCTAGCTTGTCTGAGTCTTGCACGCAAAGTTCATTCGATTTATGTGTTAAAAGGAAATTAAGTTGATGTCTTACCTCGCATAAAATATCAGAGGCAGATTAGTTAATAAAAGTCAAAATAAATTAAATGACAAAAATAAAATTTTAGTTACATAGCAACAAAATTTCAATAGAACTAAATTTAAACTCTATATTTTGACAGCCTTCGGCAACGGCGTCAAAAACATGATCGAAAAAATAGCAAGTGTATTATTTTTCCTGTATAGTAATAATGGGGAAAGTTCCCTGAATGTCGATCTCAAGGACTCCTTGCAAATATTGAGTTAGAATTGTTGTTCAATTAAACAAAAACTTGTGTTGGGGGTTTATGATTTAAATTTCTAAAAATAATTGCAACTAAAATAAATAATGTTGTAAAAGGGGTTTTCAAGATAAAGGAACATGGCAGGGAAGGTGTGGAATTTGTCCCTGTAACAACTCTGAGTCACTATTGCATCAACAAATATCAATTAATTACTATCAGTTCTCAAGGGTATTTTCTCCCAAGGCCTTGAAGAGAAAACCTTTAATCATTCAGCCACAATCTCTATGTCTATAGATAATTACCGGTGAAACTAAGCCTTAATATATCAAGAATAATTTGGTTCATACAGGGTATCCCTAGTCCTATGTGATATCTACTGCAGAATAATCTTATGAAAGCATTATCAATGGCGGTCCAGCCTAATAGATAATCATACAACAATCTCAATTGTTCAGAAAGAGAAAGCATTAAACACATCAAAAGATTATGGTAATTCTGAAAAACAATATTGTCATTGCAAATGTAAACCCAAAGTCATTACAGATTCAAATCTGGGACACCCCATAGCATTTGGGGGTTTAGCTACTCATATTGTTCAAAATAACTTCAAGATAAAAATTAGACATTATAAGTAATTGGATAACTTGGATCTTCAATTGCGCCCCCCATGAAAATATCCCGCTCTCTGAATTCCTTGATCTCTCTAATTTTCAATTGTGTAACAATTCATTATGCTCTCTAAAAAGTCCTTCATTCCTCGTAAAAACTCTCCTAAGAAGTGAAATCCATTGGCACTAGATGGAAATCCCCAAAACACCATTTCAGCTCAATACTTAATAAAAAACAAAATAGCAAAAAAAATCATCCCCTGAGCCAACACGGCTCGTGTCGGCTGACATGGGTGACCGTGTTGCACCACTGATTTTATAATTCCTTTTTCAAGATCAGGCAAACTGATACGGCCCGTGTCAGATGATACGGGCGCCCGTGTTGCGCCATTGATCCTTCCATTTTCTTGAATTCTTGTAAGGCTGTCATCCTGCAACGGCCCGTGTCAGGTGACACGGGTGGCCATGGCAGGCCTCCGGTAGCTTGGCTATTTCCTTCCCGAAACATCGGATATTCTCCACTTTCTCGCACCGAGTCTTTTGGGTCTTCTACTTGGACCTGAAATACAGAAAATGCACACACTGGAAGCGTAAAATGCGACAAAAAATAGAAATGACACAAAATAATGATGAAACAGTAAAATAAGCTATGGGTGAAAGAAATAGACTCAATAAAACATTAATTAAAACAAAGTAATACAAATTACATGGATTCTCTCCATATAAGTGACAAAATCTATAACATAAATGGCGACTGATCAGCTACCCTATGCACCAATAATCACAAAACTCTTTGCCATCTTCAACATTAACACATTGGGGGAAACAAAAGTCTTAACACATGCATATAATCATTTACTTTTCCATGAAAGAGATGAGAATTCACATCAAGCATGGATAAATAGAGGAATATTTTTCATTTAAGGAAGGGGGAGAATATGAGCTGACAGAAGAAGATACCAAAATAGACAAGGTGCTAAAAATCTGTTAAACCCTAGCTGAAGACATGAAAAAATTCATGGCAGGAAATGGTGATGCTTATGCCATAGAATAGTCCCACATATGTGTCTTTAATTTCTTGTTATTTCTTGCTTTCCACAAATTTCAATTTAGTAATTTCCATTCTTGTAGTTTGAATTTTTAACTTTATTTTCTTATGTAATTTGAATTCTTAAGAAATAATATGAGTGATGTTTTTTACTTATATATATGTCTAAAATTATCCATGTTTGCATTTTTTTTCTTAATGCATCTTTACCTGCTTTTTTTTGACAAAGAGGGAGAGGTATACTCTCAAGGGAGTAGAGTAGACTCTCTATTTAACTTAGGGGGAGTTTAATTACTCCAAACATATATGTATTGTTTTCTTTTACCATGTCCCCTAATAGATGTGTTGTCATCATCAAAAAGGGGAAGCATATGGGACCTTATTTTTACGGTGATATGCTTTTAACAAGGATATTAACTTTTGATGATGGCAACTAATGTCTTATGACAAGTCAAGCATAAGTGGTTAAGCGGATAAATAAGAAAAGTTAAGTATTAGGTCTTGATGGACTTGACTATTTGATGATGGCAATCAAATGGAATGTAACTAAAGCCTCACCTCAAGCTATTCAAGCAAGTGTCTACAAAAATGAAAGCATCTGAAAAAAATCTTAAAGTGCTAAGAAGCCCTCATAAATTAGTAGCGAGTAAACCAATTGTAAATCATAAGAATTTTATCGTAAATGCGCATGGTTAAAGCGCGCACGCACACACATACACACACACACAGACACACACACACACACAGACACACACACACACACACACACACACACATACTATATAAAATATATTTTCAAACTGATTTTTACCAAAAATATATCTTCAAAAATATCTTGAAGTTGTGCCAGATGAATTGGGAGTTGTCAAAATAACTCTGGGAAATTTTTTGACGTATCTAATTGATTAACACTTTTGTCTAATCAGTTATCTCAGTTCAAAATTGAGTCTCAAGTGATTAGGACAATGCCTTAATGATGTGTAACAACTAGATATCTTTTCTTTCCTATTTTAAACATACAATTGATTATATATTGAATATCTAATCAATTAGAATCATGTGTAAATTGATTATACTATCATAAAATGTATTTATTTGAAATTTCTTTTAGAGCCAACCTCCAGCCTATAAATATAGGTCCTTTCCCTCATTTAATTTAATCTAGAATCCTTTTTTACACCTTTCTCTCTCTCTCTCTCTCTCTCTCTCTCTCTCTCTCTCTCTCTCTCTATATATATATATATATATATATATATATATATATATATATATATATATATATATATATATATATATATATATATATATATATATATATATATATATATATATAGAGAGAGAGAGAGAGAGAGAGAGAGAGAGATCTTATTTTTTACTTTCTCTCACTAATACTCTAGCCCTAGTACCTTTGTGAGAAAAGTCTTTGTGAGTGAGAATTAAAGTGGTATTATGGAAGGGTAAAATTGTAAGTTCACCAATGAACTTTTGTTTATACCTTGGCTGAACATAATATTCATTTAGATATTTTTGTTTGGGTTATAAGCTAAACCCGTACAAGCTTTGGTTTAGGGGGCTGTATGATTCAGTCTCTCAAGGTTCGAGAATAGCCTGTGATAAAATATATTTAAGTTCTTGGTAATCCTGTGGTAAAATCAACATTAGGTTAAAGCCTAGGCAGTGGTAAAAGCTTGGATAAGGTTCGAGATTAGCCCGATATTAAAATCTCTTAGGTTATTAGTTAGCATGTGTGAACCCAAGGTTTAAGGTTCGTGAGCTCAGCCCATGATAAAAGTTTGCAAGGTTTAAGAACTTGATAACCAACCGCTCCAAGATTCTTGTTTGTGGAGGGAGAAGACTAACCGCTTCAATCTACCATGTGGAAAGGATACTAACCACTTCGATCTTCCGTTTGGAAGAGAATACTTAAATTTCTATATTCTAAAGTCTTGTATTGTTTGGTTAGAGGTCAACAATATTTTATTGTATAAGGGGGTTCATGAGTACATTCTATTAAATGGTCTCAAGATTATTAGAAACTCTCAAAATGAGTTATTAGGGACAGGAGTATGTCATTTTATTTTAACCGAACCTCTATAATTCTTGGTGTTCTTATTTTCCCTATCCTTTTAATTTTTGAAATTTCTATTATGCATTTTATTTCCGCTGCTAAGTATTTAAAAATATTTTTAAACTCTGATTTTATTCCGCAAATATTTTCAAAACAAAGTTTTTTTGAACAACACAATCCACCCTCTATTGTGTATGAAATCACATGGCCAACACTTTCCCATATTTATTTTCACCTCAATTTCTTCTATTCTTGATTTATTTTTCTTATCTTATGGCATACATTTTTCTTCTACTTTTTATTTTTAAAATCCCCCTTCATCAACTATTTTTCATTCATCTTTGACTTCTCTCTCAACTTCATCATCCATAGGACTATCCAACGTATTTCCATTAAAACTTTCACTTGATTGAGCTTCCACTTATTTAGATAACCATCCAATATGATTTTCAATATTCTTCATGGATGCTTCAATGTTCTTGTTGGATGCCGCAATGTTCTTGTTGGATGCCACAATGTTCTTGTTGAATGCTTCAGTGATTGAGTATATTACTTCCTGGTTGCTTTCAGTAAACTTCATGAGTTCTTTCAAAGCCTCTTCTAGAAGGGATGACTTCCTTAGTTGTGGATCTTAAGGAGCTTTTTGGATAAAATTATGACATTGGTTGTTACTCCAGTTAAGATTTGAATGATCATCTTACCATGGATTATAAGTAGCGAAGTAAGGATCTAGCTCTTGATAAATTCCTGCATAATGCGTCTCTTCGACATATCCCTCTGGTACACAATGGTCATTGGTGTGACCTTCACCATAGAAATCACATTGTAATGATATCATTGGATTAACATTTGTTGGAACTAGAGTTGAGGCAACAATTTGCTTTAATAAAGCTTCAAGCTTTGCTAACATAACAAGTTGAAAATCAATTCCATTATACATGTCTTCCTTTACCTCACATACACAATCAAAATAAAAATATCTCAATAGCACTGAACTAGATAAAAACTAAATAAGAACATAAATCGGGCAACTAGAATAATACAAAAAATTAAAATAACCAAAATTAAAATAATTAACAATAACTAAAAAAAACTAAAACAACAAATAAATAGGAACGATGAAATAGGAACAATAAAAAAACAATAAATAATTATGAACAGAGAAAATTTAAAACTAAACATAAAAATTTAAAAAAATGACAAACAAAGCAAAAAAAAATTGCTTTTCGAAATAATCAACAATCCTCGAAATAGGCGCCAAAAACTTGATGATAGTTTAGGAAGTGTACTAAACACGTCGAAGTAATAAAATTTATAAGTACATCTCCATAGGGATTGTACTATTTTAACAAAGTGATTCATGTGCTATTTAAATTAAAAGTGGGGTTTTTCAAATTTAATTTGGTAAAATAAAATTATAAAAAATATTGATGGAAAACTTGATAAGATTAATGACGATTAGACCTTTTTTTGAATCCCTTATATGTCATTGTTGATGTTGGCATATGTTTACCCCTAAGTTGATTTATCAGTGATAATGATGATTTAACTTAGCCGTTATACCTAATTCTTGGTGTATAATTCACTATTCTACACTACGCTCCTTAATCACTTAGATCAACTGACTAGTTAAAATGGGTAATGTTTCTGCGTATTAAACTCTAAGTCACAACTTAGAATTTCTTATCCCTAATCAATTACTAAGTTGAACAAATTAATTTAGTTTCGATTCCTAGAGTTATGGTCAGTAGTCACAATGAGTCTAGATCGGTATACGTATTCATAAAGACATATAAAGCAATGAACACAAAATTAAACTGAATAACGATACTAAATAATTCAAAGGTGCTAATAGTACAAATACTTAAACATATGTCCCGACAGGTTCATACAATTTCATCTAACAAGCCTTAATCAATAAAGCTTAGATATTCATATTAATAGGAATCATAATTGAAGTGATAAAGAAACAATACATGAATATCTGGTTAGATATTGGCTTCTAGTGATGAAAACCTTCGCTCCATCGCTCTCGAAAGTTTTTTGCTGTCAAAATTAAGCCCAAAGTATGTCCACTCCTTTTCCTATCAGTTTTTCCCTTTTTATAGAACCAAAAATGTGTCAGAAAAGCCTTCTATCACGCCCACAATGATGCCATCGCGTCCATGATGGTTTTGTCTCAGCATAATCGTCATTGCAATGCTTTTATTTCGAGCTTGCGATGGTTATATTGTGGTCATGATAATTCCAATTTCTAAAGCTATTTTCTAGCTTTCTTTTACAAAAAGTCTCATCTCAATTCGAGTTACGAAACTCTATATATGATCAAATCATTAGACAAACACCATGTTGTAAGGTATGCTGGAAAAATACTCTTTTCTTTGCAATTTCTCCACTTTTTCACATTTCTGCTTTGTTTATCCACTTCTTCATTTTCTTCCTATTTCATCATAAAACTCATACATAATTAACATAAAAATAATAAAAACAACTGCAAATGCTTCTAAAAATAATATGATAACAAACTATCATCAGTGATAAAAGAGAAAAATATATAGATAAAACTTGGAGTGGCTAAACCCCCCTCACAAGAGTAAAGTGTATACTCTACTTACCTTGAGAATATACCTCTCCTTCGTTGTCATAATAAAACATGTGAGTAAAGATGTTATACAATAATTGTAAATATGCAAGTACACAATTCACATAGGTCAAACATACTTTACTAAGGAAGAGAAAAAAATTACATCGTTAATTCAAATACTAGAATTTAATTACAAAAAACGGGAAAGGGAAAGAATTGAATTTATTATAGAAAAAAGAAAATGAATAAATTCAAACACACTCAAAAGCAACAAAGAAAAGCACATAAGTGAGACTACTCTTCGGTATTCTCATCATCATCAATGAACAACCCTAGAGGTAAATGCGTTAATTCATGGGAAAAGTGAAAGACCACAAAATTTTATATTCTGATTAGTTTGCTTTAGTATCATAATGATGCCCTTTTAGTAGATCTTCAATTGAGAGCCCATACATAATAGTCAAAATCTTCTAGACTCATGAGAGCTTCTCATTCTTGTTGCTCCACACTTCTTTTCTTTCCTTGGGAGGCTTTTGAATTACTTTACCACCGACAATTTCGTACTACATCATCCCAAATGTTTGTTCTCCTATTTTTGTTACATATTGCATGAATACTTCTCCTTCAAATTTATACCCAACACGTTTCAGGATCATTGTGACCAAGTCACCACATGGCAGTCATACTCCATTCGTTTTTCTCCTAAACATGTACTGGATCATTGTACTTTCCTAGATTGTCTCAATCTTATGGAAAGCAACCATATTATGGAAACATTAGACATAGTTAAATGGATGAAGTTTCTTTTCCTTGGAAAAAGTATATTATTTTCCACATAATAAAATAGACGAACATCATGGGGCACATAGCCTATAACGAATGAAGAGGATACTAATGATTATGGATTCAATAGAAAAGAGGAAGCAACACTCTTGTAAATGTAGTTGTCGCCTTATTCTAAAAAGTGTAAGCAACCAATCTTCCATTATGTTGATTGGCAATATTTGATTGATTAAATCTTGATCATATCAGAATTCCTTAATTTTAATCTTGCTCATAATGATCTTTTGGAAAAATTTCCATATTCCAAAAAGCGCATAAAATATTAAGCCTTATTAGATAAATTAGGAAGTGAATCTTTAATTATCACAAGATTTACTCAGTGTTAAGCAGCTTCTGGGGGAGACATAAAGTCTTATAGGTTGGGGAACATTATGCTCAACATGTTGCTTCCTTGTTTGAACACAGAGAGACAGGATGCCTAAAACATTGTCACAATATCTTTATTCACATATTTCCTATAAAATGATGTCAATCAGATGAGTAATAGATGGCACATTGCTATGTAAGAAGATCTCATTCAATTTAAATGCAATGACATTTGGGACCTTGTTGCATATCCTAAAGATAAAACCTTCATTGATACTAGATGGGTGTTTAGGAATAAATTAGATGAAAAATACATAATTACTAGAAATAAATTTGGCCTAGTGAAAAAAGGTTATAATCATGCCAAAGGGATTTACTATGAGGATACTTATGCTCACATAGCTCGTCTTAAAGTCATACGACTCCCTTTGGCATTTGTGTGTTGCTTGAATTTTAAGTTGTATCAGATGGATGTAAAATCACCTTTTCATAACAACTTTATAAGTGAAGAAGTCTATGTCTCTCAATCTCCAGGTTTTGAGGACCATGAAAATCCTGATTATGTTTTCAAACTTAAACCAACCCTCTATGCTCTCAAACAAGCTTCTATAGCTTTATATGAGCGCCTTAGTAGATTTTTGCTAAAACAAGGATTTAATCATTGTAAAATAGATACTACTTGTTTACAAGATGTAAAGTAAAACATATTCTTTTAGTTTGAATTTACTTCGATGACTTTATATTTGTATTCACTGATGAATCTCTTTTTGAGTTTGATGCAAAAGGAGCTCAAAATGTCTCTTATGGGAGCGCTTACCTACTTCTTAGGTTTGTATATAAAGTAAACCGAAGCTGGCATGTGTAAGATCAAAAATAGTTCTACAATAGATTCCATGATTTTGATGATAACAAAGGATGAAACCAAAAGTGGTACCCTAACGAAAAGTTTCTAAGTGTGCAGGGTTCTAAAGAAAGAAGAAATAAATCTGATGATGTCATCAGATGCAAAACAAGATCAGATGCAAAATCTCAAGTATCAGAAGCATCTAAAGAGGAATCTCATTCAAGAAGCTCTAAACTCTGGACAAAACTGCAAGTATCAGAAGCATCTGAACATGAAGTAAAGTCTAGAAGCTCTGACTCTGAACAAATGTCTTCTGCAAACTCTGAAGTTATCAGCGCCATCTGAACATTCAAGAAATAACATCAGAAGCCAATTTCTCCAGATACACAAAGACTCTAATCAGAATTGTTAATCATGATGAAGTAACGTTTAAGCCAAGTTAAAGTTCTGCAAATGGATTTCCTCAATTAGAAAGAGACGTTGATCTCCACTTCCAAGAAAGAAGATACTAATTGTGGTAAGTAGTCACTTCTAAGTGAAAAAGTCTACTGCAGAAGCTATTAATGGAATGGCGTAATTACATCTCAATATCCAACAGATTCAACGCTACTTCAACTCTACTTCAACTCCTATAAATAGAGAAGAAATCTCATTCAGTACATACGAAGAAATCACTAGCCAAAACTATACTGAAATTATATCACGCTCAAGAAAAACATCTTTGTTCTTCAAAGATTTTCACTAAGCTTTTGCTTATCAAGTGAAAAATTTGTTCTTAAGTTTGTAATATTTGCTTTCTTAGAAGCACTCTAGATTACACATCTTGTATCTATTTTTATTTGATTTCCTCAAGTGACTTGTTGTAGTCTGTAGACTTGAGAGGACTAAGAGATTTTCTTTTCTCTTAGGGGTTGTTTGTAATCTTTCAAGATTAGTGGATTAAGTCCTTGTTGAAGGCGAAATCACCTTGGCCGGGTGGACTGGAGTAGCTTTGTGTTATAAGCGAACCAGTATAAAATCATTGTGTGATTTCATTTTTGCAAAAGCGCTTATTTTTCAAACAATTCAAACCCCCCCTTTCTTGTTTTTCTCACCTTCAATTGGTATCAGAGCTCCGGCTCTGTTATTGATTTTCAAATCAAACACTTAACCGTGTAGAGAGATCCAGTGCGAGAAAAACAAATGGCCCACTCAAATGAGAAAGATTCTTACAATGCCAAGCCTCCTGTTTTTGATGGAGAAAAGTTTGATTACTGGAAAGATAGAATCGAAAGTTTCTTTCTTGGTTATGATGCTGACCTCTGGGACATTGTCACAGATGGATACAAACCTCCAACCTTAAATGGAGCTGAAGTTCCCAGAAGCAAAATGTCAGAAGATCAGAAACGTGAGTTCAAAAATCATCACAAGGCCAGAACAATACTTCTAAATGCCATATCATACAACGAATATGAGAAGATCACCAACAGAGAGACAGCCAAAGATATACTTGACTCTCTAAGGATGACCCATGAAGGAAACTCCCAAGTCAAGGAGACGAAGGCTCTGGCGTTGATCCAGAAATATGAAGCCTTCAAGATGGAAGATGACGAAGCTATAGAAGCTATGTTTTCCAGATTCCAAACTCTTATTGCAGGTCTTAAAGTGCTAGACAAGGGATACACAACTGCAGATCATGTTAAGAAGATTGTCAGAAGTCTGCCAAAGAAATGGAGACCTATGGTTACTGCTCTGAAGTTATCAAAGGATCTGAACAGTATCAGCCTTGAAGAACTTGTTAGTTCTCTCAGAAGCCATGAGATAGAACTAGAGGAGGATGAGCCTCAGAAAAGGAACAAGTCAGTGGCGCTGAAGTCCAGACCTGAAAGACGGAAGTCAGACAGAACCAAAGCTCTCCAGGCAGAAACTGCAGATACTGACGACTCTGAACCTGAAGACTCTGATGATGAAGAAGAACTGTCCTTACTAACCAGAAGAGTTAAGCAACTCTGGAAAAGAAGGAACAACAACAACTTCAGAAGATCAAGACCCAGAGGGGATAGATCAGAGTCAACTTCAAAAGGTAAACCTAATAAAGATATTACCTGTTTTGAATGTAAAGAAACAGGTCATTATAGAAATGAATGCCCCAAGCTGAAGAAAGATAACTCTAAGAAGGAAAGCTTCAAGAAAAATGCCTTCAGAACAAAGAAAGGATTAATGGCCACCTGGGACGATAGTGATTCAGGATCATCAGAATCTGACTCTGATGAACAAGCCAACGTAGCATTTATGGCTACCACATCCAGCAGCTCAGATGAAGAATCTGAAGAGGTATTTTCTGAACTTTCTAGATCTGACTTAGAATCATGTTTATCAGAAACTCTTACCTCTCTTCAGAAATTAAAACAAAAAGTTAAAAGCATTAAAGGTCTTCTTAAAGCAAAATCTGAAGAATGTAGTGAACTTGAGACAACAATTCTAGCACATGAAGATACAATCAAATCTTTAACGTTAGAAAGAGATGGAGCTAAAACAAAAAGCTTAAAATTAGAAGAAGTGTTGTCTCAAGCACCACAAACTTCAAATGAAATTATTTATAAGTATGAAGAAGCCTTTCAACAATTTCTGAAGAATGGGATAAATAGGAGTATTATGGCATCCATGATTTATGGAGTAGGTCAGAATAATAAAAGGGGAATTGGGTATGATTCTGATTCTGATAAAACTTCTACCAGTAACCAAATTAAATCACCTTTTTCATACCACTACACACACACACAAGAACACAAATTTAAAAATGCTAGAAGACCCAAAGTTGTAAGAAACTCTGGGAAAACTAATCTGAAAGGACCCAAGAGATTCTGGGTACCGAAAGATAAGATTATCTATGTTGCAGATATCCTATGCAGCAAAGTTCAGACACCAGTCATGGTACCTGGACTCTGGATGCTCGCGACATATGACGGGAAGAAAGTCTATGTTCCAAAGCCTGGAACTTAAAGACGCTGGCTTTGTAGGCTTCGGAGGAGATCAGAAAGGAAGGATCAGAGGCTCCGGAACTATTGGTAATGGTACTCTTCCCTCTATATCTGATGTTCTTTATGTAGAAGGATTAATGCATAACCTGTTATCCATAAGTCAATTAAGTGATAACGGTTATGATGTAATCTTTAATCAAAAACGTGTAAAGCCATTAATCAGAACGATGGCTCTGTCCTTTTCACAGGCAAGAGGAAAAACAACATTTACAAAATAAATCTTTCTGATTTAAAAGATCAAAATGTTAAATGTTTAATGTCAGTTCACGAAGAGCAATGGGTATGGCATAGACGCTTAGGCCACATTAGCATGAGAAAACTTTCTCAGCTAACTAAACTTGAGTTAGTCAGAGGCTTACCTAAACTGAAGTTTTCTTCAGATGCTCTGTGTGAAGCTTGTCAGAAAGGAAAGTTTTCAAAAACATCTTTTAAAAAGAAAAATGTTGTTTCTACCTCCAAGCCTCTGGAGCTTCTTCACATTGACTTATTTGGTCCTGTGAAAACAGCATCAGTCAATGGAAAGAAGTATGGGTAAAATTCCTAAGGCACAAGAGTGAGTCTCACTCTGTATTCACCAGTTTCTGTTCTAAAGTGCAAAAAGAATTTGACTCTAAAATTGTTAGAGTCAGAAGTGATCATGGTGGAGAATTTGAAAATAAAGATTTTGAAGAATTATTTGATTCTAATGGAATATCCCATGATTTCTCCTGCCCTAGAACTCCACAACAAAATGGAGTTGTAGAGAGGAAGAATAGGACACTCCAAGAAATGGCCAGAACCATGATCAATGAAACAAATGTAGCAAAGCACTTTTGGGCAGAAGCTGTAAATACAGCGTGTTACATTCAGAATAGAATCTCTATTAGACCTATTCTGGATAAGACTCCCTATGAACTGTGTAAGGGAAGAAAACCCAACATTTCATATTTTCATCCTTTTGGATGCATTTGCTTTATATTAAATACTAAAGAACATCTGAACAAGTTTGATTCCAAAGCACAGAAAGGTATTATGTTAGGATACTCAGAACGCTCTAAAGGCTATAGAGTATACAACACAGAAACCAAAATTGTGGAGGAATCAATTCATGTTAGATTTGATGATAAGCTTGACCCTGAAAAGTCAAAGCTAGTTGAAAAGTTTGCAGATTTAGAGATCACTCTGGTAGAATCTGAGAAAACTCCAGAAGCAACTGTCACTCCAGACTCTGAAGAAATTAAATCTCCAAAAATTCCAAGGAAAGTCAAGAGTCGTAGCAACGTATCTGAAGATTTGATTCTGGGAAACAAAGATGAACCTGTTAGAACCAGATCTACCTTCAGAACTTCTGAAGATATTCCTCTGGGACTAGTGTCTCTGATTGAGCCTACGTCCTGTGATGAAGCTCTTCAAGATAATGATTGGGTGGCAGCTATGCAAGAAGAGTTAGATCAATTCTCCAAGAATGATGTCTGGGATCTCGTTCCTAAACCCAGAGGCACTCATGTCATTGGAACCAGATGGGTGTTCAGAAACAAACTGAACGAGAAAGGAGAAGTTGTCAGAAACAAAGCACGACTGGTAGCTCAAGGTTATAGTCAACAAGAAGGTATTGATTATAATGAAACTTTTGCTCCAGTCGCAAGGTTAGAGTCTATTCGTCTTCTTGTATCATTTGCTATTAATCACTCTATAAAATTATACCAAATGGATGTCAAGAGTGCATTTCTAAATGGTTATATTTCAGAAGAAGTGTATGTTAATCAACCTCCTGGTTTTGAAAACTCAAATTTTCCAGAACATGTTTTCAAACTTAAGAAATCCTTATATGGACTTAAACAAGCTCCCAGAGCTTGGTATGAACGCTTAAGTAATTTTCTTCTGGAACAAAATTTTATCAGAGGGAAAGTTGATTCTACACTCTTCTGTAAAAATCATAAAAATGATCTCATGATATGCCAAATTTATGTTGATGACATTATTTTTGGTTCTGCTAATATCTCTGTTTGCCAAGAATTTTCTAAGTTAATGCAGGCAGAATTTGAAATGAGTCTAATGCAAGAACTAAAGTTCTTCCTGGGAATTCAAATCAATCAAACTCCAGAAGTCACGTACATTCATCAAAGCAAGTACATTAAAGACGTTCTAAAGAAGTTTGATATGTCTGAATGCAATTCTGCAAAGACTCCCATGCATCCAACTTGCATTCTGGAGAAGGAAGAGGTAAGCAACAAGGTTTGTCAGAAGCTCTATAGAGGTATGATAGGCTCTCTTCTCTATCTGACTGCTACTCGTCCTGATATTCTCTTTAGCGTCTGTCTTTGTGCCAGATTCCAATCAGATCCTAGAGAATCTCATTTAACAGCTGTTAAGAGAATTCTTAAGTATCTGAAAGGAACCCCTAACCTGGGCCTGATGTATGAGAAAACATCAGAGTATAGGCTCTCTGGTTATTGTGATGCAGATTATGCAGGAGATAGAATAGAACGTAAAAGCACATCTGGAAATTGCCAGCTTCTG
The DNA here is from genome assembly GCF_024323335.1 of Lathyrus oleraceus. Taxonomy (NCBI): domain Eukaryota; kingdom Viridiplantae; phylum Streptophyta; class Magnoliopsida; order Fabales; family Fabaceae; genus Lathyrus; species Lathyrus oleraceus. Next base: position 341,778,490 of record NC_066585.1, read on the forward strand.
GGAAACAACTTAATCTCCTGGGCTAGCAAAAGACAGTCAACAATTGCTCTATCAACTGCAGAAGCAGAATACATCTCAGCATCACTGTGCACAACTCAGATGCTCTGGATGAAACATCAGCTAGAAGATCTACAAATCTTTGAGAGTAACATTCCTATCCTTTGTGATAATACTGCTGCTATTTGTTTGAGTAAGAATCCCATTTTGCATTCCAGAGCCAAACACATAGAAATTAAACATCATTTTATTAGAGACTATGTTCAGAAAGGAATAGTAACGCTGAAGTTCATTGATACAGAACATCAATGGGCAGATATCTTTACTAAGCCTCTGGCTGAAGATAGATTTCGCTTTATATTAGAAAATCTGAACATTAAAAATTGCCCTGAGTAAAATTTGGCTCTGAACATGTAAAATGAGAATCTGATAAAAACAAATACACTTCTGCCTCTGACTCTGATACTTCTACCAAGTTAAGAAGATATCTGAGTTAGAAATCTTCAGAACCAATCTCTTGGTATTCCTGAAGATCAGAAACATCAACACGTGGGGAACATGCGTCTAACCCTAGAACTTCTAGACAGCTGTCAAAAGAAATCAAAGGTCAGAACGCTTGAAATCTCCTCGAGCAGTGTGCTTACTGTTGGGATTAGACTTTCATTTATTAGCTATAATCATTTTTCCTCCCCTAGCGTGCAAATCTTGTGTTCTGTTCCAACGCAATTAATTGTGTCGTTTTGCATGTGTTTTTACCCTTAGTATATAAACACTTTTCTCACATTTCACACACTTATCACTCTCACTCACTCTTAAACCCTAAACCCTCTCTCGAAGTTTTCTCTGCAACCTTCTCAGTTCTTCATCTTCTTCATCAATCTTCATCATGAATCCTCAAGAACAAGCTGTTTTTAACTTCTCCCAACAAATGGAAGCTGCTTCTAACCCCCAAACCTCAAACACTCAAACACCCATGGTTGTAGATGTTACCACAACCCCAGTTTACAAAGAACCTCACATTTTGGAACGCGAACAACACATAAACCTTTCAACTCCCTTTGAAGGTTTGGATGTTCTATGTGAATCGCTGGTAGATTTTGAGAATTTGAGAAGAAATGGCGTTGATTTAACTGAAGATCTTCGCAAGCAAGGTTGGGAAACCTACTTCAACAGATTGTATGGTCCAATCTATCCTCTTCTGGTGAAGGAATTCTGGAGATGTGCAGATGCTGATGATGAGTTCATCGTTTCTTTTGTTCTGGGAGTGAAGATCATCATCACAGAAGCTTCTATTGCTTCCTTGCTGAATATGGAAAAAGCTGGAGGTAAAAGGATTTACAACATTCCTCCAAGGTCCAAGCGCATCACAGAAGTCATTAACCCTACAATCTTCAAAGCAAACGTTGAAGGAAACCCATCTAAGAACAAGGAGCTTCATCAGAACCTCCGAGTTTGGTTGAAGATTATTCTGGGAACAATCCATCATCGTCCAGCCTCCAACTCTTCAGATTATATAAATGCTGATCAGAAGTGCATCCTCTACTGTATTCAGAAGGGTATTCCAATCAACCTCCCTGTTCTTCTCTTCAGATATCTGAGGGACTCAGTCAGAGAAACAAGGAACAATATGAAGCCCAGATCCTACATTCCTCTGGGAAGATTGCTCTCTGACATCTTCATTGAGCATGGGCTGGTAGATGCTCTGGAGAAGACCAGATGCATGGATGATCTGGCAATTGACGTTGGAAAGCCTCTGAATGCCAGAAATCTGAGGAGTATGGGAATCATCAAAGACATCAGAGTCAAGCCCACTATGAATGTGACCTAGGAAGCTCTGAAGGATCAGAGGAAGATGCCTCATGGCCTTGAAAGGTTCTTCAAGAATGAACCCAGAGATGCCATTGCCATCTACCTTCAGGATCGTCTGGATGAAGGCATTGACGTTTCTGACTTCCGCCTTGAAGACTGTCTGGATTCTGTAGAAGATCTGGTCAGATACAAAAGAGGCCTTTCTGAGAAGAAGATAGCTGAGGAAGCAAGGAAGGCAAAGAAACCCAGAACTGGAGAATCCTCTGGAACCAAAGCTCCTCTGAAAGTCTCTTCTTCTTCTGGTAAGTCCATTCCTCCTGCTACTTCTGTACCTGTAATGGCTTCTTCTACTCCTCTCCCAACACCTCCCATCTTTACAACCTCAGAAATTCCTCCTTCAACCATTAGAACCTCTCAACCTCCACCTGTTCTAAAAATTGCCCGTAACTTCACAACAACCTCTGACCCTAATCAACTATATCACCACAGCTCTTCATCATCCTCTGAGTATGAATCACCCCCTTACCTTTCTCCTTCTTCTAACCAAGAGTCTTCTGATCATGAGTCCTCTGATCAAGAACACTCTGACCCAAACTCCCCAACAATAGCTGAAATTTATGCTAAAAATTTCGCCCCACAAACTCAAACACAAACTGAAGTAACCTCTCCCCTCCGAACTTCTATTCCACAACAAACAACCACCATTACCTCTGAAAATCAAACTTCCCTTCCACCACAAACAACCACCACACCCTCTGAAACTCAACCATCTGTAATTCGCCCATCTGAACCTTATATCACTCCACCATTAATTCCCGCTGTACCTAGCCCAGACTCTGACCCATTAGATGTAAACCCTCTCTATGCTTCATCCCCCAGTCTTCAACCAGACCAAGATTCTGAACTTCAACCAGAAGCAGAATCTGAACCCCAGCCAGAACCAGAAACTGAACCTCAACCTCTAAATCTCAGCCCTCAAAACTCTCCACCTCATTCACCTGAACCTGAACCTAAAATTATCACACCTACCCTTGAGGAGGCCATTATGCAGGTTGCAGAATCCTCAGTCCAGAAGATCAAGTCTCTGGCTAAAAATTCTGAAGTCAGTGATGATCCTAAATCTGTTAGGACACACTGGAACAGAGTTATTAGTTGGATGACCTCTGAGTCTTATAGGCTGAAGAGTATCTCTGAACAAGTCAGAAATGGCTACATCAGAGACTCTGAGGAAAGACTCCAGGAAAGACTGGCTAGAGAAGCTGAGGCCAGAAGGTTAGAGGAAGAGAGACTGGCTAGAGAAGCTGAGGCTAAGAGATTAGAAGAAGAAAGATTGGCTAAGGAAGCAGAAGAAGAAGCTAAGAGATTGGAAGAAGAACGCCTGGCAAAAGAAGCAGAACTTCTGAGAATTCAGGAAGCTGAAGCCAAGGCTAAAGCAGATGCAGAAGCCCAAGCTGCTGCTGAAGCTGAAACTCAGCAGGCTCTGATTCAGGGGGAGTCTTCCTCTGCGATCCCTCTGATTCTTAACACTCTGAAGGAGATCAAGCAAGATCAGAAAGAGATCAAGCAAGATCAGAGTGAGCTCCGGGCAAGGATGGACAAGCAAGACGCTCTGAATGAAAATCTCCAGAATATGTTTGCCATGCTACTACAGAGACTTCCTCCTCCTCCAAACCCTTAGGCACTTAGGATTTTTTTTTTGTTTGCCTAGTGTTTTTGCTTCTGTCTTTTCTTTTTTAGCTCTGATATTTCTGTTGAATCTGATGTTTTGACTGCTGCTTGCCTTTGTGCTTTTGTTTAATGAAGTGTTTTTCTCTCTATTTTTTTATGTTTTATGCCTTTTTGATTATGCCAAAAAGGGGGAGAAATTATTAAATAGCTCTGATGAAAATTATGTCTAAAACCTTAAGCATTCTGCAACAATTATAGAAATAGTTCTGATATAAATAGCTCTGATTAAATAATAGCTCTGATTAAATAACTCTAACTTTAAAGTTAAGCATTTGCAGAAAGTTTTCAGAAACCTAATTACTTGGAAAGCTCTGGTAAGAACTTCTGAACTCCCTAGTACTAACTCAGGGGGAGCTTTTGTCTATCTGATCTAATATTTTTCATGTTTCATCTGATAATTTTTATTTGTTTTGTCATCATCAAAAAGGGGGAGATTGTAAGAACAAAAATAGTTCTACAATAGATTCCATGATTTTGATGATAACAAAGGATGAAACCAAAAGTGGTACCCTAACGAAAAGTTTCTAAGTGTGCAGGGTTCTAAAGAAAGAAGAAATAAATCTGATGATGTCATCAGATGCAAAACAAGATCAGATGCAAAATCTCAAGTATCAGAAGCATCTAAAGAGGAATCTCATTCAAGAAGCTCTAAACTCTGGACAAAACTGCAAGTATCAGAAGCATCTGAACATGAAGTAAAGTCTAGAAGCTCTGACTCTGAACAAATGTCTTCTGCAAACTCTGAAGTTATCAGCGCCATCTGAACATTCAAGAAATAACATCAGAAGCCAATTTCTCCAGATACACAAAGACTCTAATCAGAATTGTTAATCATGATGAAGTAACGTTTAAGCCAAGTTAAAGTTCTGCAAATGGATTTCCTCAATTAGAAAGAGACGTTGATCTCCACTTCCAAGAAAGAAGATACTAATTGTGGTAAGTAGTCACTTCTAAGTGAAAAAGTCTACTGCAGAAGCTATTAATGGAATGGCGTAATTACATCTCAATATCCAACAGATTCAACGCTACTTCAACTCTACTTCAACTCCTATAAATAGAGAAGAAATCTCATTCAGTACATACGAAGAAATCACTAGCCAAAACTATACTGAAATTATATCACGCTCAAGAAAAACATCTTTGTTCTTCAAAGATTTTCACTAAGCTTTTGCTTATCAAGTGAAAAATTTGTTCTTAAGTTTGTAATATTTGCTTTCTTAGAAGCACTCTAGATTACACATCTTGTATCTATTTTTATTTGATTTCCTCAAGTGACTTGTTGTAGTCTGTAGACTTGAGAGGACTAAGAGATTTTCTTTTCTCTTAGGGGTTGTTTGTAATCTTTCAAGATTAGTGGATTAAGTCCTTGTTGAAGGCGAAATCACCTTGGCCGGGTGGACTGGAGTAGCTTTGTGTTATAAGCGAACCAGTATAAAATCATTGTGTGATTTCATTTTTGCAAAAGCGCTTATTTTTCAAACAATTCAAACCCCCCCTTTCTTGTTTTTCTCACCTTCAGCATGTTCATCATCCAAACAAAGTACTACTTAGATATCCTAAAGAAATTTATATGAAATATTTAAAAAGCATCTCAACTTCCATGGCTTCAAGTGTGCTGATAGATAAAGATGAACAAGGCATAAAGATTGATATTACCAAATATAGAGATATCATAGGATTTTTACTCTATTTAACTATGAGTTGGCCAAATATTATGTTTAGCGTATGCAACTGCACTTGATTTCATGCATCACATAGAGAATCCCACTTTAAGATTGTAAAAAATAATTTTAAGGTATCTTAACGGAACCTTACATCATGCTCTTTGGTTCCCCAAAGGTAGCGAGTGTAGCTTAATAGGTTTTCTCGATTTGGATTTTACTGGTTGCAAGACGGATAGGAAAAGAACTAGTGGACCTTGTCATTTTTTTAAAAATTGTTTAGTTTCTTGACCCAGTAAGAAGCAACATAGTGTTGCTCTTTCTACCATTGAGGCTGAATATGTAGTCGCCGATAATTTTTATGCAAAACTCTTATGGGTAAAACAACAATTATTGGATTACGATTTAAAACTTGGTTGCTTTCTCATCAAATGCAATAACACTAGCGCGATAAGTCTTACTAAGAATCCTATGCTACATTCATGCACCAAACATATAGAAATCCAGCACTAATTCCTGAGGGATCATGTTGAAAAGAGTGATGTTGTTTTTGAATATGTGGATATGAAAAATTAACTGGCTAATATTTATACAAAACTATTATTCACGTAATCTTTTCACAAAATACGTAAGAAATTAGGAATCTTTGATTTTTCATGTTTTAAATAGATTTAGATTCATATTTCATTTCTTATAGCTATTTGTATTATATTGTAAACTAACATTTTTCTTGTAGCAAGTTATATCTAAACCAACCATATTCGTATGATGTTACAACTTTTATCTTTAGCAGTGTTATTGTTGTATTTTGTTATGTATGTTTATTTACTTACTTCTTATATGCTACTTTTTGTTAATTAATTTCTAAGTCGGTGTATGACAATTCATTGTGTATTTAAGACCCTTTTGAGTGTATCATGTTAATTATGTGCATTTTGAGCATTCTTTTATTTTCTTCATGCATTATTTAATCTTCTACTCATGTACATCCTGATCACATGATTGTGTTACTGAATAATCTCATGTCGTATTGCACATATTTATTGCATTTGGCATGTCTATCTTTGTATATCTGAAATATATCCTTGTTTGATGTATATCCTTCTTAGATATGTTTATCTTGTTTTAGTTTCTCGGGATTATCATTTGTGTTATTGGTTATTTTGCATCTAGGCTCATTAGCACCTATCTCTTTTTAATCTTGTCAAAGAGGGAGAAGTTGTAATGTGAGTCAAGATTTGATTTATGAGTTTTAAGATGTTTATGCTATTGTGCAATGTTTCAGGGGGCACAAGCAAATAAAGGAAAACACTAATCATACTTTGTTCTACTTAAAGTCAACTTAATTCAAATTACAAGCTTGCCAAGTATAAAAAATGGGGGTAACTTAAGTTGCATTTCCACTTCCTCATAAGGGTTTATGTTTTGATTGATTATCTTTTTGCTTTTGGTTTTGTTTCTATTGTTATTGAGTCTCCTCAGATGATTTTACACCTTAGGGTTGAGTTTTTAAATTCATTTTTACGTATGTAGAAATTAAAATGTTTGGTTATGGTATAAGAAATATGCTTCTAAGTTAATTTATTGATGTTTTGGATTAAGAACCAATTTTGAGAATGGTTCAAGTCATGAAAATGTTAGAATCTCAAAAACACTTTACATTTTGCAGAAATTGAGATTCTAGAAGTATGATTCAAATAACACACTTCCATGACTCAAATTACGGTTACAAAATGTCCCAAAATTGTTTTCATGTTACCATGATTCAACTCACAACTTCCATGATTCGAACCATAAAAGCTTGATTCAAATCATTGCTTGTCGGATTCAAATCAGACAAAGACTTCATTTCTATGGGATTTGACTATGTAAGTTTGATTCAAATCACATGTTTATACGAATCGAATCATGTGACACAAATCACAAATAGTGTCACTCGAGTCATAAATAATGTGACTTGAATCAAGAAGTTAGCTTTCTGTTACTTATTGGATCTTGACTCAAACCACTTTATCTCTTGACTTGAATCATACTTTTTGCTTATGGCTCGAATCAAACATCATTTTCTATCATTTTTGTGTTAGATCTCTATTAGAACAAGATATTTTCATTATCTTAAAAGGTTCTGATGATAACAAAGTATTTAAAAAACAATTGGGTTTGTTTACATTTTGTTTAAGTATGCAGGATCACAAGCAAAGAACTAATCCTGATTGTTAGCATATGTGAAGAAGTAATTCAAAGTGTGATTCTGATTGATCAGAATCTGAACTAGTTCATCGCTTCTGAAGGCATCAGACTTTGGCATCATGACCCAACTTCTGATGATAGCTCATATTCTGAAGGTTTAAAGAGCAACTGATCCGTACCCTGAACCAAAGTGGTTTTGTCTTATCAAAGCTCCATATTTATGCATAAAGTCAACAAGGGCTTTCGTTTTGCAAGGCTTAAGAAAAAGGGATGTGACGCCTTTAGACTATTCTACCTTTTGGTAAATACCTATAACGATGAAATATATTGAGAGAAACACAATTATTCAGTGGATAAAGCTTCTGACCAAATGCAAGTCACCAACGTCTCTCTTTGCATACTTCTTCACTATGTTTGTTGTTGTTCAAACCTCCAACGAATTTGTTTCTATCTCTATAAAAGCAAGTTGAAGACTCAAAGGAAGGTTATAACATCACAACATATATAAAGATCTTAGCATTACTCTGAACTATTATTGTAACTGTTATAGCATAATATCAGAAGATTTCTTATCTTAGATTTATCTTAGATTTATCTTAGAAATCTTAGAAAGGTTGAAAACCTTTGTGATTATTGCACAACTATTATACTTCTGATTGTGTATCAAAGTATAGTATTTATCTTGTATACTAAATTGTTTTTTTAAAGTAGAAAAAGTCTCTTGCATGCGTGCTTGAGCAAGGAAGTCTTGAACTAGAGGGTTTAAGCAGGAAGTCTTGAGCAGTGGCTTGAGCAAGAAAGTCTTGAACCAGAGAGTTTAAGCAGAAAGTATTGAGTAGTGACTTGAGCAAGGAAGTCTTGAACCGGAGGGTTTAAGTAGGAAGTCTTGAGCAGTGTATTGAGCAAGGAAGTCTTGGACTAGAGGGTTTAATTAGGACGTCTTGAGTTGTGGCTTAAGAATTTGTAATCAACTTGGTTATAGTGAAAATCTCTTGTTGAGGTAAGGGGATTGTACTACTCTTAATTGAGGAGAGGAATCAGGATAATCTTTGTGTGTTGCTTGTATTTACTTCTGAACTTTACATTTCCGCTGTTATGTTTTAAATCTGATATCATAGTCTAAACATTGGTCAGAATCTGAATGTGTTAAACCAGAAGTAAAATCGATTTTAAGTATACATAATTCAACTGCCCCTTCTTGTGTATTTTTGTCACCTTCAATTAGCATCAGAGCACGACCTGTGCATCAACACTTAACAGTGGCACATAAAAGATCTTGAGAAATTTACTAATCTCATAATGCTTAGAACTTCCTCTGATACTGATGGAGATTCACCTCGTGGCACCAACAACCACAACCAAAGTACATCTGGTTATGCTACTAGACCACCAACATTCAGTGGTGATTCCACTCAATTTAAATGGAGGAAAAGCAAGATATACACTCATATCATTGGGTTGGATGATGAGTTTAGGACATGCTTGAAGATGACATTGGTTTTCAGGTCAGTAGTGTTGGGATGGTTGCTGATAAGAAGTCTCTCACTCCTGATCAGAAAATAATCTATAGAAAACATCATAGAGTGAGAGACATCCTTATTGATGCATTCCCTTATTCTGATTATATAAAGATTATTGATAAGTCTACTACTTAGACTATCTTTAAATCTCTATGTGCTACCTCTGAAGGTAATCAACAAGTGCAAGAGGCTAAAGCTAATCTTATGGTTCAACAATATGAGTTGTTCAAAATGAAGGAGGATGAGAACATTGAATCCATGTTATCAAGACTTCAAGTTCTTGTGTCTGAACTTCAGGTCTTGAACATGATCTATCCTATTGTGGATCATGTCAAGAAGATTCTTAGGAGTCTTCCTGCCAAATATAGACCCAAAGTAATTGCTATTCAAGAAGCCAAAGACTTAAATGTTATAAGTCTTGAGAGTCTTGTTAGCAACCTATAAAGTCATGAAATGGAGTTAAATGGAGATGAGCCTGAAAAGCAAATTAAAACATTGGCTTTAAATTCTTTTGAGAGATCTGAGAGATCTTCCCAAATTAAAAGGCTCAAAGACGCCACTCATGGTGAAGCTTCTGATGAAGAATATGATGATGAACTAGCTTTTATCATCAGAAGATTTCGACAATTGGCCAGAATAAAGAATAAATTCTCTAGTAAGAGATTTCTTTAAAGGGTTAGGATCTAGGAGTAAAGATCAGGATGGTTGTTTAAACAACAACAAGCCTGGTCACTTCATTACTGAATGTTCTGATCTCCATAAAGACAAAAGCAAGAAGGAGAACTTCCAGAAGAACAACTTTAAAAGCAAGTTCAATAAAAATCTCATGGAAAAAAGGGAAGAACTTGACAATGAAGGAGAAGATGAACAAGCCAACCTCTCCATGATGGCTTCAACCTTTTCAGATTCAGAATCTAAAGTTGGTTCTGATCCAAAGTCAGAAGATATAAATCAGGTACTTTCTAAACTCTCTATATCTGATTTGGTGCTCTTTGTCATGATTTCATGGAAAGATGCCAGCAGAAAGCCAGGAATGTGAAAATGCTATCAAGGCAACATGATCTTTTGAAAGATAAGTTAAAGCTCTGAAGAAAAATCTAATAAACTTGAGAAAGATCAAATTGCTTTAGCACAAGACATGTATGACAAAACTCTGGATAAGAATGAATTAGCTCTTAAAAATTTCATTATATATGGGTTTGAAAGAACCAAACTTGCTTCCATGATCTACGATGTAAGTAAGAGCAAAGGAGAAGGCCTTGAATATTATCAGAATCCTTATAATCTAAGGACTGGTGTTTTGGTAAAACCATCAAACCCTTCTTATTCAAGATATGTTAAAAAAGGGTTATATGCTTACTTTATGCCTGCTGCTGAAAAAGCTAAAATTCTGGATCAATCAGAATCTATGACAGGAAATTATTTAGCTCTAAGGGAACCAAGATCTCAGACTCAAGAGTCAAAGGTCCTAAGTAAATTAGAATCTAATACTCCCAAGTCTAAGGTCTTGAATAACTCGGAACCAAAGGCTGCTACATATAAGGTTTTGAGAGATTCAGAAGTCAAGGTTAAAACTTACCCTAGACAAGATGTCAGGAATGATTTTAAACCTTACTATTAGGCTAAGGCACAAAGCAAGAAGAAACCCTGTAAAACAAACCTCAGTGGACCCATACGAGTATGGATACCAAATAGTGAATTTTTTTTATACATATGTGCTTAAAGGAAAGAACAAGGCAACAACTGCTCCAGAACAATGGTTGCTCATAATCTTCAAAAAGAAGAAGACATACATTCCTAATCCTAACTCTGAAAGAGGAAGGAGATGTGGAATCCTGAAGAAACCATAAAGACAAGCTCACTGGTACTGGGAAGACTGATGTCCTCCTATAGTGAACTGGTGCTTTAGACTTGTAGCTTTATCTGAAGTTTATCCAGTTATCTTTAGAAGTCTAAGATGACTTCTGGTAGTGTCAGAAGAGCATTGTTGGAACAAGAATGTTCCCCTTGAACAATCTCAACAGTTGATACTTCTAATTATAAGGTATATCAATTTTTTTATTAGATAGTTTCTAATCCTAACATTTCCTAGTGTTTGTCAGAAGATCTTCATATTTATGAAAGAAGGATTACACTTTATAGTGATGATTTTACTACTACTAGTTGGGCATAAAATCTTAATCTATATTAGAGTCTGATGTTGTTCAGAAGCTACCTTGATCAAAATGCTCTAAGTTAGCTTATGATATATAATAACCTTTGAAGCATCTCAACTTCTGATACCATGAATAAGGCTAATTGCCTCTAATATGCACACAAGTGGACATTCTTCGGTAACTACCTCTAGCATACTCTTATGTGTCATAAATTTGAAACCTCTTTTGACACATGGATTGTAAATATTGGGTAAAAACTCTTATGTTCTCGATAATCTGCATTTGCTTCTTTATTGTTTGTTTCTTTGGCATTTATGTTGTTTGTTGGTTGAAGTTCATTTTCACCCAAAAACACATTTGTATCAGAAACACACACTTCACTTCTCACTACCCATACTTTATTTTTTTTCTAACCCTATCTAAAAACCCCATTTTCAAAAAGCAAACCCTAGAAACCCTAAAAACTCCCTTCAACAATGGCGTCCTCATCCAATGCTCAACATGCTCACATGAATGCCATCTTTGGCAGAAGTATGACCATCAAGCCTAAGTCCATGGACTTAAATCAAGATGATCTAAATCTTTTGGTGGAATATATTGTTGATTTTGATTCATTCAGTAAGAATGGGTATGATCTATGGTGTTTCTTCAGAATTCAAGAGCGGGCTCCTATCTTTGAAATGCTGAATGGGCGAACCTATCCTCATCTTGTGAAGAATTTCTAGGTCAGGGTAGAAGTGTTTGATGAAGCTTCTACACTTGAGGAACTTAGAATTTGGTTGGTGAAGAACAATTCTTTGAAAGGGGAGAGTAGAGAAGAAGTTGGTTTGAAGAAATTTTAAGAATTTGAGATCAGGTTTGCTGTGATCGGTATTAATGTGATCATAACTCAGAAAACGATTGACAAAATTTTATGTACCCCAAAATCTAGTAGATTTGTTGTGGGAACCAAAGACAATAGTCCTGAAACCGGTGCAATCAAACGATATTTGTTTGAAGAGTGTGCTAATTTTTGTTCCTCTGACTTTGGAAAGGTCAGGAACATGAAGGATAATTCTAGGCTTATGTTCAAAATTTTCATTAATTGTCTAATTCCAAGGGAAAGAAGTACTAATCATATCTCTTGGGATCACAAACATTCCATTTTCTACCTGAAGAATGAGGATAAGATAAACCTTTAAACTTACATTTTCAATCATCTCTATGAAGTTATAAAGGATATCACAAAGCTTTGTAAGAAGAATGTTCCTTATGCTAGATTATTGTCAGATTGTTCTTTTAGGGTCGTCTAATTGATGCCCTTAAAAGCTTGCTTGATAATGAAAATCTAGAGGATATTTATGGAAATATCCTATCAACCTCTGTTTTGGCTAACATGAATATGAACAAGAAATGTGAGATTGTTGCTTAAAAGATTCCTCTCTCTATTAGACATACTAATTCTATTTATGTTAAGGATTATCCTGTCATCACTAAGGTGGATAACCCTGAAGCAATCAATGACTTTATTATTAAAAGTTTCAAGGAAGGTAATGAAATCAAACTCAAGGATATTCATGACAAGCCTATTTCTAACAAGAGAATGTTGGAGGCTTCAGATGTTCAAAAACCATGCAAGAAGAAATATGTTCATCAAAAGAAATTGAGGAAGTAGTTCCTGCTACTAAAATAATTCCCTCCAAAACTAGGAGTGGAATGCCTCCTCATAAAGTTACTTTTGTGTATGTTGTATCAGGAGCACCTAAAAGGAAGAAGATATTGAGGAAATTGGCCGAGTTGGAAGAGGAAGAAGAGGAAGAGGATGTTAGTGTATCCTTTACAAAAAAAAGATTGTTGATGGGTTGGAACCTGTCAAAGTTCAAGCTGCAGAGGTTATGGCCGATTTTAAGTCTGTTGTGTATGAAGATCTTAGTGCTCCTAAAGTAGTTGTCTCAAAAGTTGTGGATACTTCAGAAGCTCTAAACACTAGTGGAACAAGTATTAATCTGAATATATTATCAGAAAATGTTTTTGATTACTCCACCCTTAACAGAAAATCACTAACACATTCACCAATCCACTCACTTGTTCGCTCTCCTACACAACCTTCATCACCCATTGCTAAACCCATGGGAGATCAAAACCAATTAGCTATTTAAACTATGTTTGATCAACCATCACCCATTGACATTTCTAGTGGTAAAACTTCTTACCAAGTTCTGAATTAGTTCATGATGAAGATAATATTATGGATAAGCTTAACATTAAGTCCTTTACTCCTACACCTGCCATCATTAACATTATTCTTGCCATCCCCATTAGAAACTTCTCTCCCAAAGATCAACCCTCTTCACAAACATGTTTCACTTCTGAAACTGAACATGTAATTTATGTTCAACCAGAAATTACCCCTCCTCCCGGAACACCTCAACCTCAACCTCATACATCTCCTCAAAGAGAACCTACCCCTGTTCAGAGTCAACCTCAGAATGAAATTGTATCTGAAATTCAAAGTGAAACTGAACAAATTGTTCAGGATCTATCTTTGGATTAGTTTACTTCTAATTCTAATGACAAATCTGAATAGATTCCCTTTGAATTCCTTCATCCTAAAATATTCATAGACTTATCTGTCCATTCAAACCTATCCTCTAAACCTGAGCTCTCCCAAATAACATATCCATCAATCTCACCGACTATCCAAACCAATCTCGCTTTAATAAAAAGTGTCTTAGTGGATGTTATTCAGAAAATGACTCTTGAAAAGTCCTTTGCTTCAGACCCTATAGCATACTCTGCTAAATAAGATTCTATTCAGACTTCTGTAATATCAGCCATTTAGAATCTGAAGGAAGTAACTTCTGAGTCATCATGTTCTAGACAAGATGCTTTGGAGAAGAATCTGAATTCATTTGCTTCATCACAACAAATCATGGCTGATAAGCAGAAAGAAATGGTCAAACAAATAAGGTTTATGGATGTCAGGCAGTATTCTATGTGTTCATATCTTAGAGTCATTTTGGATTTATTGAAGAAACCTTAGTTTTAGGCCTTTAGAAACCTTTTTTTGTCTTATGAACTATTCTCTTCTTATATTTATTCATTATATGCCATTTTGTATTCTTGTTCATTCATGTTATTTTTGGATTATTTGTCTTATGGTTGTTCTTTGCATGCTTATGTTTAAGCTATATTTATCTGGGAATGTTATTTTTTTGATAAAAGTATGATATAATATTTACATGGTTATTATTTGGATAAACTTTTTTTCTCTTGGAACTTTTAATGAGCAAATGCACTTAGTAGAATATCAAACATTCATAGTCATAATCATTGCAAAAAGGAAACATTTCATTAATCCTTGGGGAAGACTACATTGTTATAAAGATTACATGATCTTGTCAAGATCTAAAGTGTAACCCCTTGTTGCCACAAAATATTCATAGTCAAGCACCCGCTCCTCACTCCCTTCATCAGAATCATAATAATATATCCTCTTTGGCACTCTCTTTTTCTTCTTCTTCAGTTTCCTTTTGTTCTTATTGTGTCTCCTCACCCATAATGCTTCCCGTGTGGTAACTGACCTAGATGGTTGGGTTTCTTCCACCGATTGTTGCGTTTGAGGTGCTAGAACTTCAACAGGCATAGTGCTTGTCACCGTCTTGCTTGGAGAACCCATTATGCTTGAAGAAAAGTAGAGTTGGATGAAAAGATGAGAAATATAGTTCTGATTGACTGATTTTATAGAGAACATGAAACATCCAAGCTTTTAATGCCTGCAATGATGACTTCTGATGGTTGATATTCTCAAAATATGTGTGACATCTTGAGAAACACAGAAAATAGTTTAATCATTTTAGTCCTTTCTCAATATTGGGAAAAGTAAAGATTGTTCATGCTAAGTTTTTCCCATGATTAATCCTTCCCATATATTCTTTTGTGTTAGTAAATATTATTTCCTCTATGATGACATGTTCAGACTCAACTTTTGTTTATGACAAAAGGGGGAGAAAATTATGGGGATAATTAAAAAGCTTAAAAGTATTTTTTAAATGCTTTTAATTAATTATGAATCCTAAATCACTCAATTATTTTGATATTAATTTCTTCTAAATGAATTTAATATCACTAAGCTTAAATTATAAATTTTAATTAAACAAAAAAGGATTTAAGGAAAACTTACAAACCTTGCCTTAATGAACTGCCAGACTAAAGGAAGAGCTTAAAAACCTCAACCTAAGGCCTGCCAAACTCGGAGGGAGCTTACAAATCTCATACCCTGATGATTTTGTTGATTAAAATTATAGGATTAAATTAACATAGATAAGGAATTAAGAAGAGCTTACAAACCTCGTTTTAATGGACTATCAGACTTAGGGGGAGCTTACAAACCTCACCTTAATGGACTTTCTAACTTAGGGGGAGCTTACAAACCTCAACCTCTGATGTTAAATTGTGTTGATTAAATAATTAACCATTGTTCTTAAATACATTTGTTTGTTATCATAAAAAATGGGAGATTGTTAGAACAAGATTTGTTCATTTCCTTAAAAGGTTTTGATGATAACAAAGTATTTAAAGAACAATAAGGTTTTCTAATAGTTTGTGTAAGTGTGCAGGATCATAAGAAAATAACTAATCCTGGTTGTTAGCGTATGTGAAAAAGTAATTTAAAGTATGATTCTGATTGATCATAATCTGAACTAGTTCATCACCTCTAAAGGCATCAGACTCTAGCTTCATGATCCAACTTCTGATGACAACTCAGGCTCTAAAGGTGTAAAGAGCAGTTGATTCGTACCCTGAACCAATGTGGTCTTGTCTTATCAAAGCTCCAGATTTCTGGATAAAGTCAGCTAGGGCTTTCATTTTGCAAGGCTCGAGAAAAATGGATGTGACACCTTTAGACTATTATACCTTTTGGTATATACCTAGTACAATGAAAGATATTGCGAGCAACACTATTATTCAGTGGATAAAGCTTCTAACCGAATGCAAGTCTCCAACATACTCTTGGCATACTTCTTCACTATGTTTGTTGTTGTTCAAACCTCCAACGATTCTTTTTCTATCTCTATAAAAGGAAGCTGAAGACTCAAAGGAAGGTTACAACGTCACAACATATAGAAAGATATTCGCATAACTCTGAGTTGTTATTGCAAATGTTATATCATAAGATCTTAAGATTTCTTATCTTAGATTTATCTTATAAATATTAGAAAGGTTGAAAACCTTTGTGATTGTTACACAACTGATATACTTATAATTGTGTTTCAAAGTATAATAGTTATCTTGTCTACTAAATAGTTTGTTTAAAGTAGAATAAGTCTCTTGTCAGCGTGCTTGAGCAAGGAAGTCTTGAACCAGAGGGTTTAAGTAGGAAGTCTTGAGCAGTGGCTTGAGCAAGGAAGTCTTGAACCAAAGGGTTTAAGTAGCAAGTTTTGACTAGTGGTTTGAGCAAGGAAGTCTTGAACCAAAGGGTTTAAGTATCAAGTTTTAACTAGTGGTTTGAGTAAGGAAGTCTTGAACCAAAGGGTTTTAGCAGGAAATCTTGAGCAGTGGCTTGAGCAAGAAAGTCTTGAACCAAAGGGTTTAAGCAGGAAGTCTTAAGCAGTGACTTAAGCATTTGTAATCAGTTTGGTTATAGGGAAAATCTGTTGTTGAGGCAAGGGGAGTATAGTACTCTCAATTGAGGAGAGGAACCAGGATAATCTTTGTGTGTTACTTGTATTTGCTTCTGAACTTTACATTTTTGTTGTTATGTTTTAAATCTGATATCAGAGTCTGAACATTGTTCAGAATTTGAACGTGTTAAACTATAAGTAAAATCGATTTTAAGTATACACAATTCAACCCCTCCTTCTTGTGAATTTTTCTCACCTTCAATCTCCAGCACATATAAAAAACATTTCTCTCAAAACCTTTTACCATGTTCTCTCAACTTTCAAAAGAGTTTTGAATTTGATTTTTGAGTGTTTGCAAACGAAATCTTTCATCTTCTACCTCTTTCTTTATCCAATTTTTATTTAGATCTCACTCTCATCTTCGAGGTATGAGATTTGTGAGGAGGTTTATTATTGTGATTAATATTTCTTTGAAGATTTCTAGTAATTTTAGAGGTTTACAAATTGTGTGTGTGGTTTTCTCTTGGTTTTGACAAGTCTAGCGGGAAAAAAGGAGGTTCTTCTCTCCTTAAATATTTTTGTAGTGTTGTGTGGAAGCCTAGAGGAAAAGTGAGTGTTCTTATGAATCTTCAGACAAACCAAAACTCAAGATATAGTTAGGATCGAGTAAAGATCTCTACATAATGGAGACTTTGGAACAACATTCTTGGAGCTAGAAGATTAAAGACGATTACGTGTAAAAATTTCGCGAGGATTTAATGTTGGATACTATGTACAAGTTAACGAGGATTTAGATAGAAGATTTTATATTTTAGAATTATTCGGATAATGATTATACTAAACATCATGCAATTTTATCAAATACTATAGTGGTAAACCAAAAGTTTCAATGGGAAATCATTGGACAATGGAGTAAGCTTAGCGAGGACAATAGTCAAACCAATACACATATGTTGTACTATCTTATCTCTTACTATATTTTAATTTATTAGAATTGCATGTTTAGGTTGTTTATACCGCTTTCGTAGAGTCACATGTTGTTACGTTTATCCCCTTGATAGCAATTTAATGTATAAGCATAGGTTTTTGTTAGATTGATGTTGTAATTTTCTCTTATTGTTGATTAAAACTCAAAACTGTGGTTTTAGAATTCTCATTTTAATGGTATTTTACACCTACACTTCTCGTGTAATACAATCATCATTTAATATACCTATTGATTTGTTTGGTTATCTGTTTTATTCAATTTTTATATTTGTATACCATTTTAAGTGTTGCGTATAGACCGTCCGATAAGCATAATAAATTTTATACACACTGTTTTTCATCTCATCAAACCGCTTTTAAACTCTAATAAATTTTGAAATAGACAAAATTTTCAAACCGATATTTTTTAAAGGAGGTTTATTCACCCATCTCTAGACCTTTTCATTTTCGTATTCTCGACCAACGAAGATGAAACCCTTTCAACCAAGCTAGACATGGTACTCTTCACATGCTTGAGAGAAATGATGGTCGCCCATTCAGCTGACCTTTTCTCCCATGACCAACAAGCCTCCAGGATGACTTAGACTTTGTTTGGGAGTTTGGAGGAATCATTCGTTTTTTATATATAAACCACGCCGACTACACCTAAACTCTCTTGCATTCATCATTCATACATGTGACCATGATTTCATCTCTTTGTATTTATCCCACATCCAATATTAAAATGAATATTATTCCCTCAGTCTCATAAATAGTGTCATAACTGAGCAATACGTGATTCTTAAGAAAATGAATAAATATGTTGATTTTAATGATAAAACTAATATCATTTACTAGAATATCCTTATTAACTATAGTTAATAGAGTAGTTGAATAAAGTGAAAGTTAATAAATAAAAATATAATAGTGGAATAATAATAATAAATACTGCATTAATATTATAAAGGAACACTTATTTTGAGATAGAGAAAAAGTGTAAATGAGACACTTTTATAAAACAATAAAAACGAAGGGAGTAGTACACAAAAATAGATGCTATACTCTATATCTCAAGTTTTGCTTACCACATCATTGGTGACAAGACTTAACTATTATCTGCATAGACACATCATCGTCTTAAATTCCCAGAGTCATAACACATGGCTAGCTAGGTTCACTCCATATATAAGATTAGAGTTGTCAAAACAGATTTCGAGCTTTCTAGGGTCGGGCCAAAAAAGTCCAGTTGTAATATAAGCTCAAAAATTACTATCTTAGTCTGATCCTATATGGGCTTTGGACTACCCGACCCTATACGAGTTTTCTTTTTTAAAAACTCCATAATATTTATTATAAATAAATAAAAAATTATTATTATAAAGATAATACTTTTTTAAGTACTATATTATATTTTATAAATACTCTAATATGTTTTTTAAATACCTAAATTATATATAATAATAATAATCAAATGTTTAAAATAAGAGAAATTAAGAGAATATGATAAAATTGTGAAATAAAGCACAAAAGAATTGAATACTAATTTGTTTATATTATATTAATGTATAACATTTAAAAGAGAAGTATTGAATAGAATTGAGATAAAATTTAGTGAGATAAGAGAAATCAATGAGTTATTTTGATGTGTGACAACATAACTATTAATATAATTTTTTAAATTCATAGTAATGCGGGTCTAACGGGCTACCCATGACCTATACAGACTAGTCTAATGGGAAACAGACTTTTAGGACCAGTCTAAAAACGACCTAAAATATATGGACTCTAATTTTTAAGGACCAAACCCTATGATTTTTCGGGTTTGATAGACTGATCCATATGGAGTAGCCTATTCTGACGACGATATATAAGATTTGTCATTTCAAAAATCAAAATAATTATTCAATCTTATTTTTTTAAAAATATATTAACTTACATATTTTTTTGTAAAATATAATAATTTACTCGTATAGCTATAACTTTATTTTTATTTTATGGACATTAAAACTTTGGGAATCACAAAAAAAAACTATGTAGAATTTATAAGAAAGAGTGGGTTATACCTAGGGATGAAAATGAGTCGAGTTCAATGTTTTAAAAATTGGATCGGAGAACAAATCGGTGAAACGTTGAGTTTAAGGTTGAATTGATTAAATCGGTTAAGTCTATGGTTGAACCGTTTATTAAAGAAACTAATAATATGAAACTAAATTTTATAGATATGTCTCACACAATCATATGCTCACAACTTAATACACAATATAGTTGTACACTTAATTCTAACATTCATTTAAGGATAATTTAAACAAATTAAAGAATTACAATAAAATAAGTTAAACTAATTCAAGTCAAAATTAAAATGATAGAACATAATAACTAAAATAAAATCCAAATAATTAAGAATACCTACTTAATTGAATTACCAAAAATAAATAATACAACCTACTTAATCGAACAACGATAAGTAAATTCGAGTTGAACGACGATAAACAATATTGAGTTGGATAACGTGACTATGTTTGAAAGATACGATGTGCTGATGATGGTGTGTGGTTGAAAGAAAACCTATAACAGAGTGATAAAACTTAGAAGTTTATACGATTGTAGAAAAAATAAGTTGTTTTTTTGTGATTGAGGAATATTTTAAGTTTTGATATTGACATATTAAATATTTTCAAAAAAAAGAATGATCAAGTTAATGCATTTTTTTGAACCTGGCGGTTTTATAAAGCCGACTCCAATTCTTAGGCTCGAAGGGTTTTGAACGATTCAAGTTGATTTTTCGATTTTACTCCATTTTTGACTAACTAACCATTTTAAAAGGTTGGCTGGACCAAATTCAGCTCTGATTCTCGATCCAACCGATTGAATCAGCCGATTCAATCTGATTTTAAAAACATTGATCGAGTCGAGTCGAACTCTCCTCACCTACTCGATTCAATAAGATTTAGTTTAATTTAAAACTCGGCTCGAGTTTGATCCAAAAAATTTTTAAGCTCAAGTTCGACTAATTTAAATTCACGTACAACTTGGTTCAACTTGTTAGGTTAATCTCGTTAGATTCAGCTTGCTTCACGGACTTAAAGGCTATTTTTTAAAGTTTATTTATTTTTATATATTTAACAAGTTTTAGTCCCTTAAATTAATTTATTGTTTTGCTTTAGTCTCTTATCTAAAAAACGTTACAAGTTAGTCCCTTAAAAAACTTCTGTTAGTCGATTTGGTCCTTTCCGTCAAGAGAAAATGTTAACTTTTATCTACATGGCAATATAATTGGATTTATTTTTATTCATGTGGTATTTTTGTGGGACTATGCTTTATTCTTATATCATTCATCTCTTTCTCTCATTCCTTCGCCACCTTTTTTTTTCTTTTCTCCTTCTTAGACCTTCACTCCTCTCCCTCAACGACGATCTATTCCCAATCTCTGCCTTCCTTCCTTTCCCAAAGCTCTAGCCGCCATGGCTTCAAACACTACAATAAACAAGACCTTAGACAGCGCTTTTTTTAGCCTTAGACAGCGCTTTAAAGCGCTGTCTAAACCTCCGCTGCTAAAGGTTTAGACAGCGCTTTTTTAAATCTTAAAAGCGCTGTCTAAGCCCCCCCCCCCCCCCTTAGATAGCGCTTTGGCCAAAAGCGCTTTATAAGACCCTCTTATTTTAAATTTTTTAGATATACCTTAGACAGCGCTTTTTTCAAAAGCGCTGTCTAAGCCCCACCCCCTTAGACAGCGCTTTGGCCAAAAGCGCTTTCTAAGACCCTCCTATTTTAATTTTTTTAGGTATACCTTAGACAGCGCTTTTCAAAAAGCGCTGTCTTAGCCCCCCCTTAGACAGCGCTTTTGCCTAAAGCGCTTTCTAATCCCCCCCTTAGACAGCGCTTTTTACAAAAGCGCTGTCTAAGGTATACGAAAATTTTATTTTGGTTATTTTTACTATTTTATGTTACATTATTTTGAAAATAAGCACACAAAAAAACTAATAAATATTATATTTGACGTCAATTTTTTAAGATAAATAATCGTTCATACATTTTAAAAATATTCAGAAACATCGATAAGGATTATATTAAAAATTCTCCGTTAGATAATATTTAAAATGAACGAGAAGAGTATAAATATACATAGTAATCATGTACAAAAATTTGAAAGTGAAGAGAATCCATCAAAATTGGCGCCTAATCTACCGTCTTTGGAAGTTGAAGAGTTTGATTGAGACAGCAAAAATACATGCAAAGAGCACTCCTGTCCCAACAACAACAGCTGCACAAACACCTATGAAATCATGCTTGATACCAAAGTAACTTGTTATGAATTCTTGAACTGTTTCATTTTCTGATTCCATCATGATGTTTATATCTCCAAATTGTGATGCTATCAATCCATATATAGTCCAAGCCACAGGACATGCCCAATAGTACCATCTCCACCACACCGGAATCATCTGTCATCGTCGTAAAAACTTAGAACATTGTATGTACATCAAATAAATACATTTAAGGTTGGTCATCCGTGTTACACTTACCGGTCGTGGAACGACGAATCCTGAAAAGAGATTCCAAATCGCATAGAATGCAGAAGCCACGATTGACGCGACATGGTGATTTGGAGTTATTGCTACTGCCATCATTCCATAGAAGGTGAAGTAGCACAATGTAAAGTACATGAAAAATATGTACCAAAAGAATTTCTCTAGAGTCCAATCAAATCCAATCATCGCATAAACTATCACACCATATGATATAGCTTGGATAAAAACATAAGGTAGTTCTATTATAACCTGTCACAAAAGAAAGTGAATTCTATGAAACATCATGGTGAAATAGGGTCACTAGTTCTTTTGTCTAGTTTGAAGCGTGACTAGCTTACACAGGGCTTCCAAAAACTTACGACGGCTCAGGTTGAGATTTTTTTTACCTGTGCGAATGCATAGGGCAAGGCAGAATACATTCCAGCAGCTCTTTCTCTATAGAAGACAGATCTTTCAACGGCTACCACGGGTTGTACAGCCGATGAATTCTGGACCCCAAGGAAGAGAACAGCAGTATACATCGAACCGAACGCATTAAACAGATCTTGTCTATTTGAGCTGAAAATCAACAAAAGAGGTTAGAATTTGTTCAACTTGGAAAGAAAAACAGATTAATAATTGAAGTTTCACATACTATTTCCTGCCAAGATCCCAGAATATTGTTCCAAACATCAAGCCTATGAAAGTAGTGAAGAAGAACCTCACAGCAGTATATGGCGGATTGCGCCAATACGACCAATGTTGTTTCCATAAGCAAGCCAAGCATTGGACCGAAAATGACTGTGAGTATTGGGTGGAGAAATGAAGATCCTTTGAACCATAAGCAGGTTTGCCTAATTCTTCTATAAGTTGCTTGTTTCTTCTAAACAACTCAGAGTTTTTGTATGTATCATTAAAATCAACACCTAAAGTAAGTTCTTGCGCCGAACTCGTAACTTCCAACATCTATGTTGCTGGATTATAGCCATCTTTGATTTTACTAACCCCTTCAATGCTCTCAAAATACTTGATCAGTTGACTCGAATGACGACCCAACGGCCCAACGTATACTTCTTGTCCTCCGCGCTTCATCAGGAATAACTAAAAGAAATCATATATGTATGATAAGATATGTCATTTCAATTTTCAAGTCCAGAAGATGAAGAATCAGAAAACACTTGTTTTTTTTTATCGAAATCATTTCTTACCTCGTCAAAAGCTTCGAATATGTCGATACTTGGTTGATGAATGGTGCAAACAACTGTTCTTCCTGTGTCAACTGTGTTTCTAACGGTTCGCATAACAATTGCAGCAGCTCTAGCATCTAAACCAGATGTAGGCTCATCCATGAAAATTATGGAAGGGTTGGCAACTAACTCAACTGCTATAGTTAGCCTCTTACGTTGTTCGGTTGAAAGACCGTTCACGCCAGGCAAACCAACCAAAGAGTTTCTCAATGGATTGAGCTCCACTAGTTCCATTACTTCCTCAATGAACATCTACAACCATTTATCAGATATCTCGATTAATGAATCAAGTATAAAAGAAAATCGCAAAGTGTCCCAAGCTTTAAATACGAACCTTTCTTGTATTGTAATCAACTTCGGCTGGTAAGCGAAGCCATGCCGAGTAGAGCAATGACTCATGTTAAGAAAAAAAAGAAACAGTTGGAAAATAGCCTACACGTTAAAAACAAGCTACAAATCCAATCCAGAAAACAGATATATGTATAACAGAGCAAAAATGGAAGACAGAGTGGGACTAACAAGCTTGCTAGAAAGTATTATATGCAAATACTTCTAATGATGCTGTGTAGAGGCAATGATATAGAACATACACATTTCTGGTTCTTCTGGTTTGTAATGAAATACGGAGAAATATAGCCTCTGTCAAGCTTCATTCCTTCAACAACTTCCAACTCATTGAGCAATGTCTTGCCATCCTGAAACAGCTCAAAAGTTATATCCCAGCATATCACAAAGTGCATGGCATACATGCCGAAGTATGAACCCCATTGGAGGATAAAGGGGAAAAAGGAAAGGCACAATAAAAACACTGCATGAATAACAGTATGCTCCCAAATCCATAAAACAAATAAAACCTAGATAAATGATTATTTATGCACGATGAGCATATAACAACTTACTGCAATTGTGATTACACCTTCTTTGCCAACTTTCTCCATGGCCTTTGCAATTAACCCACCAATTTCTCTCTCTCCATTGGCAGATATTGTCCCAACCTATCATTGAAATAATAAAAATACAAAAGTGCTATTATTAGCTCCACTTTCTCCACTTTCTCCACTTTCTTGGAATATGCTTATTATTAGCTCTAAATATTTGATATACTGACCTGAGCTATTTCTTACGAAGTGCTAATCATCCGTGCTCTGCTTTTCAAGCTTGTTACGACAGCATCAACAGCCATATTTATACCTCGCCTCAAGTCCATTGCATTCATTCCAGCTGCAACTGATTTGCACCCTTCCGCAAATATTGCCCGGGTAAGAACTGTAGCACAAGTGGTTCCTGCCAAAATTTAGACCATTCAACATCAGCTTGTCCAATGTGACAGTATTTAAATTTAATTTCTAACAATTATAAAACTGAATCAATGCTGAGGAACAACTAAAAAGTATAATCTATCATGGATATAACAGCTTACCATCACCAGCAACATCATTGGTAGCATTTGCAACCTGCTTTACAAGACTGGCACCAAAAAAAATCAACAGAAAAAAATAACAAATGCTATTAAATAACAGTGTTTCACCTGATGAGTGCTGGTCCTAGCAATTCTGCATCGAAAAGAACAATAATTTAACAGTCAGAATCATCCAAAATAATTGGAAATTCAATCAGAGAGTATGCACAAGTAGTAAATCATGAATCAACGTGGCAGGATCCATCACAATACACAATGCCATTGATGACTTACCTAGCTTTGGAGGCAAGGGAGGTTTGAACTATGAAAATTAAGCAGTGGAGAAATTGCAGAAAGAGTTAAGAAATGAAGAACAATGCAGAGTTATTTCTCAACATTCTCCGAATGTTGTTAAAATAATACCTAGATTTCAAATCATTATGAAAATAATACCTCAAGCTATATAAAATTTTCCGAATGTTGTTAATAAAAGACAACATTCATAGTTCATTACAGCTTAAACACCAAGTCAAGTACTAAACTAAAAACAAATAACAACACAAAATACTCATAAAGAAGCAAGTTTACCCTTTACTTCACTCTCATCTTCCAAATCACCATCACCAACAAGATTACTTTCAATATCACTCTGCTTAGTCACCACCACCGCATCCCGTTGTTGCGAACCATTCCCAGTAACCGATTGCTGATAAAGAACTCCCCCAATTATAGTAAAAAGCAAACAAACCAGACCAGCAGGACTAGCATGCTTATCCCAAATCGTCACATTAATAGCCACCGTGAGAAACTTATTCACAACCCCAGTAACCGTAAAAGCAGTAGCCGAAACCGCTTTTCTCGCAGCAAATCCAAAGAAACTGATAAGCAAACCAAACACACAAGACAAAGAAACCGCAAGAAACGCATTCATCTCAAACAAACTCCCGGTACTCGAATTAATCGCATTCGAAACCTCAAAATTCTCTCCAGTTAGAAACCAAAAGAAAGGAGCAATCATTAAAGACAAGACATTGTTATAAAGAACAAAACCCCAAGTATTCAACCCAAGACTCATAACCATATGCTTGATATAAACCATCTCAGTAGTAATCGTAACCAAATAAGCAAAAGCCCGTGAATAAGCGGTAAGAGTAAAACCCGAATCGGTAGCAACATAACCAACGGCACCAGCAAGAATAACAACAAGCGAGAAAAAAGTAAGGTTAGAAGGCGAAGGTTGACCTCGAAAAGCGGTATCAGCGAGAGCAACAAGAAGAGGGGTAAGAGATCTGAAAACAATGAAGGTATCAACGTTAGCGTGACGGATTAGATTCGTGTTGGTGAAGATAGCGAGGAAGAAAACGAGTGCGGCAGGGAAGAATTTCTTGGCGATCGGAATGGTGAAAGGATCGTGATGAAGAAACCCTAATTTTCCGAAAAGGTAAACGCCGAGAGCTGAAGTGAGGTACTGTAAAGCGGTTAAGAGACCAGGGTAGTTGAATTGAGTGATGGCGTATTTGTTGATTATCGCTAACAAGCTTGAACAGAGAGCGTAACCTATCACCAAACCGCTTGTGGCGTAGTGCGGTGGCTTGGTTGATGATGACATCGTTGCGGTTTTTTTTGAAGGATTCAACAATGGTGTGAATTGGTTGGGATTTTTTTTTATGGTGTTTGAAAATGAAGTGGATCACCGACACTAGAGAGAAAAATGGGGTTTTTAGGGTTGATTGGATTGGAGGAAATTGGTGTTTGTGTGTGTGTGTCAGTGAAGTGTAAATTGGGAGCAGAATGAGTAGAGGAAAAATGAAGAGGGAAAGAGGACAGCGCTTTTGGTTTTAATTTTTTTTTAATTTAAAGACTTTAGACAGCGCTTTATCAAAAGCGCTGACTAAGGTCTATATTTAAAAGAGCGCTGTCTAAGGGGGGGTCTTAGACAGCGCTTTCTAAAAGCGCTGTCTAAGACCCCCCCCTTAGACAGCGCTTTCATTACTTTTTTGGAACATTTTCCGTGTTTTATTTTAATTTTAACCTTAGACAGCGCTTTCTTTTAAAAGCGCTGTCTAAGATGCGCTGTTAAAAGTCATTTTTGGCGTAGTGAAAGTCACACCAATGGATTCAAAACCATCTTTATCATTCAGACCTGAAACCATTGAGCGAAGAAAGACTCTCTGGTAACACTTTACAAGTTTTGACGACATTTTAGATGTGATATCCGTTCTTCTTAGGTAATTCCTTCTCATATTATAAACTTCTGTTTGAACCTTATTTTCTTCCTTTCCTTCTTGTTTCTTTTGTTTTCTGCAATGCCCTTGAATGAAATTTAGTTTATTCTATTTGATGAATGATGAGTTTTGAATTCCAGGTTCGCAATAAACTTATTGAGCCTCCCAAAAAACCAGAAAATACTTCATTCTTCCTGTCTTTAGTTCCATTTCTCTCGGGGGAAATATTGTTTGAGCCTGGAAAGGGGTTAGTACAGGAGAACCATGGAGTAGACAATGAAAAGCAATTGAACAAAACAAAATTAAATATACCATCATCCTGTTTTCTGTATCTTATCCACAATGGATTCATACAATTGTAAGAATCCAACATTTCATTCTTATTTGCATCTCATATGTTAATTACATTCAATTATGGGCCCGTTTGTTTTGTTCTTTTTTTTAAAATGATTTTTATAGTGTAAAAATTTTAGTGTAAAAATTTTTTACAAAGAAACTTTTCATAAAAACTTCAAATGAAAATTTGGTTTGAATAGTTATTCTTAAAATGTTATTTTAGGTATTTCATCATTTTATCGAAACTTTTTTTGGATATCAAATTTTCAAAAAATCACTTAATTTTGAAGCTATTTCAAATAGCTTTTCATAAAAATCATTTTTAAGATACAACTTTTTGAAAAAAATTGTGATTTTGACTATGATTTGATCTTCAATAATATATATTTATGTTATAGAATGAACAATTCAATTTTTTAATTTATAGAAAATAAATTTAAAAAAACTTATAATATTTTGAAAAACATTTTTGAAGAATCCATTTTCAAAAATACAAAGAAAAAATCCATTTTTTTAAAGCTAAAACAAACTAGCCCTATATGATGCTTTGAAACTATTTATATCCTTCAAAATGATTTTTGAGTGAAGACGATTTGGTTTTTATTTGTAAAAAGTTGGTGTTTAGTTGTTTCAAAAATAAATTTGTCTGTCTCTGAGCCTTGGTTTTATTGAAGTGATAAAACTTTTTCACCGGGTTGATAGATATGCACTCGATATAACACACTTAGAATTTTTTTCACTTTTTTGAAAATTGTATTTTTAGGATTTAACATTCTATATTACACACGGAGCATTCACCGATCATATCAAACGATTATCTCCATTAACTCTAGCTATGAGAAGAGTCCCGAGTTGGTATGAATTAAATAGCTAGTGGATTATTTTATTTTTAAGTTCTTCTCCATAAATAATTTTGACTTTCTACACGTTGTCCTCAAACTATTTTTAAAGGTATGTGACTTGTCTCGATGGCCACTTAGTTGTTTCTACAAGCTATCATAAGGCTATTTTAAAGGTATGAGACTTGTCTTGTTGGCCACTTTAGTTGTTTATACAAGTTCAAATAAATGTGATCGTATATTTACCATGTTTCTTTATCTTGGTAGATCCGTGGCGAAACTATTCGAAAACATTTAGACTTATAAGAAAAAGCAAGAAAGCTCCTAGATATTCTTGAACCTCTTTGAATATAAAGAGTAATATTGAGATTATGAAATATGATTAGTGGTTATATTCTCTGGAGTGTATATATACTTGTTTGTTTGTGTTTTGGTTCATCAACCCTAGAAGAACATACTTGTATAATTGCATAATTGCAAAAGAATTGATGTTACTTTTTTTTTATATATTATTAGTAATTTATGGAGATTTTTAATCTCCCAAAACAAAACCCGTCAATTTTTTAATACACCTTATTCAAATTTTGACTAATTGCCTTGTTATAAAGTCACATCAACAAAAATTAACGATTTTAACAAAATTTGACAGAAAAGATCAATTCGACTAACGTAAGTATTTTTAAGGGACTAACATTAACCACTTTTTAGATTAGAGACTAAAACGAAATATTAAATTAAATTAAGGAATTTCGTGATTAATTATACATATTTTTTAAAAGAAAAATAAAATATTTAAATAAAATAAAAATATAAAATTAAATTTAACATTTTTTCCTAAAAAATTCTTGATATTTTTATTTAGTTAAATTTTTTTATTAAATAAACAAGTCTAATCTTTAAATCATTGTATACAATTTTTTTTTATATAACATTGATATTATTTGTATAATTATTTTAGAAATATTTTGCATATTTAAGAATGTAAATGATCAATTCAAATTGTCAAATTAAAATAAAACTGAGGTTAATAGTTCGAGTTAGTCTTTTAAACATTCTCTTAGTACCAATATAGTCATTTTCACATATAATATATAATTTAATTGATTAATAAATCTAACGACTTGAATCATATATAGTTTAAGTTGAGTTTATTTATTAAAAGTTTTATTTTTTTTATTCAACCATTTAATTATCAAATCGAATTTTAAATTATATTCAAATTAATTTGATTCATTATCATCCTTAATTTGACTCATCTTAAAATTTTACTCATTCACACCCAAATATTTACTATAATAATAATAATAATAATAATAATAATAATAATAGTAATAATAATAATAATAATAATAATAATAATAGTAATAATAATAATAATAATAATAATAATAATAATAATGATAATGATAATAATAATGATAATGATAATAATAATAATAATAATAATAATAATAATAATAATAATAATAATAATAATGAATATTGAATAACAATCTTGTTTCGCGGGAAGCTAGTTTAACGAACTATCTTCTCCCTTCCTAAACAGAAAATCAAATCCCTCTTTGTTGTTTCCATTTTCTTACCTCCGCCACCCGAAAAACTCTCTCTCTCATTTCTTTTTCTCGATTCAAATCTTCTCTCTCTTCCTTCCACTCTCAAACGCACACACAATGCTATGAAGAATCCCAAACTCATCATCGATCCATGTCGTCGAACCCTCCGCCGCCAGAAAATGATCCACCTCCAGCCACGCCGTCTCCGGTATCCTCTAGAGCCAACAAACTTCAGAAAACCCCTCACATTCTGAACAGACGCATGGGGACTTCATCCGTCGATGAAGTCACCAATTTCGCAGAATTCGAAAGCGAGGAGAATAAAATACTCGAGGAAGAATGCGTTGTACCTCAACGTCATTTCGAACGCGGCGAATCATCGTCATCTTCTACTTCTTCGTCCATTTTACTCGCGTCTTCTTTAGGTCTCAATAGCATTCGAACGCGATTATCGCCTCTTCGTCATTCTTCTTCCGCTGGTGCTCCCGCCTTCGCCATAAAAGAAGCTGCTGTTGCTGTCAGTATCAACAATGCCGCCAAATCTAGATCCAAATCTTCACATCCCAGAGACCTAGGTATACACATTTCTCTAATAATATGAACCAAAACTTGATTATATTGTTGAATGTATCTCACATGCATATTTAATTTTAATTTTATTTTTATTTTTTTTGAAATTAGTTTAATTTTGAAATGCATTGGTTAGTGAGTTTTTCACGATTGTTCTTCGTTAGGGGAAAAAGGTTATTGGAATCACTCCAAATCGTTGAAAGCTCATCATTCACATCTCCTCCCTGTGCCGGAGGTGATATATTATATTTTTATATTTAATTTTATGGAATTTCTGTGTGGGTGCGTCATTTTAATTTACTAATTTTGTGTGTGTTCAATAGTTGGATAAATGTAGGTAGATCAGGTTCATGGCGTGTTTTTTTTTGTACAGGGCAATCTTGCAGCTTTTGCGGAAACACAATCCCCACGTTTTCAGGAAATCCTGAGACTAACAAGTCGGAGGCATAAGAGAAACCCTGATATTAAAAGCTTTTCCCATGAACTCAACTCCAAAGGAGTTAGGCCTTATCCAACCTGGAAACATCGTGCCTCTTGGCACGTGGAGGTACTCTTTGTTTTAAATTTCTTTTATTTTCATATTAGGTTTTAAATAACGCTTACGGTCAGTCACTTAAAGGCTTTCGCGATTTCGGTCGGTACAGGTGTTGCGACACTGATTGCAGTCGTCGCGTCGTGAATTAACCACAATTTATTCTTTATCACAAAACGGTGAATAACGATATTGATATCGACACCTTCCGATAACGCTTTGTCACAACCGTTTCACGGTAACGTACCGTTTTTTAAAACTTAAAAACCATAAATCCTATTTGGATTAACTATTCAATTAAACGCTTATAGCATTGTTTCCTTATAAAACTATAAACTGTTTTCCCAAGTTATCTTGGAGAGCTTATGAAAATTAGCTGAAAACAACTTATAAGCATGTCATAAACTCTTCAAACTGTCTCATGAGTGTTTATGCAAGGAGATATGCTCAAACAAATAAATTCTAACAGACCCTAGATTTGTTAAATCCTTTTTTGGTTACACTGAAATGAAATCTTGCAGGAAGTCATGAAAGGAACTTATAAGCATGTCATAAACTCTTCAGACTGTCTCATAAGTGTTTATGCAAGGAGATATGCTCAAACAAATAAATTCTAACAGACCCTAGATTTGTTAAACCTTTTTTGGTTACACTGAAATGAAATCTTGCAGGAAGTCATGAAAACAACTTATAAGCATGTCATAAACTCTTCAAACTGTCTCATAAGTGTTTATGCAAGGAGATATGCTCAAACAAATAAATTCTAACAGACCCTAGATTTGTTAAACCCCTTTTTTTGGTTACACTGAAATGAAATCTTGCAGGAAGTCATGGTGGAGATTAGAAATAAGTTTGAAAAACTAAAGGAAGAAGTCGATTCTGATTTGGGTGGTTTTGCTGGTGATTTGGTGGGTACTCTTGAAAAAATATCTGGGTCTCCTTGTGAATGGAAAGAGGGACTGGAAGATTTATTGGTTGTTGCTCAACAATGTGCAAAGATGTCAGCTGCTGAGTTTTGGATCAAATGTGAAACTATTGTTCAAAAACTAGACGATAAACGCCAAGAAATACCCGTGGGGATCCTTAAACAAGCTCACACACGCCTTCTGTTTATTCTCTCTAGGTGCACTCGTCTTGTGCAATTCCAGAAGGAAAGTGATCAAAAAGAACAAGATCATGTTCTTAGTCTTCACCAACTCAGTGATCTTGGAGTATATTCAGAGCAAATTTTGAAGGCTGCAGAGAATTGCAGTGTTCCACCTAGTGGACATGAGATGGCTGAGAAGCAGTTACCAAAGTCACATGGAAAAGAGCAAGACAAACTGGTAACTGAACAAAGTCAAACTGACGAACATGCAAGTGCTGCGACCGACAGTGTGGAGGTTACTACAGCTAAAAGTGTTGAGTCAACTCCCGGTAGCTATAAAATGGCTTCTTGGAGAAAGCTTCCATCAGCTGCTGAGAAAAAACGTGTATGTCATGATGCAGTGGTGAAAGATGAACATGCTGAAACCTTGGATGCTTCATCATGTCAACCTGAACATTCACAACCGTCATCTAGAACGCGAAAGGATTCTTGGGGATTCTGGGGAGATCAGCAAAATCTACCATATGATTATTCAATGATCATCTGCAGGATTTGTGAGGTTGAAATACCAATAGTAAATGTGGAGGAGCATTCTCGAATATGCACAATTGCTGATAAATGTGATTTGAAAGGCTTAACTGTAAATGAACGGCTTGAGAGAGTTTCAGAAACTATTGAAAGGTTACTTGAATCCTGGACACCAAAAAGTACACCTAAAAGCACTGATACTCATGGAGAAAGCTTTGAGTTTGCGAGAGTGTCAACATCGAGTTTGCATGATGAGTTCAATGAGTTGTCTCTAGAAAGAAATAACTTGTCTAGTAGATGCTCTGAAGACATGCTTTACCCTGCTCCTGAACCTGACATTAGTTTTGTTGCAGATGATCTAAACCTTTCACCTGAAATAACATGTGATACTCAAATCTGCTTAAAACCTGATCGTAGCGCAAAAGTATCTTCACCTGGAAGCTTGACACCGCGATCACCATTGATTACACCAAGAACAAGTCACATAGAAATGTTACTAGGCGGAAGAAGACAAATATCTGAACTTGAGAGTTATGACCAGGTATACACTAACTTCTATTTATCCTTCATCATAAATCATTACATGCAGAAAAATAGTACACTAAATGAAAAATATTATCAACTTGTATAACAGTATAACCCATGTTGTTCAGTTCATCTGTCATACTTTTTTCAGATTAAGTTTTCTGAATATGAGACATGCTAGTGATACATTCTTTGGAATACATACTTGAATGCACTCTTTGTAATTGGTCTATTTTTTAAACAATCAAGTTAGTTTTCTCCTAAATTCACCACCTTTTAAGAAAATGAATGCAGTGGGTTCAATGAATGAGTGCTGCTAGCATTCCTCCCGGATTTTTTTTGATAATTAGAATGTCAAATGTCAGATAAACAAGCTAGTTGAAATTGCTCGTGCTGTTGCAAATGTGAACAACTGTGACTACAGTTCTTTGGAGTATATGCTTGAACGCGTGGAAGACCTGAAATATGCAATTCAGGACAGAAAAGAAGATGCACTTATTGTGGAGACGTTTGGTCGACGAATAGAGAAACTTTTGCTGTGAGCATTTGTCAATTTTTCGTCTGGTTTCAGGACAACCATATATTTTGGTGATTTTTAAAGTATTTATAAGATTTTTCCAGCATTTTTGTAGAAACACTATTTTTAGTATAATCAGAAAACTGTGTCATTCCTAATTTATTTTTCCCTTATGCTATCATAATAATGCTGAAAATCATACCTTGAAATATGCTACACCTTCATAGGGAGAAATATGCTACCCTTTGTGGGCAAATAGAAGATGAAAAGGTAGACTCATCAAATAGCATGGCTGATGAAGAGAGTTCTGTAGAAGATGATACAGTCCGTAGCCTTCGTGCTAGCCCGATTAATCCTTGTTCTAAGGACAGAACCTCTATTGAAGATTTTGAAATAATAAAACCAATAAGCAGGGGTGCGTTTGGACGAGTTTTTCTTGCCAGAAAAAGAGCAACTGGTGATTTATTTGCTATTAAGGTAGACTTCCTTAAACTGAAATTAGCCAAATGATTACCTTGCACCAAAAAAGTTGAGATAAATTGATTCCATGAACTATGTTATTAAACAGTGCTTACAAAATGGATATATCCATTCCTGAAATTTTAAAACAATATTCTCAAGTCCGATATGACTATTGTTCAGTCCAGCATTGTCAGTTTACTATGGCTGGCTATAATAGCCTATAGAAACCATTTGAAAGTCTTCTTGTCAAATTAACTAACTAACTGAGTAATAATTAGAAAAAAGTTTAAACTATTCTTTGATCTTTTTGTAGGTTCTAAAAAAGGCAGATATGATTCGTAAAAATTCAGTTCAAGATATTTTGGCTGAGCGAGACATCCTTATATCTATTCGAAATCCGTTTGTGGTAAGTAGGCCATACCATGTCGTTCATTACTTCATTTGTGAAGTTGACGCACATTGTTAACAAATCTAATTTTCATGTAATTGTGATGAACAGGTCCGTTTTTTCTATTCTTTCACGTGTAGAGAAAATCTTTATTTAGTTATGGAGTATTTAAATGGCGGGGATCTCTATTCTATGTTGAGAAACCTAGGTTGCTTAGATGAAGATATGGCTCGTGTATATATTGCAGAAGTTGTAAGCATATTTGACTTTTGTAATTTGTTGGTTAAATTTTTTTTTTTTTAATCTTACTTTTATCTTTTTTTTTTAATCTTACTTTTATCTTTTTTTTTGGGTCGCTCCACAGGTTCTCGCGTTGGAGTATTTGCATACTCAACATATAATTCACAGAGACTTGAAGCCAGATAACCTATTGATTGGTCAAGATGGTCACATTAAGGTCAAAATCATGTATTTAATTATTTTACATGCCTCTTTCCTTGTCACTTTTTTATATCAAAAACAAAAATATATTTTTAAAATGACAATATTCATAGGGGAGTAGCCTATAATATTCAAACATGATCCAAATTATTATTATAAGAAGCATGTTAGGAACTGAAGAAATGGATTCCAAAGAAATAGCATTTTTATAAAGAAATATCATAGAGAAGAATCTCTCTTCAAAGATTTCTCTGTTGCGAGAATACTTTATTCATAATTACAATATTCAAAGATGTTAG
Source organism: Lathyrus oleraceus (assembly GCF_024323335.1). Lineage (NCBI taxonomy): Eukaryota > Viridiplantae > Streptophyta > Magnoliopsida > Fabales > Fabaceae > Lathyrus > Lathyrus oleraceus. The sequence goes on from NC_066585.1 coordinate 341,813,576, forward strand.
GATATATAATAATATATATTAGAGAACTTAGTGAGAAATTAGCTAGTTAGTTAGTTAATGTTGTTATTAGAGAGTAGTGTATAAATAATAGAATAGAAAGGGTAGAGAACATTTAGAGTATTGTAATTGTTAATAGAGGATTCTCTATTATGAAGGAACCTTATTCTCTTCTTTTCTAACCTAATTCTTAATAAAAAATGTTATTTCGTTAGAGTCCAATTCTGGGTAATGCATGAGTTCTAGGAGATGGAGGCAGTGCAAATGGTGATTTTACCAACTTTTATGGGGATAGACCCTATTGGATTGATTGCAAGGGCCAAGATACTGGACATTTATGGCTTCTAGAGAGTGCATTAGACCTTCATGAGCTTGGAGGTTGGGAGAATTTTTTTATTTCTTTCTTGGAATCAAGAAAAACTCTGATCCAACCCGGGAATCTGTTTTTTAAAGGTCTAATAGAAAGATTTGGACGACAAAAGAACGTTGCAAAGTGGCAGCAAAGAGGTCATCAGGTGAAAGGTGAAGGTGGAAATGCAGAAATGACTCAATAATTGACTGACGAGGCCCTAAAATGTTCATTATGAAGACTAAAACCAAGGTAGTCCAACTGTCTCTCGGTACCGTTATAACGAAAGAAAAAAAGTTTCTATACTACGATCAAGATGGGTAGGAATACCCCGCATTGGCCTAAATAATTTAGATTCCGATGCTCCTATCAACCTTTGACCATAGGCGAACCTACCAAATGGAGAGTCACTCAGTGGCAACAATGGAGATTCAAGTTAAAAATTGTTCAACCATTCTAACCAATCCTATTGGACCAGGCCCACACAGAGGTTAGTGTGTGGGTTTTCCATCTATTTTCAGCTCAAATGCATCTCAACCGTGGAATTTATGACCTCACAAAACAGAGCACTGCTCTCAATGGAAGAGATCGGTTGCAAAAAGAGTACCCCGAGACAGATTTGGTTGCTAAGGTAGGAAAGTGAAAACAGTGTAAAATGAAGTAGAAATTTCCCAATGCAATTTGGATTGGTTTCGAGGCGAAAATTCATTCAAGCCAAAGATAAAATTTAATTAATTGTGGTTCAGTACGAATTTGAGTGACTTAAATAAATCCGATTCAATCGGACTTCTGCGATTAACATATAATAATTTAATATAAAATAATGATATTAATCAATTATGTTTTACACAAATAAATAGTAAAAAATAGTTTAAGTTAAACTAGTAAATAGTATTAAAATAAATTGAACGAATAATATATATATGGATTTGTAGTTTTTATTTGAATTGGTTTGAATTTAAATACTTGTTTTTGTTTCCAATATCAAATCCTTCATGTTGGAAATAAATCCTTTTTGTATTTAGAGAAAGTGTCTGAGAATATTAGAGGCTTGAATGAAAATTTGATAGGTAGGAGAATTATTTATGGAAGAGTGAACTTTGTATTTTTATTTGATACAAAAGTGTAGGATTACATTTCTATTTATAGTATTCTAAGGAGAAATCTAGACACACTAATTTTAGAGAGTTCTCAACTCTAGACATTCAAAGAGTATTCTAGAAAATATTACAATCCTAAGAAATATCTAAACACTCCAAATACTACAAGACTTTTTTAGAAATATTATCCAAAATAAATCGAGTCAAAAATAACTAAACTCAAAAATCAAATAATAAGGTTAGACCCAAATCAAGTTTAATATTTCAACATCCCCCTTAAACTTGATTTGTGACTCCAAACATTTTCCTTAGCTTCACGAAAGTTTCCAACTTGAGTGGCTTGATGAAAATGTCAGCAACTTGATCTCTAGACATCACATACTTCAATTTTACCTCCTTCTTCTCGATGCATTCTTTTATGAAGTGGTAACGGGTGTCGATGTGCTTACTTCTTTCATGAAATACAAGATTCTTTGCCAAAGCAAGTGCTGATTTATTGTCAACACATATTTCGACAGGATCTTCTTGTGGCATTTTTAATTCTTTCAACAAATTCCTTAGTCAAATTGTATGACAAGCACATGATGTCGCGACAACATACTTAACTTCACAAGTTGACAGTGTGACAATAGGTTGCTTCTTTGACATCCAAGTGAAAACAGTATCTCACATAAAGAACACAAAATCAGTAGTGTTCTTTCTATCATCCACGTCTTCACTCCAATCGTTATTACTATAGCCAATAATCTTATAATTGTTAGAAGAGTAATAGTGCAAGCCAAAGTTTGTTGTACCTTTGATGTATTGAAGGATTCTTTTTGTCGCCTTGAAGTGAGTTGTTGTTGGAGCTTCCATGTAGCGACTTACGACTCCTACATCATAGAGAATATTCGGCCTTGCACTTGTCAAGTAACGCAGACTTTCAACCAAACTTTTGTAAAGAGTTGGATCTACAATCTCTCCATTTTCATGCTTACTCAACTTGTTGCCACATTCCATCAAGGTGCCAACTGGATTAACATCATCCATCTTGAACTTCTTAAGGACTTCTTTGGCATAGCCTTCTTGGGTGATAAAAAATCCTTTGTCTTCTTGTTTTACTTTGATGCCGAGATAATATGCCATGAGCCCCATATCTGTCATCTCAAATTCATTTGACATGTCTTTCTTGAACTATTCGAACATGCTTAAATTGTTCCCTGTGAAGATCAAGTCATCAACATATAAGCACGCAATCAAAATATCTCCACTTTGCGCTTTAATATAGAATGCATGCTCATATGGACACTTGTTGAAGTTCCTGTCTTGAAAGTACTTGTCGATTCGAACATTTCAAGCTCTCGGTGCTTGCTTGAGTCCGTACAATGCCTTCTTCAACTTCAAAACTTTTTTTTCTTGCCCTTTTACTTCATAGCCTTGTGGTTGCTCAATATAAACTTCTTCTTCTTCGAGAAAACCATTCAAGAAGGCCGACTTCACATCCATTTGATAGATCTTCCATTCATTTTGGCCTGCCAAAGAAATGATCAGTCTAATAGTTTCAAGACGAGCAACGGGGGAAAATACCTCATCATAGTCAATTCCTTGTCTTTGACTATAGCCTTTCGCCACCAATCTTGTTTTGTATCTCCCCACGCCTCCTTTTGCATTATTCTTCGCCTTGTACACCCATCTTACTCCGATTGCTTTGTGTCCTCGTGGAAGTGTAGTAAGTTCCCATGTATCATTCTTCGTGATTGACTTGATTTCTTCTTCCATGGCGTCTCTCCACTTTACGTTTTCAACTGCTTCTTGATAGCTTAGAGGCTCGCAATCACTCATAAGACAAAAGAGGTTAATGTCGTTTCTGTTTTCGGTTACCTCATAAAGCTCTTCAATACTCCTTAGTCGCGGTGTCCTCTCACTTGAGCTTGTTCCATCCAACCTTGGTATCAGTGAGGTCGGTGGTGTAATATGTTCATCTATCATTGGTTGTTCCATTTTGTCTTCTTCTTCAAAGTAAGGAAGAAAATCGTACCTGTCTTCTTGAACACTTCAATCCCAACAATCTTCTTCTTCGAACTCCACATCACGGCTTATGACGATCTTTCCACTATTTGGATTATAAAGCTAGTACCTTAGAGCTTGAGTCGTAACTCACGAATACATACTTCTCACTTTTATCATCGAACTTTGTTCTCCTTTCATCTGGAACATGGGTATATGCAATGCTTCCAAACACTTTGAGGTGAGAGATCCCAGGCTTCCTTCCACTCTATGCTTCTTGTGGTGTCTTCTCATGCACACTTCTTGTTGGGGAACGGTTTGTCAGATAAACCGCACATGCCACTGCTTCGGTCCAAAACTCTTTCGGCATCTTCTTGCTCTTAAGCATGCTTCACACCATGTTAAGTATGGTTTGGTTCTTTCTCTTTGCTACTCCATTTTGTTGAGGTGATCTTGACATTGTTAGTGGGCGGCGGATTCCATAGTCTTCACAATATTTGTGGAACTCATTTGAAATGAACTCTCCTCCTCAGTCAGATCTCATGACCTTAATGGAAAGACCAATTTCTTTCTCCACAAGGGCTTTGAACTTCTTAAAGTTTTCAAACACTTCTGACTTCTCCTTCAAGAAATAAACCCATGTTTTTCTAGAATAATCATCGATAAAGAGGAGAAAGTATTTACTCTTACCAAGAGAGTTTGGATTGATTGGTCCACAGACATCGGTGTGTATGAGCTCTATCGGTTTTGTCGCGCTTGACGTTGATTCCTTTGGAAAGTTTTTCCAGAATTGCTTCCCAATTAGACATCCTTCACATAGTTGGTCTGTGTGGTTTATACTAGGCAAACCTCTCACCGTCTCCTTCTTTGACAAACATTTTAGACTGTCGAAGTTGAGATGTCTGAATCGTAGATGCCATAGCCACGAAGAGTCGGTATAGCAAGTCTTGAGACACTTTGCAACATCATTTTGAATGTTCAAGGGGAACATTCTATTCTTTGACATATGCACCTTAGCAATCAAGTTATGTCTATAATCTCTTAAGAAAAGACTATGTTCTTTCAAGTGGATGTCATAACCTTTCTCTAATAATTGTCCCAAGCTTAAAATATTATTATTCATGTTAGAAACATAGTAGATATTGGATATGAATTGATGACTCTCATTCTTCAAGCGTATAAGAATTTTACCTTTGTCTTTGACGGTATCTTTGAGTCATCTCCAAATGAGACATTGCCAGTTGTCGTTTCATTGATCTCTACGAACATGCTTCGATCGCTGCACATGTGATTGCTTGCGTCGGTGTCGAGGTGCCATTTGTTTCTTTTCTCTTTAACTTGGTTTTGGCACGCGAGCAACAAAGTTTCTTCTTCTCCACCTTTTCCTTCTACAAAGTTAGCTTTCTCCACAACCTTCTTCGAGAATCTACACTCAGATGCATAATGACTGATCTTGTTGCAGTTGAAGCATTTGATTTGTGATTTGTCACACCTCGACCATGAATTTCCTCTTCCACGACCTCTTGTTGCTTGTGGATTCCAACTTCTTTCTCCATTGTTAGAGTAGTTGTTGTAACCGCCTCTTCCTTCTCCTCCATATCCTCGTCCACGTCCACGATCTCGTCCTCTTTGCCTCTTATAATTCACATAATTTGTTTCCTTTACGTTAAGTTGTAGTAGTTGCTCCATAGCCTTCTTTTGTTAAATTTTTCTCTTTTGCTTTTCTTCGTATGCTTGTAAGGAACCCATGAGTTGCTCAATAGTCATGGTCTTTAAATTAAGGGTGTGCAAAAATATGGTTAGCCAAACGATATTACTAAACTGGATTGCATTACACTATAAAATAACTGAACCACTTGAATGGTTAATGAATTGAACCATTTAAATTAAACAATTCTAATTCAGTTTACAACCGGTTCATAACCAATTTTTTTTATAAATTACTTTAATTATATAAATATTTTTTTTATCAAAAGAAGATGAATAATTATTGAGAGTGAAAACAAAAAAATGGAAATTAAAAAATATTTGTAATTATAAAAAATAAAATTAAAATTAAAAATAAAATTATAGTTTTTTTAGAAAAAAATCTGAAAATAAAATATTTTGTATTCCATAAAATAAAAATTATTTTTTTCTGAAAATAAATTTCTTTTATTTATTAAAAAATAATAATTTAATTTGAAATAAAAAAATTATTTTTTCAGAAAAATAAAAAATTATTATTTTTTGAAATAGAAAAATTCTGAAAAAATATTTTTTTTGAAAAATAAAAATTTCAGAATAAAAAAATCCCCTCCCCCCTATATAGAAAAAAATATAATTTTTTATTTTGAAATTTTTATTTTTTCGAAAAAAAAATTATTTTGGAATTTTTTCGCCTGAAATTTGTAAAAAAAAATCCATTTTTTTTTCAAAAAAAAATATTTTTTATAAATAAAAGATTTTCTTTTTAAATAAATATTTTCAAATATTATAAAAAAAGAATTTTAAATTAATTATTTTTTATGAAATTAAAAAAATTAATTTTCAAAAGAGTTTAAATTATAAAATTGATTTATAATTGCAATCTGATTATAAACTAGTTTATAAACACATATTAATTCTAAATTAGTTTTAAACTGAATCGAAACCATTTTAACAATTAACTGCAATTTTATTGTAATGGTTATTATAAACGGAACTGGATTATAAATGTGGTTTAATTCAGTGCAGTTCATGAACCATGAACACCCCTACTTTAAATCCCTGTTATCTTCAATGTTGGTAATAATGAAGTCAAAACATGGATTTAAAGTGCGAAGTATTTTCTCCATGACGTTCACCTCATCAACATCTTCGCCATTTTTTTAAAGTTGATTGACTACGACCAATACTCGAGAAAAATAATCAGAAATTGACTCGGACTCTTCCATAAATAAACTTTCAAAATCACCTCTAAGAGTTTGAAGACGGATCTTTTTCACCTGATTCACTCCTTTGTTGCAAGTTTGAAGTTTGTCCCATGCTTCTTTGACCGTCGTTATGTTGGAGATCTTCTCAAATGTATCTTCATCCACCGATTGATAAATAAGGAAGAGAGCTTTCTTGACTCCCTCAATGTCTCCTTTACACCTTGGCTTAGCAATGCTTCATCTTGCTCCTTGAAGTTTTTCTCAACGATATCCCACACATCTTGAGTTCCTAGTAGCGTCTTCATCTTGATACTCCAATTGTCATAGTTGTTCTTTGTCAGCATCGACATTTGGAAAGGGAAACCTCCATTCGCCATTTTTTGAGGACCTTGAAGCTCAGATGCCACTTTGTTGGAAATAAACCTTTTTTGTGTTTAGAGAAAGTGTGTGAGAATAAAAACTTGATAGGTAGGAGAATTGTTTATGGAAGAGAGAACTTTGTATTTTTGCTTGATTCAAAAGTGTAGAATTACATCTTTATTTCTAATACTCTAAGGAGAACTCTAAACACACTAATTCTAAAGAGTTCTCAACTCTAGACATTCAAAGAGTATTTTAAAAAATATTACAATTCTAAGAAATATCTAGACACACCAAATAATATAAGATTTTTCTAGAAACATTACCCAAAATAATTAAGCTAAAAAATCAAATGATAAGGTGAAGCCAATATTACACTAGGACTTTTGGTCCACGGCCTTTGACTTTCTATTAATTACTGTAGATCACCATACAATGCTCTAATGAAAATATTATTTGACACTTTCTAAATGTTTAATTACAGTTAACGGACTTTGGACTCTCAAAAGTTGGTCTCATCAACAGCACTGATGATTTATCAGCACCCTCATCTTTCGCTAATGGCTTTTTAGGCAACGACAAACCAAAATCTCGACATGTTTCAAAAAGGGAAGAACGTCAACAACAATCAGTGGTTGGCACTCCAGATTATTTGGCACCCGAAATACTTCTGGGCATGGGACATGGTTTGCAGTTTACTGCTCTGATTAAATAGTACATGTTATCATAGACACGTGATTTCAGTTAGCCAGTTTATTTTTAAATGAATAAATAACTAGTTTTATTTAATTTTTTCTTTCAAATTCATTTTATTTTAAATACATTCTTATACATGCTTGTACTCATGTAGGTACAACTGCAGATTGGTGGTCGGTGGGTGTCATACTTTATGAGCTTCTCGTGGGTGTTCCACCTTTTAATGCAGAACATCCACAGGTTTTATTTTCATCATAATTACCTATAAATGATTTCTTGGATCTAAAAGCGGTTACTGAATTTTTATTTTGTTGATCCATAAGAAATAATTTTTATTTAGGCTCATTGGTTTTTGCTTGCAGCAAATTTTTGATAACATAATTAACAGAGACATACAATGGCCAAAGTATCCTGAGGAGATCAGCTATGAGGCATATGATTTGATGAATAAGTAAGCATTATCAAAGCTGATATGTATTTTATAGATCTTTAAAAGACATTATACAACTTAACTGCAAAAGTAATTAAATGCTAACTCTAGACACCAAAGTCATGGTAAAAATTGATATGAGAAGCCAGAGGGTTTGCTGAATATGTTGATAGGAGAGCATGCTGACTACTGGTATACATACTGAAAGATAAAGAGCATAGTAAATGTTGCGTAGATTAATTGTTTTTCAGTGTTTAGCATGAATACTGGAAAAAAATTGTTGATCTGCTGAACTATATCATTCTTTAAGGGTAAAGGTGTGCAAAATATATCATTGAAGCTGAACTATAAAATCAAGTATACAAGAAACTTACACATGGTCCAAGTTGTGTAAAAGATTGAAAACAAGCCTAGATAACTGAAGCATTTTTCAAAATGTTACACCTAGTATCTTGTTGAATATTTTTGCCATGAATTCTTTGTATCTTTTACCTGTAAAATAAGTCATTGTATAGAAGAGAAAGTGAGGAGAAACTATTAAGAAAGACTTTAGAGATTAATGAGTTGGATAAATATATGATATATGGGAAAACATTATGATGTCAATTGATCCATTTAGCTGATTATTTAGTGAGACTGGGTTTGATTGTTGTTATAGTATAGAATAGAAAAAAGAAATACGAGAATGTGTATGAGAAAAATAGATAGTTGTGAGTGAGAGCTTGCATGCATACTCACCAGCTTTGCATGACAATAGGCATGTGGATAGGATGGAATGGAAGGATAGGGCTATTGAGAAGTCAAATGGATGATTTTCTATAATTTATCCACAACAATCTTACACACAATAAAGATGTGGTTAGCAATGGCTTACAAAAGAAGCACTATTGTCAGAACAATTTGAGAAAACACGCTGTTATTAAACAGTATAAACAGCTTCTACAAGTATTTTGTATTCCTGTGATACCTCTAAAGGATATTACATGAGTTATGTCATTTGTGGGTAAAAACAGTCCTCCTTTAATGTTAAACATTAAGATTCCTGTGGTGTTGGTTATGGCTTACAATAAAGTTCTCTTTCAGATTATTAATAGAAAACCCAGTACAAAGGTTAGGTACAACAGGAGCTTCAGAAGTGAGTTATTTACTTCCTTTTAAAAATGGAGTTCTCAGCAAATTATGGTATTATATTTACACAAGAGGAAACAAAATTTTTTTGGCAGGTTAAATCCCATACTTTTTTCAAGGACATTAATTGGGATACGCTAGCAAGGCAGAAGGTCATGATTTTTAATTTCATTTGAGCTTGATATGTTTGTGCCATATGTCTTGATTTCTCACGCTTGGGATGCACCCAAATCTCTACAGGCTATGTTCATACCATCGACTGAAGCTCTTGATACAAGTTATTTTATGAGCCGTTATATTTGGAATCCAGAGGATGAACACTGTGCTGGAGGTAGTGATTTTGATGACATTACTGAATCTTACAGCAGTGGTTCAGGAAGCCATCCATCAGATGTAGATGTAAGAATATTTTTGAATTTTAGTACTTAAATACTATCCCTATTATTGATAAAAGCTATTCATGTGATACAATTGATACAAAAAATACTATCCCTATTATTAATAATAGCTATTTACTAGATACAATTGATACAAAAGACTCGATATTGATCCCTATTTATAGTATAGGAATACATGATTTTTTATTGTATATTGGCTAAGCAGGATGATGAATGTGGTAGTTTAGCAGAGTTCGCTCATTCAGGTTCAAATTATGTGGAGCAGTATTCGTTTAGTAACTTCTCATTTAAGGTAATATTTAGTATTCGTTTAATAACTTCTCATTTAAGGTAATACTTATCATGCTTGATGCTATCTTGTGTTAATATAGTTGATCAAACATTATATTATTTTGATGTATAAATGATCAACATCTAATTGTTTATTATTTGTAGGAAATGTCTCTTTTATCCTTTTCATCACATCTTCTTTATCATTACTCGCCCTTAATTTGTTTGTACTTTTCTATATGAATTGAGAAAAAATTATTATTTTTGTTTATTACAGAATTTATCTCAACTAGTAACTATCAATTATGATGTGGTGTATAAGAACAAAGAATCGCCCGAAAACTCCAATCCATCTGCTTCATGATATAGCTAAAGAAATTTGTAGATTTCTCCAAAAAAGAAGGTACAAATAGGCGGACTTGTCTCGTAAAAAAACAGTATGAAATATTTGTACTAATGTTACATATACATGATTAATGTTAATATCCTTTTAGCATTAATGTTTCTTGTCTCAATTAAAAAAAATTATGGTGCTTTTTAGTTTTGAATAATAGTTTTTATATGTTTATCTCAGAAAGTAGAGGTTTATCCAATACGGTGACAATAAACTCCCAATACGGTGGCAAGATTGGCCTTGAATTCGTATAGTAGGCTGACCACGACCATTATTGAATCTATTGTCTAACTTAGCCTTCGGTGAAGTGAATGCAAACATCATGTTGTATGTCCTTATTTGTGATCGGAAGTTCTTACTATCTTTGGCATTGCGATCAAATAGTAGATGAGAAAAAACTTTAGGTGGATGTTTCAACATGGGTAGTTCAACTTTACCATTACCACAACACAAATAGTACTTGGGATTTGCCGCATGCCTGTGCTTGTCCAACCTTTCTTGATACCACATCATGGCCTTACAATATCTACATTCAATCATAGCATCTCCCAAATCGTATATTGTAAAAATACTATATTAGTTGTATGGATATAAAAAGAAAATTGTATGCATGCCTATTAAAAAACTTTATTTCATGATATAAATAAGTAATGAGGGGGGGTATGCAGTTAACCTTGATTGTTTCTATTCGGGTTATTTGCTGTTGAAAATGGTGGACAAGTCTTTGCTTCATCAAGGCTTAAATCGTCATCGGATTGGTGTGCTGTAGTATTTCAGAAACAGGAACAATAAATAGAATTTTTTTTTTAATATCCAGAATTTTTAAAAAAATTTCAAAAATACACATTTTTTAAAAAAAATTACAAAAATGGGCAATTTTTGCCCTAATATACACCTAGGCGCCACCCTAGTTGGCGCCTACCCTTAAAGGGTAGGGCAAGTCGCCACTAGGAGTGGCGCCTACCCTAATTCTTTTTTTTTTTTTTTTTTTTTTTAGAATTTCAAACATTTGTACCATATTACCCAAATAAGTGTTAAAAAATATTTAGAACTATATAATAGAGTGATAAAGATTATTCACATCTATATAATATGATTAAAATCTTGTTTTTATCTTAAAAATAAAATAAATATAAAATTTTGAAACTAATCAAATCAGAACTAAAAATATATTAAAAAAAATTAGTAAGAGATTATCAAATGCAACAACATGCCACCATAATTGATAGGAGTTATATTGTCTATAGTTTTATTGGAAATAATAATAGTATATAACACATTGAATTCATACAAAATTATGACATTAATAAAATTATCTAATCAATTATGAATTAATTCTTATTCATCATGAATAAGAGTAAAAAAAGAATCTAATAAATTATTAATTGAATCCTATTAATCATTAATTAATTCTTATTCTATTCAATTATTATGCATTTATTAATTTAAAAATAAATACTAATAAATAAATAAATGTAACAAATATCAAGAAGTTTTATTTCTATTTAGAATCTAGAAAAAGTCTAATTTTCTTTTATAATTTTAATAAAATATAATTAGACTCTGTTTCATTTTTAGACATTGAATTTTTTTTTAAAAATCTGGTTATTAAAAAAAAAATTCAATTTTCAAATCATGTTCGATCCTTTCCTTTTCAAAATCATGTTCATTGACAGCATGCCAATTCAAGTAATATATATATTAATTTATATATATATTATAATTGATAAATTAACCTTAACATGATTAACCCTAATTCTTCCAAAAAAATTTAAATAATAATAATTACTTATAAATTAAATTAATATATATATAAATTAATATATATATATATATATATATATATATATATATATATATATATATATATATCTTGTAAATAATTTTATTTATATATATGTGTTAATATAAATTAATATAATTTATAAAAAATATAAATTCATAAATTTAAAAAAAAAAAAAAAAACATATTTAAAAAAAAAAATAATAATAAAAATAAAAAAGATTTAAGGGTAGGCGCCACTCCTAGTGGCGACTTGCCCTACCCTTTAAGGGTAGGCGCCAACTAGGGTGGCGCCCATGTAGAGAACTAGGGCAAAAATTGCCCATTTTGGTAATTTTTTGGAAAAAATGGGTATTTTTGAATTTTTTTTAAAAAATCTGGTTATTTAAAAAAAAAATCCAATAAATATATTAAAAAAGTTTATATCAACCTATTTTATTCAATTTAATTAGAAAGCAATCTTACACAAACCTAAGAATGGATCATGGTCAGAACCATCTTTAGTTGCACTATCTAAATCCAAGTTAGGTGTATGTGCAAAAAATTGAGATGTTGGTATATAATTAGCTGGAACTGTATTTGGCATGAACCGTAATTCAGGGGCAGTCAAGTGTGGTGATGTTAACTCAATGTTTGTGATGCTGAAAAACATAAGTGTTTGGAAAAAAATTATTAAGAAATAGTTATAACAAGAAATTATGAAAGACAATGTAGATAGCAGTATTAATACTCAAACTGGTAGGACAGCATGAGTGTTTGGCATAATGTTATGCTTTGTGATTATTGAGTATGGTTGTATACGTGAAATGGATTTGTTTGGACGATCTCTTCGGCGATTGACGAAGTTAGGCGTTGAGTCAAACCTATTAACATTATATGTCATGTTTGTTAAAAATGTTACATGGATATAATTTTTTGAGATAGGAATCAAAGATTGAAATAAAATTGAGTAGCTGAAATTATATTATTAAATCTTACTTCTGGTTGAGTAGAACATTGTTGGTGGATGGGAGTGTTGTTACTTCTTGTTTATTTGTAATGTTGAAGGCAACATATGACACGCCAAGTGACTTTTTCGGACGTCCTCTTCCACGTTTGACTAAGTTATGTGTATCCTCGATACTTTTCTCATCATAATTCCTGATGAAGATATATAGATGAGTTACATTCAATGTTGATTGTAATTGGAAAACGTTCAAACTTTATCGGACTTAAAGAGCATTGCTTGAAGTTGTGTGATCAATGGGATGACTTTGAGTTGTCATTGGATATGTCATGTTAAGTGGGAATTGAGGATTTTGATTTTCCCGGTCGTTGAGGGAGGCAACATTTGAGAACCTGGACATAAAGTTTGTGCCAAAATTTTGAATATTAGCCACTTTGTGTGATGTACAAAATGCATGTTCAGATGTTGAGGGATTAGTGGTTTGTAATATAGAATCCATGATTTTCCCATCAACAACGATTTTATTGATGAGTTGTTGGTTAGAAGCTCTTGGTGCGACATCTGAAAATGGGATTCGATTGCAGGACGATGAGGTTTCAGTATCACGGGGAATTTGAACCTCATATGGAGAAACCTTGAAACGCCTAGAGTGTTTAGATTTTAGAATGCGAAATCTGCGTGATCTAGGTCGCTTACAATCCAATTTATTCTGAAACAAATCATCATACTTTATAATGATTGGTGTATAAGTCCTAAAAAATACAAAATTATTATTGTATAAGTGGTATAATAAAAAGGGTGTTAAACAACCTAAAGGTGAATGAAAAAATACGAGTTTATATGCACAAATGTTATTGCCGAAACATTATCCTGTTGAAGTCTTGATCATCCATGAATCTTTATATTGTGTAAGAAACCTAAAGGTGAATGAAAAAAATAGTAATGACATAAGAAAAAAGGTGGTCAAATAAGTATTGAATTGTTTCATCGTTGAAGAATTCAATGTATTCACAGACAATTGAATGAATGTCCGAGGTCAATAAGGTGTATTAAAAAGGTTCATCATTAAAGTGTTTAATTCACTACCAGTAATAATGGAGAATCCATTACTCATGTATATGCCATCATCTAGAAAACAATATAAACTCGTTTATGACAGAGTATTCAAATGTATGGTGCCATTATAGAAAACGCATGAATATATATAATGTGTGCATTCAAAAACGAATAAATGAACATAATAATGGATAAAATGGATATGGCTAAACTTAAAGCACGAAAAGACGATTAAATCACATGATTATTCAAAGCTATGGTGACATTGAATTCAGACAACAATTCTGTGATGACAAAAACCAAATTTGTGTTTCATGTGACAATGTTAAACACATCTATAAGAACTTGAGAACATGAAAATATAATTCGTGCAACAATAATGAAATAGCAAAATTCATAATATATGTATATTCCATAAGGAGGCACAACTGTCATGATCAAATATTTAAGCTTAATTTCAAAACTAAAACATCATGTTTTGTTTCATTAAATATAAGTTAAACTTGTAAGATAGAAACTGTGAGAGATATGGAAAAACCGGCATTGTTGGAGATATGCAAAAACTTCAAGTCGAGAATGCTAGAAATACATGTAAAACCTGTCCTGTATAAAATCAAGTAACAACATGAAAGTCGAATAAACGGGATTCAAGACATATTTGGTGTCTTGTATAGGTAGGGTTCTAACAAACATTTAGAAACTGTATTGAGTTTAATGTGAAGAAGAAGAAAAGTCAAAATTAATTGATAATAATATTTAAAATAAGTTAGATGATAAAAATTAGAATTAACAATACCCAGGTATTTAATTGGACATAGTTGAAATGCAACTTGATGGTTTCTACTTGAACTTTTTGTTGATAGACAAGTATGACAATAGAAAGTCAATAGAAACTAGTGATGTAGGCATGTCCTTCATTAAAGTAGAGAATAATAATTGACCTTTACATGAGATTGAAAAGAAATGTAGCTAAGATTGTAGCATACCTTAAAACCATCTATTAACAGTTAAAGCTATGGTTCAGCGGTTGTAGCATAATTGTTTTCATAGAAACCTATGTAGCATCAAAATAATTTAATAAATCCAAAATATCAAACTCATTTGTTGTGTTTGAGGGAAATGGATTTGGTGCGGTAGAAAACAGAAACGTTTTAATCTTAATTGTTCAATCAATTTATAAGATAACATGGTCGTTTGACAAAGTTATAAGTGTTATGTGAGATTGATAATATCATAGCATGCTTAATCAATTAAACAACAAAGACTCATTTTAATCTCTCATGAAAAATTAAAAAAATTAAATTAATCTCAGAAGAAATAAAAGATTATATTTAATCCTTTACAATATTTATTTGGATCATATTAGTTATCTCTTAATACTTTTTTAAATATTTTTTTCCTATTTTTTTAAAATATTTATATCACAATGGAGTTTTTAATAATTATGTGGACAACCATATTATTTTTAATTTTTAATATTAAATTGATTTTTTTTAATTTTAATTTTGTTTTTAAATAATCCAAATTTGAAAATATAAAAAAAATTCAAAAATTATTTTTAGAAAGAATTGAACCTAGGGCCTTTAAGGCACATTATATTTCTTTACCACAAGACTAATGTAAATTGGTGACAAATAATTTTCATGATTTATAGTAATATTAAATAATTTCAAATTTAAAATAAAAAATAATTTAAAATAAGTAAATATTTATTTGTGTGTTATTTGATAAAATGCGAATTCTATTTTAATATTAAAATTTAATTAATTCAAATTAAATAATTAATTACTTTTTAAATATTTAATTAATTCAAATTAAATAATTAATTATTTTTTAAATATTTAATTAATTCAAATTAAATAATAATCAATTAATTTAATATTATTCAATTAAAAAATAATAAATTTATTTCTATTTGATTAATTATATTTAGGACTTACATCTTATTAATTTTATTTTTAATTTTGTATATTATTTAAAATAAATTAAATTATAGTTTTGATCCCCCTATTATGTTATGCTCATGAAATTAGTCCCCCTATTTTATTTTTAAATTATTTTGGTCTCCATTCCTCAATTTTTGTAAAAGAAATCTGATGTGTAAAAAATGATAGCACAAAATTATTGATATTTATTTTTCAAGTCATTTTATAAATAAATTATTAATTTAAATTTTCAATTCAAAATTCATAATGAAATTAATTAATTAATTTTAAAAATATTTTAGTTGAGCTTTTCGGCCTATCTTTGCAGCCCACAAATTTATACTTGTGAATATATTGTTTGTGAATATATACAATCAAATTAAATGGGATTCAAAAATGGAACTTGTATTACAAAACCACTACTACCATCTCCTATATCCATTGTTTTTCAGTAATTTTTTTACACTAAACCACTATTAATGATAGCTCTTTGGAATTACAACAATATTGCTATCATACTCAAATGGTCGTGCAAGAGTCTGAGGTTTTCACTTGCCTTTACAAAAACAAGAGTAGTTTAGTTAAACAGAACAGTTGTTAAAGCAATAACTAAATTTTCATTAACATAGTGTTATAACAATTAACTATACATATTCAATTAAAATTAATTAAGATGATTAAGAATGAACCAGAAAAGGTGACAAGATAAATAACCTGCACGAAATGTGTTCACTTCCACCATCTCTCTGAACATGCATAGAATATTTGGGACATATCTACCACTTCTTTCTTTTAGCCAACTCCAAAAATTTCAGATCCAATTGTTTTTCATCTAGATCCATTGTCGACTTTTGAAATTCTCGGTAATTCATATCAGCATGCCATGGAACTTTACATTTTGCACATAATAACCTATGACATGAAGGACATTCACGAGCATAAGAGAATAATTCTTATAAGGACAATATATTTTTTGCTCCAAAGAAATCGAAGACTCATGTATCGCAGATTACCACTCAATAATGACTTGTTTAGGTAAAATGGATTGCAAATGTTGTGGTTTCAGTTCCACGGAACATTCTGGATTTGGACAACTCACTTTCAACGCATTTTTGTTTATTTGAATATTCACCTACTTTGATATGCAATTAGTACAAAATCGATGCTTACATGAAGTGATTGTGAACATATTAGAGATTGTTACAGAATCAAAGCATATATCGCAGCTGAATCTTTTTGAGGATTTACCTTGATAAGTAGCTGATGCTGTCTTTGTTTTCTTCTTTTTATCATCACGGTCTGCTGCAAGAGATTCTCTCTTCATTGTATTTTGACGCATAATGTGAAGTTCTGCAAACTGAAAAGGTTTTAGGTTGAAAGTTGTTGGCTTTACATATCACAATTATGGATTCTTGCTTTTTAAACTTCTCATTTTCAATGTCCCTATACCTTTTTTATTAATACCGAGACTTTTTTTTAGAGCAAACACTTTTCATTTTCACCCTCATAATGTTGAATTGTAATTCTTTATGTCAAAATAAGTTGCTTGACAGAAGTAAGAAAATGTCAAATCGTCTAGATGTCGAAATGTATAATATGTTGAAGTGTATCTCGAAAGAGTTGTTAGACTTAGCTTTATTTGTGTTTTAGCCGAGTTAGCTAATTTGTTAAGAGATTACTTAGTGTAAGGGCAAATTGTCATACAACATACGATCATAGGTTTCGATGATGACAAATGACCACCATGGATGAATCGACATTGTCGATTCCACCTCTACAAAACAAATGCAACATATCACCTATCATATCATTTTCTATGCTCATCTAAAACTGCTATATTTCATACAACATATGTGGATAAAATGTGATCATGACAAAATGCATGAAAACCACAAAAATATGAATTTTTGCAGATTTGCAGGGTTTGAGTCGACCGCAAGGGTCAGCGCATGAACCATGGGTCAGCGCATAACATAGTACAGTTGGTCACTGGTCAGCGCATGGAGGCTTGAGTCGACCACAGGTCGGCGCATAACATAGTGCAGTTGGTCACGGGCCAGCGCATGGAGACTTGAGTTAACCACAGGGTCGGCGCATGAAGCCTTCATTTTCCCACGGGTCAGCGCACGCCGACCTATGGTCGACGCATACTGATATTGCAGGCCATGCATCGACGCATAGACCTGCTATGGTCGACCGCTCGTGCGGAAATTCAGTTTTTGTGTATTTCCCACTCTGTTTGAAAAGCTGTTAAGTTTGGTTGGTTAGTTGGTTACTATATATAGAAGTTTAGTTACTTGTATCAACTAACATTTGTAAATTTGATTCAAGTGTTCAAAGAAACAAGAAAAAGTGAAATAGGTGTCCAAGATTCATCATCTTCATCTTCAACATCTCACAACACATCAACTACACACAACCATTTTTGAAGTGCTTTGTGATTGGTTAAAGGTGATAAGGTTCGAAGCCGAGATTGGGGAATCCGGTTCGGGTTGAAGCTTGTGATAGGTTTTTTCTTGAATAAAACCGTTAGGGTTTTGTCCTCCAAGACTGGTTTGTGTTTGGGGGTTTTTGGACGAATTCTTCATCAATTTTCAGCTGAGCGAAGGTGATTGAGAAGAGGAAGTCTTTGTCAATCTAGTAGCGGATTCAGTGAAATTGAAGGGAAGACTTCGGGTTCGATTTGTTGTAGTTGAGATCAGCCGAGCCGAGGGTTTGAAGAACTGAGGGTTATTCAACAAAGGGGCTGGAATCGGAGGTCTATCAACAACAATCGAAGGACTTGATTCACCTTGAATCAAGGAACAAGGAGTGGAAGCAACATTCAACGTCTTGAGAGTTCTGTTGTATATTTTCTTTGCAATCCTTGTATAAACGGTTAAATTCAACAGGTGATATCTATTAAATCATCTCAATTCTAGTTTTAGAATTGAGGGCAGACGTACCCCGAAGCGAGGACGACGGGGGAACTGCCTCATCAAATCTTTGCCTTCTCTATTTTTCAGCATATTTGTTTTTAGCTTAAAAATTAAGTGATTTTAGTATAAGCACTTTTATCAAACCTTGATATTAATTGAGTAAGAAGTTAAAACTCTGTTTTTGAATTCAAAGTACAAGTAAATATTGTACTAGACTAATTGAAATCTCTTACTCAACATAAATATCACTTGGAGTGTTTTTGCACACCAAGTGTTTGATAATTTGCCTAAACCAAAATTATCTTAGTTGTTTATCTAGTTTGGTTTGCTCTTTGAATCATTGGAACTAGGAATCTTAGCTAGTGAAACAAATCCTTGATAGTGTGACTAGTGTAGTGATTCGTATTCTACATTATCACTAATCTATAGTGTCGCAACGCGAAAAACAACCGACGGGAAAAAGAAACAAACAAAGCCGCCACCGTGCGTTATTTATCCCAAAGGAGGGAAAGGAAACGCTCGAAGTAAACCTGGAAAGGAAATGGTCTTACGACCGGAGATGCAAGGATCGGGAGTCGGTTACGCAAGGGGAAGGTATTAGCACCCCCTCACGTCCGTCGTACTCGACGGGATCCACGCTCAGAAGAATAGAATAAGGTTGCTAAATAACTGCTCAAAGAATGCACACACACTGGAATCAAACACAGATGGAAGAAGACGGAGGAAGCGGACTCGGCAGGATGTCGCATCCTGGGCCTACGTAGTTTGTCAGAAACAAACATCAGAGTCAACGTAGTTCGGGGAAATGGGGAACGGGCTCGCTAGGATATCGCATCCTATGCCTACGTATCTCATCTAGAATGAGAATCAGAGCTACCGTAGTTCGGCTCACGCACGCCGAAACAAAACACACGCTCAGACGCTGAGACGTCAAAACAAACACACAAATGGAAACAAACTGCCAATGGCTGGTCTTACGTCCGACTCCAAACAACAAACACAAACAAGGAAACCGAATGCCAATCGCTGGACTTACATCAGACTCCAAGCACACAAACACCCACAGGAAATCGACCGCCAATCGCTAGACTTACGTCAGACTCCACACAAACAAACACAGGAAACCGACTGCCAATCGCTGGACTTACGTCAGACTCCAAGCAAACAAGAGGTTAACCGGACGCTGAGTCGTCAAAAGCAACAAAGAAGTTGAACAAACAAACTAACAGGGAGTCTGGTACTCGAGCCTGCTAGCTGTCAAGCAAACACACACAAAAAAGGAAAAGGGTGAAAAACAAAAAGGGTGCCCGGAGAGATCTCGCACGATCTCCTGCCTACGTACCTCATCTGGTATGAGGATCAGGGCAACGTAGTTCCCCTTAACAGGGGAGAAACTTTCTCCTAACCAGAGACCTAGGAATAACAAACTAAAAGGGAGACTGACTCGAGCCTAATAGTTGTTATGCAATCCACAGTAGTCCTAGGTTGAGGTTTCTAACAGATCCTAACTCGCACAGACAGCAAGTCAATAACACAACAAGTAAGCAAACGGGCAAACAGGTATCACACACTATATGCAAACAAGAAGGTTCACACAACATGGCTGGGCTTTAGTCAAGGGGTCACATCAACCTCGACAAACAAGCCAACTGGAAAAGGGTGTTATTTGCTCTTAACCCTAACATTGAGAGTTAGGGTGAAGCAGATGAAATGGGAAGTGAGGATAAGACCTCACAACTCTTATCCCTGGCCTGGGAGAGCTTCAGACAATGAAAGTGTGGGAGTCCAGAATGTGGGACTCTACTCCACATGACTGACACAACAAGATCTTGGGTTTTGTATTCAAAGTGCATCAACACATGGTGTGAGCAGGATGAATGACTCAACTGAATAGCAGGGGATGGATTGCACATCCCTTTTATCTGCCAATTGCCTCTTCACTTAGGAGGTCTTTATATGTACAAGGCACAAAGATAAACAAGCATAAACATTGCCTCTTAAGGAGGGCTTCAGACAGGTGCCTGCCAAAGTAACATGACAGGTCTTCTAGACTACATGAAGATCAAGGAATTATACCTAAGTGGTATGCCAACCATAAGCAAAGCAAAGTTCAAATGAACTTAAAGCAACTTAAGTACCTGTGGAAACAGCTAAACCAATCAGTACAAAATTCAGACAATAGTCAACAGTCAATATCAAACAGACAGACAAATCCCATATACACAAATAAACCATAAGGCAAACTCAAGTGAGTTATCATCAACATACAAAACAAACAAATGTTAGCCAACAACAACAAATGACCAAGCTCAAATGAAGGAGCAACATCAATCATGGAAATGCATACTTGAACCTGAAATTCACAACTCAAATGGTAAGTCCAAACCACTAGGTCAAAGCCTAGGGTCAAAAGTGAATCAAAAAGCCAAAACAGAACTTGACATTCAACATGGATCATATTTAATCAATCAAGAACAAGTCCTAAAAAGGACCAAACCAAAACCAATAAGCAAGTCCATTTCATGTGCAAAGGAAGTCAAAGACCAATTCAAGGCATACATTTGATCATCATGAATGAAAATTCCAAATCAAAACAGAAATGATTCAAATAATTCTGGAAAAATTCATGAGCATTCAACACATCCAATACCATCATCATACAAAAAATCAGAAGCATTAGAGGTTATTTGGTATGGAAATTAAATTGCACAAGCAAGACAAACAAATGTGTGACACAAATTGTCACACCATGCAAACATGTCCATAAAACAGAAATGGTAAATGGTAAAAATGCACAATCAAGCCTCAAGGGTCCAGAAACATGTCAAGAACATTCATGTAAAATTTCAAGCAATTTGGATCAATATCAAGCATTTCATGATAGAAAGAGTAAGGCAAGATCATAAAAGCACATATGTTCACATACTCTAACACAAATCAAAAACCAGCCATGCACAACTTTTGAAATCATTATCAAAAAAACTAGACAGACAGAGGATCATTTTGCAAAATGAATGGAATTATTTGGATCATTTTTCAATTTAATATGAATTTTTGAAGTTTGGGAAAAAATGTTGACATAAAATGGACAATGCATATGAAAATTGGAGGGAAAGATTAAATGGAAATTAATTTTGAAAATATGCAGCGTGGAGGAATCGAAGCGTGTGCGTGCCTGAACCAGACAAAACCCTAGCGCTGGTACGCGTATGGTACGCGTAAGGTCAAAATTAAAGCAGGTCGTACGCGTATGATACGCGTACGGTGCGTGGAGGTTTCCACCGTCTTCCTCGCGAAGACGATGGCGTTACAGTGCCTGTGTTCAGAAAATTTTCCAGAATTTCGAAATGAATACATCGACAGAAAGCTCTTCCAATGTAGGTTACAGATCAATCAACATCTAAGCCTAACAAGCCATGGATTAAGAGATGCGAGCAAAACATTTTGACATGTCAAACTTTAATCAAGCATAACTTATTCATTTCTCATCCATTTCACACGAATTTTATATCAGATTAATCAACATGAAAAGCTCTACCTAAACATGGCAATGGATTGAAGAATTAAGAGATTCGAATTTTTACCTCTTGAAGAGCAGAACAATAAAACCAGTGATTCAAGCTCCTAAAGCGTCCAGATCCACTCCTATATTGATGACTTGAAGCTTTATGAAGAAATTGGAGCTTGTAGTGGCTTAGATCTTGATTAATTTTCCACTTCCATCTTCATGAATTTGCTTGGAGTATGCTTGATTTCTGCTCGAATTCAATGATCCAATGCTTGATTCTTCATCCACTACACTCAATAAACCAGAATATGGAAGAAAAATATTATGCTATGTGGAGAATTTTCAAGTTTTGATTGAGAGAAAATTTTGGAGGGAAAAAGTTTTTGGATCTAGAAATGGTGAAAAATGATTCATTCCCAAAATTCTGTTATAATTTACTATTTATATGCCATGTTAATTACCATGCTAATCCTAATTTGTAATGGTTAATTAGGATTAGTGATAATTGGAATGAAATGCAAAAAATGAGAAATGATGTATCATGGCCATGCACCACGTGAATAGTAGCATGCAAATGCTCACATTCACTTAAAACCAACTCATAAACATAATGCAAGTGGAATTTTACTCATGTGATGCACCAAATTTGAATTTCTCAATTTCCCTCCAAAATGCACTTGAATTAGCACATGATCACATGATGAAATTTCATGTAATGCCATGAATGATTTGGAAAATATATGTCATGACAAGAATTTGGCAAAAAGGAGCACTCAATTTGGAATTATGAGTCAAAAGTTATGGCACTTTGAAGTTCCATGTACACTTGGCAATGATTTGACCATGTCTTCTCAACCATTCATCAGATGCTCATGATCTTGGACTTTTTGGAAATGGGAGAGAGAGATATTCAACTTTCATGTTGGACAAAATTTCATTTGAAGCTTCTTTGATGACGTAAGATCAAGTTGAATTTGAATAAAAAACTTTCCACTTTGGGAAACTTTCAATTACAGGTCACTTTCCATTTTTGGAAAGTTTTGATCTGGCCTCAAATTCTTCAAGATATGCATTTGACATGATTAATAAGCCTCTTTTGAACACGAATGAGATGTTGAAACTCATTTCTCCACCTCCTAGCCCTCAGTTCTTGCACAGTTGACTTTTATGGTTGACAGATGACTTGAACATGCACAGATGATTTTGAGCCTCAACCACTTGATGACATGGCTCCAAAATGAAACCCTAGCTTATACAAGCTCAATAAAAAAAATCATATGATGATCTCCATCTCAAGAAAGACCTCATCTCCTTGAAAATCCCTGACTGGTAGAATGCAACTGATTAGGGTTGACCATAGGTCAAAACCCTAATCCCAAAGAATCTGAGCATAAACAATGAGCCTCTGAGGATGACATAACCATGATGATGATGATGTACCCTTGCCAATAATATAATGCTCAAACTCCTTGAAAGACCAAGAAACCCTAATTGAAGCACAAACCCTCAGATGATTAGTGATCAATTTATGAGACCCTCAGGCTTGCATCTCTTAACCTCTCTATCTTCTGAGAAAGACTTTTAGAGGACTTGTTCATTCTCACATGATATGCAATATGCAAATGCCTAATGCCCTAAAAAATGAAATGCAATATGCTAAGCTAGTCCCAAGAGAGGAGGGCAAATTTTAAGGTGTCACAGCTGCCCCTATTCAATCCACTATGAACCTGTCGACATGAACAGCCTCGGCTTTCAGATGATCAGGGTGAAGAGTGATTGAATACCAAGAAAAGACGAACAATTTACGCTCTGATGGGAAATAATTAACAATGCCTATCAGAATCGGCAAAGAAGTGATCTTAAAAGAAAAATCCGTCTGATACGGAGAAAGTCGGCCTGAATACCGAAAAGAATGTTGACCTGGATACCAAAATAAATGGCAACACAGGAACCACCATGGCCTGAACGCCGCTCGTCAGTCTGAATACTGAGCATCAGAATATGAGAGTATTGATATCAGTCTGAATACCGAGAGATTGGCCTGAATGCCACTTCGGTCTGAATACCGGAAAACTGGCCTGAGTGCCGGAAACTGGCCTGAATACCACAAGTACTTCGACCTGATCGTCGGAAACTTCTCCGATCTAAAAATCAGAAACCAGCCTGAATGCCACTTCGGTCTGAACACCGGAAAACTAGCCTGAACGCCATAAGCCGCATCGATCTGAACTTCGGAAGCTTCTTCGATCTGAACATCGGAAAATCTGGTCTGAAAACCCACCTCGGCCTGAACACCGGAAAACTGGCCTGAATGCCATATCGGTCTGACTACCCGAAAAACTTGTCATGCCTGTCACCATCGGCAGAAATAAGGGACAGTGATAAATGAGGCGGCACGCGTGCCAACGACCCAAGCTGGGGATAACAAGCCATGAGTATGCTATCCTCTATTCGACCCTAGCAAACGAACAATTCGCGCTCAGCTGGGGATTTTTCTCTCTTTACTTTTCTTTTTGGACCCTGAAACTTCTTTGATTATCATTTCCATCTCCGCCAGACAGAAATCCTTCCTCCAATATCGCACTACTGGGGAATACTGTTGATTCAAAATCACGACGCCAAACTCCTCAGAGTAACATCTTCACCCTCTGGCGAAACCACCTCTCAAACAGTAACCACGGTTTGAGACTAGCTTATACTTGCAATGCTGATGCATGATGATTTTTAGCGTAATGCTCCATAATCATGGAAATGCTACGCAATTAGCTATGCAATATGCTATGCTTATCTACATGATGAATGCATAAAAAGTATCCCCCTCAAGGGACTCCTCTGGGGAGCTCAAGGCACTCTGCTGAGGAACTCGCTATTGCTCCAATCTCCACCCTGCTGGGGAATAGCACTGCCGCAGGGGAATAGACCACCCTCGCCCGGGATAACCTCCTCTGCACCCGATCCACTTGGGGACTTCGCTGGGGAAGAAACCACCAACGCGCTCTGTGGGGAAAACAGCAATCTCCGACTTGCTGGGGGAAACACCAGCAACTGACACCTCCGCTGGGGAAATAGCAAACTTCAGGCCTGGCTGCTGAGGAAACACCGATCTAAAACCTGCTGGGGGGAAAACCATCCCGACCCTGCTTGGGGAAACCCGGAAAGTATGACACAGAACACCCGTCGACTCGTCGAACCCTGGTATTCCATATCTAAACCCAACATCAGCTTTCCATTTTTGAGAGCTCCCAGACTCGTCTGGACTTTTCTGATTCATCACCTTGTATTCCCGACTTCTCCGTACTCCACGGAGATCGAACTCCCTGGATTCATACAAACTTTCCAGTCCTTCAGACTTTGAAGAGTCTTCTTGATTAATACTCAAGGATCGTCGTACGTCTTTTCACCGTCTTTTCCATTCATCAATTCCTTTGTCCCTGATTGAACTCCACGGGGATCCTTTGTCAAAAAGGCTCCACATCACAACCTGCAACTGAGTGAAAATAACCAACAGATCCTGCAAAAGAGATCATTAGATAAAAACGTGCCCCAGGCGTGCCAAAATTTCAACACTTGGGTCACTCAACCTTCCGAATAAGATTTCAGGCTTTCAATCTTATAAACATGCATTGGAAGGGGCCTGTATGTCTCAAAATGCAAATATTCTTTATCAAAATAACCGGATGTTTTTGCAATCAAAGCGGTAATGAAAACAAAAACAAAATTATTTGACTGAATATGCATTTTATTGATTGAAAAAATGTGGGGCTCATGAATGAGCAATACAAAGGAAGTAATCCCTGAAAAGAGGTAATTGCGCACAAAAGGAAAAATCTATCCTAATGGCAATGTGAAATCGCGATCTCATCGAGTTCCAACTCGGTTACACCCCATATGTCCTCAGACTCTCCGTGCTTTCCGCCTTCCGAACAAGACGACTCAGACTGATCCCTGTCGGGGATTATTCACGTGCCTTAACCAAAGCGAAAACGATCATGCTGGACGCAGTTGTTCGTTTCAATCCCTCTTTTGCCTGGACCGCCCTTTCGGGTTTTCAGTCCATCGGGATACCCTTTTTTGCCCAAGCCGCCCTTGTGGGGTTTTCGACTTGCCGGGTGTACATTTTTTCTTTTTTTTTATCCCTAATTTTTGCCCGAACCTTTTTATTTTTTCTGGTTCGCCGGGATGCCCCTTTTTTGCCTGGACTATTTTATTCTTTTGGTCCAGCGGGTCTCTTATACGAAGTATTTTTTAACTGTGTCTGCATTCACAGGGGATGGAAAATCCTCGTCATCCATGGTCGTCAACAACAAGGCTTCACCAGAGAAAACCTTTTTGACCACGAATGGACCTTCATAATTGGGTGTCCATTTGCCCCTACGATCGTTTTGAGGAGGAAGGATCCTTTTCAACACCAAATCTCCTACATGATACACACGAGGTCGTACCTTTCGGTCAAAAGCACGCTTCATCCGCTGCTGGTACAACTGCCCATGACAAATGGCTGCCAGCCTCTTTTCCTTAATCAGGCTCAACTCCTCATACCGAGTTCTTACCCATTTAGCCTCTTGCAATTTCACGTCCATCAGGACTCTCAACGAGGGAATCTGGACCTCAACCGGTAGCACAGCTTCCATCCCATACACGAGTGAGAAAGGTGTTGCCCCAGTAGACGTACGCACCGAGGTTCGATACCCATGCAATGCAAACGGCAACATCTCGTGCCAATCTTTATAGGTCATAACCATCTTCTGCACAATCTTCTTAATATTCTTATTGGCTGCCTCAACCGCCCCATTCATCTTCGGACGATAAGGAGAAGAATTGTGATGCTCAATCTTGAATTCCTGGCACAGTTCTGCCATCATCTTATTATTCAAATTAGAACCATTATCAGTAATGATTCTCTCGGGAACCCCATATCTGCAAATGATGTCTCTCTTCAAGAATCTGGCAACGACCTGCTTCGTCACGTTCACATAAGAGGCCGCTTCCACCCACTTGGTGAAGTAATCAATAGCCACTAATATGAACCGGTGCCCATTCGAAGCCGTAGGCTCAATTTTCCCGATCATATCAATGCCCCACATAGCAAACGGCCACGGAGACGACATCAAACTCAACGGATTTGGAGGCACGTGCACTTTATCAGCATAAATCTGGCATTTATGACACTTCCGCACGAAATTGAAACATTGGGCCTCCATCGCCATCCAATAATAACCAGCTCTTAACAGCTTTTTCACCATTGCATTCCCACTGGCATGGGTACCGAACGACCCCTCGTGAACCTCTTTCATCAACTGGCTTGCTTCTCTGTCATCGACGCATTTGAGCAAGACCCAATCAAAATTCCGCTTGTACAAAACCTCATCCTTATTCAGATAAAACACCATGGCCAACCTCCTCAAGGTCTTTCGGTCCTTCTTGGATGCTCCCTCAGGATACTCTTGGGTCTCTAAATACCGCTTAATGTCATAGTACCACGGCTTCTCATCATCAGGCGTTGTTTCAACAACAAACACATAAGTCGGTCTATCCAGACGTCCCACCTCAACACTAGGGAACTGATTCCACCATTGTACCTTAATCAAAGCAGCCAGAGTAGCCAAAGCATCTGCCAAAGGATTCTCTTCTCTCGGCACATGGTGTAATTCCACCTTGGTGAAAAACGTCAACAATCTCCTTGTATAGTCCCGATATGGAATTAAATGAGATTGATGCGTATACCATTTCCCGTTAACCTGGTTCACGACCAAAGCTGAATCTCCATATATAACAAGGTTCTTGATCCGCAAATCAATCGCCTCTTCGATCCCCAGGATACAAGCTTCGTACTCAGCCACGTTGTTGGTGCACTCAAATGTTAGCCGGGCAGCAAAAGGAATATGGGATCCTTTCGGCGTAACCAAAACAGCCCCAACTCCGCTACCATTCACGTTAACGGCCCCATCAAACATCAGAATCCATTCGGATTCAGGGTCAGGCCCCTCCTCCGGGATTGGTTCCTCACAATCTTTCGATTTGAGAAACATGATGTCCTCATCAGGGAATTCAAACTTCATTGGTTGATAATCCTCAATGGGTTGCTGGGCGAGGTAATCAGACAATACACTCCCCTTGATTGCTTTCTGAGATGTATATTGTATATCGTACTCTGTCAAAATCATCTGCCATCTCGCAACCCGTTCGATCAATGCTGGCTTCTCAAAAATATACTTGATCGGATCCATCTTGGAAATCAACAAAGTGGTATGAACCAGCATATACTGTCTCAGTCGGCGAGCAGCCCAGACCAAAGCACAACAAGTTTTCTCGAGCAGTGAATATCTTGTTTCACAGTCGGTAAACTTTTTGCTAAGGTAGTATATGGCATGCTCTTTTCGACCAGACTCGTCATGCTGCCCCAATACACACCCCATAGACCCCTCGAGGACCGTCAAGTACAGAATTAATGGTCGTCCCTCCACAGGAGGCATCAGAATCGGAGGCTCCTGCAAATACTCTTTTATCTTTTCAAATGCCGCTTGGCAATCATTATTCCACCTGACCGTTTGATCTTTTCTCAATAACTTGAATATAGGTTCGCATGTGGCTGTTAGGTGAGATATGAACCGCGAAATGTAATTCAATCTACCTAGGAAACCACGAACCTCTTTCTCTGTTCTCGGTTCAGGCATTTCTTGTATTGCTTTTACTTTAGCAGGATCAACCTCGATTCCTCTTTCGCTTACGATAAACCCCAGCAACTTACCGGACCGCACCCCAAAAGTGCACTTATTCGAATTCAACCTCAGTCTGAATTATCTCAATCGGTCAAACAACTTGGCCAGATCTACCAAATGCCCCTCTTCTGTTTGGGACTTTGCTATCATGTCATCAACATAGCATTCGATTTCATGATGAATCATATCATGAAACAAAGTCACCATGGCTCTCTGATAAGTAGCACCGACGTTCTTGAGACCAAATGGCATCACCTTATAACAAAAAGTGCCCCACGGTGTGATGAACGTTGTTTTCTCCATATCATCTGGCGACATTTTGATTTGATTATAGCCAGAAAAGCCATCCATGAAGGAAAACACCGAGAACTGAGTTGTATTGTCTACCAACACGTCAATGTGAGGTAATGGAAAATCATCCTTCGGGCTAGCTCTGTTCAAATCCCGGTAGTCCACACACATTCTCACCTTCCCATCCTTCTTCGGGACTGGCACAATATTTGCGACCCAAGGCGGATAATTAGTGACAGCTAGGAAACCAGCATCCAACTGCTTCTGCACTTCCTCTTTGATTTTCATGGCCATTTCAGGTCGAGTTCTGCGCAATTTCTGCTTCACTGGAGGACAGTCTGCTCTCAATGGTAACTTGTGCACAACGATATCGATATCCAACCCTGGCATATCTTGATAAGACCAGGCGAAGATATCAACATACTCTTTCAACAATGCTACCATTCTGCTCTTGACACTCGCCTCCAAAGCAGCCCCAACTTTCACTTCTTTCCTGACCTCGTCGGTACCCAGATTCACAATCTCAACTTGCTCCTCGTGCGGCTGAATCACCTTCTCCTCTTGTTTCAACAACCTGGTTAATTCCTCCGGCAGTTCACAATCCTCTTCGCCTTCTTCTTCGGCATGATAGATCGGATTGTCGAAGTCATATGAGGGTGTAACAGGATTGTTATCAATGAGATCCGGAGAAAGATCGCATCTGCATGAATGTTGATTCATGCATTGCTTTAGAGCCGGAGCGAGACAAATTGAAAAAGAAAATGAAAACATTGCCATTTTAATTTTTGTTTTTAAATTGCAAAAATAAATGAAAAACAGGGAACACCGCTTTTAATTGAAAAACATCCTTTTATTAATGATGCAAAAAATTGCAAAATGAAACAAATGAGGTGGCCCTTACAATGAACCATTACGTTTCGGGCAAAACGTATGGCTTTCATGCAGACAAAATTGAAAAACAGGAAATATTACTCTTCACGTAGAGTGACAGTGATGATCTTTTCAAGCCTTCCAGTTCTGGACTTCCATCCCTGGTACGCACGGCTTTATCCATTGGTCTATCTCGCAGTCACTGTCAACTTCTTCACTCACCATACAGATGTGATCTGGATCCAGCATTCCAGCACTGGTGAACGTGAATGACGGACGACGTCCTCTGCCCTGTCCAGACGAGCCTCGGCCCGGCTGATAACCAACTCCAAATCTGTCTTTCTTGGCAGCGATGTCCATCATCTTCCCCCAACCCGGAGCTTCTCCATTCTTCACCACCTCAGCAGCCTGTTTGTATGAAGAAATGGACGGCTTTTCCTCTTTAGCAAAAATAGCATTCTCCACCTTGACGGTTTCGAATGCTTGACTTGGCGTTTCAACAATTTCACCGTCCATTTCCACGTATTTGAACGATGATAGGTGGCTGACGAAGATGTCTTCCTCTCTACAGACTGTGACGACCTGCCCGTCCCAGATGTACTTCAGTTTCTGGTGCAAAGTCGAAGTCACTGCCCCAGCAGCATGTATCCATGGGCGACCCAACAGGCAACTGTATGCCGGCTGAATATCCATGACATAAAAAATGGACTTAAACACCTCGGGCTCAATCTTCACGGGGAGCTCCACTTCTCCAAACACAACCCGCTTCGAACCATCGAAAGCTCTCACCACCAGGTCAGTGGGCCTCAAGATCAAACCTTCACAATCCAGCTTTGCCAGGGCCTTCTTCGGCAACACATTTAAAGAGGAGTCGGTATCAACCAACACGTGCAAGAGCACGGCTCCTTTACATTCCATTGCAATGTGTAACGCCCGATTATGATTACGCCCATCCATCGTCAAATCCAAATCAGTGAAACCCAGCCCATGGCTGGCATTGACGTTTGACACCACCGTCTCCAACTGATTGATTGTTATCTCTTGGGGAACATAGGCTCTCTTCAGAATTTTCAATAAAGCCTCCCTATGCCCCTCGGAGCTCAGCAACAATGACAAGATTGAAATCTTGGATGGCGTCTGTTGCAAGTGGTCAACAAGCTTGTACTCTGACTTCTTAATGATCCTTAGAAATTCTTCCGCTTCATCATCAAGTTCTTTCTCCGACCCACCAGGCGCCGGTGTCACCACAGGAGTACCCTCGCTTACCACCTGCTTCCCTCGTGCCCTGGCTAAAGCCTCATCCTTATCTTTCTTTTGTCTCTCTCCATCCCCACTCCTCAGAGCGTCAGGTGCAAACAACCTTCCACTGCGAGTGAAACCACTGGGTCCGGCATTATCCACCTTTGAAATGGTGGTTTCACTTGCAGCCTGATCATCCAACTTTTCCCCATTACAGTATACTTCTCCACCATAATGCTATGGTACAGCATCGTCGTTGTCATAAGGAATTGGCCCAGGTACCGTGATAGTAACTGGAGCCGCATCTGCCAGCGTTGACAAATCAACCGGATCGAAGTAGATAGTTATGGTGGAGACATCTTCCTTCACCAAATCAATCTTTTCAAATCTGAGGCTTCCCTCATCCATCAGCCTCTGGACAGCCTCCCTCAACAATACACACCCATTGGGAACAACAATGCATGCAGCACAACAATTATCACAGCCTGGAAAGACCCCATTCTTCAACAGTTGTCTTTTGAGCTCAGCCAACGGAGTTTTCAACTGATTCACACTCATCAGCCCGATTCTGCCCTCTTCAGAAATTGCATTCACCCCCATTTGACCATGAGCGGGCATGGGATTAGCATTAACATTTGGAGATGAGGCAAAGTTGATAGCCTTAGAATCCACCAAGTCCTAGACCACATGCTTAAAAGCTTTACAATTTTCCACATTGTGTCCAAGGGCACCAGAGTGGAATTCACACTTGGCATTCTCATCAAAACTGGCCGGCCTCTGATCAGGTCTCAACGGAGCCAAAGTCCTCAGCTGGACCAACCCCAAATCCTTTAACTTCTTCAGCAAGAATGAGTAGGTCACAGATGGTCTATCAAATTGACGATCATTCATTCGTCCTCTCACCTGATACCCGGCCCTCTGCGGTCTCTGTTGAAATGGATGTCGTTGTTGTTATGGTTGTTGCTGTTGCTGCTGTTGATTATCAGCAGAAATGGTTACCGCAGCAGTGTGCTGGTAGTAACGATCCCTACTCTGTCCCCTCTGGGTATACACAGCGCTGGTGTCACCTTCCTTCTTTCTCTGACCATTCCCAAAGGGCTTCTTCGATCCAGACGACGAAGCACTACCCTGTATCTTTCCCAGCTTTAACCAACTCTCAATTCTTTCACCGGCCACTATAATATCAGCGAAGTTGGTAACCGGG
The DNA here is from genome assembly GCF_024323335.1 of Lathyrus oleraceus. Classification (NCBI taxonomy): domain Eukaryota; kingdom Viridiplantae; phylum Streptophyta; class Magnoliopsida; order Fabales; family Fabaceae; genus Lathyrus; species Lathyrus oleraceus. The sequence goes on from NC_066585.1 coordinate 341,846,037, forward strand.
CATCCAACCATCCTCTCTGCAAATGTCCCCTGAAGGGTACCCATGAATAGATCTGACATTTCTCTATCCACCAACAGAGGTTAGACCCTGGCAGCCAGCTCCCTCCATCTTTGCGCATATTCTTTAAACCCCTCATTAGGCTTCTGAGACATACCCTGCAACTGGGTATGGCTAGGAGCCATGTCAGCATTGAATTGATATTGTTTAAAGAAAGCGTCCCCAAGATCCTGCCAGCTCTTGATGTCAGAAGACTTCAACTTAGTGTACCATTCCAAGGATCCCCCAGACAGACTATCCTGGAAGAAGTACATCCAAAGTTTCTGATCCATTGTATAAGCAGAAATCTTACGGACAAAAGCCTGGAGGTGAGTTTCCGGGCAAGAACTCCCATTGTATTTGTCAAACGCAGGCGCCTTGAACTTTTGTGGGATCACAATCCCCTCAACCAGGCCCACATTCGACATATTGACAACCCCCGGAGTAGCATAGCTTTCCAGAGCCCTGATTTTCTCCGCCAGCACTTGAATTTCTTTGTTTGGTGGTTGGACACCGTATTGACCAAACTGTTCATTAAGCACGGAGAACTGGTCTTCTTCTCTATCCTCCTCGGCCCCGAAGAAAGGAGGAAACAGACTGTCCTTCAAATTGTTACCCGCCAGACCTGGTCCACCGCCCGTGGCAACACCAAAACCACCAGCATTATTAGTCACTACACAAACAATTGTCCTCTTTTCGAGATCTCCTCCATCCCTGGAACCACCAAGGCCATGGTTGGAGACACCCTCTAAATTGATACCACTGTTGGCAGCTGAAGCCCGCTCGAGCTTCTCCACTTTATCAGCAAGTGCTTTTTGCCCCACGGCAAACCCTTGCATAACATTGATCAGTTCATTCATTTTCTCCTCCAGCTCAAGAATATATGCGTTGGGTAGATCCATCAGCCTGGATGTGTTGCGTCTAGTAGGATATCTGTGCGGACGTGCTGCGTGCAAAGGAATGATTCTACGTGCGCGAGCAATGATTCCTGAGCTCGGTGTTCTCCTGCTGCAATCTCCCCACCTCCTTCTGGTGAATCTTCATCTGTCGGAAGTAATGATCCCTCTCAGCAAGATAATGATCTCTCTCAGCAATGATCTTCACGTTCTCTGCTTCCTTAATCTTCAGCTTTGCCTCCCACTCAGCGGTAAGGGTTCTGACTCTGTCTTCCCTCTGATCCCTCACAAGGATTTGTCTCCTCTTCTCATCTTCGATGACCTTCAAAGCTCTAGCCAACCTCTCCTTGGTGATGTCGTGCTCCCTCGTGGATGACTCTAAAGCTTGGCTGACCTTGCCATAATAAGCGGTGTCTATCTCAAAGCGCTTCACCACAAGAGCATGTCTCTTATCCTGGTCTTCCATTTTCCCTTTGATTTCCTGATTAGCCATCTGAATCCTAGCAACACTCCTCTCTAATTCAATCTTCTCTGCATGCAGCTGATCTCTCTCCCTCTTCATCTCCAAGAACTCTTCCATGCTGACAGAAGAATGAGATTCCTCAATCAACGGATGCCAAGGATCACCCACAGGAAATGGTAGACGAGTGAGCTCCACTCTCTTGCTGAGCCAATCATCAAACGGAGGAAAAGACCTGTTATTAGCTCTACCCCAAGAAAACTTGCCTTTCCTTTGAATGCTGCGCCATGCATCAGACACTTGCCTCAACCGTGACTGGTTACCCTCAACCGGGAAGTAGAAAGTTTCCTGAATCTCACTCTTGAGAGGAGGCACCTCCATAGCGAATCCCATTTATCTCTTAAGAAGTGTCGGATTATAATTAATGCAGCCCTGAACTCCTATAAGAGGCACATTGGGAAAACTCCCACAACTGCAAATGAAATCTTGTCCAACCCCACTACTATGAGTTCAGGCTATGTCTTTGGCTCGCAAACCCATCAACTTGGTCACCCAATTTACAGTATGGTCAAGAAGAACAAAAGCACCCCTGGAAGGGAAATATCCCATGAACCATTTGTATAGTAGCTGGGCACAACATCTGATCAATCCCCCACGCCGCTTCTCATTCCTGTTATGGACCGAGTAATAGACATCCCCAACCAGAGTAGGAATAGGATTCCTCTGAGTAAACAAATGGATGGCATTAATATCCACAAAGTTCTTCTGATTAGGGAACAGGATGATTGCATAAATGCTCACAGCAATCAAAGCACAAACAGCTTTCCAATCACCCAAATCAGCATGCTCTTTGGCTTTAGCCTCTAGGAAACTCAGATGAAAACCAGGTAACTTTCCCTTCTCCTTCAGACCTCCTTTAGTCACCTCTGGACTCAAATAAAGAGCACGGGAGATCCCACCAATATCAGGTTCTTCCTTAGTAGCATAGAAAGGAACCTGATTTCTGATCTGAATGCCTAGGATACCAGCATAGTCCTCCATCAAAGGCCCCAATAAGTAATCCGGGAAGACGAAACATCTCAAACCAGGGTCATAAAACTGGAGAAGAGTATGGATGGCGCTCCTATCCCTGTCAGTGAGCCTGAAAACCATCTTCAGAATACCCCCATACGTCTCACGGAACATCCCCACGTGGTCAGGTGTAATCAATGCTATCATCTCTTTCAGCACACTGATCTCTGGATCAAAGAAACTGTAAACAACATCGTCCTTCAAACCGGGCCTCATATCTGAGCAAAGAAATCTCTCAACCAGGATCTCAATCAAGAATGTCCCCTGCATATGGATAAACATGAGTTAGATGCGGATAAATGCAAAACGTGAATGATGTTGATGTATGAATGCAATGCACTGTGCCATCCTCCAAGTCATCTGATCATCAACTGTACAGAAACCCCGGTCTCTGAACTGATCACAACCATCTGAGGTACTGAGTAACCACAAATCCCACTCAGGGTTCCGAAATAAACGGGACTAAGAATACATCGTCATCATCACTGGAGAACCATTGCTCTGATAGCAATAAAATCATCTGAATCAACCTAGGGAATCCTGAAATAAACGGATCCCCACTGATAAATACCACGGACAGAACTTCGGCGTCTCAGAAATAAATATCCATAAATCTGACTTATAAACAGGACTCTGATCAATAACTGAACCATTAGTCACCATCACAGTCACCATCAGAAAATGCATCTGTAAGAATCAACCCTCCCCTCACAGGTGAATTCTAATCAGGTCATCCTAAGGCGGATAGTGGTCTCGACAATCGGGCAAAGATACTCAACGGGTTTGCCCTTTCAGGTGTGCCGTTGCAGCTCTCATAAGATCGTCTAAACCAAAGATCCGGGAAAGAACGGTCACCGAAGTCAATAGCTCAAAAGAGGCAACTCGACCAAAGTGGAATACTCCACAATGGAAGAGCTCTCTCAGATGAACCTCGTCCGGCTTGTGGTATGTCACATCGCAACAACATGCCCAACCAGCATGTGAGGAACGTGAGACCACACTAATCCTAGGTGTATACTCGGGCCTGGGTTTTAGCCCCACTCAGAACACCCACCCTAAATTAGAGGAACCACCTGTCCAGAGTCAGCACAGTGATAATATGATGCATGCAAACACATATGCAAATATATACACAATACAATAATCATGAATGCAATAAATAGAGCAATAAAAGCAACCAAAACTATCCTAGAGAGCGCTAGGAGTGACTCGCTTAGGGAAGATGGACCAGCAAGAGGTCGACTTCTACGTCCCCAACAGAGTCGCCAGCTGTCGCAACGCGAAAAACAACCGGCGGGAAAAAGAAACAAACAGAGCCGCCACCGTGCGTTATTTATCCCAAAGGAGGGAAAGGAAACGCTCGAAGTAAACCTGGAAAGGAAATGGTCTTACGACCGGAGATGCAAGGATCGGGAGTCGGTTACGCAAGGGGAAGGTATTAGCACCCCCTCACGTCCGTCGTACTCGACGGGATCCACGCTCAGAAGAATAGAATAAGGTTGCTAAATAACTGCTCAAAGAATGCACGCACACTGGAATCAAACACAGATGAAAGAAGACGGAGGAAGCGGACTCGGCAGGATGTCGCATCCTGGGCCTACGTAGTTTGTCAGAAACAAACATCAGAGTCAACGTAGTTCGGGGAAATGGGGAACGGGCTCGCTAGGATATCGCATCCTATGCCTACGTATCTCATCTGGAATGAGAATCAGAGCTACCGTAGTTCGGCTTACACACCCTAAAACAAAACACACGCACAGACGCAGAGACGTCAAAACAAACACACAAATGGAAACAAACTGCCAATGGCTGGTCTTACGTCCGACTCTAAACAGCAAACACAAACAAGGAAACCGAATGCCAATCGCTGGACTTACATCAGACTCCAAGCACACAAACACCCACAGGAAATCGACCGCCAATCACTGGACTTACGTCAGACTCCACACAAACAAACACAGGAAACCGACTGCCAATCGCTGGACTTACGTCAGACTCCAAGCAAACAAGAGGTTAACCGGACGCTGAGTCGTCAAAAGCAACAAAGAAGTTGAACAAACAAACTAACAGGGAGTCTGGTACTCGAGTCTGCTAGCTGTCAAGCAAACACACACAAAAAAGGAAAAGGGTGAAAAATAAAAAGGGTGCCCGGAGAGATCTCGCACGATCTCCTGCCTACGTACCTCATTTGGTATGAGGATCAGGGCAACGTAGTTCCCCTTAACAGGGGAGAAACTTTCTCCTAACCAGAGACCTAGGAATAACAAACTAAAAGGGAGACTGACTCGAGCCTAATAGTTGTTATGCAATCCATAGTAGTCCTAGGTTGAGGTTTCTAACAGATCCTAACTCGCACAGGCAGCAAGTCAATAACACAACAAGTAAGCAAACGGGCGAACAGGTATCACACACTATATGCAAACAAGAAGGTTCACACAACATGGATGGGCTTTAGTCAAGGGGTCACATCAACCTCGACAAACAAGCCAACTGGAAAGGGGTGTTATTTGCTTTTAACCCTAACATTGAGAGTTAGGGTGAAGCAGATGAAATGGGAAGTGAGGATAAGACCTCACAGCTCTTATCCCTGGCCTGGGAGAGCTTCAGACAATGAAAGTGTGGGAGTCCAGAATGTGGGACTCTACTCCACATGACTGACACAACAAGATCTTGGGTTTTGTATTCAAAGTGCATCAACACATGGTGTGAGCAGGATGAATGACTCAACTGAATAGCAGGGGATGGATTGCACATCCCTTTTATCTGCCAATTGCCTCTTCACTTAGGAGGTCTTTATATGTACAAGGCACAAAGATAAACAAGCATAAACATTGCCTCTTAAGGAGGGCTTCAGACAGGTGCCTGCCAAAGTAACATGACAGGTCTTCCAGACTACATGAAGATCAAGGAATTATACCTAAGTGGTATGCCAACCATAAGCAAAGCAAAGTTCAAATGAACTTAAAGCAACTTAAGTACCTGTGGAAACAGCTAAACCAATCAGTACAAAATTCAGACAATAGTCAACAGTCAATATCAAACAGACAGACAAATCCCATATACACAAATAAACCATAAGGCAAACTCAAGTGAGTTATCATCAACCTACAAAACAAGCAAATGTTAGCCAACAACAACAAATGACCAAGCTCAAATGAAGGAGCAACATCAATCATGGAAATGCATACTTGAACCTGAAATTCACAACTCAAATGGTAAGTCCAAACCACTAGGTCAAAGCCTAGGGTCAAAAGTGAATCAAAAAGCCAAAACAGAACTTGACATTCAACATGGATCATATTTAATCAATCAAGGACAAGTCCTAAAAAGGACCAAACCAAAACCAATAAGCAAGTCCATTTCATGTGCAAAGGAAGTCAAAGACCAATTCAAGGCATACATTTGATCATCATGAATGAAAATTCCAAATCAAAACAGAAATGATTCAAATAATTCTGGAAAAATTCATGAGCATTTAACACATCCAATACCATCATCATACAAAAAATCAGAAGCATTAGAGGTTATTTGGCATGGAAATTAAATTGCACAAGCAAGACAAACAAATGTGTGACACAAATTGTCACACCATGCAAACATGTCCATAAAACGGAAATGGTAAATGGGAAAAATGCACAATCAAGCCTCAAGGGTCCAGAAACATGTCAAGAACATTCATGTAAAATTTCAAGCAATTTGGATCAATATCAAGCATTTCATGATAGAAAGAGTAAGGCAAGTTCATAAAAGCACATATGTTCACATACTCTAACACAAATCAAAAACCAGCCATGCACAACTTTTGAAATCATTATCAAAAAAACTAGACAGATAGAGGATCATTTTGCAAAATGAATGGAACTATTTGGATCATTTTTCAATTTAATATGAATTTTTGAAGTTTGGGAATAAATGTTGACATAAAATGGACAATGCATATGAAAATTGGAGGGAAAGATTAAATGGAAATTAATTTTGAAAATATGCAGCATGCAGGAATCGAAGCGTGTGCGCGCCTGAACCAGACAAAACCCTAGCGCTGGTACGCGTATGGTACGCGTAAGGTCAAAATTAAAGCAGGTCGTACGCGTATGATATGCGTACGGTGCGTGGAGGTTTCCACCGTCTTCCTCGCGAAGACGGTGGCGCTACAGTACCTGTGTTCAGAAAATTTTCCAGAATTTCGAAATGAATACATCGACAGAAAGCTCTTCCAATGTAGGTTACAGATCAATCAACATCTAAGCCTAACAAGCCATGGATTAAGAGATACGAGCAAAACATTTTGACATGTCAAACTTTAATCAAGCATAACTCATTCATTTCTCATCCATTTCACACGAATTTTATATCAGATTAATCAGCATGAAAAGCTCTACCTAAACATGGCAATGGATTGAAGAATTAAGAGATTCGAATTTTTACCTCTTGAAGAGCAGAACAATAAAACCAGTGATTCAAGCTCCTAAAGCGTCCAGATCCACTCTTATATTGATGACTTGAAGCTTTATGAAGAAATTGGAGCTTGTAGTGGCTTAGATCTTGATTAATTTTCCACTTCCATCTTCATGAATTTGCTTGGAGTATGCTTGATTTCTGCTCGAATTCAATGATCCAATGCTTGATTCTTCATCCACTACACTCAATAAACCAGAATATGGAAGAAAAATACTATGCTATGTGGAGAATTTTCAAGTTTTGGTTGAGAGAAAATTTTGGAGGGAAAAAGTTTTTGGATCTAGAAATGGTGAAAAATGATTCATTCCCAAAATTCTGTTATAATTTACTATTTATATGCCATGTTAATTACCATGCTAATCCTAATTTGTAATGGTTAATTAGGATTAGTGATAATTGGAATGAAATGCAAAAAATGAGAAATGATGTATCATGGCCATGCACCACGTGAATAGAAGCATGCAAATGCTCACATTCACTTAAAACCAACTTATAAACATAATGCAAGAGGAATTTTACTCATGTGATGCACCAAATTTGAATTTCTCAATTTCCCTCCAAAATGCACTTGAATTAGCACATGATCACATGATGAAATTTCATGCAATGCTAGGAATGATTTGGAAAATATATGTCATGACAAGAATTTGGCAAAAAGGAGCACTCAATTTGGAATTATGAGTCAAAAGTTATGGCACTTTGAAGTTCCATGTACACTTGGCAATGATTTGACCATGTCTTCTCAACCATTCATCAGATGCTCATGATCTTGGACTTTTTGGAAATGGGAGAGAGATATCTTCAACTTTCATGTTGGACAAAATTTCATTTGAAGCTTCTTTGATGACGCAAGATCAAGTTGAATTTGAATCAAAAACTTTCCATTTTGGGAAACTTTCAATTACAGGTCACTTTCCATTTTTGGAAAGTTTTGATCTGGCCTCAAATTCTTCAAGATATGCATTTGACATGATTAATAAGCCTCTTTTGAACATGAATGAGATGTTGAAACTCATTTCTCCACCTCCTAGCCCTCAGTTCTTGCACAGTTGACTTTTATGGTTGGCAGATGACTTGAACATGCACAGATGATTTTGAGCCTCAACCACTTGATGACATGGCTCCAAAATGAAACCCTAGCTTATACAAGCTCAATAAAAAAATCATATGATGATCTCCATCTCAAGAAAGACCTCATCTCCTTGAAAATCCCTGACTGGTAGAATGCAACTGATTAGGGTTGACCATAGGTCAAAACCCTAATCCCAAAGAATCTGAGCATAAACAATGAGCCTCTGAGGATGACATAACCATGATGATGATGATGTAACCTTGCCAATAAGATAATGCTCAAACTCCTTGAAAGACCAAGAAACCCTAATTGAAGCACAAACCCTCAGATGATTAGTGATCAATTTATGAGACCCTCATGCTTGCATCTCTTAACCTCTCTATCTTCTGAGAAAGACTTTTAGAGGACTTGTTCATTCTCACATGATATGCAATATGCAAATGCCTAATGCCTTAAAAAATGAAATGCAATACGCTAAGCTAGTCCCAAGAGAGGAGGGCAAATTTTAAGGTGTCACACATAGGCTTGACGCATATCCGGTTTTCCAATAACGGTTCGTTTTAGACTATATTTTCCTCGGCCGCTTCCGCACTTAAAACAAATTTTTAAAACCAATTTTTAATTGGTAGCGCCGACTCAAATTTTAATTGGGATCTATTCAACCCCCCCCCCCCCCCTTCTAGATCCGTGCCGTAGTCTAACAAGTGGTATCAGGAGCTCCGGTTCACTCTGTGCTTCAAAATATAACTTTGATAGAAAATGGCTAACAAACCTAAAGGGGCTTATAATAGAGCTCCCGTTTTCAATGGTGAAAATTATAGTTATTGGAAAGACTGTATGCGGGTGCACATAAATTCCATAGATAGAAAAATATGGAACGTTATTCTCAATGGTCCAATTAAAATAACCATGACCAATGAGAATAATGAATTAGTGCCTAAGCCCGAAGCACAATGGACCGATGATGATGAAAAGAAATACAATTATGATTGGAAAGCCAAAAATATCATAATCTCCTCATTAGGTGTAGATGAATACTATCGTGTATCCCATTGTCCTACTGCTAAGGCCATGTGGGATTCACTACAAATTGCCCATGAGGGGACGAACGATGTTAAGTTGGCAAGAATCAACACACTAACACAAGAGTTTGATCTCTTTTTCATGGAGCAAGGGGAAACCATTACTGACATGCAAAAGAGATTTACTCATCTTATCAATCGATTACATTCACTAGGTAGGCCGGTTTCCAATGATATTGCTACTAATAAGATCTTGAGATGTCTTAACAGGGAATGGCAGCCGAAAGTGACCGCCATCAAAGAAGCAAATGATCTTACCATATTAGACTTGACAACATTATTTGGCAAACTACAAGAGCATGAACAAGTACTCTTGAGCCTGGAACAACACGAAAAGAAAGAAAAGAAGGACAAAACAAAGGTGAGTGAAAATAAATCAATAGCTCTTAAGACTTCCTCCTCGAAGTCTCAAGCAAAAGAGCAAAGTGATTATTCCTCGAGCGACGAAGAAGAAGAGGACAAGAGCGAAGATATGGGGTTGTTCGTTAAACGTTACAACTGTTACGTGAGAAAGAACGGCATCTAACATTCCGAGAAGAACTCGGTAAACTTCCGGAAACAATCAAGGTACTCTAAAGATGATGACTCAAAAGGTAAAAAGACTAGAGGGTCGTGCTACACTTGTGGAAAGCCCGGTCATTACAAACCGGACTGTCCGATGAACAAGAAAACAAAGGAAAAGGAATCATACAAATCACACAAGAAATCATCAAAGCCAAGGAGAGCATACATAGCTTGGGAAAGCGATAGTGACTCCTCCGATGATGAAAGTTCTAGTGATGAAGATGAAGCTGCAAACCTATGCCTCTCTGCTCATCAAAAGAACAAAAAGAAACAGGTACGACATGCTAAATATGAAAAATCCTCTAGTATGTCTCATCATGAATTACAAGCTGCTTTTGATACTTTACACTGTGAAGCGAAAGAGGCCTTTAAAAGGCTTGCCTCAAATAACCAAATTTTTACCCATTTGGAAAAAAAAAATCTAGAATCCGAAAGGAAACTTGAGGCACTCAAAGCTTCTATAGTAGAAAGCACAAAAACAGGCTGTGAGGACCTTAGAAGTAGGATGATTAACTTTGGGTGTGATACTATTTATATTTGGCAAGGTGAAGTAAGAAACCTAAAGGCCAAACTTGACAAGGCTCTTGAGCCCAAGATTACCTTTGCAATCGATAAATCAAACTTTCGAAAAAGTATGGTTAATCCATATCAAAAATATAAATATGTTATAAAAGATGAAGATAGCAAAGGCAATCAAAATCTAAATTTCTCTTGTCTGTATTGTTGCAAGAAAGGCCACTCCATTGCTAAATGCGGGTTTAGGAGATTCTTAGTTCCTAAAGGCATTTATCAATGGCTGCCCAAATGCAACCATTTCGTTACTCACTATTCAGGACCCAATAAGCCATTGGGTACCTTCTCGTGTTAATTACATTTCCATAGGTACAATGCCTCGAGACCACCGAAAGAAGATGGGTTCTCGACAGTGGATGCTCAAGGCACATGTCAGAAGACATATCACTCTTCATTGACTTCGTGGCTAAGAAGAAAGGATATGTAACCTATGGTGACAACAACCGTGGAGCAATACTAGGTAAAGGTAGTGTAGGTAACCCTTCTTCCACTACTATTTCTGATGTATTGCTTGTCGAAGGTCTTAAACACAATCTACTTAGCATCAGTCAATTATGTGACAAAGGATACAATGTATCGTTTTCAAAAGATTGTTGCAAAATTGTACATAATGATGATAAAAAGAGTATGTTTAATGGCCTGCGAGTGAATAATGTCTATATGTTAGACTTGAACAAAGTATCGTTAACAAGTGACAAATGCCTTGTAACAATGAGTGAAGATTCATAGTTATGGCATAGGCGTTTAACACATGTTAACTTTGACTTACTAAACAAAATAGTCTCAAAAGATCTAGTCTTAGGTCTCCCCAAAATAAAGTTCACCAAGGATCACCTTTGTGATGCTTGTCAAAAAGGGAAGCAAACGAGGATCTCATTTAAATCCAAAAATATCGTTTCAACAACAGACCTCTCGAACTTCTTCATATGGACTTATTTGGGTCGTCTAGGATTAAAAGTCTAGGAGGAAATTATTACGGTTTCGTAATAGTGGACGAATTTTCTAGATTTTGTTGGACTATCTTTTTAGTAAGCAAGAGCGATACGTTCGCCGCCTTTGAAAGGTTTGCTAAGCTTTCCCAAAATAAATTAAATACAAACATTGTGTCAATTAGAAGCGACCATGGGGGTGAGTTCGAAAACCATTTATTTGAAGAATATTGCGGTAACCATGGTATCAATCATAACTTCTCCGCTCCACGTACTCCTCAACAAAATGGGGTTGTGGAGCGTAAAAATCGAATTTTGGAAGAATTGGGAAGAACAATGATTAACGAAAGTGGTTTACCGAAATATTTTTGGGCCGACGCCATTAGTACGGCGTGTTATGTTTTGAATAGGGTGTTCATTCGCCCCATTCTAAATAAAACACTGTATGAGCTTTTAAAAGGGCGAAAGCCAAATGTTTCTCACTTACATGTTTTCGGTTGCAAATGTTTTGTATTAAATAATGGAAAGGAAAACTTGGGCAAATTCGATTCCAAGGCCGACGAAGGTATCTTCCTCGGATACTCTCAATCGAGTAAAGCATATAGAATATATAATAAACGATTACTTGCTGTGGAAGAGTCTATACATGTCACTTTTGATGAATCATATCCGAGAAACGTCGGAAAGGGTAGTGTTGTTCATGGTGCAGGTACATCTACGGAAGACATACTCAAAGGTGGCGAGCCGGGGATTGATCAACCCGACAAAGTCAAAGTTGAGGAGGATAAAGATGTACACCATGAGGAAACCGAGGTAGCTCATCCTCCTTCAAACGATGATCTCCCTCAATCTTGGAAATCTCCCAAAGACCATCCAATCGACAACATTCTCGGGGATATCTCAAAGGGTGTTACAACTCGATCGAAGCTAAGTAATTTCTGTTATCACTTCGCTTTCGTTTCACAAATGGAACCTAAAAATCCTAAAGAAGCCCTACTCGATGAACACTGGTTTTTGTCAATGCAGGAGGAACTAAATCAGTTCACTAGAAATGAGGTTTGGGACCTTGTCCCTCCTCCGTGAGATCATCGAGTAATTGGCACCCGATGGGTGTTTAGGAACAAGTTGGACGAAAACGGGGTAATAACCCGTAACAAGGCGCGTTTAGTCGTGCAAGGGTATAACCAAGAGGAAGGCATCGACTATGAGGAAACTTATGCGTCGGTTGCCCGACTCGAGGCTATACGCCTTCTCCTTGCCTTCGCTTGTACAAAAGACTTTAAACTATTCCAAATGGATGTTAAGAGTGTGTTCCTTAACGGTTACATAAATGAAGAGGTCTACGTCACACAACCTCTGGGTTTTGATTCTCATGAGTATCCTGATCATGTTTATAAACTAAAAAGGGCTTTATATGGTCTCAAAGAAGCTCCTAGAGCTTGGTATGAGCGACTAAGTAAATTTTTACTTGATCAAGGTTACTCAAGAGGAAAGGTTGACACAACCCTCTTTATTAAACGTCAAGGAAAGCACTTGATATTAGTACAAATTTATGTTGACGATATTATATTTGGGTCTACTAACATGAATCTCGTGAGAGAGTTTTCGGATCTTATGCAGGGTGAATTCGAGATGAGTATGATGGGGGAGCTCACATACTTTCTCGGTTTGCAAATTAAACAACACAAAGAAGGAACATTCGTGAGTCAAACAAAGTATTGTTTGGACCTTATCAAGAGATTTGACATGGCAAAAGCCAAGGCCATTGACACCCCCATGCCAATATGTACAAACTTGAACAAAGATGAAAGCGGTAAGGATGTAGAGGTAAAAAGGTATAGAGGTATGATTGGATCACTTCTCTATCTTACTGCTTCTCGTCCCGACATTATGTTTAGCATGTGTATGTGCGCAAGATATCAATCATGTCCCAAGGAATCCCATCTAAAAGCTGTCAAACAAAAACTTCGATACCTATCTGGTACTCTGAAGTATGGACTATGGTATTCCAAAGGTAATGATTGCTCATTGGTAGGTTTCTCCGATTCCGATTTTGCCGGTTGCAAATCGGATAGGAAAAGCACCAGTGGCACTTGTCACTTATTTTCAAATTCCTTGGTCAGTTGGCATAGCAAGAAACAAGTTTCAGTTGCTTTGTCAACCGCCGAAGCGGAATACGTTACCGCCGGTAGTTGTTGTGCTCAAATCCTATGGATTAAGCAACAACTATTGGATTTTAACCTCAAACTCGAACGTATTCCCATTTTCTGTGACAATACAAGTGCCATTAATCTTACCAAAAATCCTGTGTTGCATTCTCGCACCAAACATATCAAAATTCGACACCACTTTCTTCGGGATCATGTAGAGAAAGGTGATGTTGTATTTGAACATGTTAATACTGAAAATCAACTAGCGGACATTTTCACAAAGCCGCTAGCTACTGAGCCTTTCTTTCATATTCGCCGAGAACTTGGTATTCTCGACATTTCTGAACGGGCGTTATAAATTGCCTGCTTTACCTTATTTCATTTAATATCATAATCTTGTACTTCTAACAAGTTAATGTTGTTGCAAGCACAATCATATTGTTCATCAAGTCATTCCGGAATAGAGGTGATATTGTTCCTTCTCTCTCTCCCAAACTTCATAGTTGAATAGTTGTACTACATGATAATATTGTACATATATGTATCGTTTCTTATGCCTTAACTGTTTGGATGTTTAAATGTTGTGTGGCATTATAATTATGTATCAAACATGTGAGCATATGAGCATAACAGTGAAAATTGCAAAATTTGCCTGTATGAGTCGACCATAACAGGGCAATGGTCGACGCACATCTTACAATTTTTCTTGCTTTTCAAAAATCAAACAGTATGCGTCGATGCATGCAGAGGTATGGTCGACGCATCGCTCGAAAATTCAGTTTTTCTCTGTAGAAAACCTTCAAACTTCCCATGCATTTACATTCAAACTCTCATTAAGTGTGCATTTACATTTTAAACTTCCCACTACATTGTGAGTTGCATCTACCTAGTGTCTATTGTCTCTTGGCCTCTCCTCTTCCCAAAACCCTAAATCCTCATCTACAAAAAAAAAGGGAAACCTCCTTCTTGCAAATCATTCTCAAAAACCTTCACCAAGCTTCACTCTCTACCCACACACAAAGCTTCAAAATCACTTCCAATGGCTTCCTCATCTCGCAGACCTACCGGTAAGAGATCACGGGAATCATCCTCTGCCTCTCTACCCATTACCGCTGTATCGCTAGTTCCACCGGCTCTCGTCGATTCCTTCAACAAAGATATTGGTAAAAGAGGAGTTGTGAGACAACATGCATTCTACAAACTCACCGCAGAACGCAAGCATCTCGTAGAAATCATGTCTCTGCTACAGTATCACGGCATTGTCAAATTCCTGGAATGCAATGCCAAATATAGCGAAGACCTGGTCCGTGTGTTCTACGCCTGCCTTCATGATAAATTTCATGGGCAAAAGTTTCACTCCAGGATCGACACAAGAAAGGTATCGTTTAAGTCTAATGTTTGGAACAAATATTTTGATATGACATTGGATGCTGATGAAAATCCTCTAGCTGAGGTAACTGACTCTCACCAAATAGAAGGATATGAGTTTAAGAGCGCGTTGAACGACATGCTAAACAGACCCTACCCAGATCACATTATGAACAGTGATGCGTTCCCACGAACTGTCACTGCCAGCAAGCTGAAAACAGGAGAGCGCATTCTCCAGTGGATTGTGTCACGCATCCTGCGACCTAAGAAGGGTGGTCTTTCTCGAGTTGAACAGGCTGAGGTTCATCTCATATACATTCTGAAAAATCAGCGCAAAATCAACTGGCCCTACTACATTGCTAGTAGGATGTTCAGTTTACGTGACTCCGGACGAGGAATGGCTCTTGCCTACGGATCTTTTATTCAAGAGGTTCTTACTGCAGCCGACGTGGATTATCCGTCCTTTCCGTATACTTCCATTTTCTCAGACAAAGAATTCAGCCCAAAAACTTTGTCTATGATGGGATATTTTTGGTGTGATGAGCGGAGAATATACAAATTTGTTCGCAGAGGGTATATTCCTATGACTGTTGAAGAAGATGATGAAAGTGATGAAAGTGAAGAAGAAGATCAAGAGGAAAACGAAGAAGAAGAAGAAGAAGAAGAAGGACAAGCATTTGTGCAGCATGACAGTCCTCTACAAGCAGACACACACGACCACACAAACTCCGCTTGGGTTCAGAATTCACATTCAACTGAAGACGATGCCCCCAACCAGGGTGGCTGGGGTGAATGGCAATATACGGGCTGGTCAACGCAACGCCAATTCTATCAGCCGTATCAATATGGTGATGAAGAATCTCCTCCGTCTCCTCCGCAGCATGCAAACTCTTCTGAACTTTTGGATATGATGCGAAATATGCAGTTGGCTCAACAATCCTTCATGCAAACTCAGGATGAGCGCTATGCTCATATTAGCAGCCAACTTCAAGCACAAAATGAGAGGCTCGATAACCTCTCTACAAGCATGAATGAACGGTATGCAGCATTTACCGAAACATTTGAACGCCAGGAGCGGTCGGTCGACGTGGGTATCAAGTATCTAGGTGGTGTTGCTGACCAAATATCGTCTCTGGCAGACCCCTACAGAAACCCGAATATCTGTTACCATCGAGGACGAGACCATTAGGACATAAGACTGCATATGCATCTGTAATTTTTTGTTGTTTGACTGAATTAATTTTCTGTTGTGCTCGTTTGTGCAAATCCAATTTAATGTTATCTTATTTTTATTTGTTCAGTAATAATATTTGGTGTGATATTGTTATCTGATTCCCTATCTCCTGTTGTATTTTATGTTACGTTGAATAATCGTTCCTTTTCTCTTTTTGATGTTGTCAAAGGGGGAGAAGAGGTACAAGCAGCCAAAATATTCACAACAATTAACAGTCGGTTTTGCAGATAGCCTTAGACTACAAAAGAAAGGGGGGGTGTGCATAATGTGTGTAAATATTGCATGTTTTTTTCTCTTTGGCTTTACACAGGTTGTCATCATCAAAAAGGGGGAGTATGTAAGGGCAAATTGTCATACAACATACGATCATAGGTTTCGATGATGACAAATGACCACCATGGATGAATGGACATTGTCGATTCCACCTCTACAAAACAAATGCAACATATCACCTATCATATCATTTTCTATGCTCATCTAAAACTGCTATATTTCATACAAATATGTGGATAAAATGTGATCATGACAAAATGCATGAAAACCACAAAAATATGAATTTTTGCAGATTTGCAGGGTTTGAGTCGACCGCAAGGGTCAGCGCATGAACCACGGGTCAGCGCATAACATAGTGTAGTTGGTCACTGGTCAGCGCATGGAGGCTTGAGTCGACCACAGGTTGGCGCATAACATAGTGCAGTTGGTCACGGGTCAGCGCATGGAGACTTGAGTCGACCACAGGGTCGGCGCATGAAGCCTTCATTTTCCCACGGGTCAGCGCACGCCGACCTATGGTCGACGCATACTGATATTGCAGGCCATGCATCGATGCATAGACCTGCTATGGTCGACCGCTCGTGCGCAAATTCAGTTTTTGTGTATTTCCCACTCTGTTTGAAAAGCTGTTAAGTTTGGTTGGTAAGTTGGTTACTATATATAGAAGTTTAGTTACTTGTATCAACTAACATTTGTAAATTTGATTCAAGTGTTCAAAGAAACAAGAAAAAGTGAAATAGGTGTCCAAGATTCATCATCTTCATCTTCAACATCCCACAACACATCAACTACACACAACCATTTTTGAAGTGCTTTGTGATTGGTTAAAGGTGATAAGGTTCGAAGCCGAGATTGGGGAATCCGGTTCGGGTTGAAGCTTGTGATAGGTTTTTTCTTGAATAAAACCGTTAGGGTTTTGTCCTCCAAGACTGGTTTGTGTTTGGGGGTTTTTGGACGAATTCTTCATCAATTTTCAGCTGAGCGAAGGTGATTGAGAAGAGGAAGTCTTTGTCAATCTAGTAGCGGATTCAGTGAAATTGAAGGGAAGACTTCGGGTTCGATTTGTTGTAGTTGAGATCAGCCGGGCCGAGGGTTTGAAGAACTGAGGGTTATTCGACAAAGGGGCTGGAATCGGAGGTCTATCAACAACAATCGAAGGACTTGATTCACCTTGAATCAAGGAACAAGGAGTGGAAGCAACATTCAACATCTTAAGAGTTCTGTTGTATATTTGCTTTGCAATCCTTGTATAAACGGTTAAATTCAACAGGTGATATCTATTAAATCATCTCAATTCTAGTTTTAGAATTGAGGGCAGACGTACCCCAAAGCGAGGACGACGGGGGAACTGCCTCATCAAATCTTTGCCTTCTCTATTTTTCAGCATATTTGTTTTTAGCTTAAAAATTAAGTGATTTTAGTATAAGCACTTTTATCAAACCTTGATATTAATTGAGTAAGAAATTAAAACTCTGTTTTTGAATTCAAAGTACAAGTAAATATTGTACTAGACTAATTGAAATCTCTTACTCAACATAAATATCACTTGGAGTGTTTTTGCACACCAAGTGTTTGATAATTTGCCTAAACCAAAATTATCTTAGTTGTTTATCTAGTTTGGTTTGCTCTTTGAATCATTGGAACTAGGAATCTTAGCTAGTGAAACAAATCCTTGATAGTGTGACTAGTGTAGTGATTCGTATTCTACATTATCACTAATCCATAGGCTTGACGCATATCCGGTTTTCCAATAACGGTTCGTTTTAGACTATATTTTCCTCGGCCGCTTCCGCACTTAAAACCAATTTTTAAAACCAATTTTTAATTGGTAGCGCCGACTCAAATTTTAATTGGGATCTATTCAACCCCCCTCCCCCCCCCCCCCCCCCCCCCCCCCCCCCCCCCCTTCTAGATCCGTGCCATAGTCTAACAAGTGGTATCAGGAGCTCCGGTTCACTCTGTGCTTCAAAATATAACTTTGATAGAAAATGGCTAACGAACCTAAAGGGGCTTATAATAGAGCTCCCGTTTTCAATGATGAAAATTATAGTTATTGGAAAGACTGTATGCGGGTGCACATAAATTCCATAGATAGAAAAATATGGAACGTTATTCTCAATGGTCCAATTGAAATAACCATGACCAATGAGAATAATGAATTAGTGCCTAAGCCCGAAGTACAATGGACCGATGATGATGAAAAGAAATACAATTATGATTGGAAAGCCAAAAATATCATAATCTCCTCATTAGGTGTAGATGAATACTATCGTGTATCCCATTGTCCTACTGCTAAGGCCATGTGGGATTCACTACAAATTGCCCATGAGGGGACGAATGATGTTAAGTTGGCAAGAATCAACACACTAACACAAGAGTTTGATCTCTTTTTCATGGAGCAAGGGGAAACCATTGCTGACATGCAAAAGAGATTTACTCATCTTATCAATCGATTACATTCACTAGGTAGGCCGGTTTCCAATAATGTTGCTACTAATAAGATCTTGAGATGTCTTAATAGGGAATGGCAGCCGAAAGTGACCGCCATCAAAGAAGCAAATGATCTTACCATATTAGACTTGACAACATTATTTGGCAAACTACAAGAGCATGAACAAGTACTCTTGAGCTTGGAACAACACGAAAAGAAAGAAAAGAAGGACAAAACAAAGGTGAGTGAAAAGAAATCAATAGCTCTTAAGACTTCCTCCTCGAAGTCTCAAATTTTAATTGGGATCTATTCAACCCCCCCCCCCCCCCCCCCCGTCTAGATCTGTGCCATAGTCTAACACTTAGGTTGCAAGAAATCTCAATCTATAAATAAAGAGGCGCCCTATTATTGATTGTAACAATTTCGAAAGTGAATAATTGCAGTTTGCAAAGTTTGAGAATAGAGAGAAACTCTGCAGAAATTCTCAAGTTCTTATTCTCCCTTCTTTTTTCGAAAACCCTAATCATTCTTTTTTTCCCCATTCAATTTTATTTCTTTTTATTACAATTATGCAAATAAATCTTGCAATCAAGGTTGGTTGATTCACTCGAGTGAAGAGTGAAGAACAAGAGAGAGTTTGATCGGTGTGATTGAATCTTGTTCATCAAGATTTGGTTCGGAACTTTCCATAGGTTTTGGTGAATTTATTGAAGGAAAATTGATGAGTTTCCAACATCTAATATCTAAAGCACTAGTTGATCGATTCGCGGGAAGCAAAACACGATGCGATGAATCATCTGAACGAGCATTTTATGGAGAGTCTCCCAATTCTGAAGAATCATAGTTACGAGAATTCGTGTAAGCAGATAAAGGTTGTCTTTTGCTATCAAGATCTTTGGGATCTTGTGAAGGGGGGAGTGACGTTGCTAGCAGAAAATGCAATAGATGAAGAAAAAGTTGCACACAAAGAATTAAAGAAGAAAGATTATAAAGCCCTATTTATGATTCATCAATGCATCGATGCAGACAATTTTGAAAAGGTTAGTGATGTTGAATCAGCCAAATAAGCATGGGAAATTCTGGAAAAATCATTTGGAGGCGCAGAAAAGCTGAAAGAAATGAGGTTACAAACTCACAAAAGAACGTATGAATTGCTTCAGATGGAAGAAAATGAAAGCATAACTGATTTTTTTTCACTAGGGTTATAAAATTGGTGAATCAAATCAAGGTATGTGGAGAGGCGTTGGCATCAAGATCGATTTTCACGAAGATCTTGAGGTTGTTGGCTCCAAAGTTCGACCACGTGGTAGTATCCATAGAAGAGTCAAAAGATTTGTCAACATTAACAAAGGAAGAGCTTCAAGGGACGCTTGAATCTCATGAATAAAGAACGACTGAAAGAGTTGCAGACAAGTCGAAGAGTGATATGACTTTGTAGACATAATTAGCAAGAGAAGAGAAAGGTAAAGGGAAGTGGTTCGACAACAAAGATAAAGGAGCTACAACAATTCGACTGGTAGAAATTGGCAAGAAGGAGGGTGGTCGGATCAGAGAAAGTCCCCATACCAAAGCAACCAAAGAGGTGGTGATGCAGGTAAAGGAAGAGGTGGTGGTCGAAAACCTGACAAAAAGTCACATTTAGTATTTCAATTATCAGAAGTATGGTCACCACTCAAGTGATTGTCCTAAAAAACAGAAGAATTAGAAAACTGATGCAAAGTTTGGAAAGCATGAAGAAGAAGAGATGTTGTTAATGGTCACAATAAGAGATGAAGAAAGATTTTAGGACCAATGGTACTTGGACTCAAGATGCTCATCATACATGACTGGTAGGAAAGATTGATTTGTCAACATGAAACCCTCAATGAAGAACATGGTAAAAAATTCAAATGACAATACTCTAGCAGTTGAAGGTATTGATGATGTTCTGATTATAAGGAAAGATGACAAGAGGTCAGTAATTTACAATGTACTGTACATACCAGGAATGAAAATTAATTTTCTCATCATAGGGTAGTTGGTCGAAAAGAAATACAAAGTGTCGATTGAAGACAAGATGATGAGAGTTCTCGACTCAGGTGGAAGGTTAATCTTGAAGACACCCATATCTCATAATAGAACCATCAGGATTGAACTTAATGTGATGAAGCATAAATACCTTGCAACTGCAGCTAGCAGGGATGAATGGATATGTCATTATAGACTTGGGCATCTCAATTTCAAAGACATCATAGATCTAAAAAAATAAATATAATTTTAGGATTACCATAAATCAACATTCTAAATGAAGTGTGTGAGGAATGTGTACAGGCGAAGCAGCACAAGAACAACTTCAGCAAGGATGCAGGAAGCAAGTCGACGACAATTCTTGAAGTCATATACTCTGACCTATGTGGTCCTATCCATGTGGATTCGATTGGAGGTAACATATATATTGTAACTTTCATAAATGATTTCAGTTGAAAATTATAGACTTACCTGATCAAGTATAAAAGTGAAGTGGTCGAGGTATTTGCCAAGTTTAAATCTATGGTCGAAAGACAAAGTGGTCAAAAGCTCAAGATTTTGAAGAAGAATGGTGATGGAGAATATATGTCGAAAGACTTCGACACATCATGTGAGAAAAAAGGGATTGTGCATGATGTGGTGCCACCCCACACTCCATAGCAGAAGGGAACTACAGAAAGGAAGAATATAACCATCATGAATATGGTGAGAAGTATGTTAAAAGGCAAGCATTTGTCCAAAGAATTATGGGGAGAAGTTGTGTCAACTGCAACATACATATTAAACAGATGTCCGACGAAGAAGTTAGATGGAATCATGCAAGAAGAATGTTGGTCTGGTGTCAAGCCTAGCTTGAGTCATCTGAAAGCATTTGGATTTAAAGCACACATACATGTGCCAAATTAGTTGAGAAGAAAACTTGATGACAATTCGATTCAGATGATCCTAATAAGATATCATTTGACTTGAGGTTAAAAGTTGTTCGACCCAGTGAACAAGCAAGTAGTGATCAGCAGGGACGTGATCATATATGAGCTTAAGGAATTGGATTTGATTGAAAATGTCAAGAAATATTAAGTGAGAATCTTATGTGAATAACCAGCAAGTGAGGTCGAAAGAGAAGTTCGACAAGAAGAAGTCAGAGGTCAAGCAAGCACAAGCAGACCTCAAAGAATAAGACACATGCCAGCAAGGTTGCAAGAATGTATGATTACATCAGATGATATGGTCGATGATGAAGGTGAGCTGGTGCACTATTCTTTCTAGACATATGTCAAACCAGTTAATGCAGTTGAGGCATTGAAGGATTCGAAGTGAGTGAAAGCTATGAATGAGAAATTAGAGCCCATCGAAGTCAACAACACTTGGTCACTTGTCGAATTTCCTCGAGGCAAGAAGGAAATCAATGTGAAGTGGGTATACAAGGTGAAGTTGAATCCCAAAGGAGAAGTAACTCAACACAAGGTGATGTTTGTGGAGAAAGGATTTCTTTATAAAGAAGGAACCGACTTCAAAGAAGTTTTTGCATATGTTGCTAGGATCAAAACAATCAGGTTGGTTGTTGGTCTAGCAAACATGAACAACTGGAACATATGTCAGATGCATGTAAAATATGAATTCCTGAATGGCCCCTTAGATGAAGAAGTTTATGTTGCACAACTAGTTGGTTTTGTGAAACATGGTGAAGAAAGCAAGGTATACAGGCTACATAAATCCCTATATGGACTTAAGTAAGCTCCAAGAGCTTGGAATAAGAATATAGATAGATTTTTAGAGGAGAGGGAATTAGTGAAGTTCACAATTGAGGAAGTTTGAAATATAGATAGATATATTATGTCTCTATGTCGATGACCTGTTGATAAGAGGAAGTTGCAAGAAGGAGATCAAAGACTTCAAACATGGCCTAAGTGAGGAGTTTGAAATGTCAGACTTGGGAAATATCTTATATTTACTTGGCATCAAATTCTACAAAAGTAGTAGAGGCTTGATGATGCACCAAAAAATATATGCATGCAAAATACTCAAGAGATTTGAGATACAAGATTGCAACCCAACTTAGACTTCAGTTGAACCCATATTGCAACTGTGGAAAGACACAAATGAAGATGATGTCAATCCAACGCAATACAAAAGACTCATTGGATCACTTTGATACCTTTGTCACATAAGGCTTGATCTAACATACAATGTAGGTATGGTGAGCAAATTCATGCAAAAGCCGAAGGTATCACACCTAGAAGCGACGAAGAGGATACTGTAGTGGTAAAAAATTTGAGATTAAATTATTGATTAACTTAACTCACAAAGCAAGAGTTATCACCACGCTTTTATTATTTCCAAAGAAAAGGGAAAAAGAACGATCAAAACCCAAATACGTTTTAAAACAAAACTAATAAAAATAGATAAGGGTTCGGGGGTTGGTTATGTAAAGGGAAGGTACTAACACCTTAAACATCTATAGTACTCTATAGGAACCTCTTTTAAAATTTGTGCATTTTGTCTTAAAAATGGTGTTGTTTGCAAAAGATTGGGGAGATGAGAAAAGAAAGTATTTTTTTTATAATTTTGTGTTTGCCAAGACTTCCTAAGCCTCATGCCTACGTACCAAAAAAGTGCAATGGAGGATCAAAACCTCGTAATTCGTGGTAAAAATAACAAAGATGTTTTTATTGTTTCATTTTTAATGAAAATACATTTTGTCATTTTAAGGAGAACACTCAACTAGCCACCCACAAGTATGAGAATTTGCATCATCACAGAGAAGGACTCCAACTTGGATAAAGATCAACAAATATGTCACTAGCTCTCTTAGGTGGAAAAGAATTATCATCAATACTATGGGGATAAGAGAATTACATCTCAACTATGGAAATGACTCATGTCTAAACTTTGAGAAAAAGTTTTAAAAGAAAAAAGTGCCAAAATGGCACAAAATAGTTTGAATTAGTTATGCATTTTTAAGTCTTTTGAAATTGGTTTCAATATGCTTAAGATGCATTAGCATTTATGAAGAAAATATTTTAAAAATCACTTGAAAAAAGTCAAGGTTTATTGAGAAAGTGGTTCAAGTTTGAAAACAAGAAGGTTTTTGAAATAGAGGAGAAGATTTTCAAAATCAAAGAAGGGGAGGAGATGAAGAGACTATCCTAGAAGATAAAGTAAAAGCTAGAAAGGAAATATATAACCAAGAGATGACAAGCTTTATGACACGAGTCAAGAAAGAATTCCCTTCTTTGGATTAAGCCTCAAGCAAGCCAAGTAAGCAAAGAATAATCCATGTATCAAATGAAACTAAAATAACCAAGCCAACTCTTCAAAAGAAGCCCAAAGTCAAAGGTGCAAGATAAATCCCAAGGTCTCATATCACAAACTACCAAAGCAAGGGTCAAGATCCTAGTTCCAAGTCCATAACTCCACAACAATTTCAATGATAGTAACCTTAAGTCCATGAATAAAGAGAACCAATTTTTTTAGGGGGTTTTATTTATTAATGTCTTTAAAAGAAAAAGAAGTCCAAATGGACAAAGGAAAAAAAGAGCATAAACATAAACAAAGGTCCAAGTGGACAAAGAGAAAATAGCATAAGCACAAACAATATGAGATGAGATGCTAAAATAAAAGCATAAAGTAAATAGAAAAAGTAAAGAGCATAAGATAAATGATATTAAAGTAAAGTTAATGTAATAATATGTTAGTAAGTTATGTTAGTAATCAAGAGTAGAAAGATAATTTGTCATTTTCTGGAGAACACTCAACTATTCACCCACAAGTATGAAGATATGGACCTATACATCACCATGAGAAGGGATCCAACTTGGATAAAGATCAACAAGTATGCCACAAGCTCTCTTAGATGAAAATGAAACAATATTTTTCACACAATACCATGAGGAGTAGGAGACTTACAATCTCATTTATGAAAATGACTTACTTTCCAATTTGGGAAAAATTTAGCGTTATGTTAAGCAATCGTAATTGGACTTATGTAGAAGTCACAACTATCTGAGGTCAGCCAATAATAATATTTGTGTTAGTAAATTCTAGAGAAATGATATGTAAATCATACTCCTAAAGCTATACCACACAAAAAAGAGAATGGATCAAGCACAAAGGCTATGAGGGCGGTCCATTACATCAATCCATACTTCATGGTACTCAGGACAAACTTATGCATCAATCCAAAGTACCTTAAGTAATCCATGATCAATTAGGAGGTAGATTTGAAATGATGAAAGTTCATCAAGTACTAACCCATACATCATGAACAAGATGGACACAAACCATCCAATTGATTAAGAGGAAAAAGGGAGAGAAAGAGATGAAGAAGAAGAAGATAAACCAAACCCAAATTGGATCAAAGGATTGATTAAGTCATCATCAAAATCAATCATCCATGTTGGTGAATTAGGGTTTTCACCCCATCAACACCCAAGATTCATTGAGTTTGATGATATCAATGATCAAATCAACTAAGACCCAAGGCCAACAGAAGTCAACAAATGTCAAACAAGCATAAAATGCAAGAAAATAAAATAAAATACATCAAAAATATTTTTAAAATGATTTTTAAAAGGGAAATAAAAGAGAGAATTCATGAAGCCCTTCAAAACACCAAATAAATGGCCAAGAAAATTATGGAAGGTTGGAGATAAAATAATAAACATAGAATAAAATTTTCAGAATTTTTAAATGTATAAAAGTATTTTTAAACTAATTAAAACAAATCAAAAAAGATAAAATTCGAGAAAAATAGAAAATCAAGAAAATAAAATGTGGAAAAATAAAAATCAGATGAATAAAAGCAAAAGAAAAATTTAGAAATTGTTTTGGGATTTTTTGGTTGAAAAATGAATTTAATATGAATTTTGAAAGAATATGCAATTTAAAATAAAAAATAAAAAGAAATAAAAATTAGAAAAACACAGAGGTGTTGGATCTGACCTTATTAATTGACGTGGCAGATCCAACAACCATTAGGAGGAAATTAGCCAGAATAAAACACATGATCACATTCAAAATGAACCAATCATAACATTCAAAATGCCAACATGTAAGGCCAACTCAGATTTCCTGAAATACTCCAGTCATCTCTTCCAGTGATCCCTCATGGGAGTTTCATCATTTGGCAAATTCAGAACATGAGACTACCACCAATGTGATCGCCTCCTCATCACGAATTCAACCTCATGATCAAAATTCATTTGTCTAAACTGAGCATGGAGAGTTTCATAGAAGTTTCATAAACATGCAAGCTGGGAAAAATTAAATTAAATGATGAACACGATCAATCAACACCGGATAAGTTAGGGGAAAACATCAGAGAATGAAGGACTACATTATGGTAACTTGTTTGAGTTCAAATGATGCTCAGAACTACCTTGTCCAAATGATGATCAGAAGTTGATGAAGTTCGATCTGGCCAGGGAACTTCAGGAGGTATTAGAGCTTCAGAGAAGACCGAATGTGCTAATGGAATCAAGAAATTGAATTGAAACAAGCAAGAAATCAAAACACAATAACTCAATTTTCTGGAAAAATTTCAGAGTGAAGTAGATGTTCTTTGGCTCTCCAAAGCTTTGGAATGAAGCAAATATGTTAATCTATTTATAGGGAAGAGATTGGTGATCTCATATGTGCCCAATGATGCTCAATTCATGCAAAGTGAATTTGCTCATGATGTGTGAAAAGTGTGACTTGCAAAACCATAAAAACACATCCAAATCATGTGTTTTAAGAGTCAATTAACTTCTGTAGACTTGACTAAACATGTTTAGGTCCAAATAGTATGGTAAATTGGCTTGTAATTGAGGATTAGTTAAGTTCAAAACTCTGATCATGGTGATTTCTTCAGTTCCAAGTCACCATGTTCAACTCAATGGGGCATTTTTCTCAAGAGGCTTTTTGATCCCATTCTTCTTGCAATTTGTTGACATCATATCAAAGATCACAATGTGCCAAGAAAGGTTTCATTTGGATGCTTGAGCACAAATTTATGACATGTTGAAGTTGGTGCGAAAATCTGGTAATGTAACTTGGAAAATTCTAAGTCCCAAATGGCTGAAAATGACCTATAATCTCTCAAAGAAATCCATGACCTTCCGAGTATAATTTGACTTTGATCCTTGAATAAACCTTGTAGAGGGCATCACAAATGATATTGTACAAAAAGAATCAGCCTCAAATGTTGAAAATTAAAGAAGTTATAATCCTTGAAATTTGAGAAAAAGTCACTTGAAAATATGTCAAATTTCACTAAGTCCAAAATGACCAATAATGTCTTCAAACTTTTGATGACCCTCAAAGCATAATTGGCTCTTTTCATGTAAAGAGAAGCTGTAGAGAATATTTAGAATAGTCATATGGAAAAAAAGCATTCAAAAATGTTGAGAATTGAAGGAGTTGTGATCCTTTGAACTTTGACTTCAAGTGTTGACTTTTTGGTCAAACCTCTTGGAATAAACTTGTGTACTTGGACTTTCCTTGCATTTTAAGGTACATGGATGATCATATGAACTTAAAATAATGTGTA
This sequence comes from Lathyrus oleraceus, assembly GCF_024323335.1. NCBI lineage: Eukaryota > Viridiplantae > Streptophyta > Magnoliopsida > Fabales > Fabaceae > Lathyrus > Lathyrus oleraceus. Next base: position 341,873,170 of record NC_066585.1, read on the forward strand.
CTTGAATGTCTCTTTATTAAATTGTTCAAAGTTTGAGGTAACTTGTTGAAGAAGGCATGAAAATAAACACATGAACCTTTGACTTTTCTTGAGAAATAAGCAACAAAACTTTGAGATACTCTTGATCAAAATGAGATTGAAATATGCTTGAGAACCTTAGAGGTCATGCTTTGAGAGGTAAGCCCTTTGAGAATCAATGATTGAATACACTTTGACTTGAGGAATCAACAAAACCCTAGGTGAGGAACCGTGCTTGATGCTTTTGATGAAAAGCCCTACCTTGTACAATAGACTTGAAGAAAACAAAACATATTTTTGATTAGTGGTTAGATAATTAATGAATATATAATCACAAAGATACAACACTAATAAAAAAGTGCTTGATGATCCCTACAAAATGCAAACCCAAAGATGAAAGGGCAAGACAAAGATGTGATCTTGTTTGTATGCAAGGATGCAAATGATATGTGAGATCTTAGGGTTAAAAATTAGGGTATGACACTAAAGTATCTGAAAGGAAATCTCGACTATGACATTTTCTTTCCTGCAACTATTGAAGGAAAAGAATGTAAATTATTTTATAGCCATTTTCGTATAGTTGAGTAATGTTAAGTAGATTACTTTTAAGACCTTCAACAAGTATAATATCAGAGAGTGTAGTAGAAGAGAGATTACCTATATTACCTTTACCAAGTATAACACGCTTATTATTGTCTTTGTAGGTCACATAACCCTTCTTCTTTAGCGTGAAGTCAATGAATTAGGAAATGTCACCCGTCATATGCATTGAGCATCCACTGTCGAGAAACCACATTCTCTCCATGGATCAAAGACTTTTACCTACAAGATCAAACAAGAGTGTTAGGTACCTAGTTTTCATTGGGTCCTTGAGAGTGAGTGGAAACATTGTTGAACTTGGGCAACCATTGAAATACATCTTTAGGAACTAAATATCTTCTAAATTTGTATTTGGAAATGGTATGACCTTTCTTGCAACAATAATGATAAGTCAAGTGATGATGAGAGTAGCTTTCTCTATTTGATTCCTTTACAATAATTTTTTACTTTTTATGCGGTACGTTCAAAGATCTTTTAAATTTTATTGAATCAATAGCGAAGGTAACTTTTAGTTCTAAAGCCTTGGTCAATTTAGCTTTTAGAGTAATAACCTTTTTTTGCTAAATGTGACAAGTTTCACAACCAAACCAAGAAGACTTCTTATCCTCAATTTTAACTTTTGTAGCTTATAACATTGTTTGCTTAAGAGCTTCCATTTGTTTTTTTATTTCTAAAACTTTAGCTTCTAAGTATGAAAATATTCTTTTATTTGAAGTCAACCTTTTAAAAGCTTTTATGGCTTCACCATGTAGATTTTCAAAATCAATTTGTAAATTAGAATAAGACATTTTATCAATAGGTTTATATTTTGAATTACCTACATTCTTCTTCTTGTGATTGACCATGAGGCAAACTTTTGCCATTTCATCACTTTCGCTTGAGCTACCCTCATTTGAGGATTTACTATCACTTTTCCATTCGATGTATGCTCTTTTAGGCTTGCTAGACTTATTCTGTTGACCCTTTCCTTTATCTTTTTTAAGCAATGGACAATATGGCCTGTAATGACCGGCGCTTCCACAATTATAGCATGAATCTTTAGATTTTTTCTTCTTATTCTCATCTTTCCTTGAGGTATTTGATTGACTTTTATAGTTGATGAGATTCTTGTCAGAATGCTTCACTCCATTTATATTAATGTACTTATGGTACCTTTTAACAAACAACCATATTTCTTCATCATTAGAACACTCACCATCACTAGTTCCATTATCGCTTTGCTCTATAGTAGAGGACTTAGAACTAGAAGCCACTAGAGAAATTGACTTCTTGTCAACCTCATTTTCCTTTTTATTTTCCTTCTTAATCTTCTTGTCACGCTTCTCTAAGTAAATCATCTCTTGCTCATATTCTTCAAGCTTTCCAAAAAAATAGTAATATCTAATGTCAAGAGGTTGTTGGCTTCCTTGATTGTGGCGACCTTCGGTTGCCACTCCCTATTAAGACGTCTTAAAATTTTGTTAGTAGCAATTTCATTGGAAACTAACTTACCAAGTGAATTCAAATGGTTTATAAGATGAGTGAACCTCTTTTGCATATCGGCAATGGTTTCACCATGCTTCATATGAAAGAGTTTAAACTCTTGCTTTAAAGTATTGATTATAACTTATAATTTCATTTGTGCCCTCATGGGAAGCTTGCAATGAGTCCCACATAGATTTAGCGGTTGTATAATGAGAAGCACAGTAATATTCATCAACTCCTAAAATTGATATGAGAATATTCCTTGCTTTCCAATCACATAACCACTTTTTCTCATTATCTGTGTTCCATTGTGCTTCTAGTTTAGGTACAACAACACCATCCACATTGATCATAGTAATTTCAAAAGGATCATTTTGGATGGATTTATATACATTTCTATCAATAGAATTAATATAGAAACGCATATAATCCTTCAAATAAACATAGTTTTCACCATTGAAAATAAACTCTCTATTATACGCCCTTTTAGGTTTGGGATATGTCGTGGCGCGAAAAATACCCGAGCGCGTCACACGCTCGAAGAACAACAGAGTTGCCACTGATCTTTATTTATTCTAGAGGAACATGAAAAATTGAATAAAACCCACTAAAGCTAATGGAAATGGTCGTCGCAACCAGGCCGGGTTCAAGAGTTGGTTATGCAAGGGAAAAGTATTAGCACCCCTCATATCTGCTGATATCGACGAGGCCCATTTAGATAGTCATGCGAATAAGTGTTAGAGTTATATTTACTTGCCATTTTCTACTTGTTATGTGCGAAAAAAGAAAATAAAAAGACTTTGCTTTTTACTTTATTGGAGTTAAAAGAAATGGACTAAACCAAAGTATTTTTATTAGGGTGTCTGACAAGACTTCAAAATCCTGCTCCTATGTATCTCCCGGTATGTGGGAGAACTCAAGACTACATAGTTCTTTTTAAAAAAGGAAATGTTTGTTGATTGTTTTTAAACAGTGTTGCTTAGATCGCATTTGAGCGGTTAAACCTTTACTTGTTGCTCGCTCTTGGAGGCTGGAGTTTTTGTTTGTTTCGCGTCGAAATGAATAAAGCATACTCGTTTCCAGAAAAGGTTTTCGAAATGGTGCATGGGAAAAGTAGGGGGTTTACGAGTTAAGTTATTTTTAAGTGGAGACAGACATTCGACCATGGAGCTCTATAGCAGTATTCAAAGGCCTGAAAAGGAAGAGACCTAAACTCAATCACTTTATCTCCATCTAAAAGTATTTAAGAAAATGTATGACGAATCAAGATTTATTTATCTTATTGTATTTTATTAGGAAGACAAATATCCAAATAGTGAGCTCTACAGTAATATTCGGGTATTCGAAAAAGGAAGAGATCTAAACCCAATCACCTTCTTTTTCATTCCTGTTTATTATGAAAATGATTTTGAAAATGGACAATTTGATTTTGAAATGAGTGGTGAAATTGAAATTGATTGAATTTGAAAGTAATTAAAAAAATAAAATTAATTGTTGAAATTGTAGAATTGAATGAAATGTTATTGAAGTTAAATTTATGCAACATGTTAGTATGATTTATTTACATGCATGATATGAAAATGGATCACCTAATTCAATGACTAATCAGATAATCAAATAATCTACCTAATAGTGAAAAATAATTAATTAATTAATCTTTAATTAACTAATCAATTTAAACAAGTAACCAATTAATTAATCAAGAAACAATCTTTAACATAATCACTAAAGAGGGGTGTGGACAACATAAAGACCTAGGGCCCAATCCACCATTCATAGTTCCATTTAAACATAAATACCAACCAAATACTAAAATAAACTGTTTAAATACCAAACAAATACTAAAATAAACTAAAAGATATAATGATAAATAAACAAATAAGAAAATTAAAAGAAAACACACACAGTATTAGAAATAAAAGGCCTGCTTCATGATTCATCAACTTAGACTTTTAACTCTTCCCATATTTATTAAAAAAAAGTTATTCCTATGTCAGAAACATACATTACACCATATTTTACTATTTATACCGTATTGTAAAATATTATTTTACAAAAATATATAAAAATTAATTTTTTTATTTTTTTTATTAAAGAGTATCGTTTGATTAACCAACTTTATAATTTTATTAACCAACATTTAATATTTTATTAACCAATTTTATTTTATTATTAAAATTATTTTTATATTTAGGTATTTATTAACCAACTTCATAATTTCGTTAATCAATTTTTTCTATTTGATTAACCAATTTTGTTTACCACTAAAAATTATTTTTAATATTCAAACATTTATTAACCAACTTCATAACTTTATTAACCAATTATTTACATTTTATTGACCAATTTTATTTTAATATACAAATCACTGTAGATGGACACAATTCACAAAGATACTATTCATATGCATGTACGGTTCATGTTGACGTCACTGTTCATGTACGATTTTATCGTTCACGATATTGTTCACCGTATTTATGATCAGTGGACACGGTATAGGCGTAAATTTGACTTTAGGATAAGTTAGACTTTTAACTCTATGATAGCATGTGGACCAAAGAAGGGATGACCGAAGAAGCCCACAATGATAAGCCCAAAAGAAAGATCATTAAACCAAGATATCTAGAAGATTATGTCACTAAGATGCAACAAATTCAGCTATGAGAAAATGAGCTGGCAGCTTATCATTGGATTCACCAAATCTTGCAAAGATTATTCTCTAGATTCTTCCTTTTGAATGCATTCTGTCACTATCAGTTTGTTATGTATTGCTTATAAATAGAATGTTTAAGGAATGAATAAAATAAGCAAGTTTTCATACCAATCTCTCTCTTTCTCTTATTCTGTGGAGGTTCCTAGTCCTCGAAATCTAGGTTTACTATCCTTTTTCCTAACAATTTTGGTGCTCTCATTGTCCTCCTTCCATGGCTGACGGCACTCGTTCGAAAGTTATCGACGATGCCATCGCACGATTAACATCAAATCAAACCACTCTCACCAATTCCCAAACACTCATGGCCTCCAAAATTGATGACATCCTCGTCAAACTTTCTGCCCTCGAACCGCCGTCGCATTCAGCTACATCAGGCTCTTCATCCCACAACTCCAACAAACCTCACCGTATGAAACTCGATGTACCGCGCTTCAACGGCACCGATGCAGTGGGTTGGATGTTCAAAATCAACCAATTTTTTGAGTATCATGCTACCCCAGAATCCGAACGTTTGACGATTGCATCCTTCTACATGGAAGGCCCAGCCTTGGGATGGTTTCAGTGGATGTCTAAAAATGCTTTGATCCCATCGTGGACATCATTTCTACATGCACTGGAAGCTCGTTTTGCACCATCTGAGTATGATGATCCAAAGGGGGCGTTGTTCAAACTCACGCAGAAAGGGTCGGTGCATGATTACTTGACGGAATTCGAAACCCTAGCCAATCGTATTGTGGGGTTAGCTCCTTGTTTTCTCTTGAGTTGTTTCGTTTCCAGACTCGTACCGGAAGTTCGTCGGGAAGTTCAGGCATTGCAACCGATATCTCTGATTCAGGCGGCTGCTCTGGCTCGTTTGCAGGAAGAGAAAATCAACGAAAGCCGTCGATCCTCACGATCCAAAGGTATTCTTCCTACTCCGCCTACAACCCACCAATATTTCAAACCACCCCCCACTAGCACCACCAAAACTTCTCAACCTCATTTCAAACGCCTCACTCCATCTGAGATGTCACTACGACGTGAGAAGGGATTGTGTTTTAACTGCGATGAGAAGTTCAGCCCGGGCCATAAGTGTGCATCAAAGTTCTTTGTGTTAATAATGGAGGAAGATGAACACCTCGAGTCCGACAACAACGCATCTGAAATTTCCCTTACCCACGATCCTGACCCGAATCCAGACCAAGCACAAATCAGCTTCCATGCCCTTTCGGGTAACCTTGCCCCGGAAACACTTCGCATGGTGGGCCGGGTCTCCACCCAGAATGTGGTGATACTGATCGATGGTGGTAGTACCCATAACTTTATCCAAGAGAGGTTAGTCAAGTCACTTGGGCTTAAGGCCCAACCCACTTCATCCCTTAGGGTTATGGTTGGTAATGGTAACGAGATAGAATGTCATCAGATTTGCCCCCAAGTCCGGATACATATCCAATCACACACTTTCATCATTGATTTACACGTGCTCCCTATTAGCGGTGCGGATATTGTGCTAGGAGTACAATGGATGAAATCATTGGGACCTATTTTGACGGATTACAATGACCTTACCATGAAGTTTCTGCAAAAGGGTAAGATGATTGAATTGAAAGGAGAAAGAGATGGTGGTCTTCATCACATATCTGCACAACAAATACGCCGTCTCCTTCACACTGATGGCGCTAGCGCATTTTTCCATATCCAGGTTGTGAATCCTGAGCCCCCTTCACTCCAAACTACCAACCCTCAAATCCAATTACTTCTTCGCAAGTATACTTCCCTGTTCCAGACACCCTCCACTCTTCCACCTGCCCGTGACACAAATCACTCTATCCACCTTTTTCCACAAACCAAACCTGTAAATGTCCGTCCCTATAGATACCCTTATTTCCAGAAACAAGAGATCGAGAAACAAGTTGATGCAATGTTGCACAATGGTGTGATAAGGCCCAGCACTAGTCCCTTCTCCTCACCTGTTCTCCTTGTTAAGAAGAAAGACGGCTCTTGGAGGTTTTGCGTGGATTACCGCGCACTGAATGCCATTACTATCAAGGATCGATTTCCAATTCCAACAGTAGGTGAGTTGTTGGATGAATTGGGGGGCGCTGCGTGGTTTACTAAGCTTGATTTGCTACAAGGATATCATCAGATTCGAATGCAAGAAGATGACATCAAAAAAACTGCATTTCGGACACACCAAGGACACTATGAGTTTAAAGTGATGCCATTTGGCCTCTGTAACGCTCCTTCCTCTTTTCAAGCTACTATGAACACCATTTTTAAACCGTTTCTGCGCCAGTTTATCATTGTGTTCTTTGACGACATATTAATCTACAGTACCAATTTTGAGGATCATTTGATGCATGTAGAGCAAACTTTTCAGGTCCTAGAAGCTGGACAATTTTTTCTCAAGCAATCCAAGTGCTTATTTGCTCAATGTCAGATTGAATATTTGGGGCATATTGTGTCACAACAGGGGGTCGAACCAGTCCAGGAAAAGGTTGCAGCAATTCAACTATGGCCCAAACCTACTACTATCAAAGCTCTCCGCGGTTTTCTGGGATTAACAGGTTTTTATCGTCGTTTCATCAAAGGTTATGCAACCATTGCTGCTCCTTTGACTCAATTGCTCAAAAAGGATCAATTTGGATGGTCACCTGAAGCGCAATTGGCATTCGATGGTCTCAAACATGTTGTTAGTCATGCACCTGTATTGGTTCTTCCTAATTTTACGTTGCCATTTACTGTTGAAACGGATGCTTCTGGAATTGGTATGGGGGCTGTGTTGTCCCAACAGAACCACCCAATTGCCTTCTTTAGCAAACCTTTTTGTCCTAAAATGATGCGAGCTTCAACATATGTGCGTGAACTCTTTGCCATTACCTCCGCTGTTAAGAAATGGCGTCAATACCTATTGGGTCATTCATTTGTCATTCTCACTGATCATCGAAGTTTGAAAGAACTCATGTCTCAGATTATTCAAACCCCAGAGCAACAAATGTACCTGTCGCGTTTGATTGGGTATGATTACACGATTCAATACCGTTCTGGCAAAACTAACGTTGTGGCTGATGCTCTTTCTCGCATACCAGAGGTGACTTCTGCCGAATTCCTCTTCTTGTCTGTGCCCAGTTTCTCTTTTTTAAAATCCCTGAAGAAGGAACTTTTACAACAACCCGAGTTCAACACCAAACTGCAACAAATTCATGCCAACCCCACTAGCAGTCCAGATTTTAAGGTGGCTCATGATCTGATTTATTACAAGGAGCGAATATGGTTACCTCGAACCACTCCTTTCATCCAACTTTTACTTGAGGAGTTCCACAAAACCCCCACAGGCGGTCATATGGGCGTTACCAAAACATTGGCACGCATCAGCCCCAATTTTATTTGGACAGGAATCAGGGAGGATGTACAACGCTATGTTCTTACTTGTTTGGATTGTCAACATTCCAAATATGAAACAAAGAAGGCAGCTGGTTTATTGTGTCCTTTACCTCTCCCACATGCTCCTTGGGAGGATTTGTCCTTAGATTTCATTGTTGGATTACCTGCGTATCAAGGTCACACGACAATTCTCGTAGTAGTTGACCGATTTTCCAAGGGTGTGCATTTGGGCATGTTGCAACCCCATTACACGGCTTACAAAGTAGCACTGTTGTTTCTTGAAATTGTGGGGAAAATTCATGGCATGCCGCGAAGCTTGGTGTCCGATCGTGATCCTCTTTTTGTGAGCCGCTTTTGGCGCGAGCTTTTTAAATTAAGTGGTACCAAGCTACGGATGAGTTCATCATACCATCCACAAACAGATGGGCAAACTGAAGTTTTGAACAGAGTCATCGAACAATACTTGCGCACTTTTGTCCATACCAAACCGACAACGTGGGGAAAGTACTTGATATGGGCAGAATGGTCTTACAATACATCTCAGCATTCTGGTACTGGCAAATCTCCATTTGAGATTACATTTGGGAAACCTCCACCCACTGTGGCATAATATTTGGCAGGAACTTCATCAATTGAAGCTGTGGACGAATTGCTAGCCTCTCGCGAGTCTATGCTGACTGAATTACGACACAAATTGGCCAAGGCACAGCGGGTTATGAAACAAATTGCTGATACACACAGACGTGATGTGCAGTATGACGTAAGGGATTGGGTATTGGTTAAACTTCGTCCACATCGGCAAACTTCGGTAACTAACACAACCTATTCCAAGTTACACAAACGCTTTTATGGTCCATTTCAAATTCTGGAGAGAATTGGCGCCGTCGCGTACAGACTACAGCTACCGCCCGAGTCCAAAATTCATCCGGTTTTTCATTGTTCGATGCTCAAACCATTTCACCAAGCTGCTGCTACATCAGTTCCTGTGGCAACTCTACCACCTGACACAGTAGAGAATCAGCCTATCATCATTCCCATGGTGATACTCAACACTCGTTGGACTCAGACAACGGAACCGCGTCTTGAGGTGTTAGTGCAATGGCAGGGTCTTCATGCTGATGATACATCTTGGGAGGATTGGGAGACTCTTAAGGGAACTTACCACCTTGAGGACAAGGTGCTTCCGGATGAGCTGGGGAATGATAGCATGTGGACCAAAGAAGGGATGACCGAAGAAGCCCACAATGATAAGCCCAAAAGAAAGATCATTAAACCAAGATATCTAGAAGATTATGTCACTCAAGATGCAACAAATTCAGCTATGAGAAAATGAGCTGGCAGCTTATCATTGGATTCACCAAATCTTGCAAAGATTATTCTCTAGATTCTTCCTTTTGAATGCATTCTGTCACTATCAGTTTGTTATGTATTGCTTATAAATAGAATGTTTAAGGAATGAATAAAATAAGCAAGTTTTCATACCAATCTCTCTCTTTCTCTTATTCTGTGGAGGTTCCTAGTCCTCGAAATCTAGGTTTACTATCCTTTTTCCTAACACTCTACCCATATTTTTTAAAATCCAACACCATGTCGAGTACCAATGCACACATGGCATGCTTTTATTGACAAAAAAAATAAAAAAAACAAGAAATGGAATGCTTCAATCATAGTATCACATGTTCCTTTCTCTCTCATTCATGCACATGCAGTGAGTAAAAGAAACTCATGCTAGCTCTCATGACCACTTCTCATCATATTACACACAAGCCACTCTTCCTCTCTCGCCTTTCTGCTCTCTCATTAACAACAATCCACTTTTTGCGGTGGTGGAGAACCGCGGTCGGAGAAGTGGCACTGCTTGCGGTTTCATACCGGAAACATTATCGGTACTCGCGGTGTTGTATCTAGTTCGCGTAGTGGTAGCTCGATTCACATCATGTGTTACTTTGTTCCACTTTTTCTTTTTGTTTGCAACTTATGTGTGTGGAGGTTAGTAGTGTGGGTTATGAGGTTGTAGTGTTTTATGTTTGGTGTTGTTTGAAGAAAACAATGTGGATGGTGTGAAGTTTGAAAAAAAGCATGAAGGCTGGTTTATGTTGTATGGTGTGTTTGAAAGAGGAAGGTTGGAGAGATTATGGTGGAGTGTGAAAACAAGGTTGTTGTTGATTAGTGAAGATGGAGAGAAGAAAATGGTTGTTGTTGTTTTGAAATGGTGGAGATGAAGTTTATGAAGCTTGTGTTATGGTGAAGTTTATGTAGAGTGAAGGAAAATGTTTTTTAAAAAAAAGGTAAGAGGCGAGTGTTATATGATGAAGAGAGTTTTACATATGTAGGGAAAAAATATAATGGTGTGTGAGAGGTTGGTGACATTACAGAAAGAAAAATGATTATGGAGGTATTATCTTATTTGAACATACAAGTCCCTTCTTTGGAATTGTATTCTCTTTTGTTTTATATATTCGGATATCTCTCATGTTCCTAATTTAATGGTTAAAAAATTATAAAGAATAATTTATTTAAAAAATTCATTTATGAAGAGAGAATATCAATTATACTATTATTTTTAGAATTTCTAATATTTTTACGCTAAATATTTTTAGAATTTCATCATAATGAATATAGTCATTAATTCAATTCAAATTAAAATGATATTTATAATTAAAATTAAATAAAATATTATAATGAGATAGAATCATAATCTTATTTCTTTAAATAAAAATCATTATTAAAAATAATTTAACAAATTCATCAAATCTAAATCATTTCTTCCTAAATATATACTCTCAATAAAATACTAATGATTACTAATATCTCTAATTTAAAAAAAAAAACATAAACCAATTTCAAATAACTTAACCAATATATTTAATGCACAAAGTCACAAATTATAAACCAAAATTTAAAATATGCAGCATAATAAAATAGTGTGAATTATTTGCATACAAGGAAGAATATGTAAAAAAACTTGTCACTACATCCGCACAACCCTTGGATGAAAATATTAGCAGGTCACTATAATTAAAAGAGCATAAGTTAATAATTAAAAAATAACCTGAATAAATAGTAGAATTTATATAGTTTTTAAAATTTACCATCAATAATTGAGTAAAACTATTGGCACCGAATTGAGTTGAAGTGTTATTATTTTCCTGCACAAAACATAAAATCATTCAATCACTAAATATTTCTTGGTACGTTCGCATACTCAATCTGATATTGAGTTACAATTGATGGTATGTTGTATGAATTATTGAGCCAAATAGTTGCACTTGTATTGGACACCTCATATTGAACTTGTGTTTGTGAATCACACCTTTTATTGTTCTACGCGGCATAAAATAAAAATATGAATTTTTGTAGTTGACTAAAGACAACAATTAAATGAAACAATTCAATAATACCTGAATTTTTGAAACTTTAGAGCCAACATTTTTCTTTCTGTTGGGAGGTTGAGACTCTATCCAACCTTTTGGGCGTTTTGAACTCTTTTTACCTTCTCTTTTTTTGAATCCTTTTGCTTGTGCCAAACCATCATGAGTGCTTGTAGACTCCTTAACTTTACCAATAAACTCATTCACCTAAGAAATATTAACTTGATTCTTTTGAAACTCTAGCATGTGCATATCCAATTCATTAGTGATTTTGCAAAGGCATGTGAATGCTTCTGGACTTCTACATGCTTCGGTGGCTATCCTAATAAGACGAGGACAAATCTCCTTGTAACGTTGGGCTGAGGATAAATCAACATCTTCTTCCACATAGCTAACATCGACATTACGTGAAGTCTCACTTCTAGCTAACTTTGTCCACCTTTTTAAGATATAATATTCTAGAACTTATTTGACATCCATATGAATAAAAACTCTTAAACAATGACAACAAAGTATGTCAAGACTCTCAAATTTACGACAAGAGTAACAAATTGAATTCTTATCCAAATCAAGTGACACTCGCCACTCACCCAAATTACTTTCCATGGCAATAACACAATCAACTAAAGGTGGTTGTATATCAATGTTTTTCACATAGCAATTTTCAAACAACTCATACTCGTGCTGGAATTGATCAAAAATACTAGGAGTATAAAGCTCAGACACTTGTTGCAAGATTTTTGAATATGAGTTCCTTTGTCTTGGAATTTTTTGTCGCGCTTCATATTCACACTTAATTCCTTATATCGCTTTTCTTCTACAAAATCCTCAAAGCGCTTAAAAAATTTGATTATATCCAAGTTCACATTCATAAAACCTTTAATACCTGCATTCATGTTTTCACTAAGTTGAGTGCTTCTCATTCCTAATGTGAAAACTTTCTTCATGTAACATGATGCCCACTTCTCCTTTATAGTGTACACTTTTTGCAACCAACTATTTTCTTTAACATCATAGGTTACTAAAAGATTTCTCCAACCTTCGTCAAATTGGTCTTCATTTTCATATTCATACATACACTTCTTAAAATCACTAAGAAAATGAGATTCACCTTTCATCAAATTTCCTAAGTGTTTGATGCAATTTTGCATTAAGTGCCATGTACATAAGCCATGATAAGCTTCAGGCATAATCTCAATCAATGCTCTTGCCATTGCGTAGTCTTGATCAGTAAATATTGTTTGTGGTATTTTTTGCTTATGAGCCTCTAAAAAGGTCTCAAAGAGCCACTTGTATGACTCAACTGTTTCATCATATAATAAAGCAGCCCCAAAAATCACAGCTTTTCAATGATGGTTAAATTCCGAGAATAGTGTCAGTGGTCTATGTGAACTATTTATGCAATATGTTGAATCAAGAGATATAACATCACCAAAATACTCATAATCAATTAGCATCAGTGCATCTGCCCAAAACACATTGGTAATTTGTTCTTCGGCATCCATTTGATATGCATGATAGAAATTTGGATTTCCCATAGACTTTCTTTGGAAATATTGCAATAGATAACCAGTTTCTACATGTACCATACTCCTTTGCCTTTTTCCCCGAAGATAATTCTTTTGATCAAGATGAATAAATCCCAAGTTAGTTCTACCTCCCACTTCGTTACTCATCAAATCAAACGACTTCCTTTGTTGTAATCCCGCTTCATCGGCTAAATCAATTTGATGATATTGAATTTGAGAGACTTTTCTTTGACATGGCAACATATGAGTTGTTTATTGTAAATGTAAATTGTGATTATGTTCCTCCACAAAATCAACGACCATAAATTTACCATCCATATTCATAATTCATAATCTTGCTTGACAATCCGTTCGGGTCTCTGGCCTTGGATTGATTTTTTTATAATCCCGTTTATCTGGTTTTCGTAAACCTTCTTTACAACAAACAAACTTGTAAGAAGTAATTATATCATTTTTGTTTTTGTGATAATATTATTTCCTCACTCCAAATCCAACTTTTCCACCATAATCAACCAAAAACTTCCAAGCATCTTCAATGCTATCAAAATTCACTTTTAACTTTGGTTTCCAATCTTCTTGTATTTTCTACACACAAAAATTATGCATTTACAGTTTATAGCAATTCTGCATTTTACACACAACAATAGATATACTAACATTTGTAAAATAAAAAATTCAAACAAACTAATACATTTTAATAAACTATGAACATATTATTTTACTGTTAAAAATACATTATAATGATATAATATATAAGCAATGGAAAAAACATCTTTTATTAACTCATAATTAGAAAAATAGAATGAATAGAAACTAACCTTATTCAATCAATAACAATGGTGAATCCACTATTTTTTGTTAATAAAGAATGGTGAAGCCAAGTCTCTTAAAAATTTTCCAGTAAGTTTTTATTTTGTTGGGAGTGATGAATGTGGAGATTTTAAAAGTTAAAATTAAAATATTTGGAATTGGGAAAAGATAGAAGCTTAAGAGGTAAAATAAAAGAGAAAATTTTACCTTGTATCCCTACAATTAACCCCATACCCCTACAAAAATTTAAAAATTCCCATTTTACCCTTAATTGGTTTTAACCAATTTACCATTTCATTTTTACCATTCGGTTGAAAATTGCAAAAATTACACTTTCACACCCCTCGCACCGGATCTCCTGCAAAAAGACTTCCGGTATGTATTTTTCCAAACCGGAAGACTTTAGGAAAGACTTCCGGAATACAAAAAAAAGCAAACCGGAACACTTAAGGAAAGAGTTCCGGTTCATATAAAAAAAAATTCAAAAAAATTTGCATACCGGAACTCTTTGGAGAAGTGTTCCGGTATGCATTATGTGTGTTCCGGAAGTCTTTCCTAAAGTCTTCCGGTACGTTTTTTTTTTTTTTTTTAATTTAATTTAATTTTTTTAATTTTTTTTTTTTTTTTACAGAAATGGAAAATCTTCCCAAAATATGTGTAGATACTACTAATGCGTTTATGACGACAGAAAGATTTGGTACACGAGAAGAGGTTATCAGATGGATTAAAAAGGTTGGAATCGACAATAAAGTAACTGTTATTATCAGTCGTTCAGATACTGAAACGGGGAAGAGAGGGAGAAGTAACAAAATAATATTTGGTTGTGATAAAGGTGGGAAACACAAGATTAGTGATAGTGGTACCCAAAGTGCGTCCAAGAAATGTGGATGTCCATTTAAAATCAGGTCGACTCCGGCGAAAGATGGATCTGGTTGGAAGATTGATGTAAAATATGGGTTACATAATCATGGTTTACCTGATAGATTAGAAGGTCATTCGTTTATTGGTAGGTTGACCACAGATGAGAAGCAACATGTCGCTGATTTGGCAAAGAGACATGTAGCACCTAGAAACATTTTGCTTTCCTTGCAAGACAAGTTTCCTGAGAATGTCACAATTCATTGTTCAATTTCCTAATCATATTAGGTCATACATTGAAGATGTAGTTAATGTTGAATCAGATGGTAATTGTGGATTTAGAGTCATTGCATCATTGCATGGATATGGTGAGGATGGTTGGCCAATGGTTCGCAGAGAGTTGGGGTTGGAATTAATAGACAAGGATAGGTCAACTTTGTATGACAAGTTATTTTCTAATCGGTTGTCAGCTGTGAGAGAATCTTTGATGATAGAATCGTTTGGTTCACAGCCACCTGAGAAATGGATGAGTCTACCAGATATGGGTTACTTGATAGCGAATCGTTATAATGTTGTACTTGTCTGTTTAGGCAATCCGTGCATCACTTTCTTTCCGATGACAAGTTCACATTCACCAAATGTCTCTATTTATTGCATTGGTTTTGTTAACCAGAATCATTGGGTTCAGGTACGTATTTATATGTCTAAATATTTTAATTATTTCAGTTAATATTTTATGTTATATGACTTAATCTTTTAATTATTTTACTTTATCAGGTTAACATGAAAGAGGGGTTTCCATTGCCACCGGTCACATTAGATTGGAAGAAATTTCGTTCTCATATAACAACTACTTGGATGCTAGGATTTGCAGGACGTATGCAACATTGGCAATTACTTACACCTGTATTAGCATGATTATGTAATCAAAACATAAATATGTAATCAAAACATGAAATCTATATTATTATGTCTATTATATTCAAAGCTTAATACATATAATCAATGTGAACGAGAAATATGCAAAGCTTCAAATAAATCAGAAAACTGTGGATCTTCCTCTTTAGCATTAACCTGTCTCAGATAGCGACGAATCAATGTAGATACACGAGCCCAATCAGGATCAGATGGCCCGGCGTCATATACAGGAACGGGTACGTCTCTAGGAGCGTCACGATGGGGAGGGACCAACCGTGGATGGGAAACACGATAATACCACTCCAGATAACCGTCTTCTACCTCAGATGGAGTGGTGGCCACGGTAGATGAATCGATCACAGCGACAACACTCTGATGGTAACTGATCCAATCAACATCAATATCCGTCGCCATCATACAATCCAGAGGTGGGGATGGAACATACTGCCTATACCCGAACTAACGTAAACATCTATCAGGCAAGTATGGAACAACTGTTTCACCCCACTTCAAACAGCCCCTGTAAAGACATATCTCATCAAATACACGCCATGCTCTATGATCCTCAAATGGTCGCCAGATGACGTCGGTAGGTGTCAGCTCGTCCAAAATAGGTCGTAAATCATCGACCTTCAGGACTCCCTGTCTATACGACCATCTCATCGCTCGGGGAAGACCACAGTTTCCAGCAGGATTCCAATTCTCCCCTCTTTTTCCAACAGTTGGAAAATACTCGTGAATCCAACACTGTTACAAAATAAAAACATAATAAATAAAACAAATTAAGTTACAATATTTTATAAAATGAATCCAACACTTAATTAACAAAATTAAATTATATACCTGTAGGAGAGTAGGATATCCACCGAGTTGTTTGCAACTGTACATGGACGCATCTCCAAGATATCGGTAGAGGGTAACTAGTGCAGCTGCTCCCCAACTATATCCTGAACATCCATCCAAGTCCCTAAACAGGAGGAGGTATCGTGCCTCTACAAGTGTAAAGGTCTTATCAGCAAATATGGTGGAACCCACCAACATCAATAGATATGCTCTAGTCGCATATGCCCAGCTGGAAGCAGCCCTATGATGTACGAATATATCATATAACCACTCCAACTTGTAATACGACCCCCTGCAGCTCCGAACATGTGACTGTGCCTGACCCTGTGACACTCCTAGGTAGTCAACAGCAAGTTCAACAGCTAGCTCTTCAGTCACATCCTGAGGACTCCAAAAGATACCCCTAATGGGCAAGTGAAGTAGACATGCGACATCATCTAAAGTAATGCTCATTTCACCAAACGGCATGTGAAATGAAGATGTCTCTAGATGCCATCTTTCCACAAATGCAGAGACAAGATTTGTGTCTATCTTGTTCAGACTCGTTCTCTGCAGTGAAGCTAAACCGGATCTAGATACCCAACTCTCCATCTGTGGTGGAAGAGCCAATGGAACCCTAGAAGTCAACTTCAGTCCATGTCCGGCAACCTTCAACTCTTTCTTTGGTCCTCTTTCCTAAAAATAATTAAAACACATATTAGAAAACAAATTATAAAATATTCAACTATTATTCATTTTCAAATATAGCCCGTTTACTTACCTCACCGAACCATATATGTCGAGCAACATGATGCTCGTACTTCACCAAAAGAGACGTATCGTACGGCCCTCCTGGATATCCAGTCAGCTCAGCTGCAGCTGCAGATGAAGATGCACCCCGGTCTAACGTGCGGACTGGAATCCGGCCATCTGCACCTCTTCTTCGAACCACTGCAAAAATAATGTTAAAAAAAATAATTAAAATTAAAAAAAAAAAATTACGTACCGGAACACTTCCAAGAAGAGTTCCGATTAGCAAAAAAAACAAAAAGCCTTCCGGAACACTTTCTTAAAGAGTTCCGGTATACATCATCCAAACCGGAAGTCTTGAAGAAGGTGTTCCGGTATACAAGTATACAAACCGGAAGACTTTCTAAAAGACTTCCGGTTCAGTGTCCCTTAAAGACAACAAACCGGAACTCTTTAGAGAAGTGTTCCGGTATACAAATATCCAAACCGGAAGACTTACTCTTAAGTGTTCCGGTATACAATGCAAAAACGCCAAATATTTGTCTTCTCCGGAAGTCTTCAACGAAAATGGTAAAAAAAATTTGAAAGGGAAAATATACCCTATTTATATGAGGGTATTTTGGTCAAAAAAATTTAATGTAGGGGTATGGGTACAATTGTAGGGGTATAGGGTAAAATTTTCAATAAAAGAATAGTTCCGTTAGAAATCTTGTCACATATTCTCTCTCTTCATAAATGTATTTTTTAATTAATTATTCCTTATAATTTCTCAACCGTTAGATTAGGAACATGAGAGATGGCATAATGTATAAAATAGGAGAGGATCCAATTCCCCCTCCTCCCAACCTGCTTTTTTTTCGTTTTTTATTCAAAAGGAGAGAGACGTTGGAATTCATGGTCGGTCATGAGAGGAGAGAGAGTTATAGGATATAAGACTGGTTCAGAGTGTGGAAACGTGAGAATTTAGAATCGGCTAATGGGTGGTTATTTAATTGGTTTTTTTATTTCTTTTAAAATGACCAAAATACCCTTAAGTTGATTTTATTAACAAAAATAAAATCTAAAATTTAAACTATAATTAAAAAATAATAATTAATTTTTTTAAATAAAAAGAGAGATCAAAATAAACTGAAAATGAATAAAATAAGACGTGTGCATGACTAGCAAAATAAAATGAACGTATCAAAATGATCTACGCGCAATGGAGTTTAATAAAATAGACAGAAAATGATCAAAATCACAATTAAAAATACCCGGATAAATATGCTCTGACCGATGAAAATGCGATTGTAAACGGAGTCTGAAAAATAAAACGAGCACCCCAACACAACCTACGTGCAACGTAGTTTCGTAAAATAATTGTATACAGGTCAAAACTCGAAATATTTCGCCTGTTAATTTTATGCACATTGTCAAATCTCTTTTATCAGTCTTCCTATAGAACCAAAATTTTATTCTGATGACGTCAGATTTACTTAAAATAATGCACGAGGCGATGAAAATGCATGAAATGTAATCAACTCAATTTTTGAATTTAAAACAAACTGAAAGTTGATTGAATTTCAACTTTTAATGAACCGGTGTGAATGTTTTGATGAATGAATGCATGGGAAAAAATTGAGACATGACAGTTGCCCCTATTTAAACATCTTTAACTAGAGGATATGAAGAACTCTTGTCTTTATATTGTCATGGTGAAAGATAGTTTAAATATTAAACAGACCCGAATTTTATCCTCTAATGTGAGGGATATGATGTGGATGAAATGTGATTAAGAAATACTATTGACTTTTTAATCACCAGATGATGTTTATGAAATATGGTTAAAAAAACTCTTGTTTTCTTGAAAACCAAATGGGTTACATAAAATGAGATGAGATTAAGAAATACTTTTGACTTCTTAATCATCAAATGAAGTAAATGGGAGGAATAAAGTTTAAGAAATACTTGTGACTTCTTAACCAATAGATGAATGAATGAATTAAGAAATACTCTTGATTCCTCAACCATTAAATGGATTAGATTAACAAATACTATTGATTTCTTAATAGTCAAATGAAATGAATGTACTGAAATTAAGAAATACTCATGATTTCTTAACATCAACTAAAATGAATGCACTGGGATTAAGCAATACTCTTTATTACTTAACATCAGATACAATGAATGAATTAAGAAATACTATTGATTTCTTAACCATGAAATGAAATGAATACATTGAGACTAAGAAATACTCTTGACTTCGTAATCATCATATGATATGCAAATGCTTTGGGGAAACACATTCAGTTGCTCTTGACTGAAAATGGACTCCTTAAATGATTAGAAGATCATGTTCAATCGCTCTTGATTGACAATAGACTCTTATGGGGATCAGAAAATCTTGTTTAGAGCTCTTGACTGACACATATATTTCTAATGTTGGTTGATCATGTTTTGTTGCCTCTTATTGACGGTGGATCACAACAAACATGTTAGATAACTCTGCAGAGGATGGATTTGTTACAAAGTATCTTGTTCGACTATTATTCGAACGTTCTTCGTTGAAGGAAGACTTTCCTAGTAGAGAAATGATCATATTCAGCTGCTCTTGGCTGAATACATCATATTCAGCTGCTCTTGACTACAACTAATTGCATCCAACTACTCTTACTTGAAGCTAATGCATCCAACTACTCTTTGTTGAAACTAACGCATCCAATTACTCTTGGCGGAAAGAAAATCTGTTAGGGAGTACAAAAGACTCTCTGGGGAATAAATGCATATGAGACTTGTTGAAGGTGTACTACTCTTTTTAATTTTTGTTTTTAATTTCTTGTTTATCATAGTGCTACTGAGGTATTTTTTGTTTGTGTATGTGCAGTTCAGGATCACCATTAATTCCATTGGATCCATAAATTGAAAGAACTGCACGTGCTCTCAGAAATGCAGTTACAGAAGCAGCTATGGACGGAGGAATACCAGAAGAAGAGCAACTACCAAGTTCTTGTGAATCTGAAGAAGAAGTCAACATCTCACTATAGGGGACTTGTCATACCCCAATTTTGTCCGGCCATATTTAAATTTTCGTAAATCTGATTTCATTTTTAATTTGCATCATATGCACAGCATGACATGCATTTCATCATGAATAAAACCTAAAATATCATTCAGAATAAATTTATTGAAAATACAGACAAATTGGTTAAATCATTTCTCAAGAACATGTAAAATCAGCGGGTAAAAAGTTTCAGAATTAAAATTACAGACACCAGTATTATTAATCTACAGTTCATGTAGTTTAACCTGGTGTGCTCGTTGTATTTTTCAGCAGCTGTTTCAGTTGCGTTTTGACCCGCCTGAGCCTTTTAACTGGTGAAAATTTATTTCAGAATTTGAAGAAACGCTGTATTTTTTCAATAAGTATATTTTGCACTGATCATTCTCATGCATCCGATTTAATTTTTCGAGCAAATTTTTGCCCGAATTTTATTCATTTTTAGTCGTTTTAATTTTCTTCTTTCGTCAAAATAGTCAGATTGAATAAATAAATTTTTTCATGTTATTATTTTAATTTTATCAAGGTTATTTGAAAAGTTGTGAATTTTATTTGATTCAATTGATTAAAATTGTTTTAAATCGATTAAGTCATCTAAAAAATGCATTATATACATTTTGATTTATTTAAATAATGTGTGTTTCTTGGTGTGATTCTTTGATTCAATCTGAATCGTTGATTCAAATTAATCAAGGATCTAAGTTCACAATCCATATACATTTTATTATCCAATCAGAATTTAGAAATAAATTGAATAATAATTAAAAAAAATGAAAATAAAAGAAAACTCTCTTCTTCCAACTGTAACAAAAAAATAATATTAAAAAAGAAAAGAAAAAGTAATAAAAGACTACCCACTCTCAACGGCTCCCTCATCCTCTTCTCTACACACACTCCTCCATCACTCACCTCACTATACAGTACTCTCTCCCTCTCCTTCTTCCAAACAGAAACACCACCGCACCCCTACAACCATTTCGACGATGTCCACACAGTCACTTCCACGCATACTCCATCCAAGATCCGCCTCGATCCGCCTCGATCCGCCGTTAACCTTCGAACACCTCCGCCGTGGATCCACCACCACAATTTAACCACAAGCATCACACCGCCGGCAAACCGACCTTAAATCCACCGAACAACATAACTCCTCCTACAAAATCCTTCGCCGGCGAATCCGCCTATCACAACAATCTTCCTTCTTCCAACATCACACCGTTCACCTCTCCAAACCGACCAAACCACCGCTAGTCACCGACCACCACACATTGCCGTCATAACCCCAAAAACTGTCATCAACAACCTCGCCGCCCCACACACCATAACCCACACATCTCATCTGTTAGTAAGCGACTCACTTGCAATGGGGTCGGGTTTGAGCAGAATTTTGTCATCAAACATCTCGGCGTCGAGTTCCTCCGACGATAACAACATTGAAGCGGCAACGCGACCATTCAGCCTAATCACCTCATTGTGATTTCACTTGTGCATCGATGGGTACATTTCCTTCATCAACCATGTTCATACTGATTGTGTTCATTAAGTTAGCTTTCAAATAGATTATATATTATAAACTATGTGCTGAAGTTTTAATTTCTAAAATATTTCAAATTGAATTTCGTAATTTTTTCGGTTCTGCGTTGGGTAATTACTACCGTTGTTGATTTAACATTTTCCTTGTTCTTTTTTTCAAAATTTGTTGTGTATTTCAAGCTTGTCCAAATTTTAAAATCCAGATTTTATGAATGTTTTTTTTGGAAATTCTGCAAGTGTGAACGAGTATGACATGAACTATAATTAACAATCTCCTTTATATAACTTCTTATGAATCTTCTCTATATTTGTTACTTCCCATTTAGTTCTTTCAATTTAATCATTAGCTAAAAAAGGCCTGCACCAATACCTTCTTCCATACAGTAGTAAAATAAAGGAGACAATAATATTAATTATAAGTAACACAATATTCAGATAATTAGATTACGGCCAACTGTTTCACGTCCTCATAAGCCATACAATAAGCACAACAAAAAAGAACCTATACAAACTATATTTTATTGGTAAGAGGGTGAATCACTTGCATTAATGTGTATAGTTTGATTATGGTTTGTGATTCTTATTTAGAAGATTGATTCAATATGGTGTTTTTCTTGTCTTAGTGTGTGCTCTGGGATTTTGTATTCATTTTTCGTGTTTTGTTTCGGTAGAATGTTTGTTAATCCTGGTGTGCTTTGGTAGACATCAACTTCTATTATAATGATATTTGTTTTGTATCAGGTTTATGTTATGCTCTTTAGTACTAGCTGTTTGGGTTGGGTTGCTTGAAAGATTTCTTATTATGCGGTGTGCCGGATTGATTTCAATGTTAATATATAACGATTCGTGCTGCTACTGCATTGTGGTTATAATTTTTATGGATATACAACCTATGACAGATTAACATTAGATTTACAATTCAAGTTCCATATCTTGTGAATAAATTATTACTATTGTTTTGCTGTTTGAATATTACAAAAACAAGCCTTAAAATTACTATTGTTTTGCTGTTATAATTTTTATGGATATACAACCTATGACAGATTAACATTAGATTTACAATTCAAGTTCCATATCTTGTGAATAAATTATTACTATTGTTTTGCTGTTTGAATATCACAAAAACAAGCCTTAAAATTACTTCTGTTTTGTTGTTATAATTTTTATGGATATACAACCTATGACAGATTAACATTAGATTTACAATTCAAGTTCCATATCTTGTGAATAAATTATTACTATTGTTTTGCTGTTTGAATATCACAAAAACAAGTCTTAAAATTATTGACATTTTTTTTATGCTTCAACATCTAAGTTCATAAATCCATACACTCTTAAAAACTTAGAGTTGAATGAATTTTTCTTGACATATTATTATGAGTTTTTTTTCAAAGTTGAATTTTATTCCACACTACTTGAATTTTATTTTAATGAAATGTATATGTGGAGTAATGAGTTTTGTTGATATTACAATGCTGGAATGTTTTGGATTTAATGGGATGATAATTTTAGAAGTTAATATAGTTTGACTCAAAGTTTTAACTATTGAATCCACAAAGTAAAGTGCTAAGTAATAACTATTAATCTCTAAGCCTTCAATTTCTTGTGCTCTAGTTGATGATAAATATCATTTTCATTATTAATTGATTTCCAATTTGAAGAGTAAAATATGCTGCATCTATTGTAGTTGTATGGTTTGAAATTCAATTGAGCTAATATGAGTGTAGAGTGATAAGCTTAATTTATAAAAGTATCATTCTATTGTTGTTAATATGTTGATATATGGTGGAGTATAGGTGCAATTGGGATTGTCACAATTTGTAAAACAAATATAAAACATGTTTAGTTATCATGCTATACAATTTAGTAATGTTAGCAATTGATTCATTCTATATCCTATTATCCTAAAAATAATCTAATTATTTTGGGCCAACACCATTTTTTTAAAATTCAAATCAAATCATTTTATAATAAGAAACGAAAAGGGAGATGACTTTGAGTCTTCAATTTCTCTCCTCGATTATTTGAATACAAGTTCTCTTACTTGGTTAGTCGAATAATCGTCACTTCTAATCCATTTAAGCACAAACAAATCAAATCCTTTTATAACAAGAAACCAAAAGGGAGATAACTTTGAGTCTTCAATTTTTTCTCCTCAACTATTTGAATACAAGTTCTCTTACTTGGCTAGTCAAATAATGGTCGTTCCTATACCGACTTCCAAACTCCGACCAAATCGAAATATTTTCACAATAAGCTAAATGAAAAGGGAGATGACTTTGAGTTTTCAACTTCTCTCCTCAATTGTTTGAATACGAGTTCTCTTACTCGGTCAGTCGAACAATTGTCATTTTTTCGCAACTTAATAAATCAATCAAAGTTATACGAAGAAGGAGATGGTCTTGAGTTTTCAATTCCTTCTCTCAAATACTTGGATATGAGTTGTCTTACTCAGCCATTCAAGTACTTGTCGTTTATTCTAAAAACATCAACCGTATACAACCTTATTTTCATAAACATTCAGATGAAACAGAAAGTGGTCTAGAGTCTTCTATTCTCTTTCCCGATTATTAGGATACGAGTTGTCTTACTCGATTATCCGAGTATTCGTCATCCGTTCAAAATACATTAATTATTATCAAATCCTTTCTATAATTAAGGATGAAAAAGAAAGCGGTCTAGAGTCTTCTATTCCCTTTCCCGACTGTTAGGATAACGAGTTGTCTTATTCGATTATCCGAGTAATCGTCATCCAACCAAAAACATCTAATCAAACAAAACACCCAACATATTAATTCAACTTGTCACCCTCGTGTGATCAAAACTCTTTTAAAAAAGAACACTATTAATCCTTTCTAATACGCACAACAAACTAATGCTTAAGCCTCCGCTGAGAGTAGACAAGCTAGCGTTTAGCCTTTAGAACGCGATCTACACAGTTGTTCATTAAAAACACCAACAAACCGTAGTTCCCCGAACTACGAATGCTCTGATTTCCTTATTATACCATAAGGATACGTAGGCAGGAGATTGTTGTATCTTCGCGAGCACACTAATAAAAAACTTCCCCTTTCCCTTACGAAGTTCTCATCCATTTCTATTCTTTTAATAATTTTACAACCCAAAGATAACAAACAAACATAAATTAACACTCGAAATGCACATTAGAACTAAAAGGTTCCCGTTGAGTACAACGGACGTAAGGGGTGCTAATACCTTCCCCTTACGTAATCCACTCCCGAACCCGAATATGGTTGCGATGACCATTATTCTATTTCCTAAAGGTTTTATAGATATTTTCCTATCCCTTTGTTGGGATAAATAAAGTTCGGTGGCGACTCTGTTCGAACGTAATTTTTTCCGCGACCATCGCGAGGAATCCTATTTTTCAAGATGCGACAGGACTACTGTAAACAAACTGATGAAGGACAAATTTCTAGAGGGTTTGTACCGGTAAACCCTGCTAATTTTGATATTAAAAATGTTGTACTTTCAGGTTTAAGAGAAAATCCATTCGACGTGAATGTGATTAGTGACCCATTGGCGCATCTTACACACTTTTATGAAACAACTTTAATGTGCAAACCTACTGATGCCACTGAAGACCAGGTTGAATTGAGGTTGTTTGGGTTGTCACTAATTGGAAGAGCGAAAGATTGATTGATTTGCCTTCCGAATGAAACAATCCAGACTTGGAAGGAATATAAGGATAAATTCCTTGAAAGATTTTTTATTACTACTCAGCTTATCGAGCACTGAGCAGAAATTGTTAATTTTGAGCAGTGGGAAATTGAGTCACTTTATGACGCTTGGGGTAGATTTAAACATTTGTTGCGCAAATGCCCAAATCACAACATGAATAATATGAAGCATATGCAAAAGTTCATCAAAGGTCTCAAGAGTCAAACTCACATGCTATTAGATGCTTTTGCAGAAGGTACTATCCGTCAAATGAATGAGCCACAAATGAAAGACCTCATTGAGAAGATATGTATGAATGAATACCATTCAAAAAGTGAAAGGTCATTCAATCTTGAAACTATTGGCACACCTAAAGGTATGTTACCTCTTGATACTCATGGTGCTCTTTTAGCTTAAATTGAATTTTTAAATAAAAAGCTAGCTAAAAGCAACTTAGGTAGAGCTAACGTGAGCCAGGTACAAGCACTTAGGTGTGACTCATATGAAGGCGAACATGCGAATAGAAGGTGTTTGTTGTAAGGGACAAGTGAAGAAGTCCAATTTGCAGGTTTTCAAAAGTATAACCCGTATTCCAACACATACAGTCCTGACTGAAAATATCACCCAAATTTTTGTTGGAATAATAATCAGAATTTAAATGCCAACCAAGGGATGCAACAAGGCCAACAAGCTCTATTTCAAAGGAAGCTGTCACAGTTGGAAGATACTTTGCATAATTTCATTAAAGCCACTCAAAGTAGGTTTGATCAGATAAGTAAGAATCATGAGGAAATGAGTAGGAACCAGGATGTGTCT
Organism: Lathyrus oleraceus; assembly: GCF_024323335.1. Lineage (NCBI taxonomy): Eukaryota > Viridiplantae > Streptophyta > Magnoliopsida > Fabales > Fabaceae > Lathyrus > Lathyrus oleraceus. Next base: position 341,899,453 of record NC_066585.1, read on the forward strand.
ATAAAAAATATATGGAGATGAAGATTGGCCAATTATCTAGGCAAATAGTTGCTTTGCCAAGCTCAAGTGGAGGATTCACCGGTAACCCCGTAAACAAACCTAAAAATGAAACATGTAAGGTTATTGATATAGGTTTAGGGGTAATTATTGAGCAGGGTAAAGATTAGACAGCTAAAGAATGTGTGATTGAAAGTGAAGAGAGTGAAAATCAAGAGAACAAAGAGGAAAGAGGAGTTACTCTTGATCAACTCATTGATAAAAATTATCCTTGGAATAGAACAAAAAAGAAAATCCTGACTAAACCAAATCCTCCTTTATCGGATTATATTAAACCATCATTTCATACAATTAAGAACAAACCAGTTCAAAAGGATGAAGCAATTATGTTTGCAAAGTTCAAGAAAATACTAGCTACTCTCTAGGTATGTATTTCGTTCCATGAAAATTTTAGAACCCATGCCTAAATATTTTTAATTTATAAAGGCATTACTAAAGGGGACGAAAGAGAAAGCGGTCAAGGCACATGTAAACATGACCGAAAAGGATGAAGTGGTAATATCTCAAGCTTTTCCACCAAAATAAAAAGATCAAGGTAAGTTTACTATTTCTTGCAATATCAGTGAGGTCAATATTTTATGTGATCTTGGATCTAGCATATATGTCATGCCACTAAAAAAGGTAAAAAAATTGAAAGTGGGTGAGATCACACTGAGTAACATGACTCTCACTCTAAATGACTCATATGTTACTCAATCAGTTGGTATTTTGCGTGACATGTTAGTATATGTCGACATACTAGTATTTCCTACGGATTTTGTAGTGCTGGATACAAAAAAAGATTCTGGAGGATTTTTTATTCTCGGAAGATCATTCTTGGCGATCGGGAAAGCAAAGATTGATGTAGAAACCAGTGAATTGATCTTGAAGTTCAATAAACAGAAAGTTGTTTTCAAGGTGTATGACTGGACACCGTATGTTGAGAATGTGGGTACTTGTCATCGTCTAGAGGAAAAAGGTAGCAAGGTAGACAAAGGGCGAAAAATAAGTGAAGTTATCGGTGTAAGGTTATCCCTTGCGCTTGACGTAACTTAGAAACAGAGCGTCAAATTAATGATGAAAAATAAGCATTTGATGGGAGGCAACTCATCGGTAAGAACTTATTTTAAAGTTATAGTTAATTTTAAATTTTAACAATGTTATTTCTTGTGTTATGATGTGGAAGGGAAAATACGTAAAGACGAAAAGAAAGAAATAAGAAAAGAGAAAAAGAAAAGAGAGAGCAAGTCCAGCCCCTGGTATCATCATGCAGCGTATCACGCGTGATAGGGCTCCATCGCGCACACGATATAGGCATCGTGCACATGATAGAGACATTGTGGAGATGTAGGATACCGTTAGCATCACGTGCGCGATGCATATTACGTGCGCGATATGATCGTTTGTGAGAGACGTTGGGGGTAGCCGTTGGCATCACGCACGATGCAGATATAATATGCACAGTGTGCAATGGCTAGTTGGACTATAAATAATGATTTTCCAAATCATTTTTCCCCCACAACTCTTTTCTACTCCTCTGTTTTCTAATATACACTCTGATCTATTTATGTGCAATTTTCCCCTTTTTTTTCTTTGTGTGTATTGTTTTTGTGGTTGTTGTAGGTATTATGGCTACTAAAAGAGGACGTGTGTCAAGAGGATCATCATCAAGGGATTCCCCAACGCCGAGCACTCCAACCTTCCCAAACCTCAAATTTTTATCCGAGGCGCATGTTGAAAATTTTTCAAGCTAGTGGATTACCATATTGTGAAGGAAAAAGTATTTGATCTAAATGATTTGCGAGGTTTTGAAGAGATTAGAGAGAATTTTCAACAAAGGCATTGCGTAAGTTTTAATAATTTAATTCATGAAACTAATAAGAGTATTGGTTTATAATTTTACGTGAATACGGTATTTGGTGCTTCGGATTTCGATACCTCCTATGTACGAGGTAAGTACATTGACTATTCTCCTTCTACTATAAACGCTCTTTTTAAAGTGCAACCTCCTCCGATTTGTGCTCTCGTGAACTATAGGCAAGAGCATAAGGTCATAAACGAGGAAATGACTCGGGTAAAACTAGATCTTTTTTGTAAATCTGATGCAGCGTGGGTTAGCACTTCGTCTCAAAACCGTCGAGTTCCTCTAAATTCCTAGGGCGTGGGCCTCCTATTTTGTTCAAACTTTAGAGACTGTATATAATAAATGAAAATTCATTATGAAGCGGTATTTAGGATTATTAGCTTTCTTGATGGGATAACCTATTAATTTGGGACGGTTAATTGCTAAAAATATCAAATATATGGCTAATGCTACATAAAAGGCTCGTGGCCATTTTTTTGTGATTAATGAATTATGCATGAGAGTGGGTGTGACAATTTACCCTGATGATAATATGCTTAGTCTAAAAGCACCGTTCAACGCTTCTATAATAAGGAAGTTGCAAAACATGCATCAAGGAGAAGCTGCTCAACATGATCAAGAAGAAAATCAACAAGGTAATGATGAAGAACTCAACCAACCATAAGAACAACATCAACCATAGCCAATGCAAGGTCAACAAGCATCAGAATTTCAAAGAGGGGTGGAACCTCACGCCGTAGGAGTTACAAGTGTTGGTGTAAGCCCTAGAGGCCAATACTTTTGGTACTTGTATTGAATTATTTATTAATAACAAAAGAATTTTTCTTTATTATGTTTGTTTAATAAAGTCCCTAGAATAGCTAGTTAGTTTAATGTATCAAGTGTGACTTAATCATGAGATCCTATTAAACATAAGGACAATATTCTTAAAGTATCTGTAGTCGAGCTTTGTTGTGAAGTGGGATAACATTAAAGCATTAAGACTATTATGTATATAGACTGATGATCACATCTCATGGATCATGGATAAGGAGTTATCAAGTCTTAAATATAGGTATGATATTTATAATGGATTGACCCGCTATGAGAATACTACATAGAATATTATGCAAAGTGTCATAAGTTATTCTTATGGTGATAGTGGTGTATATCACCCTTCGACCTGAAACCACTATGGACCTTAGATGTAGAGTTAAGTGCTTTATTGTTGATCAAACATTGTCCGTAACTGGATGACTATAAAGAAATTTGATGGGTACTCCGCGAAGCATGCTGAGGGACATGAGTGACCTAGATGGAATTTGCCCATCATGCGTAACATGATAAATGTCTAAGGGCTCAATATTGAACTGGACAAGGATGACATAGTTTATGCCTCGTGTTCAATATAGACATAAGGTCAAAAAGAGTAATTGTACACACAAGTATTATCACAAAAGGATTTGTCATATCACATGACATTTTCGTGTCTTGGGTAGTAGTAATGTGTTGCTAGATGCTTCTCACTATTTATTATGTTAAATACATGATTTAATACAATTGCCAATGTCGCGAAAACCTACAGGGTCACACACAAAAAGACGGATTGATGAGAGATATGGTAAATAAGGAACACCGTAAGGTACGGTGCACTTAACTAAATTGTAGAACATCTAAGGTATGGTGCACTTAAGTAGAATATGAAATATGGTAAGGTACCACATGCTTAAGTAATTTTTGGTATATCATAAGATATGTGCCACATACACTTAAGTGGAATTTTTAGCTTGTAGCCCACAAGTGGTTCTATAAATAGAACCCTTGTGCAGAAGCATTTCACTTGATGAAATTTCATTTCTCTCTCTCTCTCTCTCACTCACTCAAAGCCTTCATTCGTGGAAGTTAGCACTGAGACCGAAGGAATCTATTTGTATGGACTGAGTAGAGGCGTTGTCACCATTCAACGCTCGTGATCACTCCTTAGATCTGCATCAAAGGTTTCAATCACCACAAGAGGTAACATTTTTTATCACTGATCATGGTCATTCGTAAGAATCACTAAAGGAAAATTTTTAATTTCCGTTGCGTTTTGGATTGCAATTTTCCTTCAACAAGGTGGATAACTGAAGTTTCACCCACTTTGTATGCCGAACCTCCTTGATTTACACCAGTATTCAGAGGATTATATGAAAAACAAGAAGACCATATGCCAACTTAATGCTTAAGAGCCCGATTTGCATCAGCTGAAGACATGGAGAATTACTTCACATACCAAGATCAAGAGCAAGCAAGGAGAAGAGACCACATACGTGCAGAATGGACAAGGCAAAATAATGATTTCAACAACACAATGCATGATATGCATGATCTTTTCCACAACAATAACATGTGAAAAGACGTGTAGTTTGTTTAATTTTTAGAAGACTTTAATTTTATTTTTTTGTAACTTGGAGAAGAGCAATAGTTAGTATAAGTGGTCTTCCTCTCCCATGGTATTGTCCAAATCAATTGTCTTTAATAAACTAGTTTGTAGTTGTTTATGTTTTTTTAGGATTGCAAGTTTAACACTTTAGCATTGAACAAATGATTTAAAAGAAACTTGATCATCACAATAACAACTAGCAACTTGAAGGAGAAGGATAAGAAAAGAATCAACAGACTTGTACTCAACCTACAGATACGTCATCTAGTAAGGTTTAAGCCAAATATTTCCATGGTTCACTTTTCTTTCTTTATGAGTGTATCCATGCATTATTCTTTTATTTGGTTTGATTTATTTCTAATTAAGTTATCTGGTTTGAACAACACACATTGAAGCAATTTTTTGTTTATAACTTTGAGACCGTTGTAAACCATCATTTAGTAATAGGTTTATCCATTCTAAACGCTTTGAGCCTAAGCCTTTCTTTCGATGACGTAGCCTTAAATTCTTAGCCATGCTACTTAAAAGATATTTTCTTTCCACCCTCTCTTTGGAGTTAGGTAGAAGTATAGTTCTTAACGTATATGAAAAAGAATAAGTTTGGGGTTGCTCTTAGAAGTGAGCAAAGTTTTAAGTTTCGGGTTGGGATACTAGAGAATATGATCCAAAATTTCAAAATTGTTGTGAAAAAGAAGTGGAAAAAGACATTTCTTCAAAAAAAAGAACGAGAAAAGGAAAAGAATGACATTATAAGAATGATAAAAACTCTTATAAAAAAGATATGATGATAGAAGGAGATCTAGAAATCTAACTCTAAAGGTTTAAACCCACTTTCCTAAAAATATCCTACCCTAACATAAGACAAGTTACAACCTGAAAAGTACTCCAATGTGTCTGTTGTGATTTCTTTGATGAACTCGATTAGAACATAATCAAGCTAAATTTAATTGATTCTGCATGTTGATTGATGGATCACCCTATTCATTGAGTGAGTTATAGTAAGCTGAGAGACAGGTTGAGTACTCGTTAATGTTGAGGATGTTTTCTGAATTCGTTGGATAGAAGTTGGAAACTAGATCCATGGTCAGGTAAAAAAAATATTTAATTTGGGGATGTTCGATTGTTATTGTGCGACTTGTTGTCTGTTTAAATATGCAGTTGCGAGCAAGTTACTTAAGGACAAGTAACGATTCAAGTTTGAGGTTGTGATGACAATCCGTCATTGCATATATTTAGTTGAAGAATAAAAACAAGTGAAAGTCAAGAAAATTTGAGGAAGAATGACCAAAGAATGAAGGAAAAATAGTTAAGTATGCAAATTATGGATTTAGTGAAGATTTGAGTGAAAAATAAGCAAAAAAGAGTGAAGCTTCAGAAATAATCACATCCGCAATCGCGCAAAATCATGCATACAATAGGGCATTAAAAGATGCATCGCGCGATGGTCAATTTTATGGGCCTTCTCCTGACGCGTTTTGGTCCATTATGACGCCTTTAAAAGAGGGTTTTCATCACTTTCACAAGGGTTACGATTTTGAGAGATTGAAGCACAAATTAGACAGCATGAATGGTGATTTTTGGAGCATTTGAAGCCATTGGAGGCCATCCCTTCAAAGAACTTCTTATATTATCATTGTTTATCAATTGTTGTATTTTTAATTACACTATAAGTAGCTAAGTTCTTCTAAGTTAGGTGTGTTATGATGAACCTGTTTCTCATTGCTAGACTCTATATTGATTTGACCATTGTATGAACCTATTGATCTATAATCTTATTCAATTGCTTCTTGTTCATAATGCTTTTTATGTGAGATACTCTTTTAATATGATTTTAGGCACATAGGGAATACTGACCATTAGTTTATATGTTGGACCTAGGGAAAGTATTGTACTTATGCTAGTTGAATAAGTATATGAGACCCTGAGTAGTGGCATAGAGAATTAACGTTCTATACATTGTCTAACCATGCTTACGTTGGCGAATTAGGAATAGAAAGCTCATGGTAGTGGTTAGTGAGTTATTTCATGAGGGATCAGCTATAACGGTTTTGTTAATTTGATGTAAGGTTAAAGTGATTAGATAATTCATACAGGCCATCAAACATCAACAAGAGAGGAATGGGGGATTCTACAACACAACCTGACCACTTTCGTGATATTGTTTACGCGTTTATTTACTTTTTGCACTGAAACTTAAAAAACCCCATTTTTTACTAGCTTTTACAAATTGCACACATTTTGTCTCGCTTGGAGGTAGTCCCTGTGGATTCGATCTTTTTATTACTTCGATGGTATCGGTAAACTTGTCGAGAAATCATCATTAACCTTGTTGGGGATACAAAGGGGTTACCTTTATACTTCGATCAGAGTTTCTCCTTTGATGATGACTTTACGCCAAGAAATGACAATTGACTTGTTCCTTGAGACTTAACAAAGACTACTATTGATTCCCACACGTTGAACGTTTCTTCGAGAGTTGACAAAGTAAACTTTTAGCCGACGGTCGTCATAAGAATTCCTTGTCAGCGCCCCAAATGGCATAGAAATCAACAAATACATATTATGCGGGGATGAAATTGTTACATACCCATCGATTAAGAACTGATTTCATCAATAATTCATGAATTTAGGAATATGTTCATAAGTCAAATACATAGTAATGGTAGTGATAACATCCATATTCATACTTAATTCATATACACAAATTTCAGTAACATTCAGAACACGAATTTACACACCAAGCATTGCAGTTATCACGGATTACACATAACCATATTCAAGAATTTATAAAATACAACAATGGTGAATAAAAAACTAGATGAGGGTGAGGATCCCTTTCTACCCTCCATGCAATATGTAACACCCCGATAAAATAAGATAATTATTTAATTTAAGTTAATAATATATTTATTAATTTAATTAAATAATTGGAATATTATTATTGGAATTATTATTATTGGAATAATAAGTTGGAATATATATAAAGAGTTCCAGTTGGTAAAGAAAGTTTTTTTCACGTGAAAAGGGAAAAGCGACAGAAAGTGGAGAAAGGGCAAAGAGGAAGAGCAGGAGAAGAAGGTTGAAGAAGGAAGAGCTTGAAGCTAAAGGATTTGCCGGATTAACTCAGGTAAGGGGGGTTTATCGTCGTTTAATGGGTATTATGGGTTAACATGTAATGGGTAGTAATAAGCCGTTGAATTGACCCTAATTGGGATGATGAGTGCTGAAAATTGTGATGAATAAGTTATGTTAAAGCTGTAATTGAATCTATATTTGGATGGGTTGTGATTTTCCGAACGTGTAGCTTTTTACGGAATTGGAATCGGAGGTCCGGAAGTCCTCCAACGGCGGAAAATGCGGAGAATTCTGCATTTTGTTCGTGTTAGCGCAGGAACAGCTTTCTGTCTTGCGTTAACCGGTTAACGCAGGGTGTTAACCGGTTAACACTGTTGTGAATTGTGAAAAATTGTTGTTTTCCTTGCGTTAACCGGTTAACCCAGGGTGTTAACCGGTTAACACTGTTGTGAAAATTAAAAAGATTAATTTCTGTTTTGCGTTAACGGGTTAACCCAGGGCGTTAACGGGTTAACGCTGTTATAATTTGCCAAAAGTGTATTTTGTCTTGCGTTAACAGGTTAACCCAGGGCGTTAACAGGTTAACGCTGTTGAAATACTGTTAGAATTGCATTCTGTCTTGCGTTAACAGGTTAACCCAGGGCGTTAACCGGTTAACACTGTTAAAAAAATGGTTAAATTTGTATTCTGTCTTGCGTTAACAGGTTAACCCAGGGCGTTAACCGGTTAACACTGTTGAAAAACTGAAAAATTGAATTTTGTCTTGCGTTAACGGGTTAACCCAGGGCGTTAACGGGTTAACGCTGTTGGAAAAATGAAAAATTGATATTTAAATATTGTGGACATTTTGATGATTGGCCTATATTGGTGTATGATATAGTAGGGACCATTTCCCCTTATTTTGAGCAGTATAGGTATTAGTAGAGTGTGCTAATACTGTGATTAATTATTTGACATGATATGATGTTTTGATAAATGTGTTGATGATGTATGATGGTATGCATAATGCTGTGAATGTATATGTTATGTATGCAATTGTGAATGGACTGTTTATGGCTTAGAGTGTGAGCATATGTCCATTGTGGATTATTGTTGATGATGTTGCATTGCTAGGTGATTTAGCGTGCATATTGTGGCCTTTATGGTGGTAGCTAATTCCCATGGTGAGGAATTAGTGAGTGAATCATTGTGGATTATTGTTGATGTTTGCATGCTAGGTGATTAGCGTGCATAGCATAGCCCTTGGGGTGGTAGCTAATTCCCATGGTGAGGAATTAGTGAGTGAGTCACTAGGTCTCAAATGAGTGGGACTAGTGAGCTTGGTAGCCGTATCTGGGTTTGATCGGTGAGGTTGAACTATATGTTCACGAATAGTCGGTACCGCATGCATGGAGTCTCATTGCATAATGTATGTATGACGTATAATATGAATGGATGTATTCCAATATTATACGTGTGTTTTGTGGTTGTGTTGAGTATGAGTATGAGTATGAGTATGATTATGAGTTGATGTTGCCGTTGCTGAATGTGTGATCTGATTAGGGTGATTAATGTGTTAAATTACTTAACATGACATGATATTTTATAATGCTTATTATATCGATTGAGGAACTCACCCTTACAACTATGTTTTCAGGTAACGAGCAGTGATTGAGTAGAAGCTAGTCCTTGGAGTCTAGTGTAGTTCCTTAGTGGGTCATGCTCTGGTAGATGTAACATCGGGACGGGATGTTTTACTTGTTTTTCATTGATGATTGTTGAACAAGTTTACATGTAATGTGTTACATGTTTTGCATGTTGTTGTTAATTTCTATCCGCTGCGAATTATGCAAATGTTTATTTTGATGAATAAATGAGCATGACGAGCTAAATTGGAACATGGTGTGAAGTGTCAAGTGTGACACCCTTAAATTGCATATATACTCTGATTTATGTTTGGTTGTTTTAATTATTTATTGGGGGTATTTTAGAAGGGTGTTACACAATACACCGATATTAGAGTAGTCCCCCCCCCCCCCCCCCCGCGCAATTTACCTGAATTTCCAGCAATTCTCAAGCTCTGGCTATGGTGATTTTTTTCTCCCCTAAGCCATTTTTCTTCTCTTCTCACTTTGCTTTTTTTTTTCTTTCACTTTTGTAACTTTTACTTATTAGTGAAATTGACCCCCTCACTCTTCCTATTTATTTTAACCTAAAAATATAATCAACTTACTTTTACACTATTATCCCTCAACTAACCTCTACTTCCACCACTTTCCGTTATTTTTCGAGTAATTCTACTTTTGCACTAATATCAAAATCTCTCTTATTTTTCTATTTATTTAATTAACATCATATTATTTTACTTAAATAAATAAATTAAAATTCTTATAATCCCAAAACACCACATAACATATATTATCACCAATTAAATGAATAAAAGCATATTAAATCATTTAAATAATTAAATAAAGAAACAATATTCAATTAAACAAGTTAATTGAATTCAGGGTGATACAACTCTCCTCCACTTATAGAATTTTTTCCCTAAAAAATAACCTGAACGAAATAACTCTAGATAAGACCCCATCATCTAACTCTTCAGCTCCCACGCCATGCTTCCTATTTCAGGTCCTCCCCACACAACCTTCACCAAGACGATCTCTTTACCTCTCAAGTGCTTCACTTCCCTATCATTAATTTGCAATGGTGATGCCTCTACAATCAAGTTATCTCTCACTTGTACATCATTCATTTGAATCACATGAGACGGATCTGAAACATACTTCCGAAGTTGAGACACATGAAACACACTGCGAAGATTCAAAAGTGATGGGGGTAAAGCAACTTTGTAGGCCATTTCTCCTACTCTCTTCAAAATATGATAAGGACTGATGAAACTCGGCATGAGCTTTCGAGATTTCAAAGCACATCCAACCTCAGTCATTGGAGTGACTCTCAAGAATACATTATATCCCTCTTGGAATTCAAGTGCTTTCCTCTGCTTATCATGATAACTCTTATGTCGACTCTGCGAAGCTTTCATCTTCTCCCGAATCATGTTGATCATTTTTGTCATCTGTTGAACCATTTTTGGCCCAAGCGCAACACTTTCGTCAGACTCATACCAACACAAAGCTGTCTTATACCTTCTACCATATAAAGCTTCAAATGGTGTCATTCCAATACTAGAATCGAAATTGTTTTTGTAGGTGAACCCAATTAACGACAATTAAGTATCCTAGTTATCTCCTTACTCTAAAATGCAAACTCTCAGCAAATCTTCCAACGACTGGGTGATCCTCTTTGTATGACTGTCTGTCTGCAGATGGTAAGCAGAACTCATCCGCAACTTAGTTCACACGTCTTCCTACAAACTCTCTCAGAACCTCGAAGTGAAGCTCAAATCTCTATCTAAAACAATACTCAGAGGAATACCATGCAGACTGACAATGGATAACTTCTCTTTATCAGAAGGAAATTAGCCAATTTAGTTAGTCTATCCACCATAACCTAAATCATATCACTTCATTTAGAAGTCTTAGGCAAGCTCGTCATAAAATCCATAGAAATGTTATCCCATTTCCACTCTGGAATACTCAACATTTTCATCAACCATGATGACTTCTGGTGCTCAATCTTCAACATCTGACAAGTCAAACAAGAATAAACAAACTCAACAACATCCTTCTTCATGCCTGGACACCAAAACAACTTCTTCAAATATTGATAAATTTTAGTAGCACCGAGATGAATACTCAAACCACTCATATGACCTTCCTCAAGGATACGCTTCTTAAGCTCTGGAACATCTGGCACATAAACTCGGTCACGGAATCTCATGATACTATTCTCATTAATTCTAAAATCTACATCTTTACCTTAATTGATCAACACCAACCAATCAATCAATCCCAAGTCAAGTTTTAGACCTTCTCTGATATCTTCAAGAATACCACTAGTCAACTTTAGCATACCTAACTTCACACTGTTAGGAGTCATCTCACACACCAAACAAAAATCTCAAAACTGCTCGATCAAATCGAACTACCAATACCGACACATGCAAGGACTTCCTACTCAGCGCACATGCTACCAATTAGCCTTACTAGGATGGTAACTCAAACCAAAATCACAATCCTTCATAAATTCAATCCATCTCCTCTGCCTCATATTCAGTTCTTTATGATCGAACAAATACGTAAACTCTTATGACCATTGAACACTTTAAATCTAGAGCCAAATAAATAATGTCTCCAAACTTTAAGCACAAACACTACAGCTTCCAACTCTAAATCATGGGTAGGGTAATTCCACTTATGAACCTTCAGCTATCTCGAAGCATAAGCTACCACCTAATGATTCTACATAAGCATACTGCCTAAACCCATCTTTGAAGTATCACAATACACAACGAAAGATTCACCCGGACTCGGCAAAATCAAAACTAGTGCTGACGTCCGTTTCTCCTTGAGCCCTTGAAAACTCTCTCCGCACTGGACATCCCATACATACGCTTACCTTTTTCGAGTCAATTGAGTCAAAGTTAAGGCTAACTTCAAAAAGCCTTTTATAAACCTTCTATAGTAACCATCCAAACTCAGAAAACTTATGATCTTAGTAACAGACTTCGAAGTCTCCCACTACAACACAGTTTCAACCTTCTACAGATCAACTGATATACCACCACTAGAAATCACATGACCAAGGAAACTCACTTCACACAACCAGAACTCACACTTGGACAACTTCACACATAACTTCTTCTCTTGTAAGGTTTGTAGCACAACTCTTAGATGTTCTGCATGATCTTCATTTGTCTTGGAAAACTTTAAGATATCATCGATAAACACAACCATAAATTGATCAAAGAAACGATGGAAGATCTTATTCATATACTCCATAAACACACATGGCGCATTAGACACGCTGAACTGACACATTGAATACTCGTAGTGACCATATCGAGTTCTAAATGCAGTCTTCAGAATATCTTCTAGATTCACATGAATCTGGTGATAACCCGATCACAAATCAATCTTACTGAAAAACATAAGATTCAACTTATTGATCCATAAAATCATCAATTCTAAGAAGAGGATACTTATTCTTAATAGTAACCTTATTCAATTGTCGATAATCAACAAACAACCTCATGCGACCATCCTTCTTCTTGACCAACAACACTGGCGCTCCCCACAGAGAAACACCAGGTCGAACAAACTTCTTTTCAAGCAGATCTTCTAACTGTTTCTTCAACTCGTTCAACTCTAAAGTCGGCATTCTATAAGGTGCCATCGACACAGGACTAGTATCGGGTACTAAGTCTATGGCAAAATCATCCTTGCGCTCTGGCGGAAAATCACTAATATCATATGGGAACACCCCCAGAAAATCACGCACAACTGGTAGCTCACCAACCACAAATTTGCTTTCAACCTTCAAAGAAGCGAACATCATAAACACGCGAGCCACATCCTTCAAAGACTCATCTACTTGCTTAGCTGACATAAACATATGATATTCAGCTACTTCGAACTCTGGAAACATTACGGACTTGTTAAAATAGTTGATATGAACGTGGTTGAACTCTAATCACTTCATTCTTATGATAACATCATGTTGACTTAATGGTGAGAAGACTAAGTTAATACCAAAGTCCTTAATATAGATAGTGAAAGGGAAATTCAAACAAACTCGTGAAGTAGTCACCAAACCACTAACTGAGGTATTAATGACCATACTCCTAACCATATAAGACACACCAAGATTCAGCTTTCTAGCACAATCAAGAGATATGAACAAATGCGTCGCACCCATGTCAATCATACCAATCATAGAAAAACCATTAATAAATCATGTACCTTGAATCAAGTTATCATATCTAGTGGCCTTTGATCACTCAAAGCAAAAACTTTCCCTCTAGACTGAACCTCCTTTGGTTTCTGGAAATGAATAGTAATGTGAATTGGTTCTCCACAGTTGAAGCAAGTCAGCACATTACTCTTACAATCAGCAATACAATGTTATGTCTTCCCACACTTGAAACATTTCTGACCATAATTCTTACATTCATTAGCATGATGACTTATTCCTATATAACTAAAACATCTTACAGAAGCAGGCGTGCCTCCCCCACTTGTCTCTTTCCACCTAGGGCTGGACAACGGGCCGGGTTGGGCGGTTTCGGGCCTAAAAGCCTCACCCATCCCAACCCGCGGTTAAGCCATATAAGCCCATTTTCGCCAATTTTTGTAATCGGTTTGGACGGGTTGGGTTAGGACGGGTTGCGGGTTATGCAATCGGTTTAATCAGTTTTATTGGGTTGATATTATTTTGAGCCCAATAATACATTTTGATAATATTTTGAGCTACAAATTACTACAATTTAGATTCAAAATAAATTCAAAGTATCAAAAACTTCAATCCAAAATAACAACTGTTATGCTACTTCCACACAGTGAGAGGTTCATGTGTTCTACAAGACTGTCTTGGAGACAGCAGATCCCTGACATGGCCCATGTAAACTTCCAACATACTCATTGAAAAAGTAAAAGAGGACGAAGCATCCATTGACGCTTGACGAAAGAGTTCTTCAATAGCTCGAGGAATAATCCCTAACTGCTCATTTGTACCATCCTAAAATTAATCATATACAATCAGAAACCACAACATACATTGGATAACATTAATTAGCAGATGAACACAATTTTGACATCACTGACCATGGTGAATGTTTTGCCTGTGCCGGTTTGACCATAAGCGAAAACGCACACATTGTGCCCGTCCATTGCAGATCTTAGAATTGGCTCCACTTCAACAAAAACACTTTCTGCAGATGTTCATACAATGGTAAACACAGTAAAATTTGGTACAAATATCAAATAATTAAAATTAGGTAACACAACAAAATGGAATTTGATAGAGTACTAACCTTGAGTTGTATCTTGATGAAAAACCTTATCAAACGCAAACTCTTTCCTTGTCCCACCAAACTTAACTCGAACTCTCTCTGATTCAGCTGATACAGGTTCATAATTTCTTCTCTTCTCATTCCTTGATCAGTGTAAACTTTTGAAACCCTGAGGGGATTTCTGCCTGGTGAACTTTTTTGTAGGATATGGTGAATCACTATTTATGGGAAGCATGCGTCTGCTTTCATTTTCAAATTGATCGAGTGACAATTGTCTCACCATTCCACCTAGGTTACCTATAGCCTCTTTAGCAACTACAACCTGCAATAAAATTATATTAATTTGCATCCTTGAGAGATATTCCATCAGTTATAAGCAAGGATTCCAAGCACATACAACTCTAGGATGAAGGTGAACATCTCCCTTTGTGTCACTTCCATCTGCAACTGTGTCTGCAACATATGAGTTGTCATCTGACACAGATGTTTCATCAGCGGGACTACTTGATATAGCTTGCACAGATTTCCAAACAGCACTAGCTGCCTCAGCTTCAGCAGCTGATGCCTCCCTCAGTTTCTCCAGAGAATATTTGTCCAAGCTGGTAAAATCAACACATATCAAATTGTCATAAAATTTAAATAGTCTGTGCACAAGAATGATAAGCTAGAAGTGTTTAGCTTCTAAAAAAGAAAAACAAACAACATACCCTGGGCCACCAAATGACGGGGTTTTTGGTCCATCATCCAAACTTGGTGTGTCTCCATTATAATTTAAGTTAGGCTGATTAAGTTTGGGACTAGCAAAAGGTGAACCTGGTGGCGAATTTTCAACTGAATCAGAGTTTGAAACCTGAGTTTCAGTTTCTGAAGGCAGCAGTTATTTCCATTCCCATATAGTTTACACCAATTGTTTCTCCTGTTTTGCTAAACACAGGTTCTACATATATCAAAAATGTCTTAGCTCCAAATTGTTCCTGCATGGCCTCAAAATGTTCTATTGACACAATTAGCAATACTTCATATAACTAATGGACAACCGACCATGACATTACCAACTTCAATTCATAATTAATTAGTAGTAAATCCAACTAAAAAACCACATAGATAATTAATACAATAATATATTGTTTGATGCATACCAAAATTTGGCTAGCTTGAATATCTTCAAAATCCACAGGACAAAATATATATTATTTGACCATTGAGTAGTCACAAAATATAAGTCACATATGACTTCAAAAAACATAGTTGAACTGAAAAATTAAACAAGAAAAATATTAAGCTTTAAAAAGGAATAAAGTAATAAATAAATCAAATTAATAAAGTAAATATACCTCCATATTTTTCAAGCACAACCAGAAGGTTGTGGCTGAGACGGTAAAGATCCTCTTCTTGCTGTAGAAGAAATTTCTTCAAATTCTAAAATAATGAAATAAACATTTTTTTAGAAATATATAACAATTATGAAATAAAGATATAACATTTTTAAAAATAATTTTACCTGCTATAATATCTTCAGAAAGCTCAAAATCTTCCATGAGGTTCAAGTCTTTGAAATAGGTAAAAGACAGCTTTAACCAATTCTGGGTGCAAATTAATGCCTCTGCCGTTTCAGGTTTTAGGGAGCTCCTATAAGTTTCTAAGACTCTTCCTCCCGTACTAAAGACACTTTCTGATGCAACCGTAGACACTGGTGTGGCAAAAATATCTTTAGCTATTGTAGATAAAATAGGATATTGTGTTGAATTGTGTTTCCACCACACAAGAAGGTCAAATTTAGGATCCCTTTTGACACACTTACTAGAGTAAAAACCCTCAAGCTCATTTTGTTGATCAATCGAGTCTTGTTCCTCTAAATGTTGCTCAAAAGCATCGGCTCTAGCCATTAGTGAAGGACGGCCAACTGTTGTTTCATCATTGGAAACATTGTTTTCACCATTACCAAGAGGTTGTCTATTATGATTTTGGTCATAAGCTTGCTTATACCAATCATACAATTTTTGTAAGCTCTCTTTTATAGATTTGACGACTCCATACATATCCTTAAAAGTCCACTCAATATAACTCAACTTGTATCTTGGATCCAAAATGATTCCAAAATAAATCAACTTGTTCATCTTAGTAGCACACCCCCAATATCTATTATACTTTTCCATCATGTCCCCACCCACACTTGCAAAAACACCATTCAAGTTCATAGTAGCTTGCTTCAACTCACAATAGATCGCAGACACTTGGTGAAAAGCACTATGCAAACTCACACTTTGAGAGGTGGAAAAAACATTAGTTGCTTCATAGAATAACTTTAAAAAAGAGATGAAAGCTCTAACAATGTCCCAATCATCACTACTAGGAGGACTACCTTTTCCAAAGAACTCCCTATAACTCGACTCTTCATACTCAAGCTTATCAAAAGCAGCTTAAAACTTCTTTGCAGCCTCAAGTATCAAATATGTCGCGTTCCAACGAGTTGAAACATCGAGACATACTAGTTTTTTACAAGTTATTCCAGCAAATTCAATGCACTCTTTAAACTTGGCTGCCCTATGAGGTGAGGACTTGACAAATCTAACAGCATCCCTAACACTAGTAATAAACAAATGCTTATCTTTCAAACCCTCATTTACCACCAAATTCAATATGTGAGCAGCGCACCTCATATGAAAACATTTTCCATCCCCCATCATCCCATTCATAGTTGATATTTTTCTATGCAAATATGCTACAGCTACATCATTTGAAGTTGCATTATCAACAGTTATGGTAGACACATTCCTAATTCCCCAATCCCTTAACACCTCTTCAATCTTCCTACCTACCGTATCACCCTTGTGGTTTGGAATAACTGTGAAGCTTATAATTCTTTTTTGATAGTTCCATTCGTTATCCACAAAGTGTGCCGTAAGGGTTAAGTAGTTTTGATTTTGGATAGAAGTCCAACAATCAGTAGTAAGTGCTACTCTATTGTAGTCAGACTTAAAGAAGGCTTTTAGTTTTTGTTTCTCATCCAAGTGTAGCTGAAAACAGTCTCTAGCTACTGTACGCCTAGATGGGAGAGTAAACTGGGGCTGCATTACTTTAGAATAATACTTAAAACCTTCCCCCTCAACTGCCCTAAATGGTTGTTCATCTAGAACCACAAAAATTGACAAAGCTTTTCTACAAGCTTGCTTGTCAAATTTGGAGCTAACATGACCCAAACTAGATCCTTCTGCAGAGGGGTATGTCAAAATAGTTTGGGTGGGATCAATGGTTCTAGGCTTCTTTGCACATTTTAGAATGTGATGGTTCATGTTGGTGGTGCCATGAGTCCTAGGGTCACATAGGTATTTTTTGTGGCAGTGTTTACAAGCTGCAGTTGGTGTATCAACTAAGTCATCTGGTAATCTAATAAAGTGCTCCCAACAAGCAGATGATTGCCTAGAACCACTTGCACTAGCTTTCCTCTTCTTTGTAGGTTGGGTATTAACTAATTTTGCTCCAACAACTTCAGTTGTTGCTGTTGAACCAACTTTATTCATGACATATTGAGTAGGTATAGTTTGATTAGGCTGACCCATCACTGAAAAATGACGGAGCCATAATCAACATAATTGAAGGAAAAGCAGGTTGCAAAATTTAAAATAGAAATCAAGTAAAAATTGGCTATTTGAAAAAAGTCATTAACAGATAAAATAACATGAAAATAGATGATATCTATTTGAGTTGAAAATGAAATGCACTGAATTTCTACAATGACTTAAGAATGTTTGGATAACTTACTTCAACTTATTAACCAACAAAATTTACTTTTAATTATAAGTTCAACAAGATAATTTGTAAAAACAATTTGAAAGGTCCTAAGAAAAGCACTTAAAGTATGAAAAAAAGCAATAAATGGTGCAAGCTCTTACTTGTTTTCTGCTTTAGACAAGTCATAATCAGAAACAACACCAACCTGCAGAGAATAAAGAACAATTCAGAAATAATTTTGATGACAATCCTGCAAAATTGTGGTTAATTAATCGCATCAAATTTGTTTATATCAATGAAGAATACTACAAATGCAGTCAATGTCACTCATGTTTGTATAAATGCAGTCAATGTCTGAACTGATTGAAAAGATAAGAAAAACCTGAGGAAAGAAACGGTGGGGGTGTATAAACAGTAATCGTGTGGTGCTGATAAATTCACCACATGGAA
Source organism: Lathyrus oleraceus (assembly GCF_024323335.1). NCBI lineage: Eukaryota > Viridiplantae > Streptophyta > Magnoliopsida > Fabales > Fabaceae > Lathyrus > Lathyrus oleraceus. The sequence goes on from NC_066585.1 coordinate 341,917,903, forward strand.
ATAGATCCTAATTATAACCCTAACTGGAGTGTATAACACACATTAACCGAATTAACCTTAACATCATACACTCCATGTCTAACCATATCACTTCTATGTCATCACTCATTCTTTTCCATCCCTTGCTGAACCATGTCTCACACGCCAATTCAGTTTCATAACATAGGTCAACAATTTGGTTATCTTCAGTTCGGTTCAAGTGCATTTCACAATGGGAAGCAAATAAATAACTCAAAGTCTTAACAATCAATCAATATAATTACCAAATATGAAGACAATTAAAGGAGTTGCAACTTGCAAGGTGCAGCATTTCAACCATTTTGGCACAAACACTTTACATCCTCAATAAACAACAATATAATAAAGTTTCTTTAATTTCACAATTTTTCTAGAAATTGCTCAGCATAAAACTGTTGAAGACTAAATCCAATCAAAATAATGCGTATAAAACTCCAAAAATCATCAACCACATGAAATTCATAGGTACGTTACGGTGCGTTTCCGAGCATCATCCGAAAAACCTCATACTCCATCGTATATAAAAACCTAGGTGGTGAACGGTGATTGAATACATACCGGAACGGAATTAGGGTGAGTGTGTTGGCGGAAAAGAGCGGCGAGCCACGAAGCGTTGGAAGATGAGCTGAGGTGTGGAAGCAGCGGAAACCGAAAGCGACGCGTGGATTGAAAATTGGGCGGTGAGTGGTGAGAGTTGAAGGTGGTGGGTGGTGAATGATGGTGGTGGAACGATGTTGAGAATTGAAGCTAGAATATTGTCATGGAGGTGCGACTGTGAGTGAGAGAACAAAAAATGCTTTGGCTGTGAGTGAGAGAACACCGTGTGAGTGAGAGAACAGGAAATACAGAATGAACTTGGCTGCTGGAAAACCCTAGGAGGTATCTCAATTGGGCGGGTTAGGGTATCCGCGGTTCAGAATTTTGAACCCGACCCGCCCATATAAACTCAATTGAAACTGCTATATTTTAATCACTGGCCCGATAGACCGTTTGAACCCGCCCATTTCGGTTTTCTTTTTCGGTTACCGACGGATTTGGCCGGGTGAACGGTTCTTGTCCACCCCTATTTCCACCTAAAGCCTTCCATTTTTATTTATCATCTAGATCCCCATAAGGTTTTCCACGATTTTGATTTCCATTTTTCTTCTCATTAACACTTTTATAGTGAGTGGATCTAGCACGACTATCTTCATCGTAGATTCTACACTTATTAACCAAAATAAAATAATTAAGGATAAGCTAGTGAAAAAAATCGTATTAATATATATTTTGAGGATAAGCTAGTGAAAAAAATCGTATTAATATCTATTTTGAGGATAAGCTAGTGAAAAAAATTGTATTAATATTTTAAAGAAATAAATAATTTAAAGATAAATAAATAAAAAATATCTATTTTGAGACAAAATGAGTATGAAGTTATGAATATTTTTTATAAGAAAATAATAGATATATATTATAATTAAAAAGAATACAAGGAAAAAATTAATAATTAGAATTTAATTAAGATGCATTTACATTATAAAAAAAGTTATATATTAGATGGGGGAGAAATTTAATTTTTATATTAATTACCTATAAAATTAAAAACGGATAATACAAAACTTTTACACGTATACTAATTAATCTCTAATAATTATATTAGTTGTTAAGCGTTTGAACTCTAGATCTTAAAGCAAATCTTTCAACAATAGTGTCTCCATAAGAAATAAAAAACAAAAAAAACTCAACAACTGAGGTGTCGATTTCCTCATGTTATTGGTATGCATGTGCAGTTACTCGTTCCCTGGCACGCTCACACTGCGTAATCACGCACGCTACATGTTTGACGGATCTCCTCTCCTCTCAGCGCAACCTAACCGCACCGAAACAAACCGAAATCGATTCCAAAACCCCTTTATCGGCAACGATTGAAGAAGGAAAAATGTTGAAACGCGCAACCGCTACTCTCAAATCAACCCTTTCTCTTCACATCACAAAGGTAATTAACTAACATTCTCATTCTCTTTCACTTCATCGATTTCGTATTCTCACTTTCACTTCTTTCTCGTTTCAGGAAGGTTCTAAGCACAACGGTTATCATTTCCATAGATTTACCACTGGATCGCCTTTGCATTTTCAGGTACGAGATTTTGTGATTTTGTGTTTGTTTATTGGAAAGAGAATCGTTTTGTTTAGTAAATCATCTATCGGAGATGATTTTGTGAAAATGTTTGGTATGATCACTTTTTAACTTTTTCACTTGTATTAAGAATTTTTTTGTATAATTAATGTTATATTCTGTATGTAACTATTACTACTAAATTTTTCTTTGTGAGTAGATGTACTGTATTTGTTTATCTTCCAAGACAAATGAATAGTATTAATTAAACTTATGTTTGGAAAAAAAATGCATCTAGTAATTTGAAAAATTACTTATATTTGAGGACATATGAATTTTGTCAAAGGGTTCTTATAATTATGGTGGAGGGAGTTGTTTTTATATTTTTGTTCTGATTCTCATTTTTTAAAAACAGTAATAAATGGATGGAACACTCGTAGGCTATGTTTAGATATCATAAAAAATGAATGGAGTAGAATGTAGCGGAGCGGAATGAAGATTCCATTCCATCGTTTGGAAATTTTAGAACGGAAATTCTTCATTCCGCCCAAATCGGAGGGGAAGAAGTATGGTGACAAGTGATGGAATGGAATGGAATCCATACCACCCCATTCCGCTCCATTAGATTTTAATTGATCCAAACAATAAAATACCCCTCCATCCCATACCGCTCCGCTCCATCCCATACCATCAATCCAAACAAAATATTTGGCTATGTTTGGATTTGAAGGAATAGAATGAAATTTGGTGGATTGGAATGGTATAGATTTATGTTGCACAGTTTGGATTGATTAAAAAAAAGGATGGAATGGAGCGGAACCAGATGGAATGCATTCCATCCCATTGCATCACTTTCCATCATTTTTTGTACCCTCCAATTTGAGTAGAATGACAAAAATTGCTCTATTCCGTCATGAAATACACAAACAATGGAATGATATCTTTATTCCATTCCATTCCGCTCTATTCCGCTCCGTTTGTTTTACAATATTCAAACATAGCATTAGATACGCTAAAACGAACGGAGCGGAACAAAGTGGAATGAAGCGGAGTGGAACAGAATGGAATAAATATGTCATTCCATTGTTTGGGTATTTCATAACGGAATAGGGCAATTTTCTCATTCCGCCCAAATCGGAAGGTATAAAAAGTGATGGAAAGTGATGGAATGCATTCCATCATGTTCCGCTCCATTCCATACCTTTTTAATCAAACCAAACAATGGAATATGAGTTTATACCATTCCATTCCGCCCCGCTCCATCATATTCCATCAATCCAAACATAGCCTTAAAGATAGTTATGTTTTTTTAAAGTGGTTTTTATAATAAAAACTTTGTAACATGACAGACTCGAAATCTGTCGATAGTCCTTGAAGTTAGTATATTAAGATCAGTCTCATTAGTCTTTAGCATATTTTCTATATATAATAGCAAAGACACAAATTTTCATATGCTTTTAGGGACTACTTATTATTCTTATATACTATGCAGACTTAGTAGGAGAGATATACTTTAGAGACTTAGTAGGAGAGATAGTGTCTTTAGCATATTTTCTATATATAATAGCAAGGACACAGATTTTCATATACTTTAGGGATTAGTTATTATTCTTATATACTTCAGAGACTTGGTAGGAGAGATAGTGATACTTGAAAGACTAAATTGATTTTAGTTTTTTAATACTTGAGGCCTTTGGGGTGGAAGCAGTGTTATCAAATATCAAATAGTGGCGCCATGGCCTGTGGATATACATGACAATTTTTGGGCTCGCCACAATGGTAACATCGACCGATATTGTGGGTTTTTCTGTCATAATCAGCTATAACGGCGCCGCAAAGCGGCTGGTATGGCGGGATTTTGGCTCGCCGCCATGGATCACCGTCCGCCATCGACAACACTAGGTGGAAGCTATTTCTCATCAACTGCATTTTGATATTCACTATCTGTGTGCTAAAGTCAGTTACTTGTATGAATTCTTCTAATCAATGTTTATTGTTCCTTTCTAATTGGTTAGTTAAATTTTTTGTTTAATATCATCATTCACTGTATGGTTTTTGTTAAAATATAATCACAAGTTTGTGGATATATTCAAAACTTAAATTGGTAATTTCGCTGAAACAACTTCTTGATCACTTTTTATTGCTTTTAATTTCACTTGTTGCAGTTTGTGACTCAATGATTTACTGTTTATATAGCCGAAGAGTTTTCTGCTTTTGAATAATACTGTCTCAGAGTAAGATACTTCAGTGATCTCATTGTTTCTTTGTTCCCTTTGATGCAGGAAAAGGACTGGGTTTGTCCCAAACATAAAGATACGGTTATAGCTTTTGTTTTAGGTAAACATTGATGCTTTTATTGTTGATTAAGTTGCAGTCAAACCAAAGGTAGCATTTTTGTAATTAAAGTGGAAATAAGAAATGAAAATACAAAACACTTTTTCAATCTAAATCAGAATTGTCAAATTTCTGCCACAGCGAATTTTGTGCCAACCCACATAGGCCACAACACCTATTATATCCACCATAGTACGCAATACCATATTTATATGGTGGATTTTTGGCTGACAGCCATAATCCGCCATTGATAGCACTGATCTAGATAGACCCTTATTTTGATGAATGCCTGTGTGAGTTTCATGCTGTTCTCTTCCTGCATATCCTATGTTTCTATGTTTGCAATAAACGTTGTATATAGATGTAATGTCTTCATATTTAAATTTAACATTAGAATTGGTTGGTACACTGCTGAGGTTGGTAGGACCGTTTTCTTGTAATTTTAAAGATTGACCACAACAAGATACACAAGTTAAGCTAATGCATGTTGATTGTTGATAATGTCTAGAATTGAATGCCACTATCTTTTTCTTTAACAAAGAATCTCTCTATCTTTAAACTCAAGGATATTGGGAAGTATAATCAAGGGTGATTAATGCTGGAGCTGAGATATCTAGGATGTTTATATATTAGTCAAGTATATGTCTACCACTCTGGAAAACTTGTTGATTCTCCAGAGTAAGGGCAAGTTGATAGATCAGTAAAGGTGTATGCAAGGAGAAACAAGAGGTAGTCACAGTCTAGTAAGGCCCGATTATTTTATTTATTTATTTCTGTAGGACAGTTATGTCTTTGATGTGATTGTTATTTGAGTGGTTATGGCAGTTATAGGTACAGGCACGTAGATCAGTTATGTTGTTGTTTATGCAGTGTTTGAAGTACAAAACTCTGTGTTAGGAGTATATCCCGTGTCTTGGCGTTTTATTATAACAAGTACTACAATTCTGGTTTATACTAGAACAATAAGTAGCCATATTTTTCTAATTCTGTGTTTGTACTCTTGAGTCTAATACAAGTTGTGTAGAAAGAATTAAAAAGTTATTTGCAATGCTTTAAACTAATCACTTGAATTTATTACTCTTTTGTTCCCATGTTCTAGCTGGATACTACTACACAAATGAGCATGGCTGAAGTCTAACAATAAAATGGCTAGGCTTAACCTATCTTGAATCTTGAAATAAACCCGACTAAATTGAACTAAGGACTACTAACTCTTGTTATATGGGAATTTTTTATTTATTTAAATAGGTTGCCACAAGTTATTAATGAATCAATTTACTATTGTTTTTAGTTGCCCTTAAATAAGTGATATTTGATAATCAAACATTGTTCTCATGCTCTCAGGGGGGCCTGGTAGTGGAAAAGGTACACAATGTGAAAAAATTGTAGAAACCTTTGGATTTAAGCATTTGAGTGCTGGTGATCTTTTGAGGAAGGAGATGGTTTCTGATAGTGAGTATGGGTAATTTTCTTATATTCTAATTTTATATTTGTTTCCTTGGTGAATATTTATGATTTTAACAATAAAAACATCAAAGACAGCTCTATGATTCTGGATACAATTAGAGAAGGAAGAATTGTTCCATCAGCAGTGACTGTCAAATTGATTCTAAGAGAGCTGGCATCTGGTGATAGTCATAAGTTTCTTATTGATGGTTTCCCTAGAAGTGAGGAGAACCGCATAGCTTTTGAACGAATTGTAAGTTTGAATTTTTAACTTTATTGATCCCTAATAGTGCACTGAAGGGCATTTTTTCACATAAGAAAACTGTCAACTTAAATTTGAGTTGAAGGAAGTAATGTTCTTTTCCTACGCCCCCTTCTTTCTAATGTTAATGAACTGATATAGTATTCAGGTTATTTTTGTGTCCGCACCGAATTTTCTATGCATTGAATTAACTACAAAATTGCAACATCCTCTTTATACCTTTGCAAATGCACATTTTGTCCTTATTAGAACAAATAATTTCATGTATTCTACTAAAACACTCTTCCTTATGCAGACTGGCTCTGAACCAAACTTTGTTCTTTTCTTTGAGTGCCCTGAAAAAGAGATGGTGAAACGGGTACTGAGCCGCAATCAGGTTATTATCAAGTTCTTCATGATGTATATCAGCAAATGATTAGAAACTTCTCTTTGATATATGATACTCATTTTATGCAGGGTCGAATTGATGACAATATAGATACAATGAAGAAACGACTTAAAGTATTTGAAGCATTAAATCTTCCCGTGGTTGATTACTATGCAAAGAAAGGGAAACTTCACAAGGTTATTGTCTAGTTCAATTTTCATTTGAATTTAGTTGAACTAGCATTATTGAAACACTTGAGCGACCTTCACTTGCCCAGAAAACTACCTTTTCTCTTAACCTTTTGGTATAGATATTTATTATTACTTACCTTTTAAGGTGTACGCTACTTTGCTGCTTCAATATTTTGTTTACTTTCTTCCAGTTGGGAAAATTCACAAGCTAGTCTTTTGTGGGTTTCACTTAAATTATGATTAGACTTGGGATTTAGCTGTATGTTTGTTGTGCTTTATATATAGATGTGATTAGGGGTGGACACCGGTTTGTGTCAGTTTGCAAATCCTCCACCCAAAGACAACTGAAGATTACAAACCAACTTCCATTCCTATCCATTGTCTCATCTGACTGCAAAATCAGTCTCTTGATTTTATCGGATTCTGGCTAGGTGTTAATTATGATAACTATGCGGCGGGTTTTTTATACAAGAAAATTAGCTTCTGACAGAGAGTTGTGCATTTCTTTCTGCTTAAAGAGTTATACTTAATTATATGACAAGCTACTCTCTGCAGATCAATGCTGTGGGAACAGAGGATGAAGTATTTGAGCAAGTTCGGCGAGTTTTTGCGCAAGTGAGGTACAGATTCAATTGTCTTATGATACTTAATAATATGCTGTCTTATGAAACACATATTTATTTACTTGAAAACTTGTAATTCTGAACTATGCAGTACGGTTACATGAAAGCTGTGTGATTGGGTTGCGAGAGCATTGTGGCATTGGGTGAAGTTTTGAAGGGACTCTATTTCCTAGTTAACTACAAGATCCAGATTCCTGTCTGATTTGTTCTGGAATTAGGCAGGTCTCCAAAACTCATCCACTAAAAACTTTCAAAGTGACTGGTTGAATCGATTCGAGGTTTGAGTTTTTTTAACGCGGTCGAATCTTATCCCTTGACAGAAATAATAGTAGGTGAATGTAAATGTTTGATACACAAACAAGCACTGTTGAGTAATACCAACAGTGTGTTGGTTCAAGTAAAAGGATTTGGATTCTTTTGAATCTGTAACTTTGAATTTGATTTATATTTATGTGCAGGAAATAATACTGGGAGGGATTTTGACATGAGTTGGATCCTACTTGTAAGGAAGGGCCCTAGAGTTGGTTCTTAGACATTAAAAATATATTTTTGGTCAAATATATAATAATACTACTAGCTTAAACGTAACATCATACACAAATCTGAATCTGTTGATGGACACATTGTAAATTGATTCCTCCAGCAACCGTCCTGAATAGATGGCGAACACGTCTATTCAAAATATTTTAAAAGACTTTTATTTAATTTAAGTATTTTTATGGCATTATACTTGGATAATCATGATTTTTTAACTGATTTTTTAAAGAATTCAATCCAAACCTTTTACAACTTAAAAACATATTGTGGTATTAAAAAAATATATATTTTCAAAGATTTATTTTATGAAATGGGTTTTGATTGTGGGATTTTTGAGTTTTTGGCATTAAAAATATTTTTTCAAAATTCAAGATTTCAATTAAGTCTTGGGACACCGCAAATTATAGGTTAAAACCTATAAAAATGGATAGGGATCGGTATGAACACTTTGACATCTATCTATTATTATTTAAAATGTACGTATATAAATTATAAAATATTATTTAATATAAGTGGTTTATTTCAATAATAAATAAGTGTTAATTTATTTCATTAATAAATTATTTGAAAACTGTTTAATATTTTTAAATTTTTTGAATTATATGTTATTTCATGATTGACCTATTTATTTTTAACAAAAATGCGGGTCACATATAGGACACGGGTACATGTGTCAACTTTGACACCCAAATGAGTAGGCATGACAACGGGGCGGATCAATGACGGTTTTTATCTCTCCCCAAATCCGAATCCCCAAACAATTCCCGTTCCCCGCCCCAAATCCAAACGGGGATGGAGAATCAAAATCCAAATCCGTCCCAAACGGGTTTGGGTTGGGTTTAGGTATCCCCGTCCCCGCCAATATTCATTTAGTGAAATGATTTTTTTAATAGAAATAGTTTTCTTTTCTAAAATAAAAGAATCTAAAAAAATTTCATCCATACATTTCAAATATTTTAAATAATAAATTCAAATTAAAATATCAAAACATTGACCACATATTTAATATTCTAAATTATCAAAAATAAATAATAATGTATATAATGAATTAAACGGGGCTGGTTCGGGGACGGATTCGGGGTTAGTACTAGTGTCCCCATTATCCGATCCGTTTTCATATTTTAAAATCGGGGAAAACCCAAATCCGAATCCAAACCCAATCAAAACGGATTTTCCCCCTCAACTTCGGGACGGGTTCGGATGAGTACCTGCGGGTACGGCTAATATTACCATGCCTACAAACGGTATGAGTGGTTTTTTTTCCTAATTAAATCTCATTTCTTATTTTTATTTTATAATTTTAATATCTCAATCATTTATGTTCTCTTCGCATTTATTTGTTTCACCGGTGTTTTTATTCATCACTCATCTTTTTTATTTTTATTTTATTTTTTTATTTTTTATTTTTTTGGCATTATCTCACCCTATATTCTCTGGCTTTTTTTTTTCTTTTTTTCTAGAACAAATATATAAGAGAGATTGTTATTTTTTATATTTTTTTATTTATTGATTGATAAATTTAATTTATCATTTGAAGTATAATCATGCAACATAGTTTTTTGAGATTAATTATTATACACTGTCAGTGTAAAAAGTTTTACACCGTCGGTTCATCACCATCACCCGTTTGTATTACTTTATAGATTTTTAAAATAAAAGTCAAACTTCTTTTAATATCCAACGTCTATAATTAACTGATGGTGTAAAACTTTTTTGCACTGACAGTATACTTCAATTAATCTCTAATTTTTTCTAAGAACGTCACTTTTAACTTTATTTTATTCTGTATCATATATTCTTTGAGATATGACGTAGGACGGTAATAAGTGAGATAAGACGGTAACAAGTGAGATATGACGTAAGGTGATAATAACTTAAAATAAAAATTGATTATTAATCCAATCCTTTCATTCTTTAAAAAAAATCTAGTTAAGATAATAATGATAAAAATATTGCTTATAAAGATATAGACTCAAAAATTGTAATTCTTTTGTAGTATCTATATGAATCGCCGTAAAGACCACAAATTTACACTAACATAAGTAATTAAATTAACACATGAAACAACCATCACAAGATAAGTATATAAACTCTAAAAAAATATAATTACACATCTAATTATCGTATGTATAGAAACATATATTATTTAATACAATAATTTTCTTGATTGAATGATTAATAATCATAGTTTCAAATTGAGATCTATAATAGTATTTGCAGCACAATATAACATTGTATTTCACATATTTTACCACAAATATAATTGTGATCATAGTTTAAAACCATGAATTTTAATAGGAAAGTCTATTTACAAAAGCAAGAGCATTACTAGTCAATGAAGCAAGATTACCAACACTTGTTTTAATCTTCTTTTGTACAGAAGATCTCACTTCCATTTCATCAAACTCATCCGTACATGTTCCCGCATTTGTTATAACCGAACTCATCCATGTCTTTATAGTATCCCATTGAAACTTCTCATCATTAGTTCTAGTTCCATTCAAATGCACTAGCCCATCAGCTGATTGCTCGAGCGAATCCACCGAGTCATCGACGTTTTCGCTGCAATCGGCGATAACCAATGTTTCAGCATGTGTTAGTTTCTTTGAACTTAGGTTTTTCAATGTCATTGATGCACTTCTTGACGATTTTAGAGCTAGGTAGATAGCGATTTTGGTGAGTGTTAAAGTGTTTGTTTTGATTTTTGATGTGTACGGGGAAAGTGACTTGTAGCAAACGTTAGGGTATGTGGTTGAGTTGCATTGGTTCTTTAAGAACTTTTTGTATGTTGTTGATGTGGAATTTGTGGTGGTGTTTGGTGTAGATGTTGTAGATTGAATTAGTGTTGAGATGAATAGAAGGGTGAAGGTTATTTTGAAGAGATTATGCCATTGGAATGCCATTTTTTTTTGTTGCTTTCTATGCATTGGTTTAATACAAATGATTATAAGGGGGGTTTTATATATGATAAGTTTGGCAAATTTGATAACTTGTATGATAAATTGATTTTGTTCACAAGCAAGTCTAAACCGTACAAGAAGGGATTGCATGTGGCACATGTTGATTTCGTAGTATTGTCAAAAGACACGTCATTACATGAATCTAGATCGCGTGGGATGTAATATAAGATCAAATAGTTAACAGAAAAAAATTGGGACGCACATGATGATCTCATAATTGATTTGATTGGAATATATTGAACTATAACAATTTATTGTAGAAAAACATATTTAAATTGGATTGGCCGGTTCAACAGATTAAACTGAAAACCGGATCTATGTTTAGATAAAATAAGTCTTACAAACTGTTCCAAAAAACGACTTACAAACCGGAAAACCGGTTAAAACCCAACGGGTTCAAGCCGTCTAAAGGGTAAACCGTATTTTTAATTTTTCTATAAAAAATCGCATTTAACAATTATAAGATGAATATGTATCATATTGGCAATGAAGAAAAAAAAATGAAGGAGTTTTTGTACGGTTGAAATGAGTAGAAAATAGAAGAATGGAAGAAGAGAATAAGTTTGGGTGGCGGCGCTGCAAGCTGCAAAAATGTTTAGGGGAAATAAGTTTAAGTGTTTTAGGCTTTTTAATGTTTAGATCTAAATGGGCTTTATAAACAAATGTAAATGGGTTATTTATGCGAATTATGAATTTCTTAAAACACAATAAATCTTTCAATTATACTATGTGAATTTTCATAAATATCATTCATTTTTGAAGATGTATATTCGAATGCATCTCTTCAACATTCAAATAAGATCATTTTGGGAGACGGCGCTCTATATGCTAAGTAACTTTTATTTTGGAGATGCATCTCCGAAACATTTTAAAAAATACCTTAATAATTTAATAATTTAATAGATATTTTGGAGATGCATCTCCGAAAATATCTAATATTCAAAGGTGATGTAAATTTTAAAATGCCGCCTATAATTTTGGAGATGCATCTCCAAAATATCTATTAAATTATTAAATTATTAAATTATTAAATTATTAAGGTATTTTTTTAAAAATATAAGAGAGAGAGTACATTCTCTCTCCTACGTGTTTGTACATTGTCGCTAATTGGATTGACGCTCTTATGTGTTGTACACAGGCGCCAATTGGATTGACGCCTCCTTTATTTTGAGTTTTTTTTTGTTTAAAAGTTGGTTACTTTAGAAAATAATTGGAAAAATAGGTTATTTTGGGTATATATTTGAAAATACGATTTATTTGAATAAAATTTTCATGGCCTTGAGTCTCTTTTGAAAATAACAACTAAAATATTCAATCAGTGAAAAATACTAAATGCACTACTTAATATTGATAAAAGTTCTTCTTCTAAAATGATATTTTCCCTTCTCTAATGAGTTTATTAGGCTTTATAAATGTCTTCCAAACAATACTTATGGGTTTAATGAGAACATTGTCATCAATGTTCAATTTAGACCAAAGGTCTTAAGGGTTTTCTGAAAAAGGATGTAGTATTTAATAAAAGAGGTTCAGTGAGATAGTCAATGGTAACTTGTGATAAGATATCGTAGATCGGGAGTATTATGGGAGTTTGGAGGGAAATGATGGTCATTTCAGATTTGGAGCGATGGGGAAGAAAAAGATATGAATGTTAATGGGTGGCACAGGTGAAAGCATGTGATGGAGGGAGAAAGGGTGGGCTTGCATAGGGGATACAATATGTGAGTGCATGTTGCATAATCTTATTAGTAGAAAAGGTAGGGCCACACGTTAGTGGAGAATATAAGACTCAAATGGTTCATAAGGAGGGAGAGAGAGAGAGAGAGAGAGAGAGAGAGAGAGAGAGAGAGAGAGAGAGAGAGAGAGAGAGAGAGAGAGAGAGAGAGAGAGAGAGAGAGAGAGAGAGAGAGAGAGAGAGAGAGAGAGAGAGAGAGAGAGAGAGAGAGAGAATTCGTTCTCGCTGTACACTTAATCTAGTCTTCAATGGTAACTTATTAAAAATTCGTATGGTTTTCCACTATTTTAAAAATAAATGTATAAAGTTTTGGTTACTATGAATAATCATATAACATTGAACACTTTAAAGCCAAATAATTATTTAGATAACACAAATCTAAATCTAAGTTATAACTTTTTAAGATAATGATAACATCAAATCTTAAATTTGATACATACACAAAAACTTTACAAAAAACATTAGATTCTCTAATGTATCTTCTATCTACCACTCACACTCAATCTTTAGAGTTGAACACCACAACAATGAGATTTCTTGGTTCAAGGTTGAAGGTAATTATGCATCTTGAAAAAACTTATACAATGCCTAAATAGGTATAACTCAATCAGCACTATGATATTTTTCTATAGGTTTGACTCAAGAGAGAAGGTGTGAAAGAAATAATACATGAACTTTTTGATTTTTAAAAAGTATGAATTGTGATTATTTTTAGACTACACAACTGAGCATATTCTACATTACTCATGAATGTGAAGTATGCTAACATATATATAGGTAGACAATAATTATTTATATAGGTGTTATAGGTTAGATACAAAATATGTGAGAAAATGAACAAATGATTAGATTCAAATCATATATTTATAATCTGAATAAAAGGAAAGAATATCTTTGAATCAATATGATAAAATCTAGTGGCTTAATTGATTCGAGTTATGATTTGAATCATGTGATTCAGATCAAGTGATTGCATGATTCGAGTCACACAACCAAAGGTGACCACGATTTGACTCTTGTCTGACTATGATTCAAGTCAAGGTCTTTCTGATTCGAATTAGGAACTTCGTTGATTTGAGTCACAAATACTGACCCAAAAAAACTTACACATTGAATTATTGATTCAAGACAACCATATCCTTGATTCGAATCAAACACAAAAACTAACTGTTTCAAGATTTCTAACTTGTGATCAAGGCACACATACAATTGATTTTGACCATTTTCTTGAACATAAAAACAATATTAATGGTTTCAATCTAAGTGAGTGAGAGAGATAAGTCAAGGTACATTTCTACAATAAAACGAATAAATCAAATAACAAATAAAATGATACAATAAAATGATATAGTCAAATCACAGATAAATTGATAATATAGAAATATTGAAAAATGAAGCAAAACATCAAAATTATACATATGAATTTAAACGAAATCAATACAGTTACCAATAACTCAATTTCACACGTCCCCATTGATTTATTTTCATAGGAAAAAGTAGATTTTTAAGTGGTTAGGGGGGTATTAATATCTCACATTTCTTTCCCAAAAGTGTTGTTAGGATGGATGACCTAGATTTCTATATGATAGGCGTGAACCAGAGCGTGATACAACCAGTATTGTAGCACGTGACAGACATGTGGGGAGCGTGGCAGACTAATTTTTGTTATTTTTTGTCCCACATACTTTTGAAAAAAATGGCTTAGGTGTATTTTTTTAGAGAGGGTATAATTTAGGATCCAAGGGTTAAAAATTCAATGGGTGGCCCAATGTATAAATTTGAACTAATTTAAGTTTTAAATTACGACAAACTCATTTTTTTCAAATACACCACTTGACTTCATTTCACATTTTACTTCCTCATATTTTTTCTCCCCTCATTCCATATTTTTTCCTCTGCGTTTTTCAGACTTAGTTGAGCCAAATGTTCAAAATTTCAATGTAATCCAGTGTCATTTTCTAACCCAATATTGTTCACTCATTCCTCCCAAAATTTAAGTAGGAGTGGGCAAAACTCAAAATTTGAATTTTCACCATAGTAGAGCCTTAGCAAGAAAACTTGAACCACATGGTTTACTTGTCCAACCCGTAAAAAAACAGGACAAAAAATATTTAGCTAATTTTTGGGATACTATTTTAATGATGATTGGCTACTTGAATGTTGTTGATGTGAAATTTGTGATGGTGTTAGATGCAGAGGTTGTAGATTGAATTAGAGTTGTGATGAATAGAAGGGTGAAAGTTATTTTGAAGAGATTATGCAATTGTAATGCCATTTTTTTGCTTTCTTTGTATTGGCTCAATAGAAATGCATTAAGGGGGATTTTATATATGATAAATTTGGAAAATTTGATAGACATGATCTATATGATAATATCTTTAAATTCAACGGTAAACTTTGTTATACAGATATCCAATAAAGAGTTATTAGAGATATCATGCTACTAAGTTTGACACCTTGATGTCATTTGATCCTGACCCCATATATTATATATAGATATATATATATTATATATATTATATATAGATATATATATATATATATATAATATATATATATATATATATAATATATATATATCTATATAACATAACAGATGAAAGATTTTGATATAAGATAAGATTGAGGTCGCGTGTTCGAACATCGACTCTAGCATTTATAATTTTAATTAATTATTTTAATAAATTGTAAAAAATAATGTCAAATAGAGTCAAACTCATGTAATTGAAAAATGCAAGTTCTATCATGATTAACCAAGTTAATCAAATTTTTGGCCCTATTTATATATAATAATCATTTCATAATCATTAACCTTAAATATAAAATTTAAATAATATACATTTTCATAATTAATTATTTAAAAATTAACTTAAAGATTTTCTATAAACTAAATTTTTATAATTGGACAATATTTTTCAAACAACACAATTCACCATTTTCATCTCCCGTGTTTGCAATTGCATGTTGCCCAAATGACTTCAAACATAAGAAATGAAAATGTTGAATTGTGCTGTTTTGAAAAATGTTGTCCAATTATAAAAATTTAGTTTATAGAAAATCTTTAAGTTAATTTTATTAATTAAAAAGAGATTGAGTATCAGGATAGAAAAAAAGAAAGAAAGAAGAGAAAGAAATAAATCGTAAAGAAAATAAAGAGGAGAGAGAGAGAGAGAGAGAGAGAGAGAGAGAGAGAGAGAGAGAGAGAGAGAGAGAGAGAGAGAGAGAGAGAGAGAGAGAGAGAGAGAGAGAGAGAGAGAGAGAGAGAGAGAGAGAGAGAGAGAGAGAGAGATGAGAGAGAGAGAGAGAGAGAGAGAGAGAGAGAGAGTGTGTGTGTGTTTCGGCCTAACCACTTGACATACTCATGCCCCCAAGAATTTTCTCTTGATATTTTCACTAAAGATGCTAGCTTTTCATAGGTAATGCCAACAAACCTTCTTAGAATCAAATGAAAATTTTAACTAGCTAATCCTACAAACCAAATAAGAGATTTTAGCACGCTAATCTCTAAACCAAATAAGAGATTTTGACAGGATAATCTCCAAACCAAACAGAGCTCTTAACAGATTGAGCTCACAAACCAAGTAGAGATTTAATCAACTGGTCTCAAAAACCAAATAGAAAATTTCACCGGATAATATCAAGAGTCAAATAAAAATATCCTTTAATGATATTGAAAAGGAGGTAATACTCTCTTTGGTAAATTACAATAATTCCACAACACTAGAACAACTCTCACAAATATTTTTCACTCTCAAAGTATTAAGACAATTTTGGTGAAGAAAGAAAAAAATGAAGTAGAAAAGAGTAGAAATGAGAAAGAATATTTCAAAATTTATTTTCTAGTGTACCAAAGAAATTAGGAGAAAAATATACACGAGAAAAAGTTTATCAAAAAGAAAAAAGATCTATGGGCTTTTTAATGACTTGATTGATTAACTATAGGACTTAATCGATTAAGAGCTTCAAAAAGACGATAACATTAACCCCAAAAAGAAAACCCTACAAAAATTATATGATATAATCAATTAAGAGTATTTATAATCGATTAAGGAGTATTTTTCATTGATCTAATCCTTTCGACTATGTTCTTAATCGATTAGGCAATGCCAAATGCTTCCAAAATGACTAGGAACACTCCTTGGTCAATTCTTCATGAACCTTAATAATTTTCTAGAGGTTTTAGGGTGTTTTAGTAAATTGAGTGAGGTTTAAAAACTTTTTCAAGAGTGTGTGTGTGAGTTACCTTAGTAATTCTAGAATTACTCTTATACATTTACATTTAAGTGATCACTTAGACACATGACTAGACGTTTTTTCACACTTCCTCTCTTTCATGACTCTGAAGCTTCAAGATTCCTTACTTGATTCATTATTAATTTAATACTTCATATATAACTTGACTATTTTTTTCTAATTATGAGGCTTAATATACATTCTTTTATAGGTGTCATCATCAGAGGTTGTTGGACCAAATATTGTTGGGGACTTTAACGAATACTATTTGACATTAGGTGTTATCATCATTGAATTTGACTTGATATCTTAATACCACAAAGAACATATAAATAAATTCTTCTTCTTTACATATTAATATTTGACATAATGCCTCTTGACATATAATGTTATCGTCATAAAAAACACCACGAGTATCTGGCAGTTGCAGATAGTTATACATGCCAACACAAAGATCCATATTGCAAAGGAAGAAAACATGAAAACAATTTTTTTGAATTTTCATTAAAATATTAATAGTGTGGGCAATACGTTTTCAATAGTTAGAGTTTACTTATAATGGGAGATGAGTCTCTTTTGGAAATAGAAACTAAATTATTAAAGTAGTGATAAATATTAAATGCACCCCTTAACATCGATAAAAGTTTTTCACCCAAAATAATTTGTTTCCTTCTCTAATGAGCTTATTGAGCTTCATAAATATCTTTCTAAAATAATATTGGGCCCAATGAGAACCTTGTCCTCAGTGTTCAACTCAGGCTAGTCACTTGGTGGGACTAAAAGGTTGCGAGTTTTTAAAATGAAAGTAGTATTCCATGTTGATATTTGATGGGATTACTGATGACTTCTCGACAAGTGTACCGATAATGTCGCAGTAATAAAATAAGATCGAATCCATATGGACTGCTATTTAACAAGCCAAATTTGTGCAATGCATATAAAATAGTAAATGTGTGTGTGTGTGGGTGGGTGGGTGGGGGTGGGGGTCAGGTTCAAATGCGAAAAGAAAATAAATTTGGTTGACAAAAATAAGAAAGTGGCCATGTTGTGTATTCTAAAAATAATATTGGGCCCAATGAGAACCTCGTCCTCAATGTTCAACTTAGGCTAGTCCCTTGGTGGGACTCAAAGGCTGCGAGTTTTTAAAATGGAAGCAGTATTCAATGTTGATATTTGGTGGGATTACTGATGACTTCTCGACAAGCGTATCGATAATGTCGCAGTAATAAAATAAGATCAAATCCATAGGGACTACTATTTAACAAGCCAAATTTATGCAATGCATATAAAAGAGTAAATGTGTGTGTGTGTGTGTGTGTGTATGGGTAGGGGGTTCAGGTTCAAATGCGAAAAGAAAATAAATTTGGTTGACAATAATAAGAAAGTGGTCATGTTGTGTATAAAATACCTTACTTCTCTATTGTTGATGTTCGATGCATTACATGAATGATATTATCACTATAATCCCACAACAAATTAACAGAACCACTATAGCAATCCCTTGTGATATAGTTCACTAATCATTACTCGTAATTTCCTATCCTTAGTCCACCAACGTAAGCAGGATTAGGCAATGCAACAAATCGTTAATTCCTAAGCCACTACTTGGGGTCTCCTATCTGTATTCAACCAGCGTAAGCACAACAGTTGCCCTAGGTCCAACACATAGACTAACGGGCAATATTCCATATGTGCCCAAAATCAAATTAAAAGAGTATCTCACATAAAAATAATTAAGAACAAGAAGCAATTGAATAGAATTATAAATTAAATTACTCAGGCAATATCAAATCAAACATATGTCATAACAATATCAAAATAGGTTCATCAAACACAACCTAACCTATAGAGAATTAGTTACTCATAATTCAAATTATAATAACAAAATCAATTAATAATGTTTGCGTAAGATATCCCTTGAAGGATTGGCCTGCAATGGATCCAAATGCTATCAAAAATCACTTATGGTGTTGTAAACTCGTACTTCTCATGTAGTAATTTGTAACCCTCGAAAGAGTGCAAAAAGTCCTCTTAAAAATCCTTCAGAATGGACCAGAACGCGTCAAAAAAGACAAAAAGGGCCCTCGCGCGCGTGATGACGTGCATCACGCAATGTACTTGTTACTTCCTTATCGCGCGTGCGATACTGTGTGTGATTATTCCAATAGCTGCATGCTTTTGCTCCTTTTTTCACATGATTTTCACTAAGTCCCTATTTCTTCACACTTAGCTATTTTGCCTCATTCTTTGGTCTTTATTCTTCATTTTTTATGCTTTTTAACTTGTTTTGATTCGTTTCTTCGACTGAATTCATGCAATGATAAAATGTCATCACAACCCCAAACTTGAATTATTGCTTGTCCTTAAGTAACTTTCCAGCACTGCCAATTCTAAACATAAAACAAGTTTCATAATAACAATTGTACATCGCCATATAAATTTTTCTGTACCTGACCATCGTTCTAACTTCCAACTTCTATCCGACAAATTCAGAAAATGTCCTCAAACTTTGACAAGTACTCAACTTGTATCTCATCTCACCTTGATTCACTCAATGGGTAAGGTACTCTCTCAATCAACATGCAAAATATTTTATACTCAACTTGATCATGTTCTAATATAATTCATCAAAGAAATCAAAACATACACATTTGAGGGCTTTTTCGATTGTATCTTGGCTTATGTTCGAGTAGGATATTTTTTGGGAGAGTAGGTTTAAACCTTTGGAGTTAGGTGCCCAGTTATCCTTCTATGATCATACCCATTTATTCCTTTTTTATGGTACTAGATATATTTTAATTGTGGTCCTTAATATTTATTCTTTTAATCATTTTTTGAAAAAGTTTCTCTCTTTTTTTTTCACTTCTTATTTTCTCAAATTTTTGAATTTTTTTGATCATTTTTCTCTAATACCCCAACCCCAAACTTAAAACTTTGCTCACTTCCAAGAGCAACCCCAAACTTAATTTTTTTCATACCACTTAATAACTATAATTCTATCTAACTCCAAAGAGAGGGTAGAAAGATAAGATCTTTCAAGTCATACGACTAAGAATTTAGGCTAAGTGACCGAAAGAAAGACTAAACTCGAAGTGGTTAGAAATGAATGTACCTATTACTACATGATAGTTTAAAAAGGATCAAAGTTAAATTAAACAACTGCCCCATTGTGTGTCAATTAAACCAAACAAATTTAATCAGAAATAATTCAATCCTGATAAAACAATAATGCATGGATACACTCAATAAGAAAGAATAGTGAATAATGGAATTTATTTGGCTCAAACCTTACTAGTTGAGGTATCTGAAGGTTGAGTACAAGTCGTTTGATTCTTTTCTCATCCTTTGTATTCAAGTTATTAGTTTCTTTTCTGATGATCACGTTCCTTTTGGTTCATTTGTTCATTGCTAAAGTTGCAAACTTTGTAAATCTAAAAGAAACAACAACTACAAACTCATTCATTAAGGACAATATTATGAATAATACATTAGGGAAAGAGTACTTATAGCTTCTATTACTCTTCCCTAGGTATACATTTGAAAAATAAAAAGGAAGTCTTCTAAGAAATTAAAAAAAAAACTACATGTCTTTTCATATGTCATTGATCAGCCACCATTTTCACTATGTTTTCGTTGCTTATCCGACAAGAAACCAAGGATTTGGAGACACTGTGTATGCATTATGGTTCCTTTAAAGTTAATTTTCATTCTCGTAAGTTATTTAAGCAATTTTATTAATTTTCGATTTTATTTTTTGTTTTCGTGATTTTACGCTTCAGTTGCCGTGTTTATGCCCTCCAGGTCCACGGAGAAGATCTAGTGGACTCAATGCGAGAAAGTGGAAATTTCTGGCATTCGAAAAAAAGAAGATTTCCCAGTTTAGGAGGCCTGAGACGGTCACCTGACACGGGCCGTGTCAGGAGAAAGGCCAATAAAGTACAAGAAATGCCCAAAATAGTGGCCTGACACGCCCGTGTCAGGTCACCTGGGGCGTGTCAGCAAGGAAATAACAAGGCAGAGAGCTGACACGACTGTCCGTGTCAGCCCAAAATGCTAATTTTCCAGTTTTCGGGCCTTTTCACCGGGCTTGAGCTACAGGGACGTTTTGGAGATTTCCACCTTTTTCCAAGGGATGTTCACTATATTAGGAGAGTTTCTACAAGAGAAAAGATCATCTTGGAATGATTCGAACACAGTATTGTCAGACAAGCAAGGATTACAGAGATAAAGGAATTCAGAGAGCGGAAGGTTTTCATGAGCGGAAGCGATTGAAGATCCACGTCATCCAATTACTTGTAATGTGTATTTTTTATCTTGAATTTTGAAAAATATGAGTAGCTAAACCTCCAAATGCTAGGGGGTGTCCCTGATTTAGAATTGTAATGACTTTGAGTTTACAATTGCATTTATAATATTGTTTTTTCGGTAATCTTTTGATGTGCTTAATTCTTTCTCTTTCGGACCAATCGAGATTGTTGTATGGTTATCGATTAGGCTGGACCGCCATTGGTAAGGTTTTTATTAGATTACTCCACAGTAGATATCACCTAGGACTAGGGATACCCTATATGAATCAGAGCATTGTTGATATAATAAAGCTTAACTTCACCCTAATTGCCTATGGACATAGAAATTAGGGTAGAATGATTAAAGGTTTTCTCACCAAGGACTTGGGAGAAAATACCCTTGAGAACTGGTGGTAATTGATATTTGTTGATGCAATAGTGACTCATAGTTGTTACAGGGAGAAATCATACACCTTCCCTAACATTGTTCATCATACCTTGCAAACCCTTATTTTTTATTATTATTTTCATTTGCCTTTATTTTTATAATTTAGAAGTTAAAAACCCCAATTATAATTTTTGTTTAATTGAACGATGAATTGAACTCAATATTAACTTGCAGTCCTTGAGATCGACATTTGGGGAATTTCCCCTTTATTACTATAACATGCAAAATAGTACATTTGCTATTTTTCCGATCAAGTTTTTGGTGTCGTTGCCGGGGACTGTCAAAATATAGAGTTTAATTTTAAGTTCAATTAAGATTTTGTTGCTCTATAATAAAACTAGTTTTCTGTCATTTATATATTTTCATTCACTAATCTGTGTATGCGAGGAGAGCCCTCAGCATAATTTCTTTTTGACGCAGAAATTGAGAGAACCCTTTACCGGAGACATAGAAACGCTAGATTGGATTCCAAATAAGAAGTTCCCTTTGATCACCCAGATTCAGAAAAAGAAACTATGGCTGAAATTCCTCTAGTTCCACCGCCTCCACCTCAGGAAAGACTCCTAGTTGACTATGGAGGGGCAAATGCACCGGGTGGTAGATTGACCATTGTCAACCAACCGGTGAATGTGACGAACTTTCAACTGCATCCTAGCACAATCAATCAACTTAAGATTAAATCTTTCACCGAAAAGGTTAATGAAGATGCCAACAAGCACCTGTAGAGATTCCTGACGATGAGTACTACTTTGAAAATTGATGGTCATACTGATGAAGCAAAGAAGTTAATAATGTTCCCGTTCACTTTATCCGAAGAGGCGGAAGAGTGGTTCTACTCTCTTCCAGTTGGCAGTATTACATCATGGGAAGAGATGGAAACAACTTTCTTAAATGAGTATTTTCCCACATCAGTATTTCTGAGAAAAAGGTATGAAATCTTGAACTTCAAATAGAAATATGGTGAGTTTTTGGGAGATACCTACAAAAGATTCAAAAGGGTCGTGGTAGCGTTCCTAACTCATAATATGGACCAGACTGAACAAATGCAGATGTTTGTCAATGGGCTACAAATAAAGACAAAATAGTTAATTGATACAGCATCCGGTGGCTCAACAAATTTCTGAATAGCCGTCAGTATTAAAAGTATCATTAAAGCGATAGCCGCAAATGAGCATCTGGAATTATATGATAGGCGTACAAGCAAACCCGAAGGAGTCATTGACCTGAAAGTAGAAGCAAATAAAATCCATTTGGAAGATACAGTCGCTGCTGAAGTAGAGAAGAAATTAAAAGCAATGAATATAGGTACTCAACAGGTAGCTCGAATTCAACCTGCTCAGACTATCACATGTGAAATCTGTAATGGACCTCACCACACTATGTATTGCTTTGCAACTCCTCAACAGATTGAAGAGATAAAATTCTTAAAGCAGAATAATCCCTACTCCAACATTACAATCCAGGTTGGAAAAATCATCCAAACTTCTCATGGAATGATCAGAGAGGGAATGTTCCATAACAGGGTCAAGGTCAATATCAAACTCAATGTCAACAACAACAAGCTCCAAAGAAAGAAGACTGGGATATTGCCATTGAAAATATGACCGCTCAATGTCTGCAATTCCAAGAAGAGACTAGAAACAACTATAAAAACAACATTGCCTCTATAAAGAATCTTGAAGTTCATCTGGGTCAGATAGCACAACAACTAGCAAGTTCTCGAACACCAGGTTCCTTACCAAGTGAAACAATTCCAAATCCAAGAAATTAGGAGAATATTAGTACTGTCACGGCGAAAAAGAAAAAGGCCGTTAAAAAGGAAAAAGTTATACCACATGGCAAGCCAATTGAAGAGGAAATTAAAAAGGAGACTAAACCGTTGATTAAGTTGCCCTATCCTCAGAGAGTGACAAAGAAGGAACCAAGCGAGTCAGACTTTGAGAAATTCATGACAATGTTTAAAAAGGTAGAGGGTCATATGTCTTTGTTTTAAGCACTCGAGAGAATGCCCATGTACAAGAAATTCATGGAAGAGGTAATGGCCGAAAAGAAACCAACAGTAGAAGAACTGGTAGCCTGGAAGGAAAAGTATAATGTAAATTCACTGGAGAAGAAAATTCCAAACAAACAGAAGGATCCTGGAATGGTAATAGTACCATGCACAATTAAAGGAAGAACTTTCAAAAAGGCACTAATAGATTCTGGAGCTAGTATGAGTTTGATGCCATTATCAATCTATCACAGGTTGGATATTAAAAATGCCAGTGATACAAAGACAAATCTGAAGTTTGCGGATCACTCGAAAAAGGATGCATATGGTATAGAAGAAGACATACTGGTAACAATAGAGGACTTGAGTTTTCCGGTTGATTTTGTAATCCTAGACATACATGAAGATGATGAGGCACCCATCATTCTGGGTCGACCTTTCATGCAGACAAGTCGATGCAATCTCGACATGGACCAAGGCACGTTAACCTTGAAAGCTCATGACAAAGAGATAATATTGAATGCTATTGAAGACCAGAAGCTAGAGGAAGATACAAAATCTCACTATCAAGTAGGCTTAATCAGGACAGAGGCGAGAAGGCAAAGTAACATACCAACATCAGATAAAGATACAGGAAGGCCCTATCGACTCTCACCACTGCCATTAGCCACCCTGAATGGAAAGACTCCCATCTCCATTCCAAAAACCAATAGAAAGAAAAGAAAACGAAAACAAGGTAAGGATATGGAGGTTAAAAAGGACTTGTGGCACAAAAGAATCCATACTGATGAAAGAGACAACTTCCTAGTTTTGGACAAGAGATGCAACAAGGTTTGGAGGCTGAAGTACCCCCCATAACAAGGGGAATGTGTAACACCCCGATAAAATAAGATAATTATTTAAATTGAGTTAATAACATATTTATTAATTTAATTAAATAATTGGAATTATTATTATTATTGGAATTACTATTATTGGGTTATTATTTTATTGGAATAAAAGTTGGAATTTAGAAAAGGTCCCATTTAGTAAAAAGGTTCATTTTCACGTGAAAAGGGAAAAGAGACAGAAAAGTGGAAAAGGGCAAAGAAAGCCAGAGAACAAGGGTCGAAGGAAGGAAAAGCTTGAAGCTTAAAGATTCGCCGGATTAACTCAGGTAAGGGGGGTTTATCATCGTTTAATGGGTATTATGGGATAATATGTACTGGGTAGTGATAAACCATTGATTTACTTCTGAATTGGATGATTATGATGAAATTGTGAACTCTTTGGATGAACGAAATTGGGTTACAATTGAGAGAAAATTCGTAGGAATTAGATGCAATAGTGTTAGGAGTTGTGAGATCAAATAGGTTATAATTCGTGTTAGATGATATGAACGATTATTGTGTAAAAATTGGACTGTAGAAGGTTGAATTGGATAGATCTCGTAGCAGAGAAAGCCATAGCAGATCTGGAAATCTGGTTTCTGGTCATACGCGTATGGCACTAGGCAATACGCGTATGAGATGGTCTGGTACGCGTATGGCACTAGACAATACGCGTATGGATGAGGAAGATGATGTTTTGAACGTAGATTGGTCTCTATTGGTACGCGTATGGGGAAGTGGTACGCGTAGCATACGCGTATGAGATGGTGTTACGCGTATGGGATTTTGTCAGGAGATGGGCCATACGCGTATGGGGTTAGGCAATACGCGTATGGGCAGGATTGTGATTTTCCTGAGCTGTTGTTGTGCAGTTTTTAACTGTTCAGCTGAGTAACGTAATGCAGATGATGTATGATATATTAGGGATCATTTCCCGTTGTTTTGAGTAGTATAGGTATTAGTAGAGTGTGCTAATACTGTGGTTGTTATTTGGCATGATATGATATGCTTATGTGATAAAATACTGCTGATGTGTGATAGTATGCGTGATGCTGTGAATGTATCAGTTATATGTGCATTGGTGAATAGACTGTTTTATGGCTTAGAGTGTGAGCATATATCTATTCTTGAATTGTTGTTGATGATGTAACATTGCTAGGTGATTAGCAATGCATGTTGTGGCCTTTATGGTGGTAGCTAATTCCCATGGTGAGGAATTAGTGATGAGTTATTAGTGATGAGTTATTGTGGATTGTTGTTGATGTTTGCATGCTAGGTGATTTAGCGTGCATAGCATAGCCCTTGGGGTGGTAGCTAATTCCCATGGTGAGGAATTAGTGATGTGAGTCACTAGGTCTCAAATGAATGGGACTAGTGAGCTTGGTAGCCATACCTGGATTTGGTCGGTGAGGTTGAACTATATGTTCACGAATAGTCGGTACCGCATGCATGGAGTCTCATTGCATAACGTATGTATGTATGGCGTATAATATGAATGGATGTATTCCAATATTATACGTGTGTTTTATGGTTGTTTTGAGTTTGAGTATGATGATGGTGATGATTATGAGTTGATATTGCCGTTGCTGAATATGTGTAATCTGATTAGGGTAATGATATGTGTTATATTACTTAGCATTACATGATATTTTATAATGCTTATTATATCGATTGAAGGACTCACCCTTACAACTATGTTTTCAGGTAACGAGCAGTGATTGAATAGAAGCTAGTCCTGGGAGTCTAGAGTAGTCCTTAGTGGGTCATGCTCTGGTAGATGTAACATCGGGATGGGATGTTTTACTATGTTTTCTTTTGGTTGTTGAACAACTTTACATGTAATGTAGTACATGATTTGAATGTTGTTATTTCGTATCCGCTGTGAATTATGCAAAAGTGTCTTATTTTAATTAAATAAATGAGCATGACAGGATATTTTGATGATTGGTGTGAAATGATTGTGTGACACCCTTCAGGGCATAATTACTCTGATTGATATTTTATTATTTTAATTAAATATTTGGGGTATTTTAGAAGGGTGTTACATTAGTGGTATCAGAGCATAGTCGGTCGAGTCGAGTCGTAATTATTCTGTTTCCCTTGTACGGGATAGGTGTTGTGTAACCCTATCAGTACTTATTGTTTTAGCTTGTTGGGTTTTCAGAATAGAGATGGCTGGAAGAGGTAGAGATGATGCTGCAATTGCTGAGGCTCTGGGTATGCTAGCTGGAGTACTTGGAGGAAATCCGAATGTTGTGGGAATGGGAGCTGCTCGTCAACTGAGTGAGTTCCAGAAGAACAATCCTCCAATGTTCAAGGGAGCATACGATCCAAATGGTGCTCAGAAGTGGTTGAAGGAGATCGAGAGGATCTTCCGAGTGACTGAGTGTGCCGATAACCAGAAGGTCAGGTTCGGTACGCATATGCTGTCAGAAGAAGCAGATGACTGGTGGGTTGCTACCCGCACTGAGTTGGAAGCTGCTGGGAATGCTGAGATCACTTGGGCTGTGTTCAGAGAGAGATTCCTGAGGAAGTATTTTCCAGAGGATGTCAGAGGAAAGAAAGAGATAGAGTTCTTGGAATTGAAGCAGGGCAATCGGTCTGTTACTGAGTATGCTACTAAGTTCACAGAGCTGTCAAAGTATTATACTCCCTATAACGAGGCTACTGGGGAATTTTCAAAATGTGTGAAGTTTGAGAACGGGTTGCGTCACGAGATCAAGCAGGCTATTGGGTATCAGCGGATCAGAGTGTTTTCTGATTTGGTTGACTGTTGCAGGATTTTTGAACAGGATTCCAAGGCTAGAGCAGAGAGCTATCAGCAAAGGGTTGATAGGAAAGGCAAGAATCAGAATGATCGTGGGAAACCGTATGCAGCTGGCAAAGGTTTCCAGCGACAGAGTGGGATGAAGAGGCCTAGTGGGGGAGACTCCAGTGCCCCTGCTAAGTGTTACAGATGTGGTCAGGCTGGACATCGTTTCCATGAGTGTACCAGTGCTGAGAAGAAGTGTTTCAAGTGTGGCAAAGGTGGTCACTTGGCTGCAGAGTGCCGGTTGAAGACTATGACTTGTTTCAACTGTGGAGAGGTGGGTCATATTAGCCCACAGTGTCCTAAGCCGAAGAAAGAGAACCAGTCGGGAGGCAAGGTCTTTGCTTTATCGGGTTCCGAGACTTTTGCAGACGATCGTTTGATCCGAGGTACGTGTTATATTAATGGCTTTCCTCTTGTAGCTATTATTGACACAGGTGCGACTCATTGCTTTATATCTTTGGATTGTGCTGTGAAACTTAAGCTAGAAATATCTGAGATGCTTGGTAGTATGGTGATTGATACTCCTGCGAAGGGTTCAGTGACTACTACTTCAGTTTGTTTAAATTGTCCTTTGAGTATTTTTGGTAGAGACTTCGGGATGGACCTAGTGTGTCTTCCACTAGTGCAGATTGATGTTATCTTGGGTATGAACTGGTTGGTGTTTAACCGAGTTTCTATCAACTGTTTTGATAAGACTGTGATCTTTTCTGAGAGTGAGGAAGGAAAGAGTTTGTTTCTATCAGCGAGGCAGGTGAATGAGGCAGTAGCAGATGGGGCAGAGTTGTTTATGCTGTTAGCGACTTTGGAGGCTAAAGATAAACTGGTGATTTGCGATCTAGCTGTGGTGTGTGATTTTCCTGATGTGTTTCCGGAAGAAGTGAATGAATTACCGCCAGAGCGTGAGGTTGAGTTCTCGATTGATTTGGTACCTGGTACTAGGCCGATATCGATGGCTCCGTACCGTATGTCTGCTGTGGAGTTAACTGAATTGAAGAGTCAGTTAGAGGATCTGTTGGATAAGAAATTTATTCGTCCGAGTGTGTCACCGTGGGGTGCACCAGTGTTATTGGTTAAGAAGAAAGAAGGTACTATGAGGTTATGTGTGGACTACAGGCAACTGAATAAAGTGACGATCAAGAATCGGTATCCTTTGCCGAGGATTGATGATTTGATGGATCAGTTGGTTGGTGCGAGTGTGTTCAGCAAGATAGATTTGAGGTCGGGATATCATCAGATACGTGTGAAAACTGAGGATATTCAGAAGACTGCTTTCAGAACAAGGTATGGACATTATGAGTATTCTGTAATGCCTTTTGGTGTGACTAATGCGCCTGGAGTATTTATGGAGTATATGAATAGGATCTTCCATCCGTATCTAGACCAGTTTGTTGTGGTGTTTATTGACGATATTTTGGTGTATTCGAAATCTGAAGAAGAGCATGCTGAGCATTTGAGAATGGTTTTAAGAGTTCTACGAGAAAAGAAGTTATTTGCTAAACTGTCTAAGTGTGAATTTTGGTTAGAAGAGGTTAGTTTTCTTGGTCATGTGATTTCAAGAGGTGGTGTTGCTGTTGATCCTTCTAAGATAGAAGCGGTATCTAAGTGGGAAGCTCCGAAGTCAGTTTCTGAGATAAGGAGTTTTCTTGGACTTGCAGGATATTATAGGAAGTTCATTGAGGGATTTTCTAAGTTGGCGTTACCGTTGACGATGTTGACTAGAAAGGGGCAAGCGTTTGTTTGGGACTCAAAATGTGAAGAAGGTTTCCAAGAGTTAAAGAGAAGGTTGACTACTGCCCCTATTTTGATATTACCAAGTCCGTCAGAACTATTTGAGGTTTTCTGTGATGCTTCATTGTTGGGTTTGGGTGGTGTGTTGATGCAGAATAAGCAGGTTATAGCTTATGCTTCGAGACAACTGAGGGTTCATGAGAGGAACTATCCGACGCACGATTTAGAGTTGGCAGCCGTGGTATTTGTTCTGAAGTTATGGAGACATTACTTGTACGGGTCAAGATTTGAGGTTTTCAGCGACCATAAGAGTTTAAAGTATTTGTTTGATCAGAAAGAGCTGAATATGAGACAGAGAAGATGGTTAGAGTTTCTGAAGGATTATGACTTTGGTTTGAATTACCATCCGGGTAAAGCAAACGTAGTGGCTGATGCATTGAGTCGGAAATCATTGCATATGTCTATGTTAATGGTTAAGGAATTGGATTTAATTGAGCAGTTTAGAGACTTGAGTTTGGTGTGTGAGAGTACTCACAATAGTGTTAAATTGGGAATGTTGAAGTTAACAAGTAGTATTCTGGATGAGATTAGAGAAGGTCAGAAATCCGATGTGTTTTTGGTTGATAAGTTGACTCTAGTGAATCAAGGTCAAGGTGGTGAATTCAGAGTGGATGAGAATGGTGTTTTGAAATTTGGTAATCGGGTGTGTATTCCGGATGTTACCGAACTTAAGAAGAGTGTCCTGGAGGAAGGACATCGTAGTGGCTTAAGTATTCATCCTGGAGCTACGAAGATGTATCATGATTTGAAAAAGTTATTTTGGTGGCCGGGAATGAAAAGAGAAATTGCGAGTTTTGTTTATTCTTGTTTGACTTGTCAGAAGTCGAAGATTGAGCATCAGAAGCCGTCTGGGCTAATGCAACCGTTGGTTATTCCAGAGTGGAAGTGCGATAGTATCAGTATGGATTTTGTTTCTGGGTTACCGAGGACAAATAAGAATTTTGAAGCCATTTGGGTGATTGTTGATAGATTGACGAAATCGGCTCATTTCATTCCGATCAGAATGGATTATCCGTTAGAGAGATTAGCCGAGTTGTATATTGAGAAGATTGTAAGTTTGCATGGTATTCCGTCGAGTATTGTTTCGGACAGAGATCCTAGATTTACATCGAAGTTCTGGGAAGGTTTGCAGAGGGCTTTGGGAACTAAGCTGAGATTGAGTTCTGCATATCATCCGCAGACTGATGGTCAGACTGAGAGGACGATTCAGTCACTAGAGGATCTTTTGAGAGCTTGTGTTTTGGAAAAAGGAGGTGCTTGGGATTGTTACTTACCTTTGATTGAGTTTACCTACAACAATAGTTTTCATTCGAGCATTGGTATGGCACCGTTTGAAGCTTTGTATGGTAGGAGATGTCGGACACCTTTATGTTGGTATGAATCCGGTGAGAGTGCTGTGGTTGGACCGGAGATTGTTCAACAAACTACGGAAAAGATTAAGATGATTCAGGAGAAGATGAGAATTGCTCAGAGTCGTCAGAAGAGTTATCACGACAAGAGGAGGAAGTCACTTGAGTTCTAAGAGGGAGATCATGTGTTTCTTCGTGTTACTCCGATAACTGGGGTTGGTCGAGCTTTGAAGTCGAGGAAGTTGACACCTCGATTTATTGGTCCTTATCAGATTTTGGAGAGGATAGGAGAGGTAGCCTATCGTATCGCTTTACCGCAGTCACTTGCAAATTTACACGAGGTTTTACATGTGTCTCAAATGAGGAGGTACATTCCTGATCCGTCGCATGTGGTCCAAGTAGATGATGTACAGGTGAGAGATAACCTGACTGTTGAAACATCACCTATGAGGATCGAGGATCGAGAGTTGAAGCAGTTGCGGGGTAAAGAGATTGCTTTGGTAAAGGTAGCTTGGGGAGGACCAGCAGGTGGCAATGTGACTTGGGAACTAGAGAGTCAGATGAAGGAGTCTTACCCAGAGTTATTCGCTTGAGGTATGTTTTCGAGGACGAAAACTCTTTTAGTGGGGGAGAGTTGTAACACCCCGATAAAATAAGATAATTATTTAAATTGAGTTAATAACATATTTATTAATTTAATTAAATAATTGGAATTATTATTATTATTGGAATTACTATTATTGGGTTATTATTTTATTGGAATAAAAGTTGGAATTTAGAAAAGGTCCCATTTAGTAAAAAGGTTCATTTTCACGTGAAAAGGGAAAAGAGACAGAAAAGTGGAAAAGGGCAAAGAAAGCCAGAGAACAAGGGTCGAAGGAAGGAAAAGCTTGAAGCTTAAAGATTCGCCGGATTAACTCAGGTAAGGGGGGTTTATCATCGTTTAATGGGTATTATGGGATAATATGTACTGGGTAGTGATAAACCATTGATTTACTTCTGAATTGGATGATTATGATGAAATTGTGAACTCTTTGGATGAACGAAATTGGGTTACAATTGAGAGGAAATTCGTAGGAATTAGATGCAATAGTGTTAGGAGTTGTGAGATCGAATAGGTTATAATTCGTGTTAGATGATATGAACGATTATTGTGTAAAAATTGGACTGTAGAAGGTTGAATTGGATAGATCTCGTAGCAGAGAAAGCCATAGCAGATCTGGAAATCTGGTTTCTGGTCATACGCGTATGGCACTAGGCAATACGCGTATGAGATGGTCTGGTACGCGTATGGCACTAGACAATACGCGTATGGATGAGGAAGATGATGTTTTGAACGTAGATTGGTCTCTATTGGTACGCGTATGGGGAAGTGGTACGCGTAGCATATGCGTATGAGATGATGTTACGCGTATGGGATTTTGTCAGGAGATGGGCCATACGCGTATGGGGTTAGGCAATACGCGTATGGGCAGGATTGTGATTTTCCTGAGCTGTTGTTGTGCAGTTTTTAACTGTTCAGCTGAGTAACGTGATGCAGATGATGTATGATATATTAGGGATCATTTCCCGTTGTTTTGAGTAGTATAGGTATTAGTAGAGTGTGCTAATACTGTGGTTGTTATTTGGCATGATATGATATGCTTATGTGATAAAATATTGCTGATGTGTGATAGTATGCGTGATGCTGTGAATGTATCAGTTATGTGTGCATTGGTGAATAGACTGTTTTATGGCTTAGAGTGTGAGCATATATCTATTCTTGAATTGTTGTTGATGATGTAACATTGCTAGGTGATTAGCAATGCATGTTGTGGCCTTTATGGTGGTAGCTAATTCCCATGGTGAGGAATTAGTGATGAGTTATTGTGGATTGTTGTTGATGTTTGCATGCTAGGTGATTTAGCGTGCATAGCATAGCCCTTGGGGTGGTAGCTAATTCCCATGGTGAGGAATTAGTGATGTGAGTCACTAGGTCTCAAATGAATGGGACTAGTGAGCTTGGTAGCCATACCTGGATTTGGTCGGTGAGGTTGAACTATATGTTCACGAATAGTCGGTACCGCATGCATGGAGTCTCATTGCATAACGTATGTATGTATGGCGTATAATATGAATGGATGTATTCCAATATTATACGTGTGTTTTATGGTTGTTTTGAGTTTGAGTATGATGATGGTGATGATTATGAGTTGATATTGCCGTTGCTGAATATGTGTAATCTGATTAGGGTAATGATATGTGTTATATTACTTAGCATTACATGATATTTTATAATGCTTATTATATCGATTGAAGGACTCACCCTTACAACTATGTTTTCAGGTAACGAGCAGTGATTGAATAGAAGCTAGTCCTGGGAGTCTAGAGTAGTCCTTAGTGGGTCATGCTCTGGTAGATGTAACATCGGGATGGGATGTTTTACTATGTTTTCTTTTGGTTGTTGAACAACTTTACATGTAATGTAGTACATGATTTGAATGTTGTTATTTCGTATCCGCTGTGAATTATGCAAAAGTGTCTTATTTTAATTAAATAAATGAGCATGACAGGATATTTTGATGATTGGTGTGAAATGATTGTGTGACACCCTTCAGGGCATAATTACTCTGATTGATATTTTATTATTTTAATTAAATATTTGGGGTATTTTAGAAGGGTGTTACATTAGTGGTATCAGAGCATACATTAATATTTCTAATTATTCTTTGTGTTTGTTTGTTATTTTAGGTTTGCACAGTGCCTTGCATAAAAGGGAGAAGGTATTCACATGGAAAAAGTTGGAAAAATGAGCAGAACAACAGCCTGACACGACCCGTGTCAGGAATACTGAAGGCCACGCCCAACTAAGAGAAGAGACAATGGCCTGACACGGCCACCCATGTCAGCTGACACAACCCGTGTCAGGCCTGCAGATCTGAAATTTGTTTGGAAAATTTGAATTTCGTGTGAGTCACCCTTCTTCTTTCCTGTTCTAAAACATTGAGGTCAATGTTTAGTTCAAGTGTGGGGGAGGTTTTCTTATTCTTTTTGCCTTTATGTTTGTTTTGTTTCATGTTTTATTTGATTAGTTCCTAATTTTTACCGTTCACATTTGGTTTATTGTTACTGTCGGGTATCATGTGTTGCATGTATTTCAGGTTCTTGGTATTATAGTTGGATGAGGTGATGATCAATAGCGGTAGTAGATAAATGATCAATCCACTTACTATTGCTTGTTGTGAAGGATCTTCCCAGAATGTCGATACTGCTGAAGAAAAGATCGGACGGAATTTCTAAAGCTTAACTAACATATGTTCCCTGTGCATTCAGAGTTGAGTAAGAAGCCGCACCATACTCGAAGTACCGTGGATTCTGTCAAGCTTTACCTAACATGGTGAGTGCATAAAAAGCCAAACACATTTTTCATCATGAGCGATATTCAGGTATGTCTTTATCACTCTGACTTTGTGTAGGTTCTCTGGGAGTTTCACTTCATGTATACACACACTGAGGCACGTTGTTTGATTATAGCCCTGAGCCTTTCTAGCCATCCCGTTAATGTTATCCTTTGTTAACCCCATTTGAGCATGTACCCTTTGTTTGTCTAACCATATAAATGTAACCCGTGACCCAAAATACTTCCTTATCCTGTTCAGAGTCAATGTGATGTCATTAAGCTGTGTTAAATTCTAAGTTTGGGGTAAACCCCATAAGTATCAAAAACCAAGGTGAGTACGAAAAAAATAATAAATAAATAATAAGAAGAAAAACGACCATAAAAAATTTGAGAAAACGAAATATAGTTGACGGTTCGAAAGAAGCACTCACTGAAGAAAGAGCACTCAGTTGAAAAAAAAGAGAGAATATCAAAGAAAAATTGAGCAATTGAAAAAGAAAAGAATAAAACACAATGAAAAGAATATTAACATTGGCTCTGAACCCAAAACCACTTGTTTTCCTTTTTGTTTGTATTTACCACACCATAACCCAAGCCCCGTTACAACCCGAAAGACCTCAAAAAGTGTGTGTTGTGTGTAGCTGATATGAAAGGAGAAACTATTCAAACTTATGAGTTGATATTTCATATTCTGAATTGGGAGGGAAAACACTTTAACCCCGAGAGACTTGGTGAGAGTGTGATGTAAGCTGACAGGTGAAGCGGTACCTCGATGAGGAAGTGCGGCCGAAAACTCATTAGGAAAAGCATGAGCTATAAAAGGGAGAGTGAAGGCGTTGGCGAAAGATCTCAACAGTATCATAGTAAGAATACAAATTTTGGGAAGTGACACTTTGTCGTATAGGACATTACTTAAGGACAAGCAATAAGCTAAGTTTGGGGTTGTGATCGGCCACCATTTTCACTATGTTTTCGTTGCTTATCCGACAAGAAACCAAGGATTTGGAGACACTGTATACGCATTATGGTACCTTTAAATTTAATTTTCATTCCCGTAAGTTATTTAAGCAATTTTATTAATTATCGATTTTATTTTGTGTTTTCGTGTTTATACCCTCCAGGTCCACAGAGAAGATCCAATGGACTCAATGCAAGAAAGTGGAAAGTTCTGGCGTTCGAAAAAAGAAGATTTCTCAATTCAGGAGGCCTGCCACGACCACCCGTGCCAAGAGAAAGGCCAAGAAAGTACAAGAAATTCCCAAAACAGTGGCCTGACACGGCCACCCGTGTTAGCCTGACACGACCGTCCGTGTCAGCCTGACACGGCGACCCATGTCAGCCTGACACGGCGACCCATGTCAGCCTGACACGACCGTGTCAGGTCACCTGGGGCGTGTCAGCAAGGAAATAACAAGGTAGAGAGCTGACACGACCGTCTGTGTCGGCCTGACATGGTCGTGTCAACCAAAAACACTAATTTTCCAGTTTTCGGGCTTTTTCATCGGGTTTGAGATTCAGGGAAGTTTTGGAGATTTCCACCTTCTTCCAAGGGATTTTCACTACATTAGGAGAGTTTCTACAAGAGAAAAGATCATCTTGGAACGATTCGAACACAATATTGTCAGACAAGCAAGGATTACAGCGATCAAGGAATTCAGAGAGCGGAAGCAATTGAAGATGCACGTCATCCAATTACTTGTAATGTGTATTTTTTTATCTTAATTTTTTTTTGAAAAATATGAGTGTCTAAACTCCCCAATGCTAGGGGGTGCCCCTGATTTAGAATTGTAATGACTTTGAGTTTACAATTGTATTTATAATATTATTTTTACAGTAATCTTTTGATGTGCTTAATGCTTTCTCTTTCGGTCCAATCGAGATTGTTGTGTGGTTATCGATTAGGCTGGACCGCCATTGGTAAGGTTTTCATTAGATTACTCTGCAATAGATATCACCTAGGACTAGGGATACCATGTATGAATCAGAGTATTCTTGATATAATAAAGCTTAACTTCACCCTAATTGCCTATGGACATAGAAATTAGGGTAGAATGATTAAAGGTTTTCTCACCAAGGACTTGGGAGAAAATACCCTTGAGAACTGGTGGTAATTGATATTTGTTGATGCAATAGTGACTCAGAGTTGTTACAGGGAGAAATCATACACCTTCCCTGACATTGTTCCTCATACCTTGCAAACCCTTATTTTTTATTATTATTTTCATTTGCCTTTATTTTTATAATTTTGAAGTTAAAAACCCCAATTATAATTTTTGTTTAATTGAACGATAAATTGAAATCAATATTAACTTGTAGTACTTGAGATCGACATTCGGGGAATTTCCCCTATAATAGGCAAAATAGTACACTTGCTATTTTTCCGATCAGTTATCGTTGCGGAAAAGATCATGCATATCACTAATTATGTTGTAGAAGTTGTTATTTTTCCTATTCCATTCTTCTCGCATATGGCCTCTTCTCCTTACTTGCTCTTGATCTTGGATGGTGAAGTAATTCTCCATTTCTTCAGTTGTTGCAAACCATGCTCTTAAACTCTGAGCAGGCATGCAATCTTTCTGTTGATTATAGAAGTCTCGGAACACAAGAGAGAATCTCGGAGGTTCACCATATAAAGTGGGTGAAACTTCCTTATCCACCTTGTAACCCCCACTTCACGAGCTTCCATTCTTCTTTGAAACTCTGAAGCTTGTTGACCTTGCATTTGCTCTAGTTGTTGCTGCATTTATGGTTTGTAGAATCCTTCGCCATTTCTCGCTTGATTATCCTCTGGATCATGATGAGTAGCTTCCTTGTAATGCATATGTTCCATCCTCCTTATAGGTGAAGCATTGAGAGGTGCTTTTGGACTAATCATCTCATCTTCGGGGTAAATGGGCACACCTGCTCTCCTGCACATTTCATTAATAACAAAAAAATTCCCACAAACTCTTTGTGCAACATTAGCCATGTATTTTATATTTTCAGAAATTAAATGCCCCAAATCAATAGGTTCCCCCTCAAAAGAGCTAACCACCCTACACACCGCTTCACAATAAATAGTGACTGGTTAGACGTGGCTTCTAAAGACTGAACAAAAAATGAGGACCAAACCCTCAGAATTTGGCGGAATATAACGAGTCGCAGCGCTAAGCCACACTCCACCACCCTATCTTCCTCTGGCTTACAAAAGGCTTATATCATTTGTTAGGCCATTTCCTCATTTATAACTTGTGTTCACGTCTATAGTTCCTAAGAGCACATACAGGAGGAGGTTGCAAATTAAAAATAGAATTAATAGCACTAGGAGAATAACCAATATACTTACCTTGCACATACGAAGTGTAGGTGCCTACCTCGCTAAATGTCGCGTATGCATAGAATTCTAGGCCTATGTTTTTGTTTTCTTCACGAATCAAATTGTTGAAACTTACCCAACACCTTTATTGCAACACGTTCACTACTTCTCAAAAACCTTGAAAATCTTTACCAGCGAATGACATCTCCCTCATAATATGGTAATTCACCTATTTGAGGTACTTTTCAGCATGAGCCTGAGAAATAAATTTGAGATTAGGGAAGGTAGGAGCATTAAGAGCGGGGAAACTCTTGAGGATGAACCTCTTGTCAATATTCCTCTCTTTGAATTCATTTATACCTACAGCAACACAAAACAATATTACACAGAGAAAAGAAATAATGCAGGAAGTATGCTTAGATGAATTTGTGAAGAGCAGAAAGAGAAGAAAAAGAATTATGGGGAAAGTGATTTGAAAATCACTATTTATAGGCCAACTAGTTGCATTATACATCCATCATGTACGCGATGGCGACGGTCTTCCCCACGTCTCTTTGTAACATCTCTATCATGTACGTTAT
This sequence comes from Lathyrus oleraceus, assembly GCF_024323335.1. Lineage (NCBI taxonomy): Eukaryota > Viridiplantae > Streptophyta > Magnoliopsida > Fabales > Fabaceae > Lathyrus > Lathyrus oleraceus. Next base: position 341,955,501 of record NC_066585.1, read on the forward strand.
GCTTTATCGTTTGCATGATGCTAACGGTACTCAGATTCTCCCCAACGTCTCTATCACGTGCTATGCACATATCACGCACGCGATGGAGCTCTATCACACACATGATATCCTGCATGATCATTCCAGGGGCTTCTGCTTTTTCTTCTTTTTTTATTCTCTTTTATTTTCTTTTCTTCTATTCTTTTACCTATTTTTTTCTAGCAAAATAACACATAAATTGTACATGTTTTACAAATTAAAATTCAACGTAAAAATTAAATAGACACTTACTGATGGGTTGCCTCCCATCAAGCGCTTCTTTTTTGTCATTAGTTTGACGACCCATGCCTAAGGCACGTCAGACGCAAAGGATACCCTCACGTCGGTCAATTCACGTTCACTTTCTCTTTTGTCAACTTTGTTACCTTTTTCTTTGAGTCGGTAACGGGTCTCCAGATACGCTACATGCGGTGTCCGTTCATACACATTAAAAACCACTCTTTCCTTATTGAACTTCAATCTAAGTTCACTAGTTTCCACATCTATTAACACCTTCCCGGTTGCCAAGAATATGTGTCCGAGAGTAACTAGCCCTCCTGACTTGCCTTTCATATCAATCACCATAAAATCTGTAGGAAAAACTAAACCATCGACATGTACTAACATGTCTTGTAGTATACCAATCAGATGGGTAACAAATAAATCATCCAACGTAAGAGTAATATTACTTGGTATGATATTTCCCAAGTTCAATTCCTTAACCTTATTCAGTGGCATCACATTAATGATTGATCCTAAATCACACAAAGCGTGTGTGATCCTTACTCCACCAATAGTACAAGCGATGGTGAACTTACCTGGATCCTTTAGTTTTGGTGGAAATGCTGGAGGCACCGTCGTCTCATCTTTCTCGATCATGTTTACCTATTCCTTGACTGACTTCTATTTTATACCTTTTAGCAGTGCCTGCATAAATTTAGCAAACTTAGGAATTAGTTCTATTGCCTCATGAAACAAAATACTTACCTGAAGTGTAGTCAACATCTCTTTAAACTTTGAAAATAATCATGCCTCATCTTCCTTTAATGGTTTCTTCTTAATTATAGGATAAGGCGGTTTGATGTAATTAGGTAGTTCTAGATTGGGATCATTTAGGATCTTCTTCTTAGTCCTTCTCCAAGGAGAGTTTTTATCTATTAATTTTTCAATGGTGAATCCTCTCTTCTCTTGGTCACCCTGATTTTTACTCTCCTCTCTTTCAGTCCTCACTTCTTCTTTTTCCATCAAATCCTCTTCCACTATTTCATCTTCACCTCAGTTGGTGATCACCTCAAAATATGTTTCTACAGCTTTGCAAGATTCATTCTTAGGATTGCCTACCGTATTACCTGTAAATCCTCCAATCGAGCCATGTAAGGCAAATATTTGTCTAGATAGCTGACCAATCTACACCTCTAAATTCTTTATGCACACATCATGGTTCCTGCTCATTGTTTAATGCTATTTGTTTATATAAGCAAAGCTAGTATGAGTTGCTTGGATGAAGTTTTGCAGGGTCTCTTCCAGTTTTGAAGGTTTCCTTTGGATAGGAGCTTGTTGACCTTGTTGAATCCCTTGATTTGTACCTGAATTCTGGTTATTTCTCCATCTAAAATTTAGATGATCTTTCCATCTGGGATTGTAGGTGTTGGAATAAGAGTTATTTCTTGGGAAATTATCAAATTTAGCCTCTTCACTTGATCCTTACAAAGAGCATCTTCCATTTTTATGTACCCCTCCATAGAAATCACACATAGGTGTTTGTAGTGACTCACGTTAGTCTTACCCAAGTTGCTTTCATCTAGCCTTTTGTTTAATAATCCAATTTAGGCTAAAAATTCAGTATGAGTATCAACAACTAACATAACTCAGGGTGTGCCAAAAGTTTAAATTTTTATTGACATGTCGCTATTTGAACGATACTCATTCAAGCACGTCTTTTTAATCAGGTCTTTAACTTATGGTACGGTTATTTATCTGACCGTGCCTCCCGTAGAAACATCTAACAACATGTGTGTCTGACTCTTGAGACCTTTGTTAAAATTTTGCATTTGCTCCATATTATTCATTATGTGATTTAGGCCCTACACAATAAAAGTTTAAACCTTTCCCACAAGTCATATATCGATTATGTTTTCTGCTGCTCAAAATTGGTTACTTATGCTCTTCTCTCAGAAAACTGAGTGGTGGTGAAGAATCTATCTAAGAATTTATTCTCCAGCTGTTTCCATGTCTTAATAGTTCCATTTGGAAGGCAAATCAACCAATCCTTGGATTTTCCAATTAGTGAGAACCCAAACAACCTTAGCTTGACTTGGTCTTCTGTAACATCGATTGTTCTGTACATCGAAGGAGTTTCGTAGAAGCGGGCAAGATTCTGCCACAGATCTCTAATCGCATTTCCGTCGAACGGATTGTCTCTTAGACCTTAAAGCATACATTTTTTGATATCAAAGTTAGATGGATTTTCTAGTACAAACCCTCTAGAAACCATACCTTCATTGGTACGTTTGCAATAGTCCCCCATAGTGGATGGTACGACTGCCATGGTGATCAATGCCTTGGGTTTTCTTGATGCTTGTTTCCCGTGCCCTAAATCCCTAGTTGTTCCCCTATGCTTTGATTTTATTAGCCGAAACCCTACTTCATGAAGTTTGTGCCTGGTTATTTCATCATACACTTGCCTTCATTCCTCTACCCAAGTTCCTTTGTTTAGTTGTTTGATCTCGGTCTTTACAAGTTTGCATGTGATCTTTAATTGGTGATACATTGACTTGGTCATTTCTAGTACATGTTTCAATAATGCTTGTCCATACACCCATTAATCCTTCACTACATTCCCATTCATTTTATCCTCCATGTCATCTTTGGTGTATTCAAATCATGTCATTCCATTCAGTTCATATCCCATTCAAGTGGTTAGATAGTTAGGTCATACACTTGGTTCATTAGATTTCCATTCAATCAAGTCATTTGGTTCATTGGTGGTCCATATATTCTTCATTCAATCAAGTCTCTTCATTCCATTAGTCCATGTTTCCATTCATTTTGAAGTCCATACAATTCAAGTCATATTCATTTCAATCCATATAATGCATCATTTCAAATCCAATCAATTTCATTCAAAATTCAATACCATCCATCCAAACATCATTTCCATAAACCAATTGTTCATTTAAGTATTCATTTCATCATACAAATTGCAAGAAAGTCCATACATGTATTCAAAACTACAAATTGGACCATTTTTTTACAATAGTTAACTTTTGGTCAACCAGTTGACTTTTTGGTCAACCAGATGACCCAAGTCAACTCACCCCGTTTTGACCACCTAAGACCTAATCTTATCCATCTTGCTATGATTCATCATCTAAAAGTCATGTTGGTTTGCTTTCACCATGTTTCTTCATTTACAATTAACATTTCCCATGTTCACGTTCTTGTCCACCAAGACCTACAAAATCAACCAAGTCATGACCATACATCAAGCACATTGACATAACCATTTCAAAACAAATGCAAAAAAATTCATGATGATGCAAACAAATCAAGGTCATGACCAATTCATACAACAAAAGCATGCCACACCAATACACATCCAAGGATCTTGGCATGACAAACCTACATTCAAGATATAAGGCCTAATGCAAAACTAGCATGCCAAAGAACAAACTTCAACACATTCATTCATCCATAAAACACTGCCAAACCTGCAGAAGCATACAAAATCCTGCAACAAACCACATACGTGACCTGCAAACCTAAACATGAACCTGTAAATGCAAGCCTACAACATACAAACAACATATATTCTGCAATACAGAAAAGAACCTAACAATTCAATTCAAAAACTTGCAATGCACACCAAACCAAGCATGAACCATGGACATGCAACAAAACCATGCCAGACCATAAAACTTGCAGCAAATAAAACCACACCGTTGCAGTAATTCTGCATCTGACATGAACATACCAAAAGCTTACCATTTTGCAACAACATGTGCAGCACAACAGACCTGCATCAAGCATATCCAACCTGCATCAAGGCTTGCAGCAAACAACAAGGCCACGATCATGAACAATCATGTCAAACCATACCAAGCATAACATTGCATCATGATCCAATCAAACCAATGCACAAACCTACAACTAATCAAACCAACCACTAAACCAAGACCTGACATGCAGTAGACCAATAATGGACCATCACATTGCAACAATGAGCCTAACAACCTTCCTTCTTTCATCCTGCAAGCATCATCATACAAAATCCATCAAGACCTACACCAATCTGGTATGAAAACCAAAAGCCAAGCCTGCAACTTACATGAATTACACCAATCCAAACAGTATTTAACATTACAAAATCCATAAACACTCATTATTTACTATAGTAAAAATTAAGGAGGTAAAAAGAAAAACATTCCACAAACAGATAAAGAAAGGTACAACAGATGCAATAACTTTTTCAGAAATCAAGGATGAAAATGGATAAACATTGAGCTGCACTAAATAGTCCCCTACCCCCTCTCCTGATAAAAAAACAACAAACGCTAATTTGTTCCTCTATATAAACATGAGTTCAGAATCAAAAATAGGTTGAGCATTGCATATCGTATTTTGAGAGAAACACAAGTAAACATTCATTTTTTTATTTCTCAGAAAGGTAGTAGAAGCATAATACGATAGAGAGAGAGAGAGAGAGAGAGAGAGAGAGAGAGAGAGAGAGAGAGAGAGAGAGAGAACAAAAACTCTTATATTCCATTGCATTTCCGGTTATCTTCTCTGGCGAAGGTAGATTTTGAACTCTTCATTTGCCCACATGTGAGTTACCTTGGTGTATTGTTGGTTCTTTGTGTTGGCATCAATTATGGTAAAACTTAGTGTTATCACAAGATGTCACGCATGTTATCTTGACATGTGATATCAGCTTCCTGCAGGTTGTTTAAATATGGTTGTGCAGGATTTAGCCAAGATGTCAGACCCGATGTTAAGACATGTGCATACAGAACATTCAGTCTGAATGTTATGTGTTTTGTTGTTGCGCTTTTCATGCAAATCTTTGTGTGCTTATGTGGAGATTGCATGCGCTATTCAAGGAGTAATTCTATTTAAAACCAGAATGTTCTATTTTCCAAAAAGGAATGATTAACTGCTGTTTCTTAGGAGATACGCAATTAAAATAGAATTAGGGTTTCATGCAGCCCATGCCCATTCAAAAAGCTTTTATTTAAAGGCCATGTAAAACCTGTTTTATACACACAAGATACGAACGATGAAGTGAGAGAGTTTTAGGGTTTTAGTCTTGTGTGAACTTGTGAATTATGAGCCATTCATTCATCTTGTTGATGTATGAACTGGACTGAGTTTTGTGTTATAATTTGTCCACTCTAAGATTTGAAGTAAGAGTGTTTGTTTACTTGATTAAAGGTTTTAAGCAAGATCAAGTATGTGTCCTTGAAGTGTGTCTTCTTTCTTTTTGTATTTGTTCTAGTATCACTGCTGTGATTGAGGGGGATTGAGTAGGGTCTCATATCTAAGAGTTCTTAGATAGAAGTCACACGGGTAGAGATTAGGTGAAAAGACTGTAACTTGAAGTTGTTTACTGAGAGTCTTTGAACTAATTCTGTTTAGTGGATTTCCTTCCTGGCTTGGTAGCCCCCAGACGTAGGTGAGTTTGCACCGAACTGGGTTAACAATTGCTTGTGTCGCTTGTTCAATTGTTTCTATGTTTTTATCCTGTTTATATTTCACTTGTTGTTCAGATATTAGTGTCGTGACATTACCTTCGACATCTCATATCTGATACTAGAATTTCAATTGGTATCAGAGCAGGCATCCTGCTCTGGCTCTGGGTGAGATCTTGGGACGTTACTTTCTGGTACTATGGATAGAGAGGGAGGATTTGTGCACAGACCACCAATTCTGGATGGATCTAACTATGACTACTGGAAACCTCGGATGGTAGCCTTCCCGAAATCGTTGGATAATAAGGCTTGGAAGGCTGTTCTAACAGGCTGGGAACATCCCTTCACTACAAAGGATGAAGAAGTTACAACTGATAAGAAGCCTGAGGAAGAACGGACCAAGGAGGAGGATAATCTAGCTCTTGGAAACTCTAAAGCATTGAATGCTATATTCAATGGGGTTGATAAGAACATCTTCAAACTGGTGAACAATTGTGAGGTGGCTAAAGATGCTTGGAATATTTTCAAAACCACCCATGAAAGTACCTCTAGAGTGAAGATGTCTAGATTGCAGTTTCTTACTACAAATTTTGAGAATTTGAGGATGAAAGAAGATGAAAGTATTCATGACTTCCATATGAATATCCTTGAAATTGTTAATGCCTCAGGAGCCCTGGGTAAGAAGATGTCAGATGAAAAGCTTGTGAGGAAAATCCTCAGATCACTTCCCAAGAGATTTGCCATGAAAGTGACAGCCATAGAAGAATCTCAAGATATCTGCAAATGAAAGTGGATGTGCCAATTAAATCCCTCCAAACATTTGAGTTGGGAATGAGTGATGTGTTTGAAAATAAAGTCAAAAGCATAGCCTTTGTGTCAAACACTGAAGATAAAAAGGAAGAAAGTAGTCAGGATACTGATGAAGATATGGCAAATGATTTAGCGTTACTTGGAAGACAATTCAACAAAATCCTGAAGAGGATGGATGTGAGGTCAAAGTATAATGTCAAGAACAACTCATTTGACATCAGTAGGCCCAATGATGCTGGAAGAAGAACAAAATCCTAAGGAAAGCCCAGACTGGGCAAAGGAATTCAGTGCCATGAATGTGAAGGGTATGGCCACATTAGAGCTGAATGTGGGACCTATTTCAAGAAACAGAAGAAGAGTCTTGCTGCTACTTGGTCTGATGATAATTTTGAAAGTGAAACAGAAGGAGAATCTGCCAATCTTGTGACTGCCTTGACTGGGAGATGGGATCCTGATGAAGAATCCAATGATGATGAATTGACCTTTGATGAATTAGCTACTTCTTATAGAAAGTTGTGTTTCAAAAGTGAAGAAGTGTGTAAACAAATGGAGAATCAGAAGAAACTGATACCTCAGCTAGAGACTGAGAGGACAAAACACTTAGGAACCATCTCTAAGTTGAAGATTAAAGTTGTGTTCCTGAATTCTAAACTGGATGAGATGACAAAGTATGTCAGAATGTTAAACAGTGGATTTGACACCTTAGACAAAATCCTCCAGGCTGGAAATATGGCAGGAGACATGACTGACCTTGGGTTCAATGAATCCTCTCCTTACTGTAGTCCCACTGGTAGCAAACCCAAGATGTCACATCAGGTGTCTCAACATCACAAAGAAAGACAACATAAAAGAAAACACCAAAGATGGAGATGTCATTACTGTGGGAAATTTGGTCACATAAAACCATTATGCTTTAGGATGTATGGTTATCCTAGTCCTACTCATCAACCTAGACCCAAACAACACATCCCTGCTAACAGAAAACATTGGGTTCCTAGGGCTGATGCTACTAACTTGATAGCTCACACTTCCTTCAGAGTCTCAGCCAAAGAAGATTGGTATTTTGATAGTGGATGCTCCAGACATATGACTGGAAACAAAAACCTGTTGGTTGACCTTCAATCTCATGTCACCAGCTATGTAACTTTTGGTGATGGAGCAAAGGGTGAAATCGAGGGGATTGGAAAGTTGAACTGCCCTGGAGTTCCTAACCTTGATAATGTGCTTCTTGTTAAAGGATTGAATGCAAACCTGATCAGCATCAGTCAACTATGTGATCAAGGTCTAAATGTGAACTTCACAAAAACTGAATGCTTGGTTACTAATGCAAAAAATGAGGTGATCATGAGAGAAGTCAGATCTAAGGCCAACTGCTATATGTGGATTTCTCAAGAAACTAGCTATTCATCAATATGTGCTCTAGCTAAAGAAGAAGAAGTGAAACTATGGCATCGAAAACTAGGTCATTTACATCTTAAAGGAATGAAGAGGATCATATCCATTGAAGCTGTCAGAGGAATCCAAAAATTAAAGATTGAAGAAGGAAGAGTATGTGGTGAATGTCAGATTGGAAAGCATACAAAGATGTCACATCAGAAGATCAAACATGACACCACATCTAGAGTGCTGGAACTTCTCCACATGGACTTGATGGGACCTATGCAGGTGGAAAGTCTTGGTGGGAAAATGTATGCTTATGTTGTGGTGGACGACTTCTCCAGATATACCTGGGTGAATTTTATAAGGGAAAAATCTAATGTGTTTGATGTGTTCAAAGACCTTTGCCAAAGAATTTAAAGAGAAAGAGAAAGTCATGTTATCAGAATCAGAAGTGATCATGGGAAAGAATTTGAGAACAGTAAATTTGCTGAATTCTGTTCATCTGAAGGGATTGGTCATGAGTTCTCTTCTCCCATTACCCCTCAGCAAAATAGTGTGGTGTAAAGGAAAAATAGAATTTTCCAAGAATCTGTTAGAGCTATGATTCATGCTAAGAAGTTGCCTTACCACTTCGTCCGAAGCTATAAACACGGCATGTTATGTTCACAACAGAGTAACCTTGAGGAAAGGGACCTCAACCACTTTATATGAAGTCTGGAAGGGAAGAAGACCTACTGTCAAATACTTCCATGTGTTTGGTAGTAAATGCTGTATCCTGGATGATCGTGAACAAAGAAGGAAAATGGACCCCAAGAGTGATGAAGGAATATTTCTGGGCTACTCAACAAACAGCAGAGCCTTTAGAGTTTTTAATTCCAGAAAAAAAAGTTATAATGGAATCTATCAATGTTGTTGTTGATGATCAACAGACTGATGTCACAGACGATGTTGAAACATTTCTGAATGATGCCCCAGTTGATCTCTTGGACAAAAGTAATGAGAGTGAGTCCATTCAAAAGCTGAACCTGAAGCTGATAAAGTTAATAAGGGACCCTATATCAGAATTCAGAAGGATCATCCTAAAGATCTCATTATAGGAGACCCAAATAAAGGGGTCATCACTAGATCAAGGGAAATGAGCTCACATGCATGTTTTGTGTCCAAGATTGAGCCTAAGAATGTTAAAGAAGCCCTAACTAATGAATTCTTGATCAATGCCATGCAAGAAGAGTTAGGCCAATTCAAGAGAAATGAAGTATGGGAATTGGTTCCAAGACCTGAAGGAATAAATGTTATTGGAACAAAGTGGGTTTACAAGAATAAATCTGATGAAAAAGGTGTAGTTACTAAAAATAAAGCAAGATTGGTAGCACAAGGATACACTCAAGTTGAAGGAGTTGACTTTGATGAAACATTTGCTCCTGTAGCTCGCCTAGAGTCCATTAGATTGTTGCTAGGAGTGGCATGTATTCTAAAGTTTAAACTGTTCCAAATGGATGTGAAAAGTGCCTTCTTAAATGGCTACTTGAATGAGGAAGTATATGTTGAACAACCTAAGGGATTCACAGACCCAAATCTTCCAAAGCATGTGTATAAGTTGAGGAAAGCTCTCTATGTGTTGAAACAAGCTCCTAGAGCTTGGTATGAGAGAGTTACCGTGTTTCTCGTTGACAATGGATACAGAAAGGGAGTAATTGATAAGACTTTATTTGTCAAAGATGAAGGAGGAAAGCTCATGGTGGCTCAGATCTATGTGGATGATATTGTGTTTGGTGGGATGTCAAGTAAGATGGTTCAACATTTTGTTGAGCAAATGCAATATGATTTTGAAATGAGCCTTGTTGGAGAACTAACCTATTCTCTTGGCCTGCAAGTCAAGCAGATGGAAGATTCTATCTTTCCATCTCAAAGTAAATATGCCAAGAATATTGTTAAGAAGTTTGGAATGGAGAATGAAAGCCACAAGAGGATACCTGCTCCTACCCATCTGAAATTGTCTAAAGATGAAAGTGGTGTCAGTGTGGATCAAAGTCTCTACAGAAGCATGATAGGGAGTCTACTATATCTTACAGCAAGCAGACCTGACATTGCTTTTGTTGTAGGTGTTTGTGCTAGATATCAAGCTGAACCAAAGGTGAGCCATATAAACCAAGTGAAAAGAATTTTGAAATATGTCAATGGCACTTGTGACTATGGGATGCTATACACTCATGGATCTGTGGATATTGTGATGCTGATTGGGCTGGAAGTGCCGATGATAGGAAAAGCACATAAGGAGGATGCTTCTTCTTGGAAAATAATTTAATATCATGGTTTAGTAAGAAGCAAAATTGTGTTTCTCTATCTACTGCTGAAGCTGAATACATAGCGGATGGAAGTAGTTGCTCTCAACTGATGTGGATGAAACAAATGCTGACTGAATACAATGTCACACAAGATGTCATGACATTGTACTATGGCAATCTAAGTGCTATAAACATCTCAAAGAATCCTATTCAGCACAACAGGACAAACCATATTGATATCCGTCACCATTTTATTAGAGAACTCGTGGAGGATAAGATTGTAGCCTTAGAGCATGTTGCTACTGAGATGCAGTTAGCTGATATTTTTACAAAAGCCTTAGATGCAAATCAGTTTGAAGTCCTGAGAGGAAAATTATGGATTTGCATTTATGAAGACTTGTAGCAATTAATATGGAGTGGGAAAAGTAAGCAAATTAGTGTCTATGTGGCTAAAATAAAGCGCCCCCATTATGGTAAATCATCACCTAGTTTTGGAAATACCATCTATTACGTCTTCACACGCTACCCCCACAACCTCACTACCTACTCCAACACTTCCATCTTCCTGCTCCTTCCTCACACACCTCTGCTAGGGCAACTGCACTTTTTCCACAAAAGCTCCAAAATGTCACAACATCAAAATACTCCTGCTTCAAAAATTACTAAGTCTACTCAAAAGGTTAGCGCTCCTCCCACGGACATTCCCGATGATGAGATTCTGGATGTGGTTCGTCTATCAGTTATTCCCTGCGAGGCCCTTGATTTGAACCATCCCATGGATACCTCAGCTTCTGCATGCCCCAATCAAGGTAACATCTCTAGTATCCCTTCTGGATCAACTCCTGCCACTAACTCTAAGGAAGATATACACCACACTGATCGTGTCATAAGAAACCTAGTCACTAGAATCCTTAATGAAGGACATTCTGTGAAGGGAGTCTCTACTCCCCTGTCAAAAATGTACCCCTCTCCTGAGGATGAACAACATAGTGAGAAGAATGCTGATTCCTCCAGTTCTGAGAAGGACATGGCTGCTGAAGGGTTGTGCTCTCTAGGGAAAACTATGTCTGATAAAGGAAAATTTATGGCATCTAAAACTGCCAATGCTTCCCACTCTGAGAAGCATGATGATGCAAATGATGTGATTGACCTAGAGGATGATAGGTCTGATGATCAAGAGGATAACTTACTTCATCACTTAAAGCCAAGTGTGGCTAAACACATGAAGACTCGAAAAGGAAGATCTGTGGCTGAACTTATGTCAGCTAGAAAAGCTAAGAAGACTGATGGTATTGGTCCCTCCAAATCTTGGAGCAAGGTTGGAGTGAAGAAGAGGATGTCGAGGAAGATGTCCCTGACATCTCTCCTGTGAAGAAAAACACTGTGAGGAAGTCTCTTGTTAAAATTGTTGTTGTACATTTGGATAACATCTCTTTCCATCTTGAGGATGGAACTGTCAAGTGGAAATTTGTGATTCAAAGAAGGGTGGCTGTGGAAAGGGAGTTGGGAAAAGATGTTGCTAAAGTCAAGGAGGTCATGGACCTGATTAAGGCTGCTGGGTTGTTGAAGACTGTGGCTGGGTTCTCGCAAGGTGTTTGTGAGGGGTAAGTGTATCACATTCTCTCCCACTGTTATTAACAATTTTTTGGGAAGAAAAATTGAGGGTGTAGGTGAATTGGAAGCTACAGACAATGAGGTCTGTAGAGAGATTACAACTAGGCAGGTGAAAGGTTGGCCTATTAAAAAGCATCTTCCTGCTGGGAAGTTGTCTGTCAAGTACGCTATATTGCATAAAATAGAAGCTGCAAATTGGGTGCCTACCAACCATATTTCCACCATTGCTAATACCCTTGGAAGGTTTATTTTTGCTGTTGGAACCAAAGTGCATTTTGACTATGGTAGATTTATGTTTGAACAAATCATCAAGCATGCATCTACTAATGCAGTTAAGCTGCCTATTGCCTTTCCCTCTATGATTTATGGGATTATCCTGAATCAACACCCTAGTATTCTGCGTTCTAATGACTTACCTAGTAGAAGAAAACCTGCTCTGTCTGTGCACTATAAACTGTTTGAAGGAAGTCATGTCGAAGATATTGTCATGACATCTGTGTAGCACCTCAAATTTGCACCTCCCATTTTGTACATACATTTTCATTTTAGGTCATTAACATTTGCATTGTTCATTGCATAGTCTACCAAGGCATCAGTCAAGACTGGTCAGGAGATCCAGTTGTGCAAGCAAGCAAGTGCATTTTCCATGGAAGCAAAGCCTTAGGGTTGGTTCAATGAGTTCATGTGACCCAAGGATCATTTTGAAGTGGTTTGGTCAAACATTGAAGGCTCAAAGCTCATCAGTCAATGATCAATTCATCTGAAACCCTAGAAAGTCAACCAAAGTCAACTGTCAATGCAATCATGGATTTGAAGGTGGGAGATGGTTAGAGAGGCCTCATTCATGTTCATAAAAGTCTCATTTGACATTTCAAACATCAACATTGAAGAATTTGAGGTCAGATGAAAACTTTCCAAAAATAGTAAGTGACCTGTAATTTGAAATTGCCAAAAATGGAAAGGTTTTCTCCTCAAGATTACATCATCAAGAAAGATTCAAATGAAATTTTGTCCAACATGAAAGTTTAAGATCTTGTTCTCCCATTTCCAAAACATCCAAGATCATGAATTTCTCATGTGTGGTTGAAAAGATATGGATCAATCATGGCCAAATGAATTTGAACTTCAAGAAGGCATAACTTTCACACCATAAGGCCAAATGAAGTGGTTCTTTTTTGTACATTCATGTCTTGACATACACTATCCAAATCATGCATCATAATCCATGCATTTCCATCACAAAAATATTTGCATTTTCATTTGAATTTTGGAGGGAAAAATCTAAGTTTGAAATTATGCATTGTCCATACATTCTAACACTTGCATTTAGCTCCAAATTGGTTTTTCATGTGATTTCAAACAGAACTCGTGCACTGTTACATTGCTTTTCCATACATAAGGGTGAATTTGCAAATTGGCCAAAACACCTTGTTTTCACTAATCCACCTATCACATGGCTAAGCATGATTAAGGATGTGATTAAGAGCTCATATAAAAGGCAAAGCATAACAGAATTCATGATTAACACCTCACAATTTCCAGATCTGAAAATTTTCTTCAAAACTTTCTCTCTCAATTTTCATCAAAATTCTGCAAACACATTGCCTTGTTCTTGATTGATTCTTCACCTAGAAGCATAGTGGAGCATTGTTGAAGCCAGATCCAGCAAGAATCATGCAATTGGAAGCTGTTTGGAAGCTTGCATTCATCCATGGCAGTTACAAATTCAGCAAGGATCAAGCACGATTGAGCTATCATTCTTCATCCATTCATCCATATAAGCATTGAGGAACATCTGTTTGTGCATTACCAAGCCTGAAAGCATCAATTCCAGTTCTGCATCTTCTTGAAGGTTAGAATTCGAAGGTCTTAATTCATGAAATTCTTATGTGCTTATGGTAGATCCTTCAACACTGAGCATGCTGAGCTTTGTTTCATTAATTTTCATGAAGAAATGAGTTAGATATGCTAGATCTAAGTTTGACATGTGAAACTTCATGGCTTCGAATCTTTGAATATAGGTTGATTTAGGTTAAATCATGTTTAGATTAGGGATGTATGATGTGAGAGGAACACGATGATATGTTCATTTTGAATTTCTGTGGACTTTGGTTCTTGAGCGTATGAACATGATGAATGTTGATGAAGCTGTTAGGGTTTTATTTCCAAAAAATCCTATTTGATCCATCCCAGCGCGTTTCTGCATGCGTTTAGTTGTTTCTGGACATGTACTGGTCCACGTGGCCTTGGCGTGGCACAATGATTGGACGATAGCGCTCAGCATTGCCACATGCGCTTAAGTGAAATGGCGCGTTTCACTGTTAGCGCTCCAAATTTGAAATCACACTCACTTCGATTCCTGGCTCATGATCTTTTCCAAATTGCCATTTGCATTTTATTTCCTTTTATTCATCCATTCATGCTATGCTTCTCACATGCTTTTTAATTTTTTCTTTCACTTAAAAAATTCATAACTCAATAAATATTCATCCAAATAATGTGTGGATTTTTGCATTGTTCTCCTTGTTGTGTTTAGTAATTTTTGGTTATTTTTCCAGAAATTGTGCTCGGATGGAAATTCATTTTGCCTAGGGAATGTTAACATGTATGTTTGTTTGTACCTTGCTTTCCATATCTCTTGTGAAATGATGAGATTTAATCCAATGATTATGAAATTTTGTATGCTTAAACTAGACATCTTACTGGACATTTTGGTGTTGAGTTTGCATTTTTATCATTTGTGGTTGCAGAGATATGCTCATGTTCATGTAGGTGTGACAATGAGTGTCACACCTTTGCTTGCTCAATTTGATGAATTTCATTTCTATGCCAATTAAATTCCAAATGATGTGATTTTTTGTATGATGCTTCCTCTGGATGTTATGATTGATCATGAATTTTCTTGGAATTGTTGGATTCATTTCTGATTTGTTTGAGATTTTTTATTCTGGATTGTCATTTGTGAACTTTTGAATGGTCTTGAATTTCAATGATTTGTGAAATGCTGGTTGTTTATCCTATGAATGTGAAATTTTGCACATTGTTTCTAGACATGTTTAAGTTTGTTGTGGCTTTGTTTTGAGGTCTTTATAATTTTCCAATTCTGTTTTAGGCTTGTGCTAAGTTGATGTAGCATTTGGTGTCCCATTTGAGCTTGTTTGTGGTTGCCTTGACTTGATGAATTTGATTGCCATGCTTAGACTTGTCCAAATGCCTTGAGTTTTGGTGTGTTGATCATGTTGTGTGTTCTGTTTAGCCATGATTTTTCTTGAGATTAATTTAATCATTTTTGAATTAATGTGCATTTGTTCATTCTGTTGTCTCAAGGTGCTTCCAACTTGCATGCTTTGCCTTACTTGATTTGTGAAATGAATTTGGTTGATGCTATTGACATGAGACCTTTTGGATTATGTTCTTAATTGGTTGAGTTTGATTCATGTCAATTTTCATGTTCTGTTTTGAATTATTTCTCCCTCTTTGATCCTAGGCCTTGTCCTAGTGGTTTGTGCTTATGTTTGAGCTTTGTTTTCAGGTTAAGAAGCACATGGCCATAAGAGGATTGATTCATTTGCTTGAGTTGGATTATTTGGTTGATGTTGACTAATCTTGACTTGTTTTGTAGGTGGCTCTTAGCTCATTTGAGTTGAGCTTGTGTCTTGCACCTTGTTGCATTGCTTGTTTGACTGTGTACAGTTGACTGTGGACTATTAACTGTCTGTTTGACTTTTTGAGTTGTATACTGATTGAGTTGGATTGTTTTCAGGTACATTAGTTGCTTAAGTTCACTGTGAACTTGCTTTTTCTTTGCTTGGTTGCTTAACCATTTGAGGTATAACTCACTGACTTCATGTAGTCTGGAAGACCTGTCCTGTTACTTGGGCAGGCACCTGTCTGAAGTCCTCCTTAAGAGGCAATGCTTGTGCTTGTTTATTTTTGTGTCAAGCAGGAAAAGTCCTTTGATAAGGCAATTGGCAGATAAAAGAGATGCGTAATCCATCTCCTGCTATTCAGTGTGTCATCCCTTTGCTCACATTACATGTTGATGCATTGTGGATATTAACCCAAGATCTATGTTGAGTCAGTCTTATGTGGATAGAAGAGTTCCTGCTTTCTGAACTCCCACACCTTCTATTTGAGTCAAGCTCTCCCCAGGCCAGGGATAAGAGCTGTGAGGCACACCCCTCACTTCCCATTTCATCTGCTTCACCCTAACTCTCAATGTTAGGGTTAAGAGCTAATTACACCCGATTCCAGTTGGCTTGTGTTTCACAGCCTAACCTTGTGTGAGCCCACTTTGTTTGTATATAATGTGTGCTATTTGTATGTATGTTTGCTTTGCTTGTGCTGTTTAGGTTTAGCTTGCTCCCTGTGCAAGTTAGATAGAAACCTTAACCTAGGACCATGGTGAATTTGCATGATAACTATTAGGCTCGAGTTAGTCTCCCTTCTAGTATGTCATTTCCCAGTCTCTGGTTAGGCTAGTCCTTTGTCCCTGCGTAGGGGAACTACGTCGCCCTGATCCTCATACCAGATGAGGTACGTAGGCAGGAGATGAGCTGATCTCTCCGGGCGCCCTTTTTGTTTTGTCCCTTGTGTGTGTTAGGAGATGGATGTAAGCCCAGCGATTGGCATTCCGTATCCTATTGTTGTGTGCTTGGAGTCCGATGTAAGTCCAGCAATTGGCATTTGGTTTCCAGTGTGCGTTTGTTGGTTCGGAGTCTGATGTAAGTCCAGCGATTGGCATTCGGTTTCCATGTTTGCCTGCTTTTGTGTGGAGTCTGACATAAGTCCAGCGATTGGCAGTCGGTTTCCTTTTTGTGTTTTGTTTGGCGTGCGTTAGCCGAGCTACGACTGCTCTGATTCTTCTTTAGTCCGAGAAGATACGTATGCATAGGATGCGACATCCTAGCGAGCACGTTCCCCCTGTCCCGAACTACGTCGACTTTGATGTTTGTGCTTGACAGACTACGTAGGCCCAGGATGCGATATCCTGCCGAGTTAGTTTCTTTTGTTTTCTGTGTCTCTTTCAGCCAGTGTTTGATGTTTGAGCAGCGTTTAACAACCTTTATCCTTCCTTTTGTGCGTGGATCCTGTCGAGTACGACGGATGCGTGGGGGTGCTAATACCTTCCCTTCGCATAACCGACTCCCGATCCCATCTCTCTCTGGTCGCGAGACCATGTCTTTTCCAGGTTTACTTCGAGCGTTTCCTTTCCCTCTTTTGGGATAAATAACACACGGTGGCGGCTCTGTTGTTCTGTTTTCCCGCCGGTTTTTCGCGTAATGCGACAATCTGCCATGAAAAATCCAGCCTCAAAAGTTGGAACAATTGTTGAGCTTAAGGAGACTTGTAAAGAGTTGGGTGAAGGGATAAGGGTAGCAACAGCTAGGAAACAATCGTTGGAAGCCTTGATTGCAAGCTTGGAGCAGGCTGAAGGTGAAAATATTGAACATGCTAAGGAAGCTGAAGACCATACCTCTAGTGAGAGGTCTGCAAACAATGATAAGACAAGTGGCAATTCTGTTTCTGATGCTGATGAAGCTGCAAGCTCAAGCTCTATTAATTAGCTCCTTTGACTTTGGTCCCTAGTGATGTGATGGATTTTCTTGATTTTGGCAATTCTGTTTTGCTATTTTGTTGGTTTGTATCTCAGCTTGCTTACAGCTGATTATGTACTTGGTTTTGTAACCCTTTAACTTTTGACATTTCACTTAATGACTAAATAGACATTTATTTTGTCTCTTTGGTCTCTTTTGGCTAAAAAGGGGGAGAAGTAGCTATAGCTAGATGATGTTATAGCTAGATGATGTTTGACTGATACAAAGAAGGAGAACTGTCTGGTGAGTAGTTGTGTGGCATAGGGGGAGAGCTCTCTGTGTTTTGTATGTGTGATGCAGGTTGTTGCTTGGTGTGGACTAGCTGAAGGGGGAGGTGGTGTGTTCTGAGCACAAGCACATGTGTGTTTACTAGTTGCTATTTTTGCTAGTAATGTGTGTATGTTTACTTCTGCTGCTGAACTGATACTTTGATTGATTTCGTGTGAATGTGTGATCTGATGTATGTTTTAGCCAAAATTTGCCAAAGAGGGAGTTTGTTGGTTCTTTGTATTGGCATCAATTTTGGTAAAACTTAGTGTTATCACAAGATGTCACGCGTGTTGTCTTGACATGTGATATCAGTTTCCTAAAGGTTGTTTAAATATGGTTGTGCAGGATTTAGCCAAGATGTCAGACCCGATGTTAAGACATGTGCATACAAAACATTCAGTCTGAATGTTATGTGTTTTGTTGTTGTGCTTTTCATACAAATCTTTGTGTGCTTATGTGGAGATTACATGCGCTATTCAAGGAGTAATTCTATTTAAAACCAGAATGTTCTATTTTCCAAAAAGGAATGATTAACTGCTGTTTCTTAGGAGATACGCAATTAAAATAGAATTAGGGTTTCATGCAGCCCAGGCCCATTCAAAAAGCTTCTATTTAAAGGCCATGTAAAACTTGTTTTATACACACAAGATACGAACGATGAAGTGAGAGAGTTTTAGGGTTTTAGTCTTGTGTGAACTTGGGAATTGTGAGCCATTCATTCATCTTGTTGATGTATGAATTAGACTGAGTTTTGTATTGTAATTTGTCCACTCTAAGCTTTAAAGTAAGAGTGTTTGTTTACTTGATTAAAGGTTTTAAGCAAGATCAAGTATGTGTCCTTGAAGTGTGTCTTCTTTCTTTTTGTATTTGTTCTAGTATCACTACTGTGATTGAGGGGGAGTGAGTAGGGTCTCATATCTAAGAGTTCTTAGATAGAAGTCACACGGGTAGAGATTAGGTGAAAAGACTATAACTTGAAGTTGTTTACTGAGAGTCTTTGAACTAATTATGTTTAGCGGATTTCCTTCCTGGCTTGGTAGCCCCTAGACGTAGGTGAGTTTGCACCGAACTGGGTTAACAATTGCTTGTGTCGCTTGTTCAATTGTTTCTCTGTTTTTATCCTGTTTATATTGTTAGACGGTGTGGCTAGTGATCAAGAGGGGGGGGGGGGGGGGTGAATAGATCACCTTTTTAAACTTTAACGGATTTAAAAGATTTATCAGAGTTTTTAAAGTTGGCGGAAAATATCAGTCCCGAATCGACTTCCGTCTATTCTGAACCACTACTAGAAAACCGGACACACAAGTTTAATGCTGGATTTGAATAAGAATGACAGAAACTATCAACACCAGAATTTTAGCTAATTGAATGCACTTATCATTAAAGTCTATTTCCAATGAATAAAACCTAGCTAACAATTTTGTCAAACAGTTGGTGTGTGTGTGATCAATGGTGAACAGCAGTAGAGTTTAATTAAAAAGGTTTTATTGCCACTGCTGTCTTGCAAAAGGAACAATCACAACACACTAACTGAAATTGCGAAAACTGTTTTAAACGTAAAGAGGAGTAAGGTAAGAATACGATACGTAGAGATTTGGTAAGGAAGTTCCCCACGTCGTCCTCGCGTGTGGGTACGTCTCCCTCTCAATTTCAAACGAAATTGAGAACTTTGATTATCAATTATTGCCGAATTCGTTGATACAAGGTTATGATACAAAGACAGAATTCTAAATTCCAAGAACTTCTTCTTGTATGAACCTTCACTTGATCTGAGCACGATCAAGAATTTCCTGCCCGAAATTGCAAACAATTCACCGGTTCCACGACCTGCTTGCGAAATCCCCCGATCTCCAAACGCAACGCTGCGGCTGAATCTGTTCTGCAAACGTGACTCACAAACCTTCAAGAACACTCCAGTTCTTGAAGGATAAACCAGTAGGTTTTTCCTCGAAACCCCCTTCAATCTTCAACTCAGCTAGATCCTCGATCGTTCCACTGAAATCCACAGCTAGATCCTTGATGTACCACTGACTGTTATCTCGATAAATCTTTAATTCAGAGAACAAGAATGGTTATGTGTTGATGTTCTTGAAGAAAAGTGATTGAGAAGATGAAGAAGATGAAGTCTCTTTCAGGTTTCTATGTGCTCTCCAACAATTGCTACAACACTGCTTTTTGATCTTGTGTTCAATTGTTTTTCCCTCAAAGGATTCGTGTTTTTCACTGCTGTCATAACATGTCTTATATATGCAGCAAAACAGAAACTGTTAGAGCACAAAACTGCTTTATGCATTGATACATGAGAGTATGCATCGATGCATACTGTAAGATAAGTGAGTTTTTGGTGAAATGAATTAATCATGTATTGATGCATAATTCGTATGTATTGATGCATATGACCTTTCTACTAACATGTATCGATGCCTAATGCGTATGCATTGATACACAGGCTGTTTCAATTGATCATGTATCGATGCAGGGATCGTATGGATCGATCCATAGAGCCTTTTGCCTTTCATGTGTTGATGCATGACTCGTATGCATCGATGCATACTGAACAAAAAGAGTTTTGTGATATACCACATGCTGTATGTATCGATGCATAGGCTTATGTGTTGATGCATACTGACACAAAATGGATTTTATGTGTTATTTTAAGAGATGTGTCAATGTAGGTCTTTATGTACAGTTATGCAACAATAGAATGGGATAAAACCACAATAAAAACACAAATGTCTCATGTAATGTAATGCACAGCTAACATTTGGATGATGATCACACAATTGCTATCATTCAAAATTAATTCAAAGTAAAGAATTTTCTCACAAACTCCCCCTTTTTGATGATGGCAAATTCTTGGCAAGATGTGTGATACTCCCCCTGAGTTTGTGCATATCTGCATTTTCTCCCCCTTTGTCAACATCAAAAAGAGGAAGAAACAGGTTTATCAAGGTAGCATGTTGTAGCAGGGCATGGCAAAAATATTGATAAAAAGACTATCATTCACAAAGTAAAGAATCATTCACAAAGAATGACGAATAAGGGCAATAACCGTAGAGATAAATAGAAATTGAAAAGCGTTTAAGGATTCGAACGAGTTTAAGAATGACATAAGCTAAACCATATATTGTGCAACAGAAATAAAAACTTGAGCAATATGAGATGAGATGCAGTGAGATGAAATGATGGTGGGTTAATTGGGATTGTGTCCACCACAGGACTCTTCATCATCTCTGGCAGGATCTCTGTAGCTTGGTGGAGGCGGAGGAGGAGGCATTGTGTCTGGATTTTGGCCCATGAAGGAGTATTTCCTAAATCGGTTCTGAACTTCAATGCTTCTAAAGCTGTCCATAATACCAGGATTTTCGCGGCAGTCGTCCATAAAGCCAGACATTTCGTTGTAAAAAACTTGGTGCCATTTAACCAAGTCTTGGTGCCAAGCGTGTTGATTCTGATACATCCGTGTATGCTCATCATGCCAGTCACAATGCTCCTTGTGCCACTCAGAGTGTTGTACATTCCAATACCGTGCTTCTTCATGGCGTTCTTTGTTGGCAATTTCCATCTGTTGAAGCATATGAGTGATGTCCGCAGTAGGTATTGAGGATGAAGTACCACCTGAGAATGGAGGGGCTGTAGGTTCAGGTACGTAGTTGGTAGGAGACCACCTTCGTGGCACCCAATCACCCCAACCGGCATTGGCCTCAGCTTGAGGCACATCTGTTTCAGGCGCATCCTGCATTTCTTCATCAGGCTGTTCTTCAGCAACATGGATTCGTTCCGAAGGCACGTCAAAGTTGTAGATTCTGGTTTTGGATTTTCTTTCAAAGAAGTAGAAACATTTGCGGTCCTTGTCCCACCGATATCCCATATGCGATAGAGTGGAAGAGTCAAACTCTTGAGCAGCAGATGGAGATAGGAGAGGAACAATAGGTATTGCAACTTTCCAAAACTTAAGAATTTTCATAATTTGAGAAGCATACCCTAGAGCCACATTCTTGGAGCTGTCTCGCACGAAAAATAGACGTTTTACAAAGTAGTTTGCCCAATTTAAGAGAACCTTATTTTGCAGAATGTAGAGAAGATGTATGCTTGGCCTATCCAACCGAGAATGTCCACTGTTTGTTGGACGCAGAATGTGTGTGATAATCCAGTGAAGAATACGCGGAGTTTGCTTGATCATACCTGACGTGACGTGTTCATCCTCACTCAGCGGTCTGTCTATCTTTAGGATAGATGGAGTAAAGTCCTTCATGTCAAATTCAGTATCAAAATGCAGGTCATGCCAGGACTTGACATTCATTGACGGATGCGGAATTTGAAATACCGTTTCCCAATCAGAGGCTTCAAAGGTATATGTTCTGACACCGATAGAACACCGGAACATATAGCCTCTACCGGTTTGTAAGCCAGCATAAAAGGCTCGGATGAAATCCTCATGGTAGTCATCCTTCGTAGACAGAAATGACCCGAGTCTTTGTGCATGTAGGAGTTCAACCACCTCATTTAGGTGCAGGTGAATAGCATCTGTTTTATCAAAGACATGGGGTTTCATGACTAACCTTGTCTTGAAGGATTCCTCAAATTCAGCAGCAATAGCAGGATGACGTAAGTCTAAGGCATTTGAAGGAACATCTGATGGTGGCTGAGAAGTACCGGCTGTTTCCTTTCCCTTTCCTTTTCCTTTTGCTCTGGCTGGAATAGTGCGTGGAGGCATGGTGATGTGAGATTTAGGGTTTTAGAGAGAGTGAAGATGAGGAAGATTAGGGTTAGCCACTGGTTTTGGGGTTTTGAGGACAGATGATATGAAGTCTTGAGATAGGAAGTGATAGGGTTGGCTGATGTGTCGATGCATGAGAGAGAAAAAGTGTATTTAAAGCAAATAGCATCAGTATGTGTCGATGCAAATGGCCATGGATCGATGCCTATCATTCACATTTGTTTATAACAGTCCTGTGTATCGATACATGCGATGGATGCATCGATGCATCCTGAACCAGTTTCTTAAAAGAATTTGAAATCCAGAATATAGGGATCGATGCATACATGTTTTGTGTCGATGCATACTGATGCTAAACCAGATTTTAATGAATTTTGATGCAGTATGGATATGCATTATGCACTATGTCATGATGGTTATGCCCAAGAAAGATTCATAAGTCAGATTTTTAATGTGCAAGCAATATATGCAATCAAATTTATATCAACAAGAGTAAGAACATCTGCTCTAACATACACAACCACTTAGCAGTAAGAGAATTGTAGAAAGGATTGATATTACCTCTGTTGGCGTAATCTTGTGATGGATAAGTGTCATCTAAAACGAATCTTATTAACCAAGGTGAGGCATAATAATTAAGAGGCAACATGCTTAAGACATCAAATGAGAAAGATCTAAGATCCCTAATTCACGACGAATGTTGAAGAAAGGTTCCGTTGCCAAAGGTTTAGTGAAAATATCAGCAAGCTGATTTTTGGAGTCAACGTGCTCAAATACAACGTCTTCTTTTTCAACATGGTCGCGAAGAAAGTGATGTCTAATCTCTATGTGTTTAGTGCGTGAGTGTAAAACAGGGTTTTTAGTAAGGTTTATGGCACTAGTGTTGTCACATTTTATAGGAATACATTTGAGTTGAATGTTGAAGTCTTGTAGTTGCTGCTTCAGCCATAAAATCTGAGCGCAACAACTACCGGCTGCAACGTATTCTGCCTCTGCAGTTGACAAAGCCACAGAAACCTGCTTTTTGCTATGCCAACTTACCAAGGAGTTTTAAAACAGGTGACATGTACCACTTGTGCTTTTCCTATCTGTTTTGCAGCCAGCAAAATCAGAATCGGAGTACCCTACTAAACTACAATCACTTCCTTTGGAATACCAAAGCCCATATTTAGGTGTTCCGTGAAGATATCTAAATATGCGCTTCACCGCTTTTAGGTGCGATTCCTTAGGATTTGATTGATAGCGTGCACACATACAAACACTAAACATGATGTCAGGTCTAGAAGCAGAAAGATACAAGAGAGATCCAATCATACCTCTGAACTTTTTGACATCTACACACTTACCATGCTCATCCTTATCTAGATTTCCGTTAGTAGGCATTGGGGTGTCAATTGATTTTGAGTCATTCATTCCAAAGCGCTTGAGTAGTTCTCTACAGTATTTTGTTTGACATACTGCTGTACCCTCATCAAGTTGCTTTATTTGCAGTCCTAGGAAGTAGTTCAGCTCCCCCATTAGACTCATCTCAAATTCACCCTGCATAACCTTAGAAAATTCTTCGACCAAGTGTATGTTAGTTGAACCAAATATTATATCGTCGACATAAACTTGAACTTAAAGAATGTGCTTCCCTTTGTGTTTAATAAAGAGAGTATTGTCCACCTTACCTCTTGAATATCCATGATCAATTAGGAATTTGCTAAGCCTTTCATACCAAACCCGAGGGGCTTGTTTAAGACCATACAAAGCTCGTTTTAATTTGTAAACATGATCTGGATTTTCAGCATTTTCAAAACCAGGAGGTTGTGAAACATATACTTCTTCATTTATGACACCATTAAGAAAAGCACTCTTTACGTCCATTTGGTAAAGCTTAAAATCCTTAGAACACGCATAGGCAAGCAAAAGACGTATAGCTTCAAGGCGAGCAACTGGAGCATAAGTTTCCTCATAGTCTATGCCCTCCTCTTGGTTATACCCTTGTGCTACTAAACGTGCCTTGTTCCTAGTAATCACTCCGTTTTCATCAAGCTTATTTCTAAAAACCCACTTAGTGCCTATGATATGATGATCTCGCGGACGAGGGACAAGTTCCCAAACGTCATTTCTTTTAAATTGATTAAGCTCTTCTTGCATGGCCATTAGCCAAAATTCATCAATCAAGGCCTCTTTGGCATTTTTAGGTTCTACTTGTGAAACAAACGCGAAGTGAGAACAAAAATTACTTATCTTAGAACAGGTCATTACTCCCTTTGAAATGTCTCCCAAGATGTTGTCAATGGGATGGTCTTTTGAGGATTTCCAAGCTGTTGGAAGATCCTTCACTTCAGCTGTCTTTTCTTCCTCATTTTCTTCATGACTAGTATCTTCCTCCTTCTCATGGGCAGCTGTTTTGGACTGATCAGTTTCCTCAACAGCTTCCTTGAGTATGTCTTCTGTAGATACACTTGCGTCATCAAAAGAAATACCTTTTCCGACATTTTTCGGATAAGACTCATCAAAAGAAACATGAACAGATTCTTCAACAGTAAGTAAACGCTTATTATACACTCTATATGCTTTACTTGACAGTGAGTAACCAAGAAAGATACCTTCATCCGCTTTTGCATCAAACTTCCCAATATTCTCCTTACCGTTATTCAAAACAAAACACTTACAACCGAATACGTGAAGATGTGACAAGTTTGGTTTTCTTCCTTTCAAAAGTTCATAAGGAGTTTTATTTAAAATAGGGCGAATTAAAATTCTGTTTAAAACATAACAAGCTGTGCTGACAGCATCAGCCCAAAAGTATTTTGGTAATCCACCCTCATTAAGCATTGTTCTTGTAAACTCCTCTAAAACACAATTTTTACGCTCCACAACGCCATTTTGTTGTGGAGTTCGAGGAGCTGAAAAATTATGCTCAATACCATACTTGTCACAGAACTTCTCAAAGTGATAATTTTGAAACTCACCACCATGATCGCTACGAATTGTAACTATTTTGGAATTCATTTTGTTTTGGGACAAATTTGCAAAATTCTTAAACGCAGAAAAAGTTTCATCTTTGCTATGAAGGAATATAGTCCAAGTAAATCTAGAGTAGTCATCAACTATTACAAAGCCATAGTAATTTCCACCTAGGCTCTTTGTCCTAGAAGGTCCAAAGAGATCCATATGGAGAAGCTCAAGGGGTCGTGAAGTTGAAATTACGTTTTTAGATTTAAAAGAGACCCTCGTTTGCTTTCCCATTTGGCACGCGTCACATAGGTGGTCTTTTGAAAATTTTATTTTTGGTAGACCGACTACTAGATCCTTAGATACAACCTTATTAAGCAAATCGAAATTAACATGCGCTAAACGTCTATGCCAAAGCCAAGAATCATCATTCAAGGTGACTAGACATTTAGTACTTGTCAAAGGTACATCAAACAGGTCAAGCATATAGATATTGTTTACTCTTACACCCTTAAACACAATGTTCTGTTCAGCATGTTCAATTATGCAGCAAGTTTTTGTGAACGAAACTTTATAGTCCATGTTGCATAGTTGACTTATGCTTAACAAATTGTGTTTAAGTCCCTCTACTAGATGGACATTTGAAATAGTAGTGGTGGAGGGATTACCTACACTACCTTTGCCGAGTATAGCTCCTTTGTTATTGTCTCCATAAGTAACATATCCCTTCTTCTTTGCCTTGAAGTCTATAAAAAGCGATATGTCACCGGTCATGTGCCTCGAGCAGCCGCTGTCAAGAAACCACCTTCTATCTGCGGAGGCAAGGCACTCATCCTACAATATCAAAAGAGAGAAGTTGGTACCCAATTTTCATTGGGTCCAAGTGGGTAAGTGCTAACATGGTTGCCTTTTGGCTTCCATTGATAAATACCTTTAGGGACAAGAAATCTCCTAAACTTGCATTTCTCAATGGTATGACCAGCATGACAACAATAATGACATAAACCATGATGATGTGTTTGTTGTTTCTTGTTCATTGAATCCTTTAGAATAAAAGAGTATTTTGCATATGGAGGATTTAATGACTTCTTAAACAACCTAGAGTCAACGGCATAAGTAACTTTAGGTTGTAGCGCCTTCTTTAATTTGACCTTAAGAGTGTTTACCTCTTTTTGCCAAATATAACAAGCGTCACAATACCTAACTCTACTACATCCATCAATGTCAATATTTTTTGAATTTTCTGCAATACTAGCTTTCAACGCTTCTAAATCAATTTCAGCTTTGTTTACTTTACCTTCCAAAAATGAAAAAATATGTTTGTCGGAAGATAGTCTTTTAAACGCATCTACAGCTTCGTTATGCAGTTTTTCAAAAGCTATTTTTAGTTCCGAAAATGACATGGAAGAGAAATTATTGTAATAGGCTTGTTTTACCTTTTTGTCATTGTTTTTCTTCTTGTGGTAGGACAGATTTTTTGTGTGAGCCATAAGGCACAGATTTGCGGCTTCATCACCATCACTTGAGCTTTGTGTGCTTGATGAATCACTATCACTTTCCCATGCAATGTACGCTCTTCTTTGTTTGCTGTACCCTTTTGGTGAATCTTTTCTTTGATCCTTATACTTCATAGGGCAGTCCGTTTTATAATGTCCAGATTTACCACAATTAAAACAGGATCCTCTTCCTCTACTCTTCTTGTTCTCTTCTTGTTTTGAATTTGTAGATTGTCTTCGAAACTTCATGAGATTTTTGTCGGAATGCTTGACTCCATTCTTTCGAATGAATCTATTATATCTCCTTACAAACAGTCCCATTTCCTCATCATCCGAGTCTTTGTCACTACTTGAATCATTGTCGCTTTGCTCTTTTCGTGAGGACTTAGAGCTAGAGGCCATAAGAGCTATTGGCTTCTTCTCTCCCTCTTTGTCTCTTTTCTTCTCCTTTTCCTTCTTATTTTTGTTCTCATATTTTTCAAGACTTTCCAATGCTTGCTGATGTTCTTCCAGCTTTCCAAACAGAGTTGTAATCGTAAGTCTTGTTAGATCGTTGGCTTCCTTAATTGCTGTTACTTTAGGTTGCCACTCCCTGCTAAGACACCTGAGAATTTTATTAGTAGCAATTTCATTGGAAATAGGTTTTCCAAGCGCATTCAATCGGTTAGTTAGATGAGTGAATCTCTTTTGCATGTCGGAGATAGATTCTCCTTGTTTCATGCGAAAGAGCTCAAACTCTTGATTTAGTGTGTTTATGCGGGACTGTTTTACTTCAGTAGTACCCTCATGGGCAACTTCTAAAGCATCCCACATTTCTTTAGCTGTCGTGCAATGGGATACTCGATAATACTCATCAACACCAAGTGCTGAAATTAGCATGTTTCGAGCTTTCCAATCACACGACCACTTTTTCTCATCTTTCTCATTCCAATCATCTTCTGGTTTAGGTACTATGGCGCCAGCCGCATTTGTCATAGTTATTTGAAACGGACCATTTTCAATGGCAGCCCATACTAACCTATCCACAGAATTTATATGAACTCGCATGCAGTCTTTCCAGTAGCCGTAATTTTCACCATTGAAAATAGGCGCTCTATTATACGCCCCCTTTGGTTCAGAATCCATACTGTTACAGGCAGCCACAGAGCACCAGTGAACCAGGCTCTGATACCACTTGTTAGACGGTGTGGCTAGTGATCGAGAGGGGGGGGGGGGGTGAATAGATCACCTTTTTAAACTTTAACGGATTTAAAAGATTTATCAGAGTTTTTAAAGTTGGCGGAAAATATCAGTCCCGAATCGACTTCCGTCTATTCTGAACCACTACTAGAAAACCGGACACACAAGTTTAATGCTGGATTTGAATAAGAATGACAGAAACTATCAACACCAGAATTTTAGCTAATTGAATGCACTTATCATTAAAGTCTATTTCCAATGAATAAAACCTAGCTAACAATTTTGTCAAACAGTTGGTGTGTGTGATCAATGGTGAATAGCAGTAGAGTTTAATTAAAAAGGTTTTATTGCCACTGCTGTCTTGCAAAAGGAACAATCACAACACACTAACTGAAATTGTGAAAACTGTTTTAAATGTAAAGAGGAGTAAGGTAAGAATACGATACGCAGAGATTTGGTAAGGAAGTTCCCCACGTCGTCCTCGCGTGTGGGTACGTCTCCCTCTCAATTTCAAACGAAATTGAGAACTTTGATTATCAATTATTGCCGAATTCGTTGATACAAGGTTATGATACAAAGACAGAATTCTAAATTCCAAGAACTTCTTCTTGTATGAACCTTCACTTGATCTGAGCACGATCAAGAATTTCCTGCACGAAATTGCAAACAATTCACCGGTTCCACGACCTGCTTGCGAAATCCCCCGATCTCCAAACGCAACGCTGCGGCTGAATCTGTTCTGCAAACGTGACTCACAAACCTTCAAGAACACTCCAGTTCTTGAAGGATAAACCAGTAGGTTTTTCCTCGAAACCCCCTTCAATCTTCAACTCAGCTAGATCCTCGATCGTTCCACTGAAATCCACAGCTAGATCCTTGATCGTACCACTGAACGTTATCTCGATAAATCTTTAATTCAGAGAACAAGAATGGTTATGTGTTGATGTTATTGAAGAAAAGTGATTGAGAAGATGAAGAAGATGAAGTCTCTTTCAGGTTTCTATGTGCTCTCCAACAATTGCTACAACACTGCTTTTTGATCTTGTGTTCAATTGTTTTTCCCTCAAAGAATTCGTGTTTTTCACTGCTGTCATAACATGTCTTATATATGCAGCAAAACAGAAATTGTTAGAGCACAAAACAGCTTTATGCATTGATACATGAGAGTATGCATCGATGCATACTGTAAGATAAGTGAGTTTTTGGTGAAATGAATTAATCATGTATCGATGCATAATTCGTATGTATTGATGCATATGACCTTTATACTAACATGTATCGATGCATAATGCGTATGCATTGATACACAGGCTGTTTCAATTGATCATGTATCGATGCAGGGATCGTATGGATCGATCCATAAAGCCTTTTGCCTTTCATGTGTTGATGCATGACTCGTATGCATCGATGCATACTGAACAAAAAGAGTTTTGTGATATACCACATGCTGTATGTATCGATGCATAGGCTTATGTGTTGATGCATACTGACACAAAATGGATTTTATGTGTTATTTTAAGAGATGTGTCAATGTAGGTCTTTATGTACAGTTATGCAACAATAGAATGGAATAAAACCACAATAAAAACACAAATGTCTCATGTAATGTAATGCACAGCTAACATTTGGATGATGATCACACAATTTGCTATCATTCAAAATTAATTCAAAGTAAAGAATTTTCTCACATATATTTCACTTGTTGTTCAGATATTAGTGTCGTGACATTACCTTCGACATCTCATATCTGATACCAGAATTTCATGTATAACTTAACTAGGGGAACGTTTACCCTAAGTTTTCAGAGTTGATTGATTCGTTTCCAACGTTTGTTTTTTATTTCTAGTTCTAGGGTTCTTAAGATTTCTGTTTCAATTCATTGGACTGGGTAGGAATTAGGTTGAGTGAATCTTTCGTGCTCAGGAGAAGGAGATGTTTATTTTGGTTAGCTCATTTGGTTGTTTTGAGCTTCGTCGCCGCCGACAATGAGATTCGGTGTGGCGGAGCGGGAAATATTTCAAATATTTGATTTTTAGAGGGAGATAGTTCATAAATTCTCTTTTTCTTCATTGCTTTGGGCTTGTTTCTGTGTGGGCCTTCCCTTTTTTCCATTTCACCACACATGATGGCTACACCCCTTTCTTTTTGGTCCATTCATTTTTTATTTGCATTTTATTTTATATATTCATGTGCACGTTTCATTATCAGCCAATCACACTTGGATCAGTGGTAAGGCGTTTGGTCTGTAACCCCAAGGTTGGGAGTCCGAATCCAGACATCCCATTTGTTCCTTTTTCTCACATTTTCATTTGTTTTTTTTTTATTTATTTTATTATTTAGCAATCCTTTACCATTTTTAGTTTCTTTTGGTTTTCTTATCTATTTCTTTTAATCAAATATTTTTGTTAAATAAATTCCATCAATATATTTTTATTATTACTATTTATTTTCATCATTTTTCATTTGGACCATTCTACCCTTGTGGTTTGGTTTTGGTTGGTGACAATCTCATGATCATTGGTAATTGATCCTAAGGTTGATTAAACCTTCAATAATTCAAATATGTTTATGAATGATCAATGGATCATTCTCGACACTTCAAGGTATTAATAGGTTTCCCTTAGTTGATCATGTTTGAACTTCTTGATGTGTAGATGAGACCTTCAGTTACTTGAGTTTTGCTTTCTAATTCTATTTGTGTTGCATTGTATCCATTGAACATTAACCACTAACACTTGGATTTGGATATTTAACTTGTATCTTATTTGACTTTTAACTTGTAATTACATGGGTGATACAGTTTTCAACTCTTCAAATCATTGATAGATGAACTTGAGGTTGTTATAAATTTCTTTGGTCCAAATTTATTGATAGATGATCATGAATCATCTTCAACATTTTGCATCAATGATAGGTTATCCCTCGGTGCATCATATTTTGAGTTCTTTGACTTGTGGATAAATAATCCCTAGATAGTCACCTTGTGCAATTTGATTTCCAACCATTAACTTTTATCACTAACCATTGATCTTGTTGATCTATTTTATCTTATTGTCATTTATCTTTCTTGTCAATTTACTTTACTATCATTTTATTTCGAAGCATATTATTCTCATATTCATCATTATATATATATATATATATATATATATATATATATATATATATATATATATATATATATATATATATATATATATATATATATATATTATATATATATATATATATATATATATATATATATATATTTCATTTGTCATTTACTTATTGTCATTGCATAATAAAAAAAGAACAAAAACATGATAATAAAAAAATTTGCATTCATCTGTGGCCCACTGTTGGACTTAGAGTTTTCATTAGGACCTGTGCACTTGGACCTTGTTTTGATCCTTGACTCATTGCTCTGACTTGGATTTTCACCTGTAACTTTCAATTTTTTATTATAAGAATGACATTCATGGAACTACCCGAGGGAGACATGCTTCTAAGCCCATTATCCACTTGTTAGCATATGTCACTTTACACACACAAGGCTTTCTCTTGGGATACCTTATAATGAGACATTTTTATTTCTCGCATTTATTTTCTTTGTAAATATTCCATTGTACCTCACCATTTCAAAAATAATAAGCAATAAACCTTTGATCCAATGCCAAGCAGCATTTTCTCAATCAAATTTAAAAATACAATAAAAATACGATTAGAATTGTGCGCCATGAGCCTTAAGTGGTGGGGAATGAGTAATAATGGAGTTTTTATACCCTTACTCTGAGTATTTTGGAAACAAGACGCTTGACTTTTTTTCTTCTGAAATATTCACCTCTGCCCATAGTCTTTAGTGCAATTCTAATAAAAAAAATCTCTTTTCAAAACCCTAAAACACACATCAACTCATCAAACATTATTTTTTGCGCCTTAGAGCATGACTCAGAACTACAGAGCTCTAATTCTTCATCCCTCGATGATGATACATAGGCACAAGGGCCCTTAATCCTTGGCGAGCACAATAATAAAAAAACCCAATCTCATTCTTTCCCCTTTGTTTTTCTGATAATAAGAAAAATTTAAGATAAATACCCACACATGTAGACAACATAAATGGTTCCCATGGAGTACCATGGATATGAGGGGTGTTAAAACCTTCCCCTTGCATAACCGACTTCCGAACCCATATTTGGTTATGACACCAACCTTTTTCCATTTTGTTTTATTTAGAGGGTTTTATCGAATATTTTCCCTTTCCTCTTTTATAGGAATAAATAAAATCCGGTGGTGACTCTGTGTCAGTCCGATCAGTTTTTGCGTAGCGCCAGCTAGCGACTCTGCTGAGGAACCGGTTTCCCTAAGCAAGTCAAGCCTAGTTTAGATTGTCTTTTTGCGTGTGTGTGGGGTTTATCTTCTTTTGTTTTATTTTTTTTTATCTAATTTCTTTTCTTTGTCTCTTTTGTCATTACCTTATATGTTACATGGCTATGTGAGAATGAGGTATAAAAAAAGGATAATATTGATTGCAAGAAAAAAACCTTGTGCGAAAGACTCTCTACCCGAGTCTAGAGAGTAAGCTTAAGATAAGAGAGGTTGAGTAGTATGGGCCATCGTGAATCTTTTTCTCATAAGGGTCGATACGAGAACCTCACTTGGAGTAGGTTCTTTTAAGTATATTGATGATCGTCAAGCTTTTGGCGTACGCGTCAGTATTTTCATGAGAATCCTTGACTCTAAGGACCTTTATAGAACCCTAAACTTTTGGCCAATTAGGATCGATGGTAGAATAGTATGGGTCCCCGAGAAGCTTTTCTCGTGAGAGTCAGTACAAAGACCTCACTTAGAATAGTTTTCCTTGATGGAGCTAACGCCTGGAAAGTAAATTGACAGAAGTGGAAACCCATGACTCTGAGAACCTTGTCTAGAACCTAATATCAATGGTCACGTAGTGCAGGTCCTTGAGAAGACTTTCCAAAGTAATCATGAATCCTCCTCCAAGGAAAATCACACTCTCCTTTCGATACAAGGAACCTCAAATGGACAGTATGAAAGTCTTGAGTTCTAGGGTTACGTCTATAAAAAACAACAAGTTCCAAGAAACATATGGGAACATTTGGGACCTGTTAATAGAGAAAGTTGACTTTGGAGCACTTACCACCTTGGCTCAATTCTATGACATCCCTCTACGATGCTTTACTTTCCCCGATTTTCAAATAGCTCCAACCTTGGAAGAGTTTGAGAGGATTTTAAATTGACCTATCAAAGACCATAATCCTTTCCCCAAGATGGAAAAAGGCTTCACTATGTCCAAGCTAGCCTCAGTAGTGGGACTTAATACAAATGTGTTAGTGGCCAATTGGGCACCTAAGGGTGTTGTCAAAGGTTTCACAAGGAAGTTTTTAGAATACCATACTTGGAGGTTTGTTAAAGAGGAAAAATGGGAGTTATGTAGTGCAGTCTTGACACTTTTAGTTCATGGAATTATCTTATTTCCAAACATTGAAAATTTCATAGACCATTTGGCAGTAGAAATTTCTTGGTTGGTAACCTAATGCCTTTCTTGTTAGCAAATTTCTACCATACTTTCCATACTAGGCATGATAAGAAAGTTGGAACTTTCCTTTGTTGTGCTCCGCTCTTACACCTATGGATGAGAATTCATATGCCTTAGAAGGGTCCCTTTGTATCTATAAAATATCACTTGGCCTCAGAGGTTTGCCTCTCTCTCTCTCTCTCTGCCAGTTATGTCCAGTGGTACAAAAGAGACTGAGAAACTAAAGATGTCATACTCAAATATTGGGTGTTCCCTAATGTACCTTTGATAGGTACGCGTGGTTGCATCAATTACAACATCGTGTTACTTAAAAGGCAACTTGGACATGGCATGGTTAATCTCCCCGAAGACAAAGACCTTGTGCCATTCATCATCAATGATATGGATCCACTCAATCCAGCTGTTAGGAGAGTCAGAAGAGCTTGGACGAAGATAGTCAAAATTAATCAAGAATGGGGAAAGAAAAATGTCATAGCCAAGGAAACATACATCCAATGGGTAAGAGAGCGAGCTCAAATTATCAAGATTCCTTTCTTCTTTGAGTCCTCATCCTTCCCCTAGTGCCAGACCTGAACCCATTGTAAAAGAATATGTTGATAAGCTTACTAATAAAATCAAAGAGCTCGAATTGGAAAACACTTAACTACGAGTTCAGCTCAACCATGCCAAGAAAAGAAACGAAGACTTGGAAGACGAGGGTAAGCTAATCAAGGAGAAATTTGAAAAAAACAAGAAGAGGATAAGGGAATTTGAAAGAAAGAAAGAAAGAGTGGGTTAATGGTGCTCTGTTAGGAGCTAACTATGAGCTTAACTTCCGAAACAATAAGTTAGATCAAGCTTGGTGCACTATCAAAGATCTAGAGAAAACCGTTGATTTGTCCAACGCAATGAAGAAAGCAGCCAAAGAAGAATACGAGGCTCAAATCCTAGAACTAAGGAAGGTTGTCAAGTAATTCAAAGAACATTTAACCCGTGAGAAGTTGGAGAAGGAGAAGATCTATCGAAGCTTTCTGCATGAGCAATTCCAACTTGGAATAGCTTGTGAACATATCAAGAACCTAAAGAAATGGATTTATGATCAAGCTCACCTAGAGTTAAAGAACAACCACAATTATTGGGGAGAAAGGTGCCTAAAGGAAAAAGCTATAATGGCTCAAATGGATGGCATTATCAAGAATTTGCAAACTCTCTACACTGAATGGAAAACAAATATGCAAATATGGTTGTGTTGACAAACTTTTCTCTCCAAGACTTTCCCGAGAAACTAAAAGGAGGAAGATTTGATCATGTGCCCGAAAAATACCCCTCATGAAGTCCTTAACTTCGTGAAGTTCTTTAAGAAGACCGTGGAAGAGCTCATCACCTACATTGAAGCACTCCGTAGGATTCAAGGGGTCACTTTTAGGGTCGATTTGTAATTTGCATGTTATTTCCAATGCAAGAAGCTTGTATTTTCAATTCCTTTGTACTTGTTTGTTTCACAATGAATGAATGAGGTTTTTTATGTTCCACATTTTATGTTCTTCTTTTCTTGATTACAATGATAAAATGTTTAAGTATTCCTCACAATAAATAACACAACAACTAAGAACTTTGCATAATAAATACTAAAAACAGAAAAATGCATTCATGCATCATTCCACATTTTCCAAAGAAAAACCAAAAACTAATATTACACTCGCAAAGCTGACTTATCAGTACTCATACTACACTTGCAATAACCAACGAGCACTAATGGATCAACTCGAACAGAACCAGGTTGCTCTAAGAGGCAAAATGTCCCAAATCCGAGCATAAATGGAGACAATTCAGGCTATATCCAGAGGATAAAAGGTCATGGCTAGGATTCAAGAAGAAATGCAACATAGGGTCAATGCTGTTGCTGGAACTTCTATTGCTACTATAGATCTTCCTGTGCCACCACAAGGCAATTATCCAGTTTAAATCCCTATGATAACACCCAACGATGTCCCTCCACCAGTAGTCAATCCTCATGCCATTGAAATATATGACCAACATGTCGCTTTCTTCAATCCTAGAGCCGGTTCAGGGTACGATGCTTTAGGCCCACCAAATGCTGAGGTGGAGAAGAAGGTATGCACAATCAAATAAAAACTGAAGGCAAAAAAAGGTTCTAATACTATAGAATTGGATGCTGCAGAAATGTGCTTAGTGCCTGGCGTGAGAATACCCACAAAATTGAAATTCCCATACTTTGAGAAGTATAAAGGGGAAAGAGACCATAAAACTCACATTCGGTCTTACTGCCTAAAGATAGTTGTGTATTTTGATGATGAGAGATTGCTCATGCATTTCTTTCAAGATAGTCTGAGTGGAGCCTCACTTGAGTGGTACATGCAGTTAGAGGGTAACCATATCCGTTCTTGGAGGGACATAGTCGAAGCTTTCTTAAAGCACTATCAATACAATACTGACATGGCTCCAAATTATACCCAACTCCAAAACCTCACCCAGAAGTCCGACGAAACTTTCAAGGAGTACACCCAATGTTGGAGGGAGTTAGCTACAGGAGTGCAACCTCATATGTTGGAGCGAGAGCTTGTGGATATGTTTATGGGAAATATTCAAGGACCGTACTTGGATAGGATGGTAGGGAGTACATTCTTTGGCTTTCCAGACTTAGTTATCACCGGTGAGAGAATTGAGAACATGATTAAAATGGGAAATATCCAGAATGCTTCTAGTACCTCTAGTGTAGTGAAGAAACCTTATGTTGCTTATGGGGGGAACACCAACATACCGTGCACCTTATAAATAAGTGGCTACTGTGTCACCTGTTCAGAATCAAGAACCTTGCACTATTCCTATTGATCAATATGCCAATAAATAACCAACCATATATCAACATCGATATGCTCCCCAACAATAATAATAACAACAACGATACTACCCACAATATCAATAAAGGAAGATAAGGCCAAAGAGAAGGTTTGACCCGGTTCCGATGCCATACAGTCGCTTGCTTCCATATTTGTTACGTGGATCTTTAGTGCTGCTAAGGGAGCTAGGACCTCCTCCAACAGTCCTCCCTCCCGGTTATGACGCTAATGCTCGATATGAATTGCGTTCTGGGGCACCCGGTCATTCGGTGGAAAATTGCAAGCGACTAGAGTACAAGGTGCAAGAGCTAATTGAGTCAAAGGCTATCACGTTCTCTCTGAATGGTCCAAACGTGAATACTAATCATATGCCTTCATATAACAAACCCACAGTGAACATGATGGAAGAAGAAGAAGTAAAGAAGTTGGTGTCCAAGGTGGACGATTTAAAAACCCCTCTGTTTGATATAAAGAAACAATTATTAATGAATAAGTTATCTCCTAGTTGTGATGCTGCTTGTGAGCATTGTCTGATTAATCCATAAACTTGCAAAGTTTTGAGAGCTGGTGTACAAGAATTGATGAATCAAGGGGTTATAGTTGCAAAACATATGTCCACCATTGAAGAAGTTGCAACGTTGGAAATTCCCTATGACCAAGTTCAACCATTGGAAATCCCATATGATTTGACCCCGATGACAATATCTATTGACCTAGTTGTTCCTCTGATAATCATTGTACCTACTCCTTTCCCGTATGAAAATACGAAGGCAATATCATGGATTTGCGGCTCCACAATCTACATACATGGGAAAAAGGTGGATGACGAATCTTTGGCATCCAAAGAGCCAATTGTCAACATTGTTAGAACATGGGAGTAACTAAAAGAGGAAGAATGTTTGCACCAGTGCCTCCTACAAATGACAATGTTGGAACCTCAAGCCAAGATAAGGGTAAACAGATTAAGAGCAATCAACAAGGGCATTATTCTACCCAAAAAGCAACTCCGGTTAGCATAGTGGAAGAATTCATGCACATCATCAAGAAAAGTGATTACAAAGTGGTTGCACAACTCAACAAAATGCCATCAAAGATCTCAATATTGTCATTGTTAATGTGCTCTGAAGCTCATATGGATGCCTTGGTAAAGTTTTTAAGAACAACCCAAGTTCCTCAAGAGATTTCAGTCTGCTAATTTGAAGGAGTCGTGAATAATATTGCCTCTAGTATTAACTTGGGGTTTAATGATGATGAACTCCCACCCGAAGGAAGAAATCATAAGAAAGCTTTGCACATCTCCATTGAGTGTGTAGACACAATCTTGTCAAGGATTTTGCTGGATACATGTTTGTCATACCCCAAATTTACCCTACCTATAATACAACCTCCATAAACCAAAATAATTGGCATACAATCATCATCGCAGCATCTCATTTACCTTTACACTCATAACAAGAAGGCATAAACTCAATGCATGATTTCACATCTGAGAATTATTCAAGATTTCTTGATCATTTTGGGGTGTGCCCAAGCCACCCTAAACACTAATTTATTCTTCAAGCACTCCTTGAACTTGTAAGACTACACAAGTCATTCCATTCATCTCTAAAACCCTACTTGGGGTGGTGAGCCTTGATTGAGAGTTTATCTTGTCCATATGGCCATCCAAGGACCTCAACCCTAGTCCCTTGTTTCTTTCTGGCTTGTACAAGTTATTAGTTGGCTTTATGCTTTGGCCTTACCTTTGAGGAAACCCTAATATCCAACCATTGTCTATGCATTAACCTAGTGAAGCTACTCCATGATACCTCATACACCAAACCTTAGTTTTGTTTGACTCTGGCCTTTGAGGAATCTTATGATCCAAGAAAACCCAATTTTTGCCCCCTTTTCTTCTATGACTTTCCTTACTTGGTCACCTAATCATCCATTAATCCATTCACATATAATTCAATCTAATTTCAACCATCATCCACCAAACATACATCCATTTCGCCCATGATACAAGTAAGGGTTTGGTTTTTGGACTTTCAACTTGAAATCATTGGTTTCATCCACAAGCATGGCCTATAATCACCCCACCAAGCATCAAGGCTTATTTTTTATCAAGACATAATAATTTGGGCTTCTAACTTGTATCACGGTGCCTTGGAATTCAAGAAAACTCAAAGTTGCTTTTTTAGGGCATGTCAGTTGGTCATGTTTTGGCATGTTTGGCCTACCAATTGGTCCAAAAGCCATAAATTTGTCATCTTTCAACCTTTTAAGGATATTCCTTGAGAAAAATGTCTTAAATGAACTCCTCTTCAACTTTTTTTCAAGGTCCAAGACCTAATTAAATGCTTAAGGACCTCAAATTATGGATTGGCCAAGCTGGTCAAGTTGCTTAGTCAAGCCTAAAAACATGTCCATGACCTCCATTTTACACCAATGCCATTTCCATATCACAACTCCTTTTGACCTGTTTCTTTTTGCAACATGTTAAGGATATGGCAAAGTTCAATTGGCCTAAGTTTCACTCAAAATGCATGAGCCAATTTTAATTGGCCCAAGTGCAAAGTTAGGGTTTCACCATGATGCACACCATCAACTAGCTCAGCCAAACAATGCATAATCACACACCAAGCCACTAATATATGTTGTTTCACTTCCTTCTTATCCCAAACACATGTGGTAACACTTTGTGACACTAGAATGCAATCCAAAATGAGTGTAGCAAGTCACATGGGAGCAAACCGAGCAAAAGTAAAAAAGTTAAAACTTTCCCAAAATGGTAACAAGCAAAGAAACCTCAACATCATTGGAACCACCCATGCTTTACCAAAAGCATGGTAACTGCATAACCAAGTGGAAGGAGGCGAATTGCAAACCAAAACACATACCACACTAAGCCAACAAGTTCACACATTTTTCAATTTTTGGGCTCAACATTTTCTGACTCCTCCCCCCCCCCCCAAAAAAAACTTCAAGCAAACCACTCCATCACCTTCCTATAAATAGAGGACTGTGTTCCCTTCATTTCCCAAGCTTCCAAGCCAAAAAAACCCGCTGAGATTACCTTCCACCTCCTTCAAAATCAGAGTTATCGTGTTTGAGCTTTGAAGCATTTCCAACACAACTTAAGCATCCAAACACCTTCACCCAATATCCCTGAAGCTAATTGGAACCTTGGAACCATCTGAGACAACCTCACCTGAGTTGCTCGAATCCATCGGAATCACCAGTTGAAACTGATTCCTACAAGGTAGTTAACTTCATTATTTCCATCCAAACAAGTCACCATTCCACTCCTTGTGATCCACTGATGCTAATCCCCATGATTTGAGCTTTGATTACTAAGTATACGCCATTTAGTTTTATCTTTAGGGTTGACTATTCGTTCGAGTTCATGTGAAATACTCCATACTAAGATCTAATCAATGACTCATGAGTATGGAGAAGGCAACGATGACTTAAGTGGGAGTGGAATCCATGTGTTATTCCACTTAAAAACATGAGTTGTAGAGGTTCAATTTATGAAAATCCAAGGTTGAAGACGATGTTCATATCGTTTCTTCGCACGTGTTTCTTTTGTTTTAAATTCAAAAAATGTGTTGTTGTGTTCTCATTGGTTGTTAAGTATGGTTGAACTCCTGATGTGTGTGTTCCCCCCAAGTCAACACGCGTTGGTGCTCCCCATAATCTGACCACCCATCTTGTTTACTTTCTTTAAGTGATCTGATCCTATGGTTATGAATTGCCCATTAGTTATTTTTAATTGAGGTTTATTATTGATTTTATCAGGCACATTTTATTAACATCAAGGGAGCTTGGCCCAATGGTAAGGGTATTGAGCCATGACCCCAAGGTTAGGGGTTCAGCCTCCCCCCACCCCCACCCCCACCCATCCCCCTTTTTCTCTTTTTTTTCTTTCCCTTTTTATGTTCTTATTTTCATTTTATTTCCTTCATTTATTTTCTTTTCTTTTACATCTTAACTTCTTTCATTTATTTACTTTTAACCCAACATCTTTGTAAATACACTTCATCTAAATATCATTTATTTTTATTATTTTTCATTGGACATTTATACCCTTGTTTTTTATGGTGGTTGATGAGTTTCTATTGATCATGGTAAATGGTATTAGGGTTGACCTAATCTTCAAAATTTCAAACATGTTAATGAATGATCAATGGATCCTTAATAACATTTTGAGGTGTTGATAGATTCCCCTATTTGACCATGTTTAAACCATTTGATGCATACATGAGACCCTCATCTTTTGGATCCTTACTTGATGATTCTATTTGATTGTGTTATATCCATTGACCACTAGTCATTAACATTTGGACTTGAATGTTTAACTTGTACATTGTTTGACCTTTTAAGTTGTAAGTATTTGGGTGATACAATCTTCCACTCTTCAAATCATTGATATATAGACTTGGGGCTGTATAACTTTCTTTGATTCAAATATATTGTTAGATGATCATGGATTATCTTCAATATTTTGCATCAATGATATGTTATCCCTTGATGCACCATATTTTGAGTCATTTTACTTGTGGATATATAAAACTTAGGTAGTTACCTTGTACAATTTGATTACTAACCACTAACTATTCATTGCTAATATTTGATATTGTTGACCTAATCCATCATCTTGTGATTTATTTTCTTGTCAACTTATTGTATTATTAGTTACTTTTAAGCACCCATCATCATACTTATCATCATTGTATGTATATCTCATGCATTTTTTTTTATTTGTCATTTACTTATTGTCATTGCATAATAAAAAACAACAAAAACATGATAAAATTAAAAGACCAAAAAGATACATTCATTTGTGACCAAATGTTGGACTTAGAGGATTTCATTAGGACCCTTTCATATGGACCTTGCCCTAATTCTTGACGCTTTTCCCTAACTTGAATTTTCATATGTAACTTGCAATCTTATTGTAATAATGACATTCATGACACTACCCTAGGGATACATGCTCTGTAAGCCCATTATCCACTTGTTAGCATAAGTCACTTTGCACACACAAGGCTTTCTCTTGGGCTACCTTACAATGAGACCCTTTATTTTCTCGCATTTGGTTACCTTATAAATATCCATGTACGTCACCATTTTAAAATCAAAAGCAATAAACCCCTGATCCAACATCAAGTGACATTTTCCCGATCAAATCAAAAGAATAAAATAAAAATATGATTAGTATTGTGCGCCATGAGCCTTAAATGGTGGGGAATGAGTAAGGATGGAGCTCTCCTACCCTTACTCTAATTATTTTAGACACAAGACGTTTGGCTTGTTTGTCCTAAATATTCGCCTCCGCACATTGTCTTTAGTGCAATCTAATCAAAAACATTTCTTTTCATAAACCATAAAAATAACACCAACTCATCAAACTCATTTTTGCGTCTTAGGGTCCCACTCCGAAAACCCTTTTTCAAGGTAAAATCAACCAATATATAAACATTTTCTACTTTGAACTACGGAGCTCTGATTCTTTATCCTCTGATGAATGATACGTAGGCACAAGGGCCCCAATCCTTGGCGAGCACAATAATAAAAAATCACAATCTCATTCCTTCCCCTTTACTAAGAATAAATTAATTTTAGAGATACATACCCATGCACGCAAACAACTTAAATGGTTCCCATGGAGTACCATGGGTGTGAAGGGTGATAATACCTTCCCCTTACGTAATCGACTTCCGAACCCATATTTGGTTGTGAGACCAATACTTTATCCTTTCCTTTCTTTTTCTCTATAGGGTTTTATCGACTATTTTACCTTTCCTCTCTTTTATGAGGAATAAATAAAATTCGGTGGTGACTCTGTGTCATTTTCTTTTGACAAAGTTCAGCCGATCGACTTTTTTCGCGGTAGCGACGTTGGCGACCCTGCTGGGGACCCGGTTTTCCTAAGCAAGTCAAGCCTAGTTTAGGTTGTCTTTTTTTTTGCGTGTGTGGGGGTTTATCTATTTATTTTTCTGTCTTTGTTATTTAATTGCTTTCTTTATTCCTGTCAATTTATCTTGTCTGTGACTTGACTCTGTGATGATGAGATACTAAAAATGGATAATAATAATTGCAAGAAAATCCTGTGGGACAAACTCTCTACCTGAGTCTGAGAGTAAGCTTGAGATAAGAGAGGTTGAGTAATATAGGCCACTGAGAAGCTCTTCTCTTAAGGTTCGTACGAGAACCTCACTTAGAGTGATTCTTTTAAAGATGTTGATGATCGTCAAGCTTTTGGTGTAAGTATCAATGTTTTCATTAGAATCCATGACTCTAAGGACCTTTATAGAACATTTAACCTTTGGCTAATTAGGACTGATGGTCACATAGGTCCTCGAGAAGCTCTTCTCGCGAGGGCCGGTACAAAGATCTCACTCAGAATAGATTTCCTTGATGGAGCTGACACCTGGCAAGTAAATTGACATATGCGACA
Source organism: Lathyrus oleraceus (assembly GCF_024323335.1). Lineage (NCBI taxonomy): Eukaryota > Viridiplantae > Streptophyta > Magnoliopsida > Fabales > Fabaceae > Lathyrus > Lathyrus oleraceus. Next base: position 341,998,327 of record NC_066585.1, read on the forward strand.
GATAGTTAAGGAAGTCCATGACTATGAGGACCTTGTCTAGAACCCAACGTTTATCAAAATCCCTAGATCTTGCAAAGTAAGAACCTTGGTTTGAAAGAAATCAATATTAAACCATATTCCCTATCTCAGAGATCTCAGATTATGAACCCATGCTTGAGTATCTTTATCCGTTAAAACCATTAATCTGCTCACCTATTCATCCATGAATTCATAACATTCATACATTATAATCACCAAAACAAAAAAAAAGAGCTCTTAGCATCTTGTGTTTGTCGCAAGAATATAAGACATTTTACAAAGCAATCATGAATCCTCCACCGAGAAAGAGTACATTTTCCTTCAGATACAAGGAACCACAAACTGACAGCTTGAAGGTCTTAAGTTCTAGGGTTATGTCTATCAAATACAACAAGTTCCGAGCAACCTATGGAAAAATCTTGGACCTCTTAATCGAGAAAGTTAACTTTGGAGCACTCGCAACCTTGTCTCAATATTATGACATCCCGCTACGATGCTTCACTTTCCCTTATTTTCAACTGTCCCCAACCTTGGAGGAATTTGAGAGGATTCTCAATCGATTTATCAAAGACTATAATCCTTTCCCCAAGTTGGAAGAAGGTTTCACTTTTTCCGAGCTAGCTTCAGTTTTGGGTATCAATGAAAATAAGTTGGTAGCCAATTGGGCACCCAAAGGTACTGTCAAGGATTTCACAAGGAAGTTTTTAGAAGATCATGCTTGGAAGATGATCAAAGAGGAAAGCGGAGAATTTTGTAGCGCAAACTTGACATTATTGATCCATGGAATTGTCTAACTCCCAAATATTAACAATTTCGTAGACCATTTGGCAGCAGAGATATTCTTAACTGACAACCCATTTCCTTTCTTGCTAGCGGATTTATACCATACCTTCCATACTAGGCATGAGAAAAAGGTGGAACTTTCCTTTGTTATGCTCCACTCTTACATTTGTGGATGAGGACTCACATGCCTCAAAGAGGACCCTTTGTCTTTAGCAACCTCACTTGGCCTCAAAGGTTTTCCTCTCTCTCGTCTAGTTCAATCCTATGGTATAAAAGAGAGTGGGAAACTAAAGACGTCATATTCAGATGTGGAGGGTTCCCTAACATCACTCTAATAGGTACACGTGGTTACATTAACTACAACCCTGTGCTACTTAAAAGACAACTTGGGCATGCCATGGTAAGTCCTCCTGAAGATAGAGACCTCGTGTCGTTCGTCATCTACAATGTGGACCCACTCAACCCAGCTGTGAGAAGAGTGAAGAGAGCTTGGACAAAGATAGTCAAAATTGACCAAGAATGGGGGAAGAAAAACATCTTACCCAAGGAACCATACATCTTGTGGGTGAAAGAGCGAGCTCGACTTGTCAAAATACCTTTCCTTTTTTATTCTTCATCATTCTCTTTAATGCCCTAACCTGAGCCCATCTTGCAAGAAGATGTTGACAAGCTTACCAACAAAATCAAAGAACTTGAGTTGGAGAACACTCTGCTACGAGACCAACTCATCCATACCAAGCAAAGAAACGAAGACTTGGAGGACAAGGGTAAGCAAGTCAAAGAGGAGTTCGAGAACAATAAGAATAGGTTTAGGGAAGTTGAAGGAAAGAGATAATGGGTTGGTGATGCTCTGTTGGGAGCTAACTCTGAGCTAAACTTCTGAAACAACAAGTTGGATCAAGCATGGCACACTATCAAGGATCTTGATAAGACTGTTGAGTTGTCAAATGCGATGAAGAAAGCGACCAGAAAGGACTACGAGGCCCAAATCCTAGAACTGATGAAGATTCTCAAGGAATGCAAGGATCATTTGACTCGTGAATAGTTGGAGAGCGAGAAGGTCTACTTAAGCTTCCCGCATGATCAATTCCAACTTGGAAGAGCCCGTGAACAAATCAAGAACCTGAAGAAGGGAATCTATGATCAAGCTTACTTGGATTTGCAAAAAGACCGCCAGTATTGGGAAGAGAGATGCCTTGGGGAAGAAGCTGAAATGGCTCAAAAGGATAGCATAATCAATAATCTTCAAACTCTATATAATGAATGGAAAAACAAATATGTGAACATTGATGTGTTGACCAATTTTGCTTTCCAAGACTTTCTCGAGAAATTAAAGGAGGCAAATTTGATCATGTGCCCAGAAAATACCCCTATTGAAGTTTTCAACTTTGTGAAATTCTGTAAGAAGACTATGGCGAAGCTCATCACTGATATCAAAACTCTCCATAAATCTCAAGGGGTTACTTTTAGGGTCGATGTTTAATTTGCATGTTTGTTTCAATTCAAGAAGCTTGTATTTGCGATTCCTTTATACTTGTTTTGATTTCCCAACAATGAATGAAAAAGGTTTCTTTATGATCCACATTGGGTGTGCTTCTATATTCTTGATTGCAATGATAAAGTGTTAAATGTTCCTCACAATAAACAACACAATAACTAAGAGCTTTGCATTAATAAAAACAAAACATAAAAACATAAAAACATAAAAACATAAAAAACACATTGACGCATCATTCTGCATTTAAAAATAAATAAAAAAACTAATCATTGACCTTTCTTAACAGAACCCGCTACATCAAATTGACTTCTCGACATCCCTACTACACCCGAAACAACCAAAGAGCGATCATGGATCAACTCAAACAACCAAGTTTCTATGAGAGAAATGGTCTCCCAAGTCTTTGCACAAATGGGGAAACTAATGGAAACCATTGAAATTGTAGCCCGTGGATAAGAGGTTATGGCTAGAATCTAAGAGGACATGCAATAAAGAGCCAACACTGCTGCCAATGTTACTACTGTAAACAATCCTGTGCCTCCATACGACAACCTTCAGTTTAAATCCTCGTAGCGACACTCGATGGTGTCCCTCCACCAGTCGTCAATCCTCCAGTCATTAAAATAGATGACAACACGGTGCATTCTTCATCCTAAGAGTCGCTTCTATATACGATGCTTTTGGCCCACCAACTGCTGAGGTGGATAAGAAAGTCTATGCTATTGAGGAGAAGCTGAAATCCATGGAGGGCTCCAATGCTATAGGATTAGACGCTGTTGAAATGTGCTTAGTCCCTAACGTGAGAATCCCAACATAATTCAAAGTCCCTGACTTTGAGAAATATAAGGGAGCAAGTGACCCGAGGACACACATCAGATCCTATTGTCTAAAAATGGCTTCTTACTCAGATGATGGAAGATTGCTCATGCATTTATTTCAAGATAGTTTGAGTGGAGCCTCACTTGATTGATACATGCAGCTGGAGGGTACCCACGTCCTCTCTTGGAGAGATATGGCCTAGGCTTTCTTAAAACACTACCAATATAACAAAGACATAGCTCCCAATCACACTCAACTTCAAAACCTTACTCAAAAGTCCGATGAGACTTTCAAGGAGTATGCTCAATAATGGAGGGAGCTAGCTGCAAGGGTACAACCTCCTTTGTTGGACAGGGAGATGGTATATATGTTTATGGGAAACCTCCAAGGACCTTATTAGGATAGGATGATAGGAAGCACATCCTCAAATTTTTCTGATTTGGTTCTCGCTGGTGAGAGGATTGAAAACATGATTAAAATGGGATAAATCCATAGTGCTGATAGCACCTCTGGTATGGTGAAGAAGTCGTATGTTGCTTATGGGAAGAAGAGAGAATGGGAAACAAATATAGTTGTTGTTGTAAGGGGAAGGGCGCCAACATACCGTGCACCGTACCAACAAGTGGCCGTTGTGTCACCAATCAGAATCAACAACTCCATCCTATTCCTGTTGATCAACGAGTCAACCAACAATCGACCCTGTATTAACAATAATAACAACAACAATATTACCCACAATAACAAAAAAGACAAAGAAGGCCATAAATAAGATTTGACCCCGTTCCGATGATGTATAGTCGTTTGCTGCCATATCTGTTGCGTGGATCTTTAGTGAAGTTGAAGGAGTTAAGACCACCATAAACAGCTCTTCCTCCTGGTTATGACGCTAATGCCTGATGTGTATTCCACTTTCAGGCATGCAGTCATTCAGTGGAAAACTACAAGGCACTGAAATACAAAGTTCAAGAGCTTATTGAGTCAAAGACAATCACATTTTCTCCTAATGTCCCGAATGTGAACAACAATCTCATGCCTCCACACAACAAGCCCATGAAGAACATGTTGGAAAAGGAAGAAGGAAAGAAGATGGTGTCCCCAGTGGATGAGTTGAATACCCCTCTAGTTGATATCAAGAATCATTTGTTGATGAATAGTTTATCTCCCATTTGTAATGTTGCATGTGAGAATTGTTTAATTGACCCGCAAAATTGTGAAGTCCTGAAAGCTGGTATACAAGAGCTGATGAACCAAGGAGTTATAGTGGCACAACATCTATCCATTGTTAAATATGTAACAATGTTGGAAATCCCATATGACCATTTCAACCATTACAAATTCCCTATGATATGTCCCCAATGACCATATCTTTTAATCCAGTTGTTCCTCTGATAATAATTGTACATACTCCATTTCCATTTGAAGACACAAAGGCAATATCATAGATATACGACTCCACAGTCTATATTCATGGGCAAAAGGTACAAGATGAACTAGTGACATCCAAAGAGTCAACTGTTAACATAATTGGAACTAGGGGAGTGACTAGAAGCGGAAGAATATTTGCGCCAGTGCCTCCTACTATTGACAATGGTGGGACCTCGAGCCAAGACAAGGGTAAACAGATTGAGAACAATCAGCAAGGACATGACTCTACCTCAAAAGCGACTCCGATCAGCGAAATGGAAGAGTTCCTGCGCATCATCGGGAAAAGCGATTACAAAGTGGTTTAGCAACTCAACCAAACACCATAAAAAAATTCGATGTTGTCCTTGATAATGTGTTTGGAGGCCCATAGGGATGCCTTGGTGAAGTTTTTAAGAATTGCCCATGTTCTGCAAGAGATTTATGTCTGTCAATTCGAAAAAGTGGTAAATAATATTGCTGCTAGTGTTAGCTTGGGATTTATTGACAATGAACTCCCTCCCGAAGGAAGGAATCACAACAAAGCTCTAAATATTTCCATTGAATATGTAGACACAATCTTGTCAAGGTTTTGATAGATACCAATTCATCTCTCAACATGCTGTCAAAGAGTTCACTATCAAAGCTAACCATTGAAGGACTATTGATGAAGCCTAGTGAGTTAGTAGTGAAAGCATTCGACGACTAAAGAAGGAAGGTGATAGAAGAAGTGGACCTACCAATAAAAATTAGGCCCCATACATTTTTCATTACTTTCTATGTCATGGAATTTACTCGACTTATAGTTGTCTTCTTGGACGACTGTGGATTCACTCAGCCGAAGCTGTCACATCTACTTTCCACCAAATGCTAAAGTTTTTTATTAACAACAAGTTGGTAGTAATAGAAGGCGAGGAGGATATAATGGTGAGTTATCTAACGTATTTTTGCTATGTTGATGTCAGAGGCGAAGTCCATGAAACCCCCTTTCAAGCTTTTGAGGTAGTGAATGTCGAGATGGTTCCCCTAGTGAAGGAAGTAAAAAATGATAAGTTCCCTATGGTCTCTTGGAAAGATGCTAGAACTGTGATTGAAGATGGACACCCCGAAGGTTAGGGAAGAGTGTTAGAATTACCAGTAAACAAGGGCTGCTCTGGCTTGAGTCCAAATTTGTGCACAAACCATGATGAGATCATATCATGAAGCCATGCAATGGTAATTGGAAATTGAATTCAAAAGTTGCCAAAACAAGCCATGCAAAGTATCCATGCGCGAGTCCCCCAATTCTTGTCCAAATTAAGTAATCTTAGACTCTTTGGAAAGGTGACATGAAGGGTAAAAACTTTTAGTTTGAAGACTTTTTCATTTGGAACTTGGATAATAATGAATTTTTAGGTGGAAGTTGGAGAAATCAAACATGGTTGAAAATTTTCTAAGTATAGTCAAATGCCCACTTCTTCCATCTTGAATAACTTTTTCTATGAGCTTCAAATGAAAATGTTTTCTTCACCAAAGTTGTATCTCTTTCATTCCTATTAAATTTGGTCAAAAAATTGACACCATTTGGATTTGGCATGAGGGAGTTATGGATTTTAGAAGTTGAGGAAAATTGCTTGTTCAATGGTAATGACCTATAATGTTTCCTCTTAGAAAATTCCCTTGAAAGTAGAATTTGACATTTCTAAAAGAAGAAAAGTTGGATAAGATATCTTAAAATTGATAATGAAACTTGTATGGCCTTCATATCACAAAAATTGAGCAAGTTATGGTTCTTGGAAGTTGACCTCCTAACTAGGGCACAAACAAAATAACCTATAATCTTTCACCATAAAAAATGAATTTATAATCAAAGTTAGATCTTGATGTCAACATGAAATTTGTTTAGCATGTAATGAAGAGTAACTTTGATATTGGAATCATTTTCATATGACAACAATTGTAAGAGATAGGGTCTAGGGAACCCTAGATTTGACCAGTTGACTTTCTCTTGTCAACCTCTTTGAACCACCTTGGAAACTTGGAGTTACTTTGATCTTTGGGGATCATGGAGAATAATATATGCTTTAGATGATGTTTAATTAAGTATCCCTTGAAATATTTTACCAATTGTTGAAGAAACTTGTTGAGGAAGTCACACACGATACCTAGATGAATTAGGGCTTCCAAGGCAAACAAGCTTCAAAATCTTGATAAATTCTTGATCAAAATGACAAATGAAGAACATAGGGATCCATATATGATGCTTAGAATAATTTTTCACCTTTCCTTGATTGATCTCTTTGCATTGAGGGTCTCAAACCCTAGATGTGAGCTTGATGAGGCACAAGGGGATACAGACACTACCTACAAAAGAAACAAAGCTATACTAGACATATTTTTGTTATTTTGGTTTGTAAACAAAGAAAAATAAAGCATGACACAATCAAAAGTTCTTGGTGATCTCTCCCAATACGAACCCAATGAATGAGGGGTAAGGAGGATGCCAAGGTGTGATCCTAAAGCCAATGCAAATGATGAGATAACATGAGGGATCTTAGGTTCAAAATTAGGGTCTTACAATTGCCCCTATTTAAGGACATTCTAGCTGAGGATGTGAAGGTTAAAATCTTCATATCAACTCAGTAGAATGGACTTAAATGACAACATCAAGAAACAAATTTTGGCCCCTAAGAGACCTCATGATGCATATGATATGAATGAAAAAATAATCTTTGTGGGGAATAATATTGCCACAAAGGAAAAGAATCCTGAGAGACTGAAAATCCAAAGGGGAATAATGCATTCCATAAGGAAATCTCACTGAAGAGACAAATACTCTAGGGGATAAAAAACTACGCGTAAGCCAGGCTACGACTTGAAAACTGCTAGAGACATGAGGGGATTTCCATGAAAATAAATCAATGGAAAGACTCGGTCTGGGAAAAGGAAATCTGCATGTTGTAGCGGTAAATTCATGATCATCAAGCTATGGATAAGCAAGACATCAAATAACAAGAGTCGCCACTGCGCTTTTATTGTTTCCAAGGGAAAAGGGAAAAGTACGAACAAAACCCAAAAATAAGAAGTTTTCAAATCAAAACTAATAAAATGCCAGAGATTACAAGTAAGGGGGTTGGTTACACAGATGGAAGGTGTTAGCAGCCAAAGTGTCCTAGGTACTCCTAGGGAGCTATTTTTTGTGTGCATATGTATTTTTGTACAAATGGTGTTTGCAAGCAAATAGAATGGGGGGATGAGAAAAGAATTCATTAATTATATTTTTGTGTTTGACAAGACCTTCGGACTTGTGCCTACGTACCAACATAAAAATGAGGGATCAAAATATCGTAGTTCGTGGTATAGATTTCAAAGTGGATGTATTGCTTTTTAACAAAAAATTTAAGTTTGAAAGGCACAAAGTCCTAAAAATGGTTTGAATGGGTTAATTCTTTTTGGCTTTCTGAAAATTTTAAGTCAAGTATATTTACAAATTTGATTGAGAAAAGAAGTTGGAAAATGCAATGGCATAAGGCCAAAGTTTCTAATTTGCAACATGGTCTAAGTTTAGAAAACAAGAGGGAGAGATTTTAAAATTGAAGAAATGGGGAGGAGATGAAGGGACTAATCCTAAGCACAAATTTAAAAGTTGAGAGTTGAAAATATCTGACCAATGGGATGCAATCCAATAGACAAGAGTGTAATATAGAAACCCAAATTCCCTTGGACATTAGAATCAAGAAACAAAGGAGATGAAGAGGGAGGGAAGATAGATCAAACTCAAATTGGACAAAGGATGAATTTTACCAAATTAAGATCATTCATTCATTTTGGGAGATGGAATGTACATTCTATCAATCCCCTAAATCCAATGATCTTAACCTAGCAAATTCAAATTACCTCGACCAAGGCCCAACAACACAAGTCAAACTTACAAAATCATCAAAATGGCTCAACACAGTTATTTGGCATTTATTCAATTTAAAAATACTAAAAATAATGCATTAAATTAAATATGGTTGGTCAATTTCCTAAAACCTCATCAAAACACCAAAGAAATGGTCATGAGATTTATCATAGGTCAAACAAGGTCAAAGGACCTTGGAGAAAAAATTTCAGAATTTTTGGAAATTTAAAAGTATTTTTAAACAATTAAAAATAATCACAAAATCAATTAAATCATGAAAAATATTAATAATGATCCAAAAAATAATTTTAATTCAAAATATGAAAGAGGATTTTATTAAAAAAATTTTGGTGAAACTCTCATATTTTTTGGATCAATATTAAAATTAATATGAAATAATGAAAATCAAAGGAATAAAATAAAAATCAGAAAATACAAAAAAAACGTGGACCACTTGATCTCCCTCATTAATTGAGGTGGCAGATCAAATGGACACAAAGACGCGTTCCATGATGGAACTTAGTCAGCGCACCACACAACTGGTCATCTAAACCAACGCTTGTGATTAAAACATTTTAAATTGGATCAATAGTTAAGGATCACACCACCTCATTGCCAGAGCAAAGCGTCGGTCGTATTCTCATGCGACCTTGGCCGGACTGGTCCAATCATTACCATGACATAAATGAAAAAAAAGGACATGATCTGAAAGAAAAAATGGCGTAGAGCACGAATCTGACCTCAATTTTAACTAACTCCAAATATATAGAAAGATATGAGGAGTTGAATTTTGAGGCGTATTAACTGAGTTGATTCGATTTGACCTCAAAGCAACTCAATCTTCTTGCCTACACTGGTAGGACTTTAGACAACCAAAGATCCAAGAGAAATGATGAGAATTGAGTGAGAATCGAAGAGAAGAAAAAAATCTAGAAAATACCTTCAATGTTGTGCAGAACTTGATCCTTCTTGCTTCAATTCTTGTTTGATCTTGCTCCAATAGCTTGCAGAAGTGGATTAGGAATGGTAAGAAGCTTTGGATCCTGGAGTTTTTGAATCTCCAAAAAGTGAGATTCAAACTCAATTTTCAAGTGAAAATTATCAGGGCTTCCTTTGAATTGTGAAGGTTTGAAGAGTGGAGGGCGCGCAAGGATCCTTTGAAATGAGCTCAGAGGGTCTCTATTTATAGCAAATTCAAGTGTTATTTGCACACTTGAAATTTCTTCCAAATTTGGCAATGTCATGTTTAAGCTTGCATAGGCGTGTATAGGCCCATGAAGCAATGCACTAAGGTCCAAAACCAACTGAAATGAGGTATGAATCAAGCTTGAATGGCAAGGCAAAGTTGTTTGAACATTTGAATCATGAATCTTGCCAACTGATACAGGCCTATTAACACCATGTGCAACCCTAACAAACCTAATCGAAAATGAATGAGTTAGGACTATTTGGAAAGCTTAGATCAAGAGGAACAACTATTATGTTGAACACTTTTCCATTTGGTACTTGGATCATGGTGAATTTTGAGGTGGAAGTTTGGAAATTTCAACTTGTTGAAATTTTTTCTAAGTGTCAAGTCATATACTTCAATGTTCCACCTTGATAAACTTTTTATGTGAGCTTCAAATGAGAAAAATGCCTTCATCAAAGTTGTAGCTCTTTCAAATACCTTAAAAATGGTAACCAATTTGACATCATTTGGATTTAGAATGAGTGATTTATGCATTTTTGAAGTTGAGGAAAATCACTTGTTCAATGGTATTGGTCCAAAATGACCTATAATGTATCCTCACATCACATGCTCATAAAAGTTTATTTAGCTCTTAGTTCAAACATAAAAGTTGAATTATACATCTTGAATTTGATTTTTCAACTTGGAAATCTTTCATCTCATAAAAATTGAGCAAGTTATGGCCTTGGGAAGTTGACTTTTAAATTAGGGTTTAGACAAAATGACCTATAATGTTCCGTCATAGAAAATGACTTTCCAAGCAAAATTAGCTCTAGATATCAACATGAAAGTTGTTTGGAAATTGAGTTAGAGTAACTTGTCTCTTGTAATCATTTTCATATGATTAAAAGTGTTGGAGATATGGTCTAGGGAGACCCAGTTTTGATCAGATGAATTCATCTGGCCAACCCCCATCAACTAACTTGCTAATTGGAAATTCTCTTGACTTTTTAGGCTCATGGTAGATCATATATGCATAGGATGATGAATTTTGAAGTCCCCCTTGAGAAATTTGATCAATTGGTGAAGAAGCTTGTTAAAGAAGTTACTCAAGATACCCAGACAAACTAGGGTTTCCAAGGCAAACCAACTCCAAACTCTTGAAGAATGCTTGATAAAAATAACATGTAAAGATCATTGGGACTCGTATATGATGCTTAGATACATTATGGATCATTCCTTGGTTGTGCTCTTAGGCAAATACAAAGACATATTTTTGGTATTTTGGTTAGTGAAATGACAATATACAAGTATGATACAATAACATGGTGCTTGGTGATCTCTCCCAAAACCAACCCAAATGAAAAAGGGGTAAGGAGGATGCCAAGGTATGATCCCAATGCTAATTCATATGATGAGATTGCATGAGGGATCCTAGGGTCAAAATTGGGGTCTTACAGCTGCCCCTATTTAAGAATATTCTAATTGAGGAGGTGAAGGTTAAAATCTTCATATCGACTCAATAGAATGGGCTTAAATAACAACATATAGAAACAAATTTTGATCCCTAAGAGACCTCATGATGCATATGATATGAATGTAAAAGCAAATTCTCTGTTGGGAAATGTTTCCATAAAGGAAAAGAAAATCAGAGCGACCGAAAGTCCGCATGAGCACAATGTATTTCGTAAGGAAAGCTCATCAGAGAGACAAAGACTCTGAGGGGATAAAAATATTATGCGTAGGGCAGGCTACGACTTAAAACTGCTGGGTGACTAGAGGAATTACATAAAAAATGGAAGGACTTGGCCGGGAAACAAAAACATCTGCAGGGGAAACGAGTAGATCAGGATAAAACTGAAGTACTCGACTCATGCAGGAAAAGCAATTTCGCTGAGGAAATGCGCACTCAACTCAACTGGGGAAGAAATAGACTTCAATGCAGGAGGAGTAGAAATTTATTATCCGCTACCGGTTACTGGGTAAGGAGATAATAAATATCTGACAGAGAGGACACCCGTCATCGGTTAAGATGAACATATCAAGGATGACTCGCTGGGAACCGCCAGGAGGAAGTATTCATTAGCGATTATTGGGTAAGAATAACCTTGCTGTGGTAAACCATAGAAATAGGATTTACAAATACCAGTTACTGGGCAGAAGACCAAAGATGAGAATATATGTCACCGGTTGAAGTGAACATATCAAGGATAGACTCAAAGGAAAGAAAATCCGTCATCGGTTAAGATGAACATATCAAGGATAGACTTGCCTGGGGATGCCAAGGAGGATATCCGTCATCGGTTAGGATGAACATATCAAGGATAAACCAACTGAACAAGAAGTAGGAATTACATATATCTGAAGGTGAGAAAAACAAGAAAGGGGGGGTTTGAATTGTTTGAAAAAAATAAGCGCTTTTGCAAAATGAAATCACACAATGATTTTATACTGGTTCGCTTATAACACAAAGCTACTCCAGTCCACCCGGCCAAGGTGATTTCGCCTTCAACAAGGACTTAATCCACTAATCTTGAAAGATTACAAACAACCCCTAAGAGAGAAGAAAATCTCTTAGTCCTCTCAAGTCTACAGACTACAAAGAGTCACTTGAGGAAATCAAATAAAAATTAGATACAAGATGTGTAATCTAGAGTGCTTCTAAGAAAGCAAATATTACAAACTTAAGAACAAATTTTTCACTTTGATAAGCAAAAGCTTAGTGAAAATTCTTTGAAGAACAAAGATGTTTTTCTTGAGCGTGATATAATTTCAGTATAGTTTTGGCTAGTGATTTCTTATTTTGCTGAATGAAATTTCTTCTCTATTTATAGGAGTTGAAGTAGAGTTGAAGTAGCGTTGAATCTGTTGGATATTGAGATGTAGTTACGCCATTCCATTAATAGCTTCTGCAGTAGACTTTTTCTCTTAGAAGTGACTACTTACCACAAGTAGTATCTTCTCTCTTGGAAGTGGAGATTAACGTCTCTTTCTAATTGAGGAAATCCATTTGCAGAGCTTTAACTTGGCTTAAACGTTACTTCATCATGATTAACAATTCTGATTAGAGTCTTTGTGTATCTGGAGAAACTGGCTTCTGATGTTATCTCTTGAAAGTTCAGATGGCGCTGATAACTTCAGAATTTACAGAAGGCATTTGTTCAGAGTCAGAGCTTCTAGACTTTACTTCATGTTCAGATGCTTCTGATACTTTGTAGTTTTGTCCAGAGTCAGAGCTTCTTGAAACGAGATTCCACTTTAGATGCTTCTGATACTTGAGATTTTGCATCTGATCTTGTTGTGCATCTGATGACATCATCAGATTTATTTCTTCTTTCTTTAGAACCCTGCACACTTAGAAACTTTTCGTTAGGGTGCCATTTTTGGTTTCATCCTTTGTTATCATCAAAATCAAGGAATCTGTTGTAGAACAATTTTTGTTCTTACAATCTTCCCCTTTTTGATGATGACAAAACAAATAAAATTATCAGATGAAACTTGAAAAATATTAGATCAGATAGACAAAAGCTCCCCCTGAGTTAGCGCTAGGGAGTTCAGAAGTTCTTACCAGAGCTTTCCAAGCAATGAGATTTCTGAAAACTTTCTGCAATTTCTTAATTTTAATGTTAGAGTTATTTAATCAGAGCTATTATCTAATCAGAGCTATTTATATCAGAACTATTTCTATAATTGTTGCAGAATGCTTAAGGTTTTAGACATAATTTTCATCAGAGCTATTTAATAATTTCTCCCCCTTTTTGGCATAATCAAAAAGGCATAAAAAAAAATGAAAAGAATAATAAAGAGAAAAACACTTCATTGAAAAGCACAAAGGCAAACAGCAGTCAAAACATTAGATTCAACAGAATATCAGAGCTAGAAAGAAAGACAGAAGCAAAAACACTTAGGCAAACAAACAAAAATAAATCCTAAGTGCCTAAGGGTTTGGAGGTTGAGGAAGTCTCTGAAGCAACATGGCAAACATGTTCTGGATGTTTTCGTTCAGAGCATCTTGCTTGTCCATCCTGGCACGAAGCTCATTCTGATCTTTCTTGATCTCTTGCTGATCTTGCTTGATCTCCTTCAGAGTGTTAAGAATCAGAGGGATCGCAGAGGAAGACTCCCCCTGAATCAGAGCCTGCTGAGCTTCAGCTTCAGCAGCAGCTTGGGCTTCTGCATCTGCCTTAGCCTTGGCTTCAGCTTCCTGAATCTTTAGAAGTTCTGCTTCCTTTGCCAGGCGTTCTTCTTCTAACCTCTTAGCTTCTTCTTCAGCTTCCCTAGCCAATCTTTCTTCCTCTAATCTCTTGGCCTCAGCTTCTCTAGCCAGTCTCTCTTGGAGTCTTTCCTCAGAGTCTCTGATGTAGCCATTTCTGACTTGTTCAGAGATACTCTTCAGCCTATAAGACTCAGAGGTCATCCAACTAATGACTCTGTTCCAGTGTGTCCTAACAGATTTAGGATCATCACTTACTTCAGAGTTTTTAGCCAGAGACTTGATCTTCTGGACTGAGGCTTCTGCAACCTGTATAATGGCCTCCTCAAGGGTAGGTATGGTAAGTTCAGGTTCAGGTTCAGGTGAATGAGGTGGAGAGTTTTGAGGGCTGAGATTTAGAGGTTGAGGTTCAGTTTGTTGAGGTTCAGATTGTTGAGGTTCAGTTTGTTGAGGTTCAGATTCTGCTTGAAGTTCAGAATCTGCGTCTGGTTGAAGACTAGGGGATGAAGCATATAGTGGATTTAGGTCTAAAGGGTCAGAGTCTGGTCCAGGTACAGCGGGAATAATTGGTGGAGTGATATTAGAGGTGAAGGGATCAGATGGTTGAGTTTCAGAGGGTAAGGTTGTTGTTTGTTGTGGTGGAAGTGAAGTTTGGAGGGGAGAGGTTACTTCAGATTGGGTTGAGGGTTGTGGAGCGAAATTTTTAGCATAGATTTCAGCTATTGTTGGGGAGTTTGGGTCAGAGTGTTCTTGATCAGAGGACTCATGATCAGATAACTCTTGGTCAGAAGAAGGGGAAAGGTAAGGGGGTGATTCATATTCAGAGGATGATGAAGAGCTGTGGTGATATAGTTGATTAGGGTCAGAGGTTGTTGTGAAATTACGAGCAATTTTTAGAACAGGTGGAGGTTGAGAGGTTCTGGTGATTGAGGGTGGTATTTCAGAGGTGGTATATATTGGTTGAGAGGAGAGAGGGTTAGAGGAAGCCATTATAGATTCAGAAGAGACAGGAGGAATAGACTTACCAGAAGAGACATTCAGAGGTGCTGAATCTTTGGTGCCAGAGGTTTCTCCAAGTCTGGCTTTCTTTGCCTTCCTTGCTTCCTCAGCTATCTTCTTCTCAGAAAGACCTCTTTTGTATCTGACCAAATCTTCTACAGAGTCCAGACAGTCTTCAAGGCGGAAATCAGAAATATCAATGCCTTCATCCAGACGATCCTGAAGGTAGATAGCAATGGCATCTCTGGGTTCATTCTTGAAGAACCTTTCAAGGCCATGAGGCATCTTCCTCTGATCCTTCAGAGCTTCCCAGGTCACTTCCATAGTGGGCTTGACTCTGATGTCTTTGATGATTCCCATACTCCTCAGATTTTTGGCATTCAGAGGCTTTCCCACATCAATTGCCAGATCATCCATACATCTGGTCTTCTCCAGAGCATCTACCAGCCCATGCTCAATGAAGATGTCAGAGAGCAATCTACCCAGAGGAATGTAGGATCTGGGCTTCATGTTATTCCTGGTTTCTCTGACTGAATCCCTCAGATATCTGAAGAGAAGAACAGGGAGGTTGATCGGGATACCCTTCTGAATACAGTAGAGGATGCATTTCTGATCAGCATTTATGTAATCTGAAGAGTTGGAGGCTGGACGATGATGGATTGTTCCCAGAATAATCTTCAGCCAAACTCGGAGGTTCTGATGAAGCTCCTTGTTCTTAGATGGGTTTCCTTCAACATTTGCTTTGAAGATTGTAGGGTTAATGACTTCTGTGATGCGCTTGGACCTTGGAGGAATGTTGTAAATCCTTTTACCTCCAGCTTTCTCCATGTTTAGCAAGGAAGCAATAGACGCTTCAGTGATGACAATCTTCACACCCAGAACAAACGAGACAATGAACTGGTCATCAGCATCTGCACATCTCCAGAACTCTTTCACCAGAAGAGGATAGATTGGACCATACAATCTGTTGAAGTAGGTTTCCCAACCTTGCTTGTGAAGATCTTCAGTAAGATCAACACCGTTTCTTCTTAAGTTCTCAAAATCCACCAGCGATTCACACAGTACATCTAAACCTTCAAAGGGAGTTGAAAGGTTTATGTGTTGTTCACGTTCAAGAATGTGAGGTTCTTTGTAGACTGGGGTTATGCTAACGTCTACAACCATGGGTGTTTGAGTGTTTGAGGTTTGGGGATTAGAAGCGGCTTCCATTTGTTGGGAGAAGTTAAAAACTGCTTGCTCTTGAGGATTCATGAAGAAAATTGATGAAGAAGATGAAGAACTGAAGGAGTTGTAGAGAAAACTTCGAGAGAGGGTTTAGGGTTTAAGAGTGAGTGAGAGTGATAAGTGTGTGAAATGTGAGAAAAGTGTTTATATACCTAAGGGTAAAAACACATGCAAAACGACACATTTAATTGCGTTGGAACAGAACACAAGATTTGCACGCTAGGGGGGAAAAATGATTATAGCTAATAAATGAATGTCTAATCCCAACAGTAAGCACACTGCTCGAGGAGATTTCAAGCGTTCTGACCTTTGATTTCTTTTGACAGCTGTCTAGAAGTTCTAGGGTTAGACGCATGTTCCCCACGTGTTGATGTATCTGATCTTCAGGAATACCAAAGGATTTCTGAAGATTTCTAACTCAGATATCTTCTTAACTTGGTAGAAGTATCAGAGTCAGAGGCAGAAGTGTATTTGTTTTTATCAGAGTCTCATTTTACATGTTCAGAGCCAAATTTTACTCAGGGCAATTTTTAATGTTCAGATTTTCTAAGATAAAAAGAAATCTATCTTCAGCTAGAGGCTTAGTAAAGATATCTGCCCATTGATGTTCTGTATCAATGAACTTCAGCGTCACTATCCCTTTCTGAACATAGTCTCTAATAAAATGATGTTTTATTTCTATGTGTTTGGCTCTGGAATGTAGAATGGGATTCTTACTCAAACAAATAGCAGCAGTATTATCACAAAGGATAGGAATGTTACTCTCAAATATTTGAAGATCTTCTAGCTGATGTTTCATCCAGAGCATCTGAGTTGTGCACAATGATGCTGAGATATATTCTGCTTCTGCAGTTGATAGAGCGATAGTTGACTGTCTTTTGCTAGCCCAGGAGATTAGATTGTTTCCCAGAAGCTGGCAATTTCCAGATGTGCTTTTTCGTTCTATTCTATCTCCTGCATAATCTGCATCACAATAACCAGAAAGCCTATACTCTGATGTTTTCTCATACATCAGGCCCAGGTTAGGAGTTCCTTTCAGATACTTAAGAATTCTCTTAACAGCTGTTAAATGAGATTCTCTAGGATCTGATTGGAATCTGGCACAAAGACAGACACTAAAGAGAATATCAGGACGAGTAGCAGTCAGATAGAGAAGAGAGCCTATCATACCTCGATAGAGCTTCTGACAAACCTTGTTGCTTACCTCTTCCTTCTCCAGAATGCAAGTTGGATGCATGGGAGTCTTTGCAGACTTGCATTCAGTCATGTCAAACTTCTTCAGAACGTCTTTAATGTACTTGCTTTGATAAATGTACGTGACTTCTGGGGTTTGATTGATTTGAATTCCCAGAAAGAACTTTAGTTCTTGCATTAGACTCATTTCAAATTCTGCCTGCATTAACTTGGAAAATTCTTGGCAAACAGAGATATTAGCAGAACCAAAAATAATGTCATCAACATAAATTTGGCATATCATGAGATCATTTTTATGATTTTTACAGAAGAGTGTAGAATCAACTTTCCCTCTGATAAAATTTTGTTCTAGAAGAAAATTGCTCAGACGTTCATACCAAGCTCTGGGGGCTTGTTTTAGTCCATATAAAGATTTTTTAAGTTTGAAAACATGTTCTGGAAAGTTTGAATTTTCAAAACCAGGAGGTTGATTAACATACACTTCTTCTGAAATATAACCATTAAGAAATGCACTCTTGACATCCATTTGGTATAATTTGATAGAATGATTAATAGCAAAAGATACAAGAAGACGAATAGATTCTAACCTTGCGACTGGAGCAAAAGTTTCATTATAATCAATACCTTCTTGTTGACTATAACCTTGAGCTACCAGTCGAGCTTTGTTTCTGACAACTTCTCCTTTCTCGTTCAGTTTGTTTCTGAACACCCATCTGGTTCCAATGACATGAGTGCCTCTGGGTTTAGGAACGAGATCCCAGACATCATTCTTGGAGAATTGATCTAACTCTTCTTGCATAGCTGCCACCCAATCGTTATCTTGAAGAGCTTCATCACAGGACGTAGGCTCAATCAGAGACACTAGTCCCAGAGGAATATCTTCAGAAGTTCTGAAGGTAGATCTGGTTCTAACAGGTTCATCTTTGTTTCCCAAAATCAAATCTTCAGATACGTTGCTACGACTCTTGACTTTCCTTGGAATTTCTGGAGATTTAATTTCTTCAGAGTCTGGAGTGACAGTTGCTTCTGGAGTTTTCTCAGATTCTACCAGAGTGATTTCTAAATCTGCAAACTTTTCAACTAGCTTTGACTTTTCAGGGTCAAGCTTATCATCAAATCTAACATGAATTGATTCCTCCACAATTTTGGTTTCTGTGTTGTATACTCTATAGCCTTTAGAGCGTTCTGAGTATCCTAACATAATACCTTTCTGTGCTTTGGAATCAAACTTGTTTAGATGTTCTTTAGTATTTAATATAAAGCAAATGCATCCAAAAGGATGAAAATATGAAATGTTGGGTTTTCTTCCCTTACACAGTTCATAGGGAGTCTTTTCCAGAATAGGTCTAATAGAGATTCTATTCTGAATGTAACACGCTGTATTTACAGCTTCTGCCCAAAAGTGCTTTGCTACATTTGTTTCATTGATCATGGTTCTGGCCATTTCTTGGAGTGTCCTATTCTTCCTCTCTACAACTCCATTTTGTTGTGGAGTTCTAGGGCAGGAGAAATCATGGGATATTCCATTAGAATCAAATAGTTCTTCAAAATCTTTATTTTCAAATTCTCCACCATGATCACTTCTGACTCTAACAATTTTAGAGTCAAATTCTTTTTGCACTTTAGAACAGAAACTGGTGAATACAGAGTGAGACTCACTCTTGTGCTTTAGGAATTTTACCCATGTCCAGCGGCTGTAATCATCAACGATTACTAGTCCATACTTCTTTCCATTGACTGATGCTGTTTTCACAGGACCAAATAAGTCAATGTGAAGAAGCTCCAGAGGCTTGGAGGTAGAAACAACATTTTTCTTTTTAAAAGATGTTTTTGAAAACTTTCCTTTCTGACAAGCTTCACACAGAGCATCTGAAGAAAACTTCAGTTTAGGTAGGCCTCTGACTAACTCAAGTTTAGTTAGCTGAGAAAGTTTCCTCATGCTAATGTGGCCTAAGCGTCTATGCCATACCCATTGCTCTTCGTGAACTGACATTAAACATTTAACATTTTGATCTTTTAAATCAGAAAGATTTATTTTATAAATGTTGTTTTTCCTCTTGCCTGTGAAAAGGACAGAGCCATCGTTCTGACTAATGGCTTTACACGTTTTTTGATTAAAGATTACATCATAACCGTTATCACTTAATTGACTTATGGATAACAAGTTATGCATTAATCCTTCTACATAAAGAACATCAGATATAGAGGGAAGAGTACCATTACCAATAGTTCCGGAGCCTCTGATCCTTCCTTTCTGATCTCCTCCGAAGCCTACAAAGCCAGCGTCTTTAAGTTCCAGGCTTTGGAACATAGACTTTCTTCCCGTCATATGTCGCGAGCATCCAGAGTCCAGGTACCATGACTGGTGTCTGAACTTTGCTGCATAGGATATCTGCAACATAGATAATCTTATCTTTCGGTACCCAGAATCTCTTGGGTCCTTTCAGATTAGTTTTCCCAGAGTTTCTTACAACTTTGGGTCTTCTAGCATTTTTAAATTTGTGTTCTTGTGTGTGTGTATAGTGGTATGAAAAAGGTGATTTAATTTGGTTACTGGTAGAAGTTTTATCAGAATCAGAATCATACCCAATTCCCCTTTTATTATTCTGACTTACTCCATAAATCATGGATGCCATAATACTCCTATCTATTCCACTCTTCAGAAACTTCTGAAAGGCTTCTTCATATTTATAAATAATTTCATTTGAAGTTTGTGGTGCTTGAGACAACGCTTCTTCTAATTTTAAGCTTTTTGTTTTAGCTCCATCTTTTTCTAACGTTAAAGATTTGATTGTATCTTCATGTGCTAGAATTGTTGTCTCAAGTTCACTACATTCTTCAGATTTTGCTTTAAGAAGGCCTTTAATGCTTTTAACTTTTTGTTTTAATTTCTGAAGAGAGGTAAGAGTTTCTGATAAACATGATTCTAAGTCAGATCTAGAAAGTTCAGAAAATACCTCTTCAGATTCTTCATCTGAGCTGCTGGATGTGGTAGCCATAAATGCTACGTTGGCTTGTTCATCAGAGTCAGATTCTGATGATCCTGATTCACTATCGTCCCAGGTGGCCATTAATCCCTTCTTTGTTCTGAAGGCATTTTTCTTGAAGCTTTCTTTCTTAGAGTTATCTTTCTTCAGCTTGGGGTATTCATTTCTATAATGACCTGTTTCTTTACATTCAAAACAGGTAATATCTTTATTAGGTTTACCTTTTGAAGTTGACTCTGATCTATCCCCTCTGGGTCTTGATCTTCTGAAGTTGTTGTTGTTCCTTCTTTTCCAGAGTTGCTTAACTCTTCTGGTTAGTAAGGACAGTTCTTCTTCATCATCAGAGTCTTCAGGTTCAGAGTCGTCAGTATCTGCAGTTTCTGCCTGGAGAGCTTTGGTTCTGTCTGACTTCCGTCTTTCAGGTCTGGACTTCAGCGCCACTGACTTGTTCCTTTTCTGAGGCTCATCCTCCTCCAGTTCTATCTCATGGCTTCTGAGAGAACTAACAAGTTCTTCAAGGCTGATATTGTTCAGATCCTTTGATAACTTCAGAGCAGTAACCATTGGTCTCCATTTCTTTGGCAGACTTCTGACAATCTTCTTAACATGATCTGCAGTCGTATATCCCTTGTCTAGCACTTTAAGACCTGCAATAAGAGTTTGAAATCTGGAAAACATAGCTTCTATAGCTTCGTCATCTTCCATCTTGAAGGCTTCATATTTCTGGATCAACGCCAGAGCCTTCGTCTCCTTGACTTGAGAGTTTCCTTCATGGGTCATCTTCAGAGAGTCAAGTATATCTTTAGCCGTCTCTCTGTTGGTGATCTTTTCGTATTCGTTGTATGATATAGCATTTAGAAGTATTGTTCTGGCCTTGTGATGATTTTTGAACTCACGTTTCTGATCTTCTGACATTTTGCTTCTGGGAACTTCAGCTCCATTTAAGGTTGGAGGTTTGTATCCATCTGTGACAATGTCCCAGAGGTCAGCATCATAACCCAGAAAGAAACTTTCGATTCTATCTTTCCAGTAATCAAACTTTTCTCCATCAAAAACAGGAGGCTTGGCATTGTAAGAATCTTTCTCATTTGAGTGGGCCATTTGTTTTTCTCGCACTGGATCTCTCTACACGGTTAAGTGTTTGATTTGAAAATCAATAACAGAGCCGGAGCTCTGATACCAATTGAAGGTGAGAAAAACAAGAAAGGGGGGGTTTGAATTGTTTGAAAAAAATAAGCGCTTTTGCAAAATGAAATCACACAATGATTTTATACTGGTTCGCTTATAACACAAAGCTACTCCAGTCCACCCGGCCAAGGTGATTTCGCCTTCAACAAGGACTTAATCCACTAATCTTGAAAGATTACAAACAACCCCTAAGAGAGAAGAAAATCTCTTAGTCCTCTCAAGTCTACAGACTACAAAGAGTCACTTGAGGAAATCAAATAAAAATTAGATACAAGATGTGTAATCTAGAGTGCTTCTAAGAAAGCAAATATTACAAACTTAAGAACAAATTTTTCACTTTGATAAGCAAAAGCTTAGTGAAAATTCTTTGAAGAACAAAGATGTTTTTCTTGAGCGTGATATAATTTCAGTATAGTTTTGGCTAGTGATTTCTTATTTTGCTGAATGAAATTTCTTCTCTATTTATAGGAGTTGAAGTAGAGTTGAAGTAGCGTTGAATCTGTTGGATATTGAGATGTAGTTACGCCATTCCATTAATAGCTTCTGCAGTAGACTTTTTCTCTTAGAAGTGACTACTTACCACAAGTAGTATCTTCTCTCTTGGAAGTGGAGATTAACGTCTCTTTCTAATTGAGGAAATCCATTTGCAGAGCTTTAACTTGGCTTAAACGTTACTTCATCATGATTAACAATTCTGATTAGAGTCTTTGTGTATCTGGAGAAACTGGCTTCTGATGTTATCTCTTGAAAGTTCAGATGGCGCTGATAACTTCAGAATTTACAGAAGGCATTTGTTCAGAGTCAGAGCTTCTAGACTTTACTTCATGTTCAGATGCTTCTGATACTTTGTAGTTTTGTCCAGAGTCAGAGCTTCTTGAAACGAGATTCCACTTTAGATGCTTCTGATACTTGAGATTTTGCATCTGATCTTGTTGTGCATCTGATGACATCATCAGATTTATTTCTTCTTTCTTTAGAACCCTGCACACTTAGAAACTTTTCGTTAGGGTGCCATTTTTGGTTTCATCCTTTGTTATCATCAAAATCAAGGAATCTGTTGTAGAACAATTTTTGTTCTTACAATATCGAATGCTGGATAGAATACCATCAAAGAGAAAATCCGTCATCGATTAGGATGAACATATCAGGATAAACTCTGGGAGGAGAGAAATAGGAATTACATTTATCAGTTACTGGATAGAATACCGAAGAAGAGAATATCCATCACTAGTTAAAGTGATCATATCAAGGATAAACTCTGCAAGAGGGAAGACAAGCAGGAGTTACAACTACCGGCTACTGGGCAGAAGACCGCAAAGAGAAGAAAACCTGTCATTAGTTAGGATGAACATATCAAGGATTAATTCTCTGGGGAACGAAATAGGGATTACAACTACCTTTTACTGGGTAGAATACCAAAGATGAAAGTATCCGTCATCGGTTAGGATGAACATATCAAGGATAAACTCAAACAGGGGAAGAAAATATCGGTCATCAGTTAGAATGAACATATCAAGGATAAACTTCCTGGGGAAACATAAAAAATGAATCCGTTGGGGACTTCACTAGGGAGAAAACAGGGGTACTTTTGTTGGGTATTGGGTAAGAAGTAACAAACTGCAAACTAAGAATAATATTACCAGTTACTGGGTAATAAACTCTTAGGGGGCCCAAAACATCCATCTAGGTAAGATCTAGAAAGAAACGATCAGTCAAGACTCCACCCAATGAGGATACATCTCAAAGGGGAGTGGTTCCATCCAGATAATCTGTTGGGGAGGAAACTGAAATAATAATCATCCACGAGGAAATAACTCAGTGGGGGAAAGCAGAAAGGTTAAAGTCTTTCTGCTTAAGGGGTTAACACTCTATATTTAAAAAGAGGACAAACTCACCAAACCCGTATGGGGTAAAGTACCACCATAACAGAGAATAAGAATCGCAAGAATGAGTCAAAAAGTGCTATGATGCGATCATGAAATTATATGAGTGTATATGTATATGTATATGTATATGTATATATGATGATTATGCTGACAAAACAATCGCAAAGGATACAAGGGTGTCACAGAATTGAATCATCGATACAATTCTCGGTCAATCCACAAAAGAGGGAAACAACCGCTGGAGAAAAGAGAGATCAACATCCCAAAGGCTCAAACCTAGCCGGGGAAAGAGGCGATCTGTTGAGGAAAATCGTTATCGAGTCTGTGGGGAATTTTAGGTCAGCACCATATCAAATGGGAGACAACCATGCAGAGGATAAACACAAATAGCTGCTCAGAAACCAGGAGAAAACTCCGACTGAGAGCAAATCTGATGGCGGCTGACGGGGAAACCAACGTTCTGTCGAAATTATACAAATTGCCCTAACGAAATATCCGCACTCAGTTGGGGAACAAATACTCCACAAGAGATTAATCAACCAACTTGGCTGACTACTTTACTGGGGAATAGCGAGCAATAACCGTCTGGAGAAATCAACAAACACCGAGTTACTGAACAATGATGTCGGGGATGAAATAGAAAATGCGCCTACTGCTTGGGGAGAACTAATATTGCTCCACACTTAGGGCTTACTGCTTTCGAACCACTGTTGATATTCCTTCTAAGTGAAATCGATTATTTAAAATTACTGCTTTTATATGTTTAAGAAAACGTGTTTTGATTAAAACTTTAATTTTCAAAAATGATCATAATAAAATTTAAAACTATTTGGCTGAAATAAATAAGAGTAGAAACAATTGGATAAAAGCTCAACTTTATTTAATAGAATGGTAGTCTTTAAATGACAAGACTCCATAGATCTTTACAAAGTTGAAAATGGTAATTTTCATGGAAAAAGGTTACATTGAATACAAATGACCATTAGTCCATCCACCAACTCTTGATATCCATTGTGCTCTTGGCCTCTACTGGGGATGATGGATCATCGTCGACTGTTGTGCTCAATAAAGTCTTCAAATCTGAAGATCAGTAGGATGCAGTTACTTGCCATAATCCCTAATTTTTGCATACATTTCCCCAAGATGGGGTACTCAATTTATCGGGATAATTCTTTTCTGTTTTATGTCTCTAACTTTTTCCTGGATCGCCCTTTCAGGTTTTCTATCCCCCGAGACGCTCATTTTTTCCTAAGCCGCCCTTTCGGGTTTTCAACTTAGCGAGTTGTTCTTTTCTTTTTAGGAGAAGTATTTCTTGATTGCATCTGCGTTCATAGGACGAGTGAACTCTTCACCATCCATAGTTGTAAGAATCAAAGCACCGCCTGAAAAGGCTCTCTTGACAACATATGGGCCTTCATAATTAGGAGTCCATTTGCCCCCAGAATCCTGCTTGAAAGATAGGATCTTCTTGAGCACAAGGTCACCTTCTCTAAATACGTGAGGTCTGACCTTCTTATCAAAAGCTTTCTTCATTCTCTGCTGATACAACTGACCATGACACATGGAAGTTAACCTCTTCTCTTCAATCAAATTCAGCTGGTCATACCTGATCTGACACCATTCAACCTCAGTCAACTTGACTTCCATGAGCACACGCAATAAGGGGATCTCAACCTCTACGGGGAGTACTGCTTCCATGCCATAAACAAGTGAGAAAGGGGTTGCCCCTGTTGAAGTGCGGATGGATGTATGATACCCGTGCAAAGCAAATGAGAGCATCTCATGCCAATCTTTATATGTCACAACCATCTTCTGAATAATCTTCTTGATGTTCTTGTTTGCAGCTTCAACAACCCCATTCATCTTGGGTCTGTAGGGAGAAGAATTATGATGTGCAATCTTGAAGTCTTTGCAAAGAGCTTCCACCATATTATTATTCAAGTTTGATCCATTATCAGTAATGATCTTTCTTGGCACACCATAACAGCATATAATCTGATTCTTGATAAACCTTACAACTACTTGCTTGGTTACATTCACATACGATGCCGCTTCAACCCATTTTGTGAAGTAATCAATTGCCACCAAAATGAAACGATGCCCATTCGAAGCTTTGGGCTCAATCATGCCGATCATATCAATTCCCCACATGGAGAAGGGCCATGGGGAGGAAATGACGTTCAAAAGTGTCGGAGGAACATGAATCTTATCCGCATAAATTTGACACTTGTAGCATTTCTTCACAAACTTGCAATAGTCAGATTCCATTGTCAGCCAATAGTAACATGCTCGCAACATCTTCTTTGCCATTGCATGTCCATTGGAATGAGTACCCAAGGAACCTTCATGGACTTCAGTCATTAATAAGTCTGCTTCGTGTCTAGCCACGCATCTGAGCAAAACCATATCGAAGTTTCTCTTATACAATACATCGCCATTCAGGTAGAAATTGCCGGCTAATCTTCTCAAAGTCTTCTTATCTTTCAAAGATGCCCCAGACGGGTAAATCTGACTTTGGAGGAAACATTTGATGTCGTAATACCACAGCTTCTCATCTTTGACCTCATTAACTGCAAACACATGCCTAGCCTATCAAGACGCATCACAGTCAAATTGGGAACTTCATTCCAATGCTTTACTATAATCATTGATGCCAATGTTGCAAGAGCATCTACCATCCGGTTTTCATCTCGAGGGATATGATGAAACTCAACCTTGGTAAAGAAAGTTGAAATCCTCCTCGCATAATCTTTATACGGTATCAAACTGGCTTGATTCGTCTCCCATTCACCTTTGATCTGATTCACCACCAAAGCTGAATCTCCAAAGACATCTAAATGCTTGATTCTGAGATCAATGGCCTCTTCAAGCCCCATAATGCAAGCTTCATATTCTGCCATATTGTTTGTACACTTGAAAGTCAATCTAGCTGTAAATGGAAAGTGTGTGCCTGGAGGAGTAATGATTACTGCCCCAATGCCATTACCATACTGATTAACAGCTCCATCAAATACCATGCCCCAATGGAAACCAGGCTCTGGCCCTTCTTCAAGCAATGGTTCATCACAATCTTTCATTTTCAAGTACAAGATCTCTTCATCTGGAAAATCATATTGCACTGACTGGTAATCTTCAATCGGTTGGTGAGCCAAATGGTCAGTTAAGACACTACCCTTAATAGCTTTTTGAGATTGGTATTCGATATCATACTCTGATAACAACATCTGCCAATGGGAAATCCTCCCAGTTAAAGTAGGTTTCTCAAATATATACTTGATTGGATCCATTTTGGATATCAACCAAGTGGTATGATTCAACATATATTGACGCAGACGCTTAGCAGCCCAAGCCAATGCACAACAAGTCTTCACAAGCATAGAATACCGAGTCTCACAATCGGTGAACTTCTTACTGAGTTAGTAAATTGCAAATTCTTTCTTTCCAGTCTCATCTTGCTGACAAAGAACACAACCCATACTGTCTTCAAGCACAATCAAACACATGATCAATGGTCTTCCTTCAACAGGTGGAGAGAGAATCGGAGGCTCAAGCAGATATTCCTTGATACTATCAAAAGTTTTTTGGCCATCCTCGGTCCACTCACAATACTGATCTTTCCGAAGAAGCTTGAATATAGGCGTACATGTGGCAGTCATGTGTGAAATGAATCTTGAGATATAATTCAAGCGACCGAGAAAACCTCTAACTTGCTTCTCAATTTTAGGCGCAGACATCTCTAGTATTGCTTTGACCTTGGCGTGATCAACTTTAATACCCTTCTCGCTGACAATAAAGCCCAACAACTTACCAGAACGAACACCAAAAGTACACTTATTGGGATTCAGGCGGAGTTTATACTTCCTAAAACGCTGGAATAGCTTCAACAAATGCTCAATATGTTCCTCTTCATCAATTGGTTTAGCAATCATATCATAAACATAGACTTCAATCTCTTTATGCATCATATCATGAAAAAGAGTAGTCATTGCTCTTTGGTAAGTTGCATCAGCACTCTTCAAACCGAAAGGCATCACTTTATAACAGAATGTTCCCCAAGGTATAATGAATATGGTTTTCTCCATATCTTCGGGTACCATCTTGATCTGATTATATCCGGAAAATCCGTCCATAAACGAAAATACTTTGAATTTAGCAGTATTGTCTACCAACATATCAATGTGTGGAAGAGGTAAATCATCTTTCAGACTGACTTTATTCAAATCTCTATAATCAACGCACATACGGACTTTTCCATCCTTCTTCGGAACAAGAACAATATTGGATACCCATTGCGGATACTCAGCGGTCACAAGGAAACCGGCATCAATCTACTTCTGCACTTCTTCTTTGATCTTCACTGCCATATCAAGATGAGTCCTTCTCAATTTCTGTTTGACTGGCGGGCATTCTGGCTTCAACGGCAATCTATGTTCCACTATCTCAGAATCCAAACCAAGCATGTCTTGATAGGACCAAGAAAACACATATGAATACTCTCGGAGAAGATCAATCAACCCCTTCTTAACCTCTGGGAACAGTCGAGCCCCAATCTTGACTTCCTTCACATCATCCTCGGAACCCAAGTTGACTAACTCAATCTGCTCTTTGAATGGCTGAATGGATTTTCCTTCATGCTCAAGAAGACGAGATAATTCATCACTTACCTCTTCATCACTTTCCTCCTCGGCCTCAAAATTGGTGTAGTCTTCCTCTTCGCCATCCTCTAGGATAACAACTAAGTGTTGTTCATTGCCATGAATGAACCTTCCACTGCGGAAGCTGAGTTGCATATCCTTTGATCTAACAACTGACAATCCTTGCTGAAAACCCAAACCGGTTCTATTCTTGTTATCGGAGACCTCTACCACTTGCCCCCACTGATCAACAGTTCCTTCTTTGACAATCTTCCTTGCATATTTTAATGAGGACATAGGTGCCCCAGCTCTCTTTTCAGCAGCAATAGATAAGGCTTGGAACGGAGTTCCAACCTCATCCTCAGCTTCAACGTAAGAGAAAGATGACAAGTGGCTAACCAACAATGCCTTCTCCCCACCAACAATGACAAGCTTGCCATTCTTCACAAATTTGAGCTTCTGATGCAACATGGAGGTAACAACTCCTGCCTCGTGGATCCATGGCCTTCCCAACAGACAACTGTAGGCCGGGTGGATATCCATTCCTTGGAAAGTAATTTGAAAATCACTCGGACCTATCTTCACCGGAAGGTCCACTTCACCTAACACTGTCTTGCGCAAACCGTCGAAAGCTTTGACGATTACGCCACTATATCTCATAGGCGCTCCTTGGTATGACAACTTTGACAATGTTGACTTTGGATGTACATTCAACGAAGATCCGGTGTCAAAAAGCACATTGGATAAAGCGTCATCTTTGCAATTCATGGAGATATGCAAAACCAAGTTATGGTTCCTACCCTCCTCAGGGAGTTCTTCATCACAGAAACTGAGATTGTTGCAGGAAGTGATGTTAGCTACAATATGATCGAACTCATCCACCGTAACATCATGTTCCACAAACGCATGCTCTAGAACTCTTTGCAGCTCTGTGCGCTTCGGAATTCATTAACAAAGATAATACTGAAATCTTTGAGGGGGTTTGGAGCAGCTGCTCCACCATATTGAACTCACTTTTCTTTATCAGCCTAAGCACTTCATCATCATCGTTAGTCTTCAAATTACTGGATTCACCAAACTGACGCTTTGAAGTACTAACCGAATCTACTGTGGGCACTTCTACCTTCTTACCAACTATTGAATCTTCCACATCTTTTGGGAACACCGGCCCAAACACTCGACCACTGCGGGTCACCTTGGTAACATCAGCAATGCTCACGACATAATTGGTCATAGGTAATGGAACCTCTTGACCATCCTTTACCATAGTTGCATTATACTGATAAGGAACGGCCTTATCGGATGCGTACGTGACTGGTCCCGCCAACCGTGTAACCAAAGGCGATACCGATCTTTGGCTGACACTGTTGTTGTTGCTACTATCATATTAAATCACCACTCTCTAGGGATTCTTAAACACGGGAACAATTACATTGACATCGTCATCTATGTGTCAGGATTGAACAATCTGAATCATACCCTCATCCATCAACCACTGGATGTCTCTTTTCACAATCTCACAACCTCTTGAATTAACACTGCAGATAGCACAACTATCATGGTCATGCTCACAATCCCTCACCAAGAAAATGTTCTTATGCATCGTCACCAAGGACCTTCGAATGAACGAATGTCGAACACTTTGAACTCCCCAGGGCAGCCGTCCACCATATTGACAGATGAATTTCCATGCGCGGGTAGTGGGTTAGCTTTCACGTTTGGTGCACGGTCCTCAAAGGACACCATTCCAATTTTCACTAGCTTCTGGACTTCATATTTGAGTGGATAACAGTTCTCAATGTCATGTCCGGGTGCTCCTTGATGAAAAGCACAGCGAAGGTCTGGTTTGTACCACCAAGGAAGTGGTTTAGGTATTTGAGGAGGATTTCTTGGTTGGAGTAGGTTCTTGAGAACCAATGATGGGTAAAGTTATGCATACGTAATAGGAATCAGGTTGAAAGAGACCTTCTTCCTTTTAAAATTCTGTTGTTGATGATTTTTGGTATTATGGTTGTTGTAGGTGTTTGTTCGTTGTTGTGGTTGTTGTTGAACTGGTGTTGACTAATTTGCTGAAAACACAGGAATTACTGAAGATACTTGATGATGATGTTGACGGGATGGTTGACTTCTTTTGATCTGAGGCCCTCTCTGCCTCCCACTGGAAACTGCATTGGTTTCACTGTCCTTCTTCTTACGAAAACTACTGCCGTATCTCTTGTTGGATGATACTTCCTCCTTAGACAACCGTCCTTCTCTGACACCTTCTTTTAGCCTCATCCCCATATTTACCATTTCGGTAAAATCACTGGGGACACTGGAGATCATCCGCTCATAGTAAAATGAGCTAAGGGTCTTTAGGAAAATCTTGGTCATCTCCTTTTCCCCTAAAGGAGGGTTGATCTGAGCAGCAAGTTCTCTTCGCCTCTGCGCATACTCCTTAAACGTTTCCTTGTCCTTCTGAGACAATGATCTTAACTGATCTCGGTCGGGAGCCATATCAATGTTGTACTTATACTGATTTATAAATGCTTCACCCAAATCGTTGAAAGTGCGGATGCTCGCACTATCCAACCCCATATACCATCTTAGCGCAACACCGGTCAGACTGTCTTGAAAGTAGTGGATCAACAGTTGATCGTTATCTGTTTGGGTAGACATTTTGCGGGCATACATCACCAAATGACTGAGCGGACATGTGTTCCCTTTGTACTTTTCAAAGTCAAGCACTTTGAACTTCACTAGAATCTTCACATTCGGCACCAGACACAATTCAGCAGCACTCTTTCCAAACAGGTCCTTACCTCTCAAAGTCTTCAACTTCTTGCGCAACTCAAGAAATTGATCTTTCATTTCATCCATTTTCTCATATACATCCGGGCCCTCTGACGGCTCGGAATGATAAATTATGTCTTCCACACGAGGCAAGGTATGCACAATAGGTGGTGGCACAAACATGACCGGGCTAGATGTCGGCATAGAAGAAAATGTAGGAGCAAAGCCTTCAGGCACGAAGTTCGGAGGCATTCCCCACGAGAATCCGGCAGGCATGGCAGGCGCGAAATGAGCGGCAGTTGCAGGAACAATAGAGGTAGCTACCTCTGAGATAACATTCCTCTGAGGAGGAGGAGTTGCAGGTGTTGGAGAAGACTGGCTCTGTGCCGCTAGAACTGACTCCATCATGGCTGTCAGGCGGGCGATCTCCTCTTTCAAATCTCTATTCTCTTGCTCGAGATATTCCATAATTCTGGAGTGATTGGCGCGAGTATTATACCGATGAGTCAGCTTTGCTGAAGCACAGAAGAAACACCAATGACACATCTGGCGAAAGAGAAACCTGCTTATGCAAATGATGCATGAAATTCAATGCTTGACTATTTTTATTTTCAAGGAACTTACTATATTATTTGCAAATATATATATACATTTAACAATAATTGCAACAATTTTATATGACCATAAAAATCTCTTTTATTTATATAATTGGAAGGATTACACTGAGTACAGTTTCAGAAACCAATAGAAAATACAAGAGAAAAGGAGACTAGTCATCCTAAGGATCCCTAACAACAATGTCAGAAGATCTGGCTGTAGGTGCGTACTTCCTTCGAATGCGTCAAAAGAAGCCTTCATATGAGTCTTCTCGAGGACAAGTTGATCAACAATCTTCTTCCAAGCAACGGAAGGTTGAGGCATGCTAGAAGATGAAACCTCCGACTCTCTCTGTCTCTTCGTCACTCGGTCTTCAACTAGCTCAATAAGTGCATCTTTGTCCTTAGACTCAAGCTGTAAATTCTCATGCTTCTTGCTCAAAGCATGGAACCAGTCTTCCCACATATCTTTCTCTCCCTTCATCTTGGCGAGTGCGTCTTCCAACTCCTCTATATCTTGGTTAGGGAGAGTTAATGGCTCAACCACAACCGTAGATATAGGTCTTTCACAAGGATAAGGCATCTTCAATTCCAAAGCTCTCTTCTTCACCCAAAGAGTGTAAGCTTCCAAAGTTGCACAATTGCACGAACCAAGCTCGGATCTTCCTTTCCTGTGCACATTATGCCAAGCATGCACAATCTTCTGCTTCAAATGTTGGGGATCTTTACCCTCTTGATAGAAAAGACCTTCTAACAACATGTTATTTGGTTTGTCTCTCAAGGGGAACCCAAGTTGACGACGAGCCAAAGCAGGGTTATAGTTAATTTCTCCTTATGTACCAATGAGAGGAACATTAGAGAATTCACCACAACTATCAATAATCTCCAAACTGCTCAAAGAAGGATCATACCAAACTATATCATCATTAGTGAGAGACATAAGTCTCTGAGACCACCGTAGACATTGTTTGTTCTCCATAAAAGCAGATGTATGAGGCAAGTGCGAAATAAACCACTTGTATAGAAGAGGAATGCAACAGACAATCGTTCCACCACCTTTATGATTCCTTAGATGCAAAGAGAAGTACATATCACCCAACAAAGTAGGCAAATGATTTCCAATCAAGAAAATTCTAATGGCGTTAACATCAACAACGTCAATGTTAGGGAACAAAGCTAATCCATAGATAAGCAACACAAAGATAGCTTCAAAAGCGTCCACACTACCAGCTTGAGCAAAAGCAGTAGCTTCCTTAATGAGGAAATCAGAAGGCAACCCAAACAATCCTCCTTTCTTCACCCAATGAGCCTCCATCTCAGACTTCTTCAAGTGAATAGCTTCAGCTATAAGATTAGATTTGAGAATCTCTTCCAATCCACTAAAAGGCACTTTGTTAGAAACAGGTATTCCCAAAAGATGGGCATACTCCTCTAACGTAGGCACAAGTTGATAATCAGGAAAAGTAAAGCAATGGTAGAGAGGATCATAGAACTGCACTAACGCACTCAAAATTCCTTCAACCACATCAGCAGACAAGATAAACAAAAGCTTCCCATGGCGTTGTTTGAAGTCCAAGGGATCTAATACAAAAGATGCTATCTTCCTTAACTCTTTCAAGTCGGGACATCTAAAACTGTACTTCTTAGTGTTCCTTCGTCCATAATCCATGGTCTAATTTTTTTTGCAAATAACACCTCAGTTCCTTGAAATTTCTGCGTGATGAATGTTATGAATCGAATGAATGCATGAACACAACAATTACAAATAAGAGATCACACGCAAGGCAAACAAACAAAGGTCAAGGGATGAATCAAGTCATTATCAAGATCAATCATTCATTTTGGTGGATTATGGTTTACACCTTATCAACACCCAAGTTCCATTGATATTAACAAGACTTTATTGGATCAACCAAGAATCAAGGGTTTGTTATAAGTCACGAGCATGGAGTCTGGGTAAGAACCATCCCAGAGGAGTGAACTAAGGATAAAAACCTGTAGATCATGTTCTAAAAAGTTCCCAGAGTCTTAATTCCATCTATCAGATATTACAGGTTAGGATGACTGACTCATCAACCCATAATATTCTCAAGAGAAACTCGTCTGAGTGTAGTATCGTGTAACAACTGTTATCAAGTCTACACTTGAACAACCTCCGCACTACGTCCTAAATAGACCAAGAGGGGGGTAAATGTTCTACAGTCCTCAGCTTCTCGGATCCCAAATTAGAGATAGTAATGCCTAACCATAAATACTTGTGTGAAATTTCCAAATCATAAAGGGTATCCACTGAGCAGATGGGTCTCAAACCAACTTGTTAAGGACTACTCCACAGAAGTCGAACATGACTATACCATCCTCCTATCTTAATTGCACTCAAGTTCGGGTTAGAACTTATTTTACCACTCAAAGATCACCAAGCATAACAAGAAGATTATATCACACAAACAAATATACATACATAAAATATATAATTATAATCACACAAAAAAGTAGGCTAAACCCACTGGAGACTACTCCCCAGCAGAGTCACCACTTAATTTTTGTAGCGGTAAATTCATGATCATCAAGCTATGGATAAGCAAGACATCAAATAACAAGAGTCGCCACCGTGCTTTTATTATTTCCAAGGGAAAAGGGAAAAGTACGAACAAAACCCAAAAATAAGAAGTTTTCAAATCAAAACTAATAAAATGCCAGAGATTACAGGTAAGGGGGTTGGTTACACAGAGGGAAGGTGTTAGCACCCAAAGTGTCCTAGATACTCCTACAGAGCCCTTTTTTGTTTGCATATGTATTTTTGTACAAATTGTGTTTGCAAGCAAATAGAATGGGGGGATGAGAAAAAAATTCATTAATTATATTTTTGTGTTTGACAAGACCTTTGGACTTGTGCCTACGTACCAAAATAAAAAAGAGGGATCAAAACCTCGTAGTTCGTGGTATAAATTTCAAAGTGGATGTATTGCTTTTTAACAAAACATTTAACTTTGAAAGACACAAAGGCCTAAAAATGGTTTGAATGTGTTAATTCTTTTTGGCTTTCTGAAAATTTTAAGTCAAGTATAGTTAAGTATACTTACAAATTTGATTGAGAAAAGAAGTTGGAAAATACAATGGCATAAGGCCAAAGTTTCTAATTTGCAACATGGTCTAAGTTTATAAAACATGCACAAGAAAAGAAGATTTAAGAAAAAAGAGGGATAGATTTTGAAATTGAAGAAATAGGGAGAAGATGAAGGGACTAATCCTAAGCACAAATTTAAAAGTTGAGAGTTGAAAAGATCTGACCAATGGGCTGCAATCCAATAGACAAGAGTGTCATATAGAAACCCAAATTCACTTGGACATTAGAATCAAGCAAAAAACAATGCACACTATATCAACTTGAAGAGCAAGGCATCAAATAAAGATAGCCACATCCAAGCTTAGCAACTTCATGATCTTCTTCAAATTTGCCCATGTAGTAGATGAATTCCATAATGCCACAAGTCACAAGTTCAAAATAATAGTTTCACAATGATCATGTTGCAGATGAACTCAAATGGATCTTCAATGATGTATCAGATGAAGTTCCAAATTACAAGCACTTGGTTACATGAAAGTTGGCATTGGCCAAGTCCTTTGCATAGGGAGTGTTGCCTAAATTTTAAGTCCAATAGTCTCAGATCAAACCAACAGTCCACACAAGGTGTTTTTTTAGGGTTTTTGTGCTTATTATGTACATTAATGGTCAAAGACCACACAATCAAAAATAATACACAAACAAAATATATAAAAAAATATGGTCCAAGTGGACAAAATTTAGCAAAATTTAGCGCTATGTTAAGCAATTGTAATTGAACTTATGTAGAAGTCACAATCATTTGAGGTCAGGCAATAGAATTTTGGTGTTAATGCATGTTAGAGACATAGCATAATGGATTATGCTCATGAAACATACCACACACAAAAAGAATATGCAAAAGTGGTGGCCTAATCTCATCCATACTTATGTTGATTTTACAATCAACTAGCCTTAGGATGTAGAGATATCATAGGTCCATGACATGAATGCATAAAGAAGGGGAATGAGATGAAGAGGGAGGGAAGATAGATCAAACTCAAATTGGACAAAGGATGACTTTTACCAAATTAAGATCATTCATTCATTTTGGGAGATGGAATGTACATTCCATCAATCCCGTAAATCCAATGATCTTAACCTAGCAAATTCAAATCAACATTGACCAAGGCCCAACAACACAAGTCAAACTTACAAAAAATACTAAAAATAATACATTAAATAAAATATGGTTGGTCAATTTCCTAAAACCTCATCAAAACACCAAACAAATGACCATGAGAGTTATCATAGGTCAAACAAGGTCAAAGGACCTTGGAGAAACATTTTCAGGATTTTTGGAAACTTAAAAGTGTTTTTAAACAATTAAAAATAATCACAAAATCAATTAAATCATGAAAAATATTAATAATGATCCAAAAAATAATTTTAATTCAAAATATGAAAGAGGATTTTATTTAAATTTTTTTGGTGAAACTCATATTTTTTGGATCAATATTAAAACTAATATGAATTAATGAAAATCAAAGGAATAAAATAAAAATCAGAAAATACAAAAAAACGTGGACAACTTGATCTCCCTCATTAATTGAGGTGGCAGATCAAGTGGACACAAACGCGCGTTCCATGATGGAACTTAGTCAGCGCGCTACACAACTGGTCATCTAAACCAACACTTGTGATTAAAACATTTTAAATTGGATCAATGGTTCAGGACGACACCACCTCATTGCCGGAGCAAAGCGCCGACCGTCTTCTCAGGCGACCTTGGCCGGACTGGTCCAATCATTACCATGACATAAATGAAAAAAGAGGACATGATCTAAAAGAGAAAATGGCGTTGAGCATGAATCTGACCTCAATTTTAACTAACTCCAAATATATAGAAAGATATGAGGAGTTGAATTTTGAGGTGTGTCAATTGAATTGCTTCGATTTAACCTCAAAGCAACTCAATCTTCTTGCCTACATTGGTAGGACTTCAGACAACCAAAGATCCAAGAGAATTGATGAGAATTGAGTGAGAATCGAAGAGAAGAAAAAATCTGGAAAATACATTCAATGTTGTGCAAAACTTGATCCTTCTTGCTTCAGTTCTTGTTTGATCTTGCTCCAATAGCTTGCAGAAGTGGATTAGGAATGGTAAGAAGCTTTGGATCCTAGAGTTTTTGAATCTCCAAACAGTGACATTCAGATTCAATTTTCAAGTGAAAATTATCAGGTTTTCCTTTGAATTATGAGGGTTTGAAGAATGAAGGAAAAGCTAGCGCGTAAGGATCCTTTGAAATGAGCTTAGAGGGTGTCTATGTATAGCAAATTCAAGTGTTATTTGCACACTTGAAATTTCTTCCAAATTTGGCGATGTCATGTTAAGCTTGCATGGGCATGTATAAGCCTATGAAGCAATGCACTAAGGTCCAAAACCAACTAAAATGAGGTATGAATCAAGCTTGAATGGCAAGGCAAAGTTGTTTGAACATTTGAATCATAAATCTTGCCAACTGATACAAGCTTGTTAACACCATGCGCAACCCTAGCAAACCTCATCCAAAATAAATGAATTAGGACTCTTTGGAAAGCTTAGATCAAGAGGAACAACTCTTATGTTGAACACGTTTCCATTTGGAATATTGATCATGGTGAATTTTGAGGTGGAAGTTTGGAAATTTCAACATGTTGAAACTTTTTCTAAGTGTCAAGTCATATAATTCAATGTTCCACCTTGCTAAACTTTTTATGTGAGCTCCAAATGAGAAAAGTGCCTTCATCAAAGTTGTAGCTCTTTCAAAGACCTTAAAAATGGTAACTAGTTTGACATAATTTGTATTTATAATGAGAGAGTTATGCATTTTTGAAGTTGAAGAATATCACTTGTTCAATGGTATTGGTCCAAAATGACCTATAATGTATCCTCATATCACATGCTCATAAAAGTTGATTTAGCTCTTAGTTCAAACATCAAAGTTGAATTAGACATCTTGAATTTAATTTTGAAACTTGTAAATCTTTCATCTCATAAAAATTGAGCAAGTTATGGTCTTGGGAAGTTGACTTTCAAATTAGGATTTAGACAAAATGACCTATAATGTTTCAACATAAAAAAATGACTTTCCAAGCAAAATTAGCTCTAGATTTCAACATGAAAGTTCTTTGGAATGTCATTTAGTGTAACGTTTTTCTTGGAATCATTTTCATATGATGCAAATTGTAGGAGATATGGTCTAGGGAGACCCAGTTTTGATCAGATGAATTCATCTGGCCAACCCCCATCAACCAACTTGCTAACTGGAAATTCTCTTGACTTTTTAGGCTCATGGTAGATCATATATGCATGGGATGATGAATTTTGAAGTCCCCCTTGAGAAATTTGATCAATTGGTGAAGAAGCTTGTTGAAGAAGTTACTCAAGATACCCAGACAAACTAGGGCTTCCAAGGCAAACCAACTCCATACTCTTGAAGAATACTTGATCAAAATAACATGTAGAGATCATTGGGACTCATATATGATGCTTAGAGACATTGTGGATCATTCCTTGGTTGTGCTCTTAGCCATGAGGGTCTCAAAACCCTAGATGTGAACTTGATAGATCAATGGTAATCATGCCCTACCTACAAAAGAGTTAGGCAAATACAAAGACATATTTTTGGTATTTTGGTTAGTGAAATGATAATATACAAGTATGATACAATCACATGGTGCTTGGTGATCTCTCACAAAACAAACCCAAATGAAAAAGGGGTAAGGAGGATGCCAAGGTATGATCCCAATGCTAATGCATATGATGAGATTGCATGAGGGATCTTAGGGTCAAAATTGGGGTATTACACATGTGTCGGGATAAAACTAATACAACGAGAAACATCTGTTGGGGAAATGCGTAAATCAGGACGAGACTGGAACACAAAGGCCAAAAGGGAATTGAATATAAATACGAAACCAAACTCAACTGGGGAATAAAAACTTTAACACAGGACTAAAAGAGATATATTATCTACTACCGGTTACTGGGTATGAAGATAATACACTCGGACAGAGGGACATCCGTTACCGGTTAAGGTAAACATATCAAGGATGACTCGCTGAGGAAAAAGGAGGAATATTTATTACCAATTACTGGGTAAGAATAACCTACTGGGGAAAAGAAACCAAATAGGAATTACAACTACCTGTTGCTGGGCAGAAGACCAAAGAGAGAGTATTCGTCACTGATTAAAGTGAACATATCAAGGATAAACTCAAAGGGAAGAATATCCGTCACCGGTTAAGATGAACATATCAAGGATAAACTCAAAGGAAAGAAATATTTGTCATCGGTTAAGATGAACATATCAAGGATAGACTGTTGGGGAGAATAGGAATTACAACTTCCGGTTATTGGACAGAAGACCAAAGAGAGAGAAAATCCATCACCGGTTAAAGTGAAGATATCAAGGATAGACTCAGAGGAGAGAATATGATTTATATCTACCAGTTATTGGGTAAAATACCGCAAATAGGAATTACAACTACTGGTTACTGGGTAGAATACCACAAGTAGGAAATATAACTACCTTTTTATTGGGTAGAATATCGAAGAGAGAGTATCCGTCACCGGTTAAAGTGAACATATCAAGGATAGACTCAGAGGAGAGAATAGGATTTATATCTACTAGTTATTGGGCAGGATACCGGACATAGGAATTACAACTATCGGTGACTGGGTAGAATACCACAAGTAGGAATTACAACTACCTTTTTACTGGGTAGAATACTGAAATTCTAGTTATCAGACTTTGGATGTCACACGGGTTGTTATGACATCCAATTCTGCACAGACAGGAATTATGCAGAACTTAAAAGTAAGTGCAGTAAATAACACAAGTAATTGTTTACCCAGTTCAGTCCAACATGACCTACATCTGGGGGCTACCAAGCCAGGGAGGAAATCCACTATTAGTAGTATCAATTGAAAGCTAAACTCACCCGTTTACAACTTATCACTTAATTCCTACCCAATGCAATTTCAATCTTAAACTAAGATCAGAGTTCCTACTCACTCCCCCTCAATCACCTCAGTGATTACTATCTTTAAACAATATTAAAGACAAGTTGAAGTCACACTTCAAACAACTCTTGATTGTGCTTCACAGCTTTAATCAAGATACACAGCACTCATGCTTAAAAGCTTTGAGCGACACAACACTTACAACTCAATGAACACCCTATGCCACAGCAATCATCTACTTGATAATGGCTTGGCTTACAAGTTACGTCTAATACAAGACTCACAAAAATACAGCAGTGAAGTATGATGGACATATAAAATCTTCACGCCTCAAAATCCCCGAAACTGAATGAAGGAACGCCTTCCTTTTTATATTGCAGTACCTGGGCTTTTGCACCTGTATTCTCCTGAATTTAAGGTCACACGAGTTCCCATAAATTCAACATTTAGGTTACTAACAAATAGGCTATTTGTTAGGTTCATTAAATGTAACTTAGTTGTTGGTTTCCTGGTTTTTCTCTAAGCTGTTGACTTCCTGAAGAATAGCCCAAGAAAAGCTGAAACAGAAAACTGAACAACCTACAATATAGCATATGCTGTCAGGAATGAATGTCACGACATTCAGCTCGACATCAAGGTCCATATGCTGAGTCTGTTTTTCTAGAAAACAGACTGTACAATTTTGCTGACCTGTACATGATCAAAATGACCATACTACAGTAACAGCTTACATTAATAAATGTTAAAGTGTCCAACTTAACATTTACACATTTGGCCTTAAGTTAGTTCTGTTATTCTCTTGAAGAACAAACTAAGTTACATGCTGAAGTATAGCAGAACACCACTCTGTCTAATGTTCAGTAGCTGCTGTCAGTGATGAATGTCATAACATCCAATTTGACATTCAGTCAGTAGGCCTTATGCCAGGTCTGGTCTTTCCTTGATAACCAGACTGGAAATAAATACTAAGTTCTAACAGAACACCAGCTGTTCTATTTCTTAGTATCTGTTGACAGGTATGAATGTCACAGCATCCAGTTTGACATTCAATAAATCTTGTGTTAGCTAATCCTGCAGTAACTACTCAAGTGTGTCATGACATCAGAGTACAGTTAGATATTCTAACCTACAATGTAGTCACACATACATACTATGTCATGACATCAGTCAAGACATTTGTAACCAGCTAGTGTTTTACCATATAATGCAGCCAATTAAACACCTACAAATACCAAAGAGAGAGTATCCGTCACTGGTTAAAGTGAACATATCAAGGATAGATTCTCTGGGGAAAGAAGGAATTACAACTACCTTTTTATTGGGTAGAATACCAAGCAGGAAACATATCCGTCATTGGTTAAGATGAACATATCAAGGATAAACTTGTTGGGGAAACGAAAAGAAACGAATCCGCTGGAGAAAAACAAAGAAGTAAATTACCTTTTATCGGTTACTGGGTAAATTAAAATAGGTAAAGTACTCAACACCAAGAAGGATATTACCATTTACTGGGTAATAAACTCTCGGGGACCAAAAGACCTATCTAGGTAAGAACTAGAAAGAAACGATCAATCAAGACTCAACCCAATGAAGATATAACTCAAGGGGAGTGGTTCAATCCAGATAATGAACTAGGGAGGAAACTAAAATAATAATCATCCATGAGGTAATAACTCAGCGGGAAAAGGAGAAAAGATAAACTTTTTCTGCTTAAAGGGTCGACACTCTACAATTGAAGGAGGACAGACATACCAAATCTGCATGGGGAAATAATATCACCAAAGTAGGAGATCAGAAGAAAGATCAATGCGATAAAAAATACACAATGAAATATATGATGTTGTGTTTCATGCATGTATATGCATGAGCATGTATATGATTATGCTGACGAATAAGCATAAAGGATACAAATAACAAATATT
Source organism: Lathyrus oleraceus (assembly GCF_024323335.1). NCBI lineage: Eukaryota > Viridiplantae > Streptophyta > Magnoliopsida > Fabales > Fabaceae > Lathyrus > Lathyrus oleraceus. The sequence continues at coordinate 342,039,566 of NC_066585.1, forward strand.
TGAATCATCATAACCAGATGATTGGCTAATCCAACAAGAAGGGATCACCCACTAGAAAAACTGCTAGGGGTGAAAATAAATCACCAAGGATAAAGATCTTAACTGCAGGATGAATTCAACTCTGGCTTGGGAAAGGCGTGAAGAACATGCATCCAACCCTAAAATGCTGAGGATAAAGGGGGATCTGCTGAGGATCCTAACAAGTCAACACAATGGGGGATTTTAAGTCAACACCATATCAAATGGGAAACAACCTTGCAGGGGACACCAATAATACTACTCAGAACCAAGCACTGATGGGGATGGCAGAAGAGCTTCTATCAGAAAAATGGAAGTTCATTGGGGTCTCAAGTCACAACAAGAGGTAAAACTCTGAGTGAGGAGAACCAAACGCTCTACTGGGGATTCCATCCAAAAACATCTATGTGGGGCTTCACTGGGGATACAATAATCTTCCAGGATACTTCAAAGGCCACACGAGGATACAAAAATCAGCAAGAACTTCCTCAAAAGGAAAATAATAGTCATCAGACCCTTCTTGGATATTGAGAAATAAACCAATTCCAAGGTACCAAAATATCAATAGGATTTATAGACTTATGCAGGGGAGAAACTGTCATGGCTATGTAACACACAAGTAAATGCATTGAGGATCTGGAGATCAAATAAAGGTTCCAAGATAATCCAGGGTTCACTCACCATTACGCAAACTGGGAAATGCAAAAACATGAACACCTCAACTAGGGAAAGATGAAATGCACAGGGAACAAAATATCAACTCTTCTTGGGACGATAAATTGCTTGGGGAACAACCTATCAACCATACTGGGGATGAACGACAAACCGTTGTGGAGGTAAAGTAACCAAACCACTGCTCGGGGAAGACCAACAATGCCTCACACATCAAGACTTACCGTCCTTAATATTGTTGTTGATGTTCCTTTTTGAAATCGATTATTCTTAAAGTAAATGCCTTATTATTTTAAGAAAAATGATTATTCGTTGATTTATTTATTTCGAAATTATCATCATAAAAATTCAATTTTAAAACAGAAATAAATAAGAATAACAAAAAATTGGATAAAAGTGCAACTTTATTTAATAGAATAGTAGTCCGCAAATGGCGGGACTCCATGGATCTTTACAAAGTTTGAAATGGTAATTTACATGCAAAAGGGCTACATTAAATACAATGACCACTACTCTTCCTACCAACTTCAAAATCCATTGTGCTTGTCTTCGGTTGGGAATGATGAATTAAAACCAAATGTTTGCTCTGAAGCTAGCGGAAATATACCCGAACGTATCACACGCTCGAACATACAACAGAGTCGCCATCGAACTTTATTTATCCCCAGAGGGAAGGAGAAACATCGATAAAACCCGGGGGAAAGAGATATACTGGGTAAGGAAGTCGGTTATGCAAGGGGAAGGTATTAGCACCCCAAACATCAATGGTACTCCATGGGAACCGTTTTGATTGTTCTCGCTCAAATAGGTGTTAACTAAAGATTACTCACAAAGAATGGGAAAAGGAAAGAAATAGATAAAGTGCTCGATGAGGATTGGGGCCCTTATGCCTACGTATCCTCATAGTGCAATGAGGAATTCAGAGCTCCGTAGTTCAGAGAACTAATGGTGGGAGATGAAAAGAAGTGTGATATAGGTATGGTCTGAACCAAAGGGTAATATGATTTGAACTCCAACAAGGGGTGAAAATGTGAACCCAAGAGTAAAATTGGTATGAACCAACAAGTGAGGGGACTAAGACATGATGTCACTGTATTGGAATAACCAAAAAGAAAGGGTTGCCTAAATGCGACTGCAAAGTACGTAGGGAGATGTTTGTCTAAGCTACAAGGTCTGACAAGACAAACAAATCGGCTCTTGGTTCACAAAAAAGAGTATAAGATGGAGCACAAAGGGATATTGTATTTGGCTCAAAGAATAGGTATATCACATGAAGTGAATGAAGATAGAGTATGAAGGTATCATGGAAATGAATGGAGTGAAGTGACCAAGGTCACAGAATAGAGTACCTGGTGATAAGTGACTGAAAAGGTTTATTTTGAAATCGAAAGTCAAAGTATATTGGAATCCATAAAAGAAATGGAATTTGTACCATAGAGGGAAAGGTGGCCTGAACCATAAGTGAGGGGTCTAAGACATGGTATCACTATATGGCAATAAGCCAGGCAACTCTAGGTGCAAAAGAGGACTATTCATTAGGCATCCTAAAAGGGTATACATGGAATTCCAAGGAAAGTGTATCTCGATGTCAAAGGTATAATATGTCACCAGGTGGACGATTTATGACCGAAGGTAGATAATGAATTGTGAAATATATGTATGGTGCCCTAAGGCGAAGGAGGAATAATTAGAAGTATGCTCGTCAAGGATTCGCATCCTCGTGCCTACGTATTCTCATTATGCAATGAGAAAAACAGAGCAATCGTAGTTCGGAACTACGAGAAAAAGAACAAAAAGGGGTGATTGTCCAAGCACCAAAGACTGATGGGACGAACAACAAAAGGGGTATGATTGAAGTGATGAACAATTATAACTCGTACCAACAGAATGGTAACATGGGAATCCATAAAGGCAAACTGACTTTGAATCAAAGAGTAAACAGACAGACCGACGAGTGAGGGGTCTAAGACATGGTATCACCATCGTTGAATGACTGGAAACAAAGAGAAGTAACTGTATGGCAATAAGCCAAACAACTCTTGATACAAAGATGGACATTTCATTAGGTCGTCCTAAAAGGGTGAATATGGAATCCAAAAGGAAGTATTGATTGGCACAAGGAAATATATATCACTTGCTAGGGAACAAACAACTTGAGATCAAAGAGAATAATTATATTAGATCCATGAAGGAATAAACTCTGAACCGAAGAGTAAAGGTAAACCAACAAGTGAGGGGCCCGAGCATGGTATCACTTAGTGGAATAACCAGAAACAAAGGAATTAAATGTCTGGATACAAGCCAAACAACTCTCGATTCACAAGACAGACTGTTCATTAGGCGTCCTAAAATGATGTGAATGGAATCCAAGGAACAATGATATTTGATCTCAAAAAGCTGGAATTGATTGATGAAAGAGTGATGGATTAATAAATAGGGTAGCTCGCGAAGAAACTGGATTCTCCTGCCTACGTACCCTCATTATGCAATGAGGAAATCAGAGATTTCGTAGTTCAGCCAACTAGGGCTGAAAAGAAATTGATTAGAGGCAAGAGGAAATGGATGATTGAGATTGAAATGATTATAAAGGAATGGAGAGACTTGATAGTTACTGGATGAGAATCACACTAAAGTCTATGGGTAAAGGTGGATACGATATACAACAAGTCAAATGCTCGCACCCAAAGATATCCAGAATGAGTGTAGGAAGGCTCCAGTCTCATTCCTTCTTTACCACTTAAGGCTCGTGGCATGTAACTCTCGTCTTAAACGTCAAGAGAAGAGAGAAGAGTATTTGTAGTTGTTCTTGCATAGCAGATGAAGACTTTATCAATGGTTTGATTCAAATCGTACTAAAGTCTAGGAATGGAGGTGAATACGTTGAGGGCTGGGTCATACGTCCCATACCCAAAGATATTCAGAATGGGGGTAGGAATACTCCAGTCCCACTCCTTCTCCACTACTTAAGGCTCGTATCGTACAACTTGATTCATGATTGATAAGTTGCTGACGTAGTCCTTGCTTTTGTTGTTTTTGCTTTGTAAGATAAACTTGTCGATTGTATGATTAGAATTGTGCTAAAGTCTATGAATAAAGGTGAATACGATGAGCGTTGGGTCATACGTCCCATACCCAAAGATATTCATAATGGGGGTAGGAACACTCCAGTCCCACCCCTTCTCCGTTACTTAAGGCCCGTGTCACACTTTTCTAACTTTGAATTAACAAGTGTTGAAGACACCACCTTTGATGTGCTTGAATAATCCGCTGCTTGGTATGACTGAGGATGCCTTGATTGAAGATCTTGTCTCGAGGCCTTGAGCTCCACAGCTTGGAAGAAAAGTCTTATTAAGTGACCAAGGGTCTTTTGGTCACTCAAATTAGACTAGGGGGTTATACAAGTTCAAAGGATTTAATTAATCAAAATTGTTTTTGATCAATTTAATCGGGGGTTTGGTTTTAGTTTTGAAGGGAACTAATTTTGGATCTAGTTGAAATTAGTACTTGTTAGAAACTATCCTAAGGGATCATGCATTAGAAATTGATTGAAAATTCTAAGTTAGATTAGAAATCCTAAGGGAGCCTGTCAAAGTTCATCAAAATCATTATTAAAATTCTATGTTAACTCCTAGGAATTGATTGCCTTCTAATCCTAAGGGGAGCATGCAATTTTAACACAAGAATAACAAAATGAGCCTAAAAGGGTAAAATAGTAATTTCCTAAAATATGTCCAAATTTACTCATGACCTAAAATTGATTCTAACCTAATATAGAAAATTGACCTAATGTTAAGAAATGTCAAACTCTAAATTTACTCAAACCTAAACTAAAAACCTAATTAAACTTCTATTAAAAGTCCTATTTAATTCTAATGAGAATTCTAAAGATGTGAATTAATTCTAATTGAAATTCTAATTAAATCCTAATATCCAAAATTCAATCAAATTCTAAGCCAAAGTTTAAATTCCTAGTTAATTTTTAATAAAACCTAAAGTTCTAAAAAATCAATTAATGCCCTAATTATTTTCTAACACTAATCATATTATTCCTAATCCATTAACCTAGTTAACCTAATATTCTAATTACTATTCTAAAACTTTCCATATTAATCATGAATTAATAAACCTAATTAAATCCTAATTTCTAACTAGAACAATTAGAAAAAAAAACAATTAAGAAAATATCAAGAAAACAAATAAAATGAACATGGGGTTGGAAAAAAGATTCAGGCTACTGGGTTGTCAATTGAGCCCACTGAGTTTTCTCTTTGGTCAAACAAAAAACTCCAAACAAGGGTGCATGTGGTAAAAAGAAGAAACGGGCCTCTGAGCCCAAAGAGTCCCAATATCCGTTTAGATGGGGGGTGCGTGCTGAATTCACGAGGTGCATCAGTAAAGGGTTAATGGGCTTGGTGAAGCCCATTTCAATTACTCTGTAAACGAAAAGGGGGTGCAGGTGGAACATTGGGGTACGATCAGCAAATCAATGGGCTTGCAGTGCTGAGCCCAACATCCCACTCTATTGACATATTCAAGTCAACAGATTCGAAATGTTCCCTGCACACTCTCTATCCCTCCCTCAATCTCTCCGTCCTTGGTCGTGAGCCACCGTGCCGGTGACTGTCACCGACGGCGGTGGCGGCTAAAACCCAACTTCTAAACACCAATTTATGCACAAAGATGCGTTGCCGACGAAAACGGGATCCATTTGAGGGATTGGTTCCTGGATCAACCGTATTGAAATGATTTGGGGAGGAACCCTAAGATTCTAATCTCAAATTAAATGGCAACCAACAAGAATTGGTCCTCACTACCATGGGTGTTCGATTTCCTAACCTAAATACTACCGTTTAGCATATTCAAAACAAGAAAACACCACAGCAAGGCAATGAACTTACCGGAGAAGATGATCGGAAAATTTCACAGGTGAGTTCTTGATCACTGCATCACGATTCGTTCTCTTCTCTTCTTCTTCTCTTCTTTTTCTTCTGGAACTTCTTGAAATTGATAGCAATGGAGGTGATGAGGTTCAGCTCAAGCAAATTGAAGCTTCAATACGAAGCTTCAATAGCTTATGAAAATGAGCTTTGAGTAAGGTGAGGGAGAGATAGTTGCAGAAGTGAAAAATGAACTTGTGTGCAAAAATCCAAGGGTGCTCAAATGATGGTGATGAATGTGATTAAATAGGCTTTAGGCTTGAATTGAATTAGGCGTGAAGTAGGGATTGGATTTAGTTATGTTCAGGTTAGGAGTTAGTTGGATTCAACTCACTGAGTTAATTATGAAACTCAGTTAGTTAGAACCAACTCAGTTAGTTAAATTGGCTCAATAGTGGAAGGACCTTTGACTGGATGTGTAGGTTAAGTGTTTAAATGGAAATGAACTAAAAAGCTTGAGCAATTGGTTGAACAGGTCACATTTAAATGAATTTGAGCTTGAGCTTTGTGTGTGACCTGTTATTGGCTTAGGCAAGGTGTAGCAAATGCAGGTTAATTGTTCATGTTGTGACATTGGTCCCATTGTTAGGGAAAATTACTTAGTGTTGATATCTGTTTTGGAACCAAGGCTTTCTTGTAGCATAACCAAGTTGGTTCTTCTCTTTGCACATGCTGCACCAGTTTGGTAGGTTAATGGTATTGAGTCTTATGAATCTCCATGCTTGATTTTAATGCACTGGCTTTGCAGGTTTTGTATGGTGGTTTGTGATGCTGTTATGCTGTCTTGAATGATGATTGTTGAACTATTAATGCAGGCTGGGATTTAGTCATGGTTCATAACTAGGTTTCTTTCACATGCTGCAGGACATGTCTGATTCTGGTTGACAGATGTGGTAGGCCAGGTGGAAACTGGTTTGGACCTGAACCATAATGTGTAGTTTGGCTTAATAGGTGTTTTGCATTGTGCTCTTAGCCTTTTACCAGCCTGCTCCTATTCAAAGCCAGGTTGGTTCATTAGACCAAGACTGATGCACCTTGTGATACAAACTGCTGTAACTAGATAAGGATCGTGGATTGAATTGTATACAGGTGAATCCCAATCATCACCATAACTGAGTTGCCATAAATCTCTTGAGCTAGAGATTTAATATTACTAGACAGCTTATGTTGCTTTGAACTACATCAATGGCCCTGAATAATTTGGAATGTTGTAGGCTTTAGGGTATATCTTATTTTGGTGACCTTGTAGCAGCAGTCATGAATTCAATTGGCTAGGTATGGTTTTTATGTGCAGTCACCATTGCCTTTTGCTTTCAGAACTATCTAAGGACGGGCAATAAAAATATAGGTGTTAATGCATGTTAGAGATTTGGTACAAAGAACCAAACTTCTAAAACATACCGCACACTAAAAAAAATGGGAAGGACCTATCTCATTCAAAAAATAAATTTAGACAAGAGAATTCATTGGTCAATGATGGATTGCGGAAGAATAGAGATGAAGATAAAGAGGGAAAGGGAAATAAAAATCCAAATTGATCATAGGAGGAATTTCATCTGATCAATATTATTCATTCATTTTGGTAGATAAAATGTACATTTCATCAATCCCCTAAATCCAATAGTATTGGTCAAACAAAAGTCAAATCAACCATGATCAAGGCCAAACATAAATTCAAACATTACAAGACCAATTAAATGATTCAACATAATTTTTAAACAATTATTTAATTTTAAAATTAAATTAAAAATGAATTAAAATGCATTTTAAAAGTGGAAAAAACCTCAAATCTCCTCAAAACACCAAATAAATGGCCAAGGGATTTATCCTAGGTCAAACAAGGTCAAAGAACCTTAGACAAAAAATTTCATTATTTTTGGAAAGTCATAAGTACTTTAAAATATTTAAAAATAAGTCAAAATCAATCCAAAAAATAGTTTTAATTCAAAATATAAAAGAGGGAAATATTTAAAGATTTTTGGTGAAAGTCCCATATTTTTTGGATTAAAAATGAAATTTATATGAATAAAATAAAATAAAATGATTAAACATAAAATTAGAAATTAAAAAGAAATTCAAAAAAACAAGGGCCATCAGATCTCCCTCATTAATTGAGGTGACAAATCTAATGGTCACGCACACGCTATCCACCACGGTCTCTAGTCAACGCGTGTGAACTATGGTAATGCAAACCAAAGATTGAGATTAGATCCTTTGACCAAGATCAGATGGATAAGAGAAAGTCAACTCACCACCGGAGCTAGGGCTCCGGTTATCTTCTCCGTTGGACCTCACCAGACTGGTCCACCGCCAACCATCAAGAAAATGAAAAATGAGCACAATATTTTAAAGGAAAAATGCTCAGGAGCTCGAATATGACCTCAATTTCTCCTAATTCCAAGTAATTGAAAGATACGAGGATTTGAATTTTGAGATACACGATCTGAGTTGCTTCAATTTAACCTCAAAGCAACTCAATCTTGTTGCCTACATTGGTAGGACTTTAGACAACCAATAAATAAGCCAAATAGTTAAGAAATGAGGGAGAATTGAAGAGTAGAAATTTGATAAAATTCACCTTCAAGTAGCTTCAATTGAGCTTGATCTTACTTCCAATTTGCCTTGGCCCGACTCTAACAACTTGCAGGAAGTGAAATAGATCAAGAAAGGCTTGGATTCCTGGAGTTTCAATTCCAAAATAGAATGAGAACTGAAACTCGACTTCAAGTGAAATCTTCAAGTTTATCCTTTAATGGAGGTTAGGGAGGAAATGGTGCAAATCTTGGGCAAGCAAGATCTATTTTCTGAGCAGCAAGGCAATGTATTTATAGCATGTGAGTTGCTTTCCATACCTTTCCATAATTTGTCCAAAAATAGTAATCTAATGTGCATGGGTGCACGGACATGCATTAGGCCCAAAATGATGATTTCATTGAGTTAAAATTTATGCATAAATCATGTTGAGATCATATCATGAATCCATGCAATGGTAATTGGAAATTGAATTCAAAAGTTGCCAAAACAAGCCATGCAAAGTATCCACATGCAAGTCCCTCAATTCTTGTCCAACTGAACTGATCTTGGACTCTTTGGAAAGGTGACATGAAGGGGAACAACTTAGATGTTGAAGACTTTTTCATTTGAGATGGTTCTTAACCCGACTCCATGCTCGTGACTTACAACAAACCCTTTTGATTCTTGGTTGATCCGATCAATCTCGTTAATATCAATGGAACTTGGGTGTTGATAAGGTGAAAACCATAATCCACCAAAATGGATGATTGACCTTGATGATGACTTGATCCATCCCTTGACCTTTGTTTGTATTTTCCTTGTGTGTGATCCCTTGTGTGTGATTGTTGCATTCATTCATTCATGCGTATCATAACATTCATCACAGAAAATAAATTTCAAGGAAACTAAGGTCTTGTTTGCAAATATTTTCAGACCATGGATTATGGACGAAGGAACACTAAGAAGTACAGTTTTAGATGTCCTAATTTGAAAGAGCTAAGGAATTTGTCCCCCTTTATATTAGATCCCTTGGACTTCAAGCAGTGTCATGGAAAGCTCTTGTCTGTATTATCTACTGATGTGGTTGAAGGAATTTTGAGTGTTTTGATTCAATTATATGACCCTCTTTATTGGTGCTTCACTTTTCTCGACTATCAGCTTGTGCCCATGTTAGAAGAGTAAGCCCATCTCTTGGGAATACCCGTATCTAGCAAAGTACCTTTCAACGGATTAGAGGAGAATCCGAGATCTCATGTCATAGCCGAAGCTCTTCATTTGAAGAAATCTGAGATTGATACTCATTTGATGAAGAAAGAAGGGATTCTAGGGTTGACTTCTGACTTTCTCATTGGTAGAGTTATTGTTTTTGTTCAAGCCCGTAGCATGGATGCTTTTGAAGCTATCTGTGTATTTCTCATCTATGGTTTAGCTTTGTTCCCTAACATTGACGGTTTTGTTAATGTTAACGCCATTAAAGTTTTCTTGATTAGGAATCTTGTTCTGACTCTGTTGGGTTACATGTACTTCTCTTTGCATTTGAGGAATTCTAAAGGTGGTGGGATTATTGTGTATTGTGTTCCTCATGTGTACAAGTGGTTTATTTTTCACTTGTCTCAGACGCCTACTTTCTTGGAGAACCGACAATGTCTACGGTGGTCCCAAAGACTTATGTCTCTCACTAATGATGATATTGTTTGGTATGATTCTACATTGGGTAGCATTGATATTACTCATAGTTATGGTGAGTTTTCTAATGTGCCTCTCATTTGTACACAAGGAGGAATCAACTACAACCCTGCTTTGGCCCGTCATCAACTTGTGTTCCCCTTGAGAGATAAACCTAATAACGTTCAGTTAGAGGGTTTATTCTATCAGGAGGTAAAGATTCCCAACTTTTGAAGAGTAGGGTGGTGCATGCTCTGAACAATGTGCACAGGAAAGGAAGATCTGAGCTTGGTCCATGCAACTGTGTAGCTTTAGAAGCTTACAATGTTTGGGTGAAAAAGAGAGCTTTGGAACTAAAGATGTTGTATGCTTATGAGAGACCTATGTCTGTGGTTATGGTTGAGCCATCAACTCTCCCTAACCAAGATGTAGAGGAGTTGGAAGACGCACTCTCCAAGATGAAGCAAGAGAAAGACTTGTAGGAAGAGCAGTTCCATGCTTTGAACCGAAAGCATGAAGAGTTGAAACTTGAGTCGAAAGACAAAGATGCACTTATTGATATTCTTGAGGATCGTGAAATGAAGAGACAGAGAGAGCCAGAGGGTTTAGTTGCCTCTAGCATGCCTCAGCCTTCCCGTGCTTGGAAGAAGATTGTTGATTAGCTTGTCCTCGAGAAGGCCCAAATGAAGACGTCCTTTGAGTCAGAGATTTGATGCATCTGAAGGAAGTGCACTCCCTTGGCCAGATAATTTGATGTCGTTGCTAAGGATCCTTAGGATGATAGTTTCCTTTTCTATTGTATTTATATTTCGGTTTCTCAAATTGTACTCAGTGTAATCCTTCCAAATTTTATGAATAAAAAGAGATTTTATGGTCAATTGAATTGTTATTATTATTAATTATTATTATATTTGCAAATAAGGCTTCATATGTTCCTTGAAATTAAAAACAATCAAAAACATTGCATTTCATGCATCATTTGCATAACAGGTTTCTTCCGCCGTATGTCTTATCAGTTCTTCTTCTGTGTATCAGCTAAGTTGACTCATCACTATAACACTAGAGCTAATTGACAGAAAAGAACGGAGCACCTTGAACAAGAGAATAGAGAATTGAAGGATGAGATTTCCAGACTCACAACCTTGATGGAATCTATAATTACTGCTCAGAACCAACCTCCTCCTCCTTCTGCAAATCCTCCTCCTCAGAGGACTATCATTTCGGAGATTTCTTCATCATCGATACCTGTTGTTGTTGCCAGCCAATTTGCACCTGCTATGCCTGCTGGGTTCCCGTGGGGAATTCCACCAAATTTTGTGCTTGAAGGGTACGCGCCAACATTTGCTTTTGTATCGGTATCTAGCTCGGTCTTGTTTATGCCTCCTCCTATTGTGTATACTTTGCCTCGTGTCGAGGAAACCATCTACCACTCTGAGTCGTCTGAAGGTTCAGATGTTTATGAGAAGATGGATGAGATGAAAGATCAGTTTCTTGAGTTGCGCAACGAATTGAAGACCTTAAGAGGAAAGGATTTATTTGGTAAGAGTGTTGTCGAGTTGTGTTTAGTTCCCAATGTCAAGATTCGGGTGAAGTTCAAGGTCCCATACTTTGAAAAATACAAGGGGAATACTTATCCGTTAAGTCATCTTGTCGTGTATGCTAGAAATATGTCTACTCAAACCAACAATGATCAGCTGCTTATTCACTACTTCCAAGATAGTCTGACTGGAGCTGCCCTTAGATGGTACATGGGCTTGGACAGTGCCAATGTCCATACTTTTAATGACTTGGGTAAGGCCTTTCTCAAATAATACAAGTACAATGTTGATATGGCTCTCGATCAGGATCATTTGAGGTCAATGTCTTAGAAGGACAAAGAGACATTCAAAGAATATGCTCAAAGGTGGAGGGAGTTAGTTGCTCAGATTAGTCCACCTCTGGAGGAAAAAGAGATGACTAAGACATTTTTGAAGACGCTGAGTTCATTTTACTATGAACTTATGATTGCTAGTGCCTCTAATTATTTCACCGAGATGGTGAACATAGGTATGAGATTGGAAGAAAGAGTCTGAGAATGACGATTGTCCAAAGATGAAGCGCCGACAAGCAAGAAGTACGGTGGGACTTTCTACAAAAAGAAGGAAGGAGAAACTAACGCAGTATCAGTAGGGAGGTAGAGGAGGCCTCATGTGAGGAAGAATTCTCAGTCCCGTTAACATTGGCATCAAGTATCATCAGTAATTCCAGTTCTTACCAACAACATCAACAACAACCGCAACAATGTACCAACTACAAAAACAACAATCATCATCAAAAATTCGAGACGAAGAAGGTCTCTTTTGACCTTATTCCTATGACATATGCAGAACTATACCCGTCCTTAGTAGTCAAGAATCTTATCCAACCGAGGAATCCTCCACAAATTCCTGAGCCACTTCCATGGTGGTTCAAACCTGATTTACATTGTGCTTTTCACTAGAGATCCCATGGACATGATATTGAAAATTGTTATCCCCTGAAGCACGAGGTTCAGAAGCTAGTAAAGAGTGGTATGGTGTCCTTTAAGGATAGAGCGCCAAATGTTAAAGCCAACTTGTTGCCTGCTCATGGTAACACTTCTGTGAACATGGTGGACGACTGTCTTGGGAATTTCAGGGTATTTGATGTGCGTCGTATTCGTAGATAACTGGTGGAGGTTCATAGAGATTTATGCCTAGTGAGCCATTGTGAACATGACCATGATGGTTGTGTTATTTGCAGCACCAACCCTCTTGGTTGTGTAATTGTTAAAAGAGATATTCATAGGTTGATGGATGAGAATGTTATTCAGGTTCAACAGTCAAGGTATATGGGAAATGATGTGAATGTCATCGTGCTGGTATTCAAGACCCCTGAGCGGGTAGTTGTTAAAAGATATATTCATAGGTTTTGAACTTATTTTGTTCTAAACTTTGACCACTTTGTAAAAAGATAGAAACTTTGGCCTTATGCCATTGCATTTTCAAACTTCTTTTCTTAAATCAAATTTGTAAATAAACTTAACTATACTTGACTTAAACTTTTAGAAAAGCCAAAAAGAAATAACTCATTCAAGCCATTTTAGGCCTTTGTGCCTTTCAAACTTAATTTTTGTTAAAAGCAATGCATCCACTTTGAAATTTATATCATGAACTACGAGGTTTTGATCCCTCATTTTTATGTTGGTACGTAGGCACAAGTCCGAAGGTCTTGTCAAATACAAAAATACAATTAATGAATTCTTTTCTCATCCCCCATTCTATTTATTTGTGAACTTCATTTTTGTACCAAATACATATGCACACAAAAAGGGCTCCCTAGGAGTACCTAAGACACTTTGGGTGCTAACACCTTCCCTCTGTGTAACCAACCCCCTTACTTGTAATCTCTGACATTTTATTAGTTTTGATTTGAAAACTTCTTACTTCTGGGTTTTGTTCGTACTTTTTCCCTTTTCCCTTGGAAACAAAAAAAAGCGCGGTGGCGACTCTTGTTATTTGATGTCTAGCTTATCCATAGCTTGATGATCATGAATTTACCGCTACAGAAATTAAGTGGCGACTCTGTTGGGGAGTAGTCTCCAGTGGGTTTAGCCTACTTTTTGTGTGTATATATTTGTATATATGTGATGTTTGTATATATGTATGTGTGATATAATCTGCTTGTTGTGCTTGGTGATCTCTGAGTGGTGAGATAAGTTCTAACCTGAACTTGAGTGCAATTAATATAGGAGGATGGTATAGTCATGTTCGACTTGTGTGGAGTAGTCCTTAACAATTTGGCTTGAGATCCATCTGCTCAGTGGAGACTCTTTTGGATTTGGAAATGTCACACAAGTATTTATGGTTAGGCATTGCTATCTCTAATTTAGGTCCGAGAAGCTGAGGACTGTAGAACATTTACCCCCTCTTGGCCTATTTAGGATGTAGTGCGGAAACTGTTCAAGTGTAGACTTGATAACAGTTGTTACGCGATACTACACTCAGACGAGTTTCTCTTGAGAATATTATGGGTCGATGAGCCAATCATCTTAACCTGTAATATCTGATAGATGGAATTAAGACTCTGGGAACTTTTTAGAACATGATCTACAAGTTTTTATCCTTATTTCACTCCTTTGGGATGGTTCTTACCCAGACTCCATGCTCGTGACTTACAACAAGCCCTTGATTCTTAGTTGATCCAATCAAGTCTTGTCAATATCAATGGAACTTCGGTGTTGATAAGGTGTAAACCATAATCCACCAAAATGGATGATTGATCTTGACAATGACTTGATTCATCCCTGGACCTTTGTTTGCCTTGTGTGTGATCCCTTATTTGTGATTGTTGCATTCATGCATTCATGCGCATCATAACATTCATCACACGAAAAATTGCAAGGAACCGAGGTATTATTTGCAAATATTTTCAGACCATGGATTGTGGACGAAGGAACACTAAGAAGTACAGTTTCAGATGTCCAGATTTTCAGGAGTTAAGGAAGCTAGCATCTTTTGTATTAGATCCCTTGGACTTCAAACAACGCCATGGGAAGCTTTTGTCTATCTTGTCTACTGATGTAGTTGAAGGACTTTTGAGTGTGTTAGTGCAGTTCTATGATCCTCTTTACCGTTGTTTCACTTTCCCAAATTTTCAGCTCGTGCCTACATTGGAGGAGTATTCTTATCTTTTGGGGATACTTGTTTCTAGTAGAGTGCCTTTTAGTGGATTGGAGGAGATTCCCCGATCTAGTATTATTGCTGAAGCTCTTCACTTGAAGAAGTCTAAGATAGAGGCTCCTTGGGTGAAGAAAGGAGGGTTGTTTGGGTTGCCATCTGATTTCCTCATTAAGGAAGCTACTGTTTTGCTCAAGCCGGTAGTGTGGACGCTTTTGAAGCTATCTTTGTGTTGCTCATTTATGGATTAGCTTTGTGGAAAGCCAAGAATATCCAAATAATATCTTATGGGGTCCCAAATAAAATCATTACTTATAATGGTTCCAACCTCAATAATAAAATGATGAAAGAACTTGATAGAACTTCAAGATTTAACACTACAACTCATCACCGTATCGACCAAAGATGAATGGTGTTATTGAGGAAGCCAATAAAAACATCAAGAAGATCATGCAAAAAATGAAGGAAACCTACAAAAATTGGCATGAGATGCTCCACTAGGGAAATCCACTTCTCTCTCGTGTATGGCATGGATGCGGTTCTTCCTATTGAAGTAGAGATTCCCTTCTTGAGGATATTTATCAATGTCAAGCTCGACGAAGCTGGCTGGGTACAAGCAAGATTTGATCAGCTAAACCTCATTGAAGAAAAGTGCTTGGCATCCATCTGCCACGACCAACTATACCAAAAGCGTCTCAAAAGGGCTTTTGATAAGAAGGTTGTCCCTCGAAGTCTCAAGGCAGGAGACCCGGTGTTGAGAAAGATTATGCCAATTCACACCAATCCAAAGGGAAAATGGATGCCTAACTATGAGGGCCCATATGTTGTAAGAAAGGTCTTCTTTGGAGGATCTTTAATACTCTCGACTATGGATGGTGAAGATCTTCCATCCCTTGTGAATGCAGACGCAATCAAGAAATACTACACTTGAAGAAAAAAAAGAGCCCGATAAATTAAAAACTTGAAAGGGAGACTTGGGCAAAAAAGGGTATCCCGGTAGGCTGAAAATCCGAAAGGGAAGTCTAGGAAAAAATTAGGGATTTATAAAGCGAGAGGCTGCGGTCTGCAAAGAATCTTCAAGTCCATCACAATTCTAAATGGTGAACCGATCCAATCACTTTCTTCAGAAGCAATATTCGAGGACCTTCGAAGACATAAGGATTATAGCAGAAATGGAAACTCAATAGAAATCCGAGCTTTTTCCATTGCCATTATAGTTTTTCAATTTATTTTCGCAATCACCTCTTTTAGGAATTGCTTCTTTGTATAACTTACCCATTTTTGGGATCATCTTTTATCAATAAAATACTTTCTATCAAATGTCCTCAATACTTTTATTCTTCTGCTTTGTTTTTAAAGTGCGGATTTCTATAATAAATATTGCATTGAAAATTTTGGGTAATAATTAAAAAAAATATATTTCAAAGGAAAATATCGAAGTTACTTTTCTTTCAAGGTATCTAAAGGTAATCATAGTCCAATATGCTTGGTATACTCGAACACCGCAAAGCCACAAGGTCCCTTGGATTTGGCCTGATCAAGGAATCCTCATCAAGATTATCAATAACTAACAGTGATTGCACCAGACACAGTTAGAACATCAGAAGGTCTAGTTTAAGATATCGGGAAGTCAGATCCACTCTCTCCAAGAAAACTTAAAGCCCAACCTTGTTTGGCACCTCTTCAAAGCCCAATCGTTATTGGCACCCCAACAAACTTTCTCCATAAATCCCAATCGTATTTGGCACAATTCATAAACTTTGCATTTGCTGAAAAATCACCTTCAATGAAGCTTCAGATTGGCACGATCTTGCTTTCAATTATGCTTGGCATTGCTTCATATGCTTGACGGAAGTGAAATGGATCAAAGAAAGGGATGGGCTCTTGGAGTTTCAATCTCAAAACAGATGGAGAATTGAAACTCGATTTTCAAAGAAAATCCTCAAGTTTATCCTTCAATGGTAAGGGTTTGAGGTTGCGGGTTCAAAGCTTGGGCATGAGGTCCTTAATTCTGAGAAATGAGGGTCTTATTTATAGGCCATGAGATTGATTTCTACACACTTTCAATTTTGGAAAAAATTGAAAATTCTCTTTGCATGGTTGCATGGGCGTGTGCTAGGCCCATGAAATGATGTGATCTGATCCATAATTCAGTGTGCATCATGCTGAATTCATGTTGGAAGGCCATGCAATTGTGTATGAAAAGTAGAAGTTGAAATTATCCAAATGGTCCTTTAACTTACACCCATGCGGAAGTCCCTCATACTTTAGGAAAATGAGGTGATCTTGGACTTTTTGGAAAGGTGAGATCAAGGGGAATAACTTTAATGTTGAGCACTTTTTCATTTGAATCTTGGATCGTGATTAGTTTTGAGGAGGAAGTTTGGGAAATCAAACATATTTGAAAATTTTCTAAGTTCCAAGTCAAATGTTCACTTCTTCCACCTTGAATAACTTTTTCTATCGACTTCAAAGGAGAAATGTTTCTTCATAAAAGTTGTAGATCTTTCAAACCTATTCAATTTACTCACACATTTGACCTCATTTGTATTTGGCATGAACGAGTTATGTATTTTAGAAGTTGAGGAAAATCACTTGTTCAATGGTATTTACCCAAAATGACCTATAATATTTCCTCTTGGAACATGAATTTGAAAGTTGAATTATCACTTCCTCCAAACATAAAAATCAAAGTAGACATATTTAATTTGATCATGAAATTTTAATGGCTTTAATCTCATAATAATTGAGCAAGTTATGGTCTTGGGAAGTTGACCTCCAAACTAGGGTTCAAACAAAATGACGTATAATCTTTCATCATAAAAAATGACTTTCCAAGCAAAACTAGATCTTGAACTCAACATGAAAGTTGTTTGGAATGTCATTTTGAGTAACTTTTATCTTGGAATCATTTTCATATGACAAACATTGTAGGAGATAGGGTCTAGGGAAACCCAGTTTTGACTAGTTGACTTTCTCTGATCAACCACCATGAACCATCTTGCTACCTTGACATTCTCTTGACTTTTGGGACTCATGGAGGATCATATATGCATAAGATGATATGATGTGAAGTATCCCTTGAAATATTTGATCAATTTGTTGAAGGAACTTGTTTAAGAAGTCACATAAGATACCCAGATGAATTAGGGTTTCCAAGGCAAACAAACTCCAAACTCTTGATGATTTCTTGATCAAAATAACATGTGAAGATCATGAGGATCTATATATGATGCCTAGAATAAAAGTGAACCATTTCTTGATTGTGCTTCTTGCATTGGGGGTCTTAAACCCTAGATATGAGCTTGATAGAGCATAGATGAGCATATATACTACCTACAAAAGCAACAAACTATACATTGACATATTTTTGGTATTTTAGTTAGTAGACAAAGAAAAATGAAGTATGATACAATCAAATGTGCTTGGTGATCTCTCCCACTGCAAACCCAATGAATGAAGGGGTAAGAAGGATGCCAATGTGTGGTCCCAATGTCAATGCATATGGTGAAATAGCATGAGGGGTCTTAAGGTAAAAATTGGGGTCTTACACTTGCCCCTATTTAAGGACGTTCTAGCTGAGGAGATGAAGGTTAAAATCTTCGTATCGACTCAGTAAAATAGGCTTAAATAACAACAATAGAAACAAATTTTGGTCCCTAAGAGACCTCATGATGCATATGATATGAAATGTTAAAACAATCTCTATGGGGAAAATGTTGCCACAAAGGAAAAGAATCTGGAGAGACTGAATGTCCGCATGAGCATCATGCATTCCATAAGGAAAACTCACTAGGGAGACAGAGACTTTGGGGATAAAGAGTTGTGGGTAGGCCAGGCTACGACTTAAAACTGCTGGGGATACGAGAGGAATTCCATGAAAATAAATCAATGGAAAGACTCAGCCAGGGATGCATGGGAAACGGGTAAATCAGGACAAAACTGAAATACTCGATCCAAATAGGAGACGGCGATTTCACTGAGGAAATACTAACTCAAACTCAAATGGGGAAGAAATGAACTTCAACCCAGGAGTGACAGAAATATATCATCCATTACCGGTTACTGGGTAAGGAGATAACATAATCTGACAGAGAGGACATCCGTTACCGGTTAGGGTAAGCATATCAAGGATGACTCGCTGAAGGCAATAGGAGATGTATTCATTATCAGTTACTGGGTAAAAACAAACTGCTAAGGAAAAGCCAAACAGGATTTACAACTACCGGTTACTGGGAAGAAGGCCAAAAGGAGAGAATATCCATTACTGGTTAAGGTGAACATATCAAGGATAAACTCAAAGGGAAGAATATCTGTCATCGGTTAAGATGATCATATCAAGGATAAACTGTTGAGGAAAAGTAGGAATTATATCTAGCAGTTACTGGATAGAATACCAAAAAGAAATTATATGTCACCGGTTAGGATGAACATATCAAGGATAGACTCAGAGGGGAGAAATAAGAATTATATATATTTGATAATTGGTTAGAATACCAAAAAGAGAGTATCCGTCATCGGTTAGGATGAACGTATCAAGGATAGACTCTGCAAGGGAATGTAGGATTTACAACTACCGGTTGCTGGGCAGAAGACCGTGAAGAGGAGGAAACCCGTCACCGATTAAGATGAACATATCAAGGATTAACCCTCTGGGGAACGAAAAATAGGGATTACAACTACCTTTTTACTGGGTAGAAAACAAAAAAGAGAATATTTGTCATCAATTAGGATGAACATATCAAGGATAAACTCATAAGGAAGAATATTTGTCATCAGTTAAGATGAACATATCAAGGATAGACTACCTGGGGAAACGCAAAACGAATCCGCTGGGAAAAACAAGAGAAAATAGATTATTGTTATCGGGTATTGGGAAAGGGTAAGGTACTCGTGAACCGAGAAGAGTATTACTAGTTATTGGGTAATAGACTCTCGAGGGACCAAAAGCATCTATCTAGGTAAGAGCTAGAAAGAAACAGTCAATCAGATACTCAGCCCGGTGAGAATATAACTCAAGGGGAATGGTTCCATCCAGATAATCGACTGGGGAGGAAGCTAAAATAATAATCATCCATGAGGAAATAACTTAATGGGGGAATGAGAAAGGTTAAATTATTTCTGCTTAAGGGGCTGAGACTCTACAATTGAAGGAGGACAGACACACCAAATCTGCGTGGTGGAAAGGATACCAACATAACAGAGGATCAGAAAAAATAATGAATCACAAAGTGTAATAATGAAATCTAGGAATGTATATGTATATGTATATGATTATGCTGACAAAGCAATCACAAAGGATGCAAAAATCATTGATCTGAATCATCATTCCAACACTCGGCTAATCTCGACAGGATGGAGTCATCAACTGGAGAAAAGAGTTGGGGATGGATATAAAGCATCTATTTCAAAGGTTCAACCCTGGCTGGGGAAAGAGGATAGGTTCACTGAGGATTTGAACCATCAATTTTGCGGGGAATTTTAGGTCAACACCATATAAAATGGGAGACAACCTTGCAGGGGATAATGCCAAAACTTCTCAAGAATTAGTGTTGACGGGGAATCAGGGGTGAAATCCGCTAGCGAACTGAGGGGAACTGAAATCTTGCGTTGGGACTATTCTAACTGCTGAGAATACATGCCTGAAATCAGCTGGGGAGGCGATCTCAAACTCATCTAGGGAAACAAGCTTGTTGAACCGACTGCTTGGAGAAGAGCAACAATGCTTTGCATTTTGGGACCCACCTGTATTCAGACTACTGTTGACATTCCTTGC
The DNA here is from genome assembly GCF_024323335.1 of Lathyrus oleraceus. Taxonomy (NCBI): domain Eukaryota; kingdom Viridiplantae; phylum Streptophyta; class Magnoliopsida; order Fabales; family Fabaceae; genus Lathyrus; species Lathyrus oleraceus. The sequence continues at coordinate 342,059,824 of NC_066585.1, forward strand.
TTTTATCGGTTGATTAAAAGTAATTGGTTTTATTATTTTAAGAAAAATGATTTTGATTTTAAATTCATTTTCAAAAAATGATCATCATAAAATTTAATTCTATTTAGCTGAAAGATAAATAAGAGTAGAAACAATTTGGATAAAAAGCTCAACTTTATTTAATAGAATGGTAGTCTGTAAATGACAAGACTCCATAGATCTTTACAGAAGTTGAAAACTGGTAATTTACATGGAAAGGGGCTATATTGAATACAATGATCATTAATCATTCTACTAACTTCCATTTCCACTGTGCTCTTGGCTTCGGTTGAGAGTGACGAATCAGAACCAAATGACGTACTCAAGAATGTCTTCAAGATTGAAGATCGGCTAAATGCAGTTACTTGCCATAATCCCTAATTTTTGCATAAATTTCCCCAATGTGGGGTAATGAATTTATCGGGATAAATTTTCTATTTTATGTCTCTAACTTTTGCCTGGATCGCCCTTTTGGGTTTTCAATCCACCGAGACGCTCATTTTTGACTAAGTCGCCCTTTCAGGTTTTCATCTTAGCGAGTTGTTCTTTTCTTTTTAGGCGAAGTATTTCTTTAATGCATCGACATTCACATGACGAGTGAGCTCTTCACCATCCATAGTTGTAAGAATCAAGGCACCGCCTGAAAAGTCTCTCTTAACAACATATGTGCATTCACAATTATGAGTCCATTTGCCCCTAGAATCTGGTTTAAAAGATAAAATCTTCTTGAGCAGAAGGTCACCTTCTCTAAACACACGAGGTCTGACCTTCTTATCAAAATCTTTCTTCATTATCTGCTGGTATAACTGACCATGACACATGGCAGTCAACCTCTTCTCTTCAATCAAATTCAGCTGGTCATATCTGGTCTGACACCATTCAGCCTCAGTCAACTTGGCTTCCATCAAGACACGTAATGATGGGATCTCAACCTCCACTGGGAGCACATCATCCATACCATAAACAAGTGAGAAAGGGGTTGCCCCTATTGAAGTGCGGATGGATGTACGTTACCCATGGAAAGCAAATGGGAGCATCTCATGCCAATCTTTACATATCACCACCATCTTTTGAATGATCTTTTTGATGTTCTTGTTTGCAACTTCAACAACCCAATTCATCTTAGGTCTGTAAAGAGAAGAATTATGATGTGCAATCTTGAAGTCTTTGCAAAGAGCTTCCACCATATTATTATTCAAGTTAGATCCATTATCAGTAATAATCTTACTTGGCACACCATACCGGCATATAATATGGTTCTTAATAAACCTCACAACCATTTGCTTGGTTACATTCGCATACGATGCCGCTTCAACCCACTTTGTGAAGTAATCAATAGCCACTAGAATAAAATGATGTCCGCTTGAAGCTTTGGGCTCAATCATACCAATCACATTAATTCCCCAAATGGAGAAGGGCCATGGAGAGGAAATGACATTCAACAGTATCGGAGGAACATGAATCTTATCGTTATAAATTTTACACTTGTGGCATTTTTTCACAAACTTCCAACATTCAGATCCCATTGTCAGCCAATAGAAACCTGCTCTCAACATCTTCTTAGCCATAGTGTCTCCATTGGAATGGATACCAAAGGAACCTTCATGGACTTCAGTCATCAATAAGTCTGTTTCATGTCTATCCACGCATATGAGCAGAACCATGTCGAAGTTTCTCTTAGAAAGCACATCACCATTCAAGTAGAAATTTTCATCTAATATCCTCAAAGTCTTCTTATCTTTCAACGATGCCCCAGACGGGTAAATCTGACCTTGGAGAAAACACTTGATATCAAAATACCATAGCTTTTCATCTTTAGCTTCTTCGACAGCAAACACATGAGCTGGCCTATCAAGACGCATCACAGTCAAATTGGGAACTTCATTCCAAAATTTTACCACAATCGTTGAAGCCAACGTTGCAAGAGCATCTTCCATCCGATTCTCATCTCAAGGGATATGATGAAACTCAACTTTTGTAAAGAAAGTTGAAATCCTCCTCGCATAATCTCTATATGGTATGAAACTGGGTTGATTCGTCTCCCATTCACCTTTGATCTGATTCACAACCAAAGCTGAATCTCCATAGACGTCAAGATGCTTGATTATGAGATCAATGGCCTCTTCAAGCCCCATAATGCAAGCTTTATACTCAGCCATATTATTTGTACACTTGAAATTCAATCTAGCTGTAAACGGAAAATGAGTGCCTTGAGGAGTAATAATTACTGCCCCAATGCCATTAGCAACTCTATCCAATACCATGCCGCAAAAGGAACCAGGTTCTGGCCCTTCTTCAAGCAATGGTTTATCACAATCTTTCATTTTCAGTTACAAGATCTCTTCGTCGGGAAAATCAAACTGCATTAATTGATAATCTTCAATCGGTTGGTGAGCCAAATGGTCAGCCAAGACACTACCTTTGATAGCTTTTTGAGATCGGTATTCAATATTGTACTCAGATAACAACATCTGACAATGGGTAATCCTCCCAGTTAAAGCAGGCTTCTCAAAAATTTACTTGATTGGATCCATTTTGGATATCAACCAAGTATTATGATTCAACATATACTGGCGCAGACGCTTAGTAGCCCAAGCCAATGCGCAACAAGTCTTTTCTAGCATAGAATACCGAGTCTCGCAGTCGGTGAATTTTTTACTGAGGTAGTAAATAGCATATTATTTCTTTCCTGTTTCTTCTTGCTGACCCAGAACACAACCCATAATTTCTTCAAGCACAGTCAAATACATGATTAATGGTCTTCCTTCAACAGGAGGTGACAGAATCAGAGGCTCAAGCAGATACTCTTTGATACTATCAAAAGCTTTCTGGAAATCTTCAGTCCAATCACAAGATTGATCTTTCTGAAAAATCTTGAATATAGGTGCACACGTGGCAGTCATATGCAAAATGAATCTTGATATGTAATTCAAGCGGCAGAGAAAACCTCTGACTTACTTCTCAGTTTTGGGTGCAAGCATATCTGGTATTGCTTTGACCTTGGCAGGATCAACTTCAATACCCTTCTCACTGACAATAAAGCCCAACAACTTACCAGAACGAACACCAAAAGTACATTTATTGGGATTCAAGCGGAGTTTGTACTTCCTCAAACGCTGGAATAACTTCAACAAATGCTCAACATGTTCTTCTTCATCACTGGATTTAGCAATCATATCATCAACATAGACTTCGATCTCTTTATGCATCATATCATGAAAAAAAGTGGTCATAGCTCTCTGGTACGTTGCACCAACATTCTTTAAACCAAAAGGCATCACTCTATAACAGAATGCTCCCCAGGGTGTAATGAACGTGATCTTCTCCATATCTTCGGGTGCCATCTTGATTTGATTATAACCGGAAAATCCGTCCATAAACAAAAAGACTTTAAATTTAGTTGTATTGTCTACCAACATATCAATGTGTGGCAGAGGAAAGTCATCTTTCGGACTAGCTTTGTTTAAATCTCTATAATCGACACACATGCGGACTTTTCCATCCTTCTTCGGAACAGACACAATATTGGTCACCCATTGTGGATACTCAGCGGTAACAAGGAAACCAACATCAATTTGCTTATGCGCTTCTTCTTTCATCTTTAGTGCCATATCAGGATGAGTTCTCCTCAACTTCTACTTGACTGGCAGGCATTCTAGCTTCAACGGCAATCTATGCTCCACAATCTCAGAATCCAAACCAGGCATGTCTTGATATGACCAAGCAAACACATCGAAATACTCATGGAGAAGATCAACCAATCCCTTCTTAACCTCTGAACACAGTTGAGACCCAATCTTGACTTCCTTCACATCATCTTCGGAACCCAAGTTGACTAGCTCAATCTGCTATTCGAATGGCTGAATGACTTTTTCCTCGTGCTCAAGTAGACGAGATAATTCATCAGATACTTCTTCATCAATCTCTTTCTCAGCCTCGAACACAGAGGAATCAAAGTTTGGAGAGTGAGTAGGATCATTGTATTCAATGGGTTTCGGAACCAACCTGCATAATGATTTGATATTTTGATTTTAGAGAAGTGAATTGTGACCAAATATTATGCAGATGGACAATTATTTATTTATTTATGTTTTTTGTGATTACCATTTTCAGAAAAGCAAAAAGTAAAAATAAAACATCATAGATATGGATGAATAGAATTGTATTTTATTGATGATAAAATTTGAAAAATGCCCAACAATGTTCACTTCTCCCTTAGGCATAGGAGAAGGATTTTTTCTAAAATAATGAAAAAAGAAAATTACTTAGAACGATGGACAATAATAGGAATAGCAACAGCAACCCAAATGTTGCAAGTCTTGTCATGCGTCACAAAGTAGGCGCAATCTTCATCTTTATCACCTTCAATCACAACAGCTGAGTGTTGTTCATTACCAAGGATGAACCCTCCGCTACGGAAGCTCGGTTGCACTTCTTTAACTTTGGAATTAGACGGCCCTTGCTGGAATCCCAATCCGGCTCGTTTCTTTTTCTCGACGACCTCTACCATATGGCCCCACTGATTTGTACTGCCATCTTCAATAATTTTCTGCGTGTCTTTGAAAGAAGACATGGGTGCCCCAGTTTTCTTTATCTTAGCAATAGATAGAGCTTGGAACAGAGTTCTAACCTCTTCCTCAGCTTCAACATACATGAAAGATGATAGATGGCTCACCAACAACGCTTTCTCTCCACCTACAATGACAAGCTTGCCATTCTTCACAAATTTCAATTTATGGTGTATAGGGGATGTTACAACTCTAGCTCATGGATCCATGGCCTTCCCAACAAGAAGCTATAGGCCGGGTGGATATCCATTACTTGAAAAGTAATCTGAAAATCACTCGGACATATCCTTACCGGAAGGTCCACTTCTCATATAACAGTTTTGTGAGAACCATCAAACGCTTTGATGATCACACCACTGTATCTCATCGGGGCACCTTGGTAGGATAATCTGGACAGAGTTGACTCAAAGAAGAACCGGTATCAACTAGCACATTTGATAGTGCATCTTCCTTGCAGTTCATCGATATGTGTAGTGCCAGATTGTGATTTTTTCCTTCCTCGGGAAGTTCTTCATCACAAAAACTCAAGTTATTGTAGGAAGTAATGTTAGCCACAATGTGGTCAAATTGATCCACAAGTACATCGTGCTCGACATAGGCTTTCTCCAACACTCTTTGCAATTCTTCTCTGTGCATTTCAGAACTCATTAGTAAAGACAACACTGAAATCTTCGAAGGAGTTTGGAGTAACTGCTCCACCATATTAAATTCACTTTTCTTAATTAATCGTAGTACCTCATCATCATCATTAGGCTTCAATTTGCTGGATTCACCAGACTGACACATTAGAGCACTAACTGGATTCATTGCAGGCACATCAATCTTCTTACTGAAAGACACATCCTCTACTACCTCTTTCGGAAAGACAGGTCCAAAAACATGACAGTTACGGGTCACCTTTGCTATATCGGCTATATTCACAACAAAATTGGTTGTAGGAAATAGAACCTCTTGACCATTCTCCACCATTGTAGCATTATACTAATAAGGAACAACTCTATCGGATGCATACGGGATGGGGCCCGCTAACCGTATCACTAACGGTGATACCAGTCTATTGATGTTGTTACTACTGCTACTCTCAAACTGAACCACTACCCGCTCAGGGGTCTTAAACACAGGAACAATTACATTGAAATCATCTATATCCCTTGACTATTGAATATGGATTACATTTTCATCCATCAACTTCTGGATATCTCTTTTTACGATCAAACACCCACGGGGGTTTACACTACAAATTGCACAACCATCATGGTCGTGCTCACAATCGCTGATGGTACACAGGGTCATATGCATCTCCACCAAGGACCTACGAATATGTCGCACATCAAAGACTCTAAAACTTCCTGGACAACCATCTACCATATTAACAGAGGAATTACCATGAGTGGGCAATGGGTTAGCTTTCACATTCAGCGCACGGTCCCCAAAGGACATCATCCCACTCTTTACAAGTTTCTGGACCTCATACCTCAATGGGTACCAGTTTTCAATATCATGACCGGGAGCTCCTTGATGAAAGGCACAACGGAGTTCGGGCTTATACCACCACAGAAGTGGGTCTGGAATTTGAGGCGGATTTCTTGGCTGGAGTAGGTTCTTAAGAACCAAAGACGGATAAAGTTCGGCGTATGACATGGGAATGGGGTCGAAAGAGACGTTCTTCCTTTCGAAATTTTGTTGTTGCTGATTATTGTTGTTGTTGTTGTAGTTGTTTGTTCTATGTTGAGGTTGTTGTTGACGTTGTTGTTGAATTGACACAGATTGATTGTTTCAAAATACTGGGATAACTGACGAGACATGGTGATGATGCTGACATGGTCGCAGATTTATTTTGACATGAGGCCTCCTCTGCCTCCCTACTGATAATGCATTAGTTTCCCCTTCCTTCTTTCTGGCGAAACTGCTTCCATATTTCTTGCTTGATGACACCTCTTCTTTAGACAGACATCCCTCTCAAACTCCTTCCTCTAATCTCATCCCCATGTTTACCATTTCGGTAAAGTCACTGGGGGAACTGGCAATCATTCGTTTGTAATAAAACGAACTCGGGGTCTTTAGGAAAATCTTGGTCATCTCCTTCTCTTCCAACGGAGGATTAACCTGAGCAGCAAGCTCTCTCCACCTCTGGGCGTACTCTTTGAATGTCTCTTTGTCCTTCTGATACATAGACCTCAGCTGGTCTCTATTAGGCGCCATGTCCACATTGTACTTATACTATTTCACGAAAGCTTCACCCAAATCATTAAACGTGTGAATACTTGCACTATCTAGTCCCATGTACCATCTCAAAGCGGCACTAGTCAGACTGTCTTGGAAGTAGTGAATTAATAATTGATCATTATCAGTTTCAGTCGACATTTTCCTGGCATACATGACGAGGTGACTAAGTGGACAAGTATTCCCTTTATACTTTTCAAAGTCAGGGACTTTGAACTTCATCGGGATCTTGACATTTGGCACCAAGCAAAGTTCAGCAACACTCTTACCGGACAAATATTTTGCTCTCAATGTTTTCAATTCCTTTCGCAGCTCAAGGAACTGATCCTTCATTTCGTCCATCTTCTCATAAACATCAGGGCCCTCAGAAGATTCAGAATGGTAGATGGTATCCTCAAAAAGAGGAAGAGTATGAACGACTAGAGGCGGCATAGACATGACCAGGCTAGATGTCGGCGTAGAAGAAAATGTGGGTGCAAACCCTTCAGGCATGAAATTCGGTGGCATTCCCCTCGGGAATCCAGCAGGCATAGACGGACCGGATTAAGTAGCAGCAACAGGGATAGTTAAGGTAGCAACCTCTGAGATAATAATCCTCTGAGGAGGAGGAGTTGCGGGAGTTGGAGAAGACTGATTCTGAGCAGCTAGAACATACTCCATCATAGCAGTTAGGCGAGCAATCTCGTCCTTCAATTCTCGGTTCTCTTGCTCTAAGTGCTCAATGATTCTCGGTTGATTGGCGCGAGTGTTGTATTGGTGAGTTAGTTTGGCTGAAGCACAGAAGAATGACTGATAAGACATCTGGCGGAAGAAAACCTATTATGAAAATGATGCATGAAATGCAATGTTTTATTCGTTTTTATTTTCAGGGAACATACTGCTTTATTTGCAAATATAAAATGATAATAATAACAATTTGATTGACCATGAAATCTCTTTTATTCATATAATTTAGAAGGGTTACACTCAGTATAATTTCAGAAACCAAAATACAAGTACAAGAGAAAAGGAAACTAATCATCCTAAGGATCCTCTAACAACAGTGTCAGATGATCTGACTGCAGGCGCGTACTTCCTTCAGATGCGTCGAATCTCGGTCTCAAAAGAAGTCTTCATCTGAACCTTCTCAAGGATAAGTCGGTCAACAATCTTCTCCCAAGCACCGGAAGGTTGAGGCATACTAGAGTAAGATGGGACCTTTGGTTCTCTCTGTCTCTTCACTGCTCGGTCTTCAAGAAGTTCGATAAGGGCGTCTTTGTCCTTAGACTCATGTTGTAACTCCTCATGCTTTCGGCTTAAAGCATGGAACCGCTCTTCCCACATATCCTTTTCTTGCTTCATCTTGGAGAGTGCGTCTTCCAACTCCTCTACATCTTGGTTAGGGAGATTTAATGGCTCAGCCATAACCAAAGACATAGGTCTCTCACAAGCATACGACATCTTCAATTCCAAAGCTTTCTTCTTCACCCAAGTAGTGTAAGCTTCCAAAGCTACACAGTTGCATGGACCAAGCTTGGATCTTCTTTTCCTACGTACATTATGCCAAGCATGAACTATCTTTTGCTTCAAATGTTGGGTATTTTTACCCTCTTGATAGAAAATACCTTCTAACTGAATGTTATTAGGTTTGTCTCTCAAGGGGAACCCAAGTTGACGAGCCAAAGAAGGGTTGTAGTTGATTCCTCCTAGCGTATCAATGAGAGGCACATTAGAGAATTCACCATAACTATCAATAATCTCTGAGCTACTCAATGCGGAGTCATTCCAAACTATATCATCATTAGTGAGGGACATAAGTCTCTGAGACCACCGTAGACATTGTTTGTTCTCCACAAAAGCAGGCGTCTGAGGCAAGTGCAAAATAAATCACTTGTATAGAAGAGGAACACAACACACAATAGTTCCACCACCCTTAGAATTCCTCAAATGCAAAGAGAAGTACATGACTCCTAACAAAGTAGGCACAAGATTCCCAATCAAGAAGATTTTAATGGCATTAACATCAACAAAACTATCAACATTGGGGAACAAAGCCAAACCATAGATGAACAACACAAAGATGACTTCAAAAGCATCCACACTACCGACTTGAGCAAAAGCGGTAGCTTTCCCAATAAGGAACTCAAAAGTCAACCCAAACATTCCTCCTTTCTTCACCCAATGAGCCTCAATCTCATACTTCTTCAGATGAAGAGCTTCAGCTATAATATGAGATCTGGGAATCTCCTTCAATCCACTAAAGGACAACTTATCAGAAACAGGTATTCCCAAGAGATGGACATACTCCTCTAACATATACATAAGCTGATAATCAGGAAAAGTGAAGCAACGGTAGAGAGGGTTATAAAACTTAACCAACACACTCAAGAGCCCTTCCACTACATCAGCAGATAATACATATAGAAGCTTCCTATGACGTTGCTTGAAATCCAAGGGATCTAATACAAAAGATGATAGCTTCCTTAACTCTTTCAAATCGGGACATTTGAAACTGTACTTCTTAGTGTTCCTTCGTCCATAATCCATGGTCTGAAAATATTTGCAAATAAAACCTCAGTTCCTTGAAGTTATTTTCGTGTGATGAATGCCATGATGTGTATGAACGCATGAATGCAACAATCACAAATAAGGGATCACACACAAGGTAAACAAATAAAGGTCAATGGATGAATCAAGTCATTGTCAAGATCAATCATCCAATTTGGTGGATTATGGTTTTCACCTTATCAACACCCAAGTTCCATTGATGTTGACAAGACTTAATTGGATCAACCAAGAATCAAAGGGTTTGTTGTGATTCACGAGCATGGAGTCAGGTTAAGAACCCTCCCAAAGTAGTGTACTAAGGATAAAACCTGTAGATCATGTTATAAAAAGTTCCCAGAGTCTTAATTCCATCTATTAGATATTATAGGTTAGGACGAATGACTCATCAACCCATAATATTCTCAAGAGAAACTCGTCTGAGTGTAATATTGTGTAACAACTGTTATCAAGTCTACACCTGAACAGTCTTCGCACAACATCCTAAATAGGCTAAGTTGGATTAAATGTTCTACGGTCCTCAGTTTCTCAGACCCCAAATCAGAGAAAGTAACGTCTAACCACAAATAACTTGTGTGACATCAATAGCTCCAAAAGTGTCTCCACTGAGTAGGTGGGTCTTAAGTCAACTTGTTAAGGACTACTCCACACAAGTCGAACATGACTGAACCATCCTCTTATCTTAATTGCACTCAAGTTCGGGTTAGAACTTATCTCACCACTCAGAGATCACCAAGCACAACAAGCAGATTATATCACACAAAACAAATATACAAACATAAAATATACAATTATACACACATAAAAAAGTAGGCTAAACCCACTGAGGACTACTCCTCAGCAGAGTCGCCACTCAATTTCTGTAGCGGTAAATTCATGACCGTTAAGCTATGGATAAACTTAACGTCAATAAAACCAGAGTCGTACCGTGCTTTTATTGTTTCCAAAGGAAAAGGAAAAAGTACGAACAAAACCCAAAGATAAGTTTTCAAATCAAAAAAGTTTGGATGAGGGTTAGTTCTTTTTGTCTTTTGAAATTTTAAGTCAATATAATTAGATTTATTTACAAATTTGACTTAAGAAAAGAGTTTAAAAATGCAATGGCGTAAGGCCAAAGTTTCTAATTTGCAAAAGAGTCTAAGTTTATAAATCACAAGCAAAGAAGATTTTGAAAAAAGGGGGGATAGATCTGAAATTTAAGAAATGGGAGGAGATGAAGAGACTAATCCTAAGCAAAAATTTAAAAGTTAAGAGTTGAAAAGATCTGACCAATGGGATTCAATCCAACAGACAAGAATGTCATATAGAAACCAACTTTTCCTTTAGACTTTAAATCAAGCAATATCAATAAACAAGTAGCAAGATAGAGAGCAAGGCATCAAATAAAGATAGCCACATCCAAGCAAGCAACTTCATAGTCTTCTTCTTGATCTTCTCATGTATCAGATGAATTACTCCTTAATAGGCTCGGAATATGGCATTAGACACAGGTTCAAAATAACATTTCCATCAAGACCATGTAGCAGATGAATTCATGTGGATCCTAATACTTGCATCAGATGGAAGCTCAGATCATAATAACTTGGTCTCAAAAAAGTTGGCATTGGCCAAGTCCTTTTGCATATGTAAGGTTGCCTAATCCTAAGTCCAAAGCTCAGATCAAATCCAACAGTCCACACAAACATTTTTTAGGGTTTTTGTTGTTTATTAAGTATTTTAAGGTCCTAAGACCACAAACACAAACAAGATATACAAAAAAATATATACAACCACAATATATGGCTCAAGTGAGCAAAGTGAAAAAAAAATGACATAAACATAAACAAGTTAAATGATATGTAAATGGAAAATGAAATGGTAAATGGCTTGAATTTAAATTTCGTAAAGTAAATGACTTGAAATTAAAAAGCGAGAATAATAAGAGTTAGTCAAATGTTAGTTGATTAAATGTTAATGGTGTTTTACTTTTCAAATGATTAAGTCATTCTTTGGAGAACACTCAACCCTCTATTCACAAGCATGGATCCTTGTACCAAGACATCTTCCAAAGGAAGGAAATAAGACCAAGTTTCCACATAATACCATGAAAGGGGGGAGACTTACAATCTCACTTACTAGAATGCTATGCTTTTGGGTCACAATTTAGCGCTATGTTAAGTAATCGTAATTTGACTTATGTAGAAGTCACAACTATTTGAGGTCGGGCAATAGAAATGTTGGTGTTAATGCATGTTAGAGATATGCTATAATGAATCATACTCCTAAAACATACCACACACAAAAAGAAAATGATCAAAGGATGGACCTAATCTTATCCATACTTGTATTGGTTCATCTAACATAAAGTTATTGATGAACCAATTAGCCTTAGGATATTGAGACTTCATTGGTCAATGAAAAGGTATGGGATAGAATGGGATTGAAGATGAAGAGGGAGGGGAGATGAGATCAACACAAATTGGTCATGGGAGGAATTTTATCAAATTAAAATCATTCATTCATTTTGGGAGATGAAATGTACATTTCATCAATCCTATAAATCCAGTGATTTTAATCCAACAAAAGTCAAATCAACTTTGACCAAGGCCCAAACACATAATCAAACTTCACAAGTCAATAAAAATGGCTCAATATTATTTCTACACCATTAATCAATTAAAAATCAAATTAAAATGCATTTAAATTAAATTATGTTTGATCAAAAACCTAAAACCTCTTCAAAACACCAAATAAATGACCAAGAGATTTATCCTAGGTCAAACAAGGTCAAAGGACCTTAGACAAAAAAATTCATAATTTTTGAAAAGTCAGAAGTATTTTTAAACAATTAAAAATATGCACAAAAACAATTAAATCATAAAAATATTAAAATTAATCCAAAAAATAATTTTAATTTTGACAATGAAAGAGGAAAATATTTGATTTTTTTTGGTGAAAGTCTCATATTTTTTGGATTAAAAATGAAATTAATATGAACTAATTAATAATAAGGGATTAAATGAAATAATCAGAAAATCAAAAAAAAGAAGAGCCATCTGATCTCCCTCATTAATTGAGGTCGCAGATCAGATGGTTAGAAACGCGTGTTCTACCAATGCTTTAGTCAATTGTCCCACACGCGTGGTAATCAATTTGGATGGATGAGATTAGACGCTATGGACCAGATCAGATGGTTGGAACCTTGCCAACACACCACCGGAGCCCTAGCTCCGATCATCTTCTCCGGCGAGGACCACCAGACTGGTCCAAGCTCAACTCAAAGGAAAATGAAAAGTGAATACACTAATTTGAAGGAAAAATGCTCAGGAGCACGAATCTGGCCTCAACGTTGTCCAATTCCAAGTATATAAAAACATACAAGGATTTGAATTTTGAGGATCATGAACTGAGTTGCTTTGATTTGACCTCAAAGCAACTTAATCTTCTTGCCTACATTGATAGGACTTCAGACAACCAAAAATCAACAAGAATGGTGAATAATTGAGGGAGAATCGAAGAGATGAAAATTCTGAAAAATCACCTTCAATGGAGCTTCAGATTGGCACGATCTTGCTTTCAATTATGCTTGGCCTTGCTTCAGATGCTTGATGGAAGTGAAATGGATCAAAGAAAGGGATGGACTCTTGGAGTTTCAATCTCAAAATAGATGGAGAATTGAAACTCGATTTTCAAAGAAAATCCTCAAGTTTATCCTTCAATGGTGGGGGTTTGAGGTTGTAGGTTCAAAGCTTGGGCATGAGGTCCTTAATTCTGAGCAATGAGGGTCTTATTTACAGGCCATGAGATTGATTTCTATACACTTCCAATTTTGGAAAAATTTGAAAATTCTCTTTGCATGGTTGCATGGGCGTGTGCTAGGCCCATGAAATGATGTGATATGATCCATAATTGAGTGTGCATCATGCTGAATTCATGTTGGAAGGCCATGCAATTGTGTATGAAAAGTGGAAGTTGAAATTATCCAAATGGTCTTTTAACTTACACCCATGCGGAAATCCATCATACTTTGGCAAAATGAGGTTATCTTAAACTTTTTGGAAAGGTGAGATCATGGGGAACAACTTTCATGTTTAAAACTTTTCCATTTGAAGCTTGGATCATGATGAATTTTAAGGTGGAAGTTTGGGAAATCAAACATACTTGAACATTTTCTAAGTCCCAAGTCAAATGTTCACTTCTTCCACCTTGAATAACTTTTTCTATGGACTTCAAATCAGAAAAGTTTCTTCATCAAAGTTGTAGATATTTAAAACCTATTCAATTTGGTCATAAATTTGACCTTGTTTGTATTTGGCATGAAAGAGTTATTCATTTTAGAAGTTATAGAATATCACTTGTTCAATGGTATTGGCCCAAAATGACCTATAATGTTTCCTCTTGGCACATGCATTTGCAAGTTGAATTTAAAATTCCTCCAAAAATCAAAGTCTAATTAGACATCTTGAATTTGATCATTCAATTTGAATGGATTTAATCTCTTAAGAATTGAGCAAGTTATGGTCTTGGGAAGTTGACCTCCAAACTAGGGTTCAAACGAAATGACATATAATCTTTCATCATAAAAAATAACTTCCAAGCAAAACTAGCTCTTGACCTCAACATGAAAGTTATTTGGAATGTAATTTTGAGTAACTTTTCGCTTGGAATCATTTTCATATGACAAAAGTTGTAGGAGATAGAATCTAGGGAAACCTAGTTTTGACCAATTGACTTTCTCTAATCAACCACCATGAACCATCTTGATAGCTTGACATTATCTTGACTTTTGGGACTCATGGAGGATAATATATGCATAAGATGATGTAATGTGAAGTATCCCTTGAAATATTTGATAAATTTGTTGAAGGAACTTGTTGAAGAAGTCAAACAAGATACCTAGATGAATTAGGGTTTCCAAGGTAAACAAACTCCAAACTCTTGATGATTTCTTGATCAAAATAACATGTTAATATCATGGGGATCCATATATGATGCCTAGAATCAAAGTGAACCATTTCTTGATTGTTCTCCTTGCATTAGGGGTCTTAAACCCTAGATATGAGTTTGATATAGCATAGGTGAGCATACATACTACCTACAAAAGCAACAAACTATACATTGACATATTTTTGGTATTTTGGTTAGTAGACAAAGAAAAATTAAGTATGATACAATCAAATCTGCTTGGTGATCTCTCCCACTGCAAACCCAATGAATGAAGGGGTAAGAAGGATACCAAGGTGTGGTCCAATTGTCAATGCATATGATGAAATAGCATGAGGGGTCTTAGGGTCAAAATTGGGGTCTTACATATGTCTATAATAGTAAAGAAATTCAAAAAATTCCTAAAAATAAGAAGAACAAGAAAAAGGTGAATAAAAAACATCATCCATTCCAACATGCTACAACTATGGAAAGAAAGGGAATGTCATACCTTTTCGAAATCAATGGAAATTGATTGTAATTTTTTTTAAAGGTTGTCATAATTTCTAGAGGTGTCAAGAACACTATAAAATCATAATTTTTTCATCATTCAAATTCAACTCTTTTAATCTAATTCTCATAACAATTCTACTACATAATTTTAGAATTTGTTAGAAACTTTTTTGCGTAAAACTTTCATATCAAATAAAAGTTTCTTGAGCACATAATGATTATTTTGAATTTTTATATTGAAAAGGAATAAAAATATTATTGAAACTTTGTCGCACTCATACTTAATAAAAAACTGTAAAATTGTATTGTTGCTTCTTTACCAAGATTGTGATAACAAGTGTGATCCAAGACAAAGTAGGGTTCTTTCTCTAGTGTTGTAAAATTAAAAGGTGGTGTTTCCTTGTTGATTGTTGTTAGATGATTGTATAGAGAAGTCAGGTGTAGGATTGTATAAAGATCTAACAATAATGGAAATCTCTCACAAGAGTGTGAGTATACTAGATGTACCCTTAATTGGAAAGGGGAACTAGTATAATTCTCTGTGTCACTTTATTTTACTACACTTTACTTTTCTGTTTATCATTCATTCTTCGTTCATAATTTTAACAAAAAAAAACAAGAAAAGTATCATAAATCTCTAAAAATGTCTTTAAACCTAATTCACCCCCCTTAGGTTGTGCACTCAAAACTTACATTTGGCATCAAAGTAGATTATAGGTACGATGTTCCTAAAGAGCCAGAAATGACTTCTGCAAATCCAGTTTTTAGAGACGGTGGTAGAAACAACAAGCCTTTATTGTTCTATGATGAATAATTTTATTTTTTGAAAATTCATATGAAGGCACGTCTCGACGCACAAGGATAAGAAGTTTGGGATATTGTAGAAAATGGTATGTTCATTCCCATAAATGTTGTCAATGGAGTTGGTACACCTAAAATCAAAAGTTCATGGGACAAAGGTGATAAGAAAAAGGTCTTCTACAACAAGAAATCAATCAACTTACTTCAAGCGACGCTAAGCATGGATGGATTTTTCTGTGTCTCTCAATCCACAGCGACAAAAGAAATATAGGATACATTAGTGGTTACTCATGAAGGAGCTGCTGAAGTAAAAAAAATCAGGGTTGAACACATGTAACCTGATGAATCAATACTTGACTTGCAGAAAAGATTTGTGCACTTGAACAATTACTTGATCGCTTTTGGTAAGACTTTTCCTAACAATGAGCTTAATCTTAAAGTACTTAGATTTTTGACCAGGGAATGACAATCGAAAGTGACGATATCTGAAAAGAAGAGTCTACCTAATATTCAATTCACAACATTATTCATCATCCAATTTGGAAAGCGAAGAAAGTGCTAATCTTGCATTGATGGCATCACACCATTCTGATGATGAAGAAGATGAGGTTAGTAATGAAAAACATTCTTATGATAATGATGCACAAGAAGCAATATGTGAATTACTCAATGAATGTAAAATTTGGTACAAAACATTGTCAACTCAAAAGAAATGAATTTCTTCTCTTGAAGAGAAGATTGACATTATGCAATGAGTGTAATTCACTTTATTTTCAAATTTTTCAATTAAAAAGAGTTATTAAAATATATGAAAAAAAGACAAATCAGATTGGAAAGTGTCCTTAGTAGACAAAGATATTCCAATGATAAAAGTGGACTTGGTTATTCAAAATTTTACAAGCCAAGTACTAGTAAAACCATCTTTGTTAAGGTAAGTGACCAATATAATAAAGAGAAAGTGAATAAAGGGTACAAATATTCATCATCATCCTAAGAAAAGATTTGTTCGAAAAAAATCTTATGTTCCTAGATATAAAAACAATTTTGTTCTTACATGTTTTTAATGTAGTTTAATAGGTCATACACACAATGCCTGCTATGTAAGGAATTTTAGTGTTGATAATGGACATTATGTGTAGATCAAGAAAGGAACTAAATATCAAGGACCCAAGGCACGTCAGGTACCTAACAAATCTTAATTTATTTTTTAGGTTTGCTTGAAGACCACTACAAATCTATCGTATCTTGATAGTGGTTGTTCAAAGCATATGAGTGGTGATATAATTTTTTTTCAATTCTAGTTTTAAAATCCAAGGGATATGTCACTTATAGGGACAACAATAAAGTAAAAATTCTTGACATAGGCAATGTTGGATCACCACCTTTTATACCTATTAAAGATGCACTTTATGTAGAAAGACTAAAGCAAAATCTTCTAGGCATAAGTTAACTTTGTGACAAAGGCTTCAAAATCAAGTTCACCAAAGGTGAATGCTTAATTGAAGATGAGGTCACACATGAGGTAAAACTTACGGGTAAAAGAAATAATAACATTTTCATGATTTATTTAGATAATTTATATTTGAAAATAAAGTGTATTATGGTAAGCAATAATGACTCATGGCTTTGGCACAAAATAGCCCATATTCATATGGAACATTTAAACAAATTAGTCAAACATGATCTTATCATTGGTTTACCAAAGATAAATCATGTGATGCATATCAAAAAGGAAAGCAAACTAAATCAACTTTCAAGCTAAAAAGTATGGTAACGACTACAAGGCCACTTCAATTGTTGCACATGGAATTGTTTGATCCATCAAGAATAAGAAGCTTTGGAGGTAATGTATATGCCTTACTTATTGTCGATGATTTTTTTTAGATTTTCTTAGACACTATTTTTAGTGCAGAAAAACAAAGTTTTCAAGTCATTTAAGAAGTATGCAAAGAAAGTACAAAATGAAAATTCATTAACGACTTCAACAATCAGAAGTGACCATGGTAGAGAGTTCCAAAATGCACCATTTTAAGATTTTTGTGAAGAAAATGATGTCTTTCATAAATTTTTAGGAGAAAGGACTCCTTGACAAAATGGAGTGGTTGAAAGGAAAAATATATCTATAGTTGAACTTGCAAGAACCATGCTAGTGACTTCAATCTACCAAAGTATTTTTGGGCAGACGCGGTAAGCACGTTATGTTATGTAAGTAACCGAGTTATCATAAGGAAAATTTTGAAAAAGACTCCATATGAACTCTTCAAGGGAAGAAAGTCTTGCTCACTTTCATTTTTTTGGATGTAAGTGTTTTATCCTCAACAATGACAATAACAATCTCGGTAAGTTCTCTAAGTTGAGTATGCGCCTAAGAGGGGGGTGAATTAGGTTCTTTGAAAACTTTTTTCGGTTCAATGAAAACTTTTTCTTTCTTTTCTGGTTTGGTTATGCAATGAAAAGGTAAAGTGTGGAAAGTAAAGAACAGCGAGATGTATATTAGTTACCCTCATAATCTGATAAACTTTAGTCTACTTACCGCATATAAGGGATTTTATTATTGTTAGATCTTATGGACAAGACAACCTAGTCTTTCTATACAGACTTTAACAAGAACACCAAGAACAATCCTCTTGGATTTATCACTAAGTTCATTAAGAGAACAATCCTCTTTTAATGACTTTCTTGTTTCCAACAGTCCTGGACAACAAGGATAACAAGAACAATAGGAGTTTTAACAATTTTTTGAAAGAAGGAACAATATATCAATCTATTGATTGATCTTATCCCTTTAAGAAATCAATTATCTTTATGACATACAAGTGATCTAAGAATGGTATGGATGAAACTATATGAATGTATATTGAAAATTATGTATTGAAAGTTTCACCAAAAAATTTAATCAAGAACACTTGAGAAAATTTGAAAAGATGAAGAGAAAAATTGTTTGAAATATTAGTGTGAAGGAGGTGAATTCAAATTCTGAAAATATGTGGTATATATAACCCTTAGACACCTTTCGAAATGATCATAATTCATGAATGGATGTCATGGTTCAAGAACACAATTCAGAAAATATTTTCATGAAAAAATGCATTTATTTCTACCACTAGTTCAATGGTAATCGGTTACCCAATATGGTGTAATCGGTTACACCTGAACCAACGTTAAAAAAATTGAAAATTTTCACCATGTAATCGATTACCATAAAGGCAGAATGACCAAATGCAGTTGAAAATGAATTATAAGAACAAATGAATATATTTAAGAGGTCTAAATGAAACATGACATGTGTGAATGAAACTCTTGAGCACTTGAATGAACATAGAGAGGTTGAGAACTTTATACCTTAATAACTTGATCAATTCAAGAAATCTTCAAGACTTGAAGTTGTTTTATAAGTGAAGCTAGATTTGTGCTTAAGTCTTGAACCATTATATTTGCGATGCACGTTTGCTTGTAGAGCATGTCTTCATCAAAACACTTTGAGAAGCTTGTCTTCATATTCTCCCCATTTTTGATGATGACAACTCTTTATTGAATGTTTTATCCAATCTTGCTTTCTCTAACAATTAAAACTCACCCTTCATCGAAGCTCCCCCTTGATCTATGATTGAGAATATTTTTAAAGTAATTGCTAGCTGCATTATTAGAGAAACATACAACAATCAAATATATATTTTCCCTCTTTGTCATTAGCAAAAAGGATGGGAAAGACTAAACATTGAATAACCATATGTTGTATGATAATATAGCATATAATATGAACATATAAACAAATAACAAAACAACCAAAAGCACATAACTTAATACAAAATAACTTGTTCATACATAATGATTAAAACATAAACTTAAAAACAAGAAAACTCGGCATAACAAAAAACAAGAAACAAACACATTAATAATTTTAATCACTTTGATCACTTTCCGACATTTCCACATTCTCTACATCATCTCCTTCATCTTCACCACTTTCCTCTTCCTCACTAACTTATGGGTTTTGATGAAGAGTGAAAGGATTCAGAAAAAGTATTGGAAAGTGATAACTTAATAAATAAGCACTTATTTAAAAAATAGACAAATAAAAAACATTTAATAAAAAGAAAAAATCTGGAAAATGTTCAGGTGTAATCGATTATCCTGAGAGGTGTAATCGGCTACACTATGCACAAATGCTGCAATGAGTCACGCAAGCAGACATGTAATCGATAATTGAATAAGGGGTAACCGATTACCTCAATAAAAAAATGTTCACTAGGATCAGCCTTTGTGTTTGCACTGATTAATTTTGAAGAATCAAATGTCACAATCATCTAAAACACCAAGTTCCCTCCGAATTTTGTAAAATGATTCCTTCGGGGGAGGTTTTGTGAATATGTCAGCAAGCTGATTATGCGTATCCATGAATGAGACTTCATCATTGCCTTTGAGCACATGATCACGTAATAAGTGATGTTGGATGTCTATGTCTTTAGTACGAGAATGCCTGAATGGATTCTTTGTTATATTTATTGCACTTGTGTTGTCGCATCGAAGTGGTATGCATCCAAGATTTAGTCTGAAATCAATAAGTTATTGCTTTAGTCATAGAATCTGAGCACAACAACTTCATGTTATTGTGTATTCTGCTTTTGCCATGCTAAGAGAAACACATGCTTGTTTCTTGCACGCCCAAGAAACTAATGCATTTCCTAGGATGTGACATGTTCCACTTGTACTTTTTATATCTGTTTTTTAACCTGCATTATTCGAGTCAGAATATCCAACTAAATCACATATACTACATTTTGGATACCATAGGCCGACATTTGTTGTTCCTTTGAGATACTTCATGATCCTTTTAACAACGGTGTGATGCGATTCCTTTGGATTGGCTTGAAACCGCGCATAAAGACACACACTAAACATTATATCAGGACGGTTTATCGTCAAATATAGTAAGGAACCAGTCATACCTCGATACTTTGTGATATCAATCGAAACATCTGATTCATCTTGATCAACATAAGTTTTGAATCCCATTGGAGTAGATATTGCCTTGCAACTATCCACGTCGAATCTTTTCAACAACTCTTTGCAGTACTTTGATTGGTTGATGAAGATGCCATCCTTTAGTTGCTTAATTTGGATTCCAAGAAAATAGTTCATTTTACCCATCATGGACATCTCGAATTCTCCTTGCATCATCAATGACAATTCTTCACACATTTCTTTGTTTGTTGAGCCGAATATGATGTCGTCAACATAGACTTGAATCAATAAAGTGTTGCCTTTTATTTTCTTAACAAACAAGGTCTTGTCAAATTTACCTTTTTCAAATCCTCTTTCATAAATAAAGTTGCTAAGTCGATCATACCACGCCATTGGTGCTTATTTTAAGCCATGAAGAGCTATCTTCAACTTGAAGACATGTAAAGGATTCTCGAAGTCTTCAAATCCCGGGGGTTGTTTGACATAGACTTCTTCATTGATGTAGCCATTTAAGAAGGCGCTCTTGACATCCATTTGGAATAACTCAAAATTTAACTAACAAGCATAAGCAAGTAATAAACATATAGCTTTTAACCTTGCAACCGGAGCGAACATTTCTTCAAAATCAATTCCTTCCTCTTAATTGTATCCTTGGGCCACTAAACTTGCTTTGTTTCGAACAATTATACCATTCTCATCAAGCTTTTTCCCAAACACCCATATGGTACCTATTATGTCTTTACCACTTGGCCTAGGGACAAGTTCCCAAACTTGATTCCTTTTGAATTGGTTTAACTCTTCTTACATTGCAACTACTATTGGCCGTCCCCTAAGACTTCATCAACTTTGGAAGGTTTAATTTGTGAAACAAGCGCCATATTCAAGCATGCATCTTTTAGATTTAATCTTGTTGCAATACCTTGACTAATATCACCAATGACTTTATCAATTGGATTATCTCTATGAGTTCTCCATTTTTTAGGTAGATCATTATCATTTGACTCTTGTTGAATTGGTTCTTCATGATGTTTTGTTTGATTATCATTGTTGACTTTGGAAGTATCTTCTTGAGGAACATCGACTATATCATCATCATCACACAAAACAACATCCTCCTTGGAGGAGTTAGTTTCATCTAAAGAAACATGCATAGATTCTTCAATATTTAAAGTCCGTTTATTATAAATTCTATATGCTTTACTAGAGAGAGAATAGCCAAGAAAAATACCTTCATTGTACTTTTCATCAAACTTACCGAGTTTGTCTTTATCATTGTTTAACACAAAGCATTTGCATCCAAAAATGTGAAAATAAGAAATGTTTGGTTTCCTTTCTTTGAAAATTTCATAAGGAGTCTTTTTCAAAATATGTCTTATAATAACTCTATTACTTACATAGCATGTCGTGCTTACCGCATCCGCCCAAAAATATTTTGGAAGATTCAAGTCACTAAGAATTGTTCTTGCAAGTTCCATGAGTGACCTATTATTTCTCTCCATCACTCCATTTTGTTAAGGATTCCTTGGTGCCGAGAAATTGTGAAAGACTCCATGTTCTTCGCAAAATTCTTCGAAAGAGGCGTTTTGGAATTCTCCTCCATGGTCGCTTCTTATGGAGACAATTTTTAGTGATTTCTCATTTTGGATTTGCCTTGCATACTTCTTGAATGCCTTGAATGCATCACTTTTCTTCACTAAAAATAATTCCCAAGTATATCTAGAAAAATCATTAACAATAACTAAAGCGTATACATTACCTCTGAAGCTTCTTGTTCTTGATGGACAAATAAGTCCATATGCAACAATTGTAGTGGCCTTGAAGTGGACACCACATTCTTAGTTTTGAAAGTTGATTTGATTTGATTTCCCTTTTGACATACATCACATAATCTATCTTTGACAAACTTCATCTTAGGAAATCCAATGACAAGATCATGCTTGACTAGTTTATTCAAGTGTTCCATATGAATGTGAGCAATTGTCTTATGCCATAACCATGCATCTTTCTTGTTCACCATAGGACATTTTACCTTCAAAGACAAATCATCAAGGGAAATCATAAATATATTATTGATTCTTTTAGTTTTGAGTTTTACCTCATTGGTGACTTTATCTTCAATAAAGCATTCATCTTTTATGAACTTGATCTTGAAGCATTTGTCACAAAGTTGGATAATGCTTAAAAGATTGTGCTTTAGTCCTTCAACATAAAGAACATATTCAATGGTTTTGAAATGTGGTGCTCCAACTTTGCCTATGCCAAGAATCTTTCCTTTGTTGTTATCTCCATAAGTAACATAAACCTTGGCCTTAAGCACTAGATTTAAAAATTTGTTCGGGTCTCCCGTCATATGCTTGGAACAACCACTATCTAGATACCATAGATTTGATGTGGCTTTCAAGCATACCTACAAAACAAATTAAGTTTTGTTAGATATCCAAATTTCTTTGGGTCCTTCGTAATTAGTATATTTCTTTACCCACACGTAATTCCCACCTGCAACACTAAAGTTTCTAACATAGCAAGCATTAGGTGTATGGCCACTTATACCACAATAAAAATAAGTTGGAACAAAATTTATTTTATATCTAGGTAAATAGGATTTATTTTTAGCAAACTTTTTCCTTTTAGGATAATGATGAACAACCTTTGCTTTGGTCACTTTCTCTTTGGTAGATTGTTCACTAGCCTTAACAAAAATGGTTTGGTTAGAACTTGGTTTACAAAGTTTTGAATAACCAAGACCACTTTTGTCATTTGAATATCTTTGATGGCTAAGAACACCTTACAATCCAACTTGTCATTTCTCATATCTTTCTAAAACTCTTTTTAGTTGGACAATTTCAAATGAAAGTGACTCGCAATTTTTACATACAAAGTTCTGTTTTTGTTCACTTATGACATTTTGTTTTTCCATTTCAAACTCTTTCTCCATAGTGTCAATTTTTTCTTCAAGAGATGTAATTTGTTTCTTTTGACTTGAAATGATTTTGTACAAGATTTTGCATTCATTAAGGATTTCAATGATATCACCTTGTGCATCATTATCATAAATGGAAAATTCATTACTACCCTCTTCTTCATCATCGGAGTGGTGTGAATCCATCAATGCTATATTTTCACATTCGTCGATATTTTAATTTGATGAAGAACTTATCTCATTATCGTCTCATGCAACATAAGCCTTTGTATTCTTGGTTTCCTTCTTGCTTTTGAAGTCACCTTTCTTGGAAAGTTTCGGACAATCCGGTTTTATATGACCTTGCTTACCACATTCATAACATGTAACATCTTGTGTAGAAATGGAAGCCTCCTTTTTCCTGAAGGATTTCTTTCTATTTGCATAGTTAAACGATTTATCAATTTTACCAAAGAACTTACCGAGTCTTTTAACAAGAAGCATAAAATTCTCATCTTCTTCAGGATCATCATTTATTCGTTCTTCTTTTGAGTCGAATTTTAGAGCGATACCTTTGGACTTTTTCTCTTGATTTTCATGTTGTTCAAGTCTTCCAAGTTCCAATTCATGTTTTTGAAGCTTTCCGAAAAATGATGCAGATGTCATGGTCAAGAGACTCTTCTTCTCGGATATGGCTGTTACTTTCGGTTGCCATTCCCTTTTTAATGATCTAAGTATTTTAAGGTTGAGATCATCATTTGTGAAGGGTTTTCCGAGTATTTTAAATGATTCGTTAAATGGATGAATCTCTTCTACAATGCAACAATGGATTCTCCTGGCTGCATTCTGAACATTTTGTATTCTTTACTTAATGTGTTCAATCTGGATTTTTTCACTTTAGTAGTTCCTTCATGAATCTCCACCAAAGTGTCCCAAATTTCTTTTGCCGATTTACATTGAGAGATACGAAAAAAACTCATACGTACTTAATGCACTTTGAAGAATATTGATAGCTTTATTTTCATTTAGGATCTTTTTATTGTCATCTTCATCATAGGATCCTTTAACCTTAGGAGTGCCAACATCATTAACCATACTAATTTGAATATGTGGACCATTTTCGACGGTTTCCCATATGCCTTCTCCTTGTGCCTCTAGATGTGCCTTCATGCGGATTTTCCAAAAGTCAAAATATTCACCAGATAATAGAGGAGGCTTGCTACTACTATCGCCATCTTTGAAAACCAGATTATTTGCGGAAACCATGTTCTGGATCTATGAAGCAAGTTACCAACAACCCGCTCTGATGCCAAATGTAACTTGAGAATGCACCTAAGAGGGGGGGGGATGAATTAGGTTCTTTAAAAACTTTTTCCGGTTTTATGAAAACTTGTTCTTTCTTTCTGGTTTGGTTATGCCATGAAATAGTAAAATGCGAAAAGTAAAAAACATTGAGACGTATACTAGTTCCCCTCACAATCTGAGAGTAATCCAGTCCCCTTACCACATGTAAGAGATTTTATCATTGTTAGATCTTATGGACAAGACATCCTAGTCTTTCTATACAAACGCTAACAAGAACACCAAGAATAATCCTCTTGGATTTTTCACTAAGTCCACTAAGAGGACAATCCTCTCTTAATGACTTTCTTGTTTCCAACAATCCTGGATAAGTTTTTGAAAGATGGAACAATATATCAATCTATTAATTGATCTTTTCCTTTTAAGAAATCAATTCTCTTTACGACATACAAGTGCTCTAAGAATGGTATGGATGAAACTATATGAATGTATATTAAAAGTTCTATGTAGAAAGTTTCACCAGAAAATTTAATTAAGAACACTTGAGAAAATTTGAAAAGATGAAGAGAAAAGTTGTTTGAAATATTAGTGTGAAGGAGGTGAATTCAAATTCTGAAAATATATGGTATATATCACTCTTAGACACCTTTATAAATGGTCATAATTCATGAATGGATGCCATGATTCAAGAACATAATTCAGGCAATGTTTTCTTGGAAAAAATGCATTTATTTCTATCATTTGTTCAGTGGTAATCGGTTACCAAATATGGTGTAATCGGTTACACCTGAACCAACGTTAAAAAATTTGAAAATTTTCACCAGGCACACACTTAAAATTCTTTTTATAACCTTTTTCTATCTTAAAAATATTTTCAATACCGTGCCAATTGATTAAGAAATTGTCCACTATCTTTTAATTTTTTTGAATTATCCAATCGATTAGGGACTTAAGGCAATCGATTGGAAAATCTTTTTTGAACCGGCAAATCGATTGTGGTATTAAGCCAGTCGGTTAGAGAAGGGCTAAATGTTTATCCAAACAATTAATACAACATCTTAATGACTTATAACGACTTTGTATCCTTTATTTCCTTTTAACTAATCATACTCAATTATTTTTAGGGCTTCCAATTGATTGGAGGAAGATGCCAATGGACTGACACATCATGTTCGCTCATGGATCATTTATTTTTTTGGATTTTTCTTCTCCTATATAAAGGAGGGTCTCCTCCTCTTCATTTTACACCACTTTCTGAAACTTTACATTTAATTTGGAATTTATCTCTCTAATTTCCCTTTTTCTCTCTAGAAGTAATTTTTCTTTCACTTAAACTTCCTCGGTGCTTTTGAGTGAAACATTACTTAGTTCTGAAGAATAATTTGTAAGTAATCGTGCTATTGTTTTTATTATCGAGAGTGTGATTCTCTTGTGAAATTGAGTTTGGTTCATGAGATAAACATGTTAGAAAATATTTGTTTTGGTTTCTGGAACTTTTTCGGAAAAGTTCTATTTCGGCTATTGAGATAAGCCTGAAAAACTCTAGACAGTTTGTTAGCTTAGTCTGGGGTAAAATCTATATTTGGTTAGGGATAAGCTTGTAAAATCTAAAGATCGGATTGTATTAAGGTTTATGGGAATAACTTATAAAAATTCAAAGTTTATAGTCAAAATCTCAAGAAGATCTCTTGGGGACAAGAGTAGGCCAATGAGCGGTCGAACCTGGATAAATATTTGTTGTAATCTCTCTAACCCTTATCCTCTTTATTTTTCTTCTATTTATTTACTTTCTTTATTTTCACTTTGATTTACTCTACTCTCAAGAAATTACTAACACAATTTCAAGTCTAATTGATAAAAATACTAAAGTAATCGCGAATTTTAAATACCTCAATTCCCCTATCTCCCTTTTGTGCTTGAAGTCACTTGTCCAACAAGTGGCATTAGAGCCTAGCTCATGTGAGAGACTAATCACCCTAGGAGGAAAAATGTATTCAATCTATTCACTAAACGATCTCTCATCCTTTAATGGTTAAGGGCATAGTTTGTGGAAAGAGAAAATGAAAATTCTCATTGAATGGATGGATCATGGTATATGGAAGGTTGTGAAAGAAGGTTTATTTGTTACTACAGACGATGTCAATGGTGTGGCACTAAAAAAACTTGAAAAAGGATTGGACCAAATATGATAAAGAGAATGTGTAGCACAGTTTGAAAGCAAAAACTGTCATCACCATTATCCTCAGTCTTGATGAATTTTTCCGAGTTTCTCATTGCGATACTGCAAAAGAAATGCAAGACATCCTCCAAATTACCCATGAAAGAACTACTGAGGTAAAGAGGGAAATATTTGGCGCATTAACCCATGAGTATAAACTTTTTAGAATGAATTTTGAAGAGAGCATAAATAAAATGCAAACACAATTCAAACATATCATTAGTCATATGATAATTCTAGGGAAAACATTCTCAACTAAGGAATTAGTCATAAAAGTTCTTAGATGCTTAAACAGTGAATGGTGACCCAAAGAGGGAAACATTGCGATTTGTGAATCTAAGAATTGAGTGACTATGAACACACACACACACATACACACTCTTAGGAGAATTGCAAGAACACAAAATGGAACTCAAAAGGCTTGTCATAAATGAAGAAGGATAAAAGAAAAACAAAATTCTAGCACTTAAAGCTGAGGAATCCGATTCTGATAGTGACATGTCTCTAATAGTAAAGAACTTTAAAAAATTCCTAAAAATGAGAAGAAGCAAGAAGAAGAGCAAGAAAAAGATGAAGAAAAACACCATCCATTCCAACATGCTACAACTATGGAAAGAAATGTAATTTCATATTATATTGTCCCCTAATCAAGAAAGCAAATAAAAAAATGTGTTTACCTCTGTAACTTGTTGAAAAAATTCTGAACAATTTTCATACATTTTCCATGCACAGTTTTATCATACCTTTTCGAAATCAATGGAAATTGATTGTGATTTTTTTTAAAGGTTGTCATAATTTCTAGAGGTGTCAAGAGCACTATAAAATTATCAGAATTTTTTCATCATTAAAATTCAACTCTTTTAATCTAATTCTCATAACAATTCTACTACGTAACTTTGAAATTTGTTAGAAACTTTTCTGCATAAAAATTTCATATCAAATAAAAGTTTTTTGAGCACTTAATAATTATTTATTTTGAATTTTTATATTGAAAAGGAATAAGATTATTATTTAAATTTTGTTGCACTCATACTTAATAAAAAAAATTAAATTGTATTGTTGCTTCTTTACCAAGGTTGTGGTAACAAGTGTGATTCAAGAGAAAGTAGGGTTCTTTCTCTAGTGTTGTAAAATCAAAAGGTGGTGTTTCCTTGTTGATTGTTGTTAGATGATTGTATAGAGATGTCAGGTGTAGGCTTGTATAAAGATTTAACAATAGTGGAAATCTCTCACAAGAGTGTGAGTACACTAGATGTACCCTTAATTGGAAAGGGGAACTAGTATATTTCTCTGTGTCACTTTATTTTACTACTGTTTACTTTTCTGTTTATCATTCATTCTTCATTCATAATTCCAAAAAAAGTTAAAAAACAAGAAAAGTATCATAAATCTCTAAAAACGTCTTTAAACCTAATTCACCCCCCTTAGGTTGTGCACTCAAAACTTACATTTGGCATCAGAGTAGATTATAGGTAAGATGTTCCTAAAGATCCAGAAATGACTTCTGCAAATCCAGTTTTCAGAGACGGTGGTAGAAATAACAAGCCTCTATTATTCTGTGATGAATACTTTGATTTTTGGAAAATTCGTATGAAGACACATCTCGAAGCACAAGGAGAAGAAGTTTGGGATATTGTAGAAAGTGGTATGTTCATTCCCACAAGTGTTGTCAATGGAGTTGGTACACCTAAAATCAAAAGTTTATAAAGGTGATAAGAAAAATGTCCTCTAAAACATGAAATAAATCAACTTACTTCTAGCGACGCTAAGCAATGATGGATTTTTCTGTGTCTCTCAATGCACAATGATAAAATAAATATAGGATACATTACTGGTTACTCATGAAGGAGCCTCTGAAGTAAAAAGATCAGGGTTGAACATATGCAACCCGGTGAATCAATACTTGACTTGCAGAAAAGATTTGTGCACTTGAACAATCACTTGATCACTCTTGGTAACACTTTTTCTAAAAATGAACTTAATCTTAAAGTACTTAGATTTTTTATCAGGGAATGACAATCAAAAGTGACGATGATATCCGAAAAGAAAAGTCTATCTAATATTCCATTCACAACATTATTCATCGTCCAATTTGAAAAGAGAAGTAAGCGCTAATCTTACATTGATGGCATCACACCATTCCGATGATGAAGAAGATGAGGTTAGTAATGAAAAACATTCTTATGATAATGATGCACAAGAAGCAATATATGAATTACTCAATGAATGTAAAATTTGGTACAAAACATTGTCAACTCAAAAGAAACAAATTTCTTCTCTTGAAGAGAAGATTGACATTATACAATGAGTGTAATTCACTTTCTTTTCAAATTATTCAATTAAAAAGAGTTATTGAAATATATGAAAAAAGGACAAATCGGATTGGAAAGTGTCCTTAGTAGACAAAGATATTCCAATGATAAAAGTGGACTTGGTTATTCAAATTTTTATAAATCAAGTACTAGTAAAACCATCTTTGTTAAGGCAAGTGACCAATATAATAAAGAGAAAGTGAATAAAGGGTACACAATGTTCATCATCATCCTAAGAAAAGATTTGTTCGAAAAAAATCTTATGTTCCTAGATATAAAAGCAATTCTGTTCCTACATGCTTTTAATGTAGTTTAATAGGTCATACACACAATGCTGACTATGTAAGGAATTTTAGTGTTGATAGTGGCCATTATGTGTAGATCAAGAAAGGGACTAGTTATCAAGGACCCAAGGTAAGTCGGGTACCTAACAAATCTTAATTTATTTTTTAGGTTTGCTTGAAGACCACTACAAATCTATGGTATCTTGATAGTGGTTGTTCAAAGCATATGACTGGGGATATATTTTTTTTTTCAACTATAGTTTTAAAATACAAGAGATATGTCACTTATAAGGACAACAATAAAGTGAAAATTCTTGACATAGGCAATGTTGGATCACCACCTTTCATAACTATTAAAGATTTACTTCATGTAGAAAGACTAAAGCAAAATATTTTTAGCATAAGCCAACTTTGTGACAAAGGCTTCAAAATGAAGTTCACCAAAGATGAATGTTGAATTGAAGATGAAGTCACACATGAGGTAAAACTTACGGGTAAAATAATTAATAATATTTTCATGATTTCTTTAGATAATTTATATTTGAAAATAAAGTGTCTTATGGTAAGCAATAATGAATCATGGCTTTGGCACAAAATAATCCATATTCATATGGAACATTTAAACAAATTAGTCAAACATGATCTTGTCATTGGTTTACCAAAGATAAAATTTGTCAAAGATAAATTATGTGATGCATGTCAAAAAGGAAAGCAAACTAAATCAACTTTCAAGCAAAAAAAAGTGGTAACAACTACAATGCCACTTCAATTGTTGCAGATGGACTTGTTTGGTCCATAAAGAACAAGAAGCTTTGGAGGTAATGTATATGCCTTACTTATTGTCGATGATTTTTTTTAGATTTTCTTGGACACTATTTTTAGTGCAGAAAAACAAAGTTTTCAAGTCATTTAAGAAGTATGCAAAGAAAGTACAAAAAGAAAATTCATTAATGACTGCATCAATTAGAAGTGACCATGGTGGAGAGTTCCAAAATGCATCATTTGAATATTTTTAAGAAGAAAATGATGTCTTTCATAAATTTTTAGCACAAAGGACTCCTCGACAAAATGGAGTGGTTGAAAGGGTAAATAGATCTATAGTTGAACTTACGAATGGGCATGATCAGTGATAGAATCGTTACCTCTTGCGGCGATCACGAACGTTGAATGATGACAACGCCTCTACTCAGTCCACACGAACGGATTCCTTCAATCTCAGTGCTAGCTGCTACGAATGAAGGCTTTGAGTGAGAGAGAGAGAGAAACAAAATGCAAGCGTCACAATGCTTCTACCCAAGGGTTCTATTTATAGAACCACTTGTGTGGGCTTCAAGCTAAAAAGCCCACTTAAGTGTATTTTGGCCCATATCTTATAATATGCCCAAAATCACTTAAGCGTGTTGTACCTTACCATTTAAGTGCACTGTACCTTACGGTGTTCCTTAGTTACTCTATCTCTCATCAATTCGTCCTTTGTGTGTGACCCTGTAGGTTTTCGCGACGTTGGCAATTATATTAAATCACGCATTTAACATAATAAACAGTAAGCGGTATCTAGCAACACATCACTGCTACCCAAGTCACAAAAATGTAATGTGATCTGACAAATCCTTTTGTGATAATAATTATGTGTATAATTACCCTTTTGCCCTTATGTATATATTGAATACAAGGCATAGACCGTGTCATCCTTGTCCAGTTCAATATTAGGCCCATAGACATTTATCCTATAACGCAGGATAGGCAAATTCCATCTAGGTCACTCATGTCCCTTAGCATGCTTTGTGGAGTACCCATCAACTGTCTTTATGGTTATCCAGTTACGGACAATGTTGGATCAGCAATAAAACACTCGACTCTACATCTAGGGTCCATAGTGGTTTCAGGTCGAAGAGTGGTATACACCATTATCACCATGAGAATAACTTATGACACTTTGCATAACATTCTATATAGTATTCTCATAGCGGGTCAATCCAGTATAAATATTACTCTTAATATTCATACCTATGTTTGAGTCTTGATAACTCCTTATCCATGATCCATGAGATATGATCATCAGTCTATAAACATAATAGTCTCCATGCTTTAATGTTATCCCACTTCACAATAAAGTTTGACTACGGATACTTTAAGAATAGTGTCCTTATGTTTAATGTGCTCTCATGATTAAGTCACACTTGATACATTAAACGGACTATCTATTCCAGGGACTTTATTAAACAAACATAATAAAGAAAAAGCCTTTTATTATTAATAAATAATTCGATACAAGTACCAAAAGTATTGGCCTCTGGGGCTTACACCAACAATCTCCCACTAGCACTAGAGCCTATCAGGCATAACCCTAATGCCCGTAGATCTAGTATGGCCATCATGCTTCTGCTGCGCAAGAGGCTTTGTCAGTGGGTCAGCAATATTGTCAAGTGTGGGTACTTTACATATTTTCACATCTCCTCTATCTATTATCTCTTAAATAAGGTGATAACGCCTAAGTATGTGTTTGGATCGTTGGTGAGATCTAGGCTCCTTGGCTTGTGCGATAGCACCATTGTTATCACAATAGAGACCAATGGGATCCACAATGCTAAGAACTATGTCAAGTTCACTAATGAACTTTTTGATCCAAACAGCTTCCTTTGCTGCACTTGAGGCAGCAATATACTCGGCCTCGGTTGTAGAATCAGCAATTGTATCTTGCTTTGAACTTTTCCAGCTCACAACGCTACCGTTTAAGCAAAACACATAACGAGATTGCGATCTAAAGTCATCCTTATCTGTCTTGAAGCTGACATCGGTGTATCCAATTACAACCAACTCTTCCTGACCTCCATATATCAAGAATGAGTCCTTAGTCCTTCTCAAGTACTTAAGGATATTCTTGACAGCTATCCAATGGGCATCACCAGGATCAGATTGGTACCTACCCGTTGCACTTAAAGCATACGAGACATCTGGTCGAGTACATAACATGGCATGCATGATAGATCCTATTGCAAATGCATATGGAATCTTATTCATGCGATCCATTTCTTCCTTAGTTGAAGGGGATTGTATTTTTGATAGACACAGGCCATGTTGCATAGGTATGAATCCTTTCTTGGAATCATGCATGTTAAAGCGTCTCAGCACTTTGTCTATGTACGTACTCTGACTTAGGCCAAGCAGTTTTTGTGATCTATCTGTTGGTGTAAGCCCTAGAGGCCAATAATTTTGGTACTTGTATCGAATTATTTATTAATAATAAAAGGCATTTTCTTTATTATGGTTGATTAATAAAGTCCCTGGAATAGATAGTCCGTTTAAGGTATTAAGTGTGACTTAATCATGAGAGCACATTAAACATAAGGATACTATTCTTAAAGTATCCGTAGTCGAGCTTTAGTGTGAAGTGGGATAATATTAAAGCATTAAGACTATTATGTTTGTAGACTGATGATCACATCTCATGGATCATGGATAAAGAGTTATCAAGTCTTAAACATAGGTATGAATATTAGGAGTAATATTTATACCGGATTGACCCGCTATGAGAATACTATATAGAAAGTTATGCAAAGTGTCATAAGTTATTCTCATGGTGATAATGGTGTATACCACTCTTCGACCTTAAACCACTATGGATCCTAGATGTAGAGTCGAGTGCTTTATTGCTGGTCTAACGTTGTCCGTAACTGGATAACCATAAAGACAGTTGATGGGTACTCCACGAAGCATGCTGAGGGACATGAGTGTCCTAGATGGAATTTGCCCATCCTGCGTAACAGGATAAATGTCTATGGGCCCAATATTGAACTGGACAAGGATGACACGGTCTATACCTTGTGTTCAATATAGACATAAGGGCAAATGGGTAATTATACACATAATTATTATCACAGGAGGTTTTGTCAGATCACATGACATTTTTGTGTCTTGGGTAGCAGTGATGTGTTGCTAGATACCGCTCACTGTTTATTATGTTAAATGCGTGATTTAATATAATTGTCAACGTCGCGAAAACCTATAGGGTCACACACAAAGGACGGATTGATGAGAGATAGAGTAATTAAGGAATACCGTAATGTATGGTGTCCTTAAGTAGAATACGAAATATGGTAAGGTACCAAATACTTAAGTGATTTTGGCATATTATGAGATATGGGCAAAATGCACTTAAGTGGGCTTTTTGGCTTGAAGCCCACACAAGTGGTTCTATAAATAGAACTCTTGTGCAGAAGCATTGTATGGGAATACAACACAACTGAAGAGTTGGAATTTCGTATCTCTCTTTCTCTCACTCAAAGCCTTCATTCATAACAGCTAGTACTATGATTGAAGGAATCCGTTCGTGTGGACTGAGTAGAGACGTTGTCATCGTTCAACGTTCGTGATCGCCACAAGAAGTAATTATTCTATCATTGATCATGCCCATTCGTAAGGATCACTAAATGGAGAAATTTTTAAATTTCGCTGCGCCTTGGATGGCAATTCTCCTTCAGTGGTATCAGAGCCACTTACGAAACCATGAATCTGATAATTGTTTTTGTTCTGTATTAACATGATTAAAGACAGAATGAATCAAAGATTAAATTGAGATCGATCAAGTTATATATATGATATATGTAATCCTGATGCAAAATACATTATATATGATATAGTGTTCTCGTTTCGTTCATTCAAACACTCAATGGTTGTTTTCCTTTGAGCGATCAATGGTCATTTGCTTCTTGATCCGACATTAGTATGGTGAAGCAATGACGTGTTGATCAATCATATTGAATCAACAATCGAGATGTGTTTGACGGTCTGAAATTGGTGCATCAGGGTTAGTGACGGCACAAGGGTTGTGTTGTCAGAGAGTTATGCGATTGGGGTTGTGATTGCACAAGAGTTGTGCTTTCTAAACACTTTTCCGAACAGTGTTAACCGGTTAACGCATATGGTTAACCGGTTAACGCAATACGAAATAAATTTTTTTAATTTTTCAAACAGTGTTAACCGGTTAACGCGTATGGTTAACCGGTTAACGCAAGGCGGAAAACAGTTTTCCAAGACATTTTCAAACAGTGTTAACCGGTTAACGCATTTGGTTAACCGGTTAACGCAAGGCAGAAAACAGTTTTTTGAACAGATTTCAAACAGTGTTAACCGGTTAACGCATTTGGTTAACCGGTTAACGCAAGGCAAAATTCACCCGTTCGGCTAACTCAGTGCTTTAAAAGTATCAAGTGTTGATACGAAAAGCGACATCGATTTTAAATGAATTGTTCATTAAAATGTGGTGATCGGTCGTCGAAATTTAATTTGGTTTTAATTAATTAAAGGAATTAATAATAATAATAATAATAATAATAAAGTGTTTATTATTGTCTTGTGGTGATCGGTTATGGCCTTAGTCTTCCTTTATTTTGTTTTGGGTTTTAAAATACGACCTGCGTGTCGTGCCTCTCTCTTAATCCCCCAAATGTAACTTCTTTTCTCATCTCACTCCCTCGTATGTAAAACGAGTTTCTTTTATGTGATGTAATTATATGAAGAAAGCAAAGAAGTCAGTGCCAAAGGAGGACAACCTTGAAGATCTTGCTTGGAGAAGCTTAGATCGTTATTAGGTTAGCTTAGGTTCTCTCATTGGCTTGGGAGAACAATTGCGCTAGGGGCCATAACTGTTTCATTATGTATGTATGTATGTTGATGCATGTGAATGTATGTTGATGCATGTGAGAGGCGATTTATATGATAAATAAGCCGGTTAGATCAGAAAAATTGTAATTCCCTCAAATTAAATATTAAGTTTATGCTTTCCAAGTTTTAACACTCATCAAGACTAGTATCGGATAATGTAGGTTTCTCCTACGCGAGGTGCATGTTCTATATTAGTAAGGTGCGATGGGATAATTGTAATATCCAACTGTTAAAACAATGGGTCAAACTTAACTAAACAAATTATAATAAGATTATACATGTTTAGAAGCAAGAGTTGGGAATGATCCATATGATGGATTGGAATAAGGAGTTATTCACACAACTGAAATTTTCGAGAGTTTTATGAGATACAATTGGAAGGAGTTCCTACCTAAATAACCTAGTTTTGTGTAATCCGCCTACGCGGACTTAGAACGAAGTGAAATATGGATCTCGACCCACTAGAAAATCTTCCAACGGGATTTTCCGAATCAAGCGATGAGGGTCATTTATTTTGAGTAAAATAGTAGGAGCATATTTAATTAAAGGCCTGATTAAATATGTCAATGAAACTTATATTTTCATTAATCCTTATGTAGATAACCATGACAACAAACACCTCTAACAATATATTGTGATCAAACCTTGAGAAGGAAAAATTGTCTGGGACAAATTTACTAGATTGGAACCGAAACATGAGGATTGTCCTCAAACATGATAAAGGGAAAGGCAAGGAAGTTGCCAAACCCAAACCCATTATTGCTGCTTTGAAGCCTAGTGGAAGCATAGAAAAAGAAGGCACTTGCTTCCATTGCGGTAAGACCGCACACTGGAAGAGGAACTGCCCAAAGTACCTGGAAGATAGGAAGAATGGAGTAGAGACTCCAACTTCAGGAATTTTTGTTATTGAAATTAATTTATCTACTTCTGCATCATGGGTATTAGATACTGGATGCGGTTCTCACATTTGTACAAATATGCATGGACTAAAAAGGAGTAGAGATTTGGCAAAAGGTGAAGTCGACCTACGAGTTGGCAATGGAGCAAAGGTTGCTGCCTTAGCCGTAGGAACTTATGAATTGACTTTACCTAGTGGTTTAATAATTCAGTTAGAGAACTGTTATTATGTACCAGCAATTAGCAAGAATATCATTTCCGTTTCTTGTTTGGACAAGTTCGGTTTTTCATTCATAATAAAGAACAATTGTTGTTCAATTTATTTGAATGATATATTCTATGCCACTGCTCAAATGAACAATGGATTATATGTCCTTGATCTTGAAATTCCAGTTTATAACATTAATACTAAAAGGATGAAACCTAATGAGCTAAATCCAACTTACCTTTGGCATTGTCGATTAGGCCACATAAATGAGAAACGCATTTCCAAACTCCATAAAGATGGACTGTTGGACTCTTTTGATTATGAATCATATGAGACATGCAGATCTTGTTTAATTGGAAAGATGACAAAGTCTCCATTCACAGGAAAAGGTGAAAGAGCTAATGATCTTTTGGCCCTCATACATACTGATGTATGTGGACCACTGAACATACCAGCTAGAGGAGGTTTTCAGTACTTCATCACATTCACTGATGATTTCAGTAGATATGGTTATGTGTATTTAATGAAACACAAATCAGAGTCCTTTGAAAAGTTCAAGGAATTCAAGAATGAAGTACAAAACCAACTAGGTAAGAATATTAAAACTCTTCGATCAGATCGAGGTGGTGAGTATTTAAGCCTAGAGTTTGATGACCATCTGAAAGAGTGTGGGATCCTATCCCAACTCACTCCTCCTAGAACACCCCAATGGAATGGTGTATCTGAGACAAGAAATCGAACCCTGTTGGACATGGTCCGATCCATGATGAGTCACGCCGATCTTCCAAACTCCTTTTGGGGACATGTGCTGTTGACAGCAGCTTACACACTTAACCGTGTTCCATCCAAAAAGGTTGAGAAGACACCATATGAGATATGGAGTGGTGAGAAACCACATATGTCTTACATGAAGATTTGGGGTTGCGAAGTTTATGTGAAACGACAAATTTCAACTAAGCTTGAGCCCAAATCTGACAGATACTTATTTGTGGGGTATCCTAAAGAAACAAGAGGGTATTACTTCTATAATCCTTCTGAGGGAAAAGTGTTTGTCGCTCGAACTGGAGTTTTCCTAGAAAAGGATTTTATTTTCAAAGGAACTAGTGGGAGGAAAGTAGAGCTTGAAGAAATTCAAGAATCACAAAGCATCGATACACCTATGGAGGAGATAGAGCAGGAAACACAAGTGGTTGTGGAAGAGCAACCTGCTCAAGTAGAACAAGACCAGCGTAGGTCAAGCAGGATACGTCACCTACCTGAGAGATATGGATATCTCATAACAGATCAAGATAATGTATTACTCATGGATCAAGATGAGCCTGTGACCTACCAAGAGGCCATAACTGGTCCCGAGTCTGAGAAGTGGCTAGAAGCCATGAAATCTGAAACGGATTCCATGTACACAAACCAAGTTTGGACCTTGGTAGAGCCTCCTGTAGAAGTTAATCCTATAGGATGCAAGTGGGTCTTCAAAAAGAAGACTGACATGGATGGTAAGGTACATACCTATAAGGCAAGACTGGTTGCAAAAGGATATAAACAAATTCATGGTGTTGACTATGATGAAACCTTTTCACCAGTTGCAATGCTTAAATCTGTTCGGTTTTACTTGCTATCGCTGCATATCATGATTATGAAATATGGCAGATGGATGTCAAAACTGCTTTCCTTAATGGAAATCATCTTGAGGATATGTACATGACACAGCCTGAAGGATTTGACATACCAGAAGAAGCCCAAAAGATATGTAAGCTACAAAGATCAATCTATGGATTAAAGCAAGCTTCCAGAAGCTGGAATCTTCATTTTGATGAAACGGTAAAACAATATGGATTCATCAAGAACGAAGATGAGCCTTGTGTCTACAAGAAGGTTAGTGGGAGCATGATCGTGTTCCTAGTATTATATGTAGATGACATATTACTCATTGGAAACGATGTCCCTACCCTGCAACAAGTAAAGACTTGGTTGGGGAAATGTTTTTCTATGAAGGACCTAGGTGAAGCAGCCTATATATTAGGAATCAGAATCTATAGAGATAGATCACGAAAACTGCTTGGCCTAAGTCAGAGTACATACATAGACAAAGTGTTGAGACGTTTTAATATGCATGATTCCAAGAAAGGATTCATACCTATGCAACATGGCCTGTGTCTATTAAAAACACAATCCCCTTCAACTAAGGTAGAAAGGGAACGCATGAATAAGATTCCATATGCATCTGCAATAGGATCTATCATGTATGCCATGTTATGTACTCGACCAGATGTCTCGTATGCTTTAAGTGCAACGAGTAGGCACCAATCTGATCCTGGTGATGCCCATTGGGTAGCTGTCAAGAATATACTTAAGTACTTGAGAAGGACTAAGGACTCATTCTTGATATATGGAGGTCAAGAAGAATTGGCTGTAATTGGTTACACCGATGCTAGCTTCCAGACAGATAAGGATGACTTTAGATCGCAATCTGGTTATGTGTTTTGCCTGAACGGTGGCGCTGTGAGCTGGAAAAGTTCAAAGCAAGATACAGTTGCTGATTCTACAACCGAGGCCGAGTATATTGCTGCCTCAAGTGCAGCAAAGGAAGCTGTTTGGATCAGGAAGTTCATTAGTGAACTTGGCATAGTCCCTAGCGTTGTGGATCCCATTGGTCTCTATTGTGATAACAATGGTGCTATCGCACAAGCTAAGGAGCCTAGATCTCACCAACGATCCAAACACATACTTAGGCGTTATCATCTCATTCGAGAGATAATAGATAGAGGAGATGTGAAAATATGTAAAGTACCTACACTTGACAATATTGCTGACCCACTGACAAAGCCTCTTGCGCAACAGAAGCATGATGGCCATACTAGATCAATGGGCATAAGGGGTATGCCTGATTGGCTCTAGTGCTAGGGGAGATTGTTGGTGTAAGCCCTAGAGGCCAATACTTTTGGTACTTGTATCGAATTATTTATTAATAATAAAAGGCATTTTCTTTATTATGGTTGATTAATAAAGTCCCTGGAATAGATAGTCCGTTTAATGTATTAAGTGTGACTTAATCATGAGAGCACATTAAACATAAGGACATTATTATTAAAGTATCCGTAGTCGAGCTTTAGTGTGAAGTGGGATAACATTAAAGCATTAAGACTATTATGTTTGTAGACTGATGATCACATCTCATGGATCAT
The DNA here is from genome assembly GCF_024323335.1 of Lathyrus oleraceus. Lineage (NCBI taxonomy): Eukaryota > Viridiplantae > Streptophyta > Magnoliopsida > Fabales > Fabaceae > Lathyrus > Lathyrus oleraceus. Next base: position 342,099,324 of record NC_066585.1, read on the forward strand.
GGATAAAGAGTTATCAAGTCTTAAACATAGGTATGAATATTAGGAGTAATATTTATACCGGATTGACCCGCTATGAGAATACTATATAGAAAGTTATGCAAAGTGTCATAAGTTATTCTCATGGTGATAATGGTGTATACCACTCTTCGACCTGAAACCACTATGAATCCTAGATGTAGAGTCGAGTGCTTTATTGCTGATCTAACATTGTCCGTAACTGGATAACCATAAAGACAGTTGATGGGTACTCCATGAAGCATGCTGAGGGACATGAGTGTCCTAGATGGAATTCGCCCATCCTGTGTAACAGGATAAATGTCTATGGGCCCAATATTGAACTGGACAAGGATGACACGGTCTATACCTTGTGTTCAATATAGACATAAGGGCAAATGGGTAATTATACACATAATTATTATCACAGGAGGTTTTGTCAGATCACATGACATTTTCGTGTCTTGGGTAGCAGTGATGTGTTGCTAGATACCGCTCACTGTTTATTATGTTAAATGCGTGATTTAATATAATTGCCAACGTCGCGAAAACCTACAAGGTCACACACAAAGGACGGATTGATGAGAGATAGAGTAATTAAGGAATACCGTAATGTATGGTGTCCTTAAGTAGAATACGAAATATGGTAAGGTATTAAATACTTAAGTGATTTTGGCATATTATGAGATATGGGCAAAATGCACTTAAGTGGGCTTTTTGGCTTGAAGCCCACACAAGTGGTTCTATAAATAGAACTCTTGTGCAGAAGCATTGTATGGGAATACAACACAACTGAAGAGTTGGAATTTCGTATCTCTCTTTCTCTCACTCAAAGCCTTCATTCATAACAGCTAGCACTGCGATTGAAGGAATCCGTTCGTGTGGACTGAGTAGAGACGTTGTCATCGTTCAACGTTCGTGATCGCCACAAGAGGTAACGATTCTATCACTGATCATGCCCATTCGTAAGGATCACTAAATGGAGAAATTTTTTAATTCCGCTGCGCCTTGGATGGCAATTCTCCTTCACTATCTCTATAGATTCTGATTCCTAATATATAGGCTGTTTCACCTAGGTCCTTCATAGAAAAGCATTTCCCCAACCAAGACTTTACTTGTTGCAGGGTAGGGACATCGTTTCCAATGAGTAATATGTCATCTACATATAATACCAGGAACACGTTCATGCTCCCACTAACCTTCTTATAGACACAAGGCTCATCTTCGTTCTTCATGAATCCATATTGTTTTACCGTTTCATCAAAACGAAGATTCCAACTTCTGGAAGCTTGCTTCAATCCATATATTGATCTTTGTAACTTACATATCTTTTGGGCTTCTTCTGGTATGTCAAATCCTTCAGGATGTGTCATGTACACATCCTCAAGAAGATTCCCATTAAGGAAAGCAGTTTTGACATCCATCTGCCATATTTCATAATCATGATATGCAGCGATAGCAAGTAAAATCCGAACAGATTTAAGAATTGCAGCTGGTGAAAAGGTTTCATCATAGTCAACCCCATGAATTTGTTTATATCCTTTTGCAACCAGTCTTGCCTTATAGGTATGTACCTTACCATCCATGTCAGTCTTCTTTTTGAAGACCCACTTGCATCCTATAGGGTTAATTCCTACAGGAGGCTCTACCAATGTCCAAACTTGGTTTGTGTACATGGAATCCATTTTAGATTTCATGGCATCTAGCCACTTCTCAGACTCGGGACCAGTTATGGTCTCTTGGTAGGTCACAGGCTCATCTTGATCCATGAGTAATACATCACCTTGATCTGTTATGAGATATCCATATCTCTCAGGTAGGTGACGTATCCTGCTTGACCTACGCTGGTCTTGTTCTACTTGAGCAGGTTGCTCTTCCACAACTACTTGTGTTTCCTGCTCTAATTCCTCCATAGGTGTATCGATGCTTTGTGATTCTTGAATTTCATCAAGCTCTACTTTCCTCCCACTGATTCCTTTGGAAATAAAATCCTTTTCTAGGAAAACTCCAGTTCGAGCGACAAACACTTTGCCCTCAGAAAGATTGTAGAAGTAATACCCTTTTGTTTCTTTAGGATACCCCACAAATAAGCATTTGTCAGATTTGGGCTCAAGCTTAGTTGAAATTTGTCGTTTCACATAAACTTCGCAACCCCAAATCTTCATGTAAGACATATGTGGTTTCTTACCACTCCATATCTCATATGGTGTCTTCTCAACCTTTTTGGATGGAACACGGTTAAGTGTGTAAGTTGCTGTCAATAGTGCATGTTCCCAAAAGGAGTTTGGAAGATCGGCGTGACTCATCATGGATCGGACCATGTCTAACAGGGTTTGATTTCTTCTCTCGGATACACCATTCCATTGGGGTGTTCCAGGAGGAGTGAGTTGGGATAGGATCCCACACTCTTTCAGATGGTCATCAAACTCTAGGCTTAAATACTCACCACCTCGATCTGATCGAAGAGTTTTAATATTCTTACCTAGTTGGTTTTGTACTTCATTCTTGAATTCCTTGAACTTTTCAAAGGACTCTGATTTGTGTTTCATTAAATACACATAACCATATCTACTGAAATCATCAGTGAATGTGATGAAGTACTGAAAACCTCCTTTGGCTGGTATGTTCAGTGGTCCACATACATCAGTATGTATGAGGGCCAAAAGATCATTAGCTCTTTCACCTTTTCCTGTGAATGGAGACTTTGTCATCTTTCCATTTAAATAAGATATGCATGTCTCATATGATTCATAATTAAAAGAGTCCAACAGTCCATCTTTATGGAGTTTGGAAATGTGTTTCTCATTTATGTGGCCTAATCGACAATGCCAAAGGTAAGTTGGATTTAACTCATTAGGTTTCATACTTTTAGTATTAATGTTATAAATAGGCATTTCAAGATCAAGGACATATAGTCCACTGTTCATTTGTGCAGTAGCATAGAATATATCATTCAAATAAATTGAGCAACAATTGTTCTTTATTATAAATGAAAAACCAAACTTGTCCAAACAAGAAACGGAAATGATATTCCTGCTAATTGCAGGTACATAATAACAGTTCTCTAACTGAATTATTAAACCACTAGGTAAAGTCAATACATAAGTTCCTACGGCTAGAGCAGCAACCTTTGCTCCATTGCCAACTCGTAGGTCCACTTCACCTTTTGCCAAATCTCTACTCCTTTTTAGTCCCTGCACATTTGTACAAATGTGAGAACCACATCCAGTATCTAATACCCATGATGCAGAAGTAGATAAATTAATTTCAATAACAAAAATATCTGAAGTTGAAGTCTCTACTCCATTCTTCTTATCTTCCAGGTACTTTGGGCAGTTTCTCTTCCAGTGTCCGGTCTTACCGCAATGGAAGCAGGTGCCTTCTTTTGCTATGCCTCCACTAGGATTTAAAGCAGCAACGGTGGGTTTGGGTTTGGCAACTTCCTTGCCTTTCCCTTTATCACCCTGCTTAGTGGGCCTTTTGTTCTGTCTCTTTCCATTTCCGATCATCAGAATGGACTTTCCTTTTGACTTCAGATTCTGCTCAACAGTTCTCAACATGGCGAGCAGTTCAGGAAGAGATTTTTCCATATCATTCATATTGAAATTTAGGACAAATTAACTGAATCTATCTAGAAACGATTGCAAGATCAAATCAGTCGCAAGTTCCTTTCCGAGGGGAAAACCCAATCTCTCAAGGTTCTCCACATACCCAATCATCTTGAGCACATGGGGACCTACAGGGGCTCCCTCAGCTAACTTTCCTTGAAAAAGGGCTTTTGAAACTTCAAACCTCTCATGCCTTGCTTGCTCTTGATAGAGCATCTTCAGGTGTTCGATCATATCGAACGCTGCCATGTTCTCATGTTACTTTTGCAATTCTGAGTTCATGGTAGCTAGTATGAGACAAGCAGTTTCATTGGCATCATCGACATGCTTCTTATAAGCATCTCTTTCTGCCTTAGGTGCAGAACTAGGAGGTTCCTCTTCAGGAACAGGTTTCTCCAAGACATACAGCTTTTTATCATGTTTGAGGACAATCCTCAGGTTTCGGTGCCAATCCAGAAAATTTGTCCCAGACAATTTTTCTTTGTCAAGGATTGATCGCAAGATGTTGTTAGAGGTGTTTGTTGTCATGGTAATCTACATAAGAATTAATGAAAATATAAGTATCATTGACATATTTAATTAGGCCTTTAATTAAATATGCTCCCACTATTTTACTCAAAACAAATGACCCTTATCATTTGATTCGGAAAATCCCGTTGGAAGATTTTCTAGTGGGTCGAGATCCATATTTCACTTCGTTCTAAGTCCGCGTAGGCGGATTACACAAAACTAGGTTATTTAGGTAGGAACTCTTTCCAATTGTATCTGATACAACTCTCGAATATTTTAGTTGGGTGAATAACTCCTTATTCCAATCCATCACATGGATAATTTCCAACTATTGCTTCTAAACATATATAATCTTATTATAATTTGTTTAGTCAAGTTTGACCCATTGTTTTAAGAATTGGATATTACAATTATCCCATCGCACCTTACTAGTATAGAACATGCACCTCGCGTAGGCGAAACCTACATTATCCGATACTAGTCTTGATGAGTGTTAAAACTTGGAAAGCATAAACTTAATATTTAATTTGAGGGAACTTGCAATTATTCTGATCTCACCGGCTTATTTATCATATAAATCGTCTCTCACATGCATCAACATACATACACATGCATCAACATACATATACAATGAAACAGTTATGGCCCCTAGCGCAATTGTTCTCCCAAGCCAATGAGAGAACCTAAGCTAACCTAATAACGATCTAAGCTTCTCCAAGCAAGATCTTCAAGGTTGTCCTCCTTTGGCACTGACTTCTTTGCTTTCTTCATAACATTACATTACATAAAGAAACTCGTTTTACATACGAGGGAGTGAGATGAGAAAAGAAGTAACATTGAGAGATTAAAAGAGAGGCACGACACGTAGGTCGTAGTTTAAAACCCAAAATCAAATAAAGGAAAACTAAGGCCATAACTGATCACCACAAGACAATAATAAACACATTATTATTATTATCAATTTTAATTCTTTTAATCAATTAAAACCAAATTAAATCTCGACGACCGATCACATTACTCAGAGTTAGCCGAACGGGTGAATTTTGCCTTGCGTTAACCGGTTAACCATATGCGTTAACCGGTTAACATTGTTTGAAAATCTGTTCATAATTTGTATTCTATTATGCGTTAACCGGTTAACCATATACGTTAACCGATTAACACTGTTTGAAAATCTTTTAGAAAACAGTATTCCGCCTTGCGTTAACCGGTTAACCATATGCGTTAACCGGTTAACACTGTTCGAAAAAGTGTTTAGAAAGCACAACTCTTGTGCAGTCACAACCCCAATCGTATAACTCTCTGACAACACAACCCTTGTGCCGTCACTAACCCTGATGCACCAATTTCAGACCGTCAAACACATCTCGATTGTTGATTCATTATGATTGATCAACACGTCATTGCTTCACCATACTAATGTCGGATCAAGAAGCAAACGACCATTGATCGCTCAAAGGAAAACAACCATTGAGTGTTTGAATGAACGAAACAAGAACACTATATCATATATAATGTATTTTGCATCAGGATTACTTATATCATATACATAACTTGATCGATCTCAATTTAATCTTTGATTCATTCTGTCTTTAATCGTATTATTACAGACAAAAAAAACAGTTATCAGATTCATGGTTTCGTAAGTGGCTCTGATACCACTGAAGGAGAAGGGCGATCCAAAACGCAGCGGAATTTAAAAATTTCTCCTTTAATGATCCTTACGAATGGGCATGATCAGTGATAGAATCGTTACCTCTTGTGGCGATCACGAACGTTGAATGATGACAACGCCTCTACTCAGTCCACACGAACAGATTCCTTCAATCTCAGTGCTAGCTACTACGAATAAAGGCTTTGAGTGAGAGAGAGAGAGAGAAACAAAATACAAGCGTCACAATGCTTCTACCCAAGGGTTCTATTTATAGAACCACTTGTGTGGGCTTCAAGCTAAAAAGCCCACTTAAGTGTATTTTGGCCCATATCTTATAATATGCCCAAAATCACTTAAGCGTGTGGTACCTTACCATTTAAGTGCACCGTACCTTACGTTGTTCCTTAGTTACTCTATCTCTCATCAATTCGTCCTTTGTGTGTGACCCTGTAGGTTTTCGCGACGTTGGCAATTATATTAAATCACGCATTTAACATAATAAACAGTGAGCGGTATCTAGCAACACATCACTGCTACCCAAGTCACGAAAATGTAATGTGATCTGACAAATCCTTCTGTGATAATAATTATGTGTATAATTACCCTTTCTCCCTTATGTCTATATTGAACACAAGGCATAGACCATGTCATCCTTGTCCAGTTCAATATTGGGCCCATAGACATTTATCCTGTTACGCAGGATGGGCAAATTCCATCTAGGTCACTCATGTCCCTTAGCATGCTTTGCGGAGTACCCATCAACTGTCTTTATGGTTATCCAGTTACGGACAACGTTGGATCAGCAATAAAGCACTCGACTCTACATCTAGGGTCCATAGTGGTTTCAGGTCGAAGAGTGGTATACACCATTATCACCATGAGAATAACTTATGACACTTTGCATAACATTCTATATAGTATTCTCATAGCGGGTCAATCTAGTATAAATATTACTCTTAATATTCATACCTATGTTTGAGACTTGATAACTCCTTATCCATGATCCATGAGATGTTATCATCAGTCTATAAACATAATAGTCTCCATGCTTTAATGTTATCCCACTTCACAATAAAGCTTGACTACGGATACTTTAAGAATAGTGTCCTTATGTTTAATGTGCTCTCATGATTAAGTCACAATTGATACATTAAACGGACTATCTATTCCAGTGACTTTATTAAACAAACATAATAAAGAAAAAGCCTTTTATTATTAATAAATAATTCGATACAAGTACCAAAAGTATTGGCCTCTAGGGCTTACACCAACAATCTCCCACTAGCACTAGAGCCTATCAGGCATAACCCTAATGCCCATAGATCTAGTCTGGCCATCATGCTTCTGCTGTGCAAGAGGCTTTGTCAGTGGGTCAGCAATATTGTCAAGTGTGGGTACTTTACATATTTTCACATCTCCTCTATCTATTATCTCTCAAATAAGGTGATAACGCCTAAGTATGTGTTTGGATCGTTGGTGAGATCTAGTCTCCTTAGCTTGTGCCATAGCACCATTGTTATCACGATAGAGACCAATGGGATCCACAATGCTAGGAACTATGTCAAGTTCACTAATGAACTTTTTGATCCAAACAGCTTCCTTTGCTGCACTTGAGGCAGCAATATACTCGGCCTCGATTGTAGAATCAGCAACTGTATCTTGCTTTGAACTTTTCCAGCTCACAGCGCCACCGTTTAAGCAAAACACATAACCAGATTGCGATCTAAAGTCATCCTTATTTGTCTGGAAGCTGGCATCGGTGTATCTAATTACAACCAACTCTTCCTGACCTCCATATATCAAGAATGAGGCCTTAGTCCTTCTCAAGTACTTAAGGATATTCTTGACAGCTACCCAATGGGCATCACCAGGATCAGATTGGTACCTACTCGTTGCACTTAAAGCATACGAGACATCTGGTCGAGTACATAACATGGCATACATGATAGATCCTATTGCAGATGCATATGGAATCTTATTCATGCGATCCCTTTCTTCCTTAGTTGAAGGGGATTGTGTTTTTGATAGACACAGGCCATGTTGCATAGGTATGAATCCTTTCTTGGAATCATGCATGTTAAAGCGTCTCAGCACTTTGTCTGTGTACGTACTCTGACTTAGGCCAAGCAGTTTTTGTGATATATCTCTATAGATTCTGATTCCTAATATATAGGCTGCTTCACCTAGGTCCTTCATAGAAAAGCATTTCCCCAACCAAGACTTTACTTGTTGCAGGGTAGGGACATCGTTTCCAATGAGTAATATGTCATCTACATATAATACCAGGAACACGATCATGCTCCCACTAACCTTCTTGTAGACACAAGGCTCATCTTCGTTCTTGATGAATCCATATTGTTTTACCGTTTCATCAAAACGAAGATTCCAACTTCTGGAAGCTTGCTTCAATCCATAGATTGATCTTTGTAACTTACATATCTTTTGGGCTTCTTCTGGTATGTCAAATCCTTCAGGTTGTGTCATGTACACATCCTCAAGAAGATTCCCATTAAGGAAAGCAGTTTTGACATCCATCTGCCATATTTCATAATCATGATATGCAGCGATAGCAAGTAAAATCCGAACAGATTTAAGCATTGCAACTGGTGAAAAGGTTTCATCATAGTCAACCCCATGAATTTGTTTATATCCTTTTGCAACCACTCTTGCCTTATAGGTATGTACCTTACCATCCATGTCAGTCTTCTTTTTGAAGACCCACTTGCATCCTATAGGGTTAATTCCTACAGGAGGCTCTACCAATGTCCAAACTTGGTTTGTGTACATGGAATCCATTTTAGATTTCATGGCTTCTAGCCACTTCTCAGACTCTGGACCAGTTATGGCCTCTTGGTAGGTCACAGGCTCATCTTGATCCATGAGTAATACATCACCTTGATCTGTTATGAGATATCCATATCTCTCAGGTAGGTGACGTATCCTGCTTGACCTCCGTTGGTCTTGTTCTACTTGATCAGGTTACTCTTCCATAACTACTTGTGTTTTCTGCTCTAATTCCTCCATAGGTGTATCGATGCTTTGTGATTCTTGAATTTCTTCAAGCTTTACTTTCCTCCCACTGATTCCTTTGGAAATAAAATCCTTTTCTAGGAAAACTCCAGTTCGAGCGACAAACACTTTGCCCTCAGAAGGATTGTAGAAGTAATACCCTCTTGTTTCTTTAGGATACCCCACAAATAAGCATTTGTCAGATTTGGGCTCAAGCTTAGTTGAAATTTGTCGTTTCACATAAACTTCGCAACCCCAAATCTTCATGTAAGACATATGTGGTTTCTTACCACTCCATATCTCATATGGTGTCTTCTCAACCTTTTTGGATGGAACACGGTTAAGTGTGTAAGTTGCTGTCAATAGTGCATGTTCCCAAAAGGAGTTTGGAAGATCGGTGTGACTCATCATGGATCGGACCATGTCTAACAGGGTTCGATTTCTTCTCTCGGATACACCATTCCATTGGGGTGTTCCAGGAGGAGTGAGTTGGGATAGGATCCCACACTCTTTCAGATGGTCATCAAACTCTAGGCTTAAATACTCACCACCTCGATCTGATCGAAGAGTTTTAATATTCTTACCTAGTTGGTTTTGTACTTCATTCTTGAATTCCTTGAACTTTTCAAAGGACTCTGATTTGTGTTTCATTAAATACACATAACCATATCTACTGAAATCATCAGTGAATGTGATGAAGTACTGAAAACCTCCTTTGGCTGGTATGTTCAGTGGTCCACATACATCAGTATGTATGAGGGCCAAAAGATCATTAGCTCTTTCACCTTTTCCTGTGAATGGAGACTTTGTCATCTTTCCAATTAAATAAGATATGCATGTCTCATATGATTCATAATTAAAAGAGTCCAACAGTCCATCTTTATGGAGTTTGGAAATGTGTTTCTCATTTATGTGGCCTAATCGACAATGCCAAAGGTAAGTTGGATTTAACTCATTAGGTTTCATACTTTCAGTATTAATGTTATAAATAGGCATTTCAAGATCAAGGACATATAGTCCACTGTTCATTTGTGCAGTAGCATAGAATATATCATTCAAATAAATTGAGCAACAATTGTTCTTTATTATAAATGAAAAACCAAACTTGTCCAAACGAGAAACGGAAATAATATTCCTGCTAATTACAGGTACATAATAACAGTTCTCTAACTGAATTATTAAACCACTAGGTAAAGTCAATACATAAGTTCCTACGGCTAGAGCAGCAACCTTTGCTCCATTGCCAACTCGTAGGTCCACTTCACCTTTTGCCAAATCTCTACTCCTTTTTAGTCCCTGCACATTTGTACAAATGTGAGAACCACATCCAGTATCTAATACCCATGATGCAGAAGTAGATAAATTAATTTCAATAACAAAAATATCTGAAGTTGAAGTCTCTACTCCATTCTTCTTATCTTCCAGGTACTTTGGGCAGTTTCTCTTCCAGTGTCCGGTCTTATCGCAATGGAAGCAGGTGCCTTCTTTTGCTATGCCTCCACTAGGATTTAAAGCAGCAACGGTGGGTTTGGGTTTGGCAACTTCCTTGCCTTTCCCTTTATCACCCTGCTTAGTGGGCCTTTTGTTCTGTCTCTTTCCATTTCCGATCATCAGAATGGACTTTCCTTTTGACTTCAGATTCTGCTCAACAGTTCTCAACATGGCGAGCAGTTCAGGAAGAGATTTTTCCATATCATTCATATTGAAATTTAGGACAAATTAACTGAATCTATCTGGAAACGATTGCAAGATCAAATCAGTCGCAAGTTCCTTTCCGAGGGGAAAACCCAATCTCTCAAGGTTCTCCACATACCCAATCATCTTGAGCACATGGGGACCTACAGGGGCTCCCTCAGCTAACTTTCCTTGAAAAAGGGCTTTTGAAACTTCAAACCTCTCATGCCTTGCTTGCTCTTGATAGAGCATCTTCAGGTGTTCGATCATATCGAACGCTGCCATGTTCTCATGTTACTTTTGCAATTCTGAGTTCATGGTAGCTAGCATGAGACAAGCAGTTTCATTGGCATCATCGACATGCTTCTTATAAGCATCTCTTTCTGCCTTAGGTGCAGAACTAGGAGGTTCCTCTTCAGGAACAGGTTTCTCCAAGACATACAACTTTTTATCATGTTTGAGGATAATCCTCAGGTTTCGGTGCCAATCCAGAAAATTTGTCCCAGACAATTTTTCTTTGTCAAGGATTGATCGCAAGATGTTGTTAGAGGTGTTTGTTGTCATGGTAATCTACATAAAAATTAATGAAAATATAAGTATCATTGACATATTTAATTAGGCTTTTAATTAAATATGCTCCCACTATTTTACTCAAAACAAATGACCCTTATCATTTGATTCGGAAAATCCCGTTGGAAGATTTTCTAGTGGGTCGAGATCCATATTTCACTTCGTTCTAAGTCCGCGTAGGCGGATTACACAAAACTAGGTTATTTAGGTAGGAACTCTTTCCAATTGTATCTGATACAACTCTCGAATATTTTAGTTGGGTGAATAACTCCTTATTCCAATCCATCACATGGATAATTTCCAACTATTGCTTCTAAACATATATAATCTTATTATAATTTGTTTAGTCAAGTTTGACCCATTGTTTTAAGAATTGGATATTACAATTATCCCATCGCACCTTACTAGTATAGAACATGCACCTCGCGTAGGCGAAACCTACATTATCTGATACTAGTCTTGATGAGTGTTAAAACTTGGAAAGCATAAACTTAATATTTAATTTGAGGGAACTTGCAATTATTCTGATCTCACCGGCTTATTTATCATATAAATCGTCTCTCACATGCATCAACATACATACACATGCATCAACATACATATACAATGAAACAGTTATGGCCCCTAGCGCAATTGTTCTCCCAAGCCAATGAGAGAACCTAAGCTAACCTAATAACGATCTAAGCTTCTCCAAGCAAGATCTTCAAGGCTGTCCTCCTTTGACACTGACTTCTTTGCTTTCTTCATAACATTACATTACATAAAGAAACTCGTTTTACATACGAGGGAGTGAGATGAGAAAAGAAGTTACATTGAGAGATTAAAAGAGAGGCACGACACGCAGGTCGTATTTTAAAACCCAAAACAAAATAAAGGAAAACTAAGGCCATAACCGATCATCACAAGACAATAATAAACACATTATTATTATTATCAATTTTAATTCTTTTAATCAATTAAAACCAAATTAAATCTCGACGACCAATCACATTACTCAGAGTTAGCCGAACGGGTGAATTTTGCCTTGCGTTAACCGGTTAACCATATGCGTTAATCAGTTAACACTGTTTGAAAATCTGTTCATAATTTGTATTCTGTTATGCGTTAACCGGTTAACCATATGTGTTAACCGGTTAACACTGTCTGAAAATCTTTTAGAAAACAGTATCCCGTCTTGCGTTAACCGGTTAACCATATGCGTTAACCGGTTAACACTGTTCGAAAAAGTGTTTAGAAAGCACAACTCTTGTGCAGTCACAACCCCAATCGTATAACTCTCTGACAACACAACCCTTGTGCCGTCACTAACCCTGATGCACCAATTTCAGACTGTCAAACACATCTCGATTGTTGATTCAGTATGATTGATCAACACGTCATTGCTTCACCATACTAATGTCGGATCAAGAAGCAAACGACCATTGATCGCTCAAAGGAAAACAACCATTGAGTGTTTGAATGAACGAAACAAGAACACTATATCATATATAATGTTTTTTGCATAAGGATTACTTATATCATATATATAACTTGATCAGTCTCAATTTAATCTTTGATTCATTCTGTCTTTAATCGTATTATTACAGAAAAAAACAGTTATCAGATTCATGGTTTCGTAAGTGGCTCTGATACCACTGAAGGAGAAGGGCGATCCAAAATGCAGCGGAATTTAAAAATTTCTCCTTTAATGATCCTTACGAATGAGCATGATCAGTGATAGAATCGTTACCTCTTGTGGCGATCACGAACGTTGAATGATGACAACACCTCTACTCAGTCCACACGAATGGATTCCTTCAATCTCAGTGCTAGCTGCTACGAATGAAGGCTTTGAGTGAGAGAGAGAGAAACAAAATGCAAGCGTCATAATGCTTCTACCCAAGGGTTCTATTTATAGAACCACTTGTGTGGGCTTCAAGCTAAAAAGCCCACTTAAGTGTATTTTGGCCCATATCTTATAATTTGCCCAAAATCACTTAAGCGTGTGGTACCTTACCATTTAAGTGCACCGTACCTTACGTTGTTCCTTAGTTACTCTATCTCTCATCAATCCGTCCTTTGTGTGTGACCCTGTAGGTTTTCGCGACGTTGGCAATTATATTAAATCTCGCATTTAACATAATAAACAGTGAGCGGTATCTAGCAACACATCACTGCTACCCAAGTCACGAAAATGTAATGTGATTTGACAAATCCTTCTGTGATAATAATTATGTGTATAATTACCCTTTTGCCCTTATGTCTATATTGAACACAAGGCATAGACCGTGTCATCCTTGTCCAGTTCAATATTAGGCCCATAGACATTTATCCTGTCCTGTTACGCAGGATGGGTAAATTCCATCTAGGTCTCTCATGTCCCTTAACATGCTTTGTGGAGTACCCATCAACTATCTTTATGGTTATCCAGTTACGGACAACGTTGGATCAGCAATAAAGCACTCGACTCTACATCTAGGGTCCATAGTGGTTTCAGGTCGAAGAGTGGTATACACCATTATCACCATGAGAATAACTAATGAGAGTTTGCATAACATTCTATATAGTATTCTCATAGCGGGTCAATCCAGTATAAATATTACTCTTAATATTCATACCTATGTTTGAGACTTGATAACTCCTTATCCATGATCCATGAGATGTGATCATCAGTCTATAAACATAATAGTCTCCATGCTTTAATGTTATCCCACTTCACAATAAAGCTTGACTACGGATATTTTAAGAATAGTGTCCTTATGTTTAATGTGCTCTCATGATTAAGTCAAACTTGATACATTAAACGGACTATCTATTCCAGGGACTTTATTAAACAAACATAATAAAGAAAAAGCCTTTTATTATTAATAAATAATTCGATGCAAGTACCAAACAAAAGATGTCTCCTCTTCCAAACAAAAGATGTCTCCTCTTCCAGGTCAGGAGTAGGTTCCAAACAAAAGTATCCCTTTGTTTGACACCTAAAAACATCTGCTCTTCAACCAGTAGCTGCATACTTGTTGAACAACATGTTCTAACATCACATACAACATTAGTTCCACCTCCTTGGAACAAACCCTCCTTAAAAGTCTTCAAGGTCTTCATATACACTACCCAAGAGAGTAAAAGAATCAGTGATCAGGTGATTCTTACCATGATAAGTGGACTTGAGGAGACTCAAGTATCTTTGACATCTTCAGTAGATTATGATGAAATCTTGAATACAACAGCCTTTCATCCACATGAGGGGAAACTACATCAGAGTTTGAGTTTTGCCAGGTATTATGCAGCGGAAATCATAATACAACTCAACCTATGAACACACACTTCACCAGATCTGCCTCCAAGAACATACCAAGTTTGAATATGATTCAATACTAGCACAACTGTCCCACACAAAGGCCAATTGCCAACCTCCAGAGACAGGTACACACAGTTCCTGTCATGAATAGTCCATCCACCTACTTCAAGGGACCATTCAAGGAAATCACAGAACCTTCCACAGGTTCCAACATCAGTACTAACATAACTCCTTGCAAGATACCAGAAAGTATCACCCATGGATATCATCCAGAAACAGAACAGGATGCCTGCTCTGATACCAATTGAAATTCTGGCGTAGTCAGAGGTCAGATGTTCTACTCCAAGTCATGACATCTGATCCAACATTGTTACTAGTACAGCAAGACAGTTATACAAATTAAAACCCAGTACTAATCTGCACACATTCACCGATGTCACGACATTTGCTACTATATCACCGTAGAATGGAAGAACACCCAGTTCTGTCCATCTGGTACAAAGACAAAGCAAAGATCAAACATAGCACTTACTTCTGTTGAGCCTGCACAGTTCTCAGCATGATGTCTCAACATTGATTTGAACATCACCTGTTACAGCATTACAGTTAGTTGTACTGTAAAAGATCAAACAGGCTATACTTCAGTATCAGCTGACAGAGATAACTGTCATAACATCCAATTAGACATTTAGACAATGGGCCATATGCCAGGTATGTTATCCTCCTAAAAAACAGACTGAAATAAATACTGAACTTTTACATTGCAGCACTTGGGCCTTGTACTTGTATTTCCTAAAATTAAGGTTAAGCAAGTTAACCTAATTTCCACATATTAGGGTGCTAAAAAATAGGCTATTTGTTAGGTTCATTAATTGTAGCTCAATTGTTAGTTTCCTGGATTTTAGCTCAATTGTTGGATTCCTGAAGAATAGCCTGAGAAAAATGCTGAAACAGAAAAACTAACCATCCTACAATTTAGCATCTGATGTCACAACATTCAGTTTGACGTCCAGATCATAGACCATATGCTAGGTCTGTTATTCTCCTGAAAACAGACTGTACTAAATGTTGTACTGTACAAGACCAACCAGTCTATTATTCAGTATATGTTGTCAATGATGAATGTCATAACATTCTGTTTGACATTCAGACAGTAGGCTATGTACCAGGTCTGTTATTCTCTGAATAAACAGACTGAAATACATACTGAGTTATAACAGACAAGATTATAACATGCAGAAGGTAAAAACACAAGTAATTGTTAACCCAGTTCGGTACAACATCACCTACTCTGGGGGCATACCAAGCCAGGAAGAAGATCCACTATCAGCAGTATTAATTCAGAGTTAAACTCCCCCGTTTACGACTCTTCACTTAATCCCTACCCAATGCAATCTATACCTAGGAACTCCTAGATAGAAACCACCAGTTTCCATTCCTATCACTACAATTACAATGTAATGCTAAACAACTTGAACTTGCTTCACAGCTTCGTTCAAGACCATAACAACTCTTACCTACAGGCTTTGAGTTACAAATAATCTCATGCTTTGAGCACTGAGAAACACATGGTAACCTTCCCACAGGTTAGGAGGTTTACCGCACATACACCCCTAATTTTACATGGTTTAAGGCTTATGAAACCTAGGTTACAATCTGCTATTTATAACCTAAACACCCAACTGGATTTGGGCCTTCAGAAATCGCAGCAAACTTCTCCTTTGTTGTTACAAAGCCAGCAGAAAACTTTTGCTACAATCAAGGTCTTCAACCTTTTAGTTCCTAAAATATCTCCATATTTAGAAACTGTATATTCACCAAATATTCTGATTGAGTCTTCAAGACCTCCACAAATAACGCCACATAGGATTCTAACTAATCCCAGAATATTGAATCAGTTAACACATAACAGAATTAACTAATTCAGTTTTATACACAGGCGCGATGTCATAGTCACGATGTTATGACATCCTACATGACATGTTGGTCCAGATGTTGAACTTCTTCAACCCAACATATTAAAATAACAGAGGTGATTACATTATTTGTTTTACAAAATTAATTTCAATCCTAAGGTACTAACAATCTCCCCCTTTGGCAAATTTTAGCTAAAACAAATAAACATTACACTAGACACCACATCCCAATATGGGTCTGCACTTCCTCTTTGTCATTGTCAGCACCATCATGAACACCAACTTTGGTGTACATGAAGAAGAAGTTGTACAAGAATCAGCTGCATCACAACCCTTCCCCTCAACCCTAGAGCTTCCTAAAGAATATGTAATGCTGAGTACATAGATAATATAACTCAGATCACAAGACACAACTGTCCTCTTAACTCAGATCACAAGACACAAGTGATATACCCAGTTAGTGACTTTTGTGCCTGAAGCCAACTTCTGCTCGCTACCACATTTTGCTTGCTTCTGGTACATTCTCAGGACAATGTTTCTCTCCCCCTTTTTAGCTAAACATTTATAACTGAAACCTTCACAAAACCAGATCCAGGCGCAGTATACCCAAATCTTAACAAACCCCATGGTTTAGAGGGAATGGAATGTCGCTCTTGTGAGAAGAGTAATGCTGATACATCCTTTAAATAGGCCAGACCGTGCTTAGGAATTAACGGTAGGAGTAAATGCTTGGTCAAGATCCATAAATATTTGCTGAGAATCAGTCAGAGAATCACCAACAATATCTCAGACTATCTTTGAATACCTTTTATAGCTCTTGACTGTTTCTTTTCAGAAATAGCAGTTCCAATGCATGTAGACTATTCCATATATGCTGTCAGACACGTTGCAAGCGATGTCTTAACATTCAACACGACTTTTGCCTGCATTCTTCATGTATTCTCCCTATCATCATTTCCTAAAACCACTTTCGTACCTCCAGTGGTAGCTTGACATCTGGCACCACTACAACTGTAGATGGTTACTCCCCCTGTACCACACAACTGTAACACTCAGGCTTATTATAATGAGACACACCACATCCATATTTCCTCATGACTGTAAGTTTCAGAAGGAAATAACAGTATTGTCCAAGGCAATGTCATGACATCCGATCAGACATTCTTCTGCTCACTCAGCCTTGACACACACCACATCATCCCAATAACTAACAAGGTGCCATACCTTGTTATCTGAGAACAAATAGACCACAAGCTTGATGATTACTTGTAGCGCAAAGACAGAACTCCCCCTGTCATGAACAACCAACTCTCCTCTTGAAACTTGGAGATCACACATGAACATATCCAACACCCCAAAGTTGGACCTTCACATACTTCCTGATTCAAAGAGAACCCAACCCACTTGATGAATGGAAAACATAAGACGCATCTTCATGTCTTCAAGAGCACTCCCTCTGTTCAACCTTCTTGGTTGAACACATCCACACTCTGTGTCAATCTCTCTTCTAACCAGAACAGAAAGCCACTTCACAAAATATTCTAACATAAGTTAGGACATCCTTCACAACATAACAAAGAACCCCATCTGATAATCTTCAGATATCACTGAGTCACCAGCTTGATCCAAAAGAACCCAGACACAAATTGGGACATATACATTCTCATCTCATTACAAGAGATAATCTTCCATATATAGCTCAGAACTCCTACCACAAGCTCCAAGAGATGAATAGAAAACACCTCCTTTTGTCTTCAACTTACTACTTTTCTGCTCAAAAGTAATTTGTCTCAGACTTTCCTCAAGAATAATCAGCTGCCATAAGTTGATCATCTTGATTCTTCGAACTCACTTCTGAGATAGGCCAAATGCCACTGGTTGATTACCTCCTTCATGAATCCTCATATGAAAAGGTCAAAATGCCACTTTGTGACCTCTCCACGTTTATCAGACTTCTCCCAAAGATATTCTGACGTACCAAGTGAGACTTGAACTTCAAGCTACATGTTACACAAAACTTAGATTCTCTAAGACATGAACATGTAACATCATCTCCATCCAGCAACTCCAAAGAACTGCAATGAGAACGATCTTTTTGAAGTACCCAATCTACAACTCTGTAGACCCTTCTATCTTAAGTTGATGTGCCACTTTACCAACTAAGATTCTGATGTTGAACCAAATGTCACAACATTGTGTTTTAACATCTAGCGGTTGAATTCAGCTCCTTCTTCTACCACTTGAAAGAACCTCCTCCCTTCACAGAACAAGAGTTCAACGTTCTCATAGACTTGATTTGTGGACCCAAGTTTGAGTAAACAACCTCCATCCTGCAGGTTTGCAGTTAAGTCATCCAAGCTCACACCTTGATGAATCCCTGCTTCTACTCCAAAGACATCAGACATTCTGATGCATGAGTCTTCAGAATGACCAGTTAGAAACTAACCCTTCAGCTATACCAAGGATTCCACTTCCTAAATAAAGGATGTTTCCATGATGTCAAGAATACTGCCACTTGTTCTTAACTCCACAGTGTGCATTAGCCAATGCACTTCCTTACCTAGATCAGAAATAAATTGATCCAAGTAACCACCATCAAGACTATGATGTCTTCTTCTTCTTGTACACACCAAGGCTGAACATGTTTCTTGCCAGGAAACCTTTTCAGAGATCATATGCTTTTGCTGCCACCAAAGAGATAGATCATAAACCAATGTACTATCTTTCCTGTGATTCTGCACAGGGTCTTGAAGAAGAGATGTTCCAACATCTTTAAGAACATCAGTTATCTGGAGCTCCAAGGATAATCAATTAAATACTTGTACTTGGCACAAGTAGACATTGATCTTAAATCCTTTCCCAATTATCCTTTCAGATACTTCCACCATAAGAATACTTTGAAAATACTCTTCTTGTGTCAACATCTTCTGCTTGCAAGCACCTCAATAGTTTTGAGAATCTTTCCAGATTAGATTCACCCTTAGGAATGAGAGAGATGAATCCTTCCTTGCACATGTGTCACACAACAACCAGAACCCATGTGACACAGGTCAACAGCCAACCAGACCCTAGGCTGACCAAACGTGAGGAGGTTAACCAAAACTCCTCCTCAAATTAACAATCATGGAAACTCCACACCAATATCCATGCATTATACACAAATGTCTCAACATGACATACACCATCCCTACCAGTGGCAACTAACTCTATGAGTTATACCTACACATACTCCAATCACACCAATCAGACTCCAGCTGACCATAAGTACTAGTGAAAAAAACAGCACCAGTCAATAGTAGATATGCATTGCCAGAGCATACTACCTCAACCAACCTCTGAATCTTCATATTCTCACTCCTTGAAAGAACTGCCACTTCTGAGCATGGTGTTTGAATAACAAGATTCATGGTCCCAATCCTCGTAAATGAAATAGCAATCAGGTTACCCCATTATTGACTTCTAACATCCAGGGGACTTGTCTTCCAACACAACATAGTACTTCAGGGAACAACTATCCAACCCTGATCAATCTACAGGAATAAGACAAACAGCAGGAAATTGCACAATGTCACATCTCAACCAGCTCCACTTCTAGAGATCGGACTTCTAAAAGTGACCTTCTTGAGCACACACACAGTTGACCCTACCCTTGTCAACTTAGCACACACAGATGTCTCCTCTTCCAGGTCAGGAGTAGGTTCCAAACAAAAGTATCCCTTTGTTTGACACCTAAAAACATCTGCTCTTTAACCAGTAGCTGCATACTTGTTGAACAACATGTTCTAACATCACATAGAACATTAGTTCCACCTCCTTGGAACAAACCCTTCTTAAAAGTCTTCAAGGTCTTCATATACACTACCCAAGAGAGTAAAAGAATCGGTGATCAGGTGATTCTTACCATGATAAGTGGACTTGAGGAGACTCAAGTATCTTTGACATCTTCAGTAGATTATGATGAAATCTTGAATACAACAGCCTTTCATCCACATGAGGGGAAACTACATCAGAGTTTGAGTTTTGCCAGGTATTATGCAGCGGAAATCATAATACAACTCAACCTATGAACACACACTTCACCAGATCTGCCTCCAAGAACATACCAAGTTTGAATATGATTCAATACTAGCACAGTTGTCCCACACAAAAGCCAATTGCCAACCTCCAGAGACAGGTACACACAGTTCCTGTCGTGAATATTCCATCCACCTACTTCAAGGGACCATTCAGGGAAATCACAGAACCTTCCACAGGTTCCAACATCAGTACTAACATAACTCCTTGCAAGATACCAGAACGTATCACCCATGGATCTCATCCAGAAACAGAACAGGATGCCTGCTCTGATACCAATTGAAATTCTGGCGTAGTCAGAGGTCAGATGTTCTACTCCAAGTCATGACATCTGATCCAACATTGTTACTAATACAGCAAGACAGTTATACAAATTAAAACCCAGTACTTATCTGCACACATTCACCGATGTCACGACATCTGCTACTATATCACCATAGAATGGAAGAACACCCAGTTCTGTCCATCTGGTACAAAGACACAGCAGAGATCAAACATAACACTTACTTCTGTTGAGCCTGCACAGTTCTCAGCATGATGTCTCAACATTGATTTGAACATCACCTGTTACAGCCTTACAGTTAGCTGTACTGTAAAAGATCAACCAGGCTATACTTCAGTATCAGTTGACAGAGATAACTGTCATAACATCCAATTAGACATTTAGACAATGGGCCATATGCCAGGTCTGTTATCCTCCTGAAAAACAGACTGAAATAAGTACTGAACTTTTACATTGCAGCACTTGGGGCTTGTACTTGTATTTCCTAAAATTAAGGTTAAGCAAGTTAACCTAATTTCCACATATTAGGGTGCTAACAAATAGGCTATTTGTTAGGTTCATTAATTGTAGCTCAGTTGTTAGTTTCCTGGATTTTAGCTCAGCTATTGGATTCCTGAAGAATAGCCTGAGAAGAATGCTGAAACAGAAAAACTAACCATCCTACAATTTAGCATATGCTGTCACAACATTCAGTTTGACGTCCAGATCATAGACCATATGCTAGGTCTGTCATTCTCCTGAAAACAGACTGTACTAAATGTTATACTATACAAGACCAACCAGTCTATTATTCAGTATATGTTGTCAATGATGAATGTCATAACATTCTGTTTGACATTCAGACAGTAGGCTATGTACCAGGTATGTTATTCTCTTAATAAACAGACTGAAATACATACTGAGTTATAACAGACAAGATTATAACATGCAGAAGGTAAAAACACAAGTAATTGTTAACCCAATTCGGTACAACATCACCTACTCTGGGGGCATACCAAGCCAGGAAGAAGATCCACTATCAGCAGTATTAATTCAGAGTTAAACTCCCCCGTTTACAACTCTTCAATTAATCCCTACCCAATGCAATCTATACCTAGGAACTCCTAGATAGAAACCACCAGTTTCCATTCCTATCACTACAATTACAATGTAATGCTAAACAACTTGAACTTGCTTCACAGCTTCGTTCAAGACCATAACAACTCTTACCTACAGGCTTTGAGTTACAAATAATCTCATGCTTTGAGCACTGAGAAACACATGGTAACCTTCCCACAGGTTAGGAGGTTTACCGCACATACACCCCTAATTTTACATGGTTTGAGGCTTATGAAACCTAGGTTACAATCTTCTATTTATAACCTAAACACCCAACTGGATTTGGGCCTTCAGAAATCGCAGCAAACTTCTCCTTTGTTGTTACAAAGCCAGCAGAAAACTTCTGCTACAATCAAGGTCTTCAACCTTTTAGTTCCTAAAATATCTCCATATTTAGAAACTGTATATTCACCAAATATTCTGATTGAGTCTTCAAGACCTCCACAAATAACTCCACATAGGATTCTAACTAATCCCAGAATATTGAATCAGTTAACACATAACAGAATTAACTAATTCAGTTTTATACACAGGCGCGATGTCACAGTCACGATGTTATGACATCCTACATGACATGTTGGTCCAGATGTTGAACTTCTTCAACCCAACATATTAAAACAACAGAGGTGATTACATTATTTGTTTTACAAAATTAATGTCAATCCTAAGGTACTAACACTTAGAAACCTTTCTAAATGATCATAATTCATGAATAGATGCCATGATTCAAGAACAGAATTCAGAAAATGTTTTAATGAAAAAATGCATTTATTTCTGCCATTGGTTCAATGGTAATCGGTTACCCAATATGGTGTAATCGGTTACACCTGAACCAACATTAAGAAAAGTGAAAATTTTCACCATGTAATTGATTACCCAAAACATGGTAACCGATTACCATCAATGCAGAATGACCAAATGCAGTTGAAAATGAATTGTAAGGCCAAATGAAAATATTTAAGAGGCCTAAATGAAACATGACATGTATGAATGAAACTATTTTGCACTTCAATGAACATATAGAGGTTGAGAATTTTATACCTTAATAACTTGATTAATTCAATAGAAATCTTCAAGACTTGAAATTCTTTTATAAGTGAAGTTTTACTTGTGCTTGAGTCTTGAACAATTCTTTTTGCGATGCACATTTGCTAGTAGAGCATGTCTTCATTAAAACACTTTGAGAAACTTGTATTCACATTCTCTCCCTTTTTGATGATGACAACTTCTTATTGAAAGTTTTATCTAATCTTGCTTTCTCTAGCAATTGAAACTCCCCCTTGATCCATGATTGAGAGAATTTTTAAAGTAATTGCTAGTTGCATTGTTAGAGAAACATACAACAATCAAATATATCTTTTCCCCCTTTGTCATTAGCAAAAAGGATTGGAAAGACTAAACATTGAACAATCATATGTTGTATGATAATATAGTATATAATATGAACACATAAACAAATAACAAAACAACCAAAAGCACATACTTAATACAAAATAACTTGTCCATACATAATGATTAAAACATAAACTTAAAAACAAGAAAAATCGGTATAACAAAAAACAAGAAACAAACACATTAATCATTTTAATCACTTTAATCACTTTCCTACATTTCCACATTCTCTTCATCATCTCCTTCATCTTCACCACTTTCCTCTTCCTCACTAATTTATGGGTTTTGATGAAGAGTGAGAGGGTTCAGAAAAAGTATTGGAAAGTGATAACTTAATAAATAAGCACTTATTTAAAAAAAATAGACAAATAACAAACATTTAATAAAAAGAAAAAATATGGAAAACGTTCAGGTGTAATCAGCTACACTATGGAAAAATGTTGCAATGAGTCACGCAAGCAGGCATGTAATCGATTATTGAATAAGGGGTAACCGATTACCTCAATAAAAAAAAGAATGTTCGCCAGGATCAGCCTTTATGTTTGCATTGATTAATTTTGAAGAATTAAATGTCACAATCATCTAAAATACCAAGTTCCTTCCGAATTTTGTAAAATGATTCCTTCGCGAGAGGTTTTATGAATATGTCGACAAGCTGATTATGTGTATCCACAAATAAGACTTCAATGTCGCCTTTGAGAACATGATCACGTAAGAAGTGATGTCGAATGTCTATGTGTTTAGTACGAGAATGCATGATTGGATTCTTTGTTATATTTATTGCACTTGTGTTGTCGCATCGAAGTGGTGTGCATCCAAGATTTAGTATGAAATCAATCAGTTATTGCTTTAGTCATAGAATCTGAGCACAACAATTTCATGCTGCTGTGTATTCTGCTTTTGCCATGCTAAGAGAAACACATGCTTATTTGTTGCACGCCCAAGAAACTAATGCATTTCCTAGGATGTGACATGTTCCACTTGCACAAAGACACGCACTAAAAATTATATTAGGACGGTTTACCATCAAATATATTAAGGAACCAATCATACCTCGATACTTTGTGATATCAATTGAAACATCTGATTCATCTTGATCAACATAAGTTTCGGATCCCATTGGAGTAGACATTTCCTTGCAACTATCCATGTCAAATATTTTCAATGAATCTTTGCAGTATTTTGATTGGTTAATGAAGATGCCATCCTTTAGTTGCTTAATTTGGATTCCAAGAAAATAGTTCATTTTACCCATCATGGACATCTCGAATTCTCCTTGCATCATCAAAGAAAATTATACACACATTTCTTTGTTTGTTGATCCGAATATGATGTCGTCAACATAGACTTGAATCAATAAAGTGTTACCTTTTATTTTCTTAACAAATAAGGTCTTGTCAACTTTAACTTTTTCAAATCCTCTTTCACAAAGAAAGTTGCTAAGTCGATCATACCACGCCCTTGGTGCTTATTTTAAGCCATAAAGAGTTATCTTAAACTTGAAGACATGTGAATGATTCTTGAAGTCTTCAAAGCCCGAGTTTTTTTGACATAGACTTCTTCATTGATGTAGCCACTCAAGAAGGCGCTATTGACATCCATTTGGAATAACTGAAAATTTAATAAACAAGCATAGGCAAGTAATAAACAAATATATTCTAACCTTGCAACCGGAGCAAACGTTTCTTCAAAATCAATTCCTTCATCTTAATTGTATCCTTGGGCCACCAACCTTGCTTTGTTTCGAACAATTATATCATTCTCATCAAGCTTGTTCTTAAACACCCATCTGGTACCTATGATGTTTTTACCACTTGGCCTAGGGAAAAGTTCCCAAACTTGATTCCTTTAGAATTGGTTTAACTCTTCTTACATTGCAACTACCATTGGTCGTATCCTAAGGCTTCATCAACTTTGGAAGGTTCAATTTGTGAACCAAGTGCCATATTCAAGCATGCATCTTTGAGATTTAATCTTGTTGCAACGCCTTGACTAATATCATCAATGACTTTATCAATTGGATGATCTCTATGAGTTCTCTATTATTTAGGTAGATCATTATCATTTGACTCTTGTTGAATTGGTTATTTATGATGTTCTATTTGATTATCATTGTTGAGTTCGGAAGTATCTTCTTGAGGAACAGCTACAATATCATCATCATCACACAAAACAACATACTCCTTGGAGGGGTTAGTGTCATCGAAATAAACATGTATAGATTCTTCAATAGTTAAAGTTCGTTTATTATAAATTCTATATGCTTTACTAGAGAGAGAATAGCCAAGAAAAATACCTTCATTGTACTTTTCATCAAACTTACCGAGGTTGTCTTTATCATTTTTTAAGACAAAGCATTAGCATCCAAAAATGTGAAAGTAAGCAATGTTTGGTTTCCTTTCTTTGAAAAGTTCATAAGGAGTCTTTTTTTAAATAAGTCTTATAATAACTCTATTACTTGCATAGCATGTCGTGCTTACCGCATCCGCCCAAAAATATTTTGGAAGATTCGAGTCGCTAAGAATTGTTCTTGCAAGTTCCATAAGTGACCTATTCTTTATCTCCACAACTCCATTTTGTTGAGGAGTCCTTTGTGCCAATAAATTGTGAAAGACTCCATGTTCTTCGCAAAATTCTTCGAAAGAGGCATTTTGGAATTCTCCGCCATGGTCGCTTCTTATGGAGGCAATTTTTATGATTTCTCATTTTGGATTTGCCTTGCATACTTCTTGAATGCCTCGAATGCATCACTTTTCTGCACTAAAAAGAATGCCCAAGTATATCTAGAAAAATCATCAACAATAACTAAAGTGTATACATTATCTCTGAAGCTTCATGTTCTTGATGGACCCAATAAGTCCATATGCAACAATTAGCGGCCTTGAAGTGAACACCATATTCTTAGGTTTGAAAGTTGATTTGATTTGCTTTCCCTTTTGACATGCATCACATAATCTATCTTTGACAAACTTCATCTTAGGAAATCCAAGGACAAGATCATGTTTGACTAGTTTATTCAAGTCTTCCATGTGAATGTGAGCAATTCTCTTATGCCATAGCCATGCATCATTGTTGTTCAACATGAGATGTTTTACCTTAAAAGACAAATCATCAAGGGAAATCATAAATATATAATTGATTCTTTTACCTTTGAATTTTACCTTATTGGTGACTTCATCTTTAATCAAGCATTCATCTTTTGTGAACTTGATCTTGAAGCCTTTGTCACAAAGTTGGATAATGCTTAAAAGATTGTGCTTTAGTCCTTCAACATAAAGAACATATTCAATGGATGTGAAAGGTGGTGCTCCAACTTTGCCTATGCCAATAATCTTTCCTTTGTTGTTATCTCCACAAGTAACATAACCCTTGGCCTTAAGCACTAGATTTAAAATTTTGTTTGGGTCTCCTGTCATATGCTTGGAACAACCATTATCTAGATACCATAGATTTGATGTGGCTTTCAAGCATACCTAAAAAACAAATTAAGTTTTGTTAGGTACCCAAATTGCTTTGGTTCCTTCATAATTAGTATATTTCTTTACTCACACGTAATTCCCACTTGCCACACTAAAGTTTCTAACATCTATACCTTTGCTTTGGCCACTTATACCAGAATAAAAACAAGTTGGAACAAAATTTCTTTTATATCTAGGAACATAGGATTTATTTTTAGAAAATATTTTCCTTTTAGGATAATTATGAACAACCTTTGTTTTGGTCACTTTCTCTTTTTTAGATTGTTCACTAGGCTTAACAAAAATGGTTTGGTTAGAACTTGGCTTAGAAAATTTTGAATAACCAATACCACTTTTGTCATTTGAATATCTTTGATGGCTAAGAACACCTTACAATCCAACTTTCCTTTCTCATATCTTTCTAAAACTATTTTTAGTTGGACAATTTGAAATGAAAGTGACTCACAATTTTTACATACAAAATTCTGTTTTTGTTCACTTATAACATTTTGTTTTTCCATTTCAAACTCTTTCTCCATAGTGTCAATTTTTTCTCCAAGAGATGTAATTTGTTTCTTTTGACTAGAAATGGTTTTGTACAAAACTTTGCATTCATTAAGGAGTTCACTGATAACACCTTGTGCATCATTATCATAAATGAAAAATTCATTATTAACCTCTTCTTTATCGTCGGAGTGGTGTGAATTCATCAACGCTATATTTGCACATTCGTCACTATCTGAATTTGATGAAGAACGTATCTCATTATTATCCCATGCAACATAAGCCTTTTTATTCTTGGTCTCCTTCTTGCTTTTGAAGTCATCTTTCTTGGAAAGTTTCAGACAATATGACTTTATATGACCTTGCTTTCCACATTCATAACATGTAACATCTTGTGTAGAAGTGGAAGCCTCATTTTTCCTGAAACATTTCTTTCTATTTGCATAGTTAAATGATTTGTCAATTTTACCAAAGAACTTACCGAGTCTTTTAACAAGAAGCATAAAATTATCATCTTCTTCAGGATCATCATTTGTTCGTTCTTCTTTTGAGTCGATTTTTAGAGCGATACCTTTGGACTTTTTATCTTGATTTTCATGTTTTTCAAGTCTTCCAAGTTCCAATTCATGTTCTTGAAGATTTACGAACAACGATGCAGATGTCATGGTCGAGAGACTCTTCTTCTCGGATATGGCCATTATTTTCGGTTGCCATTCTCTTATTAATGGTCTAAGTATTTTAAGGTTTAGGTAATCATTTATGAAGGTTTTTCCGGGTGCAATCAAATGATTCGTTAAATGGATGAATCTCTTCTGCAATGCAATGATGGATTCTTCGGGATGCATTCTGAACATTTCATATTCTTCACTTAATGTGTTCAATCTAGATCATTTCACTTTAGTAGTTCCTTCATGAATCTCCACCAAAGTGTCCCAAATTTCTTTTGTCGATTTACATTGAGAGATACGAAAAAACTCATCCGTACTTAATGAACTTTGAAGAATATTGATAGTTTTCTTTTCATTTAGGATCTTTTTCTTGTCATCTTCATCTTAGGAGCCTTTAGCCTTAGGAGTGGCAACATCATTAACCATACTAATTGGAATATGTGGACCATTTTCGACGGTTTCCCATATGCCTTCTCCTTTTGCCTCTAGATGTGTCTTCATGCAGACTTTTCAGAAGTCAAAATACTCACCAGAGAATAGAGGAGGCTTGCTACTATTACCGCCATCTTTGAAAACCGGATTATTTGCGGAAGCCATGTCCTGGATCTACGAAGCAAGTTACCAACAACCCGTTCTGATGTCAAATGTAAGTTAAGAATGTGCCTAAGAGGGGGTGAATTAGGTTCTTTGAAAACCTTTTCCGGTTTTATGAAAACTTGTTCTTATTTTTTTGGTTTGGTTATGCAATGAAATGGTAAAGTGCGGAAAGTAAAGAACACCGAGACGTATACTAGTTTCCCTCACAATCCGAGAGTAATTCAGTCTCCTTACTATATGTAAGAGATTTTATTATTGTTAGATCTTATGAACAAGACAACCTAGTCTTTCTATACAGACTCTAACAAAAACACCAAGAATAATCCTCTTGGATTTTTTACTAAGTCCACTAAGAGAACAATCCTCTCTTAATGACTTTCTTGTTTCCAACAATCCTGGACAATAAGGATAACAAGAACAATATGAGTTTTTAAAAGTTTTTGAAAGATGGAACAATATATCAATCTATTGATTAATCTTCTCCTTTTAAGAAATCAATTCTCTTTATGACATACAAGTGCTCTAAGAATGGTATGGATGAAACTATATGAATGTATATTGAAAATTCTATGTAGAAAGTTTCACCAGAAAATTTAATCAAGAACAATTGAGAAAATTTGAAAACACGAAGAGAAAAATTGTTTGAAATATTAGTGTGAAGGAGGTCAATTCAAATTCTGAAAATATGTGGTATATATAAACCTTAGACACCTTTCTAAATGGGCATAATTCATGAATGGATGCCATGATTCAAGAACACAATTCAGAAAATGTTTTCATGAAAAATGCATTTATTTATGCCACTGGTTCAGTGGTAATCGGTTACCCAATATGGTGTAATCGATTACACCTGAACCAATGTTAAAAAATTTGAAAATTTTCACCATGTAATCGATTATCCAAAACATGGTAATCGATTACCATCAATGCAAAATGATCAAATGCAGTTGAAAATGAATTGTAAAACCAAATGAAAATATTTAAGAGGCCTAAGTGAAACATGACATGTATGAATGAAACTCTTGAGCACTTGAATAAACATAAAGAGATTGAGAACTTTATACCTTAATAATTTGATCAATTCAATAGATTTCTTCAAGACTTGAAATTCTTTTATAAGTGAAGCTTGACTTGTGCTTGAGTCTTGAACCATTCTTTTTGCGATGCACATTTGCTTGTAGAGCATGTCTTCATCAAAAAACTTTGAGAAGCTTATCTTCACAAGTTCGAGGAAAAATCATCCGAAGGTATTTTTCTTGGTTAATATCTCTCAATTAAGGCTTATAGAATTTATAATAAAAGAACATTAACTGTTGAAGAGTCAATGCATGTGTCTTTTGATAAAACTAACCCCTATAATGAGGATATAATTATTTGTGATAATGCTGATAATATTTTAGAAGTACCTATGGAATACATTGCTAAAAATGACAACATTGATCAATCGGAACACAAAGAGGAAAACATTAAATAAGAGCAAAATCAAAGTGAACTTCCTCAAGAATGGAGAAACCGTTTTGATCATCCAATCGACAAAGTTATTGGTGGAATTAGAAAAGGAGTTTCAACAAGAATAAATCTCAAGGATGCTTACTTGAATATGACATTTGTTTCTCAAATAGAACATTCAAAGATTAATGAAACCTTAGAATACAACCAATGGATACTTGCCATGCAAGAGAAATTAAATCAATTCGAAAGAAACAAAGTTTGGTAACTTATTCCTAGGCCAAGTGATAAACACGTGATTGTTACCAAATGAGTGTTTAAGATAAAACTTGATGAGAATGGTATAATTGTTCAAACAAGAAAATATTGGTGGCCCAAGGATATAATCAAGAAGAATGAATCGACTTTGAAGAAACTTTCGCTCCGGTTGCAAGATTAGAAGCTAGTTGTTTATTAATTGCTTATGTTTGTTCTTTAAATTTTTAGTTATTCCAAATGGATGTCAAAAGTTCTTTCTTGAATGGATACATCAATGATAAAGTCTATGCCAAATAACCTCCTGGTTTTAAAGACTTCAAGAAACCTTCACATGTCTACAAGTTGAGAAAGACTCTTTACGGATTGAAGCAAGCACTAAGGGCTTGGTATGATACACTTAGAAACTTTATTTGTGAAAGAGGATTTGAAAAAGATAAGGTTTGTATTATATTATTCATTAAGAAAATCAAAGATCATACATTATTGGTTCAAATCTACGTTGACAATATCATATTCGAATCAACAAATAAAGACCTATGTGAAGAATTTTCAATGATGATGAAATGAGAATTTGATATGTCCATGATAGATAAGATGAAATATTTTCTTGGACTTCAAATCAAGCAATTAAAAAATTACATCTTCATCAATCAATCGAAGTATTGTAAAAAATTGTTAAAAAAGTTCGATATGGAATTGCAAAGAAATAACTACTCAAATGGGTTCCTGAACATATGTTAATAAAGAAGAATACAATATTTCGTTTGATATAATAAATTGAGGTATGATTGACTCTTTACTTTATTTAATGGCAAATCGTCTTGTCATTATGTTTAGTGTTTGCCCTTGTGCCCGTTTTCAAGCAAATCCAAAGGAATCTCATCTCGCCTCCGTGAAATGAATCATGAAATATCTCAAAGGAATAACAAACGTTGGAATATGGTCTTGTAAGAAACAAGTGTATGTTGCTCTCAGTACAACAAAAGCATAATACATAACAATAAGTAGTTGTTATGCTCAGATTCTATGGCTAAAGCAACAACTTTGCGATTACGGACTTGACATTGGATGCATTCCACTTAAATGCGACAACACAAGTGTAATCAACATAACAAAAAATCTAGTCATGCATTCTCGAACCAAACACATAGACATTTGACATCACTTTCTACGCGATCATGGATACACATAATCAATTAGCTAACATTTTTATAAAGTCGCTTGCTAAAGAACCTTTCTACAAAATAAGGAGAGAGATAGGCATTTTGGATGAAAGCAATGTATGAAAAATCACAATGTCAAATATTCAATTGTCATGATAATGATATTTTAAAGATATATCAAAGGTACATGATTCTTGTTCTTCTTATATTATTAAATGGGTAATTTACAGTTTCATATTTGAATCTTGTATGATTTTATTTGACCCAACTTTCTCTTCTTTTTGATAATGTCAAAAGGGAGAGAAATGATGTATACATATTTGTGTTTTTCTTGTTTTTATCTTTCATCAAGATGCATCGAAATCATGGATTAAGGGGGAGTATTCCAAAAAATCACAAATATCAAGTATGACTTTGTCATCACAAAAATGGGGAGATTATGAAGTCAAACCTCATTTTATATGATATTTTGATGAAGACAAATAAGTGAAAAGAATGAAAAAATCAAAGGATTCTCAAGTGATCAAAGTATAAAGAAAGCTTCATTGTTATAAGATTGATCATAATGAAGATATGGTATTTATGCTAAGGTACAATATTTCAATTCATTATTTGTAAGCATTGGGTGTTCACAACTTTCATCTCATACCTTCAAAAGTTTGGCAAAATTAAATATAAATTTTACTTAGTAAAATTTTGAATTTTTTCCTAGGGAAATCGATTTCCTTTTTGAGGAAATATGTTTCCTTCCTCTTTACCAAACGAATTTGTGAAAGAAATATGAAGGAAAATTGATTCTCCCTTAGGTAAATCGATTTACGTAGTCTTTAAAAAAAAGGGAAATTTCTTTCCCTAATGAGGAAACTTGTTTGCTTAGTGTAAATTCTCAAAATTTTGTACGTTGCAAGAAAGGTAAACATGTCTCCCTTTTTGATAAATTTGTTTACCTCGGTAACTTGGTGAAAAACTTCTGAACAATTTTCGCACTTTTTTCATGCACACTTTTATCATATCTTTTTCAAATCAGCAGAAAATGATCATGAATTTTTTTAAAGGTTGTCATGATTTCTATAGGTGTCAAGAATACTATAAAATTATTATTTTTTCATAATTCAAATTTACCTCTTTCAATTTAATTTTCATAACAATTCTACTCCATAACTTTGAAATTTGTTAGAAACTTTTATGCATGAAACATTCATATCAGATAAAAGTTTCTTGAGCACTTAGTGATTATTTATTTTGAATTGTTATATTGAAAGAGAAGAAAATTCTTATTGGAATTTTGTTGCACTCATATTTATTTAAATCTTTTTAAAATTGTAAAGTTGTTTGTTTCCTAAGATCATGGTAACATATGTGATTCAAGAAAAAGTATGATTTTTTCTCTAGTGTTGTAAAATCAAGATGGTGTTAGTCTTGATGATTGTTGTTAGAAGATTGTATAGAGAAGTCAGATGCAGACTTGTACAAAGATCTAATAATAATAGTGAAAATCTCTCACAAAGATGTGAGAGGATTAGATATACTCTTGATTGGAAAGGAGAATTAGTATAATTCATTGTGTCCCTTTATATTAATGCAATTTACTTTTCTATTTATCATTCGTTCTTAGTTCATAATTCTGAAAAATTTTAAGAAAAGAAAAAGTATCATAAATCTTTAAAGAGTTTAATGGTGATAAGAGTTTAATGGTGATACACTAATAATGTAAAAAAGTTTTACATTATCATCCAATAAGAATATATCATTTTATCATGTCATGCAAGTATTTTAAAATTTTCAGTCTAACTTGACGGAGTGCATGATCGTCAATAGTTGATATTATAAAATAAATTTACACTGTCAATGTATCATCCATTTTTTCATCTTGAAAAATACATTTAAACCTAATTCATCCTCCCATAATTTATGCCCTCAAAAGTTAAACCATCTATACTTTTCAAAATGATTTACATATATCTTGTTATGTCATAATGAAATATATATTTTCATAGTGAAAGCCAGATAATGAATTGCATGCATGTTTTCTTTTACCAGCCATCGTTATGTGATTTTATTTTTAAAATAATATTTATGTATTTGCAACAAATATAAATATTAATAGTCAATGTGAATTTAATATTTCATTGTTATTAATATTTCTATTGTCATTCCTATTTTAATGGTAAAAGAATTACTAGTAAATGAATACGTGCCACATATGATATAAAATTTGATTATTCTTATGATTATTTGGACACTGACCCGACTATACCATAAGGAAAATGTGATGTTTAGATAAAACAAAATTCATCAACATCTTCGATAAAATTTAATTTAAATATGAGAATGTTTTTGGTAGGAGAATAATAATAATTAAAAATTATTTTAAATCAGGTGGATTATCCTGATTCGAGAACATTTGAAATAAACAGAAAAAAAAATCAAAATAGAAAGAAAAGCAAAAAACAAAATGAATTGTCAAAGAACCAATCAAACATTGAATTCAAAGCGTGTAATTTGTATTCATTTGACTGGAACTTTCCTCGGTCCCACAAGATGTCCCTTTCTCTCTCTTTCCTCTCTGTTCTTCTCTCATCCTACAACTCCAAAGAAACACAAAGAACCTAGAGAGAGAAAGAGAGAGAAAGGGTCACCGGCCGCCCCCGTCACACGAAACCTCCTCCCCCTTTCCTTCCATCATCCAAATTCAATCCTCTCGTTCACCTGCTCAACCGGTAACCCTTCTCCTCCTTCATTTCTTTCGATTATAACATTCTCCTCTTTCGTTCTTTCTTTATTTTCATTCTTTCAATTTCTCTCACTTTCTTCTCTCAAGCACTTCGCAAAAGTTCCAAAGATTTCTGCTTTTGTTATGGCAACCACCAGCGCTGGATCGAGCGATCCTACTGCTAATAGACCACAAACGAAACGACCTAAGTGTAAGAATTTTTGTTCATGTCCATGTTTTGGATTTTAGGGTTAGTTTCAGCTTTTTTGGTGTAATTTTTTGAGGCTCTATTTCATGAATAGAGCTTAACTTGAACATAAAATTCACCGATGGATTTTTAAACTTAATTTCATATGTTGATTATTATGGTTGAGCTAGTTGTGGATTGGTTATGAAGTTAGACAATATATTAGGATTTGAAAGGAAATTTAAGTGTATGTTTGGTTTAGCTCTTAGACAATATGTTAGGATTTGTTAACAATTTTAATAGCATGTTTGGTTTGACTTTTGGAAGATTCTGGAGTGGTTTTGAGGTGCTTGGATCTTCTAATGTAGAATTGGTTCTGCCTCCATAATTGATTCTACTTGAAGCTATAATCTGTAGTTTTTGAGTTTAAACACTGATTTTTTACACTGAAATCTGTTGTTTAACTCACTTTTACATAAATGTATCCAAACATAAATCAATTCTGAATAACTCAATTATGCTTAAATCAATTCTACCAAACTCAATTATGTTAAAATTAATTTTATCCACCGCCAATCCAAACACAGACTAAGTGTATGTTTGGTTTAGCTTTTGGAAGAGACAAAATCGATTCTAGAGATGTAGAATTGATTTTGGAATGATTTTGAGGTTGATTATGCCTCTAGAATTGATTCTACTTGAAGCTAACTTTTGAGTTTAAACGTGATTAACTCAATTTTGCATGAAATTCTAATCATGAATCACTTTACATTCAATTAACTTTTAACCAAAATCAATTCACTTAAAATTAATTTTTTTTAATCGCAGAACCAAACATACGTTTGTATTATGTGTTTGTGTTTCTACTTACACAAATTTTCTGACTATCTTTGAAATTTTTAATGTCTTTCAGACTCAAAGTTCACGCAACAAGAACTTCCAGCATGCAAGCCGATTCTTACACCACAAGCGGTAAATATGTTTGTTTGTATATTAGTGTTTGTGATTATCTATTTAACCCATATGCATTTAGAGATCACCAATTTACATTGTATATTACTTTCCCTGCAGGTTATTTCAGCTTTCTTGATTGTTACCGTCGTATTCATTCCTATTGGAGTTGCTTCGCTTATTGCTTCACGAGATGTACGCTTGAGTGCAATATACTGAATTTGATTTTTGCTGTTTACAACTCTATACAAATATGTATAATTCTTTATGCTGACTTTGAATTTGTTATTGTTGTCTCCATATCAGGTTGTTGAAATTGTTGATAGGTATGAGGAAGAATGTGTACCGTCAAATTGGACGGACAAGGTAGCGTTCATTCAGAGTAATGCTGATAAAGCTTGCAGAAGGAAGCTGGAAGTATGAACCCTTGACTGCTCATAATTTCTCTTTTTTACTTCATGTTTGTTATTTCTGCACTAACTCTGTTCTCATAATTGGGGAATTGTGGATTTCAAATTTTGATGATCCTTTTGTTTTAAACACTGCTCTTATCAATAGGTGCCGAAGCGTATGAAGTCTCCTATCCATGTTTACTATCAGCTTGATAACTTCTACCAAAATCATCGCCGGTACATATCCTTTTATTTTTCATGAATCATAGTCACACATCTCTCAATTGTTTTATCAGAATCATCTTTTTGGCAATTTATATATTTTTCTCCTGTGCACAAATGTTGTATAGTTGCATTGCATTTTAGTTCTGTTTTCCATTATGGTTTTCTAACATGCAAAAGGGTTTATTCGGTATCATTAAATTTTGAGGAAAAACAGTCGGCAATAGTTCTATTTTGCTACCATGATATCATCGTGTATTGCATATTGCTACGTCATGTCGATCTGTTTCTTTGTGTGCATGCTAGAGTTTAAAGTCATAGTATTAGAAAGTAATAGAACTATAAGTTTGAAAAAGTTAGCACATATTGCAATCTGGAGCTATGTATCTGTTTCCATTGGTTGTATAACAAGGAAAGCTTACTTGTGAAGAACAAATTGTAATAAATAATGCAGAAAATATCTAGTTTGACGATAACTGACATGAAATTCATTTGCAAGCTTCCTTCAGTAATTTCCACTTTCAATGACAGCTTCTTACGAATACGATGTATAATTGTTCATAATCTCATAAATAAATATATATTTTTTAAATTTAGGTATGTGAAAAGCCGAAATGATGAGCAATTGAGGGATTCAAAAAAAGGAAACTCAACAAGTGGTTGTCAGCCTGAAGATTATGTAAACGGTGTTCCAATTGTACCTTGCGGTCTTATCGCTTGGAGTATGTTCAATGATACATACAGCTTCTCTCGCAACAGCCAGAATGTTACAGTGAACAAGAATGAAATCTCATGGAAGAGTGATAGGGATCACAAATTTGGAAAAGATGTTTTCCCTAAAAATTTCCAGAATGGTACTATTATTGGCGGTGCTCGTCTGGATGAAGATATACCGGTAAATCTTTTACCTGAACCCAAATATTTATTGAATTAGGCCTAATTTGGAGTATTAAGAATCTTTCCTGTTATATTAATTTTATGATTTTCACTTTCTCTAAAGTCCTTATAAGTTGCTCTCACTGAATGTTTATGAAACAGTTGAGTAAGCAGGAGGACCTTATCGTTTGGATGCGAACTGCTGCTTTACCAACTTTTAGAAAGTTGTATGGAAGGATTGAGGTGGATTTGGAGAAAGGCGATGTAATAAACGTGGTAGTGCAAAACCGCTACAACACGTATAGTTTTAGCGGCAAGAAGAAGCTTGTATTGTCAACTGCTAGCTGGCTTGGTGGGAAGAATGACTTCCTTGGCATTGCTTATCTCTCTGTTGGTGGATTAAGCTTTTTCTTGGCCATGGCTTTTACTATTCTATATTTTGTCAAGCCAAGGTAAGAAAATCACCTGCATTATATCACAATTTCATATTTCCAAGAGACATGCAGAATGGAAAATTTGAATATTATTAGGTCCTAATCTGTCTCTTATGTTATAGGCAACTTGGAGATCCATCATATTTGTCATGGAATAGGAGTCCATCAGGGCACTGAGCAGAGGAATTAGTTCCAGCATGATCTTCCAAGATTTGTTATTCTAAGGACTAAAGTGGGGGGGTGTTATTTTGTACATCAATGTTATTATTACTAATACATGTAACACACGAATCATTATTACATTTGTTTATTTCCCAAAAAAAATTATTTTATTTGTCTTCTAAATAGAATTGAGATATTGATATTGTGTTGAATAGTGTAATAATGCATAGGATTCTAGAAACACGTTATAGTAAAATGGTAAACATGAGATTAAATTTGTTTAGAAAATAGCTCTGCATTTTATCTAAAACAGATTAATTCTTAAAACTACTAAATGTTGCTACACTCTTTTAATCTTGATGTTTGTTTGTATATAAAAATGATCGGAGGGAGTGTATAACAGAACCATAAACCAAAAACCTAACTCCATACTTTAGAGTACCCTTGATATACCTTAGAATCTTGATAGCGACTTGGTAATGAGACCACTTTAGTTGAGACCACTTTAGTTTACTCATGAACCTACTAATTATTCCAATTGCATACTAAATATCAGGTCTAATATTGCAAAAATCCAACTAATTGCTTGAAAATTGTAGCATCTACATCACCTTCAGGATCATAATCTAATTTGATTTGTTTCTGCAGGTGTGACCGCAACCTTACAATTTAGTAGGTCAAATCTCTTCAGAAGTCCAAGTTCAAACTTCAGCTGATGCAAAATGATACCATTCTCAAAATACATAATCTCCATCCCTAGAAAATATGTCATATTTCCTAGATCAGTTATCTCAAACTCATTCGTCAACACCTTTTTGAACTTAGCTATCTCATGTTCACAACTTCCTATTAGCAATATGTCATCAACATACAGACACACCAAAATCATATTGCCTTTAGAAGTATGCTGAACATAGACACCATACTTCATTTCACACTTTCTGAATCCTTAAAGCTTGAAAAATGAATCAATTTTTAGATTCCAAGCTCTAGGAGCTTGTTTTAGTCCATACAACGCTTTATGTAACCTATACACCATCTCTTCCCGATTCTTTTTCATAAATCCAAGAGGTTGTGGGACATATACCTCTCTTGCAATAGACCGTTCAAAAATGCAGATTTCACATTCAGATGCATCAGAGGCCAATTCCTATTAGCAGCTATCGCAGTCACCATTCTGATTGTCTCATGTCTTGCTACATGAGCAAACACCTTAAAGTAGTATAACCCAAGTTTCTTTAGAGAACCTTTTGCCACTAACCTTGCTTTGTGTTTTCCAATTGATCAATCTGGCTTCAGTTTCACCTTAAAAACTCATCTGATGCTGATGGCTTTCTTGTCCTTTGGAAGCTCAGTCACTCCAATGTCTTGTTTCTTTCTATAGCCTCAAGTTCTTTTTTCATGGCCTTCAGCCACACTCTTTTCTAGAGAGCTTCTTTAGTACTCATTGGTTCAGAGTCTACTAACATGACACACTGAGTGACTTCTCTCTTAGAGTCTACTTCAGTATCTTGCAGCATGTCAAACTCTGCAAACCTTCTTGGAATATTTCTGATTCTTCGTGGCCTCTGAACTTGTTCAGAATATTCTTCGGACACTGGAACAATATCATATGCTAGAACCCCAGAAGTACCACCTTCAGAGTCTAGAATATTCCCATAGTCTGGATCTCCACCAGAGTCTGAATCACCATCAGAATCTGGATCAGAATCATATTCACTTTTAGAGTCAGACTCGCCTTCAGAGTCGTCTTCAGAATCATCTTCCGATTCTAACTCATCTTCAGAACCTTCAGATTCTGAAGTATCTTCATAAGTTAACTCAGGTGTTAACATCACACCAGAGTTGGATTGAGATTTCTTCCAATCCCACACTTCTGATTCTTTCACAATAACATCTCTGCTGAATTCAACCTTGTTAGTGACATGACAATATAGCTTATAAGCACTTGTACTGTGGTACCCTACAAATAACATAACTCTGCTTTTGTCCTCCAACTTCCTTCTCTTAGCATCATGAACATGTTTGTAACAAACATAACCAGACATCTTCATATGACTTACACTTTTCTTATCTCCAGTCCACTTCTCTGTAGGAACAATTTCCTTCAGCTTCTTGGTTGGACACCTATTGAGCACATATGCTGCAGTGGCAACAACTTCTCCCCACAAGGTGTAAGGTAGCTTCTTCTCCTTCAACATGCTCCTTGTCATATCAAGCAAATTTTGATTTCTTATTTCAGCAAGACCATTGTGTTGAGGAGTGTATGGAGCAGTCACCTCATGCTCAATTTCATTCTCATCACAAAACCTTATGAATTCTGTAGAGTTATACTCACCTCCACCATCAGTTTTGAGAATTTTCAGCTTCTGACCACTCTGATTCTCAACCTTGATTCCGAATTTCTTAAGTTCAGCAAACACCTTGTGTTTGAACTTTATAAGGGATACCCACATCATCCTTGTGAACTCATCAACAAATGACACAAAATATTTATTCCCTCCAAGTGAAGGTACTGGAACTGGTCCACACATATCAGAATGCAACACACCTAGAGCATGCTTTGCTCTTGGAGGCATTTCAGATGCAAATGACAATCTTGGTTGCTTCCCTCTCATGCACACATTGCATGACTTCTTTGGCTTCTTAATGGCAGGAATTCCATGTACCAACTTTGAGTTCAAATGTCATAAGCTTATGAATTTCAGATGACCAAATCTTTTGTGCCACAATTCACTTTCCTTCACAACACTTGTTGCACTAAGGCATTCGGAGTCTGCAGTTTTAACATTCACTTGGAATGTTTTATCCTCCCCTGTTCTAACTTCATAATCAACTTCTGATTATAGTCATACAACTTTAAAATATTTTCCTTCATGGTAATTGAAAATCCTTTCTCAATTAATTGACCTACACGCATCAAATTCCTTTTCATGCCAGAAACATACCACACGTTTTGAATCAATGTGGTTTTACCATTATTCAGAACTACTCTGGCATATCCCATACCTTTAGCATTGCGGTATTTATCATTAGCACGTCTGATCTTTTTCCTCTTTCTAGAGTCAAAATCAACCAGCCATTTCTTATTTCTAGTAAGATGATTTGAGCAGCCAATGTCCATATACCACCAGTCTTCCAAATACGCATCATTAGATTCAGAAGACATCAATAACACAGATTCATCATCAGGATCTTCTCTGGCTACGTTTCCTTCTTCTGACTTCCTTTCCTTGTTTGACCAACAATCAGCAGCGAAGTGGCCAAACTTCTTAGAACAGTAGCACTAAACTTTCCTCTTGTCATACTTCTCTTTCCCCCTTTTGAGCACCCTTCTTTCTTTTAGAAGTCGAGGTTTCTGACTTATGAACACCATCAGATCTCTTCCTGCCTTCTGACCAAGACTTCTTCTGATATTTTTTTCCAGAAGCTGCTTTTAGAGCCTGCTGCTCTACCTCCATTTCAAAGTTTCTCTCAGTTAGACGCAACTCTTGTGCCTCTAGTCTGCTTTGCAGCTCTTTAATTCTCATGGTGTTAAGATCCTTATAACTTTCAATTTCTACCACAATGTAATCAATTTGAGAAGTAAGAGATCTAAATACCTTCTCAATGATCCTTTCATCAGAGAGAATTTATTCACACGACTTCATCTCATTTGTGATCAGAATCACTATGGAGATGTAGTTAGGTACCTTATCATTGTTCTTCATGTTTAGATTCTCATACTCCTTACGTAGAGACTGAACTTCTACCTTCTTCACTGATGCATCACTGTCGTAGCATCGAAACCAGTGTGACCCACGCAGCCTTCGTCGTCGTCGAATCAGCGGTTTTCTCAAACACATTCACATCCACACTGATGGATGTAGGACAATGCCTTCTGATCCTTTTTCTTCATATCACGCTGAGTATTCATCTACGCATCCGTTGCATTTTTTGGAAGTGCAATCGAAACGTAACCGTCGATGACGAGATCAAAAACATCTTGTGCGCCAAACAACACACGCATCTGAACCATCCACCGATTCCAATTCTTGCCATCGAACACTAGAAGCTTAGTACTCAGATTACCGTTTTCATTTATCTTCAACTTTCTGCAAATCACTCCGATCTCACCAAACACTAGTGTTTCCCAGTCCCACAGAATCAAGAAATGTGATTCTGTTATGGTTCCAATTAAAAATTCAACACGAATTCAAGAAACGAAATCAATCACACAATGTCTCACCTTTCACTGGTGTTTCCTTGTGGATCTGAACTAGAGGTCTAGATACCAATTGTTGGTGCACAAGGTGAAGAAGATGAAGATGGAAGAAGAGAGAGAAGAGAGAATAACAAACTTTCACTACTCTTATAAAATAGTTACGACAAATAGTTGCACACACACTGTACACAATGCACACATTTAGTATTGCACTGCTCTAACAAATGTTGACAACCATACTGTTTATATATACACAACAATAATGTCACGTAGGCAAAAGTGCTAGCCTACACTAACTAGGTTAAGCTTAACAAAAACTAATACTACTACTACTAAATATGAATTACTTCTAACACGTATAGCATGAAAATCAAAGACGTATAGCATGAGGCATAATCAATTAACTTATCTATACTTGGCAAGGGTAAAGGTACTTTAGGCATGTTGTTCAGGTCAAATCCCACCCATATCCTCTATTTTCCATGACTTCTTGACCATGATGACATTCTCCATCTGGGGGGAGTATTTGGTTTCTCTAATGAAGTTAGAATCCTTTAATTAGAATCTTTCTAACATCCTTGTTAAAAAATTTAACTACGATTACTCTATGGTGTTAAGGATATGCGTTATTAGGGAGCCATCTTTCTTGATGATTTATTATAGTCTTGTTGGGGTATGGTTAGGATCTTTGTAGACATGAAGTTTCTCTATCATAGATATTTCCTGATTGGCACTTCTCATGTGTAATTCTTTAAATCTCCCCCTTGGATAACCTCTAAATATATATTCTCAGTTGATAACATTTATCCGTGTTGTGACCCTTTTGTGTAGTGGTCAGAGTGACGATCCATCTTGGTCTGGTGGATGCTTCTGCTAGCCTGATGTGCACAATCTCTCTTAAGATTTGGTCTCTCCTAGTGTTCAGTTGTGCAATGGAAAAATGGTATTGTGTGTTCTCTCCATATTGATATTTATTACAATGATTATGATTACCTTAATGTCTCCAAAGTGAGTAGTTCTCCATTTATTCTAGTTCTCCATTTATTCTCGTGCCCTTTCCTTGGTGTATTTATTCGCTTCATGATTTCCTACATATTTGTAGCCTACTTTTATGCTAATGTCTCGTTGAGATGAGACACCATTAGTCATTCTAAAATGCTCATACGAAGTTTTTTTGATTTGGGTTTATGATTCATATGATGACTTCATTAAAATGAGTTGAGTATCATTTAGTGTTTTTAACGCCCCTTACCAAATCTTGAAAAGGATTATCGTTAACACTATTTGATTCTTACTCGCTAAAAATCGGTGTATTAGTTTCTAGCAAAATCAATATAATCAGTGTGTAAGTGATAAGATAGGTTCATATACCACCAAAGTGTGACCTCCTTTAGAGCTTTTAATAGAAGCTTGTGTCTAATTCTTTGGTGGTGCTATAATCTCCATTTTCATGTTGACGATGGTCAAATGTTCTTGTGAATCTCACATCCCATCAAATTTCTTCATATTTTTTTGGCTTCTCTTTGAGTCATTTTCGTCGACTCATTCTTGTTTGATTGCTTGGACCAGTGTTTAAAACTTGTCATTTTTGTGTCGCAATTCGTCAATAGCAGCTTGAATTGCAAGAAAAATCTCATTATCCTAGGA
This sequence comes from Lathyrus oleraceus, assembly GCF_024323335.1. Taxonomy (NCBI): domain Eukaryota; kingdom Viridiplantae; phylum Streptophyta; class Magnoliopsida; order Fabales; family Fabaceae; genus Lathyrus; species Lathyrus oleraceus. The sequence continues at coordinate 342,142,271 of NC_066585.1, forward strand.
GACGTTGGACTCATACCATCTTCTCAGTGATGTGGAGTATGGTTGGAAACTGACTTTATCACGGCCCTACTGTGAACTCTAGATGTTCTTGCTAAAAAGCGTATGTGAAACCTTGTTGGTCGTAAACGGTAACAAAAGTTTCCATAGTTTTTCGCAAAATCAAGAGTAGGTCTAATTTGGATAATGTTCCTAGTGAACTTCCTCAATCGTGGATGCGCTCTGGGTGGAAATGTCCAAGTAAATGAGCACATGTAGTTGGATAATGAGCCATATGCTCGGATAATGAGCCATATGCTCGATGCTTTTGAAGTTCTAAATGTCAAAGGTCTTGCTCAGGAATTACTATGGCTTCCTTATATGAGGGGTAGGATAAAACTGAAGTAAAGGACTTGTAATCATTGTAACATCTAACTTCTTTTTTTTAAAGTTATTTTAAGGAGAAAATTGATATTTTAACACACATTTTCCATCAAATTAATCAATGCAATTCAGAAAATATATGGTTAACAATTGAAATAGACATCGATTATGAAAAAATTCACCAATGCCTTTTCCATATAAGATGGGTGGACAACATGAAATAAATAATGTCATAAGGTCCTATCATAAATTATGCCAAATGATAACTCAAATCTATCATGAAGGATGAGACCTCTCTTTTCTTTTACCAGTCACAGAAGAAGTACTTTTATTCTCAATGACCGGTGAACCTAAGCTATGAACATTGCCTGCTAATTTCTGTGCCTCGTCTCGATCGCCATTTCCAGAAGTATCCACACCATTAGAAACAGTAGCAACGACATCATCAGCAGTTGCGCGCGTAATGCAGAGCCAAGGTTTCGAAGACTCGTCGCTAGAACCCAGTGCCAAAGGCACATGCCATGATCCTTTTTCTGATTCCTGAAATACAATATTTTCAAGAACTTCATTCAAAAATAGTTTTCAAAACAAAAAGTTCCGACTTTTATAATTGAGACTCATAGTAGAAGTTACCTGGATAACCAATGAGTATGATGGTGGCATCTGAAGTTTCAAGTTCCCCTTAACAAAAGTGTAGTGAACCTGTAGATAAGGAGAGAAAAAAAACATGTGAACAAAAATCTGAAAACTTAAATTATCAATGAAGGATTTAAGTGATCTTAGAAATGATAAGTATCTTACTTGATGTCTTTCTTTCCACTGGTTAAAAAAGTTGCTTCCTAGGAGTTCAAATATGTGATCTCGCATTTCATCATTTGTCACAAGCAAGCATCCGAGTTTTACGGTAGCATAGAGCCAATACCTGAATCACAAAAGATAAATTAAGTGCATAAAACCCAAACACAAAAATAGGCTATAAAACTGCATATTGTAAACAGAGGTTTTACTTAATAGTGATTGAAAGATTCAAAACCAAATTTTGACCAATATAAAAATGAACAGCGCATAATGAAATTGAATCGAAGTGATGACTATTAGTGGTAAATTTAACTACTCATGAGAATTATTAAGGCTGAAAAATTAGCATACATTGAAATAAAAATACAGGAAAAATTGTGCGGAATGATCCTTTAACTTAATTTAAAGTTTCAAACAAGCCCTTTATTTTTGTGTCAAGATAGTCTTTTATGTTTAAAAACGCCAAATAATGTATAACCAACCTTCATTTTTCACCTATATATGTAGCCCAAAGTCTTAATTGACCATTTAAAAAGGTAAATTACATCGGGGATTCATCAAGATAACATATAAATTACATCAAAATATAGAATTGGACATATTCAGGTTGTCCAACATCAAATATAATATAGATTCTAATACCATCTTAGAATTTTGGAGTAGGTCTAACTCAACCTCAAGCCAACTAAGAGATTGAAGATTGTCCATGCCTTGTGAGCACTATTTTGCCCATAGCTCTAATCAATGTGAGATCTTGACATAATATCATAAAGCACGAACGTCGTGCCCATATAGTACAAACATGCTATTAGAAATTGATAGCAAAAATCATGCTGGTGGAATGTGGGGCCTCAAATAGTATCTAGAAAGTATCCACGAATATTATCCACAATATCTAAGTTAAGGATGCTTTGCCTTTTGCAAAACGGACATTCAATATGCTTTGTCTTACTTCGACCCAAACGGATTCAATATGCTTTGTCTTACTTCGACTCAAACGGATTCAATATGCTTTGTCTTACTTCGACTCAAACGGATTCAATATGCTTTGTCTTACTTCGACTCAAACAGAAGCCACATGCTCCCAAAGATTGTCTCTAACTCTTAAACCTCACATTTATTTCCTTTTTTGACTCTCAAACTATGAAACACGGACACCGGAAACATGACACCGACACTGACACGTCGACGCCGGTAATAATTTGAAAAAATGAATAAATTAAACGTAATCACAAGTGGTGGTGTCAGTTTTGGACATCATGACTCACCTTTTTTCAGATGTGTCGGTGCTACAAAGTAAGATGTCATCAAAAAAAGAAAGAACTGCAGTATAGGCTCTTTAATGTTCTCTGTAAGTAGACCCAAGACAAACGTAAAAAGATGGGAGTTTAAAGTTGACCATTGGTGCATTCCTACAATTATCGAGAAATGATTTGTGGCCCCGCCCTAATTTCTTCATTAGTCATGGCCCCCTCATGCATATCCTTGATCAGTTGGGGCCCCACCGTAATTTTATTCATTAGTCATGACCCCCTCATGCAATCCTTGATAGCATGAATGTAGTCAATCCAAACACCTTTCTTCTTTCTTTTCTAGGACTACCCACAAAACCTCATGCTCTGATACCACGATAGAATGCGATTTTCACATTATTCATTTAATCTCTCTCAAGATTTAATAAAACCATAACCACGGATTTATAGCAAAGGATGCATGGTGGATGGTGCAAAAGTTAGTTACAACTTATGCATGTATGCGCATACATTAACATACATCAATGCCTAAGCTAGCCTCCTAATACTACAATACATAATTTTCAAATCAATGAAAGTCACGTGTAAGCCTATTATAACCTCATGCCCTTGAATTCTACAATAAAAGGTGTAGTTGTCATTCTCGTCGAGCCCATTAGAACCCTATAAAACTTAATATCCTTCATTAAATAATTTGTATAAATGATTATTGCATTTGCACCTATCTATAATATCATGTTCCTTAACTCAAACTTAACCTTCTATTCTTCATCATTGATACATTTCACTTGGTCTAAGTCTCTAGTCTTTCTTTCTGCACCTCTAGCAAACTTAATAAACAGAGTTTTCTTCATCCTTGGTGCTTAAGGATTCGTATAAGCCCCCAAAAGCTTTAGTTCTCTCATAGATCACAACCTTGTTAGTCTCTTAGCTTTCTAATATTCTTTCCAGTTTTCCATATTTTTATTGTCCCAAATTTTATATGCATAAAACTAACAAATCTATATATGTACCGAAAACTTGACATAGTTAACAAACAGCAACCAAAATAGTATTTTTAAGTAGTGCTATCCATTAATCCATAATGAAGTTCAAATGTTAAGGCATTTAATTTGCAGTTACAGTACAGAAATATTTCAAGAAATAATAACGTTATCCTATGATGGAGAGACATAAGTAAAGCTTTAAAAAAATTGCAATTTACCAATCATCATTGGATCCATTTGGAGTTGTATATAGCACACCGTTTTTCATCCACTCCTCTACCAGTTTTCTACTGGAAGGATTTTCCATTAGCCCTCTTACACGCTTGTTATGTAGGACAACGAGGGGCCATTTTCCCCCGCTTTGATTGTACAATTCTTTCACAACATCATCAAGCTACATTAGTATATAATCAACATACAAACACAGTCAGCACATGAAATGTCAAGTTAACTTACAAGCTTTAAGAGCTTGCATAACTTCATTTGACAGTAAAGGGATATGAATAAATAAATGAATGTGTTTTTGTAAGAACTTGCATAATCCTGCAACATAGGCATGTTACCTGCTGAATGCTGAATCCACCTTCAGCAAAATTTTGCTGGTAGAGCCCAACATTGGCACCATCCACTATGGCTTCGTAACAGTCATGTTTCTCAAGCCAGCCCTTTTAATTGCCAAAAAGATAACATAATCGTGAAAAAAAAGTTACAATTAGAATTATAACTTTACAAGAATGTTAACAATGATCTCTGTATTACTGATCCATTATGCAAAAAAGTAGACACACTCTTCAGTAGTTAATGTATTTATAAGACAATTAAATTGATTTTTTGGAAAACAATCATATTCATTAATACAAATTTAAAATTATTTTGCAGTTAGTCATTCACTCACCTGAAATTCACTAAAATTTGCCTTGACCTCACGCTCCACAGCCAATGCAGCAACCGATGAAGCAAATTTCTCCATCTCGTCATCATCAATATCCACACAAACCAATTGCTCCCCACATCCACGACAAATCCCATCACCGTTAACGCTCGTCCTAGTCACAACCCAATCCCCTTTTCCAACCCACCCCAAACCATGCCAACCTCCTCCATTTCTCAAAACCCCCTCTCTGACCCTCTCCACATCCAAATCCCCCTGACCAACCCCATGCGCCTCGCTGCTCCGAAACCACTCCTCAATAACCATTCCCGTCGATTCCTCTACACACCTCACACTGCTCCTTAGCTTGTGAAGATACCTATAAACCCTATCAGCCCTACCATTCTTCGCACTAACCTTCAACAGTGCCGCAATTTCCTCTTCCTCCAAGCTAACCCCAACACCATTCATATGCTCCTCAACCTCATACGCTTTATCAGCATTAAGAGATTCACAAAAGCAAAACAATGCGGGATCGTAAGTCCTTAACCTAGGTGCAACATTGTAATTACCAATGTTTTTAACCAATTCAAACGCGCGCTCACCGTCCCCATTAGCAGCAGCAAGTCTAGCCACAGTGGCAACAGTGGCTTCATTAGGAGTGATGTTTTGGGAGGACATATGGTCGAAAATGCGAAATCCATAATCTAATGCGAGTTGTTTAAGGGAAGGGTCAGTGACTGCATTGGAACAAAGGTAGAGGAGTGCATTGAGGTGGTGCTGGTTGAGACGGGTGCTTTTTGAAACGGCATCGTCGTATAGAGATATTGCGCCGCGGAAGTCCTTTGATTTAGAACATGAATTGAGCTCAAATTGGAACTTGTTCTCTGGTGTTTGGTTGGTTTTCTTCTTCTTCATTGTGGCGTTTAAGCGTAGTGTTGTGTCCATTGAATCCTAAGAGTAGTAAATGGCATTTTCAGAAGAATGGTTAAAGTAAGGGCGTGAATATGATAATGTTGGAAAGAACTGAACTTTAGCGAGAATAAGAATAGCAAAGAATAATATACAGAGTTGCAGAGATTTGAACAAACATGTACCTTACTCCTCAAAGTGGACGGAGGTTTCCGAGCAGGTGGTGTTGATTCGAAGCGGTGCGGGGCACGGAGGGGAGCGAACGTCGACCGGAGCTCTTGCTTTCTAGGCGTCGCCACTCGCGCACTGTGGGTGGAGGTTAGCGATGAAACACTGAAATTAGGTTTTTGTTTTTGTTTTTGTTTTAATTTTCCTGTCTCAATATTTCGTTTTCAAATTCATTTAATTGACAAAACAAAAACAAAAAACAGGGTCGTTTTTTTATATAAAAAAACATGTTCAAACGGATTTATTTATATGTAAAATTGGAAAAGTTTACTAATAGTTTTTACTTTCTTCCTTAATTTTTCATTCCAAATTTACTTGTAACACCACCTCTATATAATTAAATGTTATTCTCTTTTACAGAAGTTATTACACAACATAAGCCTTCTTCTTATGTATTCTAATCCTACTGATTTCTTATCGTAATGGACATCCACAACTATAAATATGTAACATACCACACATATTTTTTTCAACTCTACTTTATTTTCAGTACTCTAATCCATAATTTCTCCTCTCTCTTTTATCATAATTAGGAATGACAAAACGAGTCTGATTCATTAGAAATGTCTGTTTTACCTGTACTAATGTGTTTGTCCCGTTCCGCCCGATTTTTTTTCAGGTGTGGACATTAACATATTTTTTCTCTTCATATTTAGGTTAAAAATTGCAGTGTCCGCAAGTCCCCTCTCTCCCCTCACTTTTGTGGGACATACCTAGGTTTCAGGCTCGCACCCTTAACTATGTTTGTCCCACCTCATTTTTTTGCGCATTTTTGCTGGACGAGCCTAAAATAGGTGGACGTGCTCGCTTGTCATCCTTAATCATAACATTATGACCCTGAATATATCATCATCTTCACCCATCAAACTCGTGGATTGCATGTAATTATGGATGACATTGAACTCACTGTGCTTAGTCTAAAGGGTCCTTTTTTACGTTATTGTTATATCTCGCCAGAATATGATACATTTTTCTTAACTTACTAACGGTTAGTCTATGACTTATTTTTCAATCATGCTAATTTGTTAGAAACCGCCAATGAATACAAGTACTTTATTATTATCAATTCAAAAATTTGAATATACACTTTAGCACTTATCAAAATGAAGTATCCTACTCTCTTGGTCATCTTTACTATTTTCTTATATAATTTAAGTTTTTTTTACTATTTTTGTTATTGTAACAGTTATAACATTTGTGTACGTTTTTGTTCATTTTAATCGGTGACCGCATAATTTACATCTCTTTTTACTAAAGAATTTGGAAATATGATTCCGAATTTCGTTACTTTAATTGAAAGAAACCTTAACGAGTTTCAAATATTTATTCAATGTAAAGAGAATCTTCTGTATTTTACACGAGGTTGGAGTGAACTAAATAAATTTTATAAATTGAGGTAAAATTTTGGAAATATGGTTCAGGATTTTGTTACTAAAATTTTGTAAACAAAACTTTACCCCTCAGTTATTGTTTAAAATCGAGTAAAAAAAGTAGCACAGTTTTAAAAATCCAAAAAATGCAGTTGTTGGGATCAAACTTGTGACCAGTGTCACTTTTCCCCTCGGTTACTCAAAAACTTATGGTTAAAATGGTAGGTTTTCATGTCTCCCTTCGTTACCTCACTTGTGTAGCCGAGGTAATATCCCATTCGCGTCCGAGGTGAATTGGGGTTATTTATAGTAGTGTATATTGGTTTTGTCACGCTTATCTGTGTGTTATTATCTCTTAAGTGGTAAGGCCCGCGTAACATAAGAAAGAAGCGACAAAGACTTTACAATTCCGGTCATATTCCGACATTAGCAAGAACAATAACGACCATAAAGTTTTACTAGACTCCAAAAACATTCTCTAATTAAAATTTCAAACATAAGAGCATGGATTCCAAAGTACTTATCCAAAATTCCTTAAAAGGTCGCCCAATTTAAAGGATTTTACAAACAAAGTGTTGAATATGGTTCACATTGTTGAGATAATTATGGGTTGTTGAGATAATTATGGATTGTTAAGAGTATAATTCATATTTTTAGATAATTATGGGTTGTTGAGATAACTATAGGTTCTTGAGAGAATATCTCATATTGTTGAGATAATTATGGGTAGAGATAATTGATTGTTGAGGGAAACTAGGGATTATGGTTTTAGACAAACTAAAACCTCGTATTATATGTATGACTTGTAACAGTGTAATCTATATGTAATTCAAAAGACATAAATAAAAGGAATTATAGATACTCTATAGTCGCAGACGTAGGCAATTTGGTCGAACTGCGTGAACAAAGCTTTTGTTTGTTTCTATTTACTCTGATTTGTACTTGCATTTCTGTTTTAATAATTGGTATCAAATGACGCTTAATCAGGAGGTGCAAAACTTGAAGTGACTCGGCTCAACGGAACGAAAAAAATCGATTTATGGCAAAGGACGGTTAAGAATTTGTTGGCTCAACAAGGTTTATAGAAGACGGTTCATGATATGAAACCGACATACATTATAACCATTAATTGGAACAAGATGAAGGAGAAAGTTGCAGGTTCGATAAGACTTTGTGTTTCTGATGACGTGATGAATCATATCCTAGACCGCATACCTCCGAAGGATGTCTGAGAAAAATTGGAAAATCAGTACATGTCCAAGACACTCATGAACAAATTGTTCGCGAAGTAGTGTCTCTATAGCCTGGAGATTGATGAAGGAGGCGATTTGCATGATTTTGTCAACGCATTCACATCCTTGCTAATTTGGCATGGTTTGGTGTGAATGTTGGCGATGATGACATATCCATTATTTTGTTGTTCTCTTTACCAAGCTCTTATGATCACTTGATGACCACTCTCACATACGGGAATGAAACAATCACGTTGGATTCTATTCCTTCTACTCTTTTACAACATGCACAACATCGCCAAAGTGTAAAGGAAGGTGAAGGAAGCTCATGTGAAGGTTTGTTTATGAAGCAAGGTCAAGATCATGCAGAGGCAAGGGTAAGGCAGTGAGTTCTAGAAAGAAAAAGAGGTTCAAGTCCAAGGACAGGAAAACAACATAATATTATGGTTGCATGCGAATTGACCATTGGAAGAAGGATTGTCCAATCAAGTCAGGAAACAGTAGTTCAACAAATGTAGTTCAATATGATAGCTCATGTAGTTAAGAGGATTTGCTTTGTGTTTCATCTAAAAGTGCATTGATGCATGAATTCTTGATTTTGGGTGCTCCTACCATATGACGCCGCACCGATAATGGTTCACCTCTTTTAAATCAGGTGATTTTGATTTTGTCTATTTAGGTGAAGATAAAACTTGTACCATCACTAGAAAGGGGATAATTAAAATTTGTTTAGATGATGGTGGCATGCGCATGTTGAGTGAGGTGCATTATTTTCCAGAATTGCAGAAGAATTTGATTTCTCTAGGTAATCTTCAAGCAAATGGTTATTCATTTCGGTCAAATGGAGATAGAGGCGTAATGGGGGTTAACAAGGGTGCAATGACAGTGGTGACGACAAGTAGGACTGCAGAAAACATTTATAAGTTGTTAGGGGGCACAATTATGGGTGATGTAGCATATGTTGAGATTAATAATGATGCAACCAAAGTGTAGCACATACGCTTGAGTCATCTCAGTGATTGTGGGATGATAGAGCTACATAAGAGGAATTTTCTAAGGGTTTTAGTAGTTTCACAATTGGATTCTGCAAGTATTATGTTCTTAGGAAACAATGCAAAGTTCATTTAAAGACCAGGTAACACAAGACCAATGAAATCTTATACTATGTTCATTCTAATGTTTGAGGTCCTACAAAAGAGCCCTCAGTTGGAGGTTCCAAGTACTTTGTGACATTCACTGATGATTTTTCTCATAAGGTATGGGTTTATTTCATGAAATATAAATTTGAGGTCTTTTCCAAGTTCTAACTATGGAAGGTGGAGGTTGAGAACCAGAGAGGGAGAATAATAAAGTATTTGCAGTCTGATAATGGAATTGAATACACAGACAAGAAGTTCATCCATTTCTGTGAGGAGAATGCAATACATAGGCACTTTTCTATAAGGAAGACACCATAACTAAATAATGTTATAGAGAGGATGAACAATACTCTGTCGGAGAAGGCAAGGTGCCTTTAGTTGAATGTTGGTCTTTCAAAAAATTTTGAGCAACATCACTCAATATGGCATGTTATCTAGTCAATAGATCACCACATGCTTCATTGGATGGCAAAGTTTTAAAGGAGGTGTGGACAGGTAACCCCATTGATCTAAGTAATTTGAGGATTTTGGGGTGTCTAACATATATGCATATTCTCAGTGAGGATAGGTCTGAACTTGACCCCAAGTCAAAACAATGCATCTTTATTGGCTACAATAAAGGTGTGAAGGGGTACAAGTTACATGATCTGGTTAAGAGGAAGGTGGTTGTTAGCAGAGATGCTATATTTGATGAGCAGTCGATGTTGAAACACTCAAATATGACAATTGTGCCAGATACTAGTGTAGAAAGTTCTAGTCATGATAAGATTCAGGTGGATATTGAGGAGCCACCAGTGAGCCCAAGATAGATTGTAGCCAAACAAAAGGATGAACCAGACTCAGACTCAAGTGGAATGCAAGATTCAGGTGGAGTACCAGACTATACACTTATGCGTGATTGGGAGCCTCATCACATTACACCTCTAGTCAAGTATGAGTTTGAAGACTTAGCAACATATGATCTTCTTACTATTTCAAGAGACCCTTCTACCTTTTGAGATGCTATGGATAGCCAGGAGAAAGATAAGTGGATGGGTGCTATGGTGGAGGAGATGAAATTCTTGAAAAAGAATGAGACACAGGATCTTGTTCAGTTGCCACAGGGAAAGAGAGCTATCGGTTGTAAGTGGGTGTACAAGAAAAAGACAACAGTAACATAAAAAGAAGGGGAAAAGTTCAAGGCTCGCCTAGTTACAAAGGGGTATTCACGGCAAAAGGGGATTGATTATGATGAGATTTTCAATCTTGTCGTTAGAAACACTTCTATTTGAGCAGTATTGACCCTGATAACCAACAACAATATGCATTTAGAGAAGATAGATATGAAAACAACTTTCCTCCATGGTAATCTAGAGATAAAATTCTACATGGGGAAACCATATGGATTCAGTGATACTTGATATGGCATACTTATTTGCACATTGAAGAGGTCTTTGTATGACTTGAAGCGGTCTCCAAGGCAGTGACACAGGCGCTTTGATTCATACATGCTCTGGATTGGTTATAGAAGGCGTGATTATAATTGTGGTGTTTATTTGAGGAGCCTTAATGATAACTCTTTTATTTTCCTGTTACTTTATGTTGATGATATGTTGATTGTTGCCAACCATTTGCATGATGTAAATGAGTTGAAGACCAAATTGGGTAAGGAGTTTGATATGAAAGATCTGGGTGCCGCAAAGAATATTCTTGGGATGGAAATTCACGGGGACCGAGGAGCTAATAAATTATGGTTGTCTCAGAAAAGCTATGTTAAAGGTGTTTTGAGAAAATTTGACATGAGCAAAGCAAAGCATGTGAGTACTCAATTGGAGAATCATTTTAAGTTATATTTGGAACAATGTCCAAATACTGACTTAGAGATTGAAGATATGTCTAAAATTCCTTATTTTAGTGCAGTTGGTTGTTGTATGTTATAGTTTGCACTAGACCGAATTTGGCACAAGCAGTTAGTCAACTGTGCAAGTTCATTTCCAAGTCTGGGAAGCATCATTGAGAAACAATCAAGTGGATCGTAAGGTACTTAAAGGGTACAATAGATCATGTATCATGTTCAACAAGGAGCAGGGTGTTCCATCAGTTGTGGGATATGTTGGTTCTAACTATGCATGTGATCTGGATGATAAGAGGTCTACAATAGGGTATGTCTTTACTCTTGCAGAGCGACCTATATGCTGGAAATCATCAATTCAATCCATAGTAACTATGTCTACAACTGAGGCAGAATACATGGTTGTATATGAAGCTGCCAAGAAAGCATTATTGCTTATAGGGCTGGTGAAAGAGTTAGGTGTTGAGCAAGGTGGAGTTCAGATGCATTGTGATAGTTAAAATGTTATTTATTTGATGAACAATCAGGTGTATTATGCTAGGATCAAACATATTGATGTGAGGTTTGTAGCGGTGTATTCGTCGCTATATGATCTATCGATTAAATCATAAGCTAGGAGATACATGAAAATTTCGAGTCGCCACCGCACTTTTATTTATCCAAAGGATTGGCTAAAAAGCGAACAAAAGCCTAAGAAGTTTTACACGTAGAAAACTAATAAAAAGATCAGAGAGTCTGGGTAAGGGGTAAATTACGCAATGGGAAGGTGTTAGGCACCCACTACGTCCTAGGTACTCCTAGGGAGCCCTTTTCACACTTGTTATGCAAAAATTATTATTTGTTATGACATAAAGATTGTGCAAACATGATTGGGATGATGAGAAAAGAATATACATTTTATTGTTAATGGGTTATTGGGTTCGAACGGATGAACCCGTTGCCTACGTACCTTCCATCAAAGGTAAGGATCAGAACGCCGTAGTTCGGCTAAAAGATTTCCAAAAGTGGGTTAGGTTCAATTTTAAACACAAACCCCAGGTCTTACGTTATCCACGGGAGAAAACTCAACCTTATACAGACAACAACGTCCACCATGTGAGAACAGCTTCAACTGGCCAGAGAGGGGTTAACCCTATAATAGGCGAGGAAGACTTACAATTCAATCACTAAAGACAGAAGGTGAGATTAACATCAACCACTAAGATAAATCAAACCTATAGCTCATGTATGAAAAGATTAATGGACAAAGCCAAAACAAGTGAATGAGTGAAGTTACTGATTATGATTATAAAAACGGAGTCAAAGTATGATTAAGATCAATTCAAATAAGTATCATGAAAATGAAGTTTTGAAAAAAGGTCAAGGACTTGAGTCCAGGTTTTTAGTTAGAAAACATGAAGATGTTTGCACAACACTTATGTCAAGTTTAAAAGATAAGGTGTGAAAAGGTTCTAAGACGTAATGAATGATGAATGGATGAGGATGGATAGTAAAACTTCTTAGAAGGTTCACTTCTTGAAATCATATAGCAGATGATTCAAGTGTGTCCTTTGGAATAGCAATTAATAATAAACAAACAAAGCAAAGGCGGATATCGGATGCCAATCAATGGTCTTATACCAATCTCCTAAAACAAAACGGGATGTCAGATGCCACTCAATGGACTTACACTAATCTCCACAGGCAAAGAAATAAAAGCGGATACCGGATACCAATAGATGGATTTACACCAGTCTCCTAAAACAGAATAGGATATCAGATGCCACTCAATGGACTTACACTAATCTCCTCAGAAGAAAACAAAAATGAAACACGGAAGTCAACTGCCAATCTATCTGGACTTAGGTTAACTCCACAGTATGCTCACAGGAAATCCAATGCCACATCACAGGGGCTTACAATGGATCCTCACATACAAGAACAAAAGAAACAATATGATCACAGGAATGCAAATGCCAACTTACAGGGACTTATAATTGCAACCTCTCATACAAACAAACAGATCAAATTATGATCACAGGATAACAGATGCCAACTTACAGGGACTTATAACTGTATCCTCACATACAGAAGCTAAACAGATCAAATTATGATCACAGGCTAACAGATGCCAACTTACAGGGACTCATAACTGTAACCTCACATACAAACAGATCAACGGAAGATATGAGTGACCAATGAGGTCTTACACTCTATCCTTCCATATCACAGGAGCAAATGCCAAAGCAATGGTCTTACAATTGTCCTCAATGGGCAAACAACAATGATAGCATCACAAAGATAAATGAGATGATCATGCATTAATGGCAATTGATGATGATGATAAATGCATAGCATACAGGCAAGCAAGTGCACATGAAGCAATCAATCAATCAATGAATATCAAACAACACACTCTATAGCCAAACAATGGGGGCTCACACAAGAGGGTTTGACTTTAAAAGTCCACTGTAATGGGTAAAGGTTGCTCTTAACCTGGCCATTGAGGGGCTCAGGTGAAGCAGATGAATAGGAGATGAGGAGTATGCCTCATTGCTTCTATCTCAAATCAGAGAGAGCATCAAAGAAAGTGTGGGAGTTCAGAAAGTAGGAACTCTCTCCACATTATTGACTCGATTAGATCTTGGGTTTTTATCTCATTGCTTCAACCAGGTACTGGGAGCAAAGAGAGGACACACTGAATAGTGGGGGATAGATTGCTTATCCCTACCTTCCACCAATTGCCTTACTTGAAGGACTTTTCCTGCTTAGGACAAATATAAACAAACACAGGCATTGCCTCTTAAGGAGGACTTCAGACAGTTTGCCCGGTCAAATAACAGACCGGGTCTCCAGACTACATGAAGAAGAAGTAATTATACCTCAAAGCAAATGCTATAAAGCAAAGCAAGCAATCAAGTTCAAAGAACTTAGGCAACTAAAGTACCTGAAAAAGTCAAACTCATTAGTAAACAAGTCAACAATCAAAAGCAAAAGAAAATGAACCAATAGTCACACAGAAGGACCAATTGTGCAAGGCACAAAGACTCAAGCATATGAGTCACCTACAAAACAAATGTTAGCACATGATAAACAAACCAACTCAATCAAAATTGAAAGGTCTTTGGGGCATTGGTGCTCAACCTGAAACAAACAGCTCAATTGTAAGCTCAGAAGACCACTAAGACTAGCCTAGGGTCAAAGATGAAAGAAAAAGGCCAAGGCAGCAAGCAATATTCAATCAAAGTCAACTCCAATCATGTAAGAAGCAAATACAATTGGATTCAAACTTACATCATGCATCAAGGTCATTTCATATGCAAAAGGATGCAAAGCATGGCAAAAGAAGCATACAAAAGTCAACAGCAAAGACTTCATTCAAAAGTCAACTCAAACATTTTCAAAAATTATGAAATAAATCACACTCAATCCTAACATCTAACATGGTATACATGTAAAATTTCATGGCATTTGGATGAGAGGAAGGCAGTCAATGAAATTCATGAAGTCAAATCAAATTCAAGCAAGCATGGTGAAAGTCAACAAGCATAGGTCAACTTCAAAAAATCATATCAATTTGAAAACAGAAGATAAATGAATGAGATTAACATCAATGCAAAGCTTGAGATGTCTAGTTATCACATATGAAATTTCAAGGTCATACAATAAGATTTGAGAATTTCACAAAAGATTTGGCAAGGTATAGCACAAAAAGTCAACCAATGACCACATATGGAAGAAAATTCTCAATCAAATGGAAAACAGCAAGATTAATTCCAAGAAAATTCATACAGCAATTAGACATGCAAGGGATCATTCATGCAAAATTTCAAGTCATTTGGATAAGAGGAAGCATGTGAACAAAAATCATACATTTGCATATCATTGGTGTGACACAAATTGTCACACCCTAGTTCAAAAATTCATATCTATCAAACCACAAATGAGAAATCCACAAACTTTATATGGAAATGAAGATCAATGTGTCTAGTTTCACCACAAAAAATTTCAAAGGCATTGGATATAACATGGGTATTTCACAATTGAAATGGCACAATGTATCATTTATGCACACATGTGAAGAAATCATTTATCAATTAAAATTCAGCCAACCAAAAATTAATTAAAAATCATGATTAAATAATAGACATCTTTGTGATCATCATGCAAAAAAAATCATAATTTTTGGAGTTGAAATGAAAGAGCAAATAATTATGGAAGTTTGATGAATAATTGATGAAATATGAACAAACAAGCATGGCAAACAAGGTCAACAATGGCATTTGCGTAATTCTGCAGTCACTTATTGAAGTGCTGCGTTTTGGCCCTACAAAACGAAATGTTTTGATTAGCTCTCAGCCAATAAAACAGTAACATGGCCAACCAACTTGAATTTTGAATTTTCTAAAACCCTAGGGGTTTCTAACAGCATGTGCAAAGGCATTCTCAAGCATCCACATAACCCTCGACCAACAATTTCAACAGCAGGACATCCATCATACAACAATGTTCACCAAAAAAACAACAGCATTCAGCAATGGTATCATGTTATGCTTCAAGCAAATCGATCAAACAAAACCAAATGGACAGCAGCATACAACAGAACAAATATGCAACAATACTCATGCATCTATGAAGCTGAATTTTCCGCTAGAAATAATGACAGAGTTCATTTTAGCAGCATGGCTCATGGTGTCTATCAACATCCAAACAAAATGAACAACAGCACACAACAACATGGATTTAGCAAGCAGGGTTCATGTAACCAACATTGAAGTCATGGCAAGTTTCGAAACAGCAGCATGGTATAGGAGCAACAGCAACACGGTTCATCACCAATCACACATTCATCATCATTTATCAACCAACCAAATAAACAACAGCATGGTATAATTATGGACAAGGTGATTGGTTTAAATAACAGCAGCAACAAACATCATTATCATGTTTCATCATCATCCACAAATAATCATGGCATGTTAAGCAACGATCATGGACAAACAACATCCAGCAGACAGCATGGCTTGGCAAACAGCATCATCATCGAACCAAACACACAAGCATATCATAATTAGTAAGCACGACCATGCAACACCAAGCAATCATGTAACAGCATGGCCACTCTCAATTATGCAACATCAAAACACAGTAAACCAAACACAAAAAGTACAATTCATGTAGTTTTTTTATGAGCAATGTTCAGGAAAATTCAAACAGCAGCATTGGCATATTCATCATCAATATGTAATCATCAAAACAACATCACTCATTATGTTTATGGGATCTCCAAAACTGCAGCATGCATGGCATTGTGGATCTCAAACAATATTAAACAGACATAAATCAAAGAAATTCTAGGCGTGGCAGGGTTTAACAGAAGCAGGATTCATTCATCCTTATGCAATCAAACAAAACAGACAATAGCATGGCATACTCATCATCATCATGCAGCAACTATACAAACACAACAGGTGGAATTCCTGGGCAGTTCATCATAATAGCAAGCAATACCATCTTCATGTAAACAGAAATCGAAACAAGGTATCATTCAAAAGCAGCATGGTAATGGTATGGCAACATCAAGCAACATGAACAACAAGGCATACACAAGCAGGAAAAGTCATGAGCATAGTTGGTTGTAGCAGCACGGTTCAGCAGTAGGGTTCACCAATCATCCAATAAGTTTCAAGCATAAACACATAATGTTATGGCCTTGGTACAGCAGATTCATGTAACACACAAACAGTAGTCAATCAACTTTGAATTTTATGAGTTTTCATGCAATACTAGGTTTCTCACACAGCATACAATCCCAACAAGATCATGAGCAAATTCTGGACAAGGTTATGTTTAAGCAGCACAGCATTCATGGCAACCTCATGCAAGTTCATCAATCATCAGACAAGTTCGAACAATAATCATAACAGCATGTCAACAACTAACATCAAATAAACCAGTTTCTATCATACAATCACAACTGCAG
Source organism: Lathyrus oleraceus (assembly GCF_024323335.1). Classification (NCBI taxonomy): domain Eukaryota; kingdom Viridiplantae; phylum Streptophyta; class Magnoliopsida; order Fabales; family Fabaceae; genus Lathyrus; species Lathyrus oleraceus. The sequence continues at coordinate 342,159,213 of NC_066585.1, forward strand.
GGCATTGGTACCACATTCTCATAGCCAGCAAACCAACAACAGCACATCATTCAGCAATAGACAAGCATGATCATGGGAAAAATCTGGTATTGGGTAGGCAGCATCATCCAACAACAAACAACATGAGCATGAAATTCTGAACAGGATGGTTTGAACAACAGCATAAATTCATCACCAGTTTACAGCATGGACAATCAGCATAGCAGCAAGTATTTGGCAATGTGTAGCAACATGGTTTATGCATCATTCTACAGTATGACCAATCAGCATAGCAGCAACAGCAGCACAATGCATTCATAGTTCATCATTAAAATCAACAGCATATGAACACAGTAATCAACCAATCATCATGCAATATTAATCATCAACAATCACACCTAATCGAGGGAGAAAACCTGGACAGAATAATGTTTAAACATGAACAGCATAAACTCAACAACCTCATGCAACTCGAAAATTTATTGTGCTCAGAAATCGAAATTAGGTATGCCAATCTCCTCAACAATCATCCAGTATCACAAATATATCATCACATTCCATCGAAACAAAACCAGCATGGCAAATCGATCAAAAAATCATTTGCTCACAAAGAAATAAAATCAGATTTCTCTCAATACAATAGATCATTCAACATGGTTCGAGCTGCATTAGAACAGGCATGGAAGGACCTTTCATAAACATATAATAGCATGGAGAAAGAAGGGATTTGAATCCTTACTTGGTTTTGAAGAAATGCAAAATGCAGTGAGGTTTTGATGGATGTTGTGCTGCAACAGGTGGCTCTTATGCTTGGCAATGTTGATCTTTGATGTATGTTAGCTCAGCAACCTTTGGTTTGATTCTAAATCCAAACTGCCATGGGAGGATGCTTTGAAAACAGGGCACAATGAAAAGGTTACAGTGGTGGTTTGATGGTGCAAACAACTCCCAACTGGTGACTAGAACATGGAACAAAGAAAAGAAAATCGTGGCCTTTGAAATTTTGGAATAGCAATTGCCAATATGCAGAAAATGCAAGAGAGGAATGAATGAGGTTTTCTGTGTGTTTTCCAGTTGTGGCTAGGGTTAGAAAGAGCAGGAAATGTGTTTTTATATGTCTGTTTAGCAATGGTTAACCGAGTGCTAAGCTGGCTTAATTCAAAAATCACCAATTGCCACTTTTGCTAATTGCCCACAAGTGGAAAATGGAGGGTATAAGTTGGTCGAGTGGGCCTTAAACAGGCTGTAAACAGACTTGCCAACTGCTGTTTTACATCTGTTTTGGTCTTACTAACAATGCCTTGCTCAAATGAAAATGATTGTACAATTTGTCAATTTGAAAAATGTGGAAAATGGAGGTGCAATGCTGCTTGTTTATGGGCTGGAAAGGCTGCTAGCAGACCATGTTTGTGCTATTTGTAGTGGTACATGTACTGCTGTACTTTGTTTTCCTTTATTTGAAACCAAATGCCAATTTTCAAGTTTTTTGCCTTTTGGTTAAAAAGGTAGTGAAATGATGGTATGGACATGGTATGGACATGAATTTGGGATTGGAGCAAGTTTCAAATATGGTTTAAGGCATTTCCCAATTGACCAAATCAAGAAAAAGTCAAAAACTCAAAAAGTCAAAGTTTGGTCAAACTTTGAATTTAAATGCAAAAGGTCCAAAAATGCCATTTTGAATGGTAGGGTTTTAGATCATGAAATTTATATTTTTGGAAAGAGGATGAAAAATGTGGTGTGTAGGAAAAAACCCCACCAAATTTGGCCTTATGGTTTGAGAGTTATGGCTTGTTGAAGTTCAAAAATTGGTGAAAATGATTTGATCATATCTTGACAACCACACATGGGATTTTGATGTTCTTGGACTTTTTGAAAATGGGAGAACAAGATCTTCAACTTTCATGTTGGGCAAAAATTCATTTGGAGCTTGGATCATGATGTAAGTTTAAGATCAAGAAGTTTCCATTTTTGGCAGTTGAAATTACAAGTCCACTTTCTATTTCTGGAAAATTTTCTGATTGGCTTGATTTTCTTCCATGATGAGGTTTGGCATGATATATGAGGCTTGTACAAGCATGAATGAACTTCTTCAAATCAATTCTAACCATCAAATCTCTGATTAAAACAACTGTTGACCAAGTTTGACTTTCTGTTGACTTTTTCTAGGGTTTTGGACTGATTGAACTACTTCTGATGATTTCCAAACCCTAATTCTTTGAGAACTTGTCTTCAAATGATGTTTCAAGATGTATGAACCTTTGATTATTGACCATGATGCCCAAATTCTGTAAGAATGGCCATCATCCATTGCTTTGACTGATCAATGACTGAGTTTGACCTAATTGCTGATGATTGCTTCAACTGCAAGCAACAAGGTTAAACAGACAATATTTTTGTATTTTTTAGTTAATAAACATGTGAAAGGCAAGGATATACAAATGCAAAGTATGCTTGGTGATCAAGAAACAAACCCACAAGGCAATCTATCCACTAAGAGGAAAGCAAAGGCATGCAATGATCCTTGAGGTTATGATATGAATGATATGGGCCATGAGGGATCTTAGGGCCCAAAATTGGGGTCTTACAGATGCCCCTATTTAAGGTCATTCTAGCCGGAGAAGTGAAGTTTAGAAATCTTCATCTCGACGCGGTAGAATGGACTTAAATAACAGTAATGAGACAAATTTTGGTCCCTAAGAGACCTCATGATGCAAATGTATGCATGCAAAAGACACAAATTCTGTGGGGAATATGATTCACACAGAAGAAAAGACGATCCATCGGAGCAATACACTCACCAGGAACGGAGACTCTAATAAGACTCTATGGGGATAATAAAAGAAAAGGAAATGCGTGAACAAAACACGACTCCAAACTGGGGAAGATAAAACTGACATAACGTGAACAAGACACGACTCTGATTAGGAAAACAGAAAACAGACAGGAGAACTCACTGGGGAGTGAAGAACTCACACTGGAAAAAGAATTCCAAAGGAAAATAAATCCATTGGAGAGACACAAGCTGACTCCTGGGGGAGGAGCAAAAGGAAAGGTTCCACTGGGGAAGCAACAAAGAAATGAGATGTTACCAAGCATACGGGTAACAAACTCAGGAAAAATCTGACTCCACAGGGGGACCGAGGTCATAATAGGGAGCAGAAAGGAGGGAACACCAAGGATACCGGTTACTGGGTATATAATAGGTGACCGACCAAAGCGTGAATTGGATTTCACTTCCAAAACACTCATCATCCTGAAGAGAGCGAAAAGCAAACTTGTTTATAGGATGGACATTCAATTCCACAAGGAAAATGAATCTTACTCTGAGGGGAAAACAATCAAAAGATTGACTCAAGAGTGAACGAGATATAATATCCATTACCGTCAGAACGTGGATAGAATACTCAGATGAGACATATTATTCATTACCGGCAGACCGTGAATAACATACTCGAAAGGAAAATTATCCTGAACCGGTTACTGGGTTGTTTATAGGATAAAATCCGAAGACGTGAATTGGTTTTCACTTCCAAAACACTCATCATCCGAAAGGAGGGCTTGAAAAAGCAAATCGACTTACAGGATGGACATTCGAATCCACAACGGGAAAACGAATCTTACTCAACTGGGGACACAAACCCAAAGAGTGCATGAGATATAATATCCATTACCGTCAGACCGTGGATAAGATACTCGCATGAGATATATTATCTATTACCGTCAGAACGTAGATAATAAACTCGCATGGTAAGAAACACCAGAGATACCGGTTACTGGGTATATAATAGGTGATCTACCGAAAACGTGAATTGGTTTTCACTTCCAAAACACTCATCATCCAAAACGCAAACTGGTTAAAGGATGGATATTCGATTCTACAAAGAATACGAATCTTGCTCAGTTGGGGAAAATCAACAAAGGATTCCAACTATAGAGCGCATGAGATATATTATTCATTACCGGCAGACCGTGAATAATACACTCGAAAGGTAAAGACACCAGAGATACCGGTTACTGGGTATATAATAGGTGACTAACCCAAAAAAAGAGACAATCGATACCAAGAATACGGGTAAACGAAAGACAACTCAAAGGATAAATTGCAAGCATCCGGCAATTATCCAACAACAAGAATATTCGACTCCACAAAGGGAAATAACGAAACTTACTCGACCGGGGAAACGCAAAAGGCTTCGACTGGAGAGTGCATGAGATATATTATTCATTACCGGCAGACCGTGAATAATATACTCGCATGGAAGACTATCCACAACCGGTTACTGGGTTAATAAAGGATAAATCAACCGAACAGAAAGGCATCGGGATACCAAACTAGGTATATAATGATAACCAATCAAAAGGAGCAACAGACATTACCAACAAAAAGGGTAAATGAAAGGTGAACTGCTGAGGATAAATTGCAAGCATCCGGCAATTATCGACAGAAGACTAGCTGGGGATGCACTGGTGAACAACCAATGATCCGGGGAACAAATCACTAGCATACGGTGAAAAGACCCACTGGGGATAAAATTGCTAGCATACGGCAATTATCCACAAAAGACTTGCTGAATATATAAGTGCTAATCTGAGCAACTTATACAGGCGAAGGACAATCATCATCAAATATTGGATGAAGACAACCACAAAAATTAGGGTTTACATCTACCGAACACGGGGTAGAAGACCAACAACTCCGCGTGGGGATAGAACAAATCACAAATCCGCACGGGAAACCAAAATAGGGTTATAACAAACCACAAACTGCTGAAGAGCAGGAAAATAGGATTTTACAACTACCGGTATGAGAGTAGAAAACCAAAACTCTGGCTGGAGAATAAAAGGTGTATAACCACAAATTCTGTTAAGAAAGCCAGGAAAAGTAGGACTTACAACTACCGGGTATGAGGGTAGAGGCCCAAAAAAAAAAACATTCCGCTGGGGAACAACCCACTGGGAAGCACAAGACATCTGACAAATAGCCGATTCGGGAATGATCCGAAAAGACAGACTGAATAAAGACACGTCCTAATGAGGATATAACTCAAAATAGGAAAATCCATCCCAATATATGTTGGGAGGAAACGGAAGAAACCGTCATCCACGAGGATATATCTCAGTAGGGAACTGCAGAAGGAAACACAAACATTTTCTGCTTATGGAGTTGACTCTATATGGAGAGATTTATAACACCCGACATCTGCTTGGGGAGATCTATAAAGAGATCTATATCACCATAGCAGGAGACACGACAAACAAAAGATATATGGCAAGAAATGCAATATGAATATCTGAATGTTTATGAATATGCATGAATATGCGTGATTTATGTTTGATGAATGCTGACAAAACAGACAATTCTAACACAAACAGGTTCAGGAACCAAACGTCCGGTATTATACTTCCAGGGAAAAACCAGCTGGAGAGCCAATCTGCGGAGATCTACATGCTGTAAAGCAAAGATCTGCGGTACTGCTGAAGAAGCAGAGAATCATAGATATCAGGAAACAACCCAATCAGGGTACAGAAAGTCACAACGGGCAAGACAGCCACCAAGACAAATCTGTAGGGGAACAAGAGAAGTCCCAAAGTATCTGCAGGGGATCCCGGTGTCAACTGAGAAACAAAAAAGGTGCATTGCACAGGCACAAACTGCTGTAGAAGCAAATCCACATAACTCCACTGGGGAACAACCCACTGAGGGAGGATGATATTATCCAGATAGAATCTAACTGCATAAGCAACTCTACTGGGGAACACTGTCGGCTACTCTCTTGGGAACAAACCACTGAGGGAGGACAGATCAGACAAGTATATTCTGCGATAAACCACTCCACTTGGGAAGAATACACATAGCAAACTGATCACAACAGGTAGATTCTGCAATATAAGCCACTCTACTGAGGATCACAAACAGTCAGGAAATCAATCCGTTCACTGGAGGCTAGAGCCATCATCCGACCGTACGGGGATTGAAGGAGCAATCAACAGGCGAAACTGCCACAACAAACAACTGCAGACTAAGCTGAGGAAAAGATGGTTGCAATACTGGGATGTCAACCCAAATCAAAACCGCTCAGGAAAATAAATCCTGCTCTGCTGGAGAGACATAAGCACTCTGATGGAGAGATAGCAACAATTCCGCAGACGACTTCGCCGGGGAAAAGGTAAAGTACCGGGTATCAAACCACTGACTTACCAAGTCTTCAAAAGAAAACAAACGTGCTGAGGAAACAGACAAATCCTACTGGCACACTGCACGGGGAAAAGCGGTAACAACTCCACTTGCAGCCCTGGTGGGGATATTAATAACAGCTCTACTCGCAACTCCGAGGGGAGTACCAATCAATCAGTTACACTCATGACTGTGCTGAGGAGGCAAATAAAGTCTGGGGTTATGACCCACTGGAGAAAGTGACGGGGCACCAAGATGACAAACCATCAACCGCCGAAACTTCTATAAGGAAACACCCATGCTAGGGGGAAAACTGCTGCTGGAGAAACGAAGTCTTCCACAACAAATCACTTGCGACTGTACTGGGGAACAGCCCCAACAACAACTCTGCTTTGAGGAACAACCTCAACAAAGATTTGGAGAAGGAAGATACCACCAAACCAGGGATATGAACAAGTGTCTTACCTGTTGAGAATCATGCCACCCTCGGGAGAGCACTGAGATATTCTTGAGTATCCTTTCAATATTGTGAATGTTCACTTTGTTTAAAACAAAAATTTTGAAAAATTGATTTGTTTAAAACAATGACATTTTATCAATTTAAAACATGCAAAACATTTGTTGAATTGAAACAAATAAGAGTGCAAATAATTGGATAAAAAGCTCAAATTGATTTAATGGAATGGTAGTCTGCAAATGGCAAGACTCCATAGATCTGTACAAATTTGAAATCAGTGATATATATTGGAAGAGGGCTACATTGAACATAATGATCCTTTCTCTACCAATTTGAATCTCGATGTATCCGAAGCTTCGGTTGACGACGAATCGAGAATCTTCTGACGAAATGACGACTGATGAACCAGAAAGTCTTGTCAGGATGCAGTTACTTGCCAAATCCCTAACTTTTGCCTAGATTGCCCCAGAGTGAGGTACTCAATCTAGCGGGATGCAAATATATCTCTTTTTTCAAGTCTCTAATTTTTGCCTGAATTACCCTTGCGGGTTCTCCACCGAGACGCTCATTTTTGCCTAAGCCGCCCTTTCGGGTTTTCAACTTAGCGAGCTATTCTGTTTTTTTCATTTCATTTTTTTTCATTTGCATATACCTTTTTTTTTTAGGCAAAGTATCTCTTAACTGCATCTGAATTCACAGGACGAGTGAAATCCTCCCCATCCATTGTTGTGAGCATCAAAGCTCCGCCTGAAAAGGCTCTCTTAACAACATATGGACCCTCGTAGTTTGGAGTCCACTTGCCCCTGGAATCGGGCGCGAAAGACAAAACTTTCTTGAGCACAAGGTCACCTTCTCGGAATACACGAGGCTTAACCTTCTTGTCGAATGCTTTCTTCATTCTCTGTTGATACAACTGACCATGGCACATGGCAGTTAATCTCTTCTCTTCAATCAAATTCAACTGGTCATAACGACTCTGAATCCATTCAGCATCAATCAACTTGGCTTCCATCAAGACTCGCATTGATGGGATCTCCACCTCTACTGGGAGAACGGCTTCCATGCCATAAACAAGAGAGAAAGGGGTTGCCCCTGTTGAAGTGCGTACAGACGTACGATATCCATGCAAAGCAAATGGCAGCATCTCATGCCAATCTTTGTAGGTGACAGTCATCTTCTGGATAATTCTCTTGATATTCTTGTTAGCAGCTTCAACAGCCCCATTCATCTTAGGTCTGTAAGGAGAGGAATTATGGTGTGCAATCTTAAATTCAGCGCACAACTCATCCATCATCTTGTTGTTCAGATTGGATCCATTATCAGTAATGATCCTCTCTGGCACACCATAACGGCAAATCAGCTGATTCTTGATAAACTTCACAACCACCTGTCTGGTTACGTTCGCGTACGAAGCGGCTTCAACCCATTTGGTGAAGTAATCAATTGCTACGAGAATAAACCGATGTCCATTGGACGCTTTCGGCTCAATCATACCGATCATGTCAATTCCCCACATAGAGAAAGGCCATGGTGATGAAATCACATTCAGGAGTGTCGGAGGAATATGAATCTTATCCGCATAAATTTGACACTTGTGACATTTCTTCACATACTTGCAACAGTCAGACTCCATTGTCAGCCAATAGTAGCCTGCTCTCAACATTTTCTTAGCCATGGCATGTCCGTTGGAATGAGTACCAAATGAACCCTCATGGACCTCAGTCATCAACAGGTTTGCTTCGTGTCTATCCACGCATCTGAGCAAAACCATATCAAAATTTCTCTTGTACAGCACTTCACCACTGAGGTAGAAACTGCCTGACAACCTTCTCAAAGTTTTCCTATCTTTCACAGATGCCCCAGGTGGGTAGACCTGGTTCTGGAGGAAATTCTTGATATCAAAATACCAAGGCTTGTCATCTTTCACGTCTTCAATTGCAAATATGTGAGCGGGTCTATCCAAGCGCATCACAGTAATATTGGGGACATCATTCCACCATCTGACAACTATCATAGAAGCAAGCGTTGCAAGGGCATCTGCCATCCGATTATCCTCTCGAGGAATATGATAAAATTCAACTTCTGTGAAGAAAGTTGAAATTCTCCTTGCATAATCTCTGTACGGGATGAGACCTGGTTGATTTGTCTCCCATTCACCTTTGATCTGATTGACAACCAAAGCTGAATCACCATAGACATCAAGATATTTGATTCTTAAGTCAATGCATTCTTCCAGTCCCATAATACAGGCTTCATACTCCGCCATATTATTCGTGCATTTGAATGTTAGCCTTGCTGTAAACGGAATGTGCGATCCCTGGGGATTAACAATTACTGCCCCAATTCCATTTCCATATTGATTAACAGCGCCATCAAACACCATCGTCCATCTGGAACCAGGTTCTGGACCTTCATCAAGTGTAGGCTCGTCACAATCTTTCATCTTCAAATACAGAATCTCCTCGTCAGGGAAGTCATACTGAACAGACTGATGATCTTCAATTGGCTGGTGCGCTAAGTGGTCAGCCAAGATACTACCTTTGATAGCTTTCTGAGCTCGATACTCGATATCATACTCAGACAACAGCATCTGCCAACGGGCAATCCTCCCAGTTAAAGCAGGCTTCTCGAAGATATACTTAATTGGATCCATTCTGGATATCAACCAAGTTGTATGATTTATCATGTACTGGCGCAAACGCCTAGCTGCCCAAGCTAAAGCACAGCACGTCTTCTCAAGCATAGAGTACCGAGACTCACAATCAGTGAACTTCTTACTGAGGTAGTAGATAGCAAACTCCTTCTTCCCTGATTCGTCTTGTTGACCGAGTACACAACCCATCGAATCTTCAAGAACTGTTAAATACATAATCAGAGGTCTTCCTTCCACTGGCGGAGACAAGATCGGAGGTTCGGACAGATAATCCTTGATACTGTCGAAAGCTTTCTGGCAATCCTCGGTCCAATCATGAGACTGATCTTTCCGGAGGAGCTTGAATATCGGCGCACATGTGGCAGTCATGTGGGATATAAATCTGGAAATGTAGTTCAAGCGGCCAAGAAAACCTCGGACTTGCTTCTCAGTTTTGGGTGCGGGCATCTCTTGTATTGCTTTGACCTTGGCGGATCAACCTCAATACCTCTTTCACTTACCACAAAACCCAACAACTTGCCAGAACGGACTCCAAAAGTACATTTGTTCGGATTCAGACGAAGCTGGAATTTCCTCAAACGCTGAAAAAGCTTCAACAAATGCTCAATATGCTCAACTTCCGTTCGAGACTTAGCAATCATATCATCAACATAGACTTCTATCTCCTTGTGCATCATATCATGAAACAAGGTAGTCATAGCTCGTTGATACGTGGCTCCGGCGTTCTTCAAACCGAAGGGCATCACTCGATAACAGAATGTTCCCCAAGGTGTGATGAATGTTGTCTTCTCCATATCCTCTGGTGCCATCTTGATTTGATTATATCCGGAAAATCCGTCCATAAAGGAAAAGACTTTGAATTTAGCTGTATTGTCTACCAACATGTCAATGTGTGGTAGAGGAAAATCATCTTTTGGGCTAGCTTTATTCAAATCTCTGTAATCAACGCACATACGGACTTTTCCGTCCTTCTTAGGAACAGGCACAATATTGGCCACCCATAGAGGATATGTCGAAGTCACCAGAAACCCCGCATCAATTTGCTTCTGAACTTCCTCTTTGATCTTCACTGCCATATCTGGATGAGTTCTTCTGAGCTTCTGCTTCACAGGCACGCACTCAGGCTTCAAAGGCAGGAAATGTTGCACAATATCTGTATCTAAACCCGGCATGTCTTCATAGGACCAAGCAAAGATATCTGAATATTCCCGTAGCAAACTGATCAAATCTTCTTTAACAGACCCTTCAAGTAGTGCCCCAATCTTCACCAGGCGCTCACAATCTTCAGATCCCAAGTTGACTGTTTCCAAGTCTTCGAGATGCGGCTGAATGATCTTCTCTTCGTGCTCAAGGAGACGGGTGATCTCATCAGGGATCTCTTCAACGTCATCTTCCTCTGCCTCAAATACAGGGAATTCAAAATTGGGAGATGGCGTTGGATCATTATGTTCAATGGGTTTTATGATCAACCTGCATAATGATTTTGGTTAAGAAAAACTTCAGAATTTAAACAAACAAATCATTATGCAGATGAAAAATGTTGCTTTTACAGCTTTTATTTTTGTTTTTATGGTTTTTTGTGATCACTGATTTCATAAAGAAAAGCAAAAAGTGAAAACAAAGGAAAAACAAATGTTTTGACAATGCAAAAATTGAATGAAAATATCATTGTATATATGCTTTGCCAACAATGTCATCACTTCTCCTTTTGGCATGGGAGAAGGGTTTTAAACAAAATGAACAATTACTCTGATCTATGGGTAACTGTAGGAACATCCACAGCGACCCAATTGTGGCAGACACCACCAGGAATAACAAAATTGTTCAAGTCTTCTGCATCTTCTTCTTCAATGATAGCAGCAGCTTCCTCCTCTACAGGTTGATCGGCGTGAATGAATCCTCCACTGGTGAACAGACCTTGCTCGTTGAATGCCCCAGAACCATAGCCAATGCCAGCCCGGGATCGGTTATCTTCAAGTTCCAGCACTTTCCCTAATCCAGCGACTGCACCACATTCGATGGCCAGCTTTGCATCACGGTAGGAAGTGAATGAAGGAGACTTCTTCTCGATTGGTTTATCAATAGATAAAGCTTGGAACTGAGTTCCAACTTCATCCTCTGCATCAATGTACGAGAAAGAAGACAGATTACTGACCAGGAGAGCCTTTTCTCCCCCTACTACAACCAATTTCTTGTTTTTCACAAACTTCAACTTTTGGTGTAGGGTGGATGTCACGGCGCCAGCCTCGTGAATCCATGGTCTGCCCAAGAGACAGCTGTATGATGGGTGAATATCCATTACTTGAAAAGTGATCTGGAAATCACTTGGTCCAATCTTGATCGGGAGATCAACTTCCCCAATCACGGTCTTACGCGACCCATCAAAAGCTTTAACAACAACCCCACTCTGCCTCATAGGAGGACCTTGATATGACAGACGAGAGAGTGTGGATTTTGGCAATACGTTCAGAGATGATCCAGTGTCCACCAGTACATTGGACATTGCATCAGATTTGCAGTTCATAGATATGTGTAAAGCCATGTTGTGGTCTCTTCCCTCCTCAGGGAGATCAGCGTCACAAAAGCTCAGAGTGTTGCAAGCGGTAATGTTTGCAACAATGCTATCAAATTGTTCCAGGGTGACGTCGTGATCGACATACGCCAGATCCAAGACTTTCTGCAGAGATTCCCGATGAGGCTCTGAGTTCAGCAATAGAGAAAGAATAGAAATCTTGGAGGGCGTGTGTAGAAGCTGGTCTACAATATTGTACTCACTCTTTCTGATGAGCCTCAGCATCTCATCAGATTCTTCATCAACAATGCCACTCGGGCCATCTGAAGAAACAGGAGTCTTTTGTACAGACGAGGAGGGTTTGGCAACATCAAGTGCCGGATTCTGAACATTCACAGCATTCCCTACGGGATGTACAACAGATTCAGAAGCAACAGCCTTAGCAGGCGCAGAAAAGACACGACCACTGCGGGTCAATCCACTAACATCAGCAATAGTGGTCACAGAAGTGGACGGCAGAGGCACTTCAACCCATCCTGGACAGCCAGGATTGTACCGGAACGGTACGGCTTTATCAGATGAATACGGCACAGGGCCAGCTGGTTTGATAATCAAAGCAGGGGATGCCTTAGGCTTGTTGCTATTATAGCGAATAACAACGGGTTCTGGCAACTTGAACACTGGTGATATGACATTCACCTCGGGTTCAACTGTATCAACATTGCGATTCTGGAGAATCTCAATGGTACCTTCATTCAACAGCGTTTGCAGTTCTCGGCGAACCTGATCGCAACCCAAGCGATTAACAGAACAGACACGGCACTGGTCATGGTTATGCTCCAAATAACTGTGCTGACACAGCATCTTATGTAAATCAACCAACGATTGCCGGATATGGCTGATGTACTTCACTTTGTATCTCCCAAGGTCTTCCTGAACCATATTCACAGATTTCCCATGCGAAGGCAATGGGTTTCTGGTGACGTTCGGATTGGAGTCTTCAAAACTCAGAATTCCACTTCTCATAAGGTCTTGAACCTTATTCTTCAGCGGGAAACAGTTCTCAACGTTATGGCCCGGAGCACCGGAATGGTAGACACAATGCTGGTCTGGTTTGTACCACCATTGCGGGTTGGCAGGAATAGCAGGAGGATCCCTAGGAGAAACCAACTTCCTCTCCAACAAGGAGGGATAAAGCTCTGTATATGTCATCGGAATAGGGTCGAAGCTGACCTTCTTCCTATCATAGTTCACATTTGCTTGGTTGGTCGTACTTCCACGAGGCTGGTAAGCCTGTTGCTGTGGACGTTGCTGTTGCTGTTGATATTGCGGTTGTGGATATTGCTGCTGATGCTGATACTGCTGAGCATTATCCTTGAATACAGGCGCTACACTAGCCACCTGATGCTGATGTCCGGCACGATGTGCAGGCTTCCTCTGAACAGAGGGTCTTCGATGTTTGGGCTGAGACTGCACAGCATGCGCTTCACCTTCTTTCCTCTTAAACGCTCCATATCGTTTAGAGGAAGAACCATCATCTTTTGTTAACCGTCCTTCGCGGACACCTTCTTCAAGACGCATCCCCATGTTCACCATCTCGGTGAAATCAGAGGGAGCGCTGGCCACCATTCTCTCATAATAAAATGACCCAAGAGTCTTCAGAAAGATCTTGGTCATCTCTTTCTCTTCTAATGGTGGAGTGATTTGAGCTGCCAGCTCACGCCATCTCTGGGCGTACTCCTTGAACGTCTCTTTGTCCTTTTGTGACATAGACCTGAGTTGATCTCTGTCAGGCGCCATGTCAACGTTGTATTTATATTGCTTGACGAAAGCTTCGCCAAGGTCATTGAAAGAGCGGATGTTGGCACTGTCCAGGCTCATGTACCAACGGAGAGCAGCACCAGACAAACTGTCTTGGAAGTAGTGGATCAAGAGTTGATCGTTGTCGGTCTGCGTGGACATCTTTCTGGCATACATGACCAAGTGTGCCAAAGGACAAGTGTTCCCTTTATACTTCTCAAAGTCTGGGACCTTGAATTTGACTGGTATTTTCACACCGGGAACTAGACAAAGTTCGGCTGCTGACTTGCCGAAGAGATCTTTGCCTCTAAGAGTTCTCAATTCCTTTCTCAGCTCAAGGAATTGATCGTTCATTGCATCCATTTTCTCATGAACATCTGAGCCCTCAGACGCTTCAGAGTGATAAATGGTGTCGTCTACCCTCGGCATGGTATGCACGACAGGAGGAACGGGAATAGGGACCGGGCTAGATGCCGGCATTTGTGCAAATAGGAGCTGGCAGATCAGGCATGAAGCCAGGAGGCATCCCCCAAGGAAAACCGGGAGGCATGGCATTTGGCTGATGGGCACTGACAGGCACCGTTGAAGTAGCTACTCTCAGATATAACCGTCCGCTGAACGGGAGTTGCTGGTTGAGGAGCAGGCTGATTCTGGGCAGCAAGAAGTTGCTCCATCAGAGCGCCAAGTCTGGCGACTTCATCCCTCAAACTCTGGTTCTCTTGTTCCAACTGCTCCATAATTCTGGCGGAGTTGACTCTCGTATAATACCGGTGAGTCAGCTTGTCTTCAAAATAAATGAAGATCAGATGTTAGAACCGGAAGACCAGAAAAAAAATGGGTACCTGTTTATGCAGGAATGATGCATGAAATGCTTGTGCAAATGCTTTGATTTTCAAGGAAACCTTAGGGTTTTGTTTGCAATATTTTGAACTTTAAACATTTTGATTGCTCATGGAAAATATTTCATTCAAAATATTAAGACAAAGAAGTACAGCATTCTTTTAAATATTACAAAGAGAAAAGGCAAATAACATCCTATGGATCCCTATTAGCTCGGGATGCTGGAAGACGAGAAGTGTACAACTTCTTGATCTCTCTCTCATAGGCGGCCTCCATATCAGCTTTCTCCTTTGCAAGTTGATCATACTTCCTTTTCCAGAATTTGGACGACTGAGGAAGCAGAGAAGTCCAAGTGTCGTTCGGATCGTCGATCACTCGGTGCTCGAGAAATTCAATCATATCATCTTTCTCCTTGAGCTGCTGCAGCAATTCCTCTCTCTCGCGGATCCAGGCACGCGAAAGGTCTTCTTCTCTCAACTCCTCTACACGTTGGGTAGGGAGGGTTGAAGGCCCAGCCACATCCAACAGTGTAGGTCTCGGATGATCATACGGCATCAGGTAGGTAGCAGCCCTCTGTCTGACCCAAGAGGTATATGGCTCCAAAGCAATGCAGTTCTTTGGACCCAATTCATTCCTACTCTTTATGCGAATATTGCGCCAAGCGCGGACAAATCTGGCTTTCAGGCCTTGGGGATCTTTACCCTCCTGAAAGAATACACCTTCTAACAGAATGTTATGGGGTTTATCCTTTAGGGGGAACCCAAGCTGACGACGTGCAAGCGTAGGGTTGTAGGTAATCCCACCACATGTACCAAGAAGAGGCACATTGGGGAATTCACCACAAGAATTGATGATCTGAACGGTATCATACACGCGATCATACCAGGTGATATCATCATTGGTGAGAGACATGAGTCTCTGAGACCACCGTAGACATCCCTTGTTCTCCTTGAAAGCAACTGTCTGCGGCAAGTGCGAAATAAACCACTTGTACAGCAGGGGTAAACAGCAGACAATGACTCCTCCATTCTTCATATTCCTCAGATGCATGGAGACATATGCATCACCCAACAAGGTCGGAACCGGATTAAGAACTGAAAAGATCCTAATGGCGTTCATGTCGACGAACTTGTCAAAGTTGGGAAACAGCACCAATCCATAGATAAGCAATACAAATAGAGCCTCAAAGGCATCCTCACTCATGGCCTTCCCATAGAAAGTGGCTTGAGCAATAAGGAACTCGGAAGGAAAACCCTGAATTCCGCCTTTGGTAGTCAGATTAGCTCTAATCAGATCTTCATCTATGTGCAACAAGCTGGAAATCTCTCGAGCAGATGGAATACTCTCTAAGCCACTGAACGGCACTTGATCCAGAATCGGAATCCCAATAAGGTGAGAGTATTCTTCCAAAGTCGGCAACAACTGGAAGTCCGGAAATAAGAAGCAATGATAGAGCGGATCATAGAACTGAGCAAGAGTGCTCATCAATCCCTCATCCACTTGAGTAGTCAGCAACGGCAGAAGCTTCCCATATCGAGCCTTGAAACCCAAGGGATCTAATACATATGATGTCAGATTCCTTAACTCTTTTACATCAGGCTGCTTAAAGCTGTACTTCTTTGTATGCCTTTTCGGTCTTTCCATGTCTGAAAATTTTGCAAATAACCCTTTAAGTTCCTTGAAAATTTTCTCTTTTGATGACATGAATGCGGATGAATGCGTGAATGCATGAATGCAACAAACACACTCAAGGATCAAGCAAAGCACACCAAACAAAGGTCGTGGGAAAGCTCTATGTATCCCTAATATCAATCATCCATTTTGGTGGATTTAGGTTTTCACCTTATCGACACCCAAGTTCCATTGATATTAACGGTACATGAACCGGTTCAAACATTCCTAATATCAACCAGCCGCTTTGATGGATTTTAGGTTTTACACCTGATCCGGGATCCATTGATATTAACAATGCTTGAACGACTCAACCACGAATCACGGGTTTGTTGAGAGTCACGAGCATGGGTCTCGGTTAAGAACCACCCAAAGGGAGTGTACTAGGGTTTAAACCTGCCAGACATGTTCTATCAGAGGTTCCCATAATCATCGTTCCATCTTTCGAATATTATCGGAGGAACGAATACTCGTATTCCAAGAATATTCTCAAGAGAAACTCTTATGAGTGTAGTATCGCGTAACAATCGTATCAGAACTGACATCTGAACGACCTCCGCACTACGGTCCTAAAAATAGGCCAAGATGGGTTTGGTAAACTAAGGTCCTTGGCTTCTGCGGAACATGATTGAAAGAATAATGCCTAACCACAAATAACTTGTGTGACATTATTAGTTCAACATGACCTCCACCAAGTGAATGGACTCGCAAGTCAACTGGCTAAGGACTACTCCACACCAGTCGACAAGACTATGCCATTCTCCTATCCTAGAGAGCACTCGAGTTCGGGTACAGAACTCATCTCACAGATCACCAAAGCACACAGCAAATGTATATCAAGCAATTCACACATTACAATCAATACATTCATCCCAAATTGTACAAAAATATGTCAGATAAAGAATAACAATATAGCACAACAAGGGTGAAAAGTAGGCAATACAACCAGAGATTCTGGGTTCGATCCCCAGCAGAGTCGCCACTTTTCTGTAGCGGTGTATTCGTCGCTATATGATCTATCGATTAAATCATAAGCTAGGAGATACATGAAAATTTCGAGTCGCCACCGCACTTTTATTTATCCAAAGGATTGGCTAAAAAGCGAACAAAAGCCTAAGAAGTTTTACACGTAGAAAACTAATAAAAAGATCAGAGAGTCTGGGTAAGGGGTAAATTACGCAATGGGAAGGTGTTAGGCACCCACTACGTCCTAGGTACTCCTAGGGAGCCCTTTTCACACTTGTTATGCAAAAATTATTATTTGTTATGACATAAAGATTGTGCAAACATGATTGGGATGATGAGAAAAGAATATACATTTTATTGTTAATGGGTTATTGGGTTCGAACGGATGAACCCGTTGCCTACGTACCTTCCATCAAAGGTAAGGATCAGAACGCCGTAGTTCGGCTAAAAGATTTCCAAAAGTGGGTTAGGTTCAATTTTAAACACAAACCCCAGGTCTTACGTTATCCACGGGAGAAAACTCAACCTTATACAAACAACAACGTCCACCATGTGAGAACAGCTTCAACTGGCCAGAGAGGGGTTAACCCTATAATAGGCGAGGAAGACTTACAATTCAATCACTAAAGACAGAAGGTGAGATTAACATCAACCACTAAGATAAATCAAACCTATAGCTCATGTATGAAAAGATTAATGGACAAAGCCAAAACAAGTGAATGAGTGAAGTTACTGATTATGATTATAAAAACGGAGTCAAAGTATGATTAAGATCAATTCAAATAAGTATTATGAAAATGAAGTTTTGAAAAAAGGTCAAGGACTTGAGTCCAGGTTTTTAGTTAGAAAACATGAAGATGTTTGCACAACACTTATGTCAAGTTTAAAAGATAAGGTGTGAAAAGGTTCTAAGACGTAATGAATGATGAATGGATGAGGATGGATAGTAAAACTTCTTAGAAGGTTCACTTCTTGAAATCATATAGCAGATGATTCAAGTGTGTCCTTTGGAATAGCAATTAATAATAAACAAACAAAGCAAAGGCGGATATCGGATGCCAATCAATGGTCTTATACCAATCTCCTAAAACAAAACGGGATGTCAGATGCCACTCAATGGACTTACACTAATCTCCACAGGCAAAGAAATAAAAGCGGATACCGGATACCAATAGATGGATTTACACCAGTCTCCTAAAACAGAATAGGATATCAGATGCCACTCAATGGACTTACACTAATCTCCTCAGAAGAAAACAAAAATGAAACACGGAAGTCAACTGCCAATCTATCTGGACTTAGGTTAACTCCACAGTATGCTCACAGGAAATCCAATGCCACATCACAGGGGCTTACAATGGATCCTCACATACAAGAACAAAAGAACAATATGATCACAGGAATGCAAATGCCAACTTACAGGGACTTATAATTGCAACCTCTCATACAAACAAACAGATCAAATTATGATCACAGGATAACAGATGCCAACTTACAGGGACTTATAACTGTATCCTCACATACAGAAGCTAAACAGATCAAATTATGATCACAGGCTAACAGATGCCAACTTACAGGGACTTATAACTGTAACCTCACATACAAACAGATCAACGGAAGATATGAGTGACCAATGAGGTCTTACACTCTATCCTTCCATATCACAGGAGCAAATGCCAAAGCAATGGACTTACAATTGTCCTCAATGGGCAAACAACAATGATAGCATCACAAAGATAAATGAGATGATCATGCATTAATGGCAATTGATGATGATGATAAATGCATAGCATACAGGCAAGCAAGTGCACATGAAGCAATCAATCAATCAATGAATATCAAACAACACACTCTATAGCCAAACAATGGGGGCTCACACAAGAGGGTTTGACTTTAAAAGTCCACTGTAATGGGTAAAGGTTGCTCTTAACCTGGCCATTGAGGGGCTCAGGTGAAGCAGATGAATAGGAGATGAGGAGTATGCCTCATTGCTTCTATCTCAAATCAGAGAGAGCATCAAAGAAAGTGTGGGAGTTCAGAAAGTAGGAACTCTCTCCACATTATTGACTCGATTAGATCTTGGGTTTTTATCTCATTGCTTCAACCAGGTACTGGGAGCAAAGAGAGGACACACTGAATAGTGGGGGATAGATTGCTTATCCCTACCTTCCACCAATTGCCTTACTTGAAGGACTTTTCCTGCTTAGGACAAATATAAACAAACACAGGCATTGCCTCTTAAGGAGGACTTCAGACAGTTTGCCCGGTCAAATAACAGACCGGGTCTCCAGACTACATGAAGAAGAAGTAATTATACCTCAAAGCAAATGCTATAAAGCAAAGCAAGCAATCAAGTTCAAAGAACTTAGGCAACTAAAGTACCTGAAAAAGTCAAACTCATTAGTAAACAAGTCAACAATCAAAAGCAAAAGAAAATGAACCAATAGTCACACAGAAAGACCAATTGTGCAAGGCACAAAGACTCAAGCATATGAGTCACCTACAAAACAAATGTTAGCACATGATAAACAAACCAACTCAATCAAAATTGAAAGGTCTTTGGGGCATTGGTGCTCAACCTGAAACAAACAGCTCAATTGTAAGCTCAGAAGACCACTAGACTAGCCTAGGGTCAAAGATGAAAGAAAAAGGCCAAGGCAGCAAGCAATATTCAATCAAAGTCAACTCCAATCATGTAAGAAGCAAATACAATTGGATTCAAACTTACATCATGCATCAAGGTCATTTCATATGCAAAAGGATGCAAAGCATGGCAAAAGAAGCATACAAAAGTCAACAGCAAAGACTTCATTCAAAAGTCAACTCAAACATTTTCAAAAATTATGAAATAAATCACACTCAATCCTAACATCTAACATGGTATACATGTAAAATTTCATGGCATTTGGATGAGAGGAAGGCAGTCAATGAAATTCATGAAGTCAAATCAAATTCAAGCAAGCATGGTGAAAGTCAACAAGCATAGGTCAACTTCAAAAAATCATATCAATTTGAAAACAGAAGATAAATGAATGAGATTAACATCAATGCAAAGCTTGAGATGTCTAGTTATCACATATGAAATTTCAAGGTCATACAATAAGATTTGAGAATTTCACAAAAGATTTGGCAAGGTATAGCACAAAAAGTCAACCAATGACCACATATGGAAGAAAATTCTCAATCAAATGGAAAACAGCAAGATTAATTCCAAGAAAATTCATACAGCAATTAGACATGCAAGGGATCATTCATGCAAAATTTCAAGTCATTTGGATAAGAGGAAGCATGTGAACAAAAATCATACATTTGCATATCATTGGTGTGACACAAATTGTCACACCCTAGTTCAAAAATTCATATCTATCAAACCACAAATGAGAAATCCACAAACTTTATATGGAAATGAAGATCAATGTGTCTAGTTTCACCACAAAAAATTTCAAAGGCATTGGATATAACATGGGTATTTCACAATTGAAATGGCACAATGTATCATTTATGCACACATGTGAAGAAATCATTTATCAATTAAAATTCAGCCAACCAAAAATTAATTAAAAATCATGATTAAATAATAGACATCTTTGTGATCATCATGCAAAAAAAATCATAATTTTTGGAGTTGAAATGAAAGAGCAAATAATTATGGAAGTTTGATGAATAATTGATGAAATATGAACAAACAAGCATGGCAAACAAGGTCAACAATGGCATTTGCGTAATTCTGCAGTCACTTATTGAAGTGCTGCGTTTTGGCCCTACAAAACGAAATGTTTTGATTAGCTCTCAGCCAATAAAACAGTAACATGGCCAACCAACTTGAATTTTGAATTTTCTAAAACCCTAGGGGTTTCTAACAGCATGTGCAAAGGCATTCTCAAGCATCCACATAACCCTCGACCAACAATTTCAACAGCAGGACATCCATCATACAACAATGTTCACCAAAAAAACAACAGCATTCAGCAATGGTATCATGTTATGCTTCAAGCAAATCGATCAAACAAAACCAAATGGACAGCAGCATACAACAGAACAAATATGCAACAATACTCATGCATCTATGAAGCTGAATTTTCCGCTAGAAATAATGACAGAGTTCATTTTAGCAGCATGGCTCATGGTGTCTATCAACATCCAAACAAAATGAACAACAGCACACAACAACATGGATTTAGCAAGCAGGGTTCATGTAACCAACATTGAAGTCATGGCAAGTTTCGAAACAGCAGCATGGTATAGGAGCAACAGCAACACGGTTCATCACCAATCACACATTCATCATCATTTATCAACCAACCAAATAAACAACAGCATGGTATAATTATGGACAAGGTGATTGGTTTAAATAACAGCAGCAACAAACATCATTATCATGTTTCATCATCATCCACAAATAATCATGGCATGTTAAGCAACGATCATGGACAAACAACATCCAGCAGACAGCATGGCTTGGCAAACAGCATCATCATCGAACCAAACACACAAGCATATCATAATTAGTAAGCACGACCATGCAACACCAAGCAATCATGTAACAGCATGGCCACTCTCAATTATGCAACATCAAAACACAGTAAACCAAACACAAAAAGTACAATTCATGTAGTTTTTTTTATGAGCAATGTTCAGGAAAATTCAAACAGCAGCATTGGCATATTCATCATCAATATGTAATCATCAAAACAACATCACTCATTATGTTTATGGGATCTCCAAAACTGCAGCATGCATGGCATTGTGGATCTCAAACAATATTAAACAGACATAAATCAAAGAAATTCTAGGCGTGGCAGGGTTTAACAGAAGCAGGATTCATTCATCCTTATGCAATCAAACAAAACAGACAATAGCATGGCATACTCATCATCATCATGCAGCAACTATACAAACACAACAGGTGGAATTCCTGGGCAGTTCATCATAATAGCAAGCAATACCATCTTCATGTAAACAGAAATCGAAACAAGGTATCATTCAAAAGCAGCATGGTAATGGTATGGCAACATCAAGCAACATGAACAACAAGGCATACACAAGCAGGAAAAGTCATGAGCATAGTTGGTTGTAGCAGCACGGTTCAGCAGTAGGGTTCACCAATCATCCAATAAGTTTCAAGCATAAACACATAATGTTATGGCCTTGGTACAGCAGATTCATGTAACACACAAACAGTAGTCAATCAACTTTGAATTTTATGAGTTTTCATGCAATACTAGGTTTCTCACACAGCATACAATCCCAACAAGATCATGAGCAAATTCTGGACAAGGTTATGTTTAAGCAGCACAGCATTCATGGCAACCTCATGCAAGTTCATCAATCATCAGACAAGTTCGAACAATAATCATAACAGCATGTCAACAACTAACATCAAATAAACCAGTTTCTATCATACAATCACAACTGCAGGGCATTGGTACCACATTCTCATAGCCAGCAAACCAACAACAGCACATCATTCAGCAATAGACAAGCATGATCATGGGAAAAATCTGGTATTGGGTAGGCAGCATCATCCAACAACAAACAACATGAGCATGAAATTCTGAACAGGATGGTTTGAACAACAGCATAAATTCATCACCAGTTTACAGCATGGACAATCAGCATAGCAGCAAGTATTTGGCAATGTGTAGCAACATGGTTTATGCATCATTCTACAGTATGACCAATCAGCATAGCAGCAACAGCAGCACAATGCATTCATAGTTCATCATTAAAATCAACAGCATATGAACACAGTAATCAACCAATCATCATGCAATATTAATCATCAACAATCACACCTAATCGAGGGAGAAAACCTGGACAGAATAATGTTTAAACATGAACAGCATAAACTCAACAACCTCATGCAACTCGAAAATTTATTGTGCTCAGAAATCGAAATTAGGTATGCCAATCTCCTCAACAATCATCCAGTATCACAAATATATCATCACATTCCATCGAAACAAAACCAGCATGGCAAATCGATCAAAAAATCATTTGCTCACAAAGAAATAAAATCAGATTTCTCTCAATACAATAGATCATTCAACATGGTTCGAGCTGCATTAGAACAGGCATGGAAGGACCTTTCATAAACATATAATAGCATGGAGAAAGAAGGGATTTGAATCCTTACTTGGTTTTGAAGAAATGCAAAATGCAGTGAGGTTTTGATGGATGTTGTGCTGCAACAGGTGGCTCTTATGCTTGGCAATGTTGATCTTTGATGTATGTTAGCTCAGCAACCTTTGGTTTGATTCTAAATCCAAACTGCCATGGGAGGATGCTTTGAAAACAGGGCACAATGAAAAGGTTACAGTGGTGGTTTGATGGTGCAAACAACTCCCAACTGGTGACTAGAACATGGAACAAAGAAAAGAAAATCGTGGCCTTTGAAATTTTGGAATAGCAATTGCCAATATGCAGAAAATGCAAGAGAGGAATGAATGAGGTTTTCTGTGTGTTTTCCAGTTGTGGCTAGGGTTAGAAAGAGCAGGAAATGTGTTTTTATATGTCTGTTTAGCAATGGTTAACCGAGTGCTAAGCTGGCTTAATTCAAAAATCACCAATTGCCACTTTTGCTAATTGCCCACAAGTGGAAAATGGAGGGTATAAGTTGGTCGAGTGGGCCTTAAACAGGCTGTAAACAGACTTGCCAACTGCTGTTTTACATCTGTTTTGGTCTTACTAACAATGCCTTGCTCAAATGAAAATGATTGTACAATTTGTCAATTTGAAAAATGTGGAAAATGGAGGTGCAATGCTGCTTGTTTATGGGCTGGAAAGGCTGCTAGCAGACCATGTTTGTGCTATTTGTAGTGGTACATGTACTGCTGTACTTTGTTTTCCTTTATTTGAAACCAAATGCCAATTTTCAAGTTTTTTGCCTTTTGGTTAAAAAGGTAGTGAAATGATGGTATGGACATGGTATGGACATGAATTTGGGATTGGAGCAAGTTTCAAATATGGTTTAAGGCATTTCCCAATTGACCAAATCAAGAAAAAGTCAAAAACTCAAAAAGTCAAAGTTTGGTCAAACTTTGAATTTAAATGCAAAAGGTCCAAAAATGCCATTTTGAATGGTAGGGTTTTAGATCATGAAATTTATATTTTTGGAAAGAGGATGAAAAATGTGGTGTGTAGGAAAAAACCCCACCAAATTTGGCCTTATGGTTTGAGAGTTATGGCTTGTTGAAGTTCAAAAATTGGTGAAAATGATTTGATCATATCTTGACAACCACACATGGGATTTTGATGTTCTTGGACTTTTTGAAAATGGGAGAACAAGATCTTCAACTTTCATGTTGGGCAAAAATTCATTTGGAGCTTGGATCATGATGTAAGTTTAAGATCAAGAAGTTTCCATTTTTGGCAGTTGAAATTACAAGTCCACTTTCTATTTCTGGAAAATTTTCTGATTGGCTTGATTTTCTTCCATGATGAGGTTTGGCATGATATATGAGGCTTGTACAAGCATGAATGAACTTCTTCAAATCAATTCTAACCATCAAATCTCTGATTAAAACAACTGTTGACCAAGTTTGACTTTCTGTTGACTTTTTCTAGGGTTTTGGACTGATTGAACTACTTCTGATGATTTCCAAACCCTAATTCTTTGAGAACTTGTCTTCAAATGATGTTTCAAGATGTATGAACCTTTGATTATTGACCATGATGCCCAAATTCTGTAAGAATGGCCATCATCCATTGCTTTGACTGATCAATGACTGAGTTTGACCTAATTGCTGATGATTGCTTCAACTGCAAGCAACAAGGTTAAACAGACAATATTTTTGTATTTTTTAGTTAATAAACATGTGAAAGGCAAGGATATACAAATGCAAAGTATGCTTGGTGATCAAGAAACAAACCCACAAGGCAATCTATCCACTAAGAGGAAAGCAAAGGCATGCAATGATCCTTGAGGTTATGATATGAATGATATGGGCCATGAGGGATCTTAGGGCCCAAAATTGGGGTCTTACAAGGTTCCACAAGATCAGGGAGTTGTTGGTGTATGGACAAATATTACTTCAAAAGATTCACACTTTAGAGAATGCATCTAATATGTTGACCAAGTTCAAACATGAGGCATACCTCCTCAGTTTCCAGGACGAATTGTTATGCAAGAAGTCTTCATAGGGGGTGATATTCGCCAAGGCAGAGATTGTTGAATATGGCTCATATTGTTGAGATTATTATGGATTGTTGAGATAATTATGGGTTGTTGAGAGTATAACTCATATTGTTGAGATAATTATGGGTTGTTGAGATAGATATAGGTTCTTGAGAGAATATTTCATATTGTTGAGATAATTGTGGGTAGAGATAATTATTTGTTTAGGGAAACTAGGGATTAAGGTTTTAGATAAACTAAAACCTCGTATTATATATATGGCTTGTAACACTATAATCTATATGCAATTCACAAGACATAAATAAAATGAACTATAGCTATTCTATAGTCTCATATTGTTGATATAATTATGGGTTGTTGAGATAACTATAGGTTCTTGAGAGAATATTTCATATTGTTGAGATAATTGTGGATAGAGATAATTATTTGTTTAGGGAAACTAAAGATTAAGGTTTTAGATAAACTAAAACCTCGTATTATATATATATGGCTTGTAACACTGTAATCTATATGCAATTCACAAGACATAAATAAAATGAACTATAGCTACTCTATAGTCGCAGACGTAGTCAATTTGGTCGAACTGCGTGAATAAGACTTTTGTGTGTTTTTCTTTACTCTGATCTGTATTCGTGTTTCTGTTCTAACACAAAGCAACTCCCCGAACTAATCCATACTTAATGGGATGTTGTTCTAGCCAGGACTGATCCCCAGCCCACTTGAGTTCAGGTTACCCGAGGGCAACTTTTGGAGGTAGTCCAAAAGAAACACTCGTCCTAGTGGTGCACTTAACTAGGGTCACCCGACAATCATGGAGCGTTGAATATAAATGCCCGTAGATCAATTAACAATTGCCCTATGAAATATGTGTCTTCTAAAAGAAGGTTCTAGATTCTTAAACTTTAAACCCTTCTATAAAGGTTTAAAGACAAATCAATTCCAAATACATAGAACTCATATCTAAAACTTTATAGTTGCGTCCGTTGATAATTTGAGCATCAGAATAGTTGCATGTGCATCCCATCATCAAACCTTAACAAAAGGTTGTTTCAAAATGTTAAATCTTCAGTTACCAACATGTGAGGAAAAAGGTCCATAAAGATCACTATCTAAATCCAAATCTCTTCCTACAAGCATATGAATGGGGATAGTAATATGGAAGAAACTATTAGAATAACAATGATATTCTAATAATAATAATAATGATATTCGAATACTCATAATTGAAACAAACAAAATAATTGCATATAAGCTTACTAATTATTATCAATAATTATAGAGGATACTAACGATATTTACATACTTCCAAAACTAACTATAATCGGTCACAACCTTATAAAAGATTAGAGAATATATTTTTTTTATAGATATGCATGATGTTTAAATCATCTCTCATGTTGTAATTGATGTGGGTGGGGTACACGAGTTTTATTTCCTTTCAAAATGACGGGGAAACATCATATTTTTGAATTAATGCCATCAAACAAACGTTAACATAACGTGAACAAATTAAGAAACGACATGTGCCCATTATTTTTTTCAAATTAGTTTACTTAACACCAATATTCCATTTGACCAGTCTTCAACATCTACCCCAAAAATTCCAACAGTTACTGCTTTAATCTTTATCATTAAGTTGTGATGTGTCAAAATGACAAGTAGATGTGGTGGTGTTAATCTTAAATCTTAAGGTTATATTTGATTAGAATGTCATAGAAAGAGATTGAAAACTAATAATTAGAATGTTATCAAGTAAAACCAGCTAATAGCTTTAAAAATGGTTTTGTTTACGAAGGATTATGTTGAGGGTTGAAGAATTTTGTCCATCATATGTGAGTTTTTAACTACTCTAAAAAATATAGACTACTCCAAAAATCAATGATTTGTGTATTAAAAAAATACTACTATAGTCTTAATATTATAAACGGATATGATTTATCTTTGTTCAACTATTTACTTGGAAGATATACGAGTTTTCCTATTATTACGTGGCATTTCACATTTGACTTAAATATTTATTTTGCTTCTATAGCTCTTTTAAAATATGGTCTTTTGACCTTAATTTTTTTTATTAGTGACACTTTAAACATAGAGCAGAAATTAATTATCCAAATGTCAAGTCTTACTATTGTGTTTTGACTAATTCAAACACTTTCACAACCTTTGTAGATTTTAATAGACTTGATAAAGATTCAACTATATGGTGTTCGATATTTATTTATAATCGTCTATCTTTCAATCGTATGAGGGAACATCTCCTACCTTCCAATCTTGGCTAATAGACTATTTATTTTTTCAGGTGTAAAAAGAGGATCTAATTGTATCCTATTTGACAACATTATTAGAAAACCTAGGATCTAAGTGACATTTGAATATCCAAACTCTCTTTCATGGGTTAATGATAGTTTATCAAACTCCAACTCTAAGTCTCTTCTTAGTCCTAGATCTATCCAATATCAACAACTGGGGCTTGATAATAACATCAAGGTTTGGCTCAGTAATGGATTTCAAACCTCTACACAAGGATGTTATTCTAAAAAAGTATGTAAGTTTACTTCACCAATACATCATCAATATACTCTCCATGTTATTCCTAATGAGATCATGGAAGATAGTATTCATAGTTTTTCAATAAATGGGGACTTCTTTCTTAATTCCAAATGACATGACAATCCATTCATAGATTCCAAATGCTCTTGAATATCTGAAAGCAGTAGAGTGTTCATCTTCTTGATCTACAAATTTTTTGCTATATACATGAACTTTAGCCCATCCTTCAAGTTATTTTGCTATAATTATGAAATAATCATTGAGAACCTTATCAAACAAAAGTTGGTTGATCTATAGTTTCAATCAGAGCCCCCATTAGTAATATTTCATACTTCCTTTGATCCCTCCTCATACTCATTGGGAACTATTACAAGGATTAATTTAGACGAGTATAATAAAGCTTCAAACATCTTTATCTTAACTTATAGGTTTTTTTTATCATCTTTCACAATCTTTACCTCGTCGCCTACTTAAAATATGAGTCTTTGATGGAATGTATAGGGTACACACTCACTCATATAAAAAAATTCTCAAGCCATATTCATGTTGGTTGGGATCAAATATTTAGCAAGAGTATTCATGTAGCATAGGTACTTCCTCATACAGAGTATAAATATCATTAAGAGTTTCTATTATCTCATCCTCTTATTGCTCCAGGATTCATGCTTTACTTATTTATACTCACATGATCATCTCATATTACTCACAACTTGTTATTACTCATTGGATCTATTTCTTGGATCTCCAGTCATTTAGGTCGGTTACCATCATGAGCAACCCATTTCTCTATAAGCATTAGTCTCATCTTCAATGATGTATTATGGACTTTATCTCTAGATAATCATTTCATCAAAGGATCTGCTAAATTTTCATTAGTGCGCACATGATCCACTCTTACAGCTCCTTTAGAGATATAATCTCTAACATTGTTATGCTTTCTTATAATTTGACGTCTTATCAATTTTTGCAATAGTTATGGTATTATCACAGTGGATCAACACAACTGAGATATGTTTACTAGAAAGTATTTTAACCAACTAGCTTCTTCACCAGAAGTCGCTAATGCTATAATCTCAGACTCCATCATGGATTGAGCCAGGATAGTCAGTTTCTTTAATTTCCAAGATATAACCCCTCAATCTATATTGAGTATGTAGCCATTAGTTGCTTTGGAATCATTTAATAAGGTAATATTTGATAATGCAAACCGAGATTCACAGTCTTTTTAAGGTACCACATGAATCACTCAGTAGCTTACCAATTCTCATTACTTGGTCTACTAGTAAACCTCCACAACATATATGAAATATTGGTTCTAGTACAATAGGTGGCATACCTAAGACTGCTAATGATGCTCGATTATTCTGTTTGTATAACACTTTCACCAGTGTTCTTAAATAGTTCCACGCTTGGGTCATATTGTATGCTCGTAGATTTATAGTCAAAGTAATTATATTTATTTGAAATCTTTTCCACGTAGTGTTATTGATCTGCATAAATTCCTTGCTCGGATCTTGTGATCTTGATACCA
This sequence comes from Lathyrus oleraceus, assembly GCF_024323335.1. NCBI lineage: Eukaryota > Viridiplantae > Streptophyta > Magnoliopsida > Fabales > Fabaceae > Lathyrus > Lathyrus oleraceus. The sequence goes on from NC_066585.1 coordinate 342,188,487, forward strand.
AGAATAACGTTCGTTTCTCCGAGGTTTTTGATATCAAAGTGTTTCATAACAATGATTTCACATCATTAATGGCCTGAATGTTTGATCCATATATGAGTAGATCATCTACATAGAGACATATAATAGTGCAAATGTGACTCCCAGATTTGTAATAAATGCATTTGTCACTTTCATTCACTTTGTACCCATTCAATATCATTAAGTTATCAAAATTTTCATGCCATTGTTTTCTAACTTTTTTTAGACGATACAAAGACTTATCTAACTTACAGGCCTTATTTTCTTGCCCATGAATAAAAAACCCTTTCAGTTGGTCCATATAGATTTCTTCTTCTAAGTCGTTGTTTAAAAAACTTATTTTAACATCCATTTAGTGTACCACTAAGTTATATATAGTTGTTATTGAAATCAATACCCTAATGGATGTAATTCGGGTGTCTGTGAAAAAGTGTCGAAGAAATCTATACTTTCTCTTTTCCTAAAACCATTGGCTACAAGGTGAGACTTGTACTTATCAACCGTTCCATCAGGTTTTAGTTTCTTTTTTAAAACCCATCTGCAACTGATTGGTTTACAACCAGGAGGCAAGTCTACTAAGTGACAGATCCTGTTAGATTCTAGAGAATCTATGTCATCATTAATAGCTTCTTGCCACATATTTGGGTCCAGAGATGACAAGGCTTCTTAATAATTTATTGGATCTTCTTCTACTGTATATACCTCATAATCAAGCTCATAGTGTTTAGAAAGTCTTACTTGTTTACTTGGTCGAAGTTTTGTTTCTACTTCTTCGTTGCTTCTTGTTATACCCCAAAAGTCACCCTACCTTTCATAATGATCATATAGGTCACTAGCCCTAATCATTTGCATATCCTTATGGTAATTCATTTCAAATGCATAACCATGGTCTAATACAAGAGGATATGTATCATGGATTCCAAGATTTATGCTTACACCTAGTGAAAACTAGGATTTCTCTGCAACTTAAGGTGACTCAACAACCAAAACCATAATTGGTGGTATCTCTTGATTCTTGTGTGTGTGTGTTTGGTATTGAAGATTCAACTGTGGCTTCTTGGTGAGGCAAAACCCTATTTTGGGGTTTCCACTTGATCATGGCTCCATAAACCCTAATTATGCTCAATTGCCCTTTGTGTGGCCTCTTAACCCTAATTTCATCAGATTCTCCTTCATGCCATTGGTATGTATTTCTCTTGCTTGGCCAGGGTTCACTCAATAACCTTTAGGCCATTCATGTTGGTCTCTTGGTTTTGATCCCATTGATTTCATGCTCCCACATGTGTATCTTATATTTGTATATGTCCATTGGTTAAGGTCAAGGTCTTGCTCCCACCATCTTTATCAACTTCCATCCACGGTCTTTCATCTGGGTCATCCTCATACCTGATGCCTAGTTCATAGCTTGCATATGCCCATTTCATCTGGTGATCCTCATGCATATCCTACGATCATGCTTTGTTTGGGTTTATTTCATCTGATCAATGCAACTTCATGCCATTGTCATTACTTGGTGTTTGGTCATGGCCCATCTTGGTCTTTGTTAAGGCCTAATGGGATTCATTCAAGTGTCCTTGTGTCATTCTTTCATGGTTCATTTGGGGTGTCTTTGGTTTAATTTTGTCCAAGTCATGATCATGGTCAATTCAATTCATGAATAGGGGTTCATTCAAGTCATAAGTGTTCAAGTTCTAGTTCATTCACAATCACTGTCTATTTGGTCCATGTTAATACAATCCATTTCAAATATGGTTCATTCAAGGTCATTGGACATACTATACAATCCTTTCCATACCATGGCTTGATCATTCAATTCAAAGTTAATTCAAGTTTTGATGAATCCATATTTCAATTCAAACATTCATCCAAATAGGAATCTTATTGTCAAAAACATCAATTCCCATTCATAAATAGTAAGAGTGTCCATCACATGAATAAAATACAAAATTTGGGAACTTTGACCAAATGTTGACTTTGGTTAACAATTGACTTTTTGGTCAACTTTGACCAAAGTCAACCCAATCCCCTAAAACCTTAAATTCCCATCCTAAAACCCTAAAATGTTTTCCTAATCTTCAAAGTTGATCCTTGATCCTTTGGATTGCCATTTGTGCATGAATGCCTTAAAGTTTCAATTTGAGGACATGTTGCATTGTTCAACCATCATGCCATGAACTTAGCAAAACATGAAGCAAACCATGACCTACAAAACCAAGGTCATTCATAAACAAAGTCAGACCTGAATGGCCAAGAAACTTAGCAAACATGAATCATGATCACTTCCTACAAAGTGAATAAAATGTTAGAATTAAAACATCAATGCCAAATTGACATCAAACCTAGCAGAACAATGGATAATGTCATGCCAAAGTGTTATGTAGTTACAAATCAGAATCACTTCACAAAATACATAAACCATGGAGCTATGGCATGATGAATCACAAGTCAGAATGGATGCCACAATGTACATGTTGCAAACCAAGCATAGTTTAGAGTGCATACCACAATCACATCTTGCAGAGAACCATGAGGCATTGGACTTTGAATACCATGCTACATAAGTTAGTATAGTCTTGAAATGAAATCATCATCAAACACAAACAAATCAACAAAACCAAGCAAGATCAGGGTGCATTGAAACTAAGCTAAAATTGAGTATTAGAACATCTTAAGTTTAACATCATAACAAAATTGCCAACTTAACCTATCAAAGCCTCATGACATAAACCTATTGAACTTACCCAAACTAACATTCAACGTAATTGAACCTAGCACAATAAAACATTAATTCAACAAAACCACAACTAACTTAACAACATAACATTGCCAACTAACTTGGCTTGGCTGAACTGAGTGCATTGGCATCCACCAAAACCAAAGAGAATAACTGAATAACAGAATGGCTTCGATGTCCATAATTCCTTAACTGAATTTCTCTAACCGAATTCCCAATCCCTATGCTAAACCTCCCATAAATAACTCCAATCATGACACATTCCAATGGCCAATGATTCCATTATGAATCTGATTCATCACTCTCCAATCAACACCCAACCATTCAAACCCAATCATCATAGAATCCTCTCATTGCACATTGCTTCACCCAAATCATAACTTCACTCTTCCACCCTTAATCATCAACCTTCAATCTCAAAATTTCATCAATCTTCACCTTCAAATTTCATCAATCTTCATCTTCAAACTTCATCAACCTTCAACCTCCAATCAACACTGAATCAAGCCCTCACATTCGAATCAGAATAAAAAACAACATCAACAATACCTCACTATCAATTTCAGATTCAACATCAACTAGTTCAGGAAAAAAATCAAGAAGAAAATGAAGAGGATTTCGGGAATTGAAAAGCTAAAGCAAGGAAGAATCAGAATCATTACCCAGAAATAACAGTTCACCTACGTTCATCATTAACTTCAAGGTCTCAAGCACGGTGAATCTCAAAATCTCTCTTTTCTTCAAATCCTGGTTATTGGCATGTAGAGAATGGAAAGACGATTCAAAGCCCTAACCCCAGGGGCTTTGAATATGCATATCCAGGTTTAATTTAAGGTTGGAGTGTTAGGGTTCTTGAACAATTTGAATAGGTTTTGTACTTAGGAATGAAATTAGGTAAAATCCATATGATATTAGTAACGAGGAGGTTGAGACAAACATGGTGGTAGGTTCGATTGTTGGTTCTGGTGGCCACCGCCGCCGGAAGCGATTTCTGGCGCGGTGGTCCACGATGGAGGGTGACCTGAAGGTGCCTGAGTTGACTCTAACCATGACACGCATGTTTAAGCTTCTTTTAAATTCAATTCACATGTCAATTGCCACATGTGTTTTGCTATTTGGATTCATATCAACACATATGCTCAATTATTCACATGGCCATTTGATTTTGAATGGGCTAAATGTCAAGGGACCCATTCAATTTACTGACCATCACCCTGCATGGCTCATACACCCCCTATTCCAATGAGCAAATTCCAGTGGGCCTATCATCAGGGCCCACGGCGCCCATTGTACCTCTGCACCCTATATTCCAGTTTCTGCACCCCTGGCCCATAATTAGTTATTTATTTTATTGTTTTTTATTCGTTTTTGCTATTATTCTTCATAATTTTTTGTCTTGATTTTAACTCTTGTTTTTAATCTTAATTTTAATTAATTACTATGATTGAGAAATATTAGACAAAAATCCATTTGATTGTTAATTGTCATTTAGATGTTTAACATTATTAAGGTTTGTTCATTTGATAACCATGGAAAAAATCCCTAAAAAATAATTGATTACCATGTTAATTTTTTATTTGTTTAATCCCATTGAAAAATCCCTTAGAAAATAATATTGATTTTCCCATAATTCTTGACGTTTAATTCATGTTTAGGTAGAATAAAATTAATAAAGGCCATGTTAATGTTTTGTTTGATTTTAATTCCATTCTAATTGTCTATATTTTGATTGTGGTTATTAGATTTAAATTGAAAATGATATTTCAATCTAATGTGATATGCTTGTATGTCCATTATTCTTACCATGATCTCTATATGATTACATCATTTTATCATGTCACATTCATTTCATCCATTTGTTTTGACATTTAGTATCTATTTTAATCCACTTGTTAATGCATACTAACCCCATTTGCTTGTTTGTGTTCACATGTGTATTTGAGATTCAATTACATTCCAAACTATCAATGCCTCCAATTCATTCAATTGACTTGTATTGTATGAGGGTACAATGTCACTTGTGTGTTTTAGGCATGGTACATGGTTTTTAATTTTGTCTAATCCCTTTCCATTTTCCATTTATGTTGTAATGGTTTCACCCTCCCATTGTGGGTCACATGTGATAACATCGAAACACACTACATATTTGACTCGGGTTGCACATGTTTTACCGTCATTTTATTATCATTTCTACTGTTATGCTGGTACTTTTCCTTGTTTTCAAGTACATAGCTTAGAAAAGGCCTTACTCAAAGAAACAAAGCAAAATGGAAGGAAAATGGAGAAAAATGAGTAAATTGTACACATGGCATTCTCCATAGAGGTAGCCACAAGGAAGATGACGTGTACCACGTTCCAACGGTCATAAAGACTGGGTCTAGCCAATTTAGGAACATGGCGGTCGCCATCCCTACATGGCGGTCACCATCTTTGATTTTTGCACTTCAGTCAAAGGCAGTTGGAGATTAAGCCCCATGCCTGTTGTTTTTCTCTCACACGAATGATGAAGAAGTTACATGATTCCCTAGGTATACTACTAGTATAAATATGGCATAAAGTTCATAGTTTTAAGGATCCAAGCTTAGTTGCAACATAGGCCATATATTCACACTGTTAAAGTGATAATTCATCACATCAAGGGGTTATAGCACCATTGTTGTTATTAAGTTTGGAGCATCATAGTTGTAACATTTAATCTTGCCGCCATTTACATTTCAGTTGTACCAGATTCAAGTCTCCGATTGGAGCAGGTTTTTAATATATTCCACACTGCTTTATTTTGTTTACTCTATTGCATCACTTTACTTTCTTTACTTTATCACATTGCTTTACTTACTTTTATTTCCTCGCACCACTTTACTTTGATTTATTTTCCCGCACTGCTTTACTTTCTTTACTTTATTTCCCACTTATTACTTTCTGTGCAAAAATCTATTTTCAAAGCTCTACATTTATTTGCAAGTTCTTGTTGAAACTCAATCGTACACGTATCAATTTAATATGTAATATCTTACTTTTCAATCATATGTTTTATTGTTTATCGTAACCATGTCCAGCTAAATCATTAGTGTTGGAATGTGAGGACTGTTGATTCGAAGGTACTCCATATGTTGTCTCTATAAGAGTGATTTTGGGCATGTTTTGACTTTAATATGATTTTTTTGTGATTCATCTGATCGATTACTACGAAAGTAGTACCATGACCAAGTCGAGTAAGATTAAAAGTCGTCCGACACTTAAGATAAAATTGGTTAGTTTTGTATTAATAAAAATAACAGAAACACTTTATTAATTAATTAGGAAAGTTTAATATTACTAGGAGGAGGTTTTGAAACTATTTCCTGACGCGTTTATAGGTTTAGAATCCGGTTGTTCGAGCATATGTCGAAAACCCTTTTAAGTTAAAGTTTTAAATCAAAATTACTTTTCAACTGAGTTAAAGAGCTGATTACATAAAAAAGGATTTTATACTTTAACACAAGACGCGACTAGTGCAGCGTGAGCGGCTGGTATAGATTAAAGATAAAGTCTAGTTCCGAAAAATTAAAAGTGATGGTTCCTTTTTAATTAACTATTTTTCAAGGAAGAAAACATTGCCCCATAGGTAGTTCTAATTATAGATAATAGGAGTATTGTTGATTGATGTGTTCCACATTCCAGTATTACATCTTTGAATTCATTTAAAAGTTATTATTTTCATTATGTTTATGTTCTAAACATTCTTGTTATCGCCTTAAATAAACACCATAGTCAAAGGTTTTGTCGGCCGCTTGAACTATATCTCAAGATTTATATCGCATATGACTGCCACATGTGCGCCAATATTCAAGCTTCTTCGGAAAGATCAGTCTTGTGATTGGACCGAAGATTTACAGAAAGCTTTTGATAGTATCAAAGAGTATCTGCTCGAGCCTCCGATTCTGTCTCCTCCTATTGAAGGAAGACCTTTGATCATGTACTTGATTGTGCTTGAAGAGAGTATGGGTTGTGTTCTTGGTCAGCAAGATGAATATGGGAAGAAAGAATATGCAATTTACTACCTCAGTAAGAAGTTCACCGATAGTGAGACTCGATATTCTATGCTTGAAAAGACATGTTGTGCATTGGCTTGGGATGCTAAGCGTCTGCGCCGATATATGTTGAATCATACTACTTGGTTAATATTCAAGATGGATCCAATCAAGTACATTTTTGAGAAGTCAACTTTAACTAGGAGGATTGCTCGTTGGCAGATGTTGTTATCCGAGTATGATATCGAATACCAACCTCATAAAGCTATTAAAGATAGTGTCTTGGTTGACCATTTGGCTCACCAACCTATTGAAGATTATCAGTCAATACAATATGATTTTCCTGACGAAGAGATTTTGTACTTGAAGATGAAAGATTGTGATGAACCATTGCTTGAAGAAGTGCCAGAACCTGGTTCCCGTTAGGGCATGGTATTTGATTGAGATGTTAATTCGTATGGTAATGGCATTAGGGCAGTGATTATTACTCCTCAGGGCACTCATTTTCCGCTTACAACTAAATTGACCTTCAAATGTACAAATAATATGGCTGAATATGAAGCTTGCATTATAGGGCTTGAAGAATCCATTATTCTCAAAATCAAATATCTGGATGTCTATGAAGATTTGTCTTTGGTTGTGAATCAAATGAAAGGTGAATGGAAGATGAATCAACCCGGTTTGATACTGTATAAAGATTATGCGAGGAGGATTTCAACTTTCTTTACAAAGGTTGAGTTTCATTATATCCCTCGAGATGAAAACTAGATGGCAGATTCTCTTGCAACGTTGGCTTCCATGATTGTGGTGAAATTTTGGAATGAAGTTCCCAATTTGACTGTGATGCGTCTTGATAGGCCAACTCATATATTTGTCATTGAAGAAGTCAAAGATAAAAATCCATGGTATTATGATATCAAATGTTTCCTCCAAAGTCAGATTTACCCGCCTGGGGCATCTTTGAAAGATAAGAAGACTTTGAGAAGATTAACTGGTAACTTCTACCTGAATTATGATGTGCTTTATAAGAGAAATTTCAATATGGTTTTGCTCAAATGTATGGATAGACACGAAGCATACCTGTTGATGACTGAAGTCCATGAAGGTTCCTTTGGTACTCATTCCAATGGACATGTTATGGCAAAGAAGATGTTGAGAGCAGGTTACTATTGGCTGACAATGGAATCTGATTGTTTCAAGTTTGTCAAGAAAGGCCACAAGTGTTAAATTTATGCAGATAAGATTCATGTTCCTCCGACACTATTGAATGTCATTTCCTCTCCATGGCCCTTCTCCATGTGGAGAATTGATATGGTTGGCATGATTGAGCCCAAAGCTTCAAACGAACATCGTTTCATTTTGGTGGCTATTGATTACTTCACAAAGTGGGTTGAAGCGCATCGTATGCAAATGTGACCAAGCAGGTGATGGTTCAGTTTATCAAGAATCAGATTATATGTTGTTATGGTGTGCCAAGTAAGATCATTACTGATAGTGGACCAAACTTGGCCAATAATATGGTAGAAGCTCTTTGCAAAGACTTCAAGATTGCACATCATAATTCTTCTCCCTACATACCAAAGATGAATGAGGTTGTTGAAATTGTGAATAAGAACATTAAGAAGATCACTCAGAAGATGGTTGTAATATACAAAGATTGGTATGAGATGCTCCCATTTGCTTTGATTGGGTACCGTACATCCATTCGCACTTCAACAGGGGAAACCCCTTTCTCTCTTATTTATGGCATGGAAGATGTGCTCCCCGTGGAGGTTGAGATCCCATCATTGCATGTTTTGATGGAAGCCAAGTTAACAGAGGTTGAATAGTGTCAGACTAGATATGACCAGCTGAATTTAATTGAAGAGAAGAGATTGACTGCCATGTGTCATAGTCAATTATATCAGTAGAGAATGAAAAAAACTTTTGATAAGAAGGTCAAGCCTCGTGTGTTCAGAGAAGGTGACCCCGTGCTCAAGAAGATTCTATCTTTCAAACCTGATGCTAGGGGCAAATGGACTCCTAACTATGAAGGCTCATATGTTGTTAAGAGAGCCTTTTCAGGCGGTTCTTTGATTCTTACAACTATGGATGGTGAAGAGTTCACACGTCCTATGAATGTCGATGCAGTCAAGAAATACTTCGCCTAAAAAAGAAAAAAACAACTCGCTAAGTTGAAAACCCGAAAGGGCGACTTAGGCAAAAATGAGCGTCTCGGTGAATTGAAAACCTGAAAGGGCGGTCCAGGAAAAAATTAGAGACATCAAACCGAAATTTATCCCGGTAGATTGACTACTTCATCTCTGGGCAATCTAGGCAAAAATTAGGGATTATGGCAAGTAACTGCATTCGGCTGGTCCTGATTGTTGAAGCGATTTTGAGCAGTCATTTGGTTATGATTCATCATTCTCAACCGAAGGAAAACACAATGGATTTTGAAGTTGGTAGGGAGAGTAGTGATCATTTTAATAAATGCATCCCTTTTCCATGTAAAATACCATTTTCAAACTTCGTAAAAATCCATGGAGTCTCGCCATTTGCGGACTACCATTCTATTAAATAAAGTTGAGCTTTTATCCAATTTATTTCTATTCTTATTTGTTTCTGTTTTAAAATTGAATTTTTATGATGATAATTTTGAAATAAATAAATGAATAATCATTTTTCTTAAAATAATAAAGCACTTACTTTAAGAGTAATCGATTTCAAAAGGGAATGTCAATAGCAATCTCAAGGATGGTAAGTCTTGTGTGAAGCATTTATTTGTCTTCCCTGAGCATTTGGTGACTTTATCTTCCCCAACAGTTCGTCATTCATTCCCAGCATGGTTGATAAGTCTCTCCCCGAGTAATTTATCATCCACAGTAGAGTTGGTGGATGGTTTGTCTTCCCCAGCTGAGCTGATGATCTGTCTCTTTTACAATTCATATTTCTCTAGCCGAGACATTCATGTTTTTGCACTCCCTAGTTCGTGACTTGGAGAATGAACCCTGGATTATCTTGGAACCTTTATTTGGTCTCCAGATCCCTAGTGATTTGTTGCATAGCCGTGACAGCTTCTCCCCTGTGTGAGTCGGCAGATCCGGTTGATATTGTTGTGCCTTAGAATTGGTTTATTTCTTAATCTCCAAGAAGAATCTAATGATTATCGTAGAAGTTTTTGTGGTCTTTGATTTGTTATGGCAAATCATTGTGTCCCCAACAATTGATCGAATCCCCAGTAGAGCGTCTGGTTCTCCTCACTCAGAGTTTCATCTCTTGTTTGTGACTTGAGACCCCTTAGATTTCCACCTTTTGATAGAATCTCTTTCGCCAGTGGTGTTTGGAGCAGTATTATTGGTGTCCCCTACAAGGTTGTCCCCCATTTGATATGATGTTGAATTAAAATTCCCCGCACTGTTGACTTGTTAGAATCCTCAGCAGATCCCTCTTTATCCTCAACATTTTGATTTGGATGCATGATTCTCCATGTCCTTCCCCAACCAGGGTTGAATTCATCTTGCAGTTATGATTTTATATCCTCGGTGATTTATTTTCATCCCTAGCAGGTTCTCCAGTTGGCGCTCCATCTTGTTGAGATTAGTCGAACATCTAGTTGTGATGATCCAAAACTACATTATTTGTATTCTTTATGCTCGTTTTTCGGTATAATCATATACATACTCATGCATATGCATGCATAAAACACATCATTAGATATCTCATTATGCCTTTTTATCACATTTGATTTTTCTTTTGATCCCCTGCCTTGGTGATAATTATCTCCCCATGCAGATTTGGTGTGTCTGTCCTCCTTCAATTGAAGAGTTTCAGCCAATTAAGCAGAAAAAGTTTATCTTTTCTCCTTTCCCCACTGAGTTATTTCCTCGTGGATGATTATTATTTCAGTTTCCTCCCTAGTTCATTATCTAGATGGAACCACTTCCCTTGAGTTGAGTCTTGTTTGACCGTTTCTTTCTAATTACTACCTAGATAGATCTTTTGATCCCCCGAGAGTTTCTTGCCCAGTAACTGATAATATTCTTCTTGATGTTGAGTGCTTTACCTGTGTTAATTTACCTATTAAGTGGTAAAAGGTAACTTACTTCTTTGATTTTCTCCAGCGGATTCGTTTCTCCGTTTCCCCAGCAAGTCTATCCTTGATATGTTCATCTTAACCGATGACTGATATTCTTTCTTTGGTATTCTACCCAGTGAAAAGGTGGTTGTAATCCCTATTTGTCCCAGAACAGTTCATCCTTGATATGTCCATTTTAAATAGTGATGAATTGTCTATTTCTATGGTATTCTACCCAATAATCGGTAGTTGTAATTCCTATTTGTCGTTTTCTGCCCGGTAACTGGTAGATATAAATCCTATTCCCCGTTAGAGTTTATCCTTGATATCTTCACTCTAATCGGTGACAGATTTTCTCTTTCGTTGGTCTTCTATCCCCACGAATAGTTGTAAACCCTATTTTTTCGGTAGTTTATCCTTGATATGTTCATTTTAACCGGTGACGGTATTCTTCCTTTGAGTTTATCCTTGATATGTTCACTTTAACCAGCGACTGATACTCTCTCTTTGGTCTTCTGCCCAGTAACAGGTAGTTGTAAATCCTATTTGGCTTCCTTTCCCCAGTAGGTCATTCTTACCTAGTAACCGGTAATGAATATTCCTCATTTTCCTCAGCGAGTCATCCTTGATATGTTTTCCCTAACCAGTAACAGATGTCCCTCTGTCCGAGTATCTTATCTTCTTACCCAGTAACCGGTAGTAGATAATATATCTCTTTTACTCCTGTGTTGAAGTTTCTTTCTTCCCCAGTTGAGTTTGGTTTTGTATTTCTTTGAGGAATCGATTCCCTTTTTGCGTGAATATTTCAGTCTTGTTCTGATTTACGCATTTCCCCAGCGGGTGTTGTCTGTTGTATTGGTGTTATCCTAATACATGCAGTTTCCCTTTTTCCCCAACCGAGTCTTTCCACTGATTTATTTTCATGGAAAATCCCCTCGTATCTCCAGTAGTTTTCAAGACGTAGCATGGCCTACACATAGCTTTTATCCCTAGAGTCTTTGTCTCCCCAGTGAATTTTCCTTATGGAATGCATTATGCTCCTGTGGACTTTCAGTCTTTCCTGGATTATTTTCCTTTGTGGCTGTATATGCCCCACACAGATTATTTTTGAATATGCATCATAAGGTCTCTTAGGGACCAAAATTTGTTTCTAGATGTTGTTATTTAAGACCATTCTACTGAGTTGATATGAAGATTTTAACCTTCACATCCTCAGCTAGAATATCCTTAAATAGGGGCATCTGTAAGACCCCAATTATGACCCTAAGATCCCTCATGCTATCTCATCATTTGCATTGGCTTTGGGATCACACCTTGGCATCCTTCTTACCCCTTATTCACTAGGTATGCATTTGGAGAGATCACCAAGCACATTTTATTGTATCATAATTTATTTCTTTTATTTACTAACCAAAATACCAAAAATATGTCTATGTCTAACTTTGTTTCTTTTGTAGGTAGTGTGTGTGTCCATCTGTGCCTCACCAAGCTCATACCTAGGGTTTGAGACCCTAAATATAAAGGATCAATCAAGAAAAGGTTCACAATGGCTCTAAGAATCATATATGGACCCCCATGTTCTTCATTTGTCAATTTGACCAAGAATTCATCAAGAGATTGAAGCTTGTTTGCCTTGGAAGCCCTAATTCATCTAGGTATCTTGTGTGACTTCCTCATCAAGTTTCTTCAACAATTGGTCAAAGATATAAAGTTATACTTAATTTTACACCAAATCAAGCATATATGTTCCTCCATAAGTCCTAAAGATCAAGATAACTTCAAGTTTGCAAGTTGGTTAAAGGAAGTTGACCAGAGAAAGTCAACTAGTCAAAACTAGGGTTCCCTAGACCCTATCTCCTACAGTGTTTGTCATATGAAAATGATTCCAAGAAAAACTTTAATTATTATGACATTCCAAACAACTTTCATGTTGGAATCAAGATCTATTTTTTCTTGGAAATTCATTTTTTATGGTGAACGATTATAGGTTATTTTGTCTGAGCTCTAGTTAGGAGGTCAACTTCCAAGGACCATAACTTGCTCAGTATTTATGATATGAAGTCCATACAAATTTCATGATCAATTTCAAGATATCTTCTCTAACTTTTATTCTTTGAGAAATGGCATATTCTACTTGCAAGGGCATGTGCCAAGAGGAAACATTATAGGTCATTTTGGGCCATTACCATTGAACAAGCATTTTTCCTCAACTTCTAAAATGCATAACTCCCTCATGCAAAATACAAATGATGTCAAATTTGTGACCAAATTTAATAGGAATGAAATATATACAACTTTGGTGAAGAAACCATTTTCATTTGAAGCTCATAGAAAAAGTTATTCAAGATGGAAGAAATGGTCATTTGACTTGGGACTTAGAAACTTTTCAATCATGTTTGATTTCTCCAACTTCCACCTCAAAATTCATCATGATCCAAGATCCAAATGGAAAATTGTTCAACATAAAAGTTGTTCCCCTTAATGTCACCTTTCCAAATCATCCAAGATCACTTAATTTGGACAAGAATTGAAGGACTTGCACATGGTTCCTTTTGTGGGCTTGTTTTGGCAACATATGAACTCAAATGAATATTTCCTTTTGCATGCTTCCATGTGATGACTTCAGTATCATCCATGCACGAATTGGAGTTGGATTGAATAATTGATTGATCATAATTCAATTCTCATGCACCCATGCACCAATGTTGTTTTTTTTTGCCAAAATTGAAAAGGTTGAAAACTGAATTCCATAGCCTATAAATACAACTGCATTGCCTCAAGAACAACACACATACCCTGCCCAAGCTTTGCAAAGCTATCTTAGAACCCTACTCCATAGAATTCCTTGAAATTTTCTTTTAAATCAAGTTTGAATTTCACCTTCTGTTTTGAGATTTAAACTCCAAGGATTCATTGCCATTTTCATCTCAATTGGTCACTGCAAGCAAGAGGAGGAAGGACCAAGTGAATTCATATCAAGATCAAGCCAAATCATTGCTACCCGAAGGTGATTTTTCCAAACTTCAAACCTTCGATTCTAACTCAAATCTTCTCCATTCTCTTTGATTATTGGTTTTCTGAAGTCCTACCAATGTAGGCAACAAGACTGAGTTGCTTTGAGGTCAAATCAAAGCAACTCAGATCGTGCACCTCAAAATTTAATTCCTCATATCTCTTAATATATTTGGAATTGGACAAAATTGAGGTCAGATTCGAGCTCCTGAGCATTTTTCCTTTGATTTAGTGTACTCACTTTTTATTTTAGTGAAGGTTGGTGGTGGACCAGTTCGGTGAGGTCCACCGGAGAAGGAGACCAGAGTTAAGGCTTCACTGGTACGTTGGCACCTTCCCAGCCTTCTGATCTGATTCAAATGTTTTAATCATGGCCCTTGGTTCTAATTATCACGCGTGTGGCGCATTGACTTGGTTCCACCATGTTCCCTATGTGCGTGGCCATCAGATCTGCCACCTCAATTAATGAGGGAGATCTGATGGCCCTTGTTTTTTTGTATTTTATTTTATTTTTTTATTTTCTTTTAATTGCTTATATTTTGTTTAATTCATAATAATTTCATTTTTAATCCAAAAAATAAAGGACTTTCACCAAAAATCTTCAAATATTTTCCTCTTTCATATTTTGAATTAAAATTATTTTTTTGGATTAACTTTGATATTTTAATGAATTAAATGTTTTTTTGGCTTATTTTTAATTATTTTAAAATACTTTTGACTTTCTAAAAATTGTGAAATTTTTTGTCTAAGGTCCTTTGACCTTGCTTGACCTAAGATAAATCCCTTGGCCATTTATTTGGTGTTTTGAAGGATTTGATATTTTGTCCATTTTAAAATGCATTTTAATTCATTTTTAATTGGATTTTCAATTGAATAAATGCTTAAAATTTATGTTGATCCATTTTTATGGTCTTGTGATGTTTGACTTTCTGTTTGGCCTTGATCATGGTTGATTTGACTTTTGTTTGACCAATACTATTGGATTTAGGGGATTGATGAAATGTATATTTAATCTCCCAAAATGAATGGATAGTATTAATTAGATGAAATTTCTCCTGTGATCAATTTGGTTTTCTATTTCCCCCTCCCTCTTCATCTTCATCCCTATTCTTTCCTAATCCATCATTGACCAATGAAGTCTCTTCATGTCCAATGCTTGTTGATTCATCAATGACCTTGTGTCAGATGAATCAAGATAAGCCAGAATGAGATATATCCTCCCTCCATTTCTTTTAGTGTGTGGTATGTTTTAGGAGTTTTGTTATTTGTACCAAATAACATGCATTAACACCTATATTTTTATTGCCCGGCCTCAGATAGTTGTAACTTATACATAAGTCCAATTATGATTGCTTAACATAAAGCTAAATTTGATCAAGAAGGCATAACATTCTAGTAAGTGAGATTTTAAGTCTCCCATTCTTCGTGGCATTGTGTGAAGACCTGACCTTTTTTCCTTTCATGAGAGCTAGTGGTATACCTGTTGATTTACCCAGGTTGGAGCCCTTCTCATGGATTATGTCTTGGTTCAAGGATTCATACTTGTGAATGAATGGTTGAGTGTTCTCCAAAGAATGACTTAACCAATTAAAACTCATCCTTAATATTTGACTAACACTTGACTAACTTTTATTCATATTGCTTTATTTTTCAAGTTATTTACTTAATGCAATTTAAATTTCAGTACCTTTATCATTCATATGTCATTTACATTTCATGCAACTTGCTTATGTTTCAACCATTTTCACTTTGCTCACTTGAGCCATATATTGTGGTTGTATATATTATTTGTCTGTGGTCTTAGGACCTTAAAGTACATAATAACAACAAAAACCCTAAAAACATCTTGGTGGACTGTTGGACTTGATATGAACTTTTGGACTTAGGATAGGCAACCTCCCTATGCTTTAAGGACTTGGCCAATGCCACTATTATGAGAATGAGCTATCCTTGCCTTTACCTTTCATCTGATACAAGAGCCCTGATGGACTTTGACTCATCTGTCACTTTGACTTTGTGCTTGTTTGTTATACTGTTATTATTATTGATATCTGATGTTTGTTCTAAGTTGATCAAGGGATATATTTTCATCTGATGCATTGAAAGAGATGGAAGGCTGCTAACTATTGGATTGCTTTCTTGGATAGTTTGGCTATCTTTATCTGATGACATGGCCTTCATATGATTTGCTTGGATATTTCTTATGCTTGTTGCTTGCTAAATTCCAAGGGAAAATGGGTTTCCATATGACATTCTTGTCTGTTGGATTGTATCACATTGGTCACATCTTTTCAACCCTTAACTTTTAATTTTTGTCTAGGATAGTCCCTTCATCTCCTCCCACTTCTTAAATTTCAAAAATCTCTCTCTCTTTTCAAAAACTTTATTTGTTAAAACTAATTCACTAACTTCTTTGAAATTTTTACCATGAACTACCAGGTTTTGATCCCTCATTTTTATGTTGGTACGTAGGCATAAGACCGAAGGTCTTGTCAAACACAAAAATATAATTAATGAATTCTTTTCTCATCCCCTCACTCTATATTTTTTTATCAAACATCATTTAGACCAAATCACTTTCACACAAAAAAGGGCTCCCTAGGAGTACATAGGACACTTTGGATGCTAACACCTTCCCTCTGTGTAACCAACCCCTTACTTGTAATCTCTGGAATTTTATTAGTTTTAATTTGAAAACTTATTATCTTTGGGTTTTGTTTGTACTTTTTCCCTTTTACTTTGGAAACAATAAAAATGCGATGGAGACTCTGGTTTTACTGATGTCAAGTTTATCCATAGCTTGATGGTCATGAATTTACCGCTACAGGTTGTTGTTGAGCAACTTATTGATGTTGCTTCTTCCACGAGCGACTCCTTCTTTGACTAGTTAACACTGCGTTTATTTCACCCTCTTTCTTTCTTTGAAAACCTCTAGAAAACTTTTTGATATTGTTACCAGATGTTTTAGTGGTGGTTATCGTTTTGCCATTTTTCAATCCGAGCTCAACCTTTATGCCCACGACAACCAAGTCAGAGAAACTTGTCGATATACTACTCACCAGTCTTTCATAGAACATAGGATTTACTGTATCCATGAACCAATATGTTAACTCCTTCTCAACAAGGGGTGATTCAACTTGTGAAACCACTTCCCTCCATCATTGTGCATATTCCTTAAAAGACTCGTTATCTTTCTGGGACATGCTGAGCAATTGCCTCATATCCGGGACCATATCCATTTTATATTTATAATGCTGGATGAAAGCATCAGATAAGTCTTGGAAACAATGAATTCTACTCTAATTAAGGCTTAAGTACCACTTAGAGGGAGCACCCCTCAAGCTATCTTGGAAGCAATGTATCGTAAGGTTATCGTCCTCGATATGCATAACCATTATCCGATAGTACATGATGAGATGACTTTTGGGGCATGAGTGGCCTCGTACTTATCAAAATCAAGGGTCTTGAATTTCGCGGGAATCGCAAGACCAGACACTAAGCACATCTCCCTAGCAGTAGCACCAAAGACTTGGTCACCTTCCATAGCCCTTAACCTTTTCTCAAGAATCTGGAGATTCTCCTTCATTCCTCTTATATCTTCATGCCTTTCATCATCTTCGTCAGAAAAATCTGGAGCATGTTGTTGATCTTCGAAATAAGGTTACACACGTGCATGGATAGAGGGTGGTGTAAATGTATGGACCACATGATGAGCTTCATTGATAATTGATAGAGGAACTGTCTGTTTAGTGGATTGTATAACGCCAAGGGCACCTTCAACTGGAGGTGTAAAGCCGGGAGGTAAATCGAAGATTGGCCAAGTAGTAGGCATTGTTCTTGCAGGTTAGGGTTCAATCGTAGGACCGGTGACTTCGGAAGCGACCGTTGTTTGAGTGTCTAACTTAGCCTTAATGACTTGTAGTATTTCCATGACTTGATCCATATTTCCTCGTAAGTCCTCGAGCTCTGAGCTTACTCTCTCCAATTCTTGTTCTTGATCTGCCATTCTTTGACGAGCACTGACTCTGGTGTTGTAGTGGTGTTGGGGGACTCGTTGTGGAACTGGAGGAAGACACAAAATGAGTTTTTTGTTTGAAGAATGACATGGATGCATGTCTGGGTGCATATATGAATGCATTTTGTGCAAAGCTCTTAGTTATCTTTGTTATTTATTTCAACAATATTATAACATATTGTTTGCAACATCTTGAATAAGAATAAAAGCATAATAATTGAGACCCAAAATGAGAACTTTCATTAATTTAAATTCAAATTTGAATACAAGTATTTAACTTCAAGTAAAAATGATTCAGATTCAAATACAAATGATTCAAATACATGTAACTCAATTCACGTATAAGTAAACTTAAGCTCCATCTCAACCCTTTTGATTGTAGAGAGATCTATGGTGAGCTCCTTCTCCATTTTCTTGCAAAACTTGACAAAATTGAAAACTTGGGGAGGTGTGTTCTCTGGACACGTACACCAATCAGCTTCTTGGAATTTTTCTGGAAGTTCCAACATGTTGAGGTTGGCAAATCTAGCCAAGTTGAGGAACTTTCCATTCCATTCAACATAGAGGTCTTGAAGTTTCTTGATGACGCGCTGGTCTTCATCTAGGGCCTCTCTAGCCTCTATGTACATCCTCCTCCAATACACACAGTCATTTTTTAAGAAGAAGTAGGCAACATCACCTTCTTGGCTCTCAAAAACTTTAAACCTCCTATTAGCTTCTTCCAACTGGTACTCGAGGCGGTAATAGTTTCTTTCAGCTTATTCTTTCTGAAGGATCTCGCGAGACAAATTATCTTTGCACTTCTTGAGAGTGTTCTTAAGTTCATGGATCTGGGCTTCAAATTCAAGCTTAATTTCCTTCTTTTACATAATAGACATATCCAACATCCTTCCTAACTCATGAATTCTAAATTCAGCCTTCTTGAGCTCTTCCTTTCTGGTCTGGATTACTGATGTAGAGCTTATAAGGATGTGATTAAGATCGTCCTTCTGGTCTTCCAATAACCTGACTCTCTTGTTACTATCTTCAAGTTCGTTGGCTTTCCCCTTACGTTTATCCTTCAGATTTTGATTTTCCAAGACATCTCAGTTCATCTTAATCCGTAACTCAGTATTCTCCAATTCGAGCTCTTTAACCTTAGCATTAAGTTTATCCATGTCTTCAGGAAGTATAGGTTTTGGCTCAGGAACTTTAGGGAAAGTTGAAGCATCAAATATGAATGGAAAATGGATTACTTCAACTCTCTCTTTCACCCATCGAGTGTAAGGTTCTTTGACAAGAGTATTCCTTTTTTCCGAATTCTTTACCATTTCTAACAATCGTCAACCAAGCTTTTCAAATTATTCTTACATCAGGATTACTTGCTTGGATGTCAAAGAGCACAAATGGATGTAAGTCTTTTGCTTCAGAAGGACCATCCATGAAGTAGCTGTGTTGCATTCGAGATAATATAGGGTTATAATTGATGCAACCCTTAGTTCCTAACAATGCCACATTAGGAAATTCCCCACAGTTGACAATGATGTATGGGGTTTCCCATTCTTTGACATACCATCTGATGGAACTTACGGTGAGAGAAGATAGTCTTTGAGGATATTTGAGCTCTTTTTCTACAAAAGGGCCTTTTTCGGGCATATGTTGCATGAACCAAGTATAAAGCAAAGGAGAAAATCATAACAAAGTTCTACCCCTCTTTTCATGTCGAGCGTGAAGGGCATGGTAAATGTCAGCTAAGAGAAATGGTACAGGATTGCCGGAGAGAGACTTCTACGACTACATGATCCACAAACTTTTTAATGTTTGGAAAGAGCACAATCCCATTGATCAACATATCTAACACAACATAGAATGCCTTCCAGTTTCCTTCTTTCTTGAATTTCAGAGCTAATTCTTCTAAGAACCTATTGGCAAAACCTTTGAACCCCCTTTCTCGATCCAATTGGCTAGAACAATTGGGACATCGATACTTAGAGCTAAGGCTAACTTCTTTAGGCCCACTTCCTCTTCAAGCTTTGGAAATGGATTAAAACCCTTCAACTTTAGACCCACAATTCTCTCAACTTCTTCCAAAGTAGGAGCTAGTTGGAAATTAGAAAATGTGAAACAACGTAGAGGCGAATCATAATATTGTGCTAGAGAGCTGATGATCCCATAATCAACTTTCTTAGTCATAAGGCTCATAATTTTCCCATAGTCTTTTCCGAAGTTATCACACTTATTTAGAGTCAAGTCAGAGATCAATCCTTGCAAATTGTCAAGCTTAGGTTCCTTGTACTTGAGTGAGAAAGTGTTTCTTCTTGGAGTTGTCATTTTCAAGTTCTCAATTCCTTAAACAAATATGAGAACACCAAGTGTTTGTTTTTTGTGATGTTGATGCAATGTATATGGATGCATGTGATGCATTTTTTTTGCATAAGTTCATAGGCTCAAGGTATGGGTAAATCTGATTGCTTTGTATGGAACAAGGTTCTCACAAGGTATGGTCCAGGGTTTCAAAAAAAAGTTCTTAGAGTCATGGATCCATTAGACTGTTTGCTTCCTATGACAACTTACTTGTCGAGCATCAACTTCATCCAAAGAATTTACTTTAAGTTAGGTTCTCGCATCGATCCAACGAGAAATTCATCTCGCGGACCCACACTACGCAACCATCTTTCCTAGTTGGCCAAAGGATTAAGGTTCTATAAATGGTCCTTAGAGTCATGGATCCTATTGAAAATATCAAAGCTTACGGAAACTTACTTGTCGGGAGACAACATCCTCCCAAAGATCTACTCTAAGTGAGGTTCTTGTACCGACCCAACGAGAAATTCATCTCGTGGACTCGCACCACTCAACCTCATCCTATCTTATATTTTTACTCGAGACTCGGGTAAAGAGTATTTCCCACAAGGTTCGCAATCAGAGTATCCAAGTACCAAAGCATGATGGAGCCAATACAACATATTATATTAATATGGAAATAAAGACAACAAAAGAAATTAAGAAAAGACACACAACTAAACTAACAAAGGCACACAAACGACCTAACTAGGCTTGACTCACTTAGGGAAACATGCCTCCTCAACAGAGTTGTCATCTATCGCACCTCGAAAAATAAGAACACGACTTAGTGAAGCACAATCGCACGCACGCATGATAGAATGAACATAGTCTCCACCAAACATATATTTATTCCTAAAAAGGAAAGGGGTAATATCGATAAAACCCAAGAATGAACGACAATGATTATGGTCGTCACAACCAAATCAGGGTTCGGGAGTCGATTACGTAAGGGGAATGTATTAATACCCCTCACGTCCGTTGTATTCAACGGGAACCATTAGGTTAATTGCGTGCGTCAGTGTTAGCTTAGAAATGTTAGGCTTCTCAATTTATTATGAAGGAAAGAATAATAGGATCAAAAGAAAAGATAAGATATTTGTAGATTTTTTGCAACGAAAGGGACTAAACCTAGTTTTTTATTAATGGGCATGACAAGATTTCACAATTATGCTCCTACGTATCTCAATAGAGAACTCAAGGAACACGTAGTTCTGGGTAGAAAATGTTTGTTTATTGGTCGATTTTAGCGAAAGCTATCTTGTATTAGTCGACGAGAAACATTATTTTACCCAAAATAGATGAGGAACAGACATATACATCACATCGAATGGATTTACAAATCAACATTTGGAAAATCGTCACTTATCTCAACTTAACAATTATGGATGACATTGCTTTTCATCATCTTAAGACAAGATGTTTATCTTTTATGAAAAGGTTTTTTTGATCAATCACACGGCGACGAAAGAAGAGTTTGATTGGTTGAATGTGTTTTTGGGCTTGAAAGATGAGTACTTATGACTTGCAAACTCTTACAACTTGGGTCTAATACTCGGGATTACGTCTGGACCTTTCACCTAAGTAATATTTTTCTTTCAATTTTATTAAGAAAAAGGGTTTGAATATTTACAAGTATTTTTAGAGGGAAGACGAACACTTATGACTTACAAGCTCTTACAACTTAGACCTAGCGTATGGGTTATGAAAATGGTTTGAAATTAAATGATTAATGTACGACGGTTTGAAATTATTGAAAGTTAAGTTGATATTGCTTAAAAGCTCATTGTAAGAAGGCCCAAGAGTAAGCCGAGGGAAGGAAATAAAAAACAACAAGTTATATTTATAACACACTTAAAAATTAAATTTAAAGGAGTAAAATCAACAAGTATAAAAAAAATCAACAAGTATAAAAAAATAGGACTAAACATAAATAGTGAAAAATGGTAAACAAAACAGTAATAATGATAAAACAAATAGAAAGTGGAGTGTTCAAGGGCTAAACCCATGACCTAGTGGGAAGTATCAAACACCTCTACCACTGGGTCATGGATGATTAGTCATAAACTAAATGAACCTATTAATATATAATAAAAATTCACAAGAAAGTGGCAAGTATAAAAAGAAAACAAGTAAAACTCGAAAATGCTGGCACCAAGGATTGAACCCATGGCCTAATGGGAAGCAACAAATGCATCAACCATCCAGCCATGGGTGATTAGTTAACATTAGCTTACGTTTATTAATACATATATAAAACTATTCAAATATATAAAACTTAAAAATAACTATCCAATTAACAATGGGCCAAGCGTGGGGCATCACGCGAAATGGGGTGCGACCTAGTTGGAAAACAATCCTAATAGAGACATATGAAGGTTTAATCCAAAAGGTTAAACAAAAACTGAGTTGTGTACCCGACCCAACCTTCTCCATCTGCACTTAATGCACGAAGGATCAAACAAGAAGGAAAATAAAAATTCCTAGTCGCTTCCACCATCTCTCTGTTCCAAATTCCTTCACTCAGTCTATTCTCTCACACTCATGAAACTCAATAGAACCAACCTCACTCGCCTCACCAAAACTCCCAGAATTATCACGTATGCCCTCTCCAGATCACAACTCAGTATCTCAAAAAATAAAATCAAAATCGAAGCAGTAAACGTCAACAAAATGACATCGAAAACGATAATTCTATGTTATGATTTCGAAATAACTCATGTTAAGTCAAACAAGATAAAGGTAAAAAAGGCTCAGAATATCCCAAATCGACATCGAGTAAAGAAGCAAAATTGAAAGGTACCTAAGTTGAAAGAAGTGAAACTGGATTCGGATTTGGATTCTTCAGGTAAGAATGTCTCAACCTTGCTTCAGTTTCATTATAAATCTTCTTCCTTCCTCTTTTTTGGAATGAATTTGTTGTCTGTTATATTATAAATCTACTTCTTCCTTCCAGTTTCATTATAAATCTTCTTTCTTCCTTCAGTTTCATTATAAATCTACTTCTTCCTTCCAGTCTTCATTTTTGTAACCATCACCATGGAAAGTGTCTTAGAGGGTGCGAAACTTCCTTTGATTGATCTTCTGAGACCCTATATTAGTCGGTTTGTAACCCAGTCCAAACCGTTCCTTTTTCTCAGGTATTTCTAACAGCTTTCCCCAGCCTAACGTATCTCTAACTTTAATAAACTATGATATCTTCTCCCATGGGGAGGCTAACTTTTCATCCTTAGGAACATATCTTCTTCGATTGATTGCTAAAATCTCCAATGCTTGGAAAGGTATATCCAATGTTTCTCCATTTGCTTCAATATATCTGAATGACAAGAGGTGGATGATGAGCGTTTATTCCTCTCCTTCAACAATTATTAGTTTATCATCTACTATGAACTTCAACCTTTAATGGAGTGAAGGTGATGGCTCCTCCGGCCTGGATCCAAGGTCGTCCCAGAAGATAACTATAACATGAGTTAGTTTCCATCACTTGGAAGGTAATCAAAAGTGTTTATGTCCCCACCATTATTGGTAGGTCGATTTATTTGATCATCATTCTCTTTGAGCCATCAAAAGCTCTAAATACTAAAGTGCTAGCTTTCATGGACGTTCTCATAGTATTCAACTTTCCAAGAGTGTTATTGGCCAGGAAATTCATAGATGAGCCCGTGCCTACCAATACCCCTGAGAGAAGGTTATCCTGACATTTGACTGATATATGCACAACCTTGTTGTGGCTTATCCCTCTGGCGGTAATTCGTCACTGCTGAACCCCAAGAAACTGTTGGCAGTGATGCTAGCCACTACTTTGTCAAACTGGTTTACTGTTATATCATGGGTAACACGCTCCTCATTCAATATCTTCAACAGAGTTCCTCTATGATCCTTATAACTTAACAAAAGAGACAATATAGAGATTTTAGATGGCGTTTGGTTTAACTGGTCCACCACCTTATAGTCACTCTTCCTAATCAGCCTCAAGAATTTTTTAGCTTCTTGTTGGGGAACACCCTTCTTAGAAGGTACTTCCCATGAGCCTACTTCTTATTTTCCTTTTGAACTTTAAAGAGTATTCTTCTTTGGTGGTTGTTCGGGAGCGAAGACTCTTCCACTCCGAGTTATACCTCCAATATCAACTATGTTAGTAACTGCTAGTTCAAGCACTATAGACTTCTCTCCCACATATGCTATAATGGTATAATTCCAGGGTACGGAATTAGTATTTTTATAAGGAAATGGCGCCGGAACATGGAAGAAAATAGGGTCTTCTGACTTCATCGGTATTGGAATTTAAAAAGGTAATGGAGTCGGTATCTGAATTGGCGCCTGAAAAGATATGGGTACAAGAATCTTGAATGATGCTCGCACCTCTCTTCTCTGATAAGGGGTCTCAAAGAGTATGTGCCCATGATATTCTATAGCTGAAACATCCTCTATCTTCCTTGAGTATCCAATTTTAACCAAACCTTGGTTCATCTTCATTTTTTCACATTTGTCTGGATTATACAGAAAAACTTTGCAATCAGCATGTAACTCTTCGAATAACTCGTAGCCAATGAATTTTTCATATATTCTAGAGATATGGGTTTTTATTTGGTCCACCCTATGGACTAAGGCATTATCTTCTGATTTTTCATTGGCATTGATAGTTGGGTCATCATGTCCCGACATTGGATTATTCTTGACGTTTGGATTTTCGACAGTGAAAGAAATAATATTTCAATAGAGCAAGTCTTGGACCTTAAACTTGAGATCCAAAAACGTCTCGGTAGTATGCCCTGGTGAACCAGTATGAGAATCACATATAGAGTTAGCATCGTATCCACGAGGAGGAGGTGTTGATGGGGGTGCAAGAGGTCTAGTCTCCACCAACCTCTTTGCGGTAAGTAAGGCATGATCTGAGTATATGTCATGGGTATAAGATCAAAGTAATTACTAGGTTTTTGTTGATCCCTTCGGGGATACCCAATTCGTTGTTGATTTTGAGGAGGTGGTGCCTAGGCTGTTGGACTTGAGGCCTAAAGTATGCCTGTTGTGGATACTGATTAGGATTTGCTGTAGCCACATAACGATTGTAAGGCATATGGAAATACCCATAAATAGTAATAAAATTGGTACCAACCTTCTTATAATTATTGTTGTTATAATATCTTTTATTTTTATGTTGACCAGAAGATGCTATTCCGAAATTACCACTCTTCAACCCATTCTCGTTTCTTTCCCCGATTATCACCAAGTCAGCAAAACCTGTTGATACTGATCCTATCATATCTTTGTAGTATGATCCTTGTAAAGTTCCCATGAATATATCCAATAGTTCACTCTCCAACAATGGAGGTTGTACACAGGAGGCCAATTCCCTCCATCTCTGAGCGTACTCCTTGAATGATTCGTTGCCATTTTGTGACAGATTCTGTAATTGCATGTGATTGGGAGCCATGTCCAAGTTATACTTGTATTTCCTCAGGAAAGCATTAGCCATGACTTCCCAAGTCTTGAAATGGGTTCTCTCCAACTGTATACACCAATCTAAGGATGCCCACTTAGACTGTCTTAAAAACTGTGCATCATTAGTTTCTCATTTGCTGCATAGGCAACCATTTTCTTGACAAACATTTATATATGGTTCTTAGGACAACTGATGCCCTTGTAGTTCTTAAATTCAGGGACTTTAAAATTTGGAGGTATAACCACGTCTGGTACTAAGCATATCCTCATAGCATCGACTCTGAAGACATTGAAACCTTCAACGACCTTCAACCTTCTTCCAAGATCTTATATTTATCATCGACCATTGGTTCCCCAATAATGGCGGAAGGGTGAGAAGCTAGTTTACTTTCTTGAACCATACCCCTGTGGTATTCATCCTCATATTGTTGGTTTAGGTCCATGTAATAGTCTTGTGGAACCGATATTTGTACGAGACGAGATGCCCCAATCTGAAAAAAAAATCGAGATAAACCCTTTAGGATGAAGGGTGTTAATTTTTGGTGAAGTGATATTAGCTTCAGCTCCTTGGATATCAGAGATGAATCCTTGTAGGGGGTTAGCATTCACAGTTGGAGGGGCAGATGTGGAAGCAATCTTTCTTTTGTCAGCCCCAGATTCTCTTGCCATCATGTTAGTGATGGCGCACATGAGTTGGTCTATTTTGTATTTCATTCCCTCGACATTTCATTTTACCGAGTCTATATCCTCCCTGAGAGCAGCTTGATTTTGTTTGATTTGCTCGATGGTCTTCTTTTGGCGAGCCCGAGTTTGGTAAGGCGGTCGGAGGTTTAGGTTGTCTTTAGCGATGATTCTGAGAAAACAAGGGAGAAAATGATTTTTGTTTCTTTTTATCCATGTGCATGTATGAATGAATGCATGAGTATGTATGTAAATGTTTTGTAGGGGAATCTTAACCATTCATTGATTGCAAGCAAGATAAAGATATTAGAAATTCAAAGTACTTTATTTATTCTATAATTAGAAAACGGTAACAAAGAAAACCCAAAGATTGTTCATAAGTTGTAGCAAAAGAGAAACGTACAGAATTAAAAACCCATTATAATAAAACTTCTAACAACTTTGCTTGATCCTAGGTCTAAATTCGTCCACCATGTAACATCACATCTTGAGGAAGTCACAAATCTCCTTTTGGGGTTGAATATGTCTGCCATGTACTCAACTTCCTTATGACTTTGGGGTATCTCCTCAATCAGGTCATTAGACTATCTGACCAGCTTCAGGTATTTTACCTAATAATATCCAGCCTTCTCATGAAGTTTTAACATAATAGTCTTGTCTTCCTCGATGGTGTCAACAATTGCTTGATTATGCCCCTCTACATAAGTGAACCATTTCCTCATCTCATTATACGCTTCTTCTAGGAGGTTCATATGTCTCTTAAGATCCACTACCTCTTCATAGGCTTTACTCTATTAGAATAATTTAAGGTAAGGATTCCATCAGTAGCTCTTCTTTGCAGTATTGAATTCCTAGCTTGGCTTCTGGCTTCACGGAGAGCATTGACTAGACTTTGGACTTCAACCTCTAAAGCTTGGATATAGGCTTCATATTATTCTTTTGCTTCCTTGTTAAATTCAACTAGATATTTTTCCATTCATCCCTTTGGTGCCAACCTCTATCCAATTCATCTTTATGTGCGCTAAGGCTCGAACTAATAACCCTAAGCTTAGCATAAGCTTGCTCCTTTTGATCCTCTTCCATTCTAGTCCTTTCCTCGCTCTTCTTGAGTTGTTCTATTTCTAGATTAAGGTCTATGTCCAATTGATTCTTCTCACATGTAGTATGGTAAAACTTACCTTCTAACTCCTCCTTTTCTTTCTTAAGTTAAAGGATTATGGCGTTGAGGTTGTTTCCCTCCTCCATAGAGATCATAATTTGCACATGAGCTCTTGGTTCAACCGGACCCTCTAGAACAAATGGTAACTTTATTATGCGTACCCTTTCTCCCATCCACTGAGCATAGGGTATAATGGACTCCTCCCTGGGTCTTTTTAGAATTCCTTTTTTGAGTTTCCCCTAAGCATGGATAACCATATGGATAGTAGGATGGTTCCTAGTTGCTTCTTGTAAGATCAAACCTTCCAACAATTTATCCTTGGGCTTATGAGCCAAAGGATGACCTAATTGCCTTGCAGCTAATATGGAATTGTAGATTATGCATCCTCTTGATCCTATAAGAGGCATATTAGGAAAGCTTCCATAACTTAAGATCATGTCCTTGCGGTTAAGGATTTGAGGGAACCACAAAATGTCTTTATGAGTGAGTGAGACAAAGTATTGAGCCCACTCGTGTCCACTCATTCCTTCAATAGTGGTTATATCCTTCGATAGGTGAGAAATAAGCCATTTATAGAGTAAATGAATGCAACATAACACCATACCTCCCCTTTTCGTATGCCTTTGATAGGGAGTATGGTAGACATCAACAAGGGGAACGGGTATAAGATCTTTCCCCAACTTTTATAGCCAAGAACAAATTGATGGCTGTATAATCCACAAAGTCTTTCTCGGTGGGAACAAGTATTAATCCAAAGGTAATGAGGATCATGATATTATCTAAGGTATCCCATTGTAGGGAAGTTTGAAAGTCAACAACGTTTTTCTCTAGATACTCTCTTGGGAAGCCCTTGAAGTCCCCATAAACCCTTAGGTTGGCTTGCAAGTCAGTGCCATGGATGTTAAGATGATAAGCCATATCTTCCAATGTAGGACAATACCCTATCATTTTGAAAGGACACATTATGGGTTTAAGAGTCTCTAGGATCTTATTAAACTCTTCAAGAGTTGGAGCCAATTGGAAATCTTAAAATTGGAAACACCTTAGTATAGGGTCAAAGAATTGTGATGGAGAAGTCAAGGCCTCCTTTTGTATAGGGACACTCAAGAGGTCCAAGGTTCTTCCATATTTGCAGTTTAGGGAGTTCCTCCTATTTTTGCTTAAGCTTATGACATAGTTCCTCAGGTCATCTGTTTTAGATTCCTTTACCTTGTTCTGAAGGGTTTTCCTTTTACCAAATTCCATCTTACTTTAAGTGCTTGGAAATGGATGATCTGGAATGATTGAATGCAAAAAAATGATTTTAATGAGGATGATGATATGAAATTTGTTTTTGAGGTTTTTCTTTTTTTAGGATAGGTAAGGGTAATATGTAAGTATAACCTAGTTTAGGGAGTCTTCTTATGATAGGCTAGCTCTACGTTTAGACTGCCCAATCCCCTCACTTATTAAGATCTAAAGTTTAAGATAGTAGCCCTAAAGTCATGGACTATGCCCTTATTTTACAATGATAGGAGCAAGCCTTCCTACGATAATCCTTTGGGATTAGTCTCATCCAAGCAGGACCCAAGTGACAACCCTTGAGGGTTGATAACATAAGCTTACTACAAGTCGAATATGTTATAGATAATGGTTCTCAGAGTCATGGACTACATCTAAATCATCAACATATTAGGGGATAGCCCTACTATGAAGATATCTTTGGGGGATCTATTCTGTGCGTAGCTTCCATGTATCTTTGAGATGTGATATCTCACATAAAACATTTCAGTTCTACATCTTAACTTAGGGTTTTTCTCAAGCCTGGATTTTAACTTCACACATACAAATTCCAACCAAATGATATGTAGAATAATAATAAAATAAAGTGTAAAATAAAATAAAAAGCATAAGAATAAAAAGGAAAACCAAATAAATAACTAAAAAACTGGAAATAAATAAAAAAAAGCAAACAAAGAAACACACAAAATCCTAAAACTAGAGGTTAAGAGGGACTCTCTTTAAGGAAGTAGAATTCCCCAGCAGAGTCGCCAGGTGTCGTGGCTGAAAAACTACAGAGTCGCCACCATATTTTATTTGTTCCAAAGTAATAGGGAAATAATGATAAAACCTATAAGTTAAGGGGTTGGATTAAAGTTCGAGAGTCATTTAAGGAAGGGGAAGGTGTTAGGCACCCCTCACCTCCATTGTACTCAATATGATCCTCCTCTAATTCTAGAGTTAGTGTGTGTTTCTAAGGAAAGTTTTCATATGTGTAAGACCCCAATTTTGACCCTAAGATCCGTCATGCTATCTCATCATATGCATTAGCTTTGAGGATCACATCTTGGCATCCTCCTTACGCCTCATTCATTGGGTTTGCATTGGGAGAGATCACCAAGCAGATTTGATTGTATAATACCTTTTTTTCCATTATTTACTAACCAAAATTCAAAAAATATGTCAATGTATATTTGTTTCTTTTGTAGGTAGTGTGTGTGTTCACCCATGCTCCATCAAGCTCATATCTCGGGTTTGAGACCCTCAATTCAAGGAGACTAATCAAGAGATGGTTCACAATGAATCTAGACATCATATATGGATCCCCATGATCTTCATATAACATTTTGATCAAGAATTCATTAAGAGTTTAAAGCTTGTTTGTCTTGGAAGCCCTAATTCATCTGGGTATCTTGTGTGACTTCCTCAACAAGTTTCTTCAACATTTGATCAAATATTTCAAGGGATACTTCATATTAAATCATAATATACATATGTGATCCTCCATAAGTCCAAGAGATCAAGATAATTTCAAGTTTACAAGATGATTCATGGTGGTTGACCAGAGAAAGTCAACTGGTCAAACCTGGGGTTCACTAGACCCTATCTCCTACAATTTGTGTCATATGAAAATTATTCCAAGAGAAAAGTTACTACTTATGACATTCCAAATAACTTTAATGTTTAAGTCAAGAGCTATTTTTGCTTGTAAAGTCATTTTGTATGGTGAAAGATTATAGGTCATTTTGTCTGAATCCTAGTTAGGAGGTCAACTTCCAAGGACCATAACTTACTCACTTTTATGAGAAGAAATCCATTAAAGTTTCATGATCAAATTCAAGATGTTCTCTCAACCTTTGATTCTTGGAAGAAATTCAAATTCAACTTGCAGAGGCATGTTCCAAGAGGAAACATTATAGGTCATTTTGGGCCACTACCATTGAACAAGTGATTTTCCTCAACTTCTAAAATACACAACTCCTTCATGACAAATCCAAATGAGGTCAAATTTGTGACTAAATTGAAGATGTTTGAAATAGATATAACTTTTATGAAGGAACTGTTTCCATTTGAAGCCCATAGCAAAAGTTATTCAAGGTGGAAGAAGTGAACGTTTGACTTGGTACTTAGAATATTTTCAAATATGTTTGATTTTCGAAACTTCCACCTCAAACTTCATCATGATCCAAGCTTCAAATGGAAAAGTGTTCAACATGAAAGTTGTTCCCCTTGATCTCACCTTTCCAACAAGTCCAAGATCATCTCATTTGGGCAAGAATTGGAGGACTTGCGCATGGGTTATTTTCAAGGGTTCATTTGGATGAATTTCACATTCACATTTCAATCTCCATTGCATGATCACATGACATGATTTCAGCATTGCACACAAGGAATTTTGGACCTGACACATCATTTCACGGGCCTATCACACTCTCATGCAAGCATGCAAGAGAATTACTATTTTTGGTCAATTTTGGAAGTGTGTGGAAATCAAATGCTTTTCCTATAAATAAGACCCTCATGGCTCAGAATTAAGGACCTCTTGCCCAAGCTTTGAACCTGCAATCCAAACCCTTACCATAATACGATAATCTTGAAGGTTTTTGTTTGAAAATCGAGCTTCAAATCTCCTTCTGTTTTAAGATTGAAACTCCAAGAGTCCAAGCCTTTCCTTGATCCAATTCAACTCCTACAAGCTTCTGAAGTCAAGCCAAGGCCAATTGGAAATAAGATCAAGCAAGTTTGAAGCTCACTCGAAGGTGATTTTCCAAAAATTTTATCTCTTAGATTCTCTATCAATTCTTCACTATTCTTTGTGATTTTTGGTTGGATGAAGTCCTACCAATGTAGGCATAAGGATTGAGTTGCTTTGAGGTCAAATCGAAGCAATTCAGTTAATGATCCTCAAAATTCAAATCCCTGTATCTTTTTATATACTTGGAATTGGAAAAATTAAGGCCAGATTCGTTATTCGGAGCATTTTCTCTTTGAAATAGTGTCCTTGTTTTTCATTTCCCATTGAGATGAAGTTGGATCAGTCCGGAGAAGATGACCGGACCCCTAGCTCCGGTGGTGTGTTGGCACACTCCTGGCCATCTGATCATGTTGGAACGTTCTAATCTGGACCATTGCTTCTAATTACCACACGTACATTGCATTGACCAAGGTCCACCATGGAACACGTGCGTCTGACCATCAGATCTGCCACCTCAATTGATGAGGGAGATCTGATGGCCCTTGTTTTTTCTATTTTTATTTTTATTTCTTATTTTATGTTTAATCCTTTTATTTTGTTTAATTCATAATAATTTCATTTTTAATCCAAAAAATATGGGACTTTCACCAAAAATATTTAAATACTTTTCTCTTTCATATTCTAAATAAAAATTATTTTTTGGATTAATTTTGTAATTTTTCATGAATTAAATGTTTTTGTGCATATTTTTAATTGTTTAAAAATGCTTATGACTTTTCAAAAATCATGAAATTTTTTGTCCAAGGTCCTTTGACCTTGTTTGACCTAGGATAAATCCCTTGGCCAATTATTTGGTGTTTTGAAGAGATTTTAGGTTTTGACCAAATTAAAATGTATTTTAATTCATTCTTAAATTGATTTTTAATTGATTAAATGTGTAAAAATTATGTTGAGCCATTTTTATGGTCTTGTGATGTTTGACTATTTGTTTGGGCCTTGGTCAAGGTTGATTTGACTTTTGTTGGATTAAAACCATTGGATTTGGGGGATTGATGAATGTACATTTCATCTCCCAAAATGAATGAATGATTTTAATTTGATAAAATCCTCCCTTGATCAATTTGTGTTCCTATCTTCCCCTCCCTTTTCATATTCATCCCTATTCTTTCCCATTCCCTAATTTGACCAATGAAATCTCTAATGTCTTAAGGCTAATTGGTTCATCAATGTCCTTGTGTCAGATGAACTAATACAAGTACGACTGAGATAGGTCCATCCCTCTTGGTCTTTTCTTTTAGTGTGTGGTATGTTTTAGGAGTTTGGTTCATCATACCAAATCTCTAACATGCATTAACACCTAAATTATTTTTGCTCGACCTCAGATAGTTGTGACTTCTACATAAGTCCAATTATGATTGCTTAACATATAGCTAAATTTGACCATAATGGCATAACATTCTAGTAAGTGAGATTGTAAGTCTCCCATTCTTCATGGTATTGTGTGGAAACTTGACCTTTTTTCCTTTCATGAGAGGTAGTGGCATACTTGTTGAATTATCAAAGTTGGAGCCCTTCTCATGGAAGATGTCTTGGTTTAAGGACCCATACTTGTGAATGGATGGTTGAGTGTTCTCCAAAGAATGACTTAATCAATTAAAAAAACACCACTAACACTTGACTAACCTTTGACTAACTCTTATTAATATTGCTTTACTTTCAAGTCATTTACTTTATACAATTTAAATTTTAGTAATTTTATCATTCATTGCCGTTTACATTCCATTTAACTTGTTTATGTTTATGTCATTTTTACTTTGCTCATTTGAGCCAAATTTTGTGATTGTATATATTATTTGTGCACTTTGATTTTGTTTGTGGTCTTAGGACCTTAAAATACTTAATAACAACAAAAACCCTAAAAAATGTTTGGTGGACTGTTGATCTTGATCTAAACTGTTGGACTTAGAATTAGGCAACATTCCCTGTGCAAAAGGACTTGGTCAATGCCAACATTTTGAAACCAAGCTATTGTGAACTAAGCCTTCATCTGATGCAAGCCTTGGACTTTATTTAAATTCATCTGCTACTTTGTCTTGGTGCTAATTGTTATTTTGATCTTGTGTCTGATGCTTTGTTCTGAGTTGATCAAGGAATATTTCATCTGATACATGAGAAGATAAAGAAGACTACTAGCTATGGGGCTTGCTTGCTTGGATGTGGCTATTTTTATTTGATTCATTGATCTTCTTGATGTCTGGATAGTGCTAATTGCTCCTTGATTTTTGCTTGATTCAAAGTCCAAAGGGAAAGTGGATTTTCTATATGACATTCTTGTCTATTGTATTGCACCCCATTGGTCAGATCTTTTCAACTCTTAACTTTTAATTTTATGCTTAGGATAACCTCTTCATCTCCTCCCACTTCTTAAATTTCAAAATCTCTCCCTCTTTTCAAAAACTTTTTTTACCTATGATTTCAAACTTAGACTTTATTTTAATGATTAGAAACTTTGGCCTTATGCCAAATGAATTTTCAAACCCTTTATTAAATCAAATTTGTAAATAAACTTAATTATATTGACTTAAAATTTCAAAAGACAAAAAGAATTAACAACTTCATTCAAATTCTTGGCCCTCTTGTGCCATTTTCATTTAAATTTCTGTTAAAAACAATTCACCAACTTTGAAATTGTTACCACGAACTACAAGGTTTTGATCCCTCATTTTTATGTTGGTACGTAGGCACAAGTCCAAAGGTCTTGTCAAACACAAAAAATATAATTAATGAATTCTTTTCTCATCCCCACACTCTATTTTTCTCAAACATCTTTTATACCAAACACATATGCACACATAAAAAAGGGCTCCCTAGGAGTACCTTGGACACTTTGGGTGCTAACACCTTCCCTCCGTGTAACCAACCCCCTTACCTGTAATCTTTGACATTTTATTAGTTTTGATTTGAAAACTTCTTATTTTTGGGTTTTGTTCGTACTTTTCCCTTTTCCTTTGGAAAAAATAAAAGCGCGGTGGCGACTCTGGTTTTATTGACGTCAAGCTTATCCATAGCTTGATGGTCATGAATTTACTGCTACAGAAATTAAGTGGCGACTCTGTTGGGGAGTAGTCCTCAGTGGGTTTAGCCTACTTTTGTATGTGTATATATTTGTATATTTGATGTTTGTGTATTTGTTTGTGTGATATAATCTGTCTGTTGTGCTTGGTGATCTCTGATTTGTGAGATAAGTTCTAACCTGGATTTGAGTGCAATTAAGATATGAGGATGATATAGTCATATTCAACTTGTGTGGAGTAGTCCTTAATAAGTTGGCTTGAGACCCATCTACTAAATGGAGACCCTTTTGCAGTTGCTAATGTCACACAAGTTATTTGTGGTTAGGCATTACTTTCTCTGATTTGGGGTCCGAGAAGCCGAGGACCGTAGAACATTTAACCCAACTTGGCCTATTTAGGACGTAGTGTGGAGGCTGTTCAGGTGTAGACCTGATAACAATTATTACGCGATACTATACTCAAACGAGTTTCTCTTGAGAATATTATGGGTTAATGAGTCAGTCATCCTAAACTATAATATCCGATAGATGGGATGAAGACTCTGGGAACTTTGATAAAAGATGATCTACAGGTTTTTATCCTTAGTACACTCCTTTTGGATGGTTCTTAACCTGACTCCATGCTCGTGACTCACAATAAACCCTTTGATTCTTGGTTGATCCGATCAAGTCTTGTCAATATCAATGGAACTTATGTGTTGATAAGGTGAAAACCATAATCCACCAAAATGGATGATTGATCTTGATGATGACTTGATCCATCCCTTGACCTTTGTTTGTGTTTGCCTTGTGTGTGATCCCTTGTGTGTGATTGCTGCATTCATGCATACATGCACATCATAACATTCATCACAGAAAAATAAATTTCAAGGAACTGAGGTTATGCTTGCAAATATTTTCAGACCATGGATTATGGATGAAGGAACACTAAGAAGTACAATTTTAGATGTCCTGATTTGAAAGAGATAAGGAAGTTGTCATCCTTTGTATTAGATCCCTTGGACTTCAATCAACGTCATGGGAAGCTCTTGTCTATGTTATTTGCTGATGTGGTTGAAAGACTTCTGAGTTTTTTGGTTCATTTCTATGATCCTCTCTATCGTTGCTTCACTTTTCCTAATTATCAGCTTGTACCCATGTTAGAGGAGTATGCCCATCTCTTGGGAATACCCGTATCTAACAAAGTACCTTTTAGTGGATTGGAAGACATTCCCAGATCTTATATCATAACCGAGGCTCTTCATCTAAAGAAATCTAAGATTGATGCTCATTTGGTGAAGAAAGGAGGTATTTTTGAGTTGACTTCTGAGTTCCTCATTGGTAAAGCTACTGTCTTTGCTCAAGCTGGTAGTATGGATGCTTTTGAAGCCATCTTTGTATTGCTTATCTATGGTCCAGATTTGTTCCCTAACATTGACGATTTTGTTGATGTTAACACCATTAGAATTGTATTAATTAGGAATCTTGTTCCTACTCTGTTGGGTTACATGTATTTCTCTTTGCACTTGAGGAGTTCTAAAGGTGGTGAGACTATTGTGTGTTGTGTTCCCCTTCTATACAAGTGGTTTATTTCGCACTTGCCTCAAACGCCTGCTTTTATGGAGAACAAGCAATGTCTATGGTGGTCTCAGAGACTTATGTCTCTCACTAATGATGATATTGTTTGGTATGATTCTGCATTGAGTAGCTTGGATATTACTGATAGTTGTGGTGAATTCTCTAATGTGCCTCTCATTGGTACACAAGGAGAAATCAACTACAACCCTACTTTGGCTCGTCGTCAACTTGAGTTCCCCTTGAGAGATAAACCTAATAACACTCAGTTAGAAGGTCTTTTCTATCAAGAGGGTAAAGATCTCCAACATTTGAAGCAGAGGATGATACATGCTTGGCATAATGTGCATAGGAAGGGAAAATTCGAGCTTGGTCCGTGCAACTGTGTAGCTATGGAAGCCTACACTATTTGGGTGAAGAAGAGAGCTTTGGAGCTAAAGATACCGTATGCTTGTGAAAGACCTATGTCTTTGGTTGTGGCTGAGCCATTAACTCTCCCTAACCAAGATATAGAGGAGTTGGAATATGCACTCACCAAGATGAAGAAAGAAAGAGATATGTGGGAAGAGCGGTTCCATGCTTTGAGCCGAAAGCATGAAGAGTTGCAGCTTGAGTCGAAAGACAAGGATGCACTTATTGAGGTTCTTGAGGATCGAGCAGTGAAGAGACAGAGAGAGCCAGAGGGTTTATCTTCCTCTAGTAGGCCCCAACCTTCCGGTGCTTGGAAGAAGATTGTTGATCAGCTAGTTCTTGAGAAGGCTCAGATGAAGACATCCTTTGAGTTCGAGATTCGACGCATCCGAGGGAAGTATGCACCCACAACTAGATAATCTGATACAGTTACTAAGGGATCCTTAGGATGATTAGTTTCCTTTTCTCTTGTATTTGTACTTTGGTTTCTGAAATTTTACTCAGTGTAATCCTTCCAAATTTTTATGAATAAAAAGAGATTTTGATGGTCAATCAAATTGTTACCATTATTATTATTTAAATATATATTTGCAAATAGAACTACATATGTTCCTTGAAATTGAAAACAATAAAAAACATTACATTCCATGCATCATTTGCATAACAAGTTTTCTTCCGCCAGATGTCTTATCGAATATTCTTCTGTGCTTTAGCCAAGCTGACTCACCTATACAACATTCACGCTAATCAACCAAGGATAATGGAGCATCTAGAGCAAGATAACATAGAGATGAAGGATGAGATTTCCAAGTTAACAACGCTGATGGAATCTGTCATTGCTGAACAGAACCAGTCTTCACCAACTCCTGCAACTCCTCCCTAGAGGACTGTCATTTATGAGGTTGCTACCTCAACCATTCCTGTTGCTGCCAGCCAATCCATTCCTTTTATGCCTGATGGATTCCCTTGGGGGATTCCATCCAACTTTATGCCATAAGGGTATGCACCCACCTTTGTTTCTCTACCGACATCTAGCCCGGTCATGTCAGCGCCACCACCTATTATTCACACTCTGCCTTGTGTTGAGGAGACTATCTACGTATGAGGGTCCAGATGTGTATGAGAGAATGGATGAGATGAAAGATCAGTTCCTCGAGCTAGGCAAAGATTTGTTTGGGAAGAGTGCTGCTGAGCTCTGCTTAGTCCCCAATGTGAAAATCCTGATGAAGTTCAAGGTCTCCGACTTTGAAAAGTATAAAGGGAACACTTATCCGCTGAGTCACCTTGTGATGTACGCCATAAAAATGTCTACTCAAACTGATAATGATCAGTTGCTGATTCACTATTTCCAAGGCAGTTTAACTGGTGCCGCTTTGAGGTGGTATATGGGTTTATACAGTGTAAGCGTCCGTACTTTCAACGACATAGGTGAGGCCTTTGTCAAGTAGTACAAGTACAACGTGTATATGGAGCCCAATAGAGACCAGCTGAGGTCTATGTATCAAAAGGATAAAGATACGTTCAAAGAGTATGCCCAGAGATGGAGGGAGTTGGCTGCCCAGATAAGTCCACCATTGGAAGAGAAAGAAATGACGAAGATCTTCTTAAAGACGTTGAATTCATTTTACTACTAACGTATGATTGCAAGTGCCCCCAATTACTTTATCGAAATGGTAATAATGGGGATGAGGATAGAAGAAGGAGTCCATGAAGGATGTATGTCTAAAGAAGAAGCATCGTCTAGCAAGAAACATGGTGGGAGTTTCTCCAAGAGGAAGGAAGGAGAGACTAATTCAGTATCTATGGGGAGGCATAGGATGCCTCATGTCAGAAAGAGTTCTCAACCCCGAAAATATCAACATCAAGTTTCATCAGTAATTCCCGTATTTTCCAATAATTCCAACAATCAATCTGTTTTGATTCAGCAACAACAATGTCAACAACAACCGTAACAAAGAACCAACTACAACAACAACAATAATAATCAACAAATCTTTGAGAGGAAGAAGGTTTCCTTTGACCTTATTCCTATGTCATATGAAGAATTATACCCGTCCTTGGTTCTCAAGAACCTCATTCAACCAAGAGATCCTTCAAACCTGAACTTCGCTCTGCTTTTCACCAGGATTCCCTTGGCCATGACATATAGAACTACTATCCGTTGAAGTATGAAGTGCAAAATCTTGTGAAGAGTGGGATGGTGTCCTTTGAGGACAGATCACCTAATGTGAAAGGTAATCCTTTACCTGCTCATGGTAATGCTTATGTCAATATGGTAGATGGTTGTCCTGGTGAGTTCAAGGTTTATGATGTTCTCTATATCAGACAATTTTTGGTGGCAATTCATAAAGATATCTGTTTGGTTAGTGAATGTGAGCATGACCATGATGGTTGTGTGATTTGCAGTGTGAACCCTCGTGGATGTGTTATTGTCAAGAGGGATATTCAAAAGTTGATGGATGAATGACTTATTCAGATTTACCAGTCAAGAGATATGGGAAATGTAAATGTGATTGTGCCAGTATTCAAGACCCCTGAGCGGGTAGTTATCCAGTTTGATAGTAACAACAACAATAATATGAACAGATCGATATCGCAGTTGGTTATACGGTTAGCGGGCCCTATTCCGTATGCATCCGATAAAGTTGTGCCTTATCAATACAACACCACAATGATTGAAAATGGTCAAGAGGTTCCTCTACTAGTTGCAGACTCTATGGTAAATATTGTTGATATTGAAAAGGGGACCCATAGTGATCGTGTGTTCGGTCCGGTTTTCACGAGAGAAGTAGAAGATGCTGTAGCAAGTAAGAAGGCAGAGATTCTAGTAGCGAATCTGGTTAGTACTTCAGCGTGTCAGTTTGGTGAATCCAGTAAACTGAAGGCTAACGATCATGATGAAGTGTTAAATTTGATCAAAAGAAGCGAGTTCAATGTTGTGGAGTAGCTGCTCCAAACTCCATCAAAGATCCTTGTGTTGTCATTATTAATGAACTCTGAGGCACATATGGAGGCATTGCAGAAAGTGCTCGAGCAGGCTTATGTTGAGCATGATGTAACTGTGGATCAGTTTGACCACATAGTTGGCAATGTTACTTCTTGCAATAATCTGAGCTTTTGTGATGAAGAG
This sequence comes from Lathyrus oleraceus, assembly GCF_024323335.1. Classification (NCBI taxonomy): domain Eukaryota; kingdom Viridiplantae; phylum Streptophyta; class Magnoliopsida; order Fabales; family Fabaceae; genus Lathyrus; species Lathyrus oleraceus. Next base: position 342,228,060 of record NC_066585.1, read on the forward strand.
CTTCTTGAGGAAGGCCGAAATCACAATTTGGCGCTGCATATTTCAATGAATTATAAGGAGGACGCTTTGTCTAATGTGTTGGTTGACACTGGTTCATCTTTGAATGTGGTTCCAAAGTCCACTATGTCAAGACTTTCTTATCTAGGCGCCCCAATATGGTACTATTGTACCCCTAAATTTCCCCTCCCCTTTCTCACCTATGTATCTAATCACTTGATCAAGAGATGGCTTGCATACATCCATAACTCATCCACATGCATCATTCCTCATGGATTTAGAAGAAACTTGGGCCCAGGAAGCTAGGGCTCACACAGGTATCAAGGGCCAAAGGCATGGTTTGATCCACATCATCAGCATGGAGGATGTGAACCCTTAATAATGGTGGTAAAGGTTTAACTTCAACAAAGTGTGACTAGACAAAGCTCAGGGACCTTCAAAACCCTAATCTCTTGATGGTGGAGGTATGGGTTCAACAGGGAATTTTCAGGAAGTCCTCAAGGCTTTCTAACCCTAATGCTTGAGGATTTGGTCATGAAGCTTTGGATTTGTTTGTGAAGCATCTTGATTGATTCAAAGACCTTGGCATGCCTCAGGTAATCCCTATCAAGGAAGATTTGGTCTAAAGGTATCTTGTAACTTGACTTTTCATCCAGATGGTCTTCAAACCCTAATTCCACCCAATGCATCCCCCATTGTGTGTATGACACTCTTTCTTGGTCATTTTGGGTTGGTTCTATCCATTTGTGCTTAAGGCCATTGTTCCTAGCCCAAGTCTTTAATTCTATGAATCTCCATCATCTGCTTATGTCCCATGGCACTTCATTTGTTCATTTCAAGTGCCTAGCCTTTGATTTGTTTGGTTTCATCTGGTGGAGTCCATCCAAGTCCATTTCATGACACTTTTAATGCTTAGTGTTTGGTTCATGGATCTTTGTTCCATGTTCATCATTGTCTATGCAAGTCCAGTTGATTCATGTTATTGGTTTATTCAAGTCATTCATGTTCACCTAAAGTCATATTCTTGGTTCATTTCAATCATGCCCATTCAAGATCAAGTCAAAGCCAATTTCAATCCATTACAATCCAGTCACAAGGCAATACATTCATGTCAATTCAAATGCTAGGTTCAATTCATAAACACCAATTTCCATTCAAATAATCACCTACAGCCCATTGCAATGCTCATTACATCCAAAGAAAAGAACAAAATTACATGTTAACCAAATGTTGACTTTGGTCAACAGTTGACTTTTTGGTCAACTTTGACCAAAGTCAACCCTAAACCCTAATACCCCAAATTCCATCATGATCATCAATACATTGTCCATTTACAAAGAAAATGCAAAAAAATGAAGTTTTGACCAATTGTTGACTTTGGTCAACAATTGACTTTTTGGTCAACTTTGACCAAAGTCAATCCCCCCATTTTGACCACCAAAAGCCTAACCTAACCTAATTTGCCTTGATTCTTCGCCCAATTTCCATGGTGGGTTGTGTCTTCTTTTGGTTGCTTCACTTCGAAGCAAATGGTCTTGTTTCAACCTCATACATGCCATGCCTTGTTTGACATGTTGGCTCATCAAGTCTTGGTATTGGTCTGCCCTGAACTAGTTCATAATACAATACAAGGCAACACCAATGAATCCAGCATGTAATGTTTAACCCAATTGCAAGTTACAATGGAAAGCATAAACTCTACCTTGCCTTGTGCTCCCTTTGTTGCCTGCTGAATGTTTGGCCTGCATCAAGATCACCATACCATCATCACCATGCTAGCCTGCTACTGAACAAATCTTGCAGCAAAACAAGGCAAGCAGACTCAGTTACCATGGCAATGTCGTGCAAAGTATTATTCTAGTTGGTGTCATGGTTCAGGCACACAACTAAGCAAACATCAGGATATGAATGCAATGCTGCAACAGTCATGCTAAGACAACATGCAGCAGGCATCCAACATAAGCATCAAGCCAAGGCATAACAACTACAAAGAAGTTCAAGGGTGGAAAGCACTTAACATGGTTCAGTCATAACAGTTCCATAATCCAAACATCTCCATTTGCTCCAGCCCTGTGTCATACCATCTTGCAGCATTCCTTTGTGACCTGAGATCAATGTGAACCTGCAATGTAAGAGCAACTTCACACATTGAAGCATCAATCCATATTGACCATGATGCTACTGTCCATACCAGGGTGCATACCAGCTGAACCAGGCTAGTTATCCTGCTGCAAAACCAAGACAGAAACAGTCCAATCATTGAGAGACATCACATCCAAATTGGTTAGCATCATGTTCAAGAAGTTCAACATACCTCAAGCTTCACAAACCATTTAAGGCCTGTTTTACCTTGCTCAATTCAATGACAACCAAGCCAACAAGCATGGCATTCTCATACCAAACCTACTGCATATCATTGCCTTTCAAGCCATAACCACTGAATCTTCAAGCCATGCACATAACATCTATTGAGCTAGCATCTAACTACATCAACACCAACAAGCAGCAGACCCATTGCAGCAGGGACATGTCATATGCTAGCAGAGCAACCTTACAAAACCAAAGCACCATGGTACTTATACTTGCTGCAACACACCAAACCATAAGGCAAACACTTATGAAATCAAAGCTTATCTGCAGAAGCACAACATCATACAATAGCCCAGTTGCAAAAGCCATATTCAAGACAGTCTGCATCATCATCCTACTGTCAGCAAACCATTAACAAGCTCCAAGAACCTGTAGCAGTATTTAGACATGTCAAGTGGAAGAATCACCATGAAACTAATAAAATTCAAGGGTAAGTTATGGTCCAAGGATCCTGAGACATGTCCTGAATCATCTCATTCATTCCACCAGTTTAGGCCATAGGAACCTGTCATACTGTCAAGTTACTACACTAAGTCAAGACTTCAATGAGCAGTGCATAATTCAAGACATTACATACCAGTCAGGCCCATGTTTGTTGAAGAAAATCCTGGTAACATTCAAAGTTGACATAATGCAAATTATGCAGAACCATTGTGTGATAGAGATGTGCATGTTCTATTCAAGACCCTGGCAGCAGTTCATGCATAAACAAGTTAATATCATGGCATAGCAAACAACACTACACTATAAGCATACCTCAAGGTCTTGGCCCTGCATGTAACACCCTTCTAAAATAACCCAAATATTTAATTAAAACAACAGCATATAAATCAATATCAGAGTAATCATGCACCAAGGGTGTCACATAATACTTCACATAATTCACCGTAAAAATCAGTCATACTCATTATTTAATTCAACATAAACACTTCTTTAAAAATTCGCAGCGGATAGAAACATTCAACATCTGTAATATCTTAAAATTAACATTTATTCAACAAATAGAACATCCCGTCCCGATGTTACATCTATCAGAGCATGACCCACTAAAACCACTCTAGACTTCAAGCACTAGCTTCTACTCAACTCACTGCTCGTTACCTGAAAAATATAACTGTAAGGGTGAGTTCCTCAATCGATATAACAAATATTATAAATCATCATGTTATGTTAAGTAACTTTACACGTTAATCACCCACATCATATCATGCATTCGGTAGCAGCATATTCAACTCAACATCATATTCAAACACAACGTAAATGCAACTCAATGAGACTCGACTCTTCATGCATGTGGTACCATTTGGAGTAAAACTCCCAACTTAAAATCATTGCCAGTTTAGTGGGCATCAAGGCATAAGCCTTCAACTTTCAACTTAGAATTTTTGCCAATCCAGGCCAACGTGGTGTGAGCAAAAGCCCCGACTTAATGCATATGAATGTATATGGCATGTACGACTTGAAGTTCCACAACATAATAACAACGACAACATAACAGCTTTTCCAGCAACAACAACTTAAAAATCAACTTTGGCTCATCAGCCTACAACTCAGCATTTTCAACAAAACAACTTATATTCAACTTTGGCTCATCAGCCTACAACTTAATATTTTCCACAAAAACAACTTATCAACATATTTGCATCAACATTTCACAACATAGACTCCACGAATTTATTTATCACAATTGGATACAATAGGCCAATCACCAATTACACTTACATCATAAAAATCAACCATTTTTACATACTGCAACAGTGTTAACCGGTTAACTCTATAGGTTAACCGGTTAACGCAGGAAAATTACACTTCCAGGCAAAACGCAACAGTGTTAACCGGTTAACGCCCTGGGTTAACCGGTTAACGCAGGCAAAACTCAACATTTTTCACAATTTATAACAGTGTTAACCGGTTAACACCCTGGGTTAACCGGTTAACGCAGGCGAAACAGCAGTTCCTGCGCTAACACAAGGCAGAATGCAGAGTTCTCCGCATTTTCCACCGTTAGAGGACTTCCGGACCTCCGATTCAACTTCCGTAAAAAGCTATACGCTCAGAAATTCACAATACACTCAAACACAAATTCAATTTCAGCTTTAATACAACTTATTCAACATAATTTCTCAGCATTCTAAATCCCAATTAGGGTCAATCGACGGCTTATCACTACCCATTACATGTTAATCGATAATACCCATTAAACGACGATAAACCCCCCTTACCTTAACAATCCGGCAACTCTTCGAGCTTCAAGCTTTTCCGTTCTCCAACCTTTGCTCTACAGCTCCTTCTCTTGCCCTTTTCCTCTTTCACGATGCTTCTCTGCTTTTTCACGTAAAACCCTTCTGTTCCAAAATGAGACTCTTTCTCTTATTTCCAACTTATATATTTTCCAAATAATTATTATTCCAAAATAATAATAATAATAATCCAATAATTCAACTTTATTTAATTAAATTAATAAAATAATATTAACTCAATTAAATAATTCTCTTATTTTAATCGGGGTGTTACAACTCTCCCCCACTAAAAGAGTTTTCGTCCTCGAAAACATACCTCAAACAAATAACTCTGGATAGGACTCCTTCATCTGACTCTCCAGTTCCCAAGTCACATTGCCACCTGCTGGTCCTCCCCAAGCTACCTTCACCAAGGCAATCTCTTTACCCCGCAACTGCTTTAACTCTCGATCCTCGATCCTCATAGGTGATGTTTCAACAGTCAGGTTATCTCTCACCTGTACATCATCTACTTGGACTACATGCGACGGATCATGAATGTACCTCCTCAACTGAGACACATGAAAAACTTCATGCAAATTCGCAAGCGACGGCGGTAAGGCGATACGATAGGCTACTTCTCCTATCCTCTCCAAAATCTGATAAGGACCAATAAATCGAGGTGTCAACTTCTTCGACTTCAAAGCTCGACCAACACCAGTTATCGGAGTGACACGAAGAAACACATGATCTCCCTCTTGAAACTCAAGTGACTTCCTCCTCTTGTCATGATAACTCTTCTGACGACTCTGAGCAATTCTCATCTTCTCCTGAATCATCTTAATCTTTTCCGTAGTTTGTTGAACAATCTCCGGTCCAACCACAGCACTCTCACCGGACTCATACCAACATAAAGGTGTCCGACATCTCCTACCATACAAAGCTTCAAACGGTGCCATACCAATGCTCGAATGAAAACTATTGTTGTAGGTGAACTCAATCAAAGGTAAATAACAATCCCAACCACCTCCTTTTTCCAAAACACAAGCTCTCAAAAGATCTTCTAATGACTGAATCGTCCTCTCAGTCTGACCGTCAGTCTGCGGATGATATGCAGAACTCAATCTCAGCTTAGTTCCCAAAGCATTCTGCAAACCTTCCCAGAATTTCGAGGTAAATCTAGGATCTCTGTCCGAAACAATACTCGACGGAATACCATGCAAACTTACAATCTTCTCAATATACAACTCAGCCAATTTTTCTAACGGATAATTCATTCTAATCGGAATGAAATGAGCCGACTTTGTTAATCTGTCAACAATCACCCAAATAGCTTCAAAATTCTTACTCGTCCTCGGTAAACCAGAAACAAAATCCATACTGATACTATCCCACTTCCACTCTGGAATAGCCAACGGTTGCATTAGCCCAGACGGCTTCTGATGCTCAATCTTTGACTTCTGACAAGTCAAACAAGAATAGACAAAACTCGCAATTTCTCTTTTCATTCCCGGCCACCAAAATAACTTCTTCAAATCATGATACATCTTCGTAGCTCCAGGATGAATACTCAGACCACTACGATGTCCTTCTTCAAGAATACTCTTCTTAAGCTCGGTAACATCCGGAATACACACCCGACTACCAAACTTCAAAATACCATTCTCATCAACTCTGAATTCGCCACCTTGACCTTGATTCACTAGAGTCAACTTATCAACCAAAAGCATATCAGATTTCTGACCCTCTCTGATCTCATCCAGAATACCACTTGTCAACTTCAACATTCCCAATTTAACACTATTGTGAGTACTCTCACACACCAAACTCAAGTCTCTAAACTGTTCAATTAAATCCAATTCCTTAACCATTAACATAGACATATGTAATGATTTCCGACTCAATGCATCAGCCACTACGTTTGCTTTACCCGGATGGTAATTCAACCCAAATTCATAATCCTTCAGAAACTCTAACCATCTTCTCTGCCTCATATTCAGCTCTTTCTGATCAAACAAATACTTTAAACTTTTGTGGTCACTGAAAACCTCAAATCTTGACCCATACAAGTAATGCCTCCACAACTTCAAAACAAACACTACAGCTGCCAACTCTAAATCGTGCGTCGGATAGTTCCTTTCATGAACCCTCAGCTGTCTCGAAGCATAAGCTATAACCTGCTTATTCTGCATCAACACACCACCCAAACCCAACAATGAAGCATCACAGTAAACTTCAAATGGTTCCGACGAACTCGGTAACGTCAAAATAGGAGCAGTAGTCAACCTTCTCTTTAACTCTTGGAAACCTTCTTCACATTTTGAGTCCCAAACAAACGCTTGCCCCTTTCTAGTCAACATCGTCAACGGTAACGCCAACTTAGAAAATCCCTCAATGAACTTCCTATAATAACCAGCCAAACCAAGAAAACTTCGAATCTCAGCAACAGACTTCGGAGCTTCCCACTTAGATACCGCTTCTATCTTAGAAGGATCAACAGCCACACCACCTCTTGAAATCACATGACCAAGAAAACTTACCTCTCCTAACCAAAATTCGCACTTGGACAATTTAGCAAATAACTTCTTTTCTCGTAGGACTTCTAAAACCACTCTCAAATGTTCAGCATGCTCTTCTTCAGATTTCGAATACACCAAAATATCATCAATAAACACCACAACAAACTTGTCTAGGTACGGATGGAAAATCCTATTCATATACTCCATAAATACTCCAGGTGCATTAGTCACACCAAAAGGCATTACAGAATACTCATAATGTCCATACCTTGTTCTGAAAGCAGTCTTCTGAATATCTTCAGTTTTCACACGTATCTGATGATACCCAGATCTCAAATCTATTTTGCTGAACACACTTGCACCAACCAACTGATCCATCAAATCATCAATCCTCGGCAAAGGATACCGATTCTTGATCGTCACTTTATTCAGTTGCCTGTAGTCCACACACAACCTCATAGTGCCTTCTTTCTTCTTAACCAATAGCACTGGTGCACCCCACGGTGACACACTCGGACGAATAAATTTCTTATCCAATAGATCTTCCAACTGACTCTTCAATTCAGTTAACTCAACAGCAGACATACGGTACGGAGCCATCGATATCGGCCTAGTACCAGGTACCAAGTCAATAGAGAACTCCACTTCACGCTCTGGCGGCAATTCATTCACTTCTTCCGGAAACACATCAGGAAAATCACACACCACAGCTAGATTGCCAAACACCAGTTTATCTTTAGCCTCCAAAGTTGCTAACAGCATAAACAGCTCTGCCCCATCAGCTACTTCTTCATTCACTTGCCTTGCTGATAGAAACAAACTCTTTCCCTCCTCAATCTCAGGAAAGATCACCGTCTTATCAAAACAATTGATAGAAACTCGGTTAAACACCAACCAGTTCATACCCAGAATAACATCAATCTGCACTAGTGGAAGACACACTAGGTCCATCCCAAAGTCTCTACCAAAAATACTCAAAGGACAATTTAAACAAACCGAAGTAGTAGTCACTGAACCCTTCGCAGGAGTATCAATTACCATACTACCAAACATCTCAGATATCTCTAACTTAAGTTTCACCGCACAATCCAAAGATATAAAGGAATGAGTCGCACCTGTGTCAATAATAGCTACAAGAGGAAAGCCATTAATATAACACGTACCTCGGATCAAACGATCATCTGCAGAAGTCTCAGAACCCGATAAAGCAAAGACCTTGCCTCCTGACTGATTCCCTTTCTTCGGCTTCTGACACTGACTTCCAATATGCCCTTCTCCGCCACAATTAAAACAAATCACTTCCTTGTGCTTGCAATCAGCTATTGCATGGCCAATCTTACCACAGCGAAAACACCTCTTTACTTCAGCAGTGCATACATTACTCTTATGACCAGCCTGACCACACTTGAAGCAAACTATACCAGTAGGGGCACCTCCCCCACTAGCTCTCTGAGCCGGAGCAGCTCTTTGTCTCCCTTTTCCAGCTGGAACATCATACGGCTTGCCACGGTTTTGATGTTGCTTGCCTCTGCGGTCACTGACAATCTTGTAATGAGCATTATTGTCTTCCTCAAATATCCTGCAGCTATCAACCAATTCAGTAAAAATGCGTATCTTTTGATACCCAACAGCCTTCTTAATTTCAGAGCGCAGTCCATTTTCAAACTTGATGCACTTTGAAAATTCAGCACCAGCACCAGTGTAATGAGGATAAAATTTGGACAGCTCCACAAATTTCGCAGCATAATCCGTGACAGACATGTTTCCTTGCTTCAGCTCAAGGAACTCAATTTCCTTCTTACCACGGACATCTTCCGGATAATACTTTCTCAGAAATTCCCTACGGAATACATCCCAAGTAATGTCTTCACCTGCCACGGTCAACCTCTCGTGAGTCTCTAGCCACCAGTCATCAGCTTCGACTGCTAGCATGTGAGTACCATACCGAACCTTCTGAGCTGGAGTGCAATCCATAACACGGAAGATTCTCTCAATCTCTTTCAACCATCCCAAGGCTGCATCTGGATCATGCTTCCCTTTAAACACCGGCGGATTCTCCCTCTGAAAAGTCGCCAAGCTACGTGACCCAGCATCACCACCAGCATTTGGCAAGTTCTGCACCGCTTGTGCCATTGCTTGCATTGCGGCAGCCATTGCAGCGTCATTCCTTCCAGCCATCTCAACTTATCACTACAACACAACTTAAAAGTTAGACTAGTAACAATTACACAATTGTTAGACAGTACGACACGACAACTGGCCGGACAGACCGACCTGCTCTGATACCACTAATGTAACACCCTTCTAAAATAACCCAAATATTTAATTAAAACAACAGCATATAAATCAATATTAGAGTAATCATGCACCAAGGGTGTCACATAATACTTCACATAATTCACCGTAAAAATCAGTCATACTCATTATTTAATTCAACATAAACACTTCTTTAAAAATTCGCAGCGGATAGAAACATTCAACATCTGTAATATCTTAAAATTAACATTTATTCAACAAATAGAACATCCCGTCCCGATGTTACATCTATCAGAGCATGACCCACTAAAACCACTCTAGACTTCAAGCACTAGCTTCTACTCAACTCACTGCTCGTTACCTGAAAAATATAACTGTAAGGGTGAGTTCCTCAATCGATATAACAAATATTATAAATCATCATGTTATGTTAAGTAACTTTACACGTTAATCACCCACATCATATCATGCATTCGGTAGCAGCATATTCAACTCAACATCATATTCAAACACAACGTAAATGCAACTCAATGAGACTCGACTCTTCATGCATGTGGTACCATTTGGAGTAAAACTCCCAACTTAAAATCATTGCCAGTTTAGTGGGCATCAAGGCATAAGCCTTCAACTTTCAACTTAGAATTTTTGCCAATCCAGGCCAACGTGGTGTGAGCAAAAGCCCCGACTTAGTGCATATGAATGTATATGGCATGTACGACTTGAAGTTCCACAACATAATAACAACGACAACATAACAGCTTTTCCAGCAACAACAACTTAAAAATCAACTTTGGCTCATCAGCCTACAACTCAGCATTTTCAACAAAACAACTTATATTCAACTTTGGCTCATCAGCCTACAACTTAATATTTTCCACAAAAACAACTTATCAACATATTTGCATCAACATTTCACAACATAGACTCCACGAATTTATTTATCACAATTGGATACAATAGGCCAATCACCAATTACACTTACATCATAAAAATCAACCATTTTTACATACTGCAACAGTGTTAACCGGTTAACTCTATAGGTTAACCGGTTAACGCAGGAAAATTACACTTCCAGGCAAAACGCAACAGTGTTAACCGGTTAACGCCCTGGGTTAACCGGTTAACGCAGGCAAAACTCAACATTTTTCACAATTTATAACAGTGTTAACCGGTTAACACCCTGGGTTAACCGGTTAACGCAGGCGAAACAGCAGTTCCTGCGCTAACACAAGGCAGAATGCAGAGTTCTCCGCATTTTCCGCCGTTAGAGGACTTCCGGACCTCCGATTCAACTTCCGTAAAAAGCTATACGCTCAGAAATTCACAATACACTCAAACACAAATTCAATTTCAGCTTTAATACAACTTATTCAACATAATTTCTCAGCATTCTAAATCCCAATTAGGGTCAATCGACGGCTTATCACTACCCATTACATGTTAATCGATAATACCCATTAAACGACGATAAACCCCCCTTACCTTAACAATCCGGCAACTCTTCGAGCTTCAAGCTTTTCCGTTCTCCAACCTTTGCTCTACAGCTCCTTCTCTTGCCCTTTTCCTCTTTCACGATGCTTCTCTGCTTTTTCACGTAAAACCCTTCTGTTCCAAAATGAGACTCTTTCTCTTATTTCCAACTTATATATTTTCCAAATAATTATTATTCCAAAATAATAATAATAATAATCCAATAATTCAACTTTATTTAATTAAATTAATAAAATAATATTAACTCAATTAAATAATTCTCTTATTTTAATCGGGGTGTTACAACTCTCCCCCACTAAAAGAGTTTTCGTCCTCGAAAACATACCTCAAACAAATAACTCTGGATAGGACTCCTTCATCTGACTCTCCAGTTCCCAAGTCACATTGCCACCTGCTGGTCCTCCCCAAGCTACCTTCACCAAGGCAATCTCTTTACCCCGCAACTGCTTTAACTCTCGATCCTCGATCCTCATAGGTGATGTTTCAACAGTCAGGTTATCTCTCACCTGTACATCATCTACTTGGACTACATGCGACGGATCATGAATGTACCTCCTCAACTGAGACACATGAAAAACTTCATGCAAATTCGCAAGCGACGGCGGTAAGGCGATACGATAGGCTACTTCTCCTATCCTCTCCAAAATCTGATAAGGACCAATAAATCGAGGTGTCAACTTCTTCGACTTCAAAGCTCGACCAACACCAGTTATCGGAGTGACACGAAGAAACACATGATCTCCCTCTTGAAACTCAAGTGACTTCCTCCTCTTGTCATGATAACTCTTCTGACGACTCTGAGCAATTCTCATCTTCTCCTGAATCATCTTAATCTTTTCCGTAGTTTGTTGAACAATCTCCGGTCCAACCACAGCACTCTCACCGGACTCATACCAACATAAAGGTGTCCGACATCTCCTACCATACAAAGCTTCAAACGGTGCCATACCAATGCTCGAATGAAAACTATTGTTGTAGGTGAACTCAATCAAAGGTAAATAACAATCCCAACCACCTCCTTTTTCCAAAACACAAGCTCTCAAAAGATCTTCTAATGACTGAATCGTCCTCTCAGTCTGACCGTCAGTCTGCGGATGATATGCAGAACTCAATCTCAGCTTAGTTCCCAAAGCATTCTGCAAACCTTCCCAGAATTTCGAGGTAAATCTAGGATCTCTGTCCGAAACAATACTCGACGGAATACCATGCAAACTTACAATCTTCTCAATATACAACTCAGCCAATTTTTCTAACGGATAATTCATTCTAATCGGAATGAAATGAGCCGACTTTGTTAATCTGTCAACAATCACCCAAATAGCTTCAAAATTCTTACTCGTCCTCGGTAAACCAGAAACAAAATCCATACTGATACTATCCCACTTCCACTCTGGAATAGCCAACGGTTGCATTAGCCCAGACGGCTTCTGATGCTCAATCTTTGACTTCTGACAAGTCAAACAAGAATAGACAAAACTCGCAATTTCTCTTTTCATTCCCGGCCACCAAAATAACTTCTTCAAATCATGATACATCTTCGTAGCTCCAGGATGAATACTCAGACCACTACGATGTCCTTCTTCAAGAATACTCTTCTTAAGCTCGGTAACATCCGGAATACACACCCGACTACCAAACTTCAAAATACCATTCTCATCAACTCTGAATTCGCCACCTTGACCTT